>NC_082709.1:92341029-93598529 GCF_030144855.1 Hypanus sabinus | reverse complement strand
GGCCTAGTGGGCAAGGCATCAGACTAGTAACCTGAAGGTCACTGGTTCGAGCCTCAGCTGAGGCAGCGTGTTTATGTCCTTGAGCAAGGCACTTAACAACCCATTGCTCTGCGACATCACCGGTGCCAAGCTGTATGGGTCCTAGTGCCCTTCCCTTGGACAACATCGATGGCATGGAGAGGGGAAGGCCTGCAGCTTGGGCAACTGCCAGTCTCCCATACAACCCTGCCCAGGCCTGTGCCCTGGAAACTCCAGGCGCAGATCCGTGGTATCTCGAGACCGACGGATGCCACCACCACCATATTCTGTCTAGACCCATTGACCTGTACTTGGATTACAGTTCTCCATTTCACGTACTTGTCCAAACTTCCATCTCCATTTCATGTACTTGTCCAAACTTCTATTAAATGCTGAAATCAAACCTGCATCTACCACTTCCACTCACAACTCATTCCACACTTGTACTACTATCTGAGTGAAGAAGTTCCCTCTCAGGATCCCCTGATATATTTCACCTTTCACCCTTAACCCATGACCTCCAGTTCCAGTCTCACACAAGCTCAGTGGAAAAATACCAGCACATTTATTCTATCTGTATCCCTCATAATTACCACTCATACATCTTAATTGCAGCGCATATGTGAGTGAAAGAGTGAATCTGACACTGTAAATGGAACCAAGCAGAAGTAAAACTCAGGAAAGCAACGCCAGTGGAAGTTGTCCATACCTGGCTCCAATTATCAGTTGGTTCCTGCTTAGATCAATAGCCAGCTGAGAATAGTCAGAGACTCCTGGAAAGCTAAAATTTGATACCCATGGACTCAAATCTGTTGGAGAAAGAGAGAAAGATGACAAAGTCATTAAAATGCTTATCGAGCATCAACAAATGGTGATTTTAATGCTGTGAATTATCCTGAGGGATTTCACTAGAATGCTGAGCTAACTAATTTAAGACAAAGCCACATATGAAGGTATTAGGTGGGTGAGAGAAGTTTTAATAATAGGTTAATATTTAAGGGGCTTTTCAGAGAAGAGGAAGGTTGACAGTTTTAGGGAGGGAATCCTGGAACTTAGGGGCTTAGCAGTTTGAAAGAATACCTAGCAATGGTGGAGCAAATAAATGATTGCAAATCGATACCATGTTGGTTTGTCCACACTTAAGTATAGTGTTCAGTTCTAGTCACTGCGTTGTAGGAAGCAAGCTTTAGAGATGATGCTGCTTCAGTTTAAGAGCTTGTCAAATTGTTTTGTTTTGTAACTTCAAAACATTAAACTAATTCAAAGGGGAGTAAGAATTATGGGTCAAAGCCCTTGGAAGTTTCCATGTTTATTGTTTTGAGGTTTATTTATTGCATTGAGGTCTGGACTCTGGCTTGGCCACTCCAGGACATTAACTTTGTTATTTTTAAGCCATTGCTGTGTAGCTTTGGCTATGCTGGAAAATAAATCTTCTCCTAAGTCACAGTTCTCTTCCAGACTGCATTAGGTTTTCCTCCAGGATTTCCCTGTATTTTGCTGCATTCCCTTTACTCTCTACTTTCCCAAGCCTTCCAGGGCCTGCTACAGTGAAGCATCACCACAGCAAGATGCAGTCACCACCAGGTTTCACAGTAGGGATGCTGTGTTTTTAATTCTGTGCATAGTCTGATGGCCAAAAAGCTCAATTTTGGTTTCATCAGACCATAGAACGTTCTTCCAGCTGACTTCAGTCTCCCACATGCCTTCTGCCAAACTCTAGCCAACATTTTGTGTGAGTTTTTTCAACAGTGGTTTTCTCTTTGTCACTCTCCCATAAAGCTGCAGCTGGTGAAGCACCTGGGCAACAGTTCTTGTATGCGCAGTCTCTCCCATCTCAGCCACCAAAGCTTTTAATTCCTCCAGAGTTATCATAGAACTCTTGGTGGTCCCCCTCACTAGACCCCTTCCTGCATGGTCACTCAGTCTTCAAGGACAGCCTGCTCTAGGCAGATTTACAGCTGAGCCATTTTCTTTCCATTGCTTGATGATTGACTTAACTATACTCCAAGGGATATTCAGAGACTTGGAAATTTACTTGTATCCATCTCTTGACTTGTGCTTTTCAATAACCTTTTTTTCAAAGTTGCTTGGAACGTTGTTTTGCCTTTATGGGTTTTTTTCTCGCCAGGATACTGACCCACCAGCAGTTGGGCCTTCCAGATACAGGTGTATTTTATTACAGTCAATTCAAACACCTTGACAGCACACAGGTCTCCAAAAACAGACCTCCATTTAACTAATGATGTGACTTCTAAAAACAATTGGCTACACCAGTTATGATTTGGTGTGTCATATTGGGGAGGAGGGTGAATACTTACGCAATCAATTATTCTGTGCTTTATATTTGTAATTAATTTAGATCACTTTGTAGAAATCTGTTTTCACTTTGAGATGAAAGTCTTTTTCTGTTGATCAGTGTCAAAAAAGCCAAATTATATCCACTTCGATTCAATGATGTAAACCAATAAAACATGAAAACTTTCAAGGGGAGTGAATATATTTTATAGGCACTGCATATACAAAATTATTCAAGTACTAATGAAACAATAAATACACAACAGTTCTCCCTGCCTAGCTATAAACTCCAATTCAATACAGAAACCATGTCAACTATATACACAATATACTATATAACACAACTACTGTACAGACATACACAGCATAGTAAATTTTAAATTGTCCCATTCAGGTGTAAAAATTTAATCATTATGGAGGATTTCTTATGCTTCTGGGATAACATCTTTCCTGACAAGGAGGTCACTCTGCTTGGCTGTGAAACAATCTCAGGTACTGGTACTACAGGTACCCTGTGCTGGTTGTAGCAGTTGACTCAGGTACCCTGTGCTGGTTGTAGCAGTTGACTCAGGTACCCTGTGCTGGTTGTAGCAGTTGACTCAGGTACCCTGTGCTGGTTGTAGCAGTTGACTCAGGTACACTGTGCTGGTTGTAGCAGTTGACTCAGGTACACTGTGCTGGTTGTAGCAGTTGACTCAGAGCCAAGTCAAGTCAAGTCACTTTTTATTGTCATTTCGACCATAACGAGACAATTTTTTCAGGACCATGGTGCTACATGAAACAATACAAAAACTACTCTGAACTATAGCTAGTCCCCGAGTTACGAACGTCCGACTTACGGACAACTCGTACTTACAAACTGAGGAAGGAGAACGCCGTCCGCCATTTTATGTCAGATCATGACGCTGTCTGCCATTTTTAAGTCATTGCCATTGACACTGTGTTGAGTGTTTAACTTTGCATTTGGCTTAAATTTTTCTTAGTAAGATTCACCCTGACCCCGGTCGACTGCTGGCAAAGTGAGATCAGCAAGTTTGATCCAGTGACAGACTGCTCCCGTGCCGGGTTGATGTCGATACAGTAACTCCCATACCATCTGTGCCTGGTTGATGTCGAGCTCGCAACTTGACCTCATAAAAAAAACACTGCCACCTCCAGTTTAAATACCCACGGAGAATATTGTGGAGGATCAAATACCCAAACCCAGCACAGTCCGCACTTGTCCCATTTAGCCTGTCTCAGTGTGGTGGTCGTTAGGACCCAGTGGACCTCGGGAGCCGGCAAAGCTCAGGACCCACCACCCGCAGTGTTTCTGTTCCATTGACGGGAAGCAATCGCGATTGAAAATAAAGTGGAAATAATAAAGCGTTTGGAAAGAGGTGAAACGCCATCGGTCATTGGAAAAGTGTTAGGCTACAGTTGGTCAACGATTGGAACAATTTTAAAGGTTAACAAATAAAGTAAGAATAATGGAGCATGTAAAACGCCTTGCCCCGATGAAAGCTACAATTATTACTAAGCAACTCAGTGGCTTAATCATTGGAATACGTACGTTTCTTAAGTGTTTTATATGCATAGAAAGGTAAAATATATACTATATACTAAGACAAACATTTGATGAACTGACACTAAATAATACCCGATATACTTGTTCCAACTTACGTACAAATCCAACTTAAAGATGGACTCATGAATGAAACTCGTTTGTAACCCGAGGACTGCCTGTACATAAAACAACACAAAAACTACACTCGACTACAGACCTACACAGGACTGCATAAAGTGCACAAAATAGTGCAGGCATTACAATAAATAATAAACAAGACAACAGGCACAGTAGAGAGCAGTAAGTTGGTGTCAGTCCAGACTCTGGGTATTGAGGAAGAATGAGGAAGAGGTATTGTATGGCTTGGGGGAAGAAACTGTTACACAGTCTGGTCATGAGAGCCCGAATGCTTCGGTGCCTTTTCCCAGATGGCAGGAGGGAAAAGAGTTTGTATGAGGGATGCGTGGGGACCTTCATAATGCTGTTTGCTTTGTGGTTACAGCGTGTGGTGTAAATATCTGTAATGGCAGGAAGAGAGAACCCGATGATCCTCTCAGCTGACCTCACTATCCACTGCAGGATCTTGTGATCTGAGATGATGCAATTTCCGAACCAGGCAGTGATGCAGCTGCTCAGGATGCTCTCAATACAGCCCCTGTAGAATGTGATGAGGATGGGGGGGGTGGGAGATGGACTTTCCTCAGCCTTCGCAGAAAGTAGAGATGCTGCTGGACTTCCTTTGCAATGGAGTTGATGTTGAGGGACCAGGTAAGATTCTCCACCAAGTGAACACCAAGAAATTTGGTGCTCTTAATTATCTCTACCAAGGAGCCGTCGATGTTCAGCAGGGAGTGGTCGCTCCGTGCCATCCTGAAGTCAACAATCATCTCTTTTGTTTTGTTCACATTCAGAGACAGGTTGTTGGCTCTGCACCAGTCTGTTAGCCACTGCACCTCCTCTCTGTAAGCTGACTCGTCGTTCTTGCTGAGGAGTCCCACCACGGTCATGTCATCAGCGAACTTGATGATATGGTTCAAGCTCTGTGTTACAGCACAGTCGTGGGTCAGCAGAGTGAACAGCAGTGGACTGAGCACGCAGCCCTGGGGGGCCCCTGTGCTCAGTGTGATGGTGTTGGAGATGCTGCTCCCGATCCGGACTGACTGAGGTCTCCCAGTCAGGAAGTCTAGGATCCAGTTGCAGAGGGAGGTGTTCAGGCCCAGTAGGCTCAGTTTTCCAATCAGTTTCTGAGGGATGATTGTGTTGAATGCTGAACTGAAGTCTATGAACAGCATCCAAACGTACGTGTCTTTTTTGTCCAGGTGGGTTAGGGCCAGGTGGAGGGTGGTGGTGATGGCGTTGTCTGTTAAATGGTTAGGATTATACGTGAACTGCAGGGGGTCCAGTGAGGGGGGCAGCAGGGTCTTGATATGCCTCAAGACGAGCCTCTCGAAACACTTCATGATGATGGATGAGAGTGCAATGGGACAGTAGTCATTGAGGCAAGACACTGAAGACTTCTTCAGCATGGGGACAATGGTGGTGGCCTTGAAGCATGTTGGAATGGGGGCACTGCTAAGGGAGATGTTGAAGATGTAAGTGAGAACATGTGCTAGCTGGTCTGCACATCCTCTAAGCACACTGCCAGGAATATTGTCAGGTCTAGCAGCCTTCCATGGGTTGACCCTGCACAGGGTTCTCCTCACATCAGCCATGGTGAGGCATAGCACCTGGTCATTTGAAGCAGGGGTGGATTTCCTCACCTCAAAATGAGCATAGATGTTGTTCAGCGCACCTGGGAGGGAGGCATCACCCGCACAATCAGGTGATGTTGTCTGTAGTTGGTGATGCCCTGAATGCCCTTCCATGTGTAGCACGTGTCACCACTGTCCGGGAAGTGGCTGTGGATTCACTGGGCGTGTGCACGCTTTGCCTCTCTGATGGTCCGGGACAATTTGGCCCTTGCTGTTGTTAGGGCTGCCTTGTCACCTGCTCTGAAGGTGGAATCTGCAGGAAGTGGTTCTAAAAGCAATAGGCAACTTTCATATTCTTCCATTTTCTTCTTCGAGTTTGTGCATCTTGATCTTGAGAAGGTGCATTTAGTTCAATGGAGTATTCTCTTATTAATCCTTCGATTGTTCCCTTTATGATTTGATCTTTCCTCTTGGTTTCCTCATCTACAACATCTGACGAATCCTCTGCTTTTGCATTTCCATTGACTCCTTTCTTTTTGGCCTTCCATTCATCCAGCTGGGCTTTGGTCTTTGCATCTACTTTTACGAGCAGCTTGTTTCCCACTTGAAGTTCATTCAATAACCTCATCCAGAGTAGATTCTAGTTTTTGTCCTCAGAAAAGTCGAATGCTTGCAACTTTCCTGAAGCTCCTTGAACTCTCTTCCAGCTTAAAACCAAGCCACATTTTGCAAGTTACTGTCTGATTAACATATCAGAAGCTTTCTCAGATATGTTGTGTACCATAACTGTTATAGTGGGACATCTGCTTTCATCAGTTTCACACTTCCTCTGAGGAGTATGATCCTTCCTTGTTCTAATATGCTTTCCAGCCAAAGGCATAGAGGTTGGTACCAACTCCTGTTTGTCCTCTGATGGACAATGGTTCATAGTGTTTGGCTTGGAAGCAGTTTCCTTATTATCTAGTATCTTTCTTAATTCGCTTTCATATAGCATCATTGAAGAGATCTGGCACGTGGATGGGTCTCCAAATCAAGTTGTAGTTGTCTCAGCCAATCACGTCCTGCAATGCTGACCGTCCTGTGTTTACCACGTACAAGCCCAATGTGGCTTGTTGGTTGTTGTATTTCACTGTCATGAATGTCAATCCCACAGGAGTTTTCTTTACTTCAGTGTAATTTCCTTTTTTTTAATTAGTTTTTTTATACATTTTCTACATCGCTACAGATAAAAAAACCAGATCAAAATGAAGAACATTAATACAGTGCAAAAATAAACATACAATAATAATATAATACAAAAAAGATAATTGAGAAAGCACCCAAATTGAAGACATGTAAAATTAGTATCCTCCCCAAGCCCCGCAACAAAAACAGTGTAATTTCTTAGTTGAAAATCTGCAGACTTCAGTCTGGTTTGTTTGAATTGCCATTCAAATTCATTTTGTGGAATGGCTGAAACAGCCAAACCAATTTTAATTAAGTTGCCATTGACTTCTGGTGTAAGCCATATTGCTTGTCTCCTGTTTTTTCTAAATAGTAAATCTCGTCTACCTAATCCTGTGTCACTTCCAGCATCATCAGATATTTTATCAACAGCATGCTGATCAGTGCTCAGTTTGAAACCTTTTATCTTTTTTCTCTTTCCTGAGCAGTCTATTTATTTTTGACTGCTCAACATGTATATGTACAACTTTGTTACATTTTCTGCAAGTTTTACCCTTAAATTTACATCTACATTGGCCTGGTGAATGTGAGTCCCTGCCACAATGGTAACAAAATGTGTTTGGCCAGGCTGTTTTCTATTGAAAGATGAGACAGTCTGCAGATGCTGGAAATCCAAGCAACAAGTTTCTAAGTTTTTATTTCGATGCCGCAATTTTATTCACGTTCATATTCATTCCCGGCTGCAAGTCAATTGAGTCTCTGACTGCAATTTCCACTGCTCTTTTAAATGTAAGCTGGGCTTCAGTTAGGAGCTGTTTTTGAATGCTTTCTTTTAAGGTTCCACAAACTAAACAATCTCTTAGTGTATCACTAAGCCCATTACTGAACTGACAATGCTCAGACAATCTCTACAGTTCAGCCATGTATGCTGAAATGGACTCCCCTTCCTTTTGATTCCACTTCTGAAACCTAAAGGGTTCTGTAATCAATAATGGCTATGGTTCTAAGTGCCCCTGCATTAGTCTGACAATATCAGCAAAGCTCATTTCTGCTGCTTTGGTTGGATCAGTGAAACTTCAAAGCAAACTGCATGCCTTTAAGCCAAAAACACTTAGAAAAATTGGTACAACACACACACAAAATGCTGGTGGAACACAGCAAGCCAGGCAGCATCTATAGGAGGAAGCACTGAAAACATTTCGGGCCAAGACCCTTCATTAGGACTAACTGAAAGGAAAGATACTAAGAGATTTGAAAGTAGTGGGAGGAAGGGGAAACGCGAAATGATAGAAGACCGCAGGGGGTGGGATGAAGCTGAGAGCCAGACAGGTGATTGGCAAAAGGGATACAGAGCTGGAGAAGGGAAAGGATCATGGGACGGGAGGCCAAGGAGAAAGAAAGGGGGAGGGGAGCACCAGAGGGAGATGGAGAACAGGCAGAGTGATGGGCAGAGAGAGAGAAAAAAAAACAACTAAATATGTCAGAGATGGGGTAAGAAGGGGAGGAGGGGCATTAACAGAAGTTAGAGAAGTCAGTGTTCATGCCATCAGGTTGGAGGCTACCCAGCCGGTATATAAGGTGTTGTTCCTCCAACCTGAGTGTGGATTCATCTTGACGGTAGAGGAGGCCATGGATAGACATATCAGAATGGGAATGGGACGTGGAACTAAAATGTGTGGCCACTGGGAGATCCTGCTTTCTCTGGCAGCCAGAGCGTAGGTGTTCAGCGAAACGGTCTCCCAGTCTGCGTCGGGTCTCACCAATATATAAAAGGCCACACCAGGAGCACCGGACGCAGTATACCACACCAGCCGACTCACAGGTGAAGTGTCGCCTCACCTGGAAGGACTGTTTGGGGCCCTGAATGGTGGTGAGGGAGGAAGTGTAAGGGCAGGTGTAGCACTTGTTCCGTTTACAAGGATAAGTGCCAGGAGGGAGATTGGTGGGAAGGGATGGGGGGGAACGAGTGGACAAGGGAGTCACGTAGGGAGCGATCCCTGAGGAAAGCAGAAAGGGGGGGGGAGGGAAAGATGTGTTTGGTAGTGGGATCCCGTTGGAGGTGGCGGAAGTTACAGAGAATTATACGTTGGACCTGGAGGCTGGTGGGGTGGTAGGTGAGGACAAGGGGAACCCTATCCCGAGTGGGGTGGCGGGTGGATGGGGTGAGGGCAGATGTGCGGGAAATGGGAGAGATGCGTTTGAGAGCAGAGTTGATGGTGGAAGAAGGGAAGCCTCTTTATTTAAAAAAGGAAGACAACTCCTTTGTCCTGGAATGAAAAGCCTCATCCTGAGAGTAGAAGCGGCGGAGACGGAGGAATTGCATTTTTGCAAGAGACAGAGTGGGAAGAGGAATAGTCCAGGTAGCTGTGAGAGTCTGTAGGCATATAGTAGATATCAGTAGATAAGCCGTCTCCAGAGATGGAGACAGAAAGATCAAGAAAGGGGAGGGAGATGTCAGAAATGGACCAGGTAAATTTGAAGGCAGGGTGAAAGTTGGAGGCAAAGTTAATGAAGTCAACGAGCTCAGCACGTGTGCAGGAGGCAGCACCAATGCAGTCATCGACGTAGCGAAGGAAAAGAGGGGGACGGATACCGGTATAGACTTGGAACATGGACTGTTCCACAAAGCCAACAAAAAGGTAGGCATAACTGGGACCCATGCGGGTGCCCATGGCTACACCCTTGGTTTGGAGGAAGTGGGAGGAGCCAAATTGGCAATTTCAGTTGCTTCACAATACTGTTCCAATAGCTCAGTATATATATCAGCCAATTACCCATTGTGTGATCAAACGTCAATCTTTCCAATGTAGCCAGTCATTTCTGATTTTTTAACTGATAATTATTACCCACTACTCTCTCTTTATGAACCCTGAATTCTTCTGTTTACTGCTTCACTTTTTAAAAAAACTCGATCATGTTTTCCCATGTAAAGAACACGCTGCATTTTATTTTATTTCAAACATCTTGCTGCACTTTAATAGGTCAGTAGCCATGTTGGGTTCATTTTCTAAAATATCTCATCACTAATGTTGTTTTCTAACTTCAAAAAAATTAAACTAATTCAATGGAAGACACAGCAAGTCCAAAATACAGGCATAATATGGTCTTTAGTTTAATAGAGATGTGTACATATCACTTGAAGCACGGTGAGCTATACATCTAACTTATTTTTACATGTAACTCATAATTAATTAATTAAATGAACAGGAATACTTAATCAAACAATATATATACAATATTACTCAAATATTAGTGAAATATTAAATACAGAACACTTATGAGGAAAGGCTGAGTGAGTTAGGGCTTTTCACTTAAAAGCAAACTAAGGTGAGAGGTGACTTGATAGAGGTGTGTAAGATGATAAGAAGCACTGATAGAATGGACACCTATAGTCTTTCTCCCAGAGTGGAAATTGCTAACACGAGGGGGGCATAATTTTAAGGTGATTGGAGGAAAATGTAGGGAGGATGTTAGAGGTAGGTATATACACAGAGTGGTGGGTGCATGGAATCTCTGCCAGGGATGGTGACAGAGACAGATACATTAGGGACATTGAAGAGCCTCTTAGATAGCCACATGGATAATAGCAAAATGGAGGGCTATGTGGGAGGGATGGATTAGATTGATCTTAGGCTAGGTTAAAAAGTTAGCACAACATTGTGGGCCAAAGGGCCTGTGCTGTACATTCTATGCTTGATCCTCTAAATAAATTCGAAAATGTGTAAGGGGGCAGAATTAGTGAAGTGTAGAGATCTCATCGGGTAGATGAACTGAAAGAGATTACAGAAGTAAATAAATGAGGCAAATATTCAATAGGCCTTTTAATTTGCCTTGTGTGACAACTGGCTTGAGATCTTGATGGTGTCTCAAGCAGCATTTGTCACCATTAAAATTCCTTCTTTCTTTGGGAATACCTGCATGAAGAGGAGAGGAGAAATGCACACAATGATATTTTCACTCATGCTCATATGGCCACTCCTGATATGACATTTCTGCTCTGGTGAACAATACCCTTGGTTGTACATATATCAGAAGGTTGTTACAACCATTATAACCTTTGCACGTCCTATGAGGATAGGCTGAGCAAACTAGGACTTTCCTCTTTACAGCGAAGGAAGATGAGAGGGACTTGATAGAGGTATACAAGATGAGATGAGAGTGTCTTGATTGAAGCGTATTGTATAAGATGATAAGAGGCATAGAGAAATTGGCAGCCAGAGCCTTTTTCCCAGGATGGAAAAGGCTAATACAAGAGGGCATAATTTTAAGGAGACTAGAGGAAAGCATGGGGGGGGATGTCTGAGTTAGGTGTCTTACACAGTGAGTGGTAGATGGGGGAGATGCATTAGGGACATTTAACAGACTCTCAGAGAGGCACATGGATGAAAGAAAAATGGAATGTTATGCTGGGGCTAAGTATTAGATTGTTCTTAGAGTAGATTCAAAGGTTGGAGCATAACATTGTGGGCTAAAGGGCCTGTTCTGTGCCATAGTGTTCTATGTTCTATGCTCTTGGATTGCACCATGTCAGTGATAGCAACATCATCACAACTTCAGGAAGCTCACCTTAGTAATTCAGAAATCTGATTTGCTGCTGCAGCTACATAACCTTGTTACTCCTGTTGAGTGGACTTGGCTGTACCAAAACTTTGGGCTAGCTAACCCCACAAACAGTAAACTGCTAGATGATCTCTTTGGCAAACTACAGTGGAATGTAAAGGACTGGAGATGTTGGGGAAGAGCTGGGTAAGAGATGTGAATGGGTTAATGGGGCACCTTCAGAAAAATCCCATTGATACACAAATTTGAAACCCTTCAGCCAAATCATCCTATTCTTACCCTCACTGGAAGGTGGCACCACAGGCAACTATCCAGAGATTATTACCCTTGAAATCCTACTTTTCAGCTTTCTACCAAATACGTCATATTCTCTCTTCAGTATCCTCTCCCTTTTCCTACCCATGTCAGTGGTAGCAACATCACCACAACTTCGGGAAGCTCACCCTCCCCCTTAGTAATTCAGAGGACCAGATCTGAAACATCCCTGAACATGGCACCTGGGAGGCAACGTACCATCCTGGAGTCACAATCAGTGATTTGAATCTTTATACCAGGCCAGTCATGTAAATATCACCGTACCATCAAGTCCTCAATATGTTCTCCTTCAGTTGGTTATCCATGTAACTCTTCCGGTTCAGGATGGTGCTGGTGAAGCACAGTGACAACTTGTTTACAGCAAAAACAACTATTAATCACCCCTTTTCTCAGAAATGATCACTGCATTCAATAGCCTGTAATTTCCCATTTGGAGCTGAGCTTTTGAACTGCCTGTCCGGCATGGCATTTTTAAGGTGTGAACTGAAGTCTCAAAGCTGCAGGATGTTTGTGGTGTAACATGTACAAGTCAAATCAAGACTGTGAGAATGAGTCAATGTTTGGCCATTGCTGGAGATGGAGGCAATCTGAAGCACAGAGGCGAAGTGAACCCAGGTGAGACATAGTCGAGGCAGTGGGGTCTGGGCCCAAGAGTGAGGCCAGACTGCTCTTTAAGGACCAGGCCAGACTGGAAAATTCGAGTACAGTCCAAACTGAGCCTGTTGGTATATATACTTTGAGTATATACTAAGTCTATATATATTTTGATAATAAATGTAGTTTGAATATACAGTTGGCCCTCCTTATCTGTGAATTCCGTACCCACAAATTCAACCAACCACAAATGACAAAAACCCGGAAGTGCTCTTCCAGCACTTGTTGTTCAAGCATGTGCAGACTTTTTTTCTTGTCATTATTCCCTAAACAATGCAGTATAACAACTATCTTACATAGCATTTACATTGTATTAGGTATCATAAATAATCTAGAGATGATTTAAAGTATACGGGAGAATGTGCGTGGGTTATCGTGGATCGGGATTGAAAAAAATCAGAAGTTCTCTTACCAAGTAAATCAGAACAGGTACATCCAGTATTATTTAGTGTCATTTAGTCAAATGTTTGCATTCATATATAGTATATATTTTACCTTTCTATGCATATAAAACACTTAACAATGTATGTTTCAGCGCCAGGCTCAGGAAGTTCCCAAATTCGATCTAATGACAGATCGCTATCGAGTGCACTCTCCATCGTGGCCAGTTGATGTGGAGGATCAAAAACCTAAAACCCCAAAACCCAATAATTAAACCACTGCGTTGCTTGGTAATAATTGTAGCTTTTATTGGGGCACAGCCTTTCTCACTTTATCCTTTAAAATTGTTCCGACCGTTGACTGATGCTTTTCCAATGACCAATGGTGTTTCACCTTTTTCCGATTACTTTATTATTTCCACTTTATTTTCAATTGTGATCGTGATTATTTTCGTGAACAGAAACACTGCGGATTCAGATCTCTATCGTTGGGTCCTAATCTCCACCGCACTGAGACAGGTTAAATAAGATCTGGGGTTCTGTTGGGTCCTAAGATCCACCGTACTGAGACAGGTTGAGTAAGAGACTTGAGCATCCGCAAGTTTTGGTATCTGCGAGGGGTCCCGGAACCAATCCCTCATGGATAAGGAGGGTCGACTATATACAAAAGTCTATACATACTTTGAGAATACATGTACTTTGAATATATACAGAAGTCTACATATGCTTTGATAATAAATGTACTTTGAACTTTGTAACTATGTTAATGATTAATGGTGAAGGTATTGCAATTAATACTAAGCCCAAGTCATCAGATATAATCAAGAAATATTTTCAAGAACTGTGCATTTAGATATTGTCAAGAAACATTGAAAAGAACTGTGTGTTTTGTCCCTCAATCCACCCTCTCATTCACCACTTTCAAGAGCTTGGAGGCCAATTAGAATGAATTCAGAATTGGAATTGGTTTATTATTGCCACATGTACCAAGGAAGAGAGAAATTGATCCCAAAGGAAATTAGAGTGTCACAGTAGCATTACAAGGGCACATATATACATATATAAAATATTAGAAGTAAGAAAGAATAAAAAAATAAATTACCTCAAACAGTTTAATAGGAGGGGGTCATCACTTCCCCGGCTACAGGTTGACTCATTATAGAGCCCAATGGCTGAGGATAAGAATGACCTCATGTAGCGCTCTTTGGAGCAGTGCAGTTGTCTCAGTCTATTACTAAATGTTCTCCTCTGTTTAGCCAAAGTGGCGTGCAGAGGGTGAGAAACATTGTCCGGAATTGCCAGGATTTTTTGGAGGGTCCTTTGTTCTTCCACAGCCTCCAGTGTGTCCAGTTTGACTCCTATAACAGAGCCAGTCTTTCTAATCAGTTCATTGAGCTTGTTGGCATTAACCATGTTGAAGCCATTGCCCCAACACACTACTGCATAGAAGATTGTACTGGCCACAACAGACAACACATCACAAAAGAGAGAGGCCTATACACTCCAAAGGACCTCAGTCTCCTCAGGAAGTAGAGGTGACTCTGGCCCTTCTTGTACACAGCCTCTGTGATGCTGCTCCACTCAAGGGTGTCATCCAGGTACTTGTAGGTCCAGTGAAAAGCTTGTCTTGCATAATGTTCATACATAACATAGTGCATTGAGATGGAACAAGGTAAAGCAATAATAGATTGCAGAATAAAGTACAACTACTACAGGGAAATTACAGTACAGATAAAAACTAAGGTGCAAGATCATAATGAGACAGATTGTAAGGTCAAGAGTTCATCTTACAGTACTAGGGAACTATTTAATCATCTTACAACAGTGATATAGAAGTTGTCCTTGAGCCTGGTCGTATGTGCCTTCAGGCTTCTGTATCTTCTGCCTGATGGCAGAGGGAAGAAGAGAGAATTCCAGAATGGGTGGGTGGGGTCTTTGATTGCCTCAGTCTCTTTTATTTCTCATTTCCAAAAAACTTAAATTCTCGAACAATTTTAGTGCCACAAAAACACATTCCTTTGAGTCTTTATACTGGGTGTGTCCACCATATTACAAAACAAACACTGATCATTTTTGGAGAAGGGAAAGGATCATGGGATGGGAGGCCTCAGGAGAAAGAAAGTGGGGGGGAGCACCAGAGGGAGATGGAGAACAGGCAAACAACTAAATATATCAGGGATGGGGTAAGAAGGGGAAGAGGGGCATTAACGGAAGTTAGAGAAGTCAATGTTCATGCCATCAGGTTGGAGGCTCCAGAGAAAGCAGGATCTCCCAGTGGCCATACATTTTAATTCCACGTCCCATTCCCATTCTGATATGTCTATCCATGGCCTCCTCTATTGTCAAAATGAATCCAAACTCAGGTTGGAGGAACAACACCTTATATACCAGCTGGGTAGCCTCCAACCTGATGGCATGAACATTGACTTCTCTAATTTCTGTTAATGCCCCTCCTCCCCTTCTTACCCCATCCCTGACATATTTAGTTGTTTGCCTGTTCTCCATCTCCCTCTGGTGCACCACCCCCTTTCTTTCTCCTGAGGCCTCCCGTCCCATGATCCTTTCCCTTCTCCAGCTCTGTATCACTTTCGCCAATCACCTTTCCAGCTCTTAGCTTCATCCCACCCCCTCCGGTCTTCTCCTATCATTTTGCATTTCCCCCTCCCCCCACTACTTTCAAATCTCTTACTATCTTTCCTTTCGGTTAGTCCTGACAAAGGGTCTTGGCCCGAAACGTCAACTGCGCTTCTCCCTATAGATGCTGCCTGGCCTGCTGCGTTCCACCAGCATTTTGTGTGTGTTGTTTGAATTTCCAGCATCTGCAGATTTCCTCATGACTGATCATTTTTGGTCCTTTGTCTAAGTAAGGAAGCAGCTTACTAAGGCAGCAAGAATTGAGGAGAGGCTGTGTTTTGTGAAGTACAATGAGTTCAGCCAGGAGAACAAACTTGGCTCAAGGTGAAGGAGAGCAATCGTCACTGAAACATTGGCACTGGCTGCATGTTGGAAAGGTTCTACATTGACAGGGTCGATACTGAGAGGCTGCTTCTCCTGGACTGAGGTCCCATGCAAGATGGGTCCAGAAATTCTAACACACCTAATGCACAAACATTAGCATGTTTTTTGTCAACAATTTTGCCCACCTACACTGATCCCATTTCCTGTATTCTATATCTTACCTATTTAAGCTTCTTGCCAAATATCCTTAAATGTGGTGTTTGTTTCAGATTCCACCCCTCCTCAAGCAGCATCTTCCAGATGTCAGCCATGTTCTGTTTAAAAAATATATCCCTAGGATTCCCTTTACAACTCCTTCCTTTCACCTTCAACCTTGTTTTTGACACTCCTACCATGGGAGAAAAACATCAGATTGTCTACTCTACCTATGCCTCTCATATCAGACCACAACTCAGCCTTCTTCACTCCAGGAAAACAAGCCCATCTTATCCAACAGCTCCCCATAATGAAGTCCTCCAATCCAGAGACACAAGAAATCCTGAGCAGCAAACAAAATCCAGATATCATCCTTGAACCATTCTGGTGAATCTCTTCTGAACTCTCTCTAGCACAACTTATTAGTCAAGAACTATCAACCTACACTTCAAATATACCAAATGACTTGGCCTCCACAGCCACCTGTGGCAATAAATTCCACTTCCTACTGGCTGAAGAAATTCCTCCTCATCCCATTTCAAAACATAAGTTCTTGTATTCTGAAGCTGTGCCCCTGGTTCTAGACTTCACCACTATAGAAAACATCCTCTCCACATCCGGTCCATCGACGCCTTTCAATATTCAATAGGTTTCGATGAGATACCCTCATTTTCCTAGTGAATACAGGCCAGAGCCATCAAAAACATTCCTCATACCTTTTCATTCCCAGGATTATTTTTGTAAACTGCCTTTGGACCCTCTCCAATGCCAGCACATCATTATTTCCAGGGTGCCTTGAAGACGGCCATCTTGTGTAGCACAGATGAGATTAAATATTCCCATTTCACGTTGACAAAGCAAAGAATCACAACTGCTTCCAAGGTCTGTATGGTTAATAAATATATCATCACTGCTTAAAACCAACAGAAACAATGCCGATTGTGGCCTCTCAAAAGCAGAGGCAGAGGTGTATGGCTCATGATCGCTCTTCTTGGTACACAAATGTATCACAGTTGTCTCAATTCTGCTCACCAGACCTGGAATATCCCACAATTAAGTGCCGTCCATTTTACTTGTGGTGGGAGATTTCTGCAATCATTTTGGTAGCAGTGTACATTCCAATTCAGTTCAATATCAGACAGGTTCTAGATGATCTGAGCAATGGGATCAACATGCACGAAACAGCACACCCTGATGCCTTCATCATAGTTTTGGGGGATTTTAACTAGGCAGCTTGAAAAAGTCACTAAATAATTACCATCAACAAATCCTGTGTAGTACCAGAAGAAACAACACACTGGACCACTGTTACACCACCATCAAGAATGCCTACCATGCTAGTCCATCTTAGGACGTCTGATTACCTGGCTGTACTTGCACTCCCTGAGTATAGGCAGAGATTGAAGACTGAAGCACCAATAGTGAGGACCAAGAAGGTTTGGACAAGGGAAGCACAGGAGCACCTACAGGACTGCTTTGAATCGGTGGACTGGACTGTAACCTGGGATTCATCTTTGAATCTGGATGAGTATGCTGCAGTTGTTACTGACTTCATTAAAACCTGTGTGGATGAGTGTGTGCCTATGAAAAAGTGATGCACATTACCAAACCAAAACCCATGGACGAACCAGGAGGTTAGTCATCTGCTGAGGGCTAGATCTGTGTCATTTCAGTCTGGTAAAATTGCAACCAGCAGGTTTTCAGTCCAAGTCTGCAGCTCTTTTCATCAGCTTGTATGTCCCAGTATATATCACATTTATTTTGACTCATCATGAATATTTGAAGGATTTGTGACGGGAACCAGGTAATCATGAAGGATAACGGGGAATGGACAGCATATTTTCTCTCACGCTGTAAACCCGTATAGCCCGACATGTCCCTGAGGCATACAATGCACATCTCATCCGAACTCCAACGTACAGGACTGTAAATCACACAAGATGAAACCAGCAATAAACCTCAGTGCTCATTAGTATAATGAGGATCTTTTATTAGCGACACATATAAATGCTAGACTGTTGCATTGTTGTGATTCAGGTTTAGCCTCAAGCTTTTCAGTTAGCGCTCACTGCTTCCAAGAATTAAAGTAAATAGTGTATTTGATGGAGTCTCAGTTTAATGCCTCCTATTTAAGATTACCCCTTCAACCATGAGATATTCCTTCAGTGTTGTCCTCACAGGGTCAGTCTAGGTTTTAAATAGCAATAGAACTGGGGGTAGATTATTTGCACAATGAATTTGTTCCAAAATTCACCTTGTACCTCAGGTCCACTAGTCTCCAATTTCCTCGGTACCAAAATATCCATCAATATCCTCCTTAAAAGCACCGAGCAGCTAAACTCATTCTGGGGTATAGAATTCCTCTTGGAAAAATTCCTCTTCATTGCAGACTTAAACGGAGGACTTTTCATCTTGTGACAAGAACAAGGACCAGAGCACACGAGCAGTCCCTTCTACTGACTCTGTCCATGCCCACCGACTTGGATCCGTTCCAATTTGCCTACTGTCACAACAGGTCAACAGCAGATACCATTACAGAGGGACATCTGCACACTGAATTTCCAGCAAGATGGCAGCACATGCAAATGCAGCAGCCTCTCGGGGGGCCAACCAAAGGTGCTCGTTTTCTCTGTAAAATTTGTTTTTTATGATCCAAAGACAATTCTACTCAAAAAACTTTGGGTAAGCAGGGCTACCCATCAGTGAGCTGTTGGTTGATTGGAGTAGCTGGACTGGTGTCAAAGGGGCCGGCCGGGATGGTGGAGACAGAGGTGGCCGAGGTGTCAAAGGGGCCGGTCAGGATGGTGGAGACACAGGTGGCCGAGGTGTCAAAGGGGCCGGTCAGGATGGTGGAGACAGAGGTGGCCGAGGTGTCAAAGGGGCCGGTCAGGATGGTGGAGACAGAGGTGGCCGAGGTGTCAAAGGGTCCGGCCGGGATGGTGGAGACAGAGGTGGCCGAGGTGTCAAAGGGGCCGGTCAGGATGGTGGAGACAGAGGTGGCCGAGGTGTCAAAGGGGCCGGTCAGGATGGTGGAGACAGAGGTGGCCGAGGTGTCAAAGGGGCTGGCTGGGATGGTGGAGACAGAGGTGGCCGAGGTGTCAAAGGGGCCGGTCAGGATGGTGGAGACAGAGCCAACCAAGGTGTGAAAGGGTCCGGCCGGTATGGTGGAGACAGAGGTGGCCGAGGTGTCAAAGGGGCCGGTCAGGATGGTGGAGACAGAGGTGGCCGAGGTGTCAAAGGGGCTGGCTGGGATGGTGGAGACAGAGGTGGCCGAGGTGTCAAAGGGGCCGGTCAGGATGGTGGAGACAGAGCCAACGAAGGTGTCAAAGGGACCGGTCGGTATGGTGGAGACAGAGGTGGCCGAGGTGTCAAAGGGGCTGGCTGGGATGGTGGAGAAGAAGCCAGCTGAGGTGTTAAAGGGGCCGGTAAGGTGTCAAAGAAGCCAATCAGGATACTGAAGAAGCCTGCTGGGATGTCAGAGAAGCCACTATGGATTTGAAGGAGCTGACCTGGCTGCAGACTGTGTTGTTGCCTGATAATCGATAGCATCAAAGTTGGTGCAATATAACTGTGGGAGATTGTCTCGGACATTTCATATGCAATCGCAAGACTCATCGGACAGTGATCATTGAAGTTGCTGCAGGCCTGTTACCCTTGTCTGGTGGAGGGACAGGTGACGTGGGAGCTGTGTAGCCTCAGTTGTAGTGAGAACTAGGCCTCAAGTCTTGGGCTTGCCTGCTGCTGCAGACCAGGAGAGTGAAGCGGAAGCATTTACAGTGTGGCACCGAGCTGGGCAGAGGCCTGGCCTCATCTCTCAGTGCTGCCCTCCCGTGTTCAAGCAGTGGAACGACAGGCTGGACTGCGTGCGGCTGTACACTGCTGGGAGACTGCACCATCGAATGACGGGCATTGTCACTCAGGGTCTTTGACTATATATTTATTTTCGAGTGAATATGCTTCTTTGCTCACTATTTTGAATTATGTTACTCACTGTTTTTGAATGTTTGCTTGCTATTGCAAATATTTCACACCTTGGCCCCAGAGAAACACTGTCTTGTTCAGCTGTATCTATGTATGGTTTGAATGATAGTTAAACTTGATTTGATTTGATTTGAAGATGCATACATCATTGACTTCATTGACTATAGTTTGGCATTCAATACTATCATCCCCTCAAAACTAATCCGTAAGCTTCAAGGAAAAGAGTACAGTCAATGTTTCGGGCCAAAATCCTTCAGCAGGACTCTTCCCTTTGACAGGAGTACAGTGAAACCCTCTCTCACTGCTTCCCCTCCGTGACTTAGATTTCCAGCATCTGCAGATTTTCTCTGGCTGTGAGTAAGCTTCAAGGCCTAGGTCTCGAAACTTCCTTGTGCAACTGGATCCTTGATGTCCTCATTTGCAGAACTCAGTCAGTTCAGATTGACAACAACATCGCTTCCAGAATCTCTATCCACACAGGTGCACCCGAAGGCTGTGCTTACCCCCTGCTCTACTGGCTTTATACTTTGGCTGTGAGACTAAGCACAGCTCCAATAATATAGTTAAGTTTACTGACGCCACTGTTGTTGGTGGTGACAATTCGGTATATAAGAAGAAAACTGAAAATCTGGCTGACTGGTGCCACAACAGCAATCTCTCACTCCATGACAGCAAGACCAAGGAGCTGATTATTGACTTCAAGAGGAGGAAACCAGAAGTCCATGAGGCAGCCTTCATCAGGGGATCAGATGTTATCATTTCAAAGGATATCTCCTGGGTCCAGCACTTACATGCCATTATGCAGAAAGCACAGCAGCACCTCTACTTTCTTAGAATTTTGCGAAGATTTGGCATGTCATCTTTGGCAATTTTCTACAGATGTGTGGCGGAGAGTATATTCACTGGTTGCTTTACCGCCTGGTATAGAAACACAAATGCTCTTAAATGTAAAAGCCTACAAGAAGTAATGGGTACAGTCCAGTCCATCACGGGTAAAAGCCTGCCCACCATTGAGCACATCTATACAGAGTACTGTCACAGGAAAGCAACATCCATCATAAAGGACCCTCACCATCCAGGCCATGCTCTCTTCTCACTGCTACCTTCAGGAAGGAGATACAGGAGCCTCAGAATGCACACCTCTTGACCATGCCTGCATGCTTTTATACATTGAGTTGATGCCACATCTTTGGCTGATTAGATATTTGCATTAACAAGCAAGTGTACGGGTGTACCTAATAAAGTGGCCACCAAGTGTAGATGCTGCACTCTGCAACCATTGTCTGCCAGTAGTCAGTGCAGTCTCTGTGGTTGACAAAGTTTCAATCAAGCAGACATCAATGAACTGAGAACTAAACTGGCTTCTACTCATCAGAGTTTATAAGGAGAGATTCTGAGCAAGATTGGAAGGGGAGATGCTGAGGAACAGTTTCTGAATCTGGAACTGGTTAAAGTAATTGGGAACAGAGGGTGATTGTAGATTTAAATGTCACTATTGTATCTGTTTCTACTTCCACCCATTCCAAGCACCAACTCACTGTGTCAAACTCTTGCCCCACCCATCTCCCCTAAACTTTCCCCCTCTCATCTTAAATATATGTCCTCTAGTATGACACTTGCACCATGGGAAAGTGTTTCAAACTCTCTACCCTACCAAATTCACACAGATGCCCACATTGCAAATTTACTATTGTACTTTTACCACCACTGAATTGCCTCCCAACAGCAGTGTGTGAGGGCCTGAGACATGGACTCTCCACAACCTTCTCATGGCGATTCGGCATATGCAGGAACGAGCTGCCACTGGATGTGATAGCTACAGGTTTGATTTCAACATGCAAGAGAAGTTTGGATAAGTACATGGATGAGAGGGGTAAAGAGGACTGGTGCAGATCTAGGTCAATGGGACTAGGCAGAATAACAGTTCAGCATGGACTAGATGGGCTGAAGGGCCTGTTTCTGTGCTATAGTGCTCTATGTCTTTATTGGTAAAATTCTAATTTTGTCAGTGATACCCAAATCCTAAAAGAACCAAATAAATAACAAACCTCTTCACAAGATCATAAGACATAGGAGCAGAATTAGGCCATTTGGCACAATGAGTCTGCTCCACCATTCTATCACGACTGATTTATTATCCCATTCAACCCCATTCTCCTGCCTTCTTCCCATATTCTCTAATGCCCTTAATAATCAAGAACCTATCAGCCTCCACTTAAAATACACACAATGACTTGGCTTCCACAGCCATCTATGGCAATGAATTCCACAGATTCACTGCCCCCGGCTAAAAAATTCGACCTCATCTCTGTTTCTCATCACAGGAACCGGTGCAGTAATTATACACTATCTCCTCCAAGGCAAATGTATTCATTTCTTTTTTTCATTTCCTTTTATTTTAAAATCTAAGTACCTAAGTGTCTGAATGGATCAGAGCCCCTCAAGACTGTTCTGCCATTCAGTAAGATCATAGCCCATTTTTTTTACTTCAATTCCACTTTATTGCTTATGTCCTGCCCTTTGGTTCTTAAGGACTCTCAGTATTGTTCTTGAATGCATTTAACAATTGCATATCCAAGCTTGAGCCAAACAGATTTTGCTCGTAACTTCCAGAATGAGTGTTCAGCTCACAAGCAGCTCACTCAGGGGACGTACTCAACCATCTGAAGCAGAGTAGCTACGTTCGAGCTAAATTTACAAAATCAGCACATCACCGTTTTAAGTCTGGATTACAGTAAACATTAGATGGATGGATGGAGTAATACAGCGCAGAAGCTGGCCCTTTGGCCCAATTCATCCCTTCTGACTAATATGCCCAGTCACATCAGTCCACATTTGGCCAGTATCCCTCTCAATCTTTCATAATCTGTCAACTGTATTTTAAATCTTTTATTCTACCTGCCTCCACCACTTCCTCTGGCAGCTTGTTCCACACCCTCTGCCTGGAAAGTTGCCCCTTTTAAATCTTTCCCTTCTCATCTTAAACCTCTGCCCTCTAGTTTTTGACAGGAGGCAATTAGCATAACAGCGTTACAGTGCCAGCGATTACCCAACAGGATTCAGTTCCCTCTGTGGCTTGTGGTTTGTGCATCCTCCCTGTGACCATGTAGCTTTCCTCCCATATTCTAAAACATGGGTCCTACACACTGTGGGATGTGGGACGCCATCTTGATGCCCTTGATGGATATTTTCGTACTGTGTGGAGACTGTCTAGAGGAGGTTCACGAGCGTTATTCTGGGAATGAAAAGGTCAACATAGGGAGCATTTAATGGCTCTAGGCTTGTACCTGCTGGAATTTAGAAGAATAAAGTGAGAAAGGGAAACCTCATTGAAAACTTTTGAATAGGGTAAGGCCTAGATAGAGTGGATGTGCAGCGGATGTAGTGTATGTGGATTTCAGTAAGGCATTTGATAAGGTTCCCCATGCAAGGTTCCTTCAGAAAGTAAGGAGGCATGGAATCCAAGGAGACCTTGTTTTGTGGATCCAGAATTGGCTTGCCCACAGAAGGCAAAGGGTAGTTATAGATGGTTCGTATTCTGCCTGGAAGTCAGTGACCAGTGGTGTTCTGCAGGGATCTGTTCTGAGACCCCTCCTCTTTGTAATTTTTATAAATGACCTGGATGAAGAAGTAGAAGGGTGGGTTGGTAAATTTTCTGATGACACAAAAGTTGGGGGTGTTGTGGATAGTCTGGAGGATTGTCAGAGGTTGATATTGATAGGATGCAAAACTGAGCTGAGAAATGGCAGATGGATTTCAACCCATATAAGCATGAAGTGGTTCATTTTGGTAGGTCAAATTTGAAGGCAGGCTGTAATATTAATGGTAAGACTCTTGGCAATGTGGAGGATCTGAGAGATCTTGGAGTCAGTGTCCATTGGACACTCAAAGCTGCTGCGCAGGTTGACAGTGTTGTTAAGAAGGTGTATGTTGTGTTGGCCTTCATCAGTCATAGGATTGAGTTCAAGAGCCATGAGGTAATGTTAAAGCTATAAAGTTAAAACTAAGGTCAAACACCACTTGGAGTACTGTGTTCAGTTCTAATCACCTCACTACAGGAAGGATGTGGATACTATAGAGAGAGTTCAGAGGAAATTTACAAGGATGTTGCCTGGATTGGACAGGATACCTTATGAGAATAGGTTGAGTGAACTTGGCCTTTTCTCCTTTGAGTGATGGAGGATAAGAGGTGACCTGATAGAGCCGTATAAGATGATGAGAGGCATTGATCGTGTGGATAGTTAGCGGCTTCTTCCCAGGGCTGAAATGGCTAACATCGGGGGCATTGTCTTAAGATGCTTGGAAATAGGTACCAAGGGGATGTCAGGGATATGTTTTTCACACAGGGAGTGGTGGGTGCGTGTAATGGGCTGCCAACAACAGTTGTGGACGTGGATACAAATAGGGTCTTTTAAGAACCTCTTAGGTAGGTACATGGAGCTTAGAAAAATAGAGGGCTATGTGCTAGGAAAATTCTCGGCAGTTTCTAGAGTAGGTTACATGGTTGGCACAACATTGTGGGCCGAAGGGCCTATAATATATTGTAGATTTCTATGTTTTATCTCTGTGGTGTTTCTTGTGGTGGGAGAGTCTAGGACCAGAGGACACAGCCTCAAAATTGAAGGATATCTCTTTAGAACAGAGATGAGGAGGAATTTTTTTAGCCAGAGTGTGGTGAATCTGTGGAATTCATTGACACAGACGGTTGTGGAGGCCAAGTCATTGGGTACATTTAAAACAGAGGTTGAGGGCATCAAAGGTTACAGGGTGAAGGCAGGAGAATGGGGTTGAATGGAATAATAAATCCGTCATGATGGAATAGCAGAGCAGACTCGATGGGCTAAGTGGCCTAATTCTGTCCCTGTGTCTTATGGTCCTACAGCCTGGGGTTTTCAAATAGAGTCTGCACACTGCTGGATGAAGACGCAAGACACCAACTTGCTTGCCTTGATGGACGATCTCAGACCGTGGGGAACCCAGTTTCAAACCATACCATCCGGGCATGAACAGGAGCAGTCTCAGAAGGAGCAAGGGGCTTGTTCTCCTGCCTGCATTTCCCCTTTCGGGTGCCTGATGGCCATGTTCTGATGGCGGAACCTTCGCTGAATCCATTAACCATCTCCCACTATTGTCCGATGTAACAAGAAACATTATGCCAAAGGAGGGACACGGACACGGACACACTCACAAAAAGGAAGATTGTTGAACAAGCTAAGAGTGCTGGCAATGTGAATAACATATCGGTGTGGCTTGAGGGTTGATTAGCAGATAGAAAATAAAGAAACAAAGAGCAGGAATAAAGACAAGAGATTCTGCAAATACTGGAAATCCAAGAAACGTACACAAAATGCTGGAAGAACTCAGCGGGTCAGGCAGCATCTATGGAGGGAGTAAAAAGTTCACAATTTGAACCGAACCCCTTCATCAGGACTAAAAGTGATTGATGATGTTGGTGATGGTGCAGGAAATAATGGCCTGATGCTCCTCAGTGAGGTGCTTTACAAGGGGTGCCTGAAAGTAGCCACCAGACCTCAACAAGGTAAAGGTCAGTCACACACTACAGATTGCAGAAAGAATATAGAACATAGAAATTTACAGCACATTACAGACCCTTCAGCCCACAATGTTGTGCCGACCATGTAACCTACTCTAGAAACTGCCTAGAATTTCCCTAGCACATAGCCCTCTATTTTCTAAAATGAAACAGAAATGCAGAGTATATTCTAAATGCATTAAAAATACTGTTGTTCATAACTACACAGGTATCCCTGAAATCACTGAAAGCTAACTGGAGTTGCAGTAAGCAATATGGAAGGCAAATAGCATGCTCCTGCATGTGTAGCATCATTCTAATTATGTTAGATCACAACTGTAGCATTTTGTACTATCTGGTTTCCTTACCTAAGGAAGAATATACTTAGCATAAACGGAGTGCAACAGGTAAGCTCTTGGTCTCTCTCTCTACCTTGCACTTTACTGACTACATGAACCATCAGAGAGGAGGTACGGAAGCCTGAATATAAGTACTCGATGTTTTAGGAACTACCTCTTCCCCTCCATCATCAGATTTCTGACAATCGACCAATCAGGAGATCAAAAGCTTGAGAGGACGTAATTCATTCGGGTCTACTGAGCAAGTATAAAAGGTAGCAACTTGTGGCAGTTTTTCAGAGCTTCAACCAACAACCAGTTGGAGTTTGGGATTGATTAGCAAGAGCAAATTAAAGGAAGGCAGGGGTAAGTGCAGTAAATGTAAATGCAGCAGTCATTGTTGGGCGTGGACAGAGATAGAGTGGAGATCTCTTCCAGGCTTCAGTGAAGAGAGGTTTCAGCAGTCCGAGAAGGCAAAAAACAAAGCCAGAAGTTGAGTTTTTTTTTATTCTACCCCTCCCCCCAATTATTTACATTTACTTGGTTAGGACAGGAGAGGTGCCAGGCAGGACAGTGAAATGCCACCCTGCTCTTGCAGGATATGGAAAGGCAGGGAGACTGTGAGAAGTGCATCTGGCTGCAGGACACAGAGACTGGGTGACGGTCAGGAAGGGGGAATGAGTTAAAACAGCCAGTGCAGAGTACACCTGTAGCCATCCCCCTCAACAACAGGTATATCATTTTGCATGCTGATGGGAGGGACAAGTATCAGAGGAAAGTTACAGTGGTCAGATCTGTGAATGAGAAGGGAAGGGGGGGGAGAAGAGGAGTGCTGTGGTAATAGGGGATTCATTAGTTAGGGGAACAGAAAATAGGTTCTGTGGGCGAGAACAAGATTCCCGGATGTTATGTAAAGCTAGGGCTTTACTCTTTGGAGAGAAGCAGGATGAGGGGAGACATGATATTAAGAGGAGTAGACAGAGTGGACAGCCAGCGCCTCTTCCCCAGGTCACCACTGCTCAGTACAAGAGGACATGGCTTTAAGGTAAGGGGAGGGAAGTTCAAGGGGGATATTAGAGGAAGGTTTTTCATTCAGAGAGTGGGTGATGCGTGGAATGCACTGCCTGAGTCAGTGGTGGAGGCAGATACAGTAGTGAAGTTTAAGAGGAATATGGAGGAATATGTATATGGAGGAATTTAAGGTGGGGGGTTATATGGGAGGCAGGGTTTGAGTGTTGGCACAACATTGTGGGCTGAAGGGCCTGTAATGTGCTGTACTATTCTATGTTCTATGTCCTACATAACAGGACATCTCAGATCAAGCCCTCAGCATCCTTAAGTAGACAGCCAGAGGTCGTGGTCCAGGTAGGTACCAATGACATGGGTAGGACAAGTGATGAGGTTCTTCATAGGGGGTTCAGGGAGTTAGGTGCTAAGTTAAAGGGCAGGACCTCCAGGGTTGAGATCTCAGGATTGTTCCCCATGTCACATGCTAGTGAGGCCAGAACTAGGAAGATTGTACAGTTCAACACTGAGGAATTGGTGTGGGAGGGTGTCATCAGATTTTTGGATCACTGGGCTTTCTTCCCAGGAAGCTGGCACCTTTACAGAAGAGATGGTTTGCATCTGAACTGGAGGGGGACTAATATCCAAGCGGGAAAGTTTGTAAATGCTGCATAGTGGGATTTAAACTAGAGTTGCAGGGCGATGGGAAACAGATCTTGTTAAGATCTCAGACAAAGTCGGGTATCAAAAGGTTGAGCATGGTGGTCTAATGTCCTGAGTTGCACGTATTTCAATATGCAAGAAGTATCGCGGGAAAGGCAGATGAAATCGGGATATGGATAAACCCATGGAATTATGACAATGTAGCCATTAGCACGACTTGTTGCAGGAACAGCAGGACTGGCAGCTCAATATTCCTGTGTTCATTGTTTTAGAAGTGACTGAGTGGGAGGGATTAAAGGAGGAGGGGTGGCGTTATCAATCAGGGAAAATGTCATGGCTCTGCTCCTTCACAACTGACTGGAGAACTTGTCTATTGAGGCATTATGGAAGGAATTGAGAACTATGAAAGGTATGATCGCATTAATGGGATTATATTACAGACCACCCAACAGTCTTAGGGATTTAGAAGAACAAATTTGTAAAGAGATTGCAGACTGTTGGCAAGAAATATAAGGTTGTTATAGTAAACAAGAGAAAATCTGCAGATGCTGGAGATCCAAGTAACACGCACAAAATGCTGGAGGAACTCAGCAGTTCAGGCAGCATCGACTGAAAAGCATAGTCAACATTGGTGATTTTAACTTCTCACATATTTTCTGGGAATCCCATAGAATAAAAGGACTAGATGGGATAGAGTTTGTCAAAAGTGTTCAGGAAAATTTCCTTCATTAGTACATAAAATTCCCGATAACAAAGCATGTGATACTGGACTTCCTACTGAGGAATGAGACAGGGCAAGTAACAGTAAATTGGTCCTCTGGAAGATCAGAATGGTAATCCATGTTTGGAGCCAAAACTGACGGGGGAGATCATAAATACATTTTTCATATCTTTATTTACTCAGGATATGGGCACTAAATCTATAGAAGTGAGGCAAAGTCTATGGAAGCAAAGCAGCATCAACTTCATGGACCCTGTACAGACTACAGAGGAGGAGGTGTTTATTGTCTTGAGGCAAAGTAGGTGGATAAATCCCCAGGGCCTGACAAGGTGTTTCCTGTGGGGGGCAAGTGCAGAAATTGCTGTGGCCTTAGCAGAGATATTCAATCATCCTTAGTGACAGGATAGGTACCAGAGGACTGAAGGACAGCCAATAATGTTCAAACAGCACACACAAAATGCTGCTGGAATGCAGCAGGCCAGGCAGCATCTATAGGAAGAAGCACTGTCAATGTTTCGGGCCAAGACCCGTTGGCATTTTGTGTGTGCTGCTTGAATTTCCAGCATCTGCAGATTTCCTTCTGTTTGAGCCAATAATGTTCCGCTGTTTAAAAAAGGTTTTAAACATAAACCAGGAAATTATAGATCAGACATCAGTCGTGGATAAGTTATTGGAAGGTATTCAAAGGGACCAGATATGAAAGTATTTGGATAGACATGGACTGATTAAAGATAGGTTGAATGGCTTTGTGCATGGTAGGTCATGTCTAACAAATCTCAAGAGTTTTTTGAGGAAAGTGGTTGAAGGCAAGGCAGTGGATGTTGTCTACATGGACTTTAAAAAGGCATCCTGTGACCATATATGAAACTTGCATTGAACCCATAATATATTGAAACTGAGCAGCTTTGCTTCCTTGGTTCTGCAGCCTCTGATCACCAGTAAGTCAGGACAATCATCACTATTTTAAACTAAGTTGGCAGGGGGATGGGAACATAATTGATAGGGCTGATGATGGGGCAGTTGGTATACAAGTTGATGCAGTGTGTAGTGAGAATGTCAGGAAGGACAAGTAGTTGACAGAGCAAAATTATAGTCAGTGGGTTGAGGTGAAGTGTAACATGACAAAATTGAAAAGCATAATGAATACAGGACTGAAGGTGTTGTATTTGAAAGCATGCAGTATATCGAATAAAGTAGATCTTGTAGTGCAGTTAGAGATTGGTAGGTATGACGTTGTAGGCATCTGAGATGTGGCCGAAAGATGATCATAGTCGGGAGCTTAACATACAAGGATACACATTGCATTGAAAGGAAGACAGGTAGACAGAGAGGGTGGGGAGGCTCTGTTGGTAACAAATGGAATCAAATCTCTAGAAAGAGCTGACATCTTCAGGAAGATGTAGAAACCTCGTGGGTAGAGTTAAGAAAATACAAGGGTAAAAATACCCTGATGAGTACTGGATACAAGCCCACAAACAGTAACCAGGATGTGGGATATAAATTTCAATGGGTAATAGAAAAGGCATGTTACGATAATCAAAGGGGATTTCAATATGCAGATAATTTGGGAAAATCAGGTTGGTCTGGAACACAAAACAAGGAATCTGTAGAATGCCTGTGAGATAGCTTTTTAGAACAGCTTGTGATTGAACCCACTAAGGGGGAAGGCTATTCTGGATTGGGTGTTGTGGAATGAACTGAATTTGATTCGGGACCTTAAGGTAAAGGAACCCTTAGGAAACAGTGATCATAATACGATGGAATTCACCCTGCAGTTTCAGAAGGAGAAGATAAAGTCAGTTATATCAGTATTATACTGAGCAAAGGGAATTACAGAGACATGAAAGAAGACTTGGACAAAGGTGATAGGAAAGGGATACTAAAGCACTGGCTGGAGTTTTTTGGAGAATTCAAAGGGCACATGATAGATACATCCTAAAGATGATGAAGGTGGGGGATGAGGAACTGTGGCTGACAGGGTCAAAGACAGCATAAAGAAAAAGAGAGGGCATATTATATAGCAAAAATAGGTGAGAAATTAGAGGATTGGAAAACTTTTAAAAATCAACAGAAGGTAACTAAAAAAAAAGACAGAAAGAGAAAAGATGAAATATGAAGGTGAGCTAGCCCATAATATCAAAGAGGATACCAGAAGTTTTGGCGAAAGAGGATATTGAACTGATGGAAAATGATGCTGCAGAGGTAGCTAAAGGAAGATGAATTTAATAAGTATTATGCACTTCTTCACTGTGGAAGGCACTAGCAGTATGCCAGAAATTCGAGTGTGCTGGGGACAGAAGTGAGTGTTGTTTTTGATGAGGTTTTGGGGTACTTGGAGGCACACGATAAATCTAGCCTGACTAATTCAGGCAGGGTAGACAAAGGAGAATATGTGGATTTTCTGTACCTGGATTTTCAGAAGGTCTTTGACAAGGTGCCACACATGAGGCTGCTTAACAAGGTGTGAGCCCATGGTATTACAGGAAAGATACTAACTAGCATAGATAGAAGATTGGGTGACTGGTAGGAGGCAAAGAATGGGAATATAGAAACATAGAAAAACCTATAGCACAATACAAGCCCTTCAGCCCACAATGCTGTGCCAAATATGTACTTACTTTAGAAATCACCTAGGGTTACCCATAGCCCCCTATTTTTCTAAGCTCCATGTACCTATCCAGGAGTCTGTTAAAAGACCCTAATGTATCTGCCTCCACCACCGTCGCTGGCAGCCCATTCCACACACTCACCATTCTCTGCATGAAAAACTTACCCCTGACATCTCCTCTCTACCTATTTCCAAGCATCTTAAAACTGCCCTCTCGTGCTGGCCATTTCAGTCCTAGGAATTCAGCCCATTAAGAGGAATAGACAGAGTGCACAGCCAGCTCCTCTTCCCCAGGGCACCACTGCTCAGTACAAGAGGACATGGCTTTAAGGTAAGGGGAGAGAAGTTCAAGGGGGATATTAGAGGAAGGTTTTTTACTCAGAGAGTGATTGGTGTGTGGAATGCACTGCCTGAGTCAGCGGTGGAGGCAAATACACTAGTGAAATTTAAGAGACTACTAGCCAAGTATATGGAGGAATTTAAGGTGGAGGGTTATATGGGAGGCAGGGTTTAAGGGTTGGCACAACATTGTGGGCCGAATGGCCTGTACTGTGCTGTATTGTTCTATGTTCTATGTTCTAAAAGGCCTCTGATAATCCACACGATCAATGCCTCTCATCATCTTATACACCCCTATCAGGTCACCTCTCATCCTCCATTACTCCAAGGAGAAAAGGCCAAGTTCACTCAACCTATTTTCATAAGGCATGCTCCCCAATCCAGGCAACATCCTTGTAAATCTCCTCTGCAACCTTTCTATAGTTTCCACATCTTTCCTGTAGTGAGGTGACCATAACTGTGCACAACACTCCAAGTGGGGTCTGACCAGGGTCCTATATAGCTGTAACATTACCTCTCGGCTCTTAAACTCAGTCCTATGGTTGATGAAGGCCAATGAGTGACAAGTACTGTTCCACAGGTTCAGTATTGGGACTGCTTCTTTTCATTTTATACGTCAATGATTTAATAACAGAATTGATGGCTTTGTGGCCAGGTTTGCAGATGATACAAAAATAAAGGGGCAGGTAATGTTGAGGAAGCTATGAGTCTACGGAAGAACTTGGATAGATTGGGAGAATGGGTAAAGAAGTTGCAGATGGAATATAGTGTAGGGAAGTGTATGGTCATGCACTTCAGTAGAAAAACTAAAATTGTAAACTATTTTTCTAAAAGGGGAGAAAATTAAATCAAAGGTGCAAAGGAACTTTGGAGTATTGTGAGCAGTTTTGAGCCTCTCATCTAAGAAAAAGTTTGCTGGCATTGGAGAGCATCCAGAAGAAGTTCACGAAAATGATTCTGGGAGTGAAAGAGCTACTGTATGTGAAACATTTTATGGCTCTGGGCCTGAATTTAGAAAAATGAGGGGAGGGATCTCATTGAAACCTATTGAATAGTGAAAGGCCTAGACAGGTTAGATGTAGAGAGGATAGTGGGTGAGGTTAGGACCAGAGAACACAGCCTCAGAATAGAGGGATGTCCGTTTAGAACAGAGATGAAAAGGAATTTCTTTTATCAAAGGGTGGTGAATATGTGGAATTCATTGCCACAGACAGCTGTGGAGGCCAACTCAATGGGGTATATTTAAAGCAGAAGTTGATAGGTTCTTGTTTAATGGCATCCAGAGGTTATGGAGAGAATGGGGGTTGAGAGGGATAATAAATCAGCCATGATGGAATGGTGGAGCAGAATAGATGGGCCAAATGGCCTAATCCTCCTCCTGTGTCTTGTGGTCTAATAGTCACCACCCCCTTTGGCTGCACAGCTTTATGACACTCACTACCTGGGCTCTATACAAGGTACACTGAGGGAAACAATAACTTTCAAAAGAAGACCATCCTTACAAGAGAAGAAGGATAGAAATCAAAAAAAAACTGGCAGCTGTTTTCAACACAAACTGCTGGAGGAACTCAGACAACATCTATGGAGGGAAATAAACATTCGATGTTTTGGGCTGAGACCCTTCATCACCCTGAATCCAAGAATCATTTTGATTTCATTGCCCAACAGAGATTAATTAGCAAATGTTCAAGACATGTGTTTAAGCAATCATGGCTCACTGAAATGTAATGATTGTACTCTGAGCAATGCTGATTAATTACAGAATCCAGGAAATATTTATCAGGCAGCCGTCTACGGCAGTGACTGATGCAAATTAAAACATTCTAATGAATTGCATTGGTGTGGTGCAATGGGGCTCTCAATGATAAGCATGTGGAGATCAAAACCAATAACTCAGCATATTGAACACAGATTGATGGCAGACAGGAAAATCAGAGATTAATCTAGTCTATCTGTAGGCAATGAGACTTCTGCAATATATGAGAGAAAATAGTAAATATAGTCCCAGACTGGCAAACACTAGGGAAGTTAATGCTAAATCTTTGAAATTCATAATGTTTGATGCTGGCTGGAATATCTGTACCAACTGAGGTCCATTTTTTAATTTATTTAGAAACACAGAACAGGTCCTTCTAGACTAGCCTAATCACAGGACAATTTACAATGACCCATTAACCTTTGGACTGTGGGAGGAAACCTGAGCATCCAGAAGAAACCCACACAGTTCACAGGAAGAATGTACTGCTTACAGATGGTGTCAGATTTGAACTCTGAACTGCAGGATGTCCCGAGCTGTAATAGCGTTGTGCTAAGCACTTTGAAAAACAGGCGCACACCTTGAGGGAGTGGTGGAAACTCCCTGTAATGACATCAACGACTAGAAGTTAGCCTTTTACTTGAAGAGGCTTCAGTTGGGGGCAAGATAATGTAAGGGTTTTGTACAGTGTGAATCTATTGAATTCTTTACAACAGAGTCATTCCATTAATGAGTGCATGTACACTCAAACTAATGGCCATCAGGCTCTTGAACAAAAGTGGATAACTATATTCACCTGACCATCTATTGAGATGTTCCCACAACCTATGATCTTACTTTAAGGACTCTTTATCTTGTTGTTTATTGCTATTTCTTTATATTTGCACAATTTGTTGGCTTCTGCACTGTATATCTTCTGACAGTATATCTGCTCTGATAATAAAATTTACTTTAAACTTTTTAAGAGACTCATGTTTCCCAGTGTGTCATCTCAATTTGGAAAGACAGATGCACTATGGGAAGCATCCTATCCCAACACATCACAGAATGTATGGAAACTGCTCTGACCAAGGCTGCAAAAATTTGTAGAGAGTAGAAAGGAGTACTACAATCAGTTCTGACTGCCACTTTAAAGGAAGGATGTGGAGGCTTTAGAGGCGGTGCGGAATAGGGGGCAGGTACTAGAGCATAGAACAATATAGCACAGTAGACAGATGGATCAACAATCAACTTTCAAGAGGGTCTTAAAAGCAAGTAAAGTCTAGGATCCATGGGCACAGCCTCAGAATAAATGGATCCCTTTGAAACTGTGATGGGGAAAGTTTCTTTGGCCAGATGGTGCTGGATCTGTAAAATTCATTGCCACGGACACCAATGAATCTCACAGACAGGATGTATTTAAGGCAAAGATTGATAGGTTCTCAGTTGGTAAGGGGATTAAGGGTTACATGAAGAAGGCAAGGTGAATGGGATTGAAAAAAATATAAATGTGATTGAATGCTGCACCAGTCTCCAATGGCCTAATTCTGTTCCTATATCTTATGGTCTTACAGCTACATGAACAGAGGATAAAACTTCCAACATGCTCTCACCAAAATGCTGTACAGACATTGTAAGACATGAGAAATCAAATCTCTGCAGCATCAAAATTAATTTCTTCAAGCTTGATGTCTATGCTTGTGGAATTTACAAAGAAGAAAACACCCTAAAATAAACAAGCTACTAAGGAAACATATATTTAGAACAAGGAAGAAATGGCCAAAACATTCAAGACCTCTGCAGCAACAACCTGCACAGATTGGGTGTACAGAGACTGTTTCAAAGTTGAAAGTAAATGTATTATCAAAGTACATACTGTATATGTCATCATCTACTACCCTCAGATTGATTTTCTTGCAGGCATTCACAGTAGGTCAAAGAAAATCGATAGAATCAATGAAGAACTACATGCAGACCGACAACTAAAGTGCAAAGGAAGACAAACTGAAAATACAGAAAAATTATAGTAATAAATAGTAAATAAATAATACTGAGAACATGAAAGTGAGTCTACAGGTTGTAGAATCAGTTCAGTGTTGAAGTGAGCCACTGAGTTCCCCCAGCTGATTGTTTGTTGCTCCAGTTTCCATAGACAGGAATCAAAAGGTTGAGCATGGTGGGACTGATGTGCTATGCTGCATATATTTCAATGCAAGGAGTAGCGTAGGAAAGGCGAATGAGCTCAGGGCATGGATCAGCATGTTGAATTATGACAACGTAACCATCAGAGAGACTTGGTTGCAGGAGGGTCAGGACTGACAGCTCAATGTTCCAGGGTTTTGTGCTTTAGATGTGATAGAGCTGGGATGGGGGGGGTGGGGGGACATTACTAGCCAGGGCAGTGCTCGATCAGGACAGACTGGAGATCTTGGGTAGAACTGAGAAATAAGAAAGATACGACCACATTAATGGGGCTATATTATAGACCTCCCAACAGTCCGTGGACTTAGAGGAGCAAATCTGTAGAGAGATTGCAGACCATTGCAAAAATCATAAGGGTGTGATACAAGGTGATTTTAACTTTCCACATATTGACTGGGATTCCCGTACTATGAAAGGGTTAGATGAGATAGAGTTTGTCAAATATGTTCGGGAAAGTTTCCTTAACCAGTACATAGAAGTCCCAGGTAGAGAGAGTGCAATGCTAGATCCTCTATTAGGGAATGAAACAGGGCAGGTGACAGAAGTTTGGGTAGAACACTTTGCATCTAGTGATCATTATGCCATTAGTTTCAATATAATGATGTAAGAGGATACATGGGTTGAGATTCTAAATTGGAGAAAGGCCAATTTTAAAGGGCCCAGAAAGTGTGGATTGGTACAGGCTCTTTTCTGGCAAAGGTGTACTTGGTAAGTGGGAGACTTCAAAAAAAGAATTTTGAGAGTAAAAAGCTGTACGTAGTTGTCAGAATGAAATGCAGGGATAACATGTTTAGGAAACCTTGGCTTTCAAGATATTGAGGCCCTGGTTAAGAAAAAGAAGGAGGTGCATAGCAGGTACAGGTAGGCAAGAACAAATGAGGTACTTGAGGATCTTAAGAAGTGAAGAAAACACTTAAGAAGGAAATTAGGAGGGCTAGAAGGCAGCATGAGATTGCTCTAGCAGACAAGGTGAAGCAGAATCCTACAGCTATATTACTAGCAAAAGGATTACAAGGGACAGAACTAGTCCTTTGGAAGATCAGTGGTAATCCATGTGTGCAGCCAAAAGAGATGGAGAGATTGTAAATGGATTTTTTACATCTGTACTTACTCAGAAAATCAACGTAGGGTCTATAGACATGAGGCAAAAGAGCAGAGAGGTCATAGACCTTATACATACTACAGCAGAGAAGGTGTTTGTTGGTTTGCAGGAGAAGTCAGAGAGTGGTAGTAGAGGGTTGCCTTTCTGACGGGAGACTTGTGACTGCGAGAGTGCTGCAGGGATCAGTGCTGGATCCATTGTTGTTTGTCATCTAGATCAATGGGTCTGGAAGATAATGCGGATAACTGGATCAGCAAATTTGCAGATAACGGCAAGAAAGCAGGTAAGGTGGAGAGTGAAGAAGACTATCAGAGCTTGTAGCAGGAACTAATGCAGCTGGAATAATGGGTTGAAAAATGGCAGATGGAATTTAATACAGACGTGGCAGTGGTGAATTTTGGAAGGCTTAAAGAAAGCATAAAGTTTGCTCTAGCAGACAAGGTGAAAGAGAATCCTATGGGATTCTACAGGTATGTTAAGAGCAAAAGGATTGCTCAGGACAAAATTCGTTCTCTGAAATACCAGAATGGTAATCTTTTCTGAGGAACAAATTGGGGATATCATAAATGAATCCTTTTCATGTGTATTTACTCGGGAGAGGGACACAAAGTCTATAGAAGGTTATTGAAAGGTATTCTTAGCAACTAGGTTATATAAGTATTTGGATAAGCAGAGATTGATTAGAAACAGTCAACATACCAAAGCAGTATCAACTTTATGGACCCTGTACAGATTACAGAGGAAGAGATGTTCGTTACCCTGAGGCAAATCAGGATGGAGAAATCCTCAGGGTAACAAAGGTGCTCCCTCAAACCCTTTGGGAGGATAGTGCAGAAGTTGTACATAGAAGAGATGTTTAAAACATCCTTAGCCACCGATGAGGTGCCAGAGGATTGGAGACTAGCTGATGTTGTTCTGTTGTCTAAGGAATAAGCCAGGAAATTATAGTCTGGTGAGCCTGACATCAATAGTGGGAAGGTTATTGGAAGGTAGTCCTAGCAACTGGGTAAAAAGTGTCTTGACGAAGGGTCTTGGCCCGAAACATCAACAGTGCTTCTTCCTATAGATGCTGTCTGGCCTGCTGTGTTCCACCAGCATTTTGTGTGTGTTGGGTAAAAAGGTATTTAGATAGACAGAGATTAATTAGAAATAGTCAACATGGCTGTGTGTAGGGTAGGTTCTGGGAGAAGCCAGAGAGTGATAGTAGAGGGATTGCCTCTTTGACTGGAGGCCTGAGACTAGGATTTGGTGCTAGGTCCTTTGTTGTTTGTCATCTATATCAGTGATAATGGATAATAAAGTGGAAGATATTGTCTTGCCAAAGGGTTTCGGCCTGAAACATCAACAATATTCTTTTCCATAGATGCTGCCTGGCTTGCTGAGTTCCTCCAGCATTTTGTTTGTGTTGCTTGGATTTCCTACATCTGCAGATTTTCTCTTGTTTGTGTTAATGTGGTAAACTGGATCAACAAATTTGCAGACGACACTAAGATTGTGGGTGTGGTAGACAGCGGGGAAGGCTATCATGGCTTGCAGAGGAATCTGCATCAGCTGGAAGAATAGGCTGAAAAAAGGCAGAAGAATGCAATGCAGTCAAGTGCAAGGTTCTGCACTTGGTAGTACCAACCAGTGTAGGCCTTACACAGTGAACGGTAGGTAGTGCACTGAGGAATATGGTAGAACAAAGGGATCTGGAACTACTGGTCTGTAATTCTGTGAAAGTGGTATCACAGGTAGGTAGGGTCATAAAGACAGCTTTTGGCACATTGGTCTTCATAGATCAAAGTATTGAGTACAAGAGTTGGGATGTTATGTTGAAGTAGTATAAGACTTTGGTGAGGCCTAATATGGAGTATTTGGTACAATTTCTGTCACCTACCAACAAGAAAGATGCAAAGATATTTGAACAAATACAGAGAAAATTTACAAGGATGGTGCCGGGTCTGGAGGAGCTGAGTTATAGGATAGTAAAGAGGCTAGGAATGTATTCTTCAGAGTGCAGAAGACTAAGAGGAGATTCAATAGAGGTATACCAAATTATGAGGGGCATTGACAGGCTAAATGCAAGCAGGCTTTTTCCACTGAGATTGTGTAGGACTAATACCAGAGATCATGGCTTAATGGTGAAGGGTGAGAAGTTTAAGGGAAACATGAGGGGAAACTTCTTCACTCAGAGGGTCATGAGAGTGTGGGATGAGCTGCCAGCACAAATGGTCCATGTGAGCTTGATTTCAATGTTTAAGAGAAGTTTGGGTAGGTAAGGATTTAGAAGGTTATGGTCCTGGTGCAGGTCAATGGGAGAAGGCTGTTTAAATAGTTTTGGCATGGACTAGATGGGCTGAAGAGCCTGTTTCTGTGCTGTGCTTCTCTATGACTCCAGGGTAGTGAGCAGTAGGGCACTGAGGAGTGTGGGAGAGCAGAGGGAGCTGGCAATACAGATCCATAATTCCTTGAAAATGGCACTACAGGTACAAAGGGTCTAAAGAAAGATTTCAGCACATTGGCCTCCATAAGTCAAAGTACTGAGCACCTGATGAGAAAATCTGAAGATACTACAAGTCCAAGCAACACACACAAAATGCTGGAGACACTCAGCAGGCCAGGCAGCATCTATGGAAAAGAGTACTGTCCATGCTTCAGGTTGAGACCCTTCGTCAGGACTAGAAAGAAAGATGAAGAGTCAGAGTAAGAAAGCGGGGGGAGGGGAGGAAGAAACACAAGGTGAGAGGTTAAATCGGAGGGTGGGGGGAGGGATGAAGTAAAGAGCTGGGAAGTTGATAAGTGAAAGAGATAAAGGGCTGGAGAAGGGGGAAGCTGATAGGACAGGGCAAAAAGAAAAAGGGGAAGAGTCTCAGAGGTAGGAAGATGGTAAGGAGGTAAGGAAATAGGAATGGGGAATGGTAAGCAGGTGGGGCAGTACTGAAAGTTTAAGAAATCAATGTTTATGCCATCAGGTTGGAAGCTACCCAGATGGAATATAAGGTGTTGTTCCTCCAACCTGAGTGTGGCCTCATTGCGACAGTAGAGGAAGTCATGGACTGACATGTCAGAATGGAAATGGGAAGTGGAATTAAAATGAGTGGCCGCTTGGAGATCTTGCTTTATCTGGCGGATGGAGCGTAAGTGCTCGGTGAAGCGGTTTGCCAATCCGAACACAGTACATGACACAACTGCCTCACAGGTGAAGTGTCACCTCACCTGGAAGGACTGTTTGTAGCCCTGAATAGAAGTAAGGGCATGTGTGACACTTGTTCTGCTTATGAGGTGTAAGTGCCAGGAGGGAGATCAGTGGGGAGGGATGAATGTATAAGGGAGCCACGTAGGGAGTGAACCCTGCAGAGGTAGCAGAAATAAAAGCCTCATCCTGAGAGCAGATGCGGTGGAGTCAGAGGAATTGAAAGAAGGGGATGGCACTTCTACAAGTAACAGGTGGGAAGAGGTATAACAGGTAGCTGTGAGAGTTAGTGGGTTTATGAAAGATATGAGTAGACAAGCTGTCTCCACAGATGCAGACAGAGAGATCAAGAAAGGAAGAGTCAGAAATGGACCAGGTAAATTTGACAGCTGGGTGGAAGTTGCAGGCAAAGTGGATGAAGTTGACAAGCTCTGCATGGGTGCAGGAAGCAGCACCAACACAGTCGTAACGTAGATGCAATGTAAGAAAAGTTGGGAAGTGATACCAGTGTAGGCTTGGAACATAGACTCTTCCACATAGCCAACAAACAGGCAGGCATAGCTGGAACCCATGGGAGTGCCCACGGCTGCACCTTTAGTTTGAAGGAAGTGGGAGGAGCCGAATGAGAAATTATTTAGAGTGAGAATGTTCCACTAGACCGGGGGTCGGCAACCCGCGGCTCCGGAGCCACATGTGGCTCTTTTACGTCTGTGCTGCGGCTCCCTGTTGCTTTGGGAAATAATTGGTTGTGGCGACCCTTTTCCTGGCACATCCGAACCGACTCACAATTAGATAGCCTACGGGGGTTTGCGAGCACAGAGCTTTGGAGCCTCTGCGCCATGGGGGACAGGTTGAGGGAGGCTTAAAAGTGAGGCTGAAGATTTCAAATAAAGTTTTTTCCTTCGACTGCAGTTACCAACTCCGTGTCGTAATTTTAGCGCTGCGTGTAGCACACCGCTACATGGTCAGTATTTAATTAAAATGTATTTTATGTTAGTTTGTTAGTTTTTGAAATGTAAATCTAAATTTGAAGATTATGGTGATCTTGTACAATCTAAATAAGACGTTGTGGTGACCCATTTCCTGACACATCCGAACCGGCTCACAATTAGCCAGCGTTCAGGCTAAGGGAGATAGCCTACGGGAGTTTGTGAGTACGTGTCTTTTGCAGCATCCGTGCCCATGGGGGGCGGGTTGAGGGAGGCTTAAAAGCAAGGCTGTTTAGTTCGAATAAAGCTATCTTTGACTGCAGTTTACTGACTGCATGTAGCACACCGCTACAACGTGTTTTTATCGCTGGCTGTCCAGAGGGGAGGTGCTGAAACGCTTTGTCGCGTGTCTGGAAGAAGTGAAAACTTTCCTGGGCAGCAAAGGGCTCACCTTTCCTGAGCTGGAACAGCCAGAGTGGCTGGAAAAGCTACACTTCATGGTAGACATGACAGCGCACCTGAACACGCTGAACACAGCTCTTCAGGGGTAAGGACGTACAGCCCTGCACATGTTGGAGGATGTTTTGGCATTCGAGCGCAAGTTGACGTTGCTTGCCAGAAATTTACAGAAAGGCACATTGTCTCACTTCCCCAATTTGAGAGAGTTCAAGCAAGGTCACGACATGATAAATTCGGAGTATTTACATTCTGCAATCATCGCAATGCAAACATCGTTTGGGAAACGCTTCTGTGAGTTCAGAGAGGAAAAAAACACATTATCCTTCCCGGTCACTCCCCTAAGCATCGATCCATCCCTACTGAATACGACTGCATTGTCAGGTGTGAGTCAACCTGAACAAGTATGATAAATATTTTAATTGCCTATTATTTTACGTATATTCATATGTTTTCATTGTTCAGTGAAATAGTCCTTTTATTTTTCAGGTTGACAGCTGGCTGACGTTATTTTTGGTTTGCTGCTGGCGGCAAATTTAAGTTTGGCGTTTTTCATAAATACAAGAAGGACTCAAATAGACGTTGAGTATTTTACTTAAAAGTAACCTTCAACCCAACGTCTTTTTTTCGGAGTTCAAAATGTTTTTGTTGCATGCAGAAATGTAATTTCGTTTTCTCTGCAGGAGTTCATCAATTTCATAAATGCAACACATTATAGTTTGTTTATACACAGCATAAAGGCAAAACAAAACGTTGTATGCAGTGTTATTTCAGTTTAAATGTCAAACGGGTTCTGCGGCTCCCAGTGTTTTCTTTTCTGTGGGAAACGGGTCCAAGTGGCTCTTTCGGTGGTAAAGGTTGCTGACCCCTGCACTAGACGGAGGACAGTGGTGGTGGAGGGGAAATGGCTGGATCTCCCAGTCACCATTTCCACTTCCCTCTCACCTTATCTCCATACCAACCAACACCTTCTTCCTCTGGTTCTCCTCCCCCTTTTCTTTCTTCCATGTCTTTCTGCCTTGTCCTATCAGTTTCCCCTTTCTCCAACCCTGTATCTCTTTCACCAATCAACTTGCCAGTTCTTTACTTCACCCCTCACCCATTTCACCCATCACCTTGTGTTTCTTCCTCCCCCCCCCCCCCCCACCTTCTAACTCTGCCTCCTCATCTTTTTTTCCAGTCCTGATGAAAGGTCTCGGCCTGAAATGTTGATGAGTTGATGAGACACTTTTTCACAGATGCTGCCTGGCCTGCTGAGTTCCTCCAACATTTTGTGTGTGTTCATTGAACACAGGAGATAGGATGTTATGTTGAAATCGTATAAGATGTTGGTAAGGCCTAATTTGGATTATTATGTGTAGTTTTGGTTACCTACCTACAGAGAAGATGTACATTAAATTGAAAGGCTGCAGAGAAAATTTATAAGGATGTTGCTGGGACTTGAGGATCTAAGTTCTAGAGAAAGACTGCATAAGTTTGGACTTTATTCTGTAGAACATAGAAGATTGGGGAAGATTATTTGATAGAGGTATACAAAATTATGAGGGTTATAGATATGGTAAATATAAGCAGACATTTCCCAGGGAGGTTGGGTGAGACTTCAACAAGAGGTCATGGGTTAAGAGGAAAAGGTGAAATATTTAAGGGGAACGTGAGGGGGAACTTCTTCACTCAGAGGGTGGTGAGTGTGGAATGAGCTGCCAGCGGAAGAGGTGAATACAGGTTTGATTCCGACATTTGAGAAACATTTGGATGAGAGGGAATGATCTGGGTGCAAGTCAATGGAACTAGGCAGATTAATGGTTCAGTACGAACAAGATGGGCAAAAGGGCCTGTTTATGTGCTGTAGTGTTTTGTGACTACTATGACTCCAGTATTTCCAGATGCTTGTGTTACCATTCAAGATCATAAACCTGAAGCATACTGAAAATGGGTCTGTGATCTCGGTCAAAGCTACCTTGTGTGAGCAAATGGCTTCAAGTGTAAAAGCAGAATGTTAAAATGCTAGAGGCTAAGATCCAGACTTGAATTTAGGATCAGGCTTTGCTGTAGAAAACTATAAACAAAGATATTCATTCATCCACCATTCTGTGTATGCTAGGAACATTTGAGCATGAACTTCCCTATGTATTACAGTTAGTCTTCAAAGACAGTCACCACTGTTCATGCTGAGCAGCTATTTACAGTGAAATCCCACAAGCAGCACTGAGACAAAGAAAGAGATCATCTGTTTTTAGGGGCATTTACTGAGGAAAATGTCTTGTCCAGCACTATACTAGACTTCTTTCTTTAAATAGTAACCTGGGATTGTGAACGTTCTTAAGCAGGCAAATATTAAGTACCTCCTGTATCTAATAAAGTGGCCGTTAAGTGTACGTTTGTGGTCTTCTGTGGCTGTAGCCCATCCCTTCAATGTTTGACATGTTGTGCTTTTGGAGATGCTATTCTGCACACTACTGTTGTAACAAGTGGTTATGTGTGTTATTGTCACCTTCCTGTCTGCTTGAACCAGAATGGCAATTCTCCTTTGACCTTTCACATTAACAAGGCATTTTCACCCCCAATACTGCTCACTGGATGCTTCTCTTTTTTCACACCATTCTCCGTAAACTCTAGAGACTGTTGTGTGTGAAAATTCCAGGAGATCAGCAGTTTCTGAGATACTCAAATCACCCATCTGGCACCAACAATCATTCCACGGTTAAAGTCACTTAGATCACATTTCTTCCTCTTTTTGATATTTGGTCTGAACAACAACAGAACTTCTTGACCACATCTGCCACGTGATTGGCTGATTGGATATTTGCATTAATGAGCAGGTGTGAAGGTGTACCTAATAAAGTAGCTACTAGGTGTAGAACCTATTGTCAGACTGTGCTGAAGTGTCAGTCTAGATTGTATCCTTAAAACAAAGTGAGACTTGATGCCACAATTTTCTGTCTCCTGTGCGTAACCACTGAACAAACATTTTCCTTTCTCGGGTGTGTGAAATCTTCACCAATGTGAAGTCACAGTCCATTGATGTGCCGCACAATAGGCTATCTCAGAGAGCAGCAATGCAATAGGGAAGATTGTAGGTTCCCCTCAAAGGAGAACCTTGAACGAGGGGAAACAACAGTCATCTTAAACTGTGGTGCAAAGGAAGAGAAAAAGGTGCAGATGCCTGAAGACACATAGTCTATCTATTGTTTAGGAATAGCTTCTTCCCCTTCTCCATCAGATTTCTGAATGGACAATGAACCTGTGGACACCACTCCCTCCCTCTTTTTGATGTCATTTTGCAATATTTATTGTGTATTATTAAAATTATTATTATTATTTATAGCATACTTCATGTATTGCACCAGGCTAAAGGGCTTGCTCTGTGATGTTCCATGTTATATTTTTGAAATATCAGTGATTTAGGGGCCTGGCACAGATTTCCTGGGGGTACATCAGTGACGATGACGTTGAATAGTGAGGTGGAATTGATGGGCCAAGTGGCCCATTCCTGCTTCTCTTTTCTTGTTATAATTGCAGTTGACCATCCAACTCCTTCCTACCCCACCCCTAGAGGCATAGCCTTGCTCTCATGTCACATAATCATCTACAAACTACCACACTCAGGTGCTCAGCTGTATATGCTTTCCACATACAGGCTAAATTCTGGGTGATTAACACATTTCTTTATGTGAGAACTTGCTGTGTGCAAATTGGCTGTTTTGTTCCCCATATCTCAGTATTGCCCACAGCTTTCATTAGCTGGAAAGTCCTTATCAGCAGGACTTTCAGCATGGTTGATATGGAAGATCAAGGCCTGAAGGACGAATTAGAAGTCCAGAGGTCAAGGCCTGTTGGCCAGATACCTGGGTCAACGCATCTCTGCAAGACTGCCAGGGCAGTAGAGGACCCAATCTCAATGTGTTCAAGTCTGAATCTGAGTATGCTGGAGGCTGGAAGCTGAAGAGGACTGTGTATGTGTATGGATAAGAGGGGGGAATGGTACTTGTTTTGTTTTGTTGCTGGTTCAGCTTGATTTTAATGAGCTCAGTGTTGTTCTGTGAGCATTGTGGGCATGCGATGTTGGTACCAGAATTTGTGCTGACCATGGGAGGCTGCCACAACACACCCTCTAAATGCAAAAAATAAATTTCACTGCATGTTTTGATGTAAATAAAATAAAATCTTGAATCTTGAATCTGAGCTTGAAAAAGCCATAAAAATAGGTTTATCATTCAATTCAAATTTCATTGGTTCAAAGTTAAAAGTTCAAAATAAATTTATCAGCATAGCACCAAACCACATAGAAACAGGATCCTTCAAACTACCTCATCCACGTACAGAAACAGAAACAGGGCCCCTCAGACGCTCTCATCCATGTACAGAAACTGAAACAGAAACAGGGCCCTTCAAACTATCTCATCCATGTACAGAAACAGAAACAGGGTCCTTCAGACTCTCTTATCCACATATAGAAACAAAACAGCAAAAGGGCCCTTCAAACCATCTCATCCACATACAGAAACAGGGCCCTTCAAACCATCTCATCCACATACAGAAACAGGGCCCTTCAAACCATCTCATCCACATACAGAAACAGGGCCCTTCAAACCATCTCATCCACATACAGAAACAGGGCCCTTCAAACTATCTCATCCACATACAGAAACAGGGCCCTTCAAACCATCTCATCCACATACAGAAACAGGGCCCTTCAAACCATCTCATCCACATACAGAAACAGGGCCCTTCAAACTATCTCATCCACATACAGAAACAGAAACAGGGCCCTTCAAACTATCTCATCCATGTACAGAAACAGAAACAGGGTCCTTCAGACTCTCTTATCCACATATAGAAACAAAACAGCAAAAGGGCCCTTCAAACCATCTCATCCACATACAGAAACAGGGCCCTTCAAACCATCTCATCCACATACAGAAACAGGGCCCTTCAAACCATCTCATCCACATACAGAAACAGGGCCCTTCAAACCATCTCATCCACATACAGAAACAGGGCCCTTCAAACTATCTCATCCACATACAGAAACAGGGCCCTTCAAACCATCTCATCCACATACAGAAACAGGGCCCTTCAAACCATCTCATCCACATACAGAAACAGGGCCCTTCAAACCATCTCATCCACATACAGAAACAGGGCCCTTCAAACTATCTCATCCACATACTGAAACAGGGTCCTTCAAACCATCTCATCCACATACAGAAACAGGGTCCTTCAAACCATCTCATCCACATACAGAAACAGGGCCCTTCAAACCATCTCATCCACATACAGAAACAGGGCCCTTCAAACTATCTCATCCACATACAGAAACAGGGCCCTTCAAACTATCTCAACCACATACAGAAACAGGGCCCTTCAAACCATCTCATCCACATACAGAAACAGGGCCCTTCAAACCATCTGATCCACATACAGAAACAGGGCCCTTCAAACTATCTCAACCACATACAGAAACAGGGCCCTTCAAACTATCTCATCCATGTACAGAAACAGAAACAGGGTCCTTCAGACTCTCTTATCCACATATAGAAACAAAACAGCAAAAGGGCCCTTCAAACCATCTCATGCACATACAGAAACAGGGCCCTTCAAATCATCTCATCCACATACAGAAACAGGGCCCTTCAAACTATCTCATCCACATACAGAAACAGAAACAAGGCCCTTCAGAATACCTCATCCATGTATTCCTAGGTTAACAAACAAAATCTGGAAGAACTCAATGGCTTAGGCTCGAACGTTCAATGTTGAAAATAAATTTATTATCAAAGTACAAAAATGTCACCATCTATTACCATGAGATCCATTTTCTTGCAGGCATTCTCAGTAGAACAAAGAAAATCAACAGAATCAATGAAAAACTCCACATAGACTAACAAACAACAATGTGCAAAAGAAGACAAACTGTGTCAACACACAAAAGAGTAAATAAATAATGCAGAGAACATGAGTCTAGAGACATTAAGTGAGTCCATAGGTTGTGTTCAGAGTTGAGTTGAATGACATTATCCATGCTGGTTCAGGAACCTGATGGATTCAGGGGTAATAACATGGAACACACAGTCCCCTTTGGTTAGAAAGATGCAAAAAGGTATAAAGTCATAAAGAAGTACAGCACAGAAACAGGTCCTTCAGCCCATCCAGACAATGCCGATAAAATATTTAAACTGCCTTCTCCCAACGACCTGCACCGGGACCTCAGCCCTCCATATCCCTACTGTCCATGCACCTATCCAAACTTCTCATAAACGTTGAAATCGAGCTCACATGGACCACTTGCACTGACACTCTGATGACCCTGAGTGAAGAAGTTCCCCCCTCATGTTCCCCTTAAACTTCTCATCTTTCACCCTTAACCATGACCTTTGATTGTAGTCCCACCCAACCTCAGTAGAAAAAGCCTGTATGCATTTACCATATCTATACTCCTCATAATTTTGTACACCTAAATCAAACCTCGTCTCAATATTCTACATCCTAAAGAATGAAGTCATAACCTATTCAATCTTTCCATATAACTCAGGTCCTCCAGACCTGGCAACATCCTTGTAAATTTTCTCTGTACCCTTTCAACTGTAATTACATCTTTCCTGTTGGTAGGTGGCCAAAACTACACACAATACTCCAAATTAAGCCTCACCAATGTTTGTACAACTTTAACACAACATCCTATCTTCTGTACTCAATACAGCATTTTATGAAGACCAATATGCCAAAAGCTATCTTTATGACTCTATCTACCTGTGACAACATTTTCAATGAATTATGTACCTACTCCCAGGTCCCTTTGTTCTACCATACTTCTCAGTGTCCTACCATTCACTGTGTAAATCATACACTGGTTGGTCCTACTGAAATGCAAAACCTCACACTTGTCTGCATTAAATTCCATCTGCAATTTTTCAGCCTACTTTTTCCAGCTGATGCAGATCCCTCTGCTAGCCATGATTACTGACTACTACACCCCCAGTCTTGGTGTCATCCACAAATTTGCTGATCCAGTTTACCACATTAGCATCCAGATCATTGATATAGATGACGAACAACAAAGGACCCAGCACTGGTTCCATAGACCATAAGACAAAGAGGCAGAAGTCGGTCATTCGGCCCATCAAGTCTGCTCCGCCATTTCATCATGAGCTGATCTAATCTCCCCTTTAGTCCCATTCCTCTGCCTTCTCACCATAACCTTTGATGCCCTGACTACTCAGATACCTGTCAATCTCTGCCTTAAATGCACCCAATGACTGCCACCCGTGGCAACAAATTCCATAGATTCACCACCCTCTGGCTAATTATTTTTTTCCCATCTCTGTTTTGAATGGGCACCCTGCAATCCTCATACTAGACTCCCCCACCATGGGAAACAAGTTTGCCACATCCACTCTGTCCATGCCTTTCAACATTCGAAATGTTTCTATGAGGTCCCCCCTCATTCTTCTAAACTCCAAGGAGTACAGTCCAAGAGTGGCCAAGCGTTCCTCATATATTAACCCTCTCATTCCCGGAATCATTCTAGTGAATTTTCTCTGAACCCTCTACAATGTCAGCACATCCTTTCTTAAATAAGGAGCCCAAAACTGCACACAGTATTCCAAGTGAAGTCTTACTAGTGCCTTATAGAGCCTCAACATCACATCCCTGCTCCTATACTCTATTCCTCTAGAAATGAATGCCAACATTGCATTCGCCTTTTTCACTAGTACACCACTAGCTACAGACCTCCAGTCTTAGTGGCAACCCTCTACTACCACTCTCTGGCTTCTCCCATAAGCCAATATCTAATCCAATTTAATACTTCATCCTGAATGGCAAGTGATTGAATCTTCTTGACCAGCTTCACATGTGGGACCTTGTCAAATACCTTGCTGAAGACCATGTAGACAACATCCATTGCCTTGCCTTCATCAACTTTCTTGGTAACTTCTTGTGGGATTGGTTAGACATGACCTACCCAACACGAAGCCATGCTGACAATCCTTAATCAGACCATGTCTACCCAAATAATTATATATCCAGTCTCTTAGAATACATTCCAATAACTTTCCCACTGCTGATGTCAGACATTGGATTATCATTCTGATCTTCCAGAGGACCAATTTTGTCCCTTGCAATGCTTTGCTCTTGACATATCTGTAGAATCCCTTAGGATTCTCCTTCACCTTGTCTGCAAGAGCAACTTCAAGCCTTCTTCTAAAAGACTTCCTGAAAGTGTTCTCTTGCATTTGTCCTCCATAAGAACCCCATTTGTTCCTACTTGCCTATACTGTACCAGCTATGCACCTCCTTTCTTTTTCTTAACCAGGGCTTGAAAACCAAGGTTCTCTACACTTGTTATCTTTACATTTGAGGAAAAAATAACTGCAGAGCTTTGAAGAAGCAAAAAGATGTAAATGTCTACTTAATTAGGATAATAGGAGCAAATGAAAGTTGCTAACAAGGTTAATGGGTGAGAATAGAGGGCTAATCAAAGCAAATACTTGAACTGTTTACTCTTGGGAGGCCATCACTGTTGATTCATACATAACAAACAGCTGCAATTGTGCTGATATGCATCTTTCATGTAAGAAGTGGCCACTTGTGTATGTTCCTGGTCTTCTGCTGCTGTAGCATATCAACTTCAAGGTTTAATGTGTTCTGCACACCCTCATTGTAATGCATGCTTATTCGAGTTACTGTCACTCGTCTCAGCTTGAACCAGTCTGGCCAATCTCTTCTGACGCCTCTCACAGGTACTCTCACCCACAGATTTTCACTCACTCAATTCTTGTTTTTGTTTTTTTGTACCATTCTGTGTAAACTCTAGAGACTATTGTACATGAAAATCCCAGCAGATTGGCAGTTTCTGAGATACTCAAACTACTCTATCTAGCTCCACCAATTTTTCCATAGTGAAAGTCACTTAAATCACATTTCTTCCCCATTCTGGATGTTTGGTCTGAACAACAAATGAACCTCTTGACCATGTCTGCATGCTTCTATTTATTGAGTTGCTGCCACATGATTGGCTGATTGGATGTTTGTATTAACATGCAGGTGTACCAAATAAATTAGCCACTGACTGTCTATCCACCAAGGTCAACAGATTAGGTAAATATCAGCTTTACTCAGCACATATACATTGAAACATATGGTGAACTCAAATCAGCAAGTATGTGCTGTGGGCACATGTGCAAGTGTCATCGTGCTTCCGGAACCACAGCTCATTAACCCTAACCCATACATCTTTGAGATAGGGAAGAAACCAGAGTACTCAGAGGAAACAAACTCCTTACAGACAGCAGCTGGAATCGAACCCCAAAGCGCTATGCTACCATGCTACCAGTTGAATAGCCCCCCCACCCCAGAAAGACAGCACCTCGGAAGGTGTGGCACGTTCCCCATACTGCACCAGGAATGTCAAGCGTTGGCTGTTGGTAGGATGCTGCTAGTAAAATGTCACAAGGACAATAACATTGTGACCCCAGCTATTCACAATCTATCACAAAAAATTGGCCAAAAGTGTGAAATGTATTTCCAAGCTTAGAGTCAGAGAGCAATAAATACAGCGTAGAGAGGTGAAGGCAGGGTGAAAACATGCAGCCTGTTTTCCCTCAGTTGGGTGAGATAGAACTAGAGAGCAGAAGTTTAGGGCAAAGGGTGAGATATTTAAGAAGAATCTCAGGGACAACTTCTTCACTCTGAGTTATAGGGAAAGGTTCAATAGGATTGGACTTTATTCCCCAAAGTGTAGAAGCCTAAGGGAAGATTATTTGATAGGGCTATACAAAATTATGAGGGCTTTTTCCGCTGAGGTTGGGTAAGACTAGAACTACAGGTCATGGGTTAAGGGTGAAAGGAGAAATGTTTAAGGTGAACACGAGGGAGAACTTCTTGACTCAGAGAGTGGTGACAGTGTGGAATGAGCTGCCAGCAGATGTGGTGGATATGGTGTCAACTTCAACATTTAAGAGAAGTTTGGATAGGTTCACGGACAGGAGAGGTATGGATCGATGGGACTAGGCAGAATAACTGTATGGCATGGACTAGATTGGCCAAAGGAGCTAATTCTGTGCACAGTGTCTATTGTATAATGCAACAGTGTCTATTGTAAAGTGCAGCGGTGTCTATTGTACTGTGCACAGTGTCTATTGTAAAGTGCAGCAGTGTCTATTGTACTGTGCACAGTCTCTATTGTACAGTGCAGCAGTGTCTATTGTACTGTGCAATGGTGTCTATTGTACTGTGCACAGTCTCTATTATACAGTGCACAGTGTTTATTGTACTGTGCACAGTCTCTATTATACAGTGCAGCAGTCTCTATTGTACAGTGCAGCAGTGTCTATTGTACTGTGCAATGGTGTCTATTGTACTGTGCACAGTCTCTATTATACAGTGCAGCACTGTCTATTGTACTGTGCACAGTGTCTATTGTACTGTGCACAGTCTCTATTGTACAGTGCAGCAGTGTCTATTGTACTGTGCAATGGTGTCTATTGTACTGTGCACAGTCTCTATTATACAGTGCACAGTGTTTATTGTAAAGTGCAGCAGTGTCTATTGTACTGTGCACAGTCTCTATTGTACAGTGCAGCAGTGTCTATTGTACTGTGCAATGGTGTCTATTGTACTGTGCACAGTCTCTATTATACAGTGCACAGTGTTTATTGTACAGTGCAGCAGTGTCTATTGTACTGTGCACAGTGTCTATTGTACTGTGCACAGTGTCTATTGTACTGTGCACAGTGTCTATTGTACTGTGCACAGTCTCTATTGTACAGTGCACAGTGTCTATTGTACTGTGCAGCAGTGTCTATTGTACTGTGCAACATTGTCCATTGTACTGTGCACTGTGTCTATTGTACTGTGCAACATTGTCCATTGTACTGTGCACTGTGTCTATTGTACTGTGCACTGTGTCTATTGTACTGTGCAACATTGTCCATTGTACTGTGCACTGTGTCTATTGTACTGTGCAACATTGTCCATTGTACTGTGCATGGTCTATTGCACTGTGCATGGTGTCCATTGTACTGTGCAACGTTGTCTATAGTACTATGCACGGTGTCTATTGTACAGTGGCTCAGTGCTCCTTGTCAACCAAAATTTACAAGGAGCACTGCAACCTGAAAGCACCCATCATGAAGGACATCCATCATCTAAACCATGCCCTCTTCTCGCTACTATCATTAGGACCTCCACCACCAGGTTCAGAAACAGCTATCATAAAGCAAAACGGATAACTTCACTCACCTCCACACTGAACTAACACTTTCAAAGATTCTACAACATGTTCTCACTATTATTTATTTAATTCTTAATAGATTATTTGCACAATACTTGTTGGTCAGTATTTATTGTGTATAGTTCTTCATAAATTCTATTGAATGTATTTATTTTCCCATAAATGCCTGCAAGAAAATCAGTCTCTAGGTAGTAAATGGTAACATATACATGGTTTGATTTTAAAAAATACCTTGAACTTTGTAATCTACATCTACCTGACTGTACTTTCTGAAGAGAGGAAACTTTCTTAAAGTTTGAAATTCCCTGTTAATATCTAACAGAGCTCAATCTACCCATGGAAGTCCAGCCTCTGTGGCCATGTGTTTTATTGCTCCCATGGGCTGTGGGAACCTCTGTCTGCAAACTGTGAATAGCACAGTTTAAAATCAAATGAACTGAAACAAAAAGCCAATGCATAACTTCTTGCCTTTATCCTGAAGGAAGGGGGCAGTGGATTGTAATTCAGAGAGATTCTTTGGCGGTTACCGTGGCAATAGGGAAAAAAGGCGATGTCAGTTCCTGGTCAGTGGCTTTCACTAAGAAACTAATGTCCCACTGTTATTGCCCAATCAACTGCCTATCCTGTCAACAGCACTACATCAGCAATGAACTCAGTGCCCACCTCATCCCCAGCTCTATGTTAACCCCTCCAGCGGCAGCACCAGCTCAGATTACCATCGCAGTTTGTGGGATCTTACTCTGTACACATCAGTCACCATTACAAATACAGGTCCTCGAGTACACGGTTATGACAGCTCAATCAGCTGATTGAGTAGTGTTGCAAACCACCTTGCTCTCAACATCAGTAAGATCAAGGAACTGATTGTGGACTTCAGGAAGGGGAAGTCAGGAGAGCAAACACCAGTCTCATCGAGGGCTCAATGGTGAAAGGGTGAGCAGATTCAAGTTCCTTAGTGTCAACATCTTTGTGGATCTGTTGGAAGTTGATATTATTTATTTACTTAGAGAGGCTGGGGGTGTTGTGGATAGTCTGGAGGATTGTCACAGGTTACAGTGGGACATCGCTAGGATGCAGAACTGAGCTGAGAAGTGGCAGATGGACTTCAACACAGATAAGTGTGAAGTAGTTTATTTGTAGGTCCAATCTGAAGACAGATTATTATATTAATGGTAAGACCTTTGGTAGTGTGGAGGATCTGAGAGATCTTGGGGTCCGTGTTGATAGGACTCAAAGCTGCTGCGCAGGTTGACAGTGTTGTTAAGAATGTGTGTGGTGTATTGGCATTCATCATCCTAGGGATTGAGTTCAAGAGCTGTGAGGTAATGTTAAAGCTAAACAAGACCTTGGTCAGACCCCACTTGGAGTACTGTGTTCAGTTCTGGTCACCTCACTACAGAAAGGGTGTGGATATATAGAGAGAATGCAGAGGAGATTTACAAGGATGTTGCCTGGATTGGAGGGTGTACCTTATGAGAAGCTTATTGTGACCTTTCTAGAATAGGTTGCATGGTTGGCACAACATTGAGGGCCAAAGGGCCTGTAATGAGCTGTAGATTTCTATGTTCTATGATGCACTGAACAAGCCCTTCTGGCCTAACGAGCCATACTGCCAGCACCCACCTATTTAACACTACCCTTACCTCAGGGCAATTTACAATGACCAACTAACCTACTAAGCACTTTTGGACTGTGGGAGGAAACCCAAGCAGCTGGGGAAACCCATGCGGAGGACATACAAAATCCTCGCAGAATTGAACTCCGAACTCCAAAAAGCCCCAAGCTGTAAAAGCATTGCACTACTGATCCTTGAACAATGTAGTGATTTCAGAGGCTCAAGTCTACATCCAGCACATCATTCACGCTTCATGCAAGCAAAGAATTTCATTGCACCTTGGTGAGTATGTTAAGAAACCAATCTGTATCAGAATCTGTAACTAATCTAAATACAATTGATTTCTGCGAGCAGAAATTTTCAGATGTTTACAGGGCAGGGTTACATGTTGGCTGCATTTGGTCCAGGGGAATCAGCTGCTATAACTATTGTTTCAGACTAGACCCCACAACGACTCAGTTTGTAAGCACAGGGGATTTCACAATCAGTTCCAAGCCAGTGATGTTTGGGAGTGGGAGGGAGAGCACAGGAAGAAACATTTGGAGTACAAAGTAACTCCATGACTCCAGGCAGAATGGAAATGACTGAATCACTCTTGGTCTGAATCAATCTGTTCTAGGATTGATTTTATGCATGGAATCTGTTCTGTGTAACTATCCTCCACTTACTGTGTTGTGCTTAAGAAATCCTCTTTTTGTTGGTAGACTTTGAGTCCTGATTTTTACTAACTGTTGTTCATGGAAACTCTTTTGAAATAGGCTCAGTGCAATACAGTGCATGGAGACACGGTTTAAGTAGAGTGGGCGAGCTGTAAATGGATGCAGCTTAATGTAAGACCTGGCTGAGACTGTGTTGATGGAAAATCCAAGAATGAAAAGAAGCAGATCATCAGTGCTTCCAGATTTGCCACCGTATGGGCCTTGAAGTCAGAGTTAGTCAAAGACAAACATGTCTCTGTGCAATAATGAGCAAGGGGGAACGGGAGGCAATCTTCATTCACGTGAAATGGCCGCTTCCTTTTACTTAGAGATACAGCACAGTACCAGGTCCTTCTGGCCCAACGAGACTGTGCTGCCACAGTACTCCCATGATACCAGTAACCTATTAACCCGTACGTCCTTGGGAAATGGGAGGAAACCAGAGCATCTGGAGGAAATCCACGCAGTCACATGGAGAACATACAAACAGACACACAAACACACACATACAGACACACAATCACGCACACTCACACACATACAGACACACACACAGGGACACACAAACAGACACACACACACACACACACACACACATACACACACAGGGACACACAAACACACACACGCACACACACAAACACACACATACAGACACACAATCACACACACTCACACACATACACAAACACACACTCACACTCACATACAGACATACAAACACACCTACACACATACAGATACACACACACACACAGGGACACGAACACACATACCGACACACAAGCACACAAACACACTCACAAAGACACACAAACACATGCACACACATACAGACACACACACACTCACAGAGACACACGCACACACATACAGACACACAAACACAAACACACACACACTCACAGAGAGAGACACATACACAATTTTATTCCTTCACACACCATCTCACAAACACAAAAACTTACCAAACTTATTCATATAAACACAATTTTGATCATCTGCCACATACACTTACACACACATACATTCATCATGAACAAAATCTATTGCACGAACATATACATTTTATGGCACACACACCCTTAACATGCACATACCTGTAATTCATTCCACACACAAATGCGCACGCATCATATATAGACTCACCAAAATTCAAACTATCACATTCTCACCAGCACTTTCACAGGAGCTCAAACTATATGATACCATTTAATTTCAACATACACACATAAGCACTAAAATCTATCAAGCAGGTTGGGCTGGATAGCCTGTTTCCTTATTCCCTACTATGTTCACATACACAAGCTCAATCAATTCTCTCTCTCTCTCTCTCTCTCTCTTCCCTCCCTTCCCTCCCCCTCTCTCCCTCCTTCCCTCTCCCCCTCTCTCTCTCCCCTCCCCTCCCTCCCTCTGTCTCTCTCTCTCACTCACACTCTAACTGCAGTTTGCATGTAAAAGACAGCCTTCAGCATATTAAGTCTCTGTAAACACTTCAGGAAACACCAAGGGAATGAAGTCAAAAAGTTCAGATGTTGCATCTCTGTGAAATGCTAATACTTTGCCTATATAAACCAGAAGATGTTACTGTAGAAACTGCGCTTTTATCAAGGGCTGAAATAACATTTTTACCCATCTTCACTAATCCAATACCAATCTCAGCTCTTTCCACTATTGCAGGGTGATACGAAATTCCTGTAAAGGAATCCAAAACTCAGGCCAAGACCAGAAGTATTTTCTGAAGTTGGTCTGAAAACTCCCAAATGGATGAGAAGTTGTGCAGTTTTACAGCCAGTGACTTTGAATGGTTTAAGCCTTCCTTCTAAAGTTCAAAGTAAATTTGTTATCAAAGTAACACACATAACATGCTGGAACTCAGCAGGCCAAGCTGAACGCCTGTGTTTGTGATCGTTATTAAGGTACAGTACATATATACAACCCTGTGGTTCATTTTCTTGCAGTCATTTACAGAAAAATAAAGAAATACAATAGAATCAAGGAAAAACTACAAAGACTGACAAACAACCAATGTGCAAAAGAAGACAAACTGTGCAAATCCAAATAATTAAAGAACACGAGTTGTCGAGTCGCTGAAAGTGGGTCCACAGGCTGTGTTCAGTGTTGTGGGGACTGAAGTTAATCAAGCTGCACAAGGAGCCTGATGATTCGAAAGGTCAGACGTGCAATCTCACACTTCCTTCCCTTTCACCTGTCCTCCTCCCTTCACACCTCTCCAGAGAGGATGGCCAGCACTGCAGCAAACTCACTCAAAAGCACGAGCAAAAGAGAAACCTACATTTATATACAGAAATCCCAAGCAACCCACAAAGTGCTGGTGGAATTCAACAGGTCAGAAGGCATCTATGGAGAGGAATAAAAAGTTGACGTTTCATGCTAAATTTACATAGCACCTTTCAGAAACTCAGGACCTCCTTCTCCCCACGCACACAAAGAGCTTTTAGCCAATGAAATAAAGTTTCTGCTGTAGTAACATGGCAGACCCAATGGGGTGATGTAATTTGATGTCAGTATTCTAGATCAATAGTCCAGACTTCTGAATTGGTGCCCAGTATATATAAAGCATATACACACTCCGTTCTTGACAAGATGAATGAAAGCAAAGAAAGCAGACAGATCCGGATCACCATTACAAAGAATATCTTTAAATGGAGAATAGTCACTTAATGGAAAGGAAAGTGGATCCTATCTTTCTCAATACTGCACTATTCCAGACCTCTGCAGATCTCATGTTGGCACATTTATTTCTGCAGGGCTGCATGCTTTCGAAATTTCCAGAGTTCCTTTTTTTTATCAAACATGACTTCCCATGCCCTTGAAATAAGTGGTCACATTGTCAGTTAAGATGTTTATCGGGATTTACAGATGGATCTTGACCAGCTTAGGAAGTGGGCTGTGGAATGGCATATGGAGTTAATTTGTATAAGTACGAGGTGGTCCACTTTGGGAAGGTAAGTGAGGATTGGACCTCCACAGTGAACATTAGGGCTCTGGGGAGTTGTAGAACAGAGACACCTAGGAGCACGAGTTCAAAGTTCAAAGTAAAATTTATTGACAGAGTACATACTTGTCACCACATACAAACCCCAAGATTCTTTTTCCTGAGGGCATACTTAGCAAATCTATAGAACAGTAACTGTAAACAGGATCAATGAACAACAAACTGTGCAAATACAAATATAAATACCAAGCATGAAATAACAAGATAAAAGAATCCTTAAAGTAAGACCAACAATCGTTGGAACACCACAAATAGAAGTTATCTCCTTTTGTTCAAGAGCCTGATGGTTGAAGGGTAGTAATTGATCTTGAACCTGGCGGTGAGAGTCCCGGGGCACTTGCACCTTCTACCTGATAGCAGCAGTGAGAAAGAGCACAGCCTGGGTGGTGAGGATCTTTGATGATGGATGCTGTTTTACTACGGCAACTTTTCATGTAGATGTGCTCAATGTTTGGGAGGGCTTTACCCGTGATGTACTGGGCTGAATCCACTACTCTTTTTGTGTTTTTTGATTACCCTTTTTGATTTTCCACTCAAAGGCATTGGTGTTCCCGTACCAGGTCGTAAGGCAGCCAGACAGCACACTTCCCACCACACATCTATTGAAGTTTGCCAAGTAGATGATTCCCTGATGTAATGTGGAAGATAGGGTAGTGAAGAAGGCTCATTGGTCTTCATCAGACAAGGCATTGAGTATAGAAGTTAACGATGTTATGTTATGTACAAAACATTAGTGGGGCCACATCTGGAATATTGTGTCCAGTTTTGTTTGCCCAGCTACATGGGAGCTGTTATTAATCTTGAAAGAGTGAAGAAATGATTTACAATGACTAGAGGGACTGGGTTAGGGAGAGAGTTTAACAGGTTAGGACCGTATTCATTGGAGAATGAGTGGTGATCTTATAGAGGTGTATAAAATCAGGAGAGGCATAGACAGCATGACTGCACTGAGTCTTGTTACCCAGGTTTGGGAATTAATGATCAGAGGGTCAGGTTAAACAGGAACTTCTTCAACTATACTGGGGGGGTTTTCATTACATGAAATGCTCTGCCAGAGGAAATGCTTAATGAAAGCACTTTAACATTTAAAAGTTATTTGGGCATGTACATAGATAGAAAAAGCTCATTGGGATATTGACAAAAGGGATTAACTTACATATGAATCTTGTTCTTCATCAGAATGAGCCAGTTGGGCCAACGTGCCTGCTTCTGTGTTATGTAACTCCATAATTCTGTGACTCCAGTGACTGGCAGACATGAGTCAGTTAGGATTCATCATATCATTTCATTCACCCCGATTTCAACAGAGCTAGATTCTCATTCCCTGATCTGCTCCCTGTATCCCCATGGCAGCGTGCAGAAATACAAAACCAGCTCAATCTTTAGGTTTGCTGATGACTCCACAGTAATCAGTCACATCAACAACAATGATGAGACAGAGTATAGGAAGGACATGGTGTCAGAACAACAACCTGGACATGGTAAGAGAGTTGGTTGTAGATCTAAGGAAGCAGGGTGATGAACACAACTCTGTCCTCATTAGTGGGGTTGCAGTAAAGTTGGTTCCCAGGCATCTATCTCACCAGCAACCTCTCCAGTTCCCTCCGTTCTAACATGGTGATCAAAATAGCACATCAGTGTATGTGCTCCCTTAGCCATCTGAGAAGACTCGGCTTGTCAAGATGAGCTTTATTTGTCACATGCACATCAAAACATACAGTGAAATGTGTCATTTTGTGCCAAATCAAATTGAGTTGGGGCAGTCCACAAGTGTTGGCAAGCTTCCGGCACTAACATAGCACGCCCACAGCCTACTAAACCAAGTCCTAACTGTACATCTTCTGGAATGCGGGAGGGAACTGGAGCACTGAGAAGAAATCCCCACAGTCACAGGAAGAACATACAGACAGTGATGGCTCAGTGATCGCTAGCACTGTAAAACCACCGTGCTATCACTCTCGAGCTTCTACAGGAAACACCCTGATGGATTGCATCTCAGCCTGGTGTGACAACAGCTCTGCTCTAATCTGACAGAACCTACAGAGTGGTAAATACTACCTAGTCCATTACAGAATTGTTGCATCTTCATATCCTGTCTCTCTTCACAGTGCATTGCATCAGAAAGGCTAACAGTATTGTCCAGTCCACCTGTCACACTGGCCATTCCATTTTCTCTCTTCTCCCATCTGAGAGAGGATACAGGAGCCTGAAAGCTCGGATGACCAGACTAATGAACATGGTACAGCCACATTCATGGACAAGCTTGGTTATTCCGTTACTATGGCTTCCACATTTCTTTTTTGCGCTACCTCAGATGACGCTCGTCACAATATTCTGGTGTTTTAATGCTCATTGTTGTATTTATTATTACCACACATACTGTTTACTCTGTGAGTTTCACATGAGCAAGGAAATTCATTGCCCCCGACAATAAACTAACTGGATCTGATCTGACGAAGAGAGAAACCCCGAGCGTGATCAACAGAGATAGTGCTATTTATAGATAGCATCTGCAGCCCAGAAGGGGAGCAGGACATCCAGGAGCAGATGAAGTGGTGAGATGCAGTGAGATACTGGCTACATCAGACAGCATCTGCTTTTGTTGCAACTATGTGATCTGTGGTTCATCATCTAGACCCACAAAAGAAGAATTTGCCTTGTGACACATTGAAGATTAGAAAACCCAGTCAGGTAACTTTTATTGGACCTCTCACCTTCAGTAGAGGGAAAAAGTGCTGCCTTCAAAGCTCAAGGTAAATTTATTATCAAACTACATATACTGTGCATCACCAAATGCTACCATGAGATTCACTTTCTTGTCACTGAAAAATAAAGTTCAGTCGAATTTATGAAAACCTATACAAAACAACAGTGTGTAAAGGAAGACAAATCATGCAAATAATAAAAAAAAGTAAATAAATGTTACAGGATTGTAGAGTCCTTGAAAGTGAGTTTACAGTAGATGCTGTTCAGGAGCCTGATGGTGATAGAGTCACTATACAAACTGTTACCATTATGGACAATCAGGTACATCCTCTCCATGACCTATGGAATAAGCTGCAAACACTCTTTCTAACAGGCTACTGACTCTGCTCAATGCACTCTTTGTCTGCATCAGAAATACAAGAGATTCTGCAGATACTGTACTGGAAATCAAGGCAACTACACAAAATGCTGGAGGAACTCAGCAAGTCCAGCAGCATCTATGGAAGTCCCGATGAAGGGCTTCAACTTGAAACTTTGACTATTTATTCCCCTCCACAGATGCTGCTTGACCTGCTGAGTTTCTGCTACATTTCATGTGTTGCTCTGTGTTAGATTTTCTACACAGAAAGAACAGTACACTATACAGCCTCTCAAACTCTTGAATAAAATACAATAAAAGTAAACTCTCAATATCTCCGTCTGCCGCGTTGTTGTTCTTGTACCTTATTTGTCTACCTGCTCTGTATTTTGGCAATAACTGCTCTGCACACTGTTTTCCTTTTGTACTATCATGATATACGCTCTGTGTGAATCACGTGTAACACTGTGTCACTTGCATGAAATGCTCTGTCTGGATGATATACAAACAAAACCTTGCAGCACAGCAGTCAGCATAACGCTTTATAGTGCCAGCGACCCAAGTTCAATTCCCACTGGTGCCTTTAAGGAGTTTTTAATGCTCTGCTTGTGACTGTGTGGCTTTCCTCTGGGTGCTCCAGTTTCCTCCCACAGTCCAAAACCATACAAGTTCACGTTAGTAAGTTCCGGGCATGCTCTGTTGGTGACGGAAGCATGGTGAGACTTGTGGGCTGCCACCAGCACATCCTCTGACTGTGTTGGTCACTATGTATACATATGTGTGTATTGTTATTTATTTGTTTATTGTTTACGCCTTGCACAGTACTGCTGCCACAAAACAACGGATTCCATAACATATGTCAGTGATAATAAACGAGGTTCTGGTTCATCAGGCTGCTGGACCAAAGGGGATAACTTCACTCACATAATCATATAACAATTACAGCACGGAAAAAGGCCATCTCAGCCTTCTAGTCTGTGCCAAACGCTTACTCTCACCTAGTTCCACCTACCTGCACTCAGCCTATAACCCTCCATTCCTTTCCTGTCCATATACCTATCCAATTTGTTTTTAAATGACAATACCAAACCTGCCTCTACCACTTCTACTGGAAGCTCATTCCACACAGCAACCACTCTCTGAGTAAAGAAGTTCCCCCTTGTGTTACCCATAAACTTTTGCCCCATAACTCTCAACTTTTAACTCTCATCTCAGCACTGAACATCCACAACCCACAAACTCACCTTCATGGACTCTACTACTCAAGTTGTCAGTGTTATTTATTTACTCTTTTTTAAATTTGCACAGTTTGTCTTCTTTTGCATATTGGTTGTTTGTCAGTCTTTGTGTGTAGTTTCCATTGATTCTATTGTATTGTATTTCCTGATTCTACTGTGAATACCTGTAAGAAAATGAATCTTAAGGTAATATATGGTGACGTATACGTACTTTGATAGTAAATTTGCCTTGAATTTTGAGTCTCTTACCATGGGACAACCAACTTCTTGACCCTTCCTGTGGCCATAACATTTGGTCACAGGTTACTGGTGACTGCTGGATGAGGTACAGTGATTGGTTTTCTAAGAAACAGCTGATACAGAGGGTGCTCCCCTTGGATGAGGAAATGTATCCCACATCTGCAGTTTAGTCCGGAATTTAGGGGTGTTATGTTAGTCCTGATCAACAACAGGGTAATCAACACTTCCACCATGATTTAGCCCACCCCACCACCCTACATCCACATCAGCCACTCTTCTGCATAGCTCCTCAGCACCCTTCATCCCCTGATGCATTGCCACCTTACACTTGGACTCCACATCCCACACCTACACTGACACAGTCACTGCTGCCACTACAAAGAGTTCCTCTTGCCAAAAGTCACTTTATCATTTCCCGTCAGTGTCAAAATATACATAGGATTGCTTTTATATTTATATTTATTGTGGTTTATTTAATTTTTATTGTGTAGTTTATACTTATTGTTATTTTTTTATGTGGCATCAGATCAGGAGTAACAATCATTTCCTTCTCCTTTACACTCTTGCACAAAAGAATGACAACAAACAGTTTTGCATCTTGAATCTCAAGCGCAAAGACCAAATAACCATATCTCAGAATTAAACACAACTACAGCATGGCTAGAAGTTTGGTTAGGTGGGATGCAAGGTTTCTGAAAATGGATTATGACTTTATTCTCAGGGTCAGGCATCCCTCAAAAGGACTCTGCAGAGAGTGGTGTGGACAGCCCAGTGCATCTGTATTTGTGAACTTCCCATGATTCAGAGCATTTACAAAGACAGGTGTGATAAAGGGCCTGAAGTATCGCTGGGGACCCAAGTCACCCCAACCACAATCTATTCTGGCTGCTACCATCCAGGAAACAGTACAACAGCATAAAACCCAGGACCAACAGGCTCCAGAACAGCTTCTTCCACCAGACCATCCAACTGATTGACTCACACTGATTTGAGAATATTTCTATGTTACACTGACTGTTCTATTTATTATAAAATACTATTGCACATTGCACATTTAGAAGGAGATGTAACGTAAAGATTTTTATTCTTCATGCATGTGAAAGATATAAGAAATAAAGTCAATTCAATTCAATAAGGTTCAGACTCCAGATGATTTAATCTGTGTAAACAATATGCTTTATCTTGGTACATCTGACAATAAAAACCAAAAATTCAAAAAAAGACTTTATAAGATGGAATTCAAAGAGGATAGACGCAAATGTAAATGCTTCACTTTCAGAAATGAGCTGAGCTCATGGTTCCATTCCTCACCTCTGAAGAGGACCATGGGATGCTCCTTCCTGCCACACTGCGCAAGGTGCTGTGCACTCATGAAAACGAGGACGTTACCGCTGATGAGGATTAGGAAACACAGGACAGACAGACAGCAGGTCACCAGTCGCTGGTTCCCCATGGTAGCTGTCAATCCTCTTAGCTACAAATGTGGTGGGATTTGGGAGATGTGTCTGAAAGGAAACAGATTAGATTATCCACAGTGAGCATTCACGCACACTGCAAGTCAAAATCAAAGTCAAGTTAATTGTCACATCAAGAGTACATGTACACACAAGTGCAATGGAAAACTGTATCACAGACACATAGCATCAGGTAATCAAAATTCACAAGAACAGAATTAGAACAAGAAGAAAACGCAAAGTCAATTTTAATGCAAAGTGATCAGAGTGGCCATTGTGTTGCGAAACTGCAAAGAATAGGGTCAGACCATAAGACATAGTTGCAGAATTAGCCCAATGAGTCTGCTTCACCCTTCCATTAATGAATTCCACAGATTTGCCACCCTCTAACTCAGGGGTTCCTAATCTATTTAATACCATGGACCCTTACCATTAACCAAGGGCTCTGTGGACCTCAGGTTGGGAATCTCTGCTCTAGCTAAAGAAATTTCCCTTCATCTCTATTCTATTCTGAAGCTGTGCTCTCTGGTCCTTGATTCCCCTACTATAGGAAGCATCCTCTCCATGTCCACTTTATCAAGGCCTTTTAATATTTGATAGGTTACAAAGAAATATACCCCCCCCCCAAGTCTTCTAAACACCAACGAGTACAGGCCCAGTGCTGTGTCAGTAGGTTGAAGGGAAGTAGTTGTCTTGAACTGTGGCGATGGTAGCTACAAGAAGATTGCACATCACAGTAAAGCTCATTTATATTTCATCTAATAAACAGTTCTCTTCCACATAAGATGTTGAGCTCCTCCAGTGTCCCTGTGGAGCTCAGCTCAAGCCTGGAGCCCACAGTCTCACAGTCTGAACACCTCAGGCTTACAACCTCAAATCCAAAATTCTGCTGCAAATTCTGTGGAATGTGGGGGCTGAAAACACAAATGCAAAACACTGCGTACTGGAATTCTGGAGGGGAAAAGCTGGAAGGGGAATGCTGGATGGGCAGTATGGGGGTACTGCAGTTAGCAAAGTGTTTTACAGTGGCAGTTGTAAGATTGATGCTTAATTGGCGACGCTGTCTGTAAGGTGTTTGGAAGTTCATCCCGCAGACACGTGGACTTCATCCGGGTGCTCCAGCCTCCTTCCGCATTCCACAAAGCTGTATGGGTTAGGGGTTAGGGTTGGTAAATTGTCTGCATGTTATGGTGGCCACAAAAGCATGCCAACACTTGTGGGCTGCTCCCAACACAGCCTCCAAATCTGTTGGTTTTGACACCAACACAAAATGAGTGTTTTGATGGACATGAAAATAAAGTTGACCTTTATCTTTCTTTTTATCTTTATACAACAGCATGAAGTGGATCTGGCGAGCTACAGTCCAGGTGCAGGTCAAGGGAACCTGGCAGAATAATGGCTTGGCCCAGACTCGACAGGCCAAAGGGCCTGTTTCTGTGTTGTAGTGCTCTAGACGCTAAGACCTCCTGCATATAAAGATGTTTCCATTTTTCTGTCTTCAAATACCTGATGGTACATTTTAAATCACATAGCCAGAAACAAAGTGGGTTTATTATCACTGACATATGTCATGAGTTTGTTTTGCAGCAGCAGTACATGAAATAGACCTTAAGTCACATCTACGGTGATGAAATACTTTCAGAGCTTGGTCATGGCTAGAATTAACTCCTGCCTCAGCAACGACCTGGACCCACTGCAATTTGCCTACTGCCACAAGAGGTCTACAGCAGATGCAATCTCAATGGCTCTTCACATGGCCTTAGATCACCTGGACAATACAAACACCTATGTTCATCGACTATAGCTCAGCATTTAATACCATCATTCCCATGATCCTGATTGAGAAGTTGAAGAACCTGGGCCTCTGTACCTCCCTCTGTGATTGGATCCTTGACTTCTTAACTGCTGACCTCAGTCTCAGAAGAGAATCAGAATCAGGTTTACTATTTCTGACATGTGACGTGAAATTTGTTAACTTAGCAGCAGCAGTTCAAAGCAATACATAATCTAGCAGAGACAGAAAGATAATAACAAAAAAATTCAGAAAATTAATAAGTAAATCATTTACAGTATGTGTAATTGAATAGATTTTTTAAAAACATACAAAACAGAAATACTGTATATTAAAAAAAAGTGAGGTAGTGTCCAAAGAGTCAATGTCCATTTAGGAATCAGATGGCAGGGGGAAGAAGCTGTTCCCGAATCGCTGGGTGTGTGTCTTCAGGTTTCTGTGCCTCCTACCTGATGGTAACAGTGAGTAAAAGGGCATGCCCTGGGTGCTGGGGGTCCTTAATGATGGATGCTGCTTTTATGAGACACCGCACCCTGAAGATGTTCTGAATACTTTGTAGGCTAGTACCCAAGATGGAGCTGATTAAATTCACAACACTCTGCAGCTTTTTTCGGTCCTGTGCAGTAGCCCCTCCATATCAAACAGTGATGCAGCCTGTCAGAATGCTCTCCACGGTACAAGAATAGAAGTTTGTGTGTGTATTTGTTGATATGCCAAATCTCTTCAAACTCCTCATAAAGTATAGCCGCTGTCTTTCCTTCTTTATAACTTCTGTGTGGATTGATGATAACATCTCCTCCTCACGGATGATCAACACTGGCACACCTCAATACCCATGACTGTGCGGCTAGGCATAGCTCAAATGCCATCTATAAATTTTCTGACAATTGTTGGTAGAATCTCAGAGGGAGTCGAGAAGGTGTATAGGAGCGAGATATACCAGCTAGCTGAATGATATCGCAGCAACAACCTGGCACTCAACGTCAGTATGACCAAAGAGATGATTGTGGACTTCAGGAAGGGTAAGATGAGGGAACATGAACCAATCTTCATAGAGGGATCAGAAGTGGACAGAGTGAGCAGCTTCAAGTTCCTGGGTGTCAAGATCTCTAAAGACCTAACCTGGTCCCAACATATCGATGCAGTTATAAAGAAGCAAGACAATGGCTATATTTCATTAGAAGTTTGAAGGGATTTGGTTTAGCAGCTAAAACACTCAATAACTTCTCATGATGTACCATGGAGAGCATTCTGACAGGCGTTATCACCATCTGGAATTGGGTATGGGGGATGGCTACTGTACAGGATCAAAGTAAGCTGCAGAGAGTTATAAAATTAGTCAGCTCAATCATGGGTACTAGCCTCTGTAGTATCCAAGACATCTTCAAAGGGAAATGCCTCAGAAAAGCAGCTTCCACTACCCAGGGCATGCCTCTTCTCATTGTTATCATCAGGAGGAGGTACAGAAGCCTGAAGGCACACACTCAGTGATTCAGGAACAGCTTCTTCCCCTCTGCCATCGATTCCTAAATGGACATTGTGAGTTAGTGTTCAAGGGCTCATTGTCTGTTCAGAAATCTGATAGCAGAAGTTTGAGTGTGTGTGTGTCTTAGATTCCCGAACCAACAAAAAGTCATTCCCACAAAAAGTACTGGAGGAACTCAGAAGGTCAGGCAATATCTGCAGAGAGAAATAAGAGCCAACATTTCAGACCGAGACCCTTCATCAAGACTGGAAAGGAAGGGGAAGAAAGCAGAATAAGAAGGTGGGAGAGGGAAAGGAGTATAAGCTCAGAGGTGATAGGTGAAGCCTGGTGGGTGAGGGAGGGCTGATGATCTGAGAAGCTAGGAGGTGATAGGTGGAAAAGACTGAAGAAGAAAGAATTTGATAGGAAAGGAAAGTAGACTGTGGGAGAAATGTATGAAAGAGGGGCATCTGGGAGAGGTGACTGGCAGATGAGGAGAAGAGAAGAGGTAGGAGGGGAGAAAAAGTGGGGAATGCAAAAAGAGGGAAGGGGAGGGTTAAGAATTACTGGAAGTAAGAAAAATCAATATTCATACCATTAGGTTGAAGGTTACTCAGTTATTCTTCATGCTGTATAGAGGAGGCTATGTCAAAATGGGAATGGGGATTAGAATGAAAATGGTAAAATTAAATCCTGCGTTCTGCAGATGGAGTAAAGGTGCTCGACCAAACAGTATCCTAATCTACTATACATCAGGTCTCACCAGTACAGAGGAAACCACAGAATCTCTTGTGTTTAAAGAGACATTCTCTCCAACTATCTGCAAAGTGAGGCACTAAATTAGTTCAATACTTGATCATCTCAAATGCTGATTCAATGGTTTCATTCTTCTTTTGAATCCCCAATCAATGCATTGCTCTGTAAGGCGCAAACAGTTTGTAATGCCAATCAGCGAGAAGACGTGGCTAGACAGAGGTAATAAACAGGACATGCTGCACTAATAATACTTAATCTGGCCTTCCATCAGCCATTGAGACCCTGGATCAATCTCCCAGAAGGTCAGAGTAGGTCAAACATCTATTTGAAACCTTTCAGTTCAGAAACTCTCCAGTTAATTCACCTGAAATGTTACCCATTTATTAATTTGCTGTGTAAATACTGCATCAGGCTCTCAAGGTTGATCAAATTAATTTTAAACGCATTAATCAAATCACTGCATAAAGTAACTGAGATGCAGGAAGACTGAATATTTTCAGGGACCCTCAAACAGCTTTGTATTTTCATGCAGGAGGAATGGAGAGGAGTAGTGTCTCTCATCCTACTCACTAACCAAGAGAGCTCAGGTACCCGGTTGTATCCTGCACCAGCAGTTGCAGGCATCTGTAACATCAACTAAGGAAGTGGGGTATGGTAGTACAATGCTTTACAGCAGGTAACTGTAAGATCAGGATTTGATTCCTGCTGCTGTCTATAAGGAGTTTGCATGCTCTCCCTGTGAACATGTGGGCTAACTCCTGGTGCTCCAGTTTCCTTCCATGTACAGTTAGAGTTAGTGAGCTATGGGCATGCTACGCTGATGCCAGAAATGTGGCAACACTTGAGGGATGCCGTCAGCATTGTCAGAGTCTGGTCAGTGGCTTTCACTAAGAAACTAATGTCCCACTGTTATTGCCCAATCAACTGCCTATCCTGTCAACAGCACTACATCAGCAATGAACTCAGTGCCCACCTCATCCCCAACTCTATGTTAACCCCTCCAGCGGCAGCACCAGCTCAGATTACCATCGCAGTTTGTGGGATCTTACTCTGTACACATCAGTCACCATTACAAATACAGGTCCTCGAGTACACGGTTATGACAGCTCAATCAGCTGATTGAGTAGTGTTGCAAACCACCTTGCTCTCAACATCAGTAAGATCAAGGAATTGATTGTGGACTTCAGGAAGGGGAAGTCAGGAGAGCAAACACCAGTCTCATCGAGGGCTCAATGGTGAAAGGGTGAGCAGATTCAAGTTCCTTAGTGTCAACATCTTTGTGGATCTGTTGGAAGTTGATATTATTTATTTACTTAGAGAGGCTGGGGGTGTTGTGGATAGTCTGGAGGATTGTCACAGGTTACAGTGGGACATCGCTAGGATGCAGAACTGGGCTGAGAAGTGGCAGATGGACTTCAACACAGATAAGTGTGAAGTAGTTTATTTGTAGGTCCAATTTGAAGACAGAATATTAACGGTAAGGCTTTTGGCAGCATGGAGGATCGGAGAGATCTTGGGTCCGTGTCAAAGCTGCTGCGCAGATTGACAGTGTTGTTAAGAAGGTGTGTGGTGTATTGGCATTCATCATCCAGGGGATTGAGTTCAAGAGCTGTGAGGTAATGTTAAAGCACTATAAGACCTTGGTCAGACTCCAGTTGGAGTACGGTGTTCATTTCTGGTCACCTCACTACAAGAAGGATGTTGATACAATAGAGAGAGTTCAGAGGAGATTTACAAAGATGTTGCCTGGATTGGAGGGCATACCTTATGAGAATAGGTTGAGTGAACTTGGCCCTTTCTCCTTGGAGTGATGGAAGATGAGAGGTGACCTGATTGAGGTGTATAAGATGATGAGGGGCATAGATAGTGTGGATAGCCAGCAGCTTTTCCTAGGGCTGAAATGGTTAAAACGAGGGGGCATAGTTTTAAGGTGCTTGGAAATAGGTATCGAGGGAATGTCAGGAGTAAGTTTTTCACACAAAGAGTGGTGGGTGCGTGGAATGCACTGCCAACAACGGTGGTGGAAGTGGATACAATAGGGTCTTTTAACAGCCTCTTAGTCAAGTACATGGGGCTTAGAAAAATGGAGGGCTATGCAATAGGGTAATTCTAAGTAGTCTCTAGAGTAGGTTACATGGTCGGCACTATGTTGTGGGTGAAGGGACTGTAATGTGCTGTAAATGTCTATGTTCTATGGTGTTACAGTTATAGAGGAAGTGCGTTGCAGACAGACAAATAAAGTGCAATGGGTGATGCTTATGTTCTTCAGAGTTAGTGGGGCAAGTGGAGAGTGTGTTCAAGCTTCTGTTGCATTTGGAATTGGAAATGGTTTATTATTGACACATTTTGTGAAATTACATGTGATTTACAAATTTTGTGATAAGTACATGGATGAGAGGGATATCATCCAGCTGTGGCTCAATGGGACTAATCAGAATAATAACTCAGCATGAACTAGATGCAGCAAAGGGCCTGCAGAGCTTTATGGCTCCGACTCTGACTCCTGTGTACTGAGGTCCAGCAGAAAGCTTGATTTGGATACAGATCACATCGTTACACAGTGCATCAAGGTAATACACATTAAAAAATAACAAACTGCAGAATAAAGTTTAACAGCTACAGAGTAAGTGCAGTGCAGGTAAACAATAAGGTGCAAAATCATACTGAGGTAGATTGTGAGGTCAAGATTCCACCTTATCATACTAGGGAACAAATCAGTAATCTTATAACAGTGGGATAGAAGTTGTCCGTGAGCCTGATGGCACACAAGCTTTTGTATCTTCTGCCTGATGGGAATGGGGAGAAGAGAGAATGTCTGGGGTGGGTGGGGTCTTGTCTTGGGGTAACAAGAAGTGAGTCACTTGTTGCAGCATCTTGAAGCCATGGTATTTCAGTTGAGATTTTGGTGGATGTTAATAATTGAGATCTTGGTGTTAGTGCAGCTCTAAAACACTCTGGTTAGACTACACTTGAAATACTGTGTTCATTTATGGTCACCTCATTATAGGAAGGATAGAGTCATAAAGTCATAGAAAAATACAACACACTAACAAGCTCTAGTCTGTGCCAAACAACTTAAAACTGCCTACTATCTTCGACCTGCACCAGGACCATAGGCCTCCAACACCCCTACTATCCATGTACCTATCCAAACTTCTCTTAAATATAGAAATAGAGCTTGCATGCACCACTTGTGCTGGCAGCTCATTCCACACTCTCACAACCCTCTGAATGAAGAAGATTCCCTCATGTTCCCCTTAAACTTTTCACCTTTCACCCTTAACCCATAAACTCTGGTTGTACTCCCAACCAGCTTCAGTGGAAAAGGCCTGTTTGCATTTACCCCTCATAATTTTGTATACTTCTATCAAATCTCCTCTCAACATTCCAAGGAATAATGTCTTAAACTATTCAGTCTTTCCTTATAGCTCAGGTCCTCCAGACACAGCAACATCCTTGTAAATTTTTCCTATATTCTTCTAACCTAATTTACATCTTTCCCGTAGGTAGGTGACCAAAACTGCACACAATACTCCAAATTAAGCTTTACCAATGTCTTATACACTTCAACATAACATCTCATCTTCTGTATTCAGTATTTTGATTTATGAAGGCGAATGTGTCAAAAGCTTTCTTTACAACCCTATCTACTGTGACACAACTTTCAATAAATTATGGCATATTCCCAGGCCCCTTTGTTTTACACTATTCCTCAGGTGTCCTATCATAAAACCTACCCTGGTTGACAAAGTCCAACACCTCACACTGGTATGCATTAAGTTCCTCTGCCATTTTTCAGCCTATCTTTCCAGCAGGTCCATATCCCTCTGCAAGCCATGATAGCTTTCCTCACTGTCCACTGTACCCCCAACCTTGGTGTCATCTGCAAATTTGCTGAACCAGTTCAACACAGTATCATCCAAATCATTAATATAGGTGACAAACAACAGTATCAATATCTGCAGCACACCACTAGTCACAGGCTTCCTGTCAGAGAAACAACCTTCTACTACCATCTCTGGCTTCTCCCACAAAGCCAGTATCTAATCCAATTTACTACCTCATCTTGAGTGCCAGGCGACTGAACCTTCTTGACCAGTCTCCCACGTGGAACCTTGTCAAATGCCTTGCTGAAGTCCATGTAGACAATATCCACTTTCCTGGTAACTTCCTCAAAAAATTCTACAGTTTGGTTTGACATGATCTATCATGCACAAAGCCAGCTAACCATCCTTAATAAGTCCATGTCTATCCAAGCATTCATATATCCTGTCCTTAGAATACTTTCCAATAACTTACCTATGAATGATGCCAGACTCATCAGCCTGTAAGTTCCTGACTTATTTTAGAGCCTTTCTTAAACAGCAGAGCTATCCTCCAGTCCTCTGGTACTTGACCTGACACTAAGGATGATTTAAATATCTCTGTTAGGGCCTGCAGTTGCCTCTCACAGGGTCTGAGGGATTGACTTATCAGGCCCTGGGGACTTATGCACCCTAGCTTTCCCCCGGGCAGCAAACACCTCCTCCCTTATAATTTGTATAGGGTCCATGAAGTTGAAGCCACTTTTCCACACTTATATACATTCTGTGTCTGTTCCCTGAGTAAATATAGATTGCAAAAAATATTCAAGATCTCCACCATCTTTTCTGGCTCCATATATTGATTACCATTCTGACCTTCCAGAGGACCAATTTTATTCCTTGCAGTCCTTTTGCTCTTAACTTATCTGTAGAATCCTTTAGGATTCTCCTTCTCCTTGTCATTTAGGGTAACTCATGCCTTCTTTTAGCCCTCCTGATTTCTTTCTTAAGTGTTCTCCTGCATTTCTTATTCCTCATTTGTACCTACCTGCCTATATCTGCAATGTACCTCCTTTTTTCTCTTAAGCAGGGCCTCAAAATCTCTTGAACATGAAGATTCCTTACACCTGTTATCTTTACCTTTTATTCTAACAGGTATATACAAGCTTTGTACTCTCAAAACTTCACTCTTGTTGGGACTTCCATGCATTGATTAAGGAAACTTTCCTGAACACATTTGACAAATTCTATCCATTCTGGTCCTTTTACAGTATGGGAGTCCCAGTAGATATGCGGAAAGTTAAAATAGCCACCTATAATAACCTTATGTTTCTTTCAACCATCTGTGATCTCGCGACAAATTTGTTCCTCTAAATCCGGTAGACTGTTGAGTGATCTGTAATATAACCTCATTAACATGGTCGTACCTTTCTTATTTCTCAGTTCCACCCATTACACATCACTAGATGAGTTCTCCAGTCTGTCTTGACAGAGCACTGTGTGACATTTTCCCTGACTGGTAATGTCACCCCTCCTCCTTTAAGTGGAAGCTTTAGAGAGGGTGCAGAGGAGAATTACCAGGACACTGTCTGAATTAGAGGAAATGTCTTATGAGGAAAGGTTGAGTGTGCTAGAAGTTTTCTCTTTGGAGCAAAGGAGGATGAGATGTGACTTGATAGAGGTGTATAAGACTATAAGGGGCATCGATTGAGTGGTCAGCCAGTGCCTTTTTTTTTCTGAGGACAACAATGGCTAACACCAGAGGACATACTTTTAAAATGATTAGGGAAATATATAGGGGAGTTATGAGAAGTGGGTTTTTTACAAGAGAATGGCAAGTACATGGAAAGCAGTGATGGGCTGGTGGTGGAGGATGATATATTAGAGACACCAGATAGGCACATGGGTGAAAGAAAAATGGAGAGTTATGTACTGTGCAGGAGGGAAGGGTTAGATTGACCTCAAGTAGTTTAAAGGGATGACACAACTCGTGGGGTGAAGGGCCATATTATTCTGTACTATCTATATCCCATGTTCTATGGGTGCAGCCTCGGAATAGAAGGACATCCCTTCAGAGCAGAGGTGAGAAGGAATTTCTTTACCCAGAAGGTGGTGAGTCTGTGGAATTCATTGGCATACATGGTTGTGAAGAGCAAGTCATTGGGTATATTCAACATGGAGGTTGATGGGTTCTTGATTAGTAAGGGTGTCAAAAGTTCCGGTGGAAAGACAGGAGAATGGGCTTGAGAGGGAAAATAAATCAGCCAGGATGCAATGGCTTTATTCAATAGGCCATATGGCCTAATTCTGCTGCTATGTCTTGCAATCTTACGGGGAGACTGAGGGTAGATACTGGGATTGTTTTCAGAAGTGCTCAGTTAGGATTTAATAACCACATTCAAGATATACATGGTTTAGACAAAGATGATCAGCCAAATCACTAATTACAAGAAGATTTAAGATAATTGACAGAAACACAGGAATGATATAAAAAATGTTACTTTTTTTTTCAATATAATTCCTATCCAGAAAGGACAGAGAAAGCACATTCCACAATAACTTTTAAAAATGGAATTACATAAATAAATAAAATGCTTCAGGGCTCCAGGGCAAGGGAGGAGAACAAGACAAAGTGGACAGCTGTGTGCCGCATGCATTTGGCCTGCTTATTTATACTTTTCTTGGAAACCATAAAGAAAAGGTTCTCCAAAATTTTTTAAAATCTCTTAATATCTTTCCCTTCATTTAGTCCTGACAAAGGGTCTCGGCCCGAAACGTCGACAGTGCTTCTCCTTATAGATGTTGCCTGGCCTGCTGTGTTCCACCAGCATTTTGTGTGTGTTGTTTGAATTTCCAGCATCTGCAGATTTCCTCGTGTTGGTTCTCCAAAGTTTCTCGCTGTTTGTCATGGGGGGGGAGGAAAGATTGAGTAGATGGGGTCTGGAAGTGACCTTATTAAAACATGAAACACCCTGAAGGGATTGAACAGGTTGGATACTGATAAGACATTTCCTTTCTGGGGTTATGAACTAGAAGACATAATCTCAGGATATGTTGGGCGGTGAGGAGAGTAACCAATCTAAGAATGCAATAAAAATTATTTTCTTCTTTCAGAAGGCCATAAATCTTGGGAATTTTCTCATACAGAGAGTTGTGGGCAAGGAGTCATTAAGTATATTCAAGGAAGAGGTGGGTGGATCTTAGAAGAAGTAGATAGGCACTAGAACATTGCAAGCTGCTTCATACATCGATTCATTATTTCTGTTATAATCATTCTAATTTTTAAATCTAATTTCTATGTCTCTAAAAATCTACCTGTAGCTACATATCTTTCTCCGCAGCATTTTTTGCAGTTATTATTTTTCTTTGTACTGCTTCAAAGCACTGTTAATACTAAGATTAAAGAAAAAGATTAGCTTTATTTGTCACATGCACATTGAAACATAGAAATGCATAGGGAGTGTCAAATCAAATCAGTGAGAATTGTGCTGGGTAGCCCACAAGTGTCGTCGCTCTACTGCCCACAACTCACTAACCCTAGCCGTACGTTTTTGGAATGTGTGAGAAAACATAGCACGCAGAGGAAACCCACTGGGTCAGTGAGAGAATGTACAAACTCCTCACAGACAGCAGCGGGTTTTCACCCCGTAACTTAATAGCTGGCTCTGTAAAGTCTTGCGCTAAGTATTGCTACTAGGCTGCCCCACCATTGCAATGAATTGATCTGTATGCAAGAGAAGTTTCTCACTGTACCATAAGACATAGGAACAGAATGAGGCCCTTCAGCCCTTTGAGACTTCTTCTGGCATTCCATCACAGCTGATTTATTTATTATCCCTCTCAACCCCATTCCTAACCTTTGACACCCTTACTCAATGGTTCATTTAATGTCAGAGAAATGTATACAATATACATCCTGAAATGAGCAGTCAACGTTTCAGGCCGAGACACTGACTGCTCATTTCAACGGATGCTGCACAACCTGCTGTTCCTCCAGCTTGTTTGTATGTGTTGATTTGACCACGGCATCTGCAGTGTACTTTGTGTTTACATCCTGAAATGCTTTTTCTACTAAACAAGTAGATACAAAACCCCAAAAGCACCACTGACCAGGCTCAAAGACAGCTTCTATTCCCATTGCTATAACGTTTCCCTTGTACAATAAAGTGACCCCTGTCCTGATAATGTACTTCACTGTAACCTTGCACCACATGGACCTATGGTCTCAGTTTCAAGCACTCTACAACCCATATTCTCAGTATTATTTACTACTCTATTTAAAATTACTATTTGCTTTTGCATTTGCACCGTTTTTTCTTGTTTTGTGCATTGGTTGTTGATCTGTCTGCGTGCAGTTTTTCACTGATTCCATTGTGTTTCTTTGTTTCTACTGTGAATGGCTGCAAGAAAGTGAATACATGTACTTTGATGATAAATTTATAAACATTTGTACTTTGAACTTTGAATTTTGAACTATCATCTGCCTGCACTTCACCTTCTCTGCAACACTTTGTTCTGAATTTTGTTATTGTTTTACCTCAATGGGACGATAATAAACCAATTTACCAAAGCTGAGTTGTAGCTAAAATTCATATAAGCCAGACACAATAGACTGCAGATGCTGGAATCTACAGCAAGAATCAAACCGCTTGAGGAACTCTATGAGCCAGGCAGTAACTGTGGGGACAAAGGAAGAGTAGAAATTGTGGAGCAGACTTGAGGGACCAAATGGCCTAATTCTGCTCTCTTGCCTTATGGTCCTATGCAGGGTCTCGACCTGATACGTTGATCATTTCTCTTTCTCCACCGATCCACTGAGTTCCTCCAGCAGCTTTGTTTTACATGTCAGCTAGTATCTTACTGCATGCAGAGAAAATTTTACAGGTTGCATAATCTACTCTTGTTTTTATTCCTGTTGTTCATAAGATTACCAAAGAGCCCATTCATTAGCGACATAGAGTCATAGAAAAGTATAGCACAAATCCAGGCCTTTCAGCCCATCTAGTTTGTGCCAAACCATTTAAGCTGCCCACTTCCATCAACATAGCCCTCCATACCCCTACCATCCATGTAACTATCCAAACATCTCTTAAAAGTTGAAATTGAGCTCATTTGCACCACTTGTGCTGGCAGCTTGTTCCACACTCTCACAACCCTCCGAGTGAAGAAGTTTCATAGAACATAGAATTGTACAGCACATTACAAACCCTTCGGCCCACAATGTCAAACCCTGCCTCCCATATAACCGCCCACCTTAAATTCCTCCATATACCTGTCTAGTAGCCTCTTAAATTTCACTAGTGTATCTGCCTCCACCACTGATTCAGGCAGTGCATTCCACACACCAGCCACTCTCTGAGTGAAAAACCTTCCTCTAATATCCCCCTTGAACTTCCCTCCCCTTACCTTAAAGCCATGTCCTCTTGTACTGAGCAGTGGTGCCCTGGGGAAGAGGCGCTGGCTGTGCACTCTGTCTATTCCTCTTAATATCTTGTGCACCTCTATCATATCTCCTCTCATCCCCCTTCTCTCCAAAGAATAAAGCCCTCATGTTCCCCTTAAATTTTTCACCTTTCACCCTTAACCCATGACCTCTGGTTGTAGTCCCACCCAACCTCAGTAGAAAAAGCCTGCTTGCTTTTATCATACCTATACTCAGAATGTTATATACCTCTATCAAATTTCCTCTCAAGTTTCTATGGTCCAAGGAATAAAGTTCTAACCTATTCAATCTTTCCATGTAACTCGGGTTCTCTAGACCCAGCAACATCCTTGTAAATTTTCTCTGTACTCTTTCAACCTTGTTTACATCTTTCCTGTAGGTAGGTGACCAAAACTGCACACAGATCTCCACATCAGGCCTCTCCAATATCTTATACAACTTCAACATGATATTTCATCTCCTGTATTCAATGCTTCAACTTATAAAGGTCAAAGTGACAAAAGCTCTCTTATTGATCCTATCTACATGTGGTGCCATTTTCAATTAACTGTGGACTGGTATTCCCAGACACCCTTGTTCTATTGCATTCGTTAATGCCCTAGCATTCATTCTTGATGGACGTCTCGTAAAAATTTACATCAAACTTAGAATTACTCCTAAAGCAGAGAGTAATTTCTTCACCACATACAGTATGTCCAACATTGATCCCTTCACCTAAATGTTAGATATATAGGTCTGTTCCAATGAAGGGCCATCACTGAACCTATTCACTCTTCACTAAAACTGATGACCAAGTTTCCTTTATGTGAATGGGTTACTTATTGCCTCTATTGGCTTGTGGGAAATCTTGCTGTGCACCAATTGCTGATACATTTGCCCACCAAACACTGACCACTGCAGGAATTACCACAGGCTTAAGGGCAGCTTCCATCTCACTGAATCAAACTCTTGAATGGACCTCCCCAAAATCAGAGCAATGGCAAAGTACATATATGTCACCATATACTACCTTGAGATTCATTTTTTGCAGATAGTAACCGGAAAATAAAGTAATACAGTAGAATTTATGAAAACTGTACATGAACAATAAGATGGAATCTTGGCCTCACAAATAGCCTCATTGTGATCTTGCACTTTATCGTTTACCCACACTGCACTTCTTCGGTAACTTTTACACTTTATTCTGTATTGCTATTGTTTTACCTTATTCTGACTCTATGCACTGGATAATGATTTGATTTGTATGGACTGTATGCAAGACAAGCTTTTTGCTGTATCTTAACACATGACAATAATAAAGCAATACCAATCACTCTACCATTTAAATCTTAAAGGCATTAAACAAATTGTCTCTTTCCCTGTTATCTTTTGAGTTTATATTGAATTTATTATTATTTACATCCTTCATATACATGAGGAGTAAAAATCTTTATGTTATGTCTCTGTCTAAATATGCAATGTGCAATTATAGTAATTTGTAATAAATATTATGTACAACAGGTTAGTCAATATAACATAGAAAGACAATTGCGTCAGCATGAATTAATCAGTCTGATGGCCTGGTGGAAGAAGCTGTCCCAGAGCCCGTTGGTCCTGACCTTCATGCTGTGGTACCGTTTCCCGGATGGTAGCAGGTAGAACAGTTTGTGGTTGGAGTGACTCGGATCTCCAATGACCCTTTGGGACATTTCTGCACACCCGTCTCTGTAAAGGTCCTGAATCCTGGGAAGTTCACATCTACAGATGAGCTAGGCTGTCCACACCACTCTCTGCAGAGTCCTGCGATTGAAGTAAGTACAGTTCCCATATCAGGCAGTGATGCAGCCAGTCAGGAGGGTCTCAATTGTGCCCCTGTAGAAAGCACTTAGGATTTGGGGACCCACACCAAACTTCTTCAAGCTCCTGAGGTGAAAGAGGCACTGTTGTGCTTTTTTCACCACATATCTGGTATGTACAGACCACATGAGCTCCTCGGTGATGTGGATGCCAAGGAACTTAAAGCTGTTCACCCTCTCAACCCCAGATCCATTGTTGTCAATAGATGTCAATGTTGCCTGTCTCCATTCCTCCTGTAGTCCACAACCAGCTCCTTTGATTTTGCAACTTTGAAGGAGATGTTGTTTTCTTGACACCACTGTGTCAGGATAATGGCTTCTTCTCTGTCAGTTGCCTCATTATTATTTGAGATTAGGCCTATCAATGTAGTATTATCAGCAAATTTAATTAGCAGATTGGAGCTGTGGATGGCAACACAATCATGGGTATACAGAGAGTAAAGGAGGGGACTTAGGACACAGCCCTGAGGGGTACCTGTGTTGAGGGTCAGAGGGGCAGAAGTGAGGGAGCCCATCTTAGCACCTGCTGGTAATCTGACAGGAAGTTCAGGATCGAACTACACAAGACAGGGTGAAGGCCGGGGTCTCTAAGCTTCTTGTCGAGACTGGAGGGAATTATGGTGTTGAATGCTGAACTGGAGTTCAAGAACAGCATTCTCACATAAGCATCCTTCTTCTCCAGATGTGTGTGGACGGTGCGTAGAACTGTGGCTATTCTATCATCTGCTGATCAGTTGTATTGGTAGGCGAATTGTAGGGGATCCAGTGTAGGTGGTAACATGCTGCAGATGTAGTCCTTGACCAGCCTCTCAAAGCATTTGATTATTATTGAGGTGAGTGCAACAGGATGCCAGTTCATTCAAACACGTTACCATGGTCTTTTTGGGTACCGGAACAATGGTGGATATTCTGAAGCAGGAGGGCACTCTACACTGGGAGAGGGAGGGATTAAAAATGTCCAAAGTTTGTTACTTAATTCTAAAGATATTTCAGTCCAAGAGGGATAATTAGGGAGCCGTGGAAGCATAATGGTTAGTGTGATGTTATTACAGCTTGGGGTGTCGGAGTTCAGAGTCCAACTGCAGCATCCTCCGTAAGAAATTTGTACGTCCTCCCCATGAGCACACGTGTTTCCCCAGGTGCTCCAGTTTCCTCTCATAGTCCAAAGACGTACCAGTCAGTAGGTTACTTGATCATTGTAAATTGTCCTGTTAGAGTTAAATCAATGGGTTGCTGCCTCGTTGGGGCAAAAGGGCCGGTTCAATGTTGTGTCTTTCAATAAAAAAATTAATAATGTTTTGAAAGTAAGCTCTTTGATAACAGGAACTGGAAGCTATGTGAAGTCTCCAGAAAGCAACCAATCAGAGTTGGCAGTCCTCCAGTCACCAAGGGCAAAACTTTCCCTACTGTAGCTCTTGGCAGTAATCTCCAGATCAGGAAAGGCAGTGGGAACCTTGGCTTGCTCTGCTGCTCACTAGCCCAGGTACAACACATCCAAGTGTTCCTGCCAGTTCCCATCCGGAGATCAATCAGTTATCTGGGTAATACAGCTGCTGCTATCGAACTGGCAAATGCAGAATGCTTGCATGGCAAGTTTTTCTGAACTGAGATGCACTGTCAGCAGTGAAAGCTGCAGCAGATACAACCACCTCCATATCGTGGCAATCTTAGGTCAAGGGACTTCCTTGTTCCAAACCTCACTGGGTAAACACATCTCACCTCAGCTTCCTCACAGAGCATTAGACAGTATCTTGGAGGCTTGGAGTAGCACAGCAAAAAGCAGACCCTTCAGCCCATCATGTTCATGCTAACCTTGTTACCCTACACTAATCATATTTGCCTGCTTTAAGTATATATCCCTCTATGCCTTGTTTCTGTCTAAATGCCTCCTGTGCGCAGTAATGGAATATGATTCCACCTTCTTCTCTGATAGCACGTTGCAAGTCTCAGCCTCTGTGTGTGTCTGCGCATAAAAAAACATTCACCCTCCCCATCCCATCCCCTCCAGATCTCCTTTAAAACTCCTTCTTCTCACACTTTACAGGAGTGCATCAGCTGTTGATGAGCTGATTCTGATTTTGGGAGGACTAGAATATAAAAGCAAGGATGTAATACCGAGGTTTATAAGGCACTGGTGAGGTCTCATTTGGAGTATTGTGAGCAGTTTAGGGCCCTTTATTTAAGAAAGGATGCACTGACATCGGAGGGGGTTCAGAGGAGGTTTACAAGAACGAATCTGGGAATGAAAGGCTTATCATATGAGCAGCATTTGATGGATCTGAGCTTTTTATCACTGGAATTTAGAAGAATGAAACCTATCGAATGTTGAAATGCCTAGATAGAGTGGATGTGGAGACAATGTTTCCTGTGGTGAGGGAGTCCAGGACCAAAGGGCACAGATAGAATGGACATGGAGAGGATGTTTCCTGTGCTGGGGGAGTCTAGGACCAGAGGACACAGCCTCAGAGCCTGTCCATTTGGAATGGAGATGAGCAGGAATTTTTTTTAGCCAGAGGGTGTTGGATCTGTGGAATTCTTTGTCACAGGCAACTGTGAAGGAAAGTTTACTAGGTGTATTAAGGGCAGAGGTTAATAGGTTCTTGATTAGCCAGGGCATGTAAGGTTACAGGGAGAAAGCAAGAGAATGGGGTTGAAAGGGAAATGGATCAGCCAGGTTGAAATGGTGAAGCAGACTCGATGGGCTGAATGGCATAATTCTGCTCCAATGCCTCATGGTCTGATCCCAGCAGATCCTCTCATTATATTTATCATAATCATTCAACTGTTTTAAATTGGTATTAGTTTATTATTGTCACATATACCAGGATACAGAGAGAAGCTGGTCTTGTATACTGTTCACACCGATCACAGTGCATTGAGTTAGAATAAGGAAAAGCAATAAAAAATGCAGAAAAGAGCATAGAAGCTACTGAAAAAGGCATCGTAGGGCAACAATAAAGTGTAAGATCATAAAAAGGTAGATTCTGAGGCCAAAAGTTCATCTTATCATACAAGAAGTTTGTTCAAGAGTCTGACAACAGTGAGATAGAAGCCATCTTTGAACATGCTTTCAGGCTTTTGTACCTTCTGCCTGAAGGGAAAAGGGAGAAGAAAGAATGTCTGGGATAGATGAGGCCTTCGATTAAACCTCTGTCCTAAAGTCTGTCAAAATCTGTGATAATGTCATTGCACTGTCTCTATTCTGTATGCTTTTTTCCTTTACTGCCTCAATGTACTTACGTTTGGATGCACCACAAGCAGAGCTTCTCACCCTCCCCCAGGACAGGGGACAATCACAATGCTCATATGAGGGGACATCACTTCTTGGTGATTGGAGGAAAGTAGAGGAGGGATGTCAGAGGTAAATTTTTGCACAGAGAGTGGTGGGTGTGTGTAACACCCTGTCAGGGGTGGTAGAGGCAGATACTTTAGGGACAGTTAAGATACCCTTCGATACATGAATGATAGAAAAATGGAGGGAAAGAATAGTTTGATCTTGGGATAGGTTAAGAGTTGAGCCAAAGGGTTTGTATTGTGCTGTGGTGTTCTATGTTCTAAATCCATATAAACACCCTTTTGTTTTTGATACCATAAGTTTATCTCAGATTTTTTATTTTGCTTGCTCCACAAGAATTGATTCAAATCAATCCTTCTGCTATCTTAACGCCCTGTATCCAGACACTGAAATATGATAACCTACAAAGTCATAGTTAAGTAGCACGGAAAAAGGCCTTCATCCTATATTCGTCCATGCCAACTAATACGTATATTTAATTAATCCAACTTCACAGCACCAGGACCACATCACCTGCTATCCATGTACCTGTACCTGCCTCAAACACTTCTTCTGGCACCTAATTCCATATATCTACTCCACTCTGTGTGAATATACTGCTATTCAGGCTCTCCTGCCTTCTCCCGTAACCTTTGACACCCTTACTAATTAAGAATCTATCAGCCCCTGCTTTAAATTTACTCAATGATTTGGCCTCCACGGCCGTCTGTAACAATGAACTCCACAGATTCACCAGACTTGGCTAAAGCTCCTTGCGGACATTGGTTCTGGATTGCGATGGCTGCTTTGCTCAAAGAGTGTGCCAGCACCACCTGGCCTGTCTTGTGTGAAGTCCAATGTACTTTCATTTCTCCAGCTCTCTGCAGGTTAGAGCGAGCACCAGCAGAGGAGAGCAGACACACTCGTCATCAGTCACTGTGTACAGATGGCAGGACAGAGAGGGGAAAGCAGTGAGCCAGACTGGTAACCACAAAGAAAACATGGAGATGCTTGGCAGGTTGCAGATCTTGGAGTTCAGGCCAAAGATATCCATCATTCAATGCCTAACTTCCACTTAGTTAAACAATCCACGCCACCAACAAGTGGCATTAATTTTTTAACTGTTTTTCATCAGCTTTCATACTTTCACTGCCAGACTGGGTTCTTTGCCTCACTGGTACATACTTGAAGAAAAATATATGCCAAAAGATATATTGATTAAAAAAATCCTCTTGCAAATTTTCTGCATTGATATATGTGGGTTGTCTGATGAAACATGGGAACATCGATTATAGAACACTTCAGCACAGTGTAGGCACTTTTCTCACTAGATTCTGAAGAACTTATACCCACTGTAAGATCAATTTAACTCTCCCTCCCTCATAGCCCTCCATTTTCTAGCATCCACATGTCTATCTAAGACTTTCTTAAATGGCTCTAATATAATGTATTTTTTAAACACCCCTAATGACCCTCATGTAATGCAGCATATTCCATGTACCCACCACTCTCTGCGTCATAAAACATTACCTCAGGCATCCCACCCATATTCCCTCTAATCACTTTAAAATTATACCCCCACACATTCGTCATTTCCACCCTAGGAAAATGTCTTTGGCTCATTCCCCTTCACTCCAGAGAGGAAAGCCCAAGCTTGCTTAACCTGCCTTCATGAGACATGCTCTCAAATTCAGGCAACATCATGGCCAATTTCCTCTGTACCCTCTCTAAAGCTCCCACATTCTTCCTATAATGAGGGAAGCAGAAATGAACACAGTAGTCCAAGAGTGGTTTAACCAGTTTTATAGAGCTACAACATTACCCCAAGGTCCTTAAACTCAATCCCCCAACTAATGTGGGCCAACACGCCAGATGCCTTCAACTCTATCAGCTTGCATGTGACTTTGACTAATCTATGGATATGGACCCCAAGATCCCTCTGCTCCTCCACACTACTAAGAATACTGCCCTTAACCCTGTATTCTGCCTTCAAATTCAACCTTCCAAAATGAATAACTTCACACATTTTAGATTCAGTGCCATCTGCCACTTCTGAACCCAGCTCTGCATCAAATGAAAGTCCCGCAGTAACCCTTGACAACCTACCACTTCCATCTATCTTCAGAGAGAGACTGTGTCAGAGCTAGTGAATCGTTGGTAAACCATGTCTCAGTTAAGTTGACTGTTGCAGGTAGATTTTGAAAAGTCCTTTGCATTGGGTCCTGTGGTCTGATTTTACCCAAAGACTCTCTCCCCTTTCATACACCTTCTTAACATGCATGGCAACTTTGATCAGAGAATTAGATGCACTTGCAGTTGCTGGACTTCAGGAGAGTGAGAGTGCACAACTGAAAGGAGCTTAGGCAGGGTGGATGTGGAGGGGATGTCACCTCAAGTGGCAGAATTTAAAACAAGCGACACTCTCTACAAATAAGTGATTCCTATTCATGAAGGAAATGAAGCAAAGTCTCTCAGGAGGGTCATGAGAATTTTAAAATTCACAGGACTTGTATGTGCCCAGGATTAAGCAGGCTGGAAAAATCACTGTGACACTACCCAGCTGTAAGCTGCTTTTTCCAAAAGCTCCCCTCTGGAAAGCGCGATAGGGTTAATGCAAAAATTTCACACCATCTTCCCCAGACAGTTACCCTGATCAATCATTCCAGTTAGCAGCCCCGAAAACCCTCATTCACTGTATCACAATCACTTTTCAACCACTTTTTATAATGGTGTTTACACTGTAAATACATGTCAGTATTAATGTATTCTTGCACATTTAATTCCATATCTGTGCTTATTACTTTACTTATATATATTATGTCACCTTCCTGTCAGCTTGAACCCAGTCTGGTCATTCTCCTCTGACCTCTCCCATTCCCACCCACAGAATGCACACTGGATTTTTTTCATCTTTCTGCACTATTCTCTGTAAATTCTAGAGACTATTGTGCATGAAAATCCCAGGAGGTCAACAGTTTCTGAGATATCCAAACCGCCCTGTCTGTCACCAACATGGTCAAAGTCACTTAGATCATACTACTACTGATCATACTATTCTGATGTTTAGTCTGAACAACAACTGAACCTCTTGACCATGTCTGCATGCTTTTATGCATTGAGCTTCTGTAGTGATCAGACATTTGCAAGTGTACCTAATAAATTGCCCCTGATGGCAAATCTTTATTCTTTATAACTTTTTTTGTTGCATGATACACCACAGCAAATTTCTATATGGTGAGTAAAGTTGATCCTTGAAACTGAATTTCTCAGAGAAGTTTTTGCATATTTTTAAGATAAAAGGTAGATTCTTAAAAAGCTAATAGTGCAAGATCATCAGTGTAGGTAGGAATATAGAGATGAGGCTGCAACCAGATTGTCCGTGTCCTCATTAAATGGTTACCACTCTGACTTTGTAATGAGCCACAACGATGGGTCTGAAGTAGAACACAGAACATAGAAATCTACAGCACATTACAGGCCCTTCGGCCCACAATGTTGTGCCGACCATGTAACCTACTCTCGAAACTATCTAGAATTACCCTACCGCATAGCCATCTATTTTTCTAATCTCCATGTACCTATCTAAGAGGCTGTTAAAAGACCCTACTGTATCTGTTTCCACCACCGCCGCCTGCAGTGCATTCCACGGACCCACCACTCTCTGTGTGAAAAACTTACTCCTGACATCCCCTCAGTACCTATTTCCAAGCACCTTAAAAACTATGCCCCCTCATGTTGGCCATTTTAGCCCTGGGAAGAAGCCTCCGGCTATCCACACGATCAAAAGCCAAGATTTCTTTTACAAAGCAGAACAGTAAACCAGATGGACTTCACTGACAATCTGGTAGATCAAGGTCACTATTACAGATACCAGATTCACTGTGGATTTCAAGTCAATTTCACCTGTTTGTATCTGCTTCCATCGTCTTTTTAGGCAAAGTTCTTCAGGTTGAAACTAATCGAGAAAGATTATCCTCCTGTCACTATGAGTTACTCAATAGCAGTGGAGGTGGACTTGTTGCGAGCCATGTTACAATGTCAGAGGTGATGTGGGTCCAAAAGTTGGTGCAAATAATTGTTCAGGATATTTTTTGTGTGATCGTAAATCCCTGTTGTACATTGGTAATGTAGAGCACTACAAGTCCAGTTTACAGGCTCATTGGTGGGAGAGGTACATGGTTTCAGATGGTGCTCAGATCAGGCCCTGATGCCGCGGGGTCACCTGATGCAGCTGCCCGGGGAGGAGATGCCAGGAATGGTGTGGGAGAGAGCAGAGGCTTTGTGGACATACCAGCATCCTTGCTAGATTGGAGCTGGCCCCTCCTGATGGCACTACCCTGCCGAATGCATCTGGTGGAAGACATGAAGGTTTGCGTTTGTCCACAACTGCACTAATGCAAGACACGGAACTGCTACATGCTTGTTCTTGCAGGAACATGGCTCCAGCCACCATCGATCTATAGGCCATGGCACTCAGGGACTTGGCTGTATTAATATGACTTCATGTGACTATGTTTCTCTGCTGTTGTAACTATATGTGCTATGTGTGCCTTGTGCTGTGTGTAACTGTATTTTGCACCTTTGCCCTGGAAGAATACTGTTTCCTTTGATCTATTCAGATGTATGTCTGAATGACATTAAATTTGAACTTGAAATGTCTCTGCTTTGACCACCTCTTCACACAACACACTGCAAACTTCAACTGTTTTCTGTGAGTAAAATCCATAAGATGCAGCAGCAGAATGAGGACATTCGGCCCTTCGAGTCTGTTCCAGCATTCAATCACATCTAATCTATTTTCCCTCTCAACCCCACTCTCCTGCCTTCTCCCTGTAACCTTTGATGCCCTGACTGATTAAGAACCTAACAACATCTGCTTTAAATATACCCAGTGACTTGACCCCCACCACTGCTCGTGGCACTAATGAAGCGTCTGAGTGCAAATACGTCCACTATTTATTTCCCTCGATAGAAGCTGCCTGATCTGCTGAGTTCCTCCAGCATTTTGTTTATTTTGCTCAAGACCTCCAGCATCCACAGCCTCTTTGATGTTTACTGTAGAGAATTTATGGACACAGCTCAGCATTGACTCGGTCAATACTTCTCACTGGCTCAGTAAAGCAATCAGCACAATCAAAGGACCCCCCCCCCCCCCAAGACATTTGCTCTTCAACACCCCCCCCCCATCAGACAGAAGACACAAAAGCCTGAAAGCACATCCCACCAGGCTCAAGGACAGCTTCAATCTCACTGGCATAAGATCCCTGAACTCTTGACCTCACAGTCTACCTCATTATGACCCTGCACTGTGCTTTCTCTGGAGCTGTCACACTTTGTTATTTTTTGCCCTTGTTGGAATTCACAGTAACGATTTGATCTGTATAAACAGTTTGCAAGACAAGCTTTCCACTGTATCTCAGTACTTATGACAATAAGCACAAAAAGAAGTTAAATATTATAAACATTAGCTTTATTTGTCACATGTACATTGAAACATAGAGTGAAATGTGTCATTTGTGCCAAATCAAGTCAACAAGGATTATGCTGGGCAGCCTACAAGTGTCACTAACCCTAACCATATGTCCGGCACCAGTGTAGTATGCCCAGAACTCACTAATCCTCGCCGTATGTCTTCAGGATGTTGGGGGAAACAAACGCCCAAGGAGAACATGAAACTGCTTCGAGACAGTGGCAGGAATCGAACCCCGAACTCACAGCCGATAATGTAAAGTGATTTCAAACATGCAGCCCAGTACCAACAGCAGTACTCTGATCCCTCCCTTCACATCCCTTGACAGCACAGTGCTCAGTATTCACACTGGGGTGCTGGTTGAGGCAAATCACTAGGGGAATTTGAGAGGCTCTGCGAGAGGCACATGGATGTTAGAAAAGTGAGAGTTATTTAGGAGGAAAGGTTACATTGATCTAAAAGGCCAGCACAACTCATGGGCTAAAGGGCCTGGACTATGCTGTAGAGTTCCATGTTTTCTGTTCTATTCAGTACAAAACTCTCACCTGCAGCCAGACGATTGTGTTTCTTCTTTGCTCTCTCCCACCCCAGGCCATACTCAACACCAGCTCATAGACAGACACAGGCGATGAGCTGAAGTCACTTAGGTATTAACTCAATATAAATCCAATTTTAAAAGAACCCTGAGTCAAACTCGACTCTCAGTTAGAAGAAAAGTAATCCAAGAAGCTGGCACTAGTGATGCAGTGCCTGAGTTGAGCTATTAAATCACCCGGCCTCCAGGCATCTTCTCAAGTGGTGTGTTGTGGTCCTGTCACTCAGATCAAGCAGACTTTAATAGCAAATGATAAAACACTGGCACCAGTGAAGGCTTGATTCACAAGAGTAGTTCCAGGAATTCACAGAATGTAGAACACTACAGCACAGTACAGGCCTCTCAGCCCACAATGCTATGCTGACATTCTACCCTACTCTAAGATCAATCCAACCCTGTCCTCCCACATAGCTCATCCATTTCTCTAACATCCATGTGTCTATCTGTCTCCCAATGCATCTGCCTCTACCACCACCCCTGGCAGAGCGTTCCACATACTAGCACTTACCTCTGAGAACCCTCTTATACTTTTCTCTGATCACCTTTAAATTCTGTCCCCTGGTATTTAGCATTTTGACCCTGGGTAAAAGCCTCTGGCTATCTATGGCTCTTATCGTCTTGTGCCTCCATCAGGTCACCTCTCATCCTCCGTTGCTCAGTACAGGCTCTTCAGTCCACGATGTTGTAGCGACCCTATAACTCACTCTAAGATCAATGTAACCCTTCCACCTCACACTGCCATCTATTATTTTAATCATCCATGTGCCTATCTAAGAGTCTTCTAAACATCCCTAATACAAGGTAGTTAAACAAAATAAACAAAGGCAATGCTGACAGCGGAAAATAGTGATTCTTTAAAACAAATATCAATTTACACCTTTTGCCTCCTCAGTCACCTGAGTCACCCCTCAGCCTCCTTCACTCCAAGACAAACAATGCCAAATGCTCCAAGCCCTCCAGTCACAGCAACTTCCTTGTGAATCTTTTGTGCAACCTCTCTCACTTAATCCTTTTCTTGTCAATGGTCAGCAGGGACTCAATGCACCAAAAGGTCAGCTTCTGTTTCTGTCACTTTTACAATGTGCTGGTACATCGTTTATTCCCCAGTCTCCTTCATTGAAACAGATTGGCCATTGACATGTGTCTGCTTGTGGAATCTTGCTGTGCATACGCTGTCCACTACTTTCTCAATAAACACACTTCACAGGCAATAAGACACACTGGACATCGATTCCATTCTTCCAATTAATTTTCCAGTACTTTCCCTGCGTCAAGCGGGAATGGGAAAGGGAGGTGATCAGAATTCTCGGCAGGCATCACAGAGAAAAGTTTCACTTTAGTTTGTGTACACTCAGGAAGAGCTGACTGTGATCCAAATGGGAAAATTATCAAAAAAAAAGGAATCTTATACTTCCCAAGAGAAATCAAGAAAGGTCACAAAACAGATGTACCGGATGTTAACTATTTACTTCATCTTTTGAAAAGACTTACATTTCAGAACAAGCAGCAATTTTGAAAATCTATTTTACTTTTGCCTCTATGACAGATTGCCACTTTGTACAAGCTTGCAGCAGTAAGACAGCCTCTTGGAGGACCTCCAGCTCCTTCCGCTATCCCTACATGCCACAGTGTGAGGCATTTGTATTATAATGCTCTCATATTCAACACCATTAACCACTGTTTACCACAGTGAGCACACTTGTTGCCCTCATAGTGCCAGAGACTAGGATTTGATTCTGGCGCTGTCTGTGTGGAGTTTGCATGTTCCCCCTGTGACCACTGGTTCACTGGTACTCCACTTTCAGACTCAAGTTCAAGTTTATTGTCATTCAATAATATACTTGCATATAGCCTAATGAATCATCATTCCTCTGGGGCCAAGGTGCAAAACAGTCACACAGGGCACATATAATTACAATCTAGCACATACAGTCACAAAATACTATTAGCAATAGTTCCTGAGTGTCATGGCCTGAAGATTGCTAGGTTGTCATAATATGCAAGGTGTATGTTTATGGAAGACAGCATAACGTTCCTGGAACTATTATCATAAAATGTACAGTAGTATAAAACAGCAGCAATAAAAGATGAATGTGACCAGTGTGTCTGTGAAGTGGGGAGGGAAGGGCATTCAGACAGGGTGTATATGTCTGCTGGGTGGCAGCAGGCTCTGAAGAAGTCTAATAGCCTGGGGGAAGAAGCCATTAGCCAGCCTGACAGCTCTGGCTCTTTTACTTCAGTACCTTCTGCCTGATGGCGGGAAGTCCAGGAGATTGTGGGAAGGATGGGAGGGGTCTTTGACAATGCATTGTGTGTGCAATGCTTCAGATATATGTCCTGAGTCATTAATGATGTCCATTAAACGGTCATTTTAAAATGCCCTAGTATGTAGGTGAGCAGCAAAATCCAGGGGGTGGGGGGTGCACAATATGGGAATGCAGGAAGAATTAAAGATAGCTTACAGCAATAACAAACTTCTAATTGGTTCACAGTGATGTCAGCTTCTCCCTCCATGCACATATGTGTGTGCATTTACAAATACACACACACATTTAATCATAGATGTCAGGCTCGCATGTCCACACACACACACACACACACACACACATACACACACACACACACACACACACACACACACACACACACACACACACACACACACACACACACACACACAGTCCTTGCATTGGAGAGAACAAACACGCAGTGAGACTGTGTTCTTGCATTGAGACTGTATGGCTGCCATAAGCTTAGCAAACATAATCAGAGTGAATTATGTCTGACAACCAAGTGTCTGACAGCACTGACAACCAAGCGTTGTCAAAGTCAAAGAGTCATAGAAACAGGCCCTTCAGCCCACCACTGCCATACTGCCCTTTTTGTCCATTTTTTAAAATCCCATTTGTCCCCATTATGACCAGATTAGAATTGGTGCAGTAAATTACTGAATAGTAAAGGACTTTGAGGAATGGGACAAATGCCAGTGACTAGTGGTGCTCTACACAGGTCAGTATTGGGACTGCTACTTTTCACATTATTTGTCAATGATTTGGAGAAAGGAATTGATGGTTTTGTGCAAAGTTTGCGGATGATACAAAGATAGGTGGAGGGGTAGGTAGTGCTAAGGAAGCAATGCGATTGCAACAGAACTTAGACAAATTGGAAGAATGGACAAAAAAGTGGCAGAATGAAACATAGAAAACATACAGCACAATACAGGCCCTTCAGCCCACAAAGTTGTGCTGAACATGTCCTTACCTTAGAAATTACTAGGCTTACCAATAGCCCTCTACTTTTCTAAGCTTCATGTACCTATCCAAATGTCTCTTAAAAGGCCCTATTGTATCCGCCTCCACCACTGTTGCCGGCAGCCCATTCCACGCACTCACCACTCCCCAAGTAAAAAACTTGCCCCTGACATCTCCTCTGTACCTACTTCCAAACACATTTAACCTGTCCTCTTGTGGCAACCATTTCAGCCCTGGGAAAAAGACTCTGACTAGCCACACAATCAATGCCTCTCATCATCTTATACACCTCTATCAGGTCACCTCCAATTCTCCGTCACTCCAAGGAGAAAAGGCCGAGTTCACTCAACCTATTCTCTTAAGGCATGCTCCCCAATCCAGGCAACATCCTTATAAATCTCCTCTGCACCCTTTCTATTGGTTTCCACATCCTTCCTGCAGTGAGGCAACCAGAACTGAGCATAGTACTCTAAGTGGGATCTGACCACGGTCCTACATAGCTGCAACGTTACCTCTTGGCTCCTAAATTCAATTCCACGATTGATGAAGGCCAATACACCGTACGCCTTCTTAACCACAGAGTCGACCTGCACAGCTGCTTTCAGCTCCCTTTGGACTCGGACCCCAAGATCCCTCTGATCCTCCACACTGTCAAGAGTCTTACCATTAATACTGTATTCTGCTATCATATTTGACCTACCAAAATGAACCACTTCACACTTATCTGGGTTGAACTCCATCTGCCACTTCTCAGCCCAGTTTTGCATCATATCAATGTCCCGTTGTAACCTCTGAAAGCCCTCCACACTTATTCACAACACCTCCAACCTTTGTGTGATCAGCAAACATACCTCCACTTCCTCATCCGGGTCATTTATAAAAATCACGAAGAGTAGGGGTCCCAGAACAGGTCCCTGAGGCACCCCACTGGTCACCAACCTCCACGCAGAATATGACTCATCTACAACCACTCTTTGCCTTCTGTGGCAAGCCAGTTCTGGATCCACAAAGCATGGAGCGTTGACAACGCATTTGGTAAAAGGAACAATAGTGCAGAATATTATCTAAATGGGGAGTAGGTTTAAACATCAGAATGGCAGAGTGACTTAGGAGTCCTTGTGCAAGACTTCCAAAAGGTTAATTTACAAGTTGAGTCTGTAAATGAGAAGGAAAATGCAATATTGGCATTTATTTCAAAGGGAATCGAATACAAAAGCAAGGAGATAATGCTCAGCCTTTATAAAACTTGTCAGGCCGCACTTGGAGTATTGTCAACAGTTTTGGGCCCCATATCTTAGAAATGATGTGTTGTCATTGGAGAGAGTCCAGAGGAGGTTCCTAAAGATGATTCCAGGAATGAAAGGGTTAACATATGAGGAACATTTAGCAACATTGGGCCTGTACTCACTGGAATTTAGAAGAATACCTACCAGACATTGAAAGGACTAGAAAGGGTTGATACGGACAGGATGTTTCCTAATGTGGGGATATCCAGAAATAGAGGGCACAGCCTCAAAATTGAGAGGCAACATTTTAGATTGGAGGTAAGGAGGATTCTTTTAGGCAGAGAGTAGTAAATCTGTGGAATGCTCTGCCACAGACTACAGTGGAGGCCAAGTCCATGAGTATATTTAAGATGGAAATTGATCATTTCCTGATTGGTGAGGGCATCAAAGGATATAGCGAGATGGCAGGTGTATGGGGTTGAGTGGGGTCTGGGATCAGCCTTGATGGAACGGTGGAGCAGGCTTGAATGGCTGAACAGCCTAATTCTGCTCCTATGTCTTAATCTTGTGGTGTTATGGTCCCTTCACTTGATCCTTGGATCCTAGACTTTCATATGAGAAGATGGGGATGGTGGGTAGCTGTTTAAAGAAAGATTAAACAGTCTTAGCTTGTTTCGGCAGGAACATACATGAGTCACGTAGTTTCAGAGTCATAGTTCACAGGAACAGGCCCTTCAGCCTAACTGGTCCATGTCGGCCAAGATTCTAGTCCAGTTTGCACATATTTGGCCCATAGCATAGCAACACTTGCTTTGGACTGTTTTACTCATTCATGCAAAACAATGCATTCACTGTTAGAATTTGATGTTTTGTAACAAATAAAGCTAAAGCTAATCTTTAATATTTATCCCTCTAAACTTTCATCTCAATGTACCTGTCAAAGTGCCTTTAAATGTTGTAAATATACCTATGAAAGAAGATTTTCTTGAAACGTGAAGATCCCTAGGGATCTTTACAAACTGGATGCTTCCTCTTGGAAATAAATTCTGAACAAGTGTCCATTAATAAAAGGGCTAGTCCATTGGAGGTAAAGCTTCCATGAGGTCAGGAGTCTTTGAAACACTCTCTCTCTCAGATGGGGAAGGTAGCAGAGTCTTAGAATATTTTTAAGGCTGAAGTTTCAAGTTTGTATTGTTGATTGTCTGGCATATGCAAGCAGGGTATAAGTGCCATGAAAATCAGTTCTTTACAGTGCAGGACTGTACTTACAAACTTGACAAATATTCCAGTCATCTAAAATTAACATAAATTAAGCATAAGTTACATGACAAAATAAAGATAAGATTAGTCATAAACAAAGGAGATTCTGCAGATGCTTCAATTACAGAGTAACACACACAGAATGCTGGAAGAACTTGGCAGGTCAGGCAGCATCAATGAAGGGGAATAAGTAGTTGACATTTTAGGCCAAGAGTCCTGATGAAGAGTCTTTGCCCAAAATGGTAACTGTTTATTCCCCCTGTAGATGCTGCCTGACCTGTTGAGTTCCTCCAGCATTGTGTTGGAATCACATAATAACATCTTAGTGCATTGAAAAAGACAACAAATAAATATATTTGGAGGTAGTATTATGATTTTTCAGGTCATTTCAAGAATTTGATGGCAATGAGGAAGAAGCTGTTGTTGATTATTGAGGTGTAGGACTTCAGACCCCTGTACCTCTTACCTGATAGCAGGAATAAGAAGAGCAAATAGCCAGATGGTGGGGATCCCTGATGAAACATGGCCTCTTGTAGGTGTTCTTGATGGTGGGCAGAACTGTACCCATGATGGAGCTGACTGTCAGGCAGTTACTGAAGCCTCTTGCATTCTTCCAAACTGGAGTTCCCAAACCAGGCCATGATGCACCTGGTCAAGATATTTTTCCACTGTATATATGTGCATGTTTATCAGTGTCTTTGACAAGATCATGAGACCATACGATAGATTTGACATAGATGCAGAAGTAGGCTATTAGACCCATCAGGTCTGCTCCACCATTCCATCATGACTGATTTATTATCCCTCTCAACCTCTTTCTCCTGCCCTCTCCCTGTAACTTTTGACACTTTTACTAATCAAGAACCTATCAACCTCTGCTTTAAATATACCCGATGTCTTGGCTCCCACAGCCATCTGTAGCAATGAATTCCACAGATTCATCCTCATGATAAAAAATTCCTCCTCATTTCTGTTCGAAAGGGATATTTTTGTATTCTGAGGCTGTGACCTCTAGTCCTAGAACACTGTAGGAAATAAACTCTCCACGTCCACTCTATTGAAGCCTTACAATATTCGATAAGTTTCAATGAAATCTCCCCTCATTTGAAACTCCAGTGAGTACAGGCCCAGAGCCATCAAATGCTCCTCATATGTTAACTCTTTCATTCCCAGGATCATTTTCATGAACTTCCTCTGGACAAACTAATAGTTGCTAGATATTTCGCATAATAAGAAGGGTTAAAGTTTCCCATAGGCCGGCAGCAGTGCAGCATATACATTATGTGACAGAACAGGCTCAAGGGGCTGAATGGCTCCTCATTCCTATGTTTGTGTATTCGTTCTATGAAAGATTCAGCGACTGATGTCTGGTGGCAGATTCCTGACCTCAGCTTGGAGAAAGCCGTCGGGACAGGATGACACTGTGTACCCTGTCTGCAAGAACAGCAGTAGAAGCTGGATTTGCCCTTTTGTCTGGGAGATTTCCATATGTGTGTGTGACTGCCCAGAATTACTCTTTGTGTCCTTGTCTAATTGTGAATGGTTTTCATTATTCCCACTGTCTGCTGAATCTCTGCCTATTCAACTCCGACTGCATCGCTTTGTCAGGCCACAGAGAACCAGGGGCATGTAACGCCCTGACGACAGTTAACCCTTTCGCAGCAACACCCTCTTTAGAAGAGAAGAGGCAATGTCTCAGGAAGGTGAATTCCATCATTAAGGACCCCCACGATCTTGTCCATACCCTCCTCTTTATGCAGCCATCAGGCAGGAGGTACAGGACCCTGAAGACCCTCACTGCAATGTTCACTAATAGCTTCTTCTCCACTGCCATCAGTTTCTTGAACTCACCTGGAAAGCATTAATATTAGTTCAGACTATATTTAAATTGGTAAATTGTTTATTATTGTCACAGATACAGTGAAGTCTTTATTTTGCATGCCATCCATACAGATCATTTTATCACATCAGTACATTGAGGTAGCTCAAGAGAAAACAATAACAGAATACAGAATAAAGTGTTACAGTTATGGAGGCAGTACAGTGTAGGGAGACAATACAATCCAAGGTTGTAACAAGGTAGATTATGTGTCAATAAGGCCATAAGACCATAAGATACAGGAGCAGAGTTCTGCCGTTTGGCCCATCAAGTCTCTCCCACCACTCCATCCTGGCTGATCCATTATCCCTCTCAGCCCCAATCTACTGCCTTCCCTTCATGCCCTGACTATCAAGAATCTATCAACCTCTGCCTTAAATATACCCAATGGCTTGACCTCCACAGCTGCCTGTGGCAATGAATTCCACAGATTCACTATACTCTGGTTAAAGAAATTTCTCCTCATCTCTGCTCTAAAAAGAAGCCCCTCTATTCTGAGGCTGTGTCCTCTGGCTCTAGACTCCCCACCATAGGAAACATCCTCCCAACATCCACTCTATCAATAAGTCACCCCTCATTCTTCTGAATTCCAGTGAATACAGGGCCAGAGCCATTGAATGCTCTTCATAGGAATGCTCTGAAATGAATGCTAACATTGCATTTGCCTTCCTCAACACAGAGAAAACCTAAATTAACCTTTAGGGAATCCTGCACAAGGACTCCCAAATCCCTTTGCACCTCAGATTTTTGTTTTTTTTTGTCCGTGCTTTCAGTTCTTCTACCAAAGTGTGGGACCATACACTTCCCGACACTGTATACCACCCAATGATCAGCTCTTCTGCTTCGCTGATATGAGCGAAAGGTTGTTTTCAGGCACCATCTCATGATCACCTTCCAAAACTCCAAATCATCAATATTTGACATCTGGCCCGCTATGGTGGTGTCACCTGCAAAGAGCTCAATGGAGTGCCTTAGAACTTATGTTTAGTCCTTGGAATGCAGGAGGTTGAGGAGTGATCTAATCCAGATGTATAAAATTATGAGGGGTGTGGATGGAATCTTTTCCCAGAGAAGGGGAACAAAACATTAGAGGGCATAGGCTTCGGATGAGAGGTAAAAGATTTAAAAGGGACTTGAACATCAACATCTTCACAGAGAGTGGGGCGTATATGGAACGAACTGCCAGAGAAAAGTATAATAACAACTTTTAAAATACGGATAGAAAAGGTTTAGGGTTATGGACCAAATGCAGACAAATGGGCACCTTGGCCACCAGGAACCAGTCAGGTTAAAGATCCTGCTTCCACATCATATTGGTTTTATATTCCTTTTCTCTTTCAGCGTGTACTAATATCAGTAGCAATACACACAAAATGCTGGAGGAGCTCAGCAGGTCAAATAGCATCTATGGAGAGGCATAAGCAGTCAACATTTCAGGCCTAGACCCCTCATCGGGCCAGGAAAGGATGGGGGAAGAGGTGGGGGAGGGGAGGGAATACAAACTCAAAGGTGTTAGGTGAACCCAAGTGGGTGGGGGTGGAGAGATGAATTAAGAAGCTCAGAGGTGATAGGTAGAAAAGCTAAAGGTCTGAAGAAGAAGAAATCTAATAAAAGAGGAAGTTCCAACATATTATCTCTGTTTCAATTTATTTTGTCATGTACATTGGGTATAATTTATATTAATTGTATAGCTATTGTGTTTCCCAAAATAGCCACTGCGATGTTATAATGTATGGAATGTGGCAACCAATTTGGACTTCACGAACAGCAATGTACCGACGAGTAGATAGTCTGCCTTACTGATGCTGAAAGAAGAATAGTTATCATCCAGGATGCCATTGCCAGGATCTTCAAATTTCCACAAGAAACTTGTGTCCAAGACAGCAGGCAGAAGGCCTGTCCCGGGGCATGTGGGTTTGAGTGAGGAACAGGACGTTGTTGTTACCTTATTGCCTGTTGTGTGTGTTCTGTGTTATCGTGCTGAGCATTGTGGGGATTCTATGTTGGCTCCAAATTGTGTGGTGACAATTGTGGGCTGTTCTCAGCAACCCAGTGGCTGTGTTGGTTCTTAACACAAGCAGCACATTTCACCCTATGTTTCAATGTACACTCGGTAAATAAACTTCAATCTTGAATCTTCAGTTTAATTTCTCAAACAACAAAAATGATCTGAGACCCTGTCACTAGCCCAGGATGCTCTCTCTGCTCCCCTATCCCATCAGGCAGAAGATGCAAAGACCTGAAAGCACAGAGCACTTGGCCCAGAAACAGCTTTCATCCCACTGACAATTGAATGGTTTGTGAATATGATGAGATGAACACTTGACTTCAGAATCTATCTCAATATGACCTTGCATCTTATTGTCTGCCTGCACTGCACTTCCTCTGTAACACTTTAATCTGTAACATGCTATTGCTTTCCCTTCTACTGCCGCAACGTACGGAAATGATCTGTCTGTTGTGTATGCAAAACAAAACCTGTAATAAACCCGAGAGATTCTGCAGATGCTGGAAATCCAGAGTAACACACTCAAAATGCTGCAGGAACAACAGGTCAGGCAGCATCTATGGAGAGGAAAAAACAGTCAACGGTTTGTGCTGAGACCCTTCATCAGGACCTCTTCTGTGTAGCTTTTTACATGTGACCATACTAAACCAATTTACCAACACAGCAGCTTCCCCTCAGCACAGGATTGGCATGTCAGCCTGGGTGTTTGCTCTCAAACCTCTGGAATGCTTCTGAAGAGGCACCCATTGAATCCAGCTGATGGTAAAAGGGAACTGCTAGACAAGTGAATTTTCACTAACAATTCACTCGTTGCATGGCAAATACTAATGAAACCAATTGACAATGTACTAAACAAGCTGAATTCAGATGTTGACAGAACCCCTAGTGTACCTGTTAATTCCCCAGTTTAATTTCTGGTGAGGGGTTAAATGAACAGAATGAACAGAACAAGCCAGTATTTTGTCTCCTACTGCAAAGTATTGGGATTGGTTTGTTATTGTCACACTTGCCAAGTTACAGTAAAAGGCTTGTCTTGTATGCTCAGACTGTGTTGCTGCTGAAGCAAATGACACATTTCATTGCATGTTTCGATGTATATGTGACAACTGAAACATTTAAAGAAACCTCACCTACTGTTCATACAGATCAGATCATTACATTGTGCATACAGACAGAATAACGTAAAACACTAACAATGCAGAATAAAGTGTAAAAGTGCAGTGCAGGTAACAAGGTAGATCATGAAGACAAGAGTCTATCTTATCACACAAGAGGTGCATTCAAGCGCCTGATAATGGTGGCACAGAACCTGTCCTGGAGCTTTGACATACATGCTTTCAGGATTTTAAATCTTCTGCCATTGGAAGAATCAGAATCAGGTTTATTATCACCAGCACGTGTCATGAAATTTGTTAATTTAGCAGCAGCAGTTCAATGCAATACATAATAGAGAAGAAGAAAAGATTATAAATAAATAAAACAATTACAGTATATGTATATTGAACAGATTTTAAATTGTGCAAAAGCATAAATAATATATATTAAAAAAGTGAGGTAGTGTTTGAGGGTTCAATGTCCATTTGGGAATCGGATGGCAGAGGGGAAGAAACTGTTCCTGAATCGCTGAGTGTGTGCCTTCAGGCTTCTGTATCTCCTACCTGATGGTAACAGTGAGAAAAGGGCATGCCCTGGGTGCTGGAGGTCCTTAATAATGGACACTGCCTTTCTGAGACACAGCTCCTCAAAAATGTCCTGGGTATTTTGTAGAGTAGTACCCAAGATGGAGCCAACTAAATTTACAACCCTCTGCAGCTTCTTTCGGTCTTGTGTCAGAATGCTCTCCATGGTACATCTATATAAGTTTTTGAGTGTATTTATTGACATGCCAAATCTCTTCAAACTCCTAATGAAGTATTGTCGCTGTCTTCCCTTTTTAATAACTGCATCGATATATTGGGACCAGGTTAGGTCCTCAGAGATCTTGACACAACAGGAACTTGAAATTGCTCACTCTCTCCATTTCTAACCCCTCGATGAGGATTGATATGTGTTCCTTCATCTCACCCTTCCTGAAGTCCACAATCAGTTCTTTTGTCTTACTGACGTTGAGTGCAAGGGGAGAAAAGGGAATATACATGGTGGTTAGAGTCTGTGATTATGCTAGCTGCTTTACCAAGGCAGCAAGAAGTATGCTCATGAGGTGAGAGGAAGGAGTTTTGAAGGGGAGTTGAGGGGAAGTTATGTTTTTACACAACAAGAGGTTGAAGTCTGGAACACACCGTCTGAGGATGTGGTAGAATTGTGATACAATGATTAAGTATGAGAGATATTTAGACAGGTTAATAGACTAGGTGTATAAAGATGCAGTCTAAATGTAGGCAAATAGGATTAGTGTAGACCAGCTGAAAAGATTGGCATACATGTTCCCCTTCTGTCCAACTCTGTAACTTTACGATAACTGGATTAGGTAGAATTGTCTTCCCATTGCTGCATCCCTTCAATTACTCACATCGAGGGAATGGGATAGGTGTGAAGGGTTGGGGGCTCCAGCTGATAAACGATAAATGATAGAAGGATAGATACAGTATATCTCAATGTAAATATACCAACTTAATGTAAATCTATCAGGCCCTGTCCTCCCTACTTCACAAACCTTGCCACACAGTTCAAAGTCCTCATGCAGCTGTACTCAGTGGCACTTTATTAGGTCCCTTTGTTTGTAAATGTAAATCTAACAACCCTCTATCAATCTACTTGGCCCTGTCTGACTACTCCACAAGCTGTACTTGACCTTCCATATAACGATATAACAATTACAGCACGAAAATAGGCCATCTGGGCCCTTCTAGTCCATGCCAAACGCTTACTCTCACCTAGTCCCACCGACCTGCACTCAGCCCATAACCCTCCATTCCTTTCCTGTCCATATACCTATCCAATTTTTTTTAAATGACAAAATCAAACCTGCCTCACGGCTACCACTCTCTGAGTAAAGAAGTTCCCCCTTGTGTTACCCTTAAACTATTAACTTAACTCTCAACTCATGTCCTCTTGTTTGAATCTCCCCTACTCTCAATGGAAAAAGCCTATCCACGTCAACTCCATCTATCCCCCTCATAATTTTAAATACCTCTATCAAGTCCCCCTCAACCTTCTACGCTCCAAAGAATAAAGACCTAGCTTGTTCAACCTTTCTCTGTAGCTTAGGTGCTGAAACCCAGGTAACATTCTAGTAAATCTCCTCTGTACTCTCTCTATTTTGTTGACATCTTTCCTATAATTCGGTGACCAGAACTGTACATAATACTCTAAATTTGGCCTCACCAATGCCATGTACAATTTTAACATTACATCCCAAATCCTATATTCAATGCTCTGATTTATAAAGGCCAGCGTACCAAAAGCTTTCTTCACCACCCTATTCACATGAGATTCCACCTTCAGGGAACTATGCACCATTATTCCTAGATCACTCTGTTTGACTGCATTCCTCAATACCCTACCATTTACCATGTATGTCCTATTTTGATTAGACCTACCAAAATGTAGCACCTCACATTTATCAGCATTAAACTCCATCTGCCATCTTCCAGCCCACTCTTCTAACTGGCCTAAATCTCTCTGCAAGCTTAAAAACCTAATTCATTATCCACAATGCCACCTATCTTAGTATCATCTGCATACTTACTAATCCAATTTACCACCCCATCATCCAGATCATTAATGTATATGACAAACAACATTGGACCCAGTACAGTTCCCTGAGGCACACCACTAGTCACCGGCCTCCAACCTGATGAACAGTTATCCACCACTACTCTCTGGCATCTCCCATTCAGCCACTGTTGAATCCATTTTACCATTTCAATATTAATACCTAATGATTGAACCTTCCTAACTAACCTTCCACATGCAACCTTGTCAAAGGCCTTACAGAAGTCCATATATACAGCATCCACTTCTTTAGCCTCATCAACTTTCCTAGCAACCTCTTCAAAAAATTCAATAAGATTTGTCAAACATGGCCTTCCACACACAAATCCATGTTGACTGTTCCTAATCAGACCCTGTCTATCCAGATAATTATATATACCATCTCTAAGAATACTTTCCATTAACTTACCCACCACTGCCGTCAAACTTAATAATTGCTAAGTTTACTCTTAGAAGCCTTTTTAAACAATGGACCACATGAACAATACGTCAATCCTCTGGCACCATCCCCATCTCTAATGACATTTGAAATATTTCTGTCAGAGCCCCTGCTATTTCTACACTAACTTCCCTCAAGGTCCCAGGGAATATCCTGTCAGGACCCGGAGACATCCACTTTTATATTCTTTAAAAGCCCCAGTACTTCCTCTTCTTTAATCATCATAGTTTCCATAACTACCCTACTTGTTTCCCTTACCTTACACAATTCACTATCCTTCTTCTTAATGAATACCGAAGAAAAGAAATTGTTCAAAATCTCCCTCATCTCTTTCGGGTCCACACATAGCTATCCATTCTGATCCTCTAAGGGACTAATTTTATCCCTCACTATCCTTTTGCTATTAATATAACTGTAGAAACCCTTTGGATTTCCAAATCCAAAGTCCTCATACACTGTTACACCCTCCCAAGCTGAGTCACTTTTCCCATTCCCCATGAGACAGATCACCTGGTTGAGTGGTATTACAATAACAACTTTGCACTCAATGTTGCACTCGCATTGCTTAAGACGAAGGAACTTCAGTAAGGTATTTGAGGAGTATCAGAAATGCAAGGGAACACTTAAGAAGGAAATCAGGAGGGATAAAAGAAGACATGAGGTTACTCTAGCAGGGAAGATGAAGGACATTTCCAATGATTTCTGCAGGTATATTAAAAGCGCAAGGATAGCAAGGGACAAACTTGGTCCTCTGGAAGATCAGAGTGGTCATCTCTGTGGTGGAGCTGAAAGAGATGGGGGTGATCTTAAATGGCTTTTTTTAATCTCCATTTACTCAGGAGATGGACACAGAGTCTATAGAAATGAGGCAAAGCATCATCGACTTCATGGACCCTGTACAGATTACAGAGCAGGAGGTGTTTATTGTCTTGAGGCAGATTAGGGTGGATAAATCCCCAAGCAAGGTGTTCCCTCACTTCCCTGTGAGAGGCAAGTGCAAAAATTCCAGGGACCCTGGGACAGATACTTAAAACATCCTTAGCCATGGATAAGGTGCCGAAGGATTGAGGATAGGTAATTTTGATCCGTTGTTTAAGAAAGGCAAGAAAATTATAGACAAGTTAGCCTGGCATCAGAGGGTAAGTTATTGGAAGGTTTTCTAAGAGAACAGTAGGTTTCTAAGGAGTGCAAGGGAGCAAAGGGATCTCAGAATATAGATCCATAATTCCTTGAAAATGGCATCGCAGGTGCATAGATTAGTAAAGAAAGCTTTTGACACATTGGCCTTCTTAAATCAAAGCTTTGAGTACAGGAGTTAGCTTGTTATGTAGAAGTTGTGTAAGATGTTGGTGAGGCCTAATTTGGAGTATTGTGTGTAGTTTTAGTCACCTACCTACGGAAAGATGTCAATAAGTTCAGAGAAAATTTACAAGGACGTTGCCAGGACTTGGAAGACCTGAGTTATAGGGACAGGTTACAACCTTATTCCCTCGTTTCGAAGAATGAGGGGAGATTTGATAGAGGTACAGCATACAAAATTATGAGGGGTACTGAGTGGTACTAATAAGATAAATGCAAGCAAACTTTTTCCGCTGAGGTTGGGTGAGACAAAATCTAGAGATCATGGGTTAAGGGTGAAAGGTGAAATGCTTAAGAGGAACATGAAAGAGAACTTCTTCATTCAAAAGGTGGTGAGAGTGTGGAATAAGCTCCCAATGGAAGTATGAGATTTGGGTTCAATTTCAACATTTAAGAGAAATTTGGATAAGTATATGGATGGGAGGGATATGGAGGGCTATGGTCCAGGTGCAGGTCGATGGGTCTAGGCAGGTTAATAGTTCGGTATGGACTAGATGGCCAAAAGGCCTGTTTCCATGTGGTAGTGTTGTATGATTTCTTGACTCTATGAAGGAGAAATCAGTCCTCATCGTGTGGTCAGCAGTGAGTTCCTGGCTGTCAACATCTCTGAAGATTTTACTTGGGCCCAACATATTGAAGCAATTATGACAAAGTCATGCCAGCAGCTATATTTCATTAGGCACTTGAGGAAATTTGGTATGGCACCAAACGCTCTAGCAAATTTCTACAGATGTATAATGGAGAGCATTCTGACTGGTTGCAGCACCATCTGGTATGGAGGAGCCACTGCACAAGATTCGAAAAAGGTGCAGAAGTTTGCAAATATAGCCAACTCCATCATGGGCACTAGCCTCTCCTGCACTGAGTAATCTTCAAAAAGTGATGCCTCATAAAGGCAGCGTTCATCATTAAGGATCCTTACCACCTGCTTCTCATTGCTACCATCAGGGAGGAGCATGAACATGCACACTCAATGCTTCATCACCTCCACCATCAGTTTTCTGAATAGACAATGAACCCGTGACCACTACCTTGCTGTTTCCTCTCTATTTCTATGACTTATTTAATAAATATATACATATATATATATATATATAATTATTTTATGTATTGCACCGTACTGCTGCCACAAAATGACAAGTTTCATGACATTTGTCAGTTATAGCAAACCTAATTCTGATCCTGATTCCATGAATATCCTCTGTGTCTGATCTGCCAAGTGTTTTGCTGCTGAGGCCCCCTCTTTTACAAATGAATGGAAGCAATGTGTCCAGAAGAAAAAAGGCATCTAATTCACCATGTCTTGGCCACAAAGGGGCATCGTGAATTCGGATGACTAATGATGGTGGATGGAACCAAGACTCAGCTTACCAATATACAAAATGAAAAGGGTTTTAAATACTTACCGTGGCTGCATCACAAGCGTGTTGCAACTCTTGTCTCTACGTTCCCGTGGAACCTGCGAGAGAAAGACGAGGAAGCCTTTGGGTAAAATGGTTCATTTAATGAATCAGACCACAGGAGTGGGGCACCCAATGAAAAGGACCTTTCAAAATCAACCCACAACAGTCAATGTTAGCAACTCACTTCAGATGTGGTTTAACAGAGATTCATTAGCATAGCCACCATCCTCTCTGAAGATATTTCTTAGATCAGAAGCCCTAACAGCAGAAATAGGCCATTCAGCCTATCAAATCTGCTCCACCACTCGAACATGGCTGATTTATTTCCCTCTCAGCCCCATTTTTCCTGCCTTCTTTGATACCCATACTAAAGAAGAACCTATCAACCTCATACAGTATACCCAATGACTTGGCCTCCACAGCCATCTGTAGTAATGAATTCCACAGATTCACCACCTTCTGGCTAAATAAATTCCTCCTTATTTCTGTTCCAAAAGGGCATCCTTCTATTCTTTGGTTGAGTCCTCTGATCTTAACATCCTCTCCATACCCACTCAATCTAGTCCTTTCAATATTTGATTTTCAATTAGATTACCCCACCCTTCATCCTTCTGAACTCCAGCAAGTAGAGTACAGGCCCAGAGGCACCAAACATTTATCCTTTCATTCCCAGGATCACTCTTGTGTCCTTTTGACCCTCACCAACTTTTATTGATGCACAATAGAAAGCATCCTACCCAGATACACCACAGCTTGGCACGGCAACTGGTCTGCACACGACCACAAGAAACTGTAGAGATTTGTGGACACAGCTCAGCACATCACAGAACACGGCCTCCCCTCCATGGGCTCTGTCTACACTTCTCACTGTTCAGTAAAGCTGCCAGCATAAGGATCGATCCTATCTAACCCAGGCATTCTCTCTTCTCCCCTCACCCATCAGGCAGAAGATACAAAAGCCTGAAAGCGCGTCCCACCAGGCTCATGGACGGCTTCTGATAACAGGGCTTACTATCTACTTTGTCATGGTTTTGGCTGATTCTACCTCAATACTCTGTGTAATAGCCAGATCTGTATAAACTGTATTCAAGACAAGCTTTTCTTGTATCTCTGTACATGTAACAATTATAAACCAATTCCAATTCCAAACTGTGATGCATCCAGATAGATGATTTCCATGATGCAGGAAATGCCTAATTTCTTAAGTATCGACATTGGTGAGCTTGGTCGAAGCATCACAGTGGCTGATTAACCTATCAACACACACATTTTTGGGATGTGGGAGGAAACTGGAGCACCCAGAGGAAATCCATAGGGAGAATTTACAAATTCCACACTAATGATATCCGAGGTCAGGACTGAACTCATTCCTGGAGCTGAGAGGTAGCAGTACAGCCAGTGTCACTAGCTGTGACACTGTGTCGGCCCTCATTGAAATAGGGCCACAGATCTCCAGGATTTCCAGCATCTGCAGAACATTTTGTGTCTATTATTTTATGCTCCACTGCAAATATCTTTGAGGTACGCCAACCCTGAAGTTGTTAAAATCTTCTTGAATTCCTCCAGCGTTCTATGTCACAATAATAAACCATTTTTTACCAATTTACCAAATTAATCTTCTCCCTTCTGCCATCAGACTTATGAACCAATCCTTATCATCATGAACCAGGCTGAAATAAAGAGAAAATATTCTTTCAGAAATAAGTGTCACCGTGCTTCTGGCACCAACATATCATGCCCATAGCTTATTAACCCTAACCTATATGTCTTTGGAATGTGAGAGGAAACCAGTGCACCTGGAGGAAACCTACACGGTCACTGGGAGAATATACAAACCCCTTACAGATAGCAGAACCCTGATCTTACAGCTAACACTGTAAAGTATTACGCTAACTACTAGACCATCAACCTCTCTCCCACCCCGCCCCATATAGCAAGGTTAGGGCTTGCTCCTGTTTCATCCACTTTCATGCCTGTTTTCCATATCCGGTGACTCATTACATCCACAAGCCCTCTCAGCTGGAACTTATACTGTGTATCCCGGCATTGAGAATTGCACAGTGAGAAATCCCTCCCCTGACATCACAGCCTTTCGTAATATAGTCTCCAGTCTCTCCACGTCAACCTCTCTCAGATTTCTACAATCACTTGTTGCCATCAGTCCTCAGAGAGTAACCCCACACACCTTCATACAACCCCTTATCACCATCTGTCCCATGGTGGTGTTGAACTTCATCTTGACCTTACAACTCACCCACAGATCAGCCAATCAAATCAAACTGTTCGCTGAACACCTACGCTCTGTCTGCCAGAGAAATCAGGATCTCCGTGGCCACACATTGTAATTCCATGTCCCATTCCCCTTCTGATATGTCTATCCATGGCCTCCTCTACCGTCAAGATGAAGCCACACTCGAGTTGGAGGAACAACACCTTATATACTGTCTGGGTAGCCCCCAACCTGATGGCATTAACACTGACTTCTCGAACTTCTGTTAATGCTCCTCCTCCCCTTCTTACCCCATTCCTGATATATTTATTTTCCCCCTCCCCTTTTTTCCCTCTCTCTGCCCATCACTTTGCCTGTTCTCCATTTCCCTTTGGTGCTCCCCTCCCCCTACCTTTCTCCCTAGGCCTCCCGTCCCATGATCCTTTCCCTTCTCCAGCTCTGTATCACTTTCGCCAATCACCTTTCCAGCTCTCAGCTTCACCCCACCCCCTGCGGTCTTCTCCTATCATTTCACATCTCCCCCACCCCTTCCTGCTTTCAAATTTATTACTTTCTTTCTTTTCAGTTAGTCCTGACGAAGGGTCTCGGCCAGAAACGTCCACAATGCTTCTCCCTATAGATGCTGCCTGGCCTGCTGCGTTCCACCAGCATTTTGTGTGTGTTGCTTGAATTTCTAGCATCTGCAGATTTCCTCGTGTGGGGCCTTTTCTAGTTGGCTGCCAGTGACTAGTGGTGTTCCTCAGGGGTCAGTGTTAGGACCACTACTTTTCGCATTGTTTGTCAGCGATTTAGGTAATGGAATTGAAGGCTTTGTGGCAAAGTTTGCAGATTATACGTTCCACCAGCATTTTGTGTGTGTTGCTTTTAAGAAGGTTGCCCTTCACAAATTACAACTAGGACTACAATTCAAAAACAGGTCATTTCGATGTCTTTCTTAGAGATATACCATGGTAAAAGGCCCATCTGGCCCAATTACTCCCATGTGACCAATTAGCCTACTAACCCGTACCCTATGGAGTGTGGCAGAAACTAGAACAGCTAGTGAAAACTCATGTGGTCATAGGGAGACATACAAACTCCATACAGACAGCAGAGGGAATTGAACCTGGGTCAACATTATCATAAGACCATAAGATACAGGAGCAGAATTAGGCCGTTTAGTCCATTGAGTCTGTTCCGCCATTTCATCATGGCTGATCTATTTTTCCTTCTCAGTCCCAGTCTCCTGCTTTCTCCCCAAATCCCTTCATGCTCTGACCCATCAAGAATCTATCAACCTCTGCCTTCAATATACCAAAGGACTTGGCCTCCAGCTATTGTAGTAATGTTGCATTGAACATAAAATAGTGCAGCATAGTCTGGCCCTTCAACCCACAATGATGTTCTATCCTTTTAACCTATTCTAAGATCAGTCTTACCCTTCTCTCCTATATAGCCCTCCTACACATGCCTATCTAAGTGCTTTTTAAAAGCCTCTAATGTATCTGCCTCTTTCACCATCCTTGGCAAGATTTTCCAGGTGCCCACCACTCCCTGTGCAAAAAACCTTACTCTAACATTTGTCCTATTCTTTTCTCCAATCACCTTAAAACTATGCCTCTCCATTTTAGCTAACTGCTACACTATCCCTCTGTGCCATGAAAAGCACTGCATAAATCTATGTAAAGCACTTTGGAATACCAGGAGCCACAGAAAGCGCCCGTTCCCTCTTGGGCTTGACAAACTCACCTGTTGTGTCCCTCTTGCCTTGCTACTTCAGAGTTATTATCATCACGGTATGTGGGATTTGCAAGCAGCCTCTGTTCCCTGAAGCCCTTCTATTGGGAAAGCAGCACGCAAATTTATTTTATTGAACTGAATTTATTGATTTACCACGGTGAGACTACAAGCGCTCCAGGCTGTTAGAGCAGCAGCAGAACTATTATATCTGTTATATTTCTGCCCATTGGGTTGGTGCTGGCTTTAATACTGCATTCTCAGTAGTTCAACTCCCCCGAGCCTCTGGCAATCGATCCACCCCCTGACACTGAAAAGCCTTTTCACAATGGCACAACCCAAGAGTGTAATGGAACACCCTCCAGTGGCCTGGACAAACGGAGCTCCAGGAGCACTCAACACCATCACGCCAAAGCAACCCCTGTGCACTCTCCTAAACAATCTCTCCCTGGATACCATGTCAGCTGTGTGTGCCATATTCAGGCCACGCTTTGGGCCCCATTTCTAAGAAAGGCTGTGTTACCACTGTAGAGAATCCAGATGGAGTTCATAAGAATGCACATGCAAGTGACAGGCTTAGCACTTGAAGGTTCTTGGGCTGTTCTCACAGGAATTTAGGAGAGTGAGAGGGCAACTCATTGAATATTGAAAGGCCTAGATTGAGTGGACCTGCAGAGTATGGTTTCAGTTGTGGGAGAGTCTCAGATCAGAAGGCAAAACTTCAAAATACAAAGATTAGAACATAGATGAGGAGGACATTTTTTAGCCAGAGGATGGGTGAATCTGTAGCCATCACTGCCACAGATGGCTACGGAGGTCAAGTCATTGGGTATAATTAAAATAGAGGTTGATAAATTCTTGATTTGAGAAGGGGTCAAAGGTTTCAGGGAGAAGGAAGGAGAGGGATAATAAATCAGCCATGATGGAATGGTGCAGCAGACTCAATGGGCCAAATGGCCTAATTTTGCTCCTATATCTTATGGTCTTAATTCAACCTCTTCCATTATTGTCACTTCAGCGTTTTTTACTTTCAAATAATTAAGATTAACTTTAAGTTAAAGATAAACTGAATTTGTAAATAGAAACATACAGTGAAAATAAACTCCATAATTAAATTTGCAGATGATACCACAGTGGTTGACCTGATCTCGGACGAAGATGAAACAGCCTACAGGTTTGAGGTGGATCATCTGACGGAGTGGTGTAACGACAATGACCTGGTCCTTAACACTTCTAAAACAAAAGAGATGACCATTGACTTCAGGAGATCAAAGGATAGAGTACACATCCTCCTCCATATACATGGAGAGGTAGTGGAAAGTGTGGAAAACCTAAAGTTCCTTGGAGTTATGTTGTCAAAACAGCTGGCATAGATCACCAACACCTCGCTGCTTGTAAAAAAGGCACAACAAAGACTCTCCTTCCTCAGAAAGCTGAAACAGGCCAAACTCCCACAAAAGCTGTTGCTCATCTTCTACAGAAGCACAATTGAAACCATCCTGACCAACAGCGCCACGGTGTGGTATGCCAGCTGCACAGCCACTGAGCGACAAGACCTGCATCGCGTGGTGAAGGCAGCCCAGCGAATTGTCAGGATGGAGCTCCTTGGACTGGACACCATCTATTCCAGCAGACTCAGGAGGAAAGTAATCAGTATAACCAGTGACACTACACATCCTGGCCACTCCCTGTTTGACCCGCTGCCGTCCAGCAAAAGGTTCAGGACACTGAAAGCCAGAACAAATAGACTGAGGAACAGCTTCTACCCCACAGCTGTAGCCTCCTTCACACCACTCCCACAAAACAATGACTGAAACTGTGAGCACACCCATGCACACACAAGGATTCAAATACTTGCACTAACGGCACTTTGTGCATTACTGTGATATTCTGGTGCTGCTGCAACTTATTTTCTGCTACTTATCTATTTAATACTGTTTTTCTATTACTGTCTTGTTTTTATCTACCGCTTTGTTTAATTGCCTGAGAGGAAGCCAAACAGAGTTGCATTGTATCTAAGTATAATGACAATAAAGAACATTCATTCATTCATTCAAATGTGTCATTTGTGTCAGATCAAATCAAAGTTGTGCTGTGGGCAGTCCGCAAACGTTGCCATGCTTCTGGCACCGACATAACATGCCCGCAGCTCACTGACCCTAACCCACACGTGTCTGGACTGTGGGAGGAAACCAGAGCACCCAGAAGAAACCCACACGGTCACAGGGAGAACATAAAAACTCCTTACAGGCAGCAGCGGGAATTGAACTTCGATCTTACTGTAGGGTGTTGTGAGAATTGCTAGGCTACCATGTTAGATCATCCTATGAAAATTAATGTGCACCTATGCTTTCACAGGTGAAGCTTGCAGATGAACAACAGCCCCCAGTCTGAACTAGTTACATGCTAATCATGCAGACCCACGTGTCATGGGACACTTGGGGATGTTATGCCCAGCATTAGGAAGCAGGGAAGCGAGTGCCTGGAATACAGAGGCTCCACTAATTTGCATTCCATTACTTAAATGTGTAGCTGCGAGCCCTCCCCCTCAGGAACGCTGCAGCTATGGAGTCCGAGTGTTCTCATCATTCTCAGGTGAGGAAGGTTACATGGTATTAGCAGGTTTAATTTGAAATAATAATGAGCTGATGCTGTCTTGGATTGGAATTAACCCAGTCTGTGTCAAAACATAATTTAAATCAGCAGCTGGAATGAAGGCTCTGGGAGCAGGCGTGCTGTGCGATGCTGATTAGAACTCCCAGGGGTTTAAACCCCTCGCCCCACCAACCTCCACACAACACAAGTCACAGTGAAAGTTTTCACAGGGACACTCGGGAGTGTAGTGATTGACCTAAAGCACCATGGGATAGTGGAGGCCTGAGAGACTGCAGGTGCTGGAATCTGAAGCAAGGAAGTATCTGCAGGATGAGCTCTGTGGGTCAAGCAGCGTCTGTGGAGGAAGAGGAGGGAATTGACAATATTTCAAAATACAAATATAAATATTATCTTACTTTGTCACTTGTATACTGAAACATGCAGTGAAATACATATTTTGCATTAAATCAAATCAGCAAGGATTGTGCTGGGCAGCCCACTAGTGTTGCCTCACTTCCGGCGCCAACACAGCATGCCCACACTCAGTAATCCTAACTTGTACAGCTTTGGAATGTGGGAGCAAATCAGAACACCCAGAGGAAACCCACGCAGTTACGATGACCATATACAAACTCCTAGTGGTGGGAATTGAACCCCAATCTTAGAGCTGGCTGTTGTAAAGTCTTGCTCTAACTGCTATGCTACCTTGATGCCATTTAGGTCAAAACCCAAAATGTTGACTATTCCTTTGCCCCTGCAGTTGCTGCTCAGCTGACTGAGTTCCTCTTCAAGATTGATTGTTACACTATAGGATTGTGTCTTGCCACCAAAAATCAAAGGCATGGGTATATGCCCCATCAAAAGTGACAAAGATTAAAGCCTCTCATGGCAGCACGTATTTGGAGTGGCAGACTACTTCTGAGGGTCCTTCGACTCTGAGCAATTGATCAGGAACATATGAAGACATTGCGAAAAGAAATAATAAAAAGAAATGGAGGCACCAATGCATAAGATCGAAAAAAAGTTGCAGAGGACTCAGCCTCGTCCATCACAGGCACTAGACTCCCCACCAACACAGACATGCCTCAAGAAGGCAGCAGCCATTATTAAGGACCCTCACCATCCAGGATATTGCTACCATCAGGGAAGAGGTTCAGGAGTCTGAAGACTCACACTCAACTTTTTAGAAACAGCTTCTTCCACTCTGCCATCAGATTTCTGAATGGTCCATGAACACTACCCCTCTTTTTGCATTTTTTAAAATGTTTCTTATTTTAACCTAATAATTTTTTTATGATTTTCATTGCACGGTTGCTGCAAAACTACAAATTTCACAACATACTTGATTCTGATTCTAATTTTTACAGTCAAAATTAAAATTATTAAAATAAAACTATCTAAAGTTGATATTTTTACCCACAAAATTGCAAGAATGAGCAGGTGTACAGGTGTATTTAATAAAGAGGCCACTGAGTTCTGTATTTAAAAACATAAGAGATTATGTTTAAGAGATATTCCACCTATCGAATGGTGAAGGGCCTTGATAGAGTGGATGTGGAGAGGATGTTTCCTATGGTGGGAGAGTCTCAAACCAGGGGATACAGTCTCACAATAGAGGGGCATCCTTTTAGAACAGATCTGAGGAGGAATTCCTTTAGCCAGAGAGTGTTGAATCCGTGGAACTCGATGTCACAGACAGCTGTGGAGGTAAAGTAGTTTTGTATACTTAAGGCAGAAGTTGATAGAGTCTTGATTGGTCAGAGCATAAAAGGAAGGCAGGAGATTGGGGCAGGGAGAAAAAATTGGATCCGCCATGATGAAATGGCAGAGCAGATTTGATGGGCCAAATGGCCTGATTATGGTCTTACTATTGTTAATAATAAACACAAACATATTTTGAAATGAAAATAAAGACAAAAATTTTAAATAGAGTTCACGATTTCATTTACATAATTGGATGGATGAAGTGTGGTATGCCACAGTTGTGCCTTCAGTAACCAGCAGGTGACTGGAAGAAAGCATAGGGGAATGTCAGAGGTAAATTCTTTATACAGAAGGAGGTGAGTATATGGAAGGCCCCCCCCAGGAGTGTTGGTAGCGGCAGATACATTCAAAATGCCAAGTGACATAAATTATAGAGTAATATAGCACAGAAACAGGCTCTTTGGCCCATCTCCTCCATGCCACCAAGGTGCCCATCTAAACTAGTTCCACTTTCCCACATTTGACCCATATCCCTCCAAAGCTCTCCGAACCACACACCTGACCAGACGTCTTTTAAAGGCTAACGCTAGGAGGCATAATTTTAAGGTGACTGGAAGAAAGCATAGAGGGATTGTCAGAGGTAAATTCTTTATACAGAGGGAGGTGAGTGTATGGAAGGCCCTCCCAGGGGTATTGGTAGGGGCAGATACATTAGGGGCATTTAAAAAAACCTCCTAGATAGGCACATCAATGATAGAAAAATGGAGGGCTGTGCAGGAGGGAAAGGTTAGATTGAGTAAGCTAAAAGGTCAGCACAACTGTGGGCCAAAAGGGCCTTTACTGTACTGTAGTGTTCTTTGTTCTGTGTTCTGAATGCTGTTACTTCACCTGCCCTAACCAACTCCACAGCAGCTTGTTCCAACACTGTAGCGTAGCGGTTAGAACATCGCTATTCCGACGATGTCTGTAAGGTGATCCTCCCCGTGAAAACGTGGGTTTCCTCTGCATGCGCTGGTCTCCTCCCACTTTCTAAAGACCAACTAGTTAGTAGGTTAATTGGTGATTGTAAATTGTCCTGTGATTACAGTAGGGTTAATTAGGTGGGTTGCTGGGTAGCACAGCTTGTTGGATCGGAAGGGTCTGTTCCTCACGATATCTCTGAATAAATAATAAAATACAATACCCACCACCCTCTGCATATTTTTTTTGCCCCTCAGGTTCCTTTTAAATCTTTCTCTTTTCATCTTAAATCTGATGCCTCTAGTTTTTTTCCCCAGGAAAGAAAGTGTGTGCTTTCATCCTCCCTGTGTTTTCACACCCTTAGTTCCCTCGGCTCCAAGGAATAAAGTCCTCTCTTTAGGGCCTTGAAGTCTGGCAATATTATTTTATAATTGCTTTACACTCTTTCCAGCTTAATGACGTCTTTCCTACAACAGGACATCCTGGAAGGCGCAGGACTGTGGAAAGAAAGACAAATATCTAACGCTGCCCACCAATCCCTGGTGATGCTGTCTGCTGCCTCCCACCATCTTTATGACTCTGCCTCACTCTCTGACAATTTATCACATTTGCCTTTTTGTCTGATTGTAATGGCTGGTTGCAACACTATAGCCATCAAGACAAACCCCTCCTCCACCCCCCCCCCCCCCCGTGTCAACCACAGCTCCTCCCACATCCATCACCTTCTCACAGATACTGTCCGCATCAACCCTCATATGCTCACATCATCCACATCAATGATTTAGATGAGAATGTACAAGGCATGATTAGCAGGTTTACAGATGACACCAGAATAGGAGGTGTAATGCACAGTGAAGAGTGTCATCAAGATTTTGATCTGCTCGTACGTGGGCCGAGGGATGACAAACAGAGCTTATTTCAGCTGGGAGCAGGGTGGTGCGTTTTAGCAAGATACATCAGGATAGGGCTTCAATAGTCAGAGAATCATAGAGCACTACAGCACAGAAACAGGCCCTTTGGCCCATCTAGACCATGCTGAACTGTTATTCCGCCAAGTCCCATGGACCTGCACCTGGACAATATCCCTCCATAACCCTCCCATCTAAATCTCTCTTAAAAGTTGAAATCAAACCCACATCCACCACTTCCATTGGCAGCTCATTCCACATTCTCACTACCCTCTGAGCAAAGTTTTCCCTCATGTTCCTCTTAAATATTTCACCTACCCATGACCTCTAGTTCGAGGCTCACCCAGTCTCAGTGGATAAAGCCTGTTTGTGCCCACGGTGATATAGTACATTGTTCTTTGAAAGTGGAAAACAGATAGAAAGGGTGGTGAAGAACATTAATGGCACACTGGCTTTCATCGGTCAGTACACTGAGAGGGAGTTGTACAAGACATTGGTGAAGCTATACTTTGCATATTGTGTTCAGTTTCGGTCATCATTAAGCAGGGAAGAGTGCTGAGGAGATTATTAAGGACGCTGCTAGGACTTAAGGCCTAGTTAACTCCCTCCTTAGTTATGGAGGGAGATTATGCAAGTTGGGACTTTACTCATGGGAGCATTCAGGAAATGTCACAGTTGCTGTGAAGGGTGACAGATGAAAAACAGCACAGCACGGGGCATGTCCTACGTCCATGACATTGTACCTGGTCTAAAATCAATCTCATCCTTTCCTCCCCAATTACCCTCTATTTCTCTTTCATCCATATGCCTACCCCATGGTTCTCCAACTTACTTTCATCCACATGCCTTTCACTTGAATGTTCTCTGTTCTCACAAGATGTAGGTGTCCATCACTCATGAACCAAGTGGTGTGTTAGATCATTTCAGCAGGAGTCCACTGAAGGCGTGGCCCAGGTAAGGTAGCTTTCCCTCTCCGTTGGATATTGGTAAATAAAACAAGTTTTAACAACAAGTGCTACACCAGTCCCTCACTGTCATGGGTAAACAGGAAAAAGTTAGAAGAAACAAAATAACTAAAGATTAGAGTATAGAACATAGGAACAGGTCAGCACAATACAGGACTTAGGGCCCACGAGGTTGCACTAAACTTTTAACCTACTTCAAGATCAATCTAACCCTTCTTTCCCACACAGTCTCCATTTTTCTTTTATCTAACCTTCACTAATCACCCTTGAGTGACTGTTGTGGGGCTTTTCCTGGGACCGAGAAGAATTAATGACTTTGCTGCGGCACGAAATCTCACAAGAGAACAAACAGGGAAAGGACAACAGATTTCCTTTCCTGAAGAGTATTAGATTGATTTTTATAATGGATCAGCAGCTCTGCGGTGAACATCACTGGACACAGCTATTTATTACAAATTAACTTCAATTAATTTAGGTTGCCCAACTAACATGGTGGGATTAGAACTCGTTTCCTTATTATTAGCCAACACCACCAGTAATTTAACCATTATGTCACCATACCTCTAAAAGATAAAAATTCCCCTAGGATACAAGGTGAGTACTGGAATCTGAGGCGGGGGGAAGTTAGTGAGAATAAAATGGGCTCAGCGTTGGAATGATAAACTAGTGAGCATGAACTTGGTGGGCCAAAGGGTCTGTTTCTATGTTGTGTGACAGGGAGAAAGACCACACTTCGAACATTGTGTTCAGTTCCAGTCACCTCACTCTAGGAAGGATATGGAAGCTTTAGAGTGGTGCAGAGGAGATTTACCAGCATGTTGCCTGGACCGGAGGGTATAGGTTGAGTGAGCTAGGACTTTTCCTTTTGGAGCAAAGGAGGATAAGAGAGGTATGCAAAATTATAAGAGGAGCACCAGAGATTCTTCTTTTTCCCCAGGGCAGACATGGAGCATAATTTTAAGGCAATTAGAGGAAAGTATAGGAGAGATGTCAGAGACAAGTTTTTTTTATGCAGAGTGGTGGGTGCATGGACCACACTACCAGGGGTGGTGCTAGAGGCAGATACATTAGAAATATTGAAGAGACTCTTAGATAGGCTCATGGATAAAAATGGCTACATGGGAGAGAAGTGTTAGATTGATCTTGGAGTGTGTTAAAAAATGGCACTACATTGTGGGCTGAAGGGCCTGTATTGTGCTGTAATGGTCTATATTCTAACGATAGAGAGGATGGAGAAAGAGAGAAGGGTGAAGGGAGGGGAAAGGGAGAGAAGAGAAGGAAAGTGACAGAGGTAGGCAAGGAGGCAAGAGAGATGGAATGCAGTGGGGGAGTGAGAAGGAGGGAAATACTGGGACCCAGTGACAGAGACAGTGTAGACTCACTGGCTGTCATCTTTACTGTGATAAAAATTGGGTCATCTGCAATACCTATAAACAGGTATCATTCAGCTTCAGTACGACTGAGTTTGAGCTGCTGGAATGCCCTGTAAACTGCAGCTCAGTCAGATCCTTGGCAAGAACAAGATTTATCTAAACCATCCCAACTACATTTCCTCAATGGAATGAGTAATGACCAGATGATTAATTACACAGCTTAGGGAAACAACTGTGCTACCGTCTCTTGGAAGTGTCATGGTTTGACTTCACCTTCATTCCAGCATTCATTGATGATTTCTCTTTGCTTGCTGCTCGAGTGGCTGAAATTTTAAATACCAGGAAATAAGAGTAATTCAGCAGGAATTCAGCAGGCCAGGCAGCAACTATTGAAAAAGAAAACTGTGAGCAGTTTTGGACCCCTCTCTAAGAAAAGATGTACAGGCATTGAAGAGGGTCTAGACCTGAGTTCTTGATCAGTAGGGGCTTCAAATGTTATGGGGAGAAGGCAGGGGAACGGGGTTGAGAGAGATGCTAAATCAATCATGATGGAATAGCAGAACAGACTCGATGGGCTAAATGGCCTAACTGTGCTCCCAAAGAGCTGACAGTTCGGCTGTGACCACTCGTCAGGACAGAAAGGATAGGGCTTGAGGCCAGAATAAGAAGGTGGAGGGAGCGGAAGGAAGACAAGCTGGCAGGTGATAGGTGATATCAGTTGAGAGGGAGGGTGGGTGGAGGAGGGAGGATGACATGAGAAGGTGGGAGGTGATGGGTGCAAAGTGTAAAGTGCTGAGAAGGAACCTGATAGTAGAGGAGAGTTATCATGGGAGAAAGAGGAGGAGGGCTGGCACGTGAGGGAGGTGATAGGTAGGTGAGGAGAAGAGAAGAGGTAATGGGGAATGGAAAAAGATAGGGAAGGTGGAGAAAGCATCAGAAGTCAAAGAAATCTTTATTCCTTTCCACGGATGCTGCCTGACCTGTTGAGTCACTCCAACATTGTGTGTGCGTTACTCGGAATTTCCAGCATCTGCCAGAATCTCTTGTGTTTACCAGGAAATTAGGCGGGGGTGGGGGGGTGGGGGAAGATCTGCACACAGTGGTCTTCCTTCCCAGTGAGAAGGCTGTGGGTTTAAGTCCAACTCCAGAAACTACAGGCCAACATTTTGGCATTCACATTGTTTTACTGAGATACAGTGAAACTGTTTGTACAGATCAAATCAGGACACAGTGCATTGGGGTAAGCAAGTGCAGAATAAATTGTAGCAGTTTTACAGAGGAAGTGCAGGGGAGGTAAACAATAAGGTGTAAGGTCATATTGAGGTTGATTGTGAGGTTAAAAGCCCATCTAAGGTATATTGTTTTAGAAGATAAGAGGTTCATTAACGAGTAAATTCATGTGGGTGGAGGTACAGACAGATTCACTGGGGACATTTTAGAGACCCTTGGATAAACACACGGATGAAGGAATAACGGAGGGCCTTTCAGAGGGATTGGTTAGACTGGTCATAAAAGGTCAGCAGATCACGGGCTGAAGGGCCTGGACTGTGCTATGTTTCTGTTCTAGCTGCGACAGTTGCTAGTCTGCGACAGTCTGTGGCATCCCTTCAGAGAGTGCTTTTATTATTATTGACACAGTGTGGGGCAGGGCCCTCCTGGTCCACCCAGCAATCCCCCGATTTAATCCTCACCTGATCACATGACAATTTACATTCACCAATTAACCTACCACCGGATACGTCTTTGGACTGCGGGAGGAAACCAGAGTACCCGGAGGAAATCCACACGGACACGGGAGAATCTATAAACTCCTTACAGGCAGCAGCAGGAATTGAACCCGTGTCACTGGTGCTGTAAAGCGCTGTGCTAACCTATGCCGCCTAACCTAACCACTCCTATGCCGCCCCCAAATTAATCCCATTCCCTTGCTGCCTTTGTGACTTCCATCACATGGTTCATATTCTACAATAACCTTTCAGCAATAAATTGAGTCTCAGACACACAGATTAAAAGACAGTAAATGTGAACTTCAAGACTGTCATCCTGATCAGTGGTTTCAATGACAAGCCTAAATTATGACCAGCAAACTTGAAGATCTTCCGAGCGTCGTGGAGACGGAATTACAGACAGAAACCTACTAGTGACTACTATATGCTGCAAGTAGAGACATTAGCTGAGATTTTAATGACATACACCCGTGATGTATGTAAAAAAGGTGACAGGGAGGACAGTAATATATCATCACTTGAAATGGTGTGTGTAGTTCCAGTCCCCGTAGTACATAAAGAATATTGAAGTAACTGAAGAGATACAGACTGAATTGATTGAGGAGACGGGGAGATTGAATTATAGAGAACAATTACATAAATTGGCCATGCAATCAGAGGAACGGAGAAACTTGTACAGAGATGTGATTGCTGCTTCCAAGACTCAAGGAAGGCAAATGCAATGTTAGCATTAATTTCCAGAGAAAATAAAAGCAAGAATATAATGCTGGGGGTTACATGCTGGGCACTGGTCAGATCACACTTAGAGTATTGTGAGCAGTTTTAGGCCCTTTATCTAAGAAAGGATGTGCTGGCATTGGAGAGGGTCCAGAAAAGGTTAGCGAACATAATCCCAAGAATTAAAGGGATAACCTATGAGGAGCAATTGGTGACTTTGGGACAGTACTCACTGGGAGTTTAGAAGAATGAGTGGTGAAACTTAGGAATATTGCAAGGCCTAGATAGAGTGGACATGAAGAGGATGTTTCCCATAGTGGGGGAGTCTAGTACCAGAGAGCACAGCCTCAGAATACAAGAACATCATTTTAGAATGGAGATGAGGGGGAATTTCTTTAGCCAGAGGGTGGTGAATCTGTGGAATTCATTGCCACAGACGGCTGTGGGGGCCAAGTCACTGGGTACATTTAAAACAGAGGTTGATAGGCTCTTGATTAGTCAGAACATCAAAGGTTACAGGAAGAAGGCAGGAGAATGGAGTTAATAAATCAGCCATGACTCGATGGGCCGAATGGCCTAACTCTGCCCACGTGTCCTTCTGCAGATTTGGTGCTTCCTCAACACTACATGCCCCTCCACCTATCTGCAGACTTAGCCTCAAAGCTTGCACCCTACACTTGCTCAGCTCCTTCCCCTTGCATAGATATCAGAATAGCAACTAATTGCTTTTAAAACATCACCCAAATCCCACCCTGGCTTCACCCCATCTTAACTCCAGTCCCAACAACTCTATGATAATTCTAATTCCAACATCAGCCATAATGTCTTTACCCCTCCCCTTTTCCCACCCCTAACCATTGTCAGTCACCCAGACACGAGACTCAGGAATTCCCGTTTTGCCTCTTCACCATGATGGTAAAAGGCTGTTTCTTCAAGGTGATGAGTTTAACACTGAATGGACTGCCCCGTGTTAGGGCATCAGCCATCTCGGGCTGAGAAGGGTGTGGGGGTGGTGGTGGGGAGGGGGTGGGGATTGTCTGTGAACCTTTGGGAATTGGAAAGGGCTTGGACATTGAGTTCACTATCCAGGCCATGCTCTCTTCTTGCTGATGCAATCAGGCAAGAAGTACAGGAGACTTGGGTCCCATTCCACCAGCTCATTACCCTACAACCAACAGGCTCCTGAGCCAGAGTGGATAACATCACTCACCTCAACATGGAACTGATTTCTCAACCAATGGACTTTCTTTCAAGGACTCTACGACTTGTACTTAATATTATTTAATGCTTATTTATTATTATCATTATGTTTTTTTTGTTTTCACAGTTTGTCTTCTCTTTGCACATTGGTTGTTTGTCCATCTTTACTGTGTGTAGTTTTTCATTGATTCTGCTTTGTTGCCTGCATCTACTGTGAATGCCTGCAAATAAGTGAACTTTGAAGGGTCACGGAAATTGCCACATAGTCTTTAGTATAAAGCAGGTCGAGCAGAAGGCTAAGCACACGGATTTGTGGTGAAACTGTGCTGATGGTGATTCTGGAGGAGCTGTTGTTGACAATCTGAACTGACTGGGGTTTGCAAGTGAAGAAATATAGGATCTATTTGCACAAGGAGGTATTGAGGCCCAGGTCTTCAAGATTATTGATTAGTTTCAAGGGGTTGATAATGTTGAATGCTAAGCTGTAGTCAATCAGGAGACTCCTGATGTATGCATCTTCAATCTTCAGACGTTCAAATGCTGTAAAGAGCCAATAAGATGGCATCTGCTCAACACACACAAAATGCTGGAGGAACTCAGCAGGCCAGGCAGCATCTATGGAAAAAAGTACAGTGGACGGTTTGGGCTGAAAACCTTCGGCAGCACTGGAGTAAAAAAGCTGAGGAGTAGATTTAAAAAATGGGGGAAGTGGAGAGAGAAATGCCAAGTGAAAGGTGAAACCTGGAGGGGGAGGGATGAAGCAAAGAGCTAGGAAGTTGATTGGTGAAAGAGACAGAAGGCCGTGGAAGAAAGAAGAAAGGGGTTGAAGAGAAGTATCAGAGGCAGGCGATGGGCGGGCAAAAAGACAACAGAGAGAGGGACAAAGGGATGGGAATTGGTGAAGAGGGAGAGGTGGAGACATTACTGGAAGTTTGAGAAATCAATTATCATGCTATCAGGTTGGAGGCCATGCAAACGGAATATAAGGTGTTGTTCCTCCAACCTAAGTTGGGCCTTATCCCGGCAGTGGAGAAAGCCATGCATGGTCGGATCGGAATGGGAAGTGAAATTTACATGTGTGGCCACTGGGAGATCCCCATGTTCTGGCACATGGAGCATAGATGTTCAGTGAAGCAGTCTCCCAATCTACGTCAGGTCTCACCGATATACAAGAGGCCACACCAGTAGCACCAAACACAGTGTATGATCCCAACAGACTCACAGATGAAGTGTCGCCTCATCTGGAAGGACTGTTTGGGCCATGAATGGTAGTGAAGGAGGAGGTATAGGGGCAGGTGAAGCACTTGTTCCACTTGCAAGGATAAGTGCCAGGAGGGAGATCAGTGAGGAGGGACGAATGGACAAGGGAGTCACATAGTGAGCGATCCCTGCTGAAAGCAAAAACTGGGGGCGAGAGAAAGATGTGTTTGATGGTGGGATCCATTTGGAGGTCGTGGAAGTTTCAGAGAAACTGTGCTGGACATGGAGGCTGGTGGGGTGGTAGGTGAGGACAAGAGGAGCCCTATCCCTGGTAGCGTGTGGGAGGAAGAGGTAAGAGCAGACATGTGTGAAATGGAAGAGATGCGGTTGAGGTCAGCGTTGATGGTGGAGGAAGGGAAGTCTCTTTCTTTGAAAAAGGAGGACATCTCCTTCGTTCTAAAATGAAAAGCCTCATCCTGAGAGCAGATGCAGTGGAGGCGGAGGAATTGAGAGAAGGGGATTGCGGTTTTACAAGTAGCATTGTGGGACAAGGTATAGTCCGGGTAGCTGTGAGAGTCTGTTGGTTTATAACAGACATTGGTGGATAAGCTGTCTTCGGAGATGGCATCTGCTGTTGACCTGTTTGGCAGGCAAATTGGAGTGGATCCAAGTCACTGCTCAGGCAGGAGTTGATGTGTTTCAGGAGCAACCTCTCAAGAAAACTCCAACACAGTGCTACTGAACAGAGTGCTCTGGACTTCAAACTTTGAAATAAACCCACGTCTTCAGTGTTACAGGCAAAGATCCCAGAGAATAATGAAAGCATACAAATTTCTGAACGGATTGCTAGAAATTACACACAATCTACTTCACTATGATTTTGCATGATATTATTTACCTTTGGTGCACTTTCTCTATAGTTAGACAGAGTCATAGAATCCTACAGTATGCTTACAGGCCCTTCTGCCCATCTACAGTAGATTATACCTAGTCCCATCAACCTATACCTGGACCATAGCCCTCCATACCCCTCCCATCCATGTAGATACCGAAACTTCTCTTAAATGTTGAAGTGAAAACCACATCCGCCACTGGTCCACTCCACACTCATAGGACCCTCTGAGTGAAGAGGTTCCCCCTCATGTTCCCCTTAAATATTCCACCTCTCACCCTTAACCCAAGACTTCTAGTTCTTGTACCACTCAACCTCAGTGGTTAAAAAGCCTGCTTGCATTTACTCTATCTATACCATTCATAATTTTTATACCTCAGTCAAATCTCTCCTCATTTTTCTGTGTGTCAGGGATTAAATGGCAGTGTAGTGGTTAATGCAACACTATTACAGCTTGGGGCATTCTGGAGTTTGGAGTTCAATTCTGGTATCATTTTATAAGGAGCCCTGTATGTTCTTTCCATGGAATGTGTGGCTTTTCTCTGGTTTCCTGCCACAGTCCAAAGATGTACTGGGTCGGTTAATTGGTCATTGTAAATTGTCCTGTGATTAGGGTTTATGTGGGTTGCTGGGGCTGGAAGAAGCAACTCTGACTGTATTGCTGAATAAATAAAGTCCTAACCTATTCAATCTTGCCATATAACTCAGGCCCTCAAGTCCCAGCAACATTCTGGTAAACTTTCTCTGTAATCTTTCAATCTTTTTTTTAAATATCTTTTCTGTAGGCAGGTGATACAATACTCCAAATACTGTATATAATTCTCCAAACTAAGTTTCATCAACGTCTTATACAACTCCAACATATCTTCCAACTCCTGCACTCAATACTCTGATTTCATTGTTGATTGTGTTGTGTATTTAATATTTGAGTGATATTGTTAATATATTGTTTGATTAAGCATTCTTTATTGTTTACACAATTCTTTATGGGTTGTATGTAAATGGCAAACGTCCTTCAGCTGCCTTATCAAATGTACACACCTCACATAAAGTAAAACCAAAGCTAGACTCACATTCCTGGCTCCCTTGTTTTCCTTTCAATTAACTTCATGTTTTGGAGTTATAAAACTTAAAAGTGACGATGAGGAAGTTTCAAACAAACTTGAGACAACTGTCTACCTGTTGAAGCGCAATGAGACGTTCAAGTAGAAAAGAACGCAGCACGTTTTCTTCACAAGAGAGAGATGATTGAGTTAAAATTAGCAGAAAATGGACAATTCATGGGTTCATTACAATCATAAATCTTTTAAAAAGCAGAAATGGCTGGCTACATTGGAAAGATTGATGCGGTTGATAACACAACAGACAACTGGATATTGTATACTAAGCAAATTGACCTGTATTTTAAAGCAAATGAAATAGCCAATGAGAAGCAAACCCTAAATTTACTGAATGCATTTAATTTAAAGGGATTCAGTTTGCTTAGAAGTCTGACTGCTCCAACCAAACCAGCCAAAAGGAGAAAATCACAAACAAATCACAAATCTGCAGATGCTGGAAATCCGAGCAACACACACAAAATGTTGGAGGAACTCAGCAGGCCAGGCAGCATCTATGGAAAAAAGTAAACAGTCAAAGTTTTAGGCCGAGACCCTTCATCAGGACTGGGGATAAAAGATGAGGAAGTAGAGTAAGAAGGTCGGGGAGGGGGGTGGAGGGAGAGGAGGAAGAAACACAAGTTGATAGGTGAAACCGGGAGGGGAGAGAAGTGAAGTAAAGAACTGGGAAGTTGGTTGGTGAAAGAAATACAGAGCTGGAAAAGGAGGAATCAGATAAGAGAGGACAGAAGGCCTTGGAAGAAAAGGGAGATGAGCAGCAGAGAGAGGTGATGGGCAAGGTGACAGAGAGAAATAGGAATGAGGAATGGTGAAGGAGAGGCATTAGCAGAAGTTTGAGACATTGATGTTTATGCCATGAGGTTACTTTCACAGCTACTTAGACTATACCTCTTTCCATCTGTTACTTATAAAAATGCGATCCCCTTCTCTCGATTCCTCCATTTCCACCGCAACTGATGAGGATGAGGTTTTTCATTCCAGGACCAAGGAGATGTCCTCCTTCTTCAAAGAAAGGGTGTCCCTTCCTCCACCATCAATGCTGCCTTCAACTGCATCACTTCCATTTCGCACAAGTCTGCCCTCACCCCATCCTGCCCCCCCCACCCCACTAGGTCCTCACCTACTACTGCAACGACATCTCCATCCAGCATATAATTTTCTGACACTTCTGCCATCTTCAATGGGATCCCACCACCAGTCACATCTTTCCCTCCATCCCCAAACACTTTCTGGTTTCTGCAGGGATCCCTTTGCAAACCTTTCTGGAGGGAAACACTTCAGCGAAGTGGAGTTGGCTGAGGCCTATCTACAGTTGGAGATGGAAGAAGAGTCCAAAGTGCTTCTCACCATAAGCACTCACAAATGGCTTTACTGCTTTAATTGGTTTATTTTTGGAGTAGCATCTGCACCCACACTTTGGCAGGAAGATCTGGAGTAGCATCTGCAAAGCTGCACAGTCACTCGGTGTTACCTGGGTGACATCATTGTTACTGGTAAGGATGACAAGGAACATCTCCAAAATCTCAACACGGTGTTAAAAAGATTAAACAATGATGGGCTCAGAGCATGAGGCAAGAAGTAAGAATTCTTTAATCCAAGCATCACATACTGTGGTTATACTATTGATGCACAAGGATTACACAAGTGTGCCGAGAACATTCAAGCAGTGGTGGACCCCACAAGGCTAAATGACACGTCAGTTACCAAAGAACTATAGAACATTACAGTACAGAAACAGGCCCTTTGGCCCTTTTTGCCTATGTTGTCTATGTTGCCTATACCATTTTTCTGCCTAGTCCCACTGACCTGCACCTGGGCCATATCCCTCCAAACCCCTCTCATCCATATACCTGTCCAAGTTTTTCTTAAATGTCAAAAATGAGCCCTCATTCACCACTTCATCTGGCAGCTCATTCCACACTCCCACCACTCTCTGCGTGAAGAAGACCCCCCCATGTTCCCTTTAAACTTTTCCCCCTTCACCCTTAACCCATGACCTCTGTTTTTTTTTCTCCCCTGGCCTCAGTGGAAAAAGCCTGCTTGCATTCACTCTATCTATACCCATCATCATTTTATACACCTCTATCAAATCACCCCTCATTCTCCTACACTCCAGGGAATAAAATCCTAACCTATTCAACCTTTCTCTGTAACTCAGTTTCTCAAGTTCCGGCAACATCCTTGTAAACCTTCTCTGCACTCTTTCAACCTTATTAATATCCTTCCTGTAATTAGGTGACCAAAACTGCACACAATATTCCAAATTCGGTCTCACCAATGTCTTACACAACATCACCGTTACATTCCAACTCTTATACTCAATAAAGGCCAATATACCAAAAGCTTTCTTTACAACCCTATCTACTTGTGAAGCCACTTTTAGGGAATTATGTACCTGTACTCCCAGATCCCTCTGTTCTAATGCACTCCCCAGTGTCCTACCATTTACCTTGTATGTTCTACCTTGGTTTGACTTTCGGTGTTACAGTGAGTTATGAGTTATGGTGCTTTTTACAATTTCTGAATTACTGCTGTAGAATCGGGTTTATTATCACCAGCGTATATCGTGAGATTTGTTAACTTAGCAGCAGTACAATGCAATACGTGATAATATAGAAAGAATAAATAAATAAATTACAGTAAGTATATATGTGTGCAATAAATAGTTAAATTAAAAATAGTGCAAAAACAGAAATAATACGAGTGAGGTAGTGTTCATGGGTTCAATGTCCATATAGGAATCAGATGGCAGAGGGGAAGAAGCTGTTCCTGAATCGCTGAGTGTGTGCCTTCAGGCTTCTGTACCTCCTTCCTGATGATAACAATGAGAAGAGGGCATTGTCTGGGTGATGGGGTCCTTTATGATGGACACCGCCTTTCTGAGACGCTACACCTTGAAGATGTCTTGGATACTAAGGAGGCCAATACCCAAGATGGAGCTGACTAATTTTATAACTTTCTGTAGCTTTTTTCATCCTGTGCAGTAGCCCCACTCCACCATACCAGACAGTGATACAGCCTGTCAGAATGCTCCCCACGGTACATCTGTATAAGTTACCAACTGTCTTAGGTGACAAACTAAATCTCCTCAAACTCCTCATGAAATATAGCCATTGTCTTGCCTTCTTTATAGCTGCATCAATAAGTTGGGACCAGGTTAGATCCCAAGGAGCCTGAAAATGCTCATTCTCTCCACTTCTGATCCCTCTATGAGGATTGGTATGTGTTCTTTTGTCATATCTTTCCCGAAATCCACAATCAGCTCTTTCATCTTACTGACATTGAGTGCAAGGCTGTTGCTGCAACACCACTCAACTAGCTGGTATATCTCACTCCTATTTGCCCCCTCATCACTATCTGAAATTCTGCCAGCAATGGTTGTATCATCAGCAAATTTATAGATGATATTTGAGCTATGTCTAGCCACACAATCATGCATATGTAGAGTGTAGAGCAGTGGGCTCAACACACACTTCTGAGATGCATCAGCGTTTATCGTCAGTGAGGAGGAGATTGAATTGAATTTCGGTTTATTGTCATTTAGAAACCACAACTGCAATGCAGTTAAAAAATGAAACAATGTTCCTCCAGAATGATATCACAAAAGCACACGACAAAACAGACAACACCAGAAAATCCACATAACGTTTGGCAATCCCCAAATTCGGAGTCCGGAGAGGCTGCTGCGTATTAATATCGCGCTACCGTCTTAGCGCGTTTCCCGGAAAGGAGCGCTAAACACACCAGACAGAACAAGACTACCCAGACACACCAAGTCAGGAGACCAACTCTACCACCCAACAAGCCAAAAACTAAAGCTACAAGACCTACACAAAACCATATAGTTACAACTTATAGTTACAACAGTGCTAACAATACCATAATTGATAAAAAAAAAGACCATGGGCACAGTAAAAATAGTCCAAAGATGTTAAAAGACTATAAGTTGGGAAGAAACCACCACACAGTTTCCACAAGTCCTCAGGGTCCCGATAGACTCGTCATCCCACGCAGGCAGCAGAAGGGAGTACCCCCGCTATGGACTTCCACGGTGCCGCCAGACTCAGCCTCACAGACGCAGCACACAGTGAAAGCGCCCTGACCGCAGTGGACTCCAAGTCCGTCGAACCTCCAAGCCTCCAACCATCCCCTCCGGCACAGCTTCTCTGAGCACCATCCTCTGCCGAGCGCACTACGACGCCCCCGCCAATGGCCACCAGCAACGCGACCCCGAGGACTGGGGGCCTGTTCTTCCCAGCAGAGACCCGGGCCTCACAACAGCAGCAGCAATGAAGTAGGCCTTCCTGGAGATTTCCAGATGTTCCTCCAGGCTCCCACATCCGTTTTTCATCAGATTAGGATTGTGCATGGCACCCCGCTTGACAAATAACAGATATCAACGCTGGACAGGCCGCTGCAAACTGTGTTGCACCCCCATCTTGAAGAATGAGATGATATCAACAATCCACACAGATTGTGGTCTTCTGGTTAGGAAGTCAAAGATCCAATTGCAGAGGGAGGTACAGAGGCCCAGGATCCATAGCTTATCAATTAGGACTGTGGGAATGATGGTGCTAAACGCTGAGCTATAGTCAACGAGCAGCATCCTGACATAGGTGTTTGAATTGCCCAGGTGATCCAAGGCCATGTGAAGAACCATTGAGATTGCATCTGTAGTAGACCTATTGTGGCAATAGACAAGGTCCAGGTCCTTGCTGAGGCAAGAGCTAATTCTAGCCATGACCAACCTCTCAAAGCATTTCATCATCATAGATATGAGTGCTACTGGACAATAGTCTTTAAGGCAGCTCACACTACTCTTCTTGGGCACTGGTATAATTGTTACCTTTTTGAAGCAAATGGAAACTTCGGCCCGTAGCAGTGAGAGGTTGAAAATTACCTTGAACATTGCCGACAGTTGGTTGGCACAGGCTTTCAGATACTTACCAGGTATTCCATCGGGACCTACTGCCTTGTGAGGGTTCACCCTCCTTAAAGACAGCCTAACATCGGCCTCCAAAACAATGAACACAGGGTCACCAGGTGCAGCAGGGATTTTCACAGCTGTAGCTATATTCTCCCCTTCAAAGCGGGCATAAAAAGGACAAGGACAAGGTTGAGCTCATCTGGTAGTGAAGCAGCACAGCCATTCATGCTATTGGGTTTCTTTGTAGGAAGAACCCTGCCAGAGTTGACATGCATTTGATGTTGCCTCCCACCTCATTCAGAATTGTCTCTTCACTCTTGAAATAGCCCTCTGCTGGTTTTCTTGTACAGACCTGAGTCACCAGACTTGAATGTCACAGATCTAGCCCTGAACAGACAAAAATCCTCCTGGTTTAGCCACAGCTTTTAGTTTGGCTATATACAGTAAGTTTTCATAGGCTCACACTCATCCACACAGGTTTTAATGAAGTTGGTAACAACTACAGCATACTCATCCAGACTCAAAAATGAATCCCTGAATATAGTCTAGTCCACTGATTCAAACCAGTCCTATTAGCACTCCTGTGCTTCCCTTGTCCAAACCTTCTCAGTCTTTACCACTGGTGCTGCAGTCTTCAGTCTCTGCCTGTACTCAGGAAGTAGAAGTACAGCCAGCTGGTCAGAAGAGAGGGTGTGGAACAGCACAGTAGGCATTCTTGATGGTGGTGTAACAGTGGTCCAGTGTGTTGTTTCCTCTGGTACTACAAATAATTTGTTAATGATAAATGTTTTAGTTACGTTTTCAAGCCGGCCTGGTTAAAAATCCCCCAAAATGATGATGAAGGCATCAGGGTGTGCTGTTTTGTGCATGTTGATCCCATTGCTCAGATCACCTAGAGTAGTGGTCACCAAACTTTTTAAGCCCAAGATCCCCTACCTCGGCCTTAGTGAAAGGTGAGATCGACCCCAGATCGATTAGTTATACGCATGCGCATCGGGGCAGAAAAGACCAGAAGTAAAACCCCGCAACCTGGAAGTAGAAATAATGTATAAAAACCAGGGGTACCCTCCCTTTTATGTACTGTGGACCTGTTTAATATTGACAGTATTCTTGTGGACCGGCCAACGGGGGGGTGGGGGGGGTGGGGGGGTGGTGTTAAACACAACGGGAATACAGCGACAGTCGAAACAGGTTCCTTATTTCCAGTCTATTCCGCAATTTAGTTTTCGCGTTTCTCGGCACTTAGCTTCTGTCCCGCTTGTTCACGTTTTCTCCGCTGAAAAAACTCAGTGGGTTTGTCTTTAAGTGCAGGGTGCTTGGACTCAGGGTACCGAAGCAGTTTTGAGGGCTTCATTGCCTCATTAGACAGCCTCCGAGCCTGAACTCCAATCTCCTGCCTGCTGCCAGATGCCTTGGCCAGGTGTGGCTGGTCGTGGGAGGGGTGAGAGGACAAGGTCAGGACTGAAGGTCCCTGTACTGGGGCTGCGGCGGTCGCAGTCCGAAGAGAGCAACCAACCGAGCAAGGAGTGCGACAGGCCCGCGCCTACCCACCTTGTAGGATCTATCAGCCGACAGAAGTTTGTTTCAGTAGATCACAGCGCGGTAGCTGCTCTGATACTTACGAAACCCTAAGCCCGAATTAGATCGTCTGCGAATATTTTATCACCGGGTTCCCTACGAACATTCGGTGTGGTGAACAGGTTTAGAGGCGGCACCCATCTGTCTGCGCTCCAGGCCAGTAGCAATGGTGCTTCCCGCCAGCCGCATGAGGCCAACCGTGATCCCTGGCGCAAGCTTATCACTGCATTTAGGTGACTGATGACTTCGCATGTGTTCAAGTTCAACAGTGGCATGACAGGGAATGAGGAAAGGTGCAGCTGACTCATATCATTTCCTCGTGGCCCGGTGGTTGGGGACCATTGAAATACACTGTGTAGTGCGGTGGGGGGGGAGCTACACACATGCGCACTGGGCAGAAAGAACGAAACTAAAACCCCGCAACCCAGAAACAATCTCTCAACAGTATTTGTGTATTTATTTTTCTTTTTTTTTTCGGGATCTACGGAGAAAGTCTCAAAGATCAACCAGTCATTCGCCATCGACGGTTTGGCGACCACTATCCTAGAGCCTGATTGACATTGGCCTGAGGTGGAATATACATCGCTACCAAAGAGATCACTGATAACTCCCATGGCTAGGAAAATGAACGGCACTTAATTGCAAGATATTCCAGTTCTGGTATACAATAGTTTCCTGCCAAAACTGGATACTGAGCTCCAGCCCTTCAACTCATGACTGCAGGTCAGGAACAAATGGCAATGGAGAAAGCAGAGGTAATTTTCCAAATGGCAAAGGAAATGGTGACGTCAGAAACTGTCCTCATACATTATGATGCACATCATCCAGTGAAGCTTGCCATGCACTGTTCAGAATGAACACATCCAGAAGAAAGGTGATCAAAGCTATCAAAACCACTTCCTGCAGTCTCAGAGTCAGCTGCTACACCAGCACAGGGGAGGCCCCAGAACCTGAGATTGTTTCACAGCCACAAGTCTCACCTGCAAAGCGGAGTGACCTCCTTGTCAGGAAAGACATTATCCCACAAGAGTAAGAAAGCCTCCACTTAAGTTTAAATCGGTTCAAAACAGTGAGTACCAGGTGATAATAAATTACAAAAGCAGTGAGGAATGTCTTGTATTTAATATTTCAGTAATATTGTATGTATATTGTTTACACAATGCATTGTGGGTTATATGTAAAAGTAGGTAAATTACATACATCATTACACCGCCACACAATCCTTGTGTGCCTCGTTTAAAGTAAAAACAAAGTTAGACTCGTATTCCTGGCTCCCTTGCTTTCCTTCCAATTGGTTCACTGTTTTGTAATTAAAACAAAACAGGTTGTTAATACAAATAATGTGTTTCATTGTATGTTTCAATGTACACATGATAAATAAACTTGAATCTTTAATTTTGACACTGAAAGGAAAGCACAAAAAATGGTATCTTTTCAGTGATACACACCAGCTGAGTGAAATGCCCCCACTGTGACATCGAAAGGAAGGAAGTTACAAGCACATGCACTAGGAATTGGAGACCTTTGCTACAGTATTTGACAACACCAGCATCAGCTCAATTTTGCTTTTTAATTACATGACAGCATTTGGCAGAAGGTACTGCCAAGACTCTTGGCAGAGCCTCCTTAGCTTTGAAATCCAGGGCAGACATCAGGGCTGTGCTGGGAAGTGAAGTGTGAAGGGGAGAAAAGGTGACACTGAGGCATGGGAAGAGCCATCTGCCCTGTCCGAGCAGGAGGTGGCCAGCTACGGCACCGTTAGAATGGATATCCAGTGCAACAAAACAGCAAGACAATTGGCACCATTTGCAAGGAGATGGATGATTCCTGCAGCCGGCACATAGGGACTGGGTGTGGTTCGATTCCAATGTTATTGACATGTTCTTCACATACTGTCTACCATCTGGAGCTACTTCTCATCTTCCCAAGACAACCCTTCCTTCAACTTCACTCGCAACAGTTCCCTTTAGAAAAAGCTGCAGAGGTCAGGAAACAGCCTGCTTCATCATGGGCACTAGTGGGTATGAGTGAGTTACATCGGCTGGGTGAATGGTGTCACAACAACCACCTTGCACCCAATGTAACTGAGAACAGGGATCGGTTGTAGACTTCAGGAAGGGACAGCGGGGCAGGCGCAATAGAAGCTTTCTCACACAGGTCTGGAACACCATTTGAAAAAGCAACCAGTTTTCAGTGCAGACACAGTAGAGACATCCCTCCCAGTCTCCATAAGAGAGAAGTACCGTACAGCAGAATAGTCATGGTTGGAATGGTCTGAGTCAGAGTTTTGGCTTTGGCTTCAGGGTTCAGCAAAAACAGGCGGAGGCAAGTTAAGTAGCTAAGTTTATTTCTTTATCTTATTTAACTCTTGAAAGAATTGGAGGTATGTCTGTGGTTCTGGGTGTCAGATGTGGGATTTCCAGGAGACTTCCAGCCTCCCCAAAGGCCACATCTGCACCAGGTGCATCAAGATGCAGCTCTTTAGAGATCATGGTAAAGAACTGGAGCTGCACCTCATTGATCTTTGGCTTGTTAGGGAAAGTGAGGAGGAGATAGACAAGAGCTACAGGGAGATAGTCACCCCAAAGCTACAGGAGACAGATAAATGAATGATTTTCAGGAGAGGGAAGGGAGAACATCAGACAGTGGAGAGTAGATGTGGCCATCCCCCTCAACAATAAGTACTCCATTTTAAGTGCTGTTGGGGGGATGACCTACCTGGGATAGCAACAGTGACCGTGCTTCTGGTACTGATTCTGGCCCTGTGGCTCTGAAGGGTAGGAAACTGAAGAGGATGGCAGCAGTAATGGGGGACTCTATAGTCAGGAGGACAGACAGGCAACTCTGTGGATGCAAAATGGAAACACAGATGGTAGTTTGTCTCCCAGATGCCAGGGCTTGTGATGTTTCTGAACACGTCAACAGTATCCTGAAAAGGGAGGGTGAGCAGCCAGAAGTCGTGGTACATATTGGTACCAATGACATAGGTAGAAAAAGAGAAGAGATCCTGAAAAAAGAATGCAGGGAGTTAGGAAGGAAGCTGAGAAGAGGACCTCAAGGGTAGTAATCTCAAAATTGCTGCCTGTGCCACACGACAGTGAGGATAGGAATAGAACAAGGTGGCAGGTAAATGCATGGCTGAAGAATTGGAGCAGGGGGCAGGGATTCAGATTTCTGGGTAATTGAGACCTCTTTTGGGGCAGGTGTGACCTGTAAAAAAGGAACGAGCTGCACTTGAATATAAGGGGGACTAATATTCTTGTGGTCAGGTTTACTAGAGCTGTTGGGAGTAGTTTAAACTAATATGGCAGAGGATGGGAACCAGTATGATAGAGCTGAGGATGAGCAACTAGGCTTATAAGTAGATGATGGGTGTAATCTGAATGTAAGGAAGGGACAAGCCAATGATTGGGTAGAAATGCAGACAGTGCAAAGAGTTAAATTGTACCACAGAGGCAAAATTCAAAAGAGCAAAGAATGCAGGACTCAAGATGCTGTATTTAAACACAAGTAGCATTTGGAATAAGGTGGATGAACTTGTGGCACAATTAGAGTTTGGTTAGTATGACGTTGTGGGCATCACTAAGTCATGGCTGATAGAAGGTCATAGTTGGTGTTTATCAAAGGACAGGCAGGAAGGCATAGGCAATGGTGTGGCTCTGTTAGTAAGAGATAGAATTACATCTTTAGAAAGAGGTGACAGTGTTAGAGAATGCCAAATCTTTGTGGGTTAAGTTAAGAAGGGTAAAAAAAACTATAATGGGAAGCATATATAGGCTTCCAAATGGTAATAAAGATGTGGGGTTGAGATTGCAAAGGAAGCTGGAAAAGCCATGTAAAAAGGGTAATGTCACAATTGTAATGGGAGACTTCAATATGCAAGGGGATTAGGAAAATCAGATTGGTGTTGGATGTAAAAGAGGGAATTTGTTGAATGCCTATGAGATTGATTTTTAGAGCAGCTTGTGCTTGAGCCTACTCGGGGAAAGGCTATTTTAGATTGGGTGTATGTAATAATCCAGATTTAATTAGGGAGCTTAATGTAAAGGAAACCTCAGGAGGCAGTGATCATAATATGATTGAATTCACACTGCAATCTGAGGGGAAGAATCATAAATCAGATATACAAGCATCACAATGGAATAAAGGGAATTACAGAGGCATAAGAGAGAAACTTGCCCAGGTGGATTGGAGGAGGATACTGGCTGGGATGACAGCAGAGCAGTGATGGCTGAAGTGTCTGGGTCTAGTTCACAAGGCACAGGATAAATATGTGCCATGAAAGAAGTAGTTCTCAAATGGCAGGTGAAGGCAACTGTGACTGACAAGGTAAGTTAAAGACTTCAAGACAGTGCATATAAGGTAACAAAAGTGAGTGGGAAGTTGGATGATTGGGCAGTTTTTAAAATCCAACAAAAGGCAACTAAAAAAAACCTTAAAAAGGGAAAAGATGAAATATGAGGACAAACTAGCCAATAATATAAAGCAAGATACTAAATTATTTTTTCAGTTATATGAAGAATAAAACGGAGGTGAGAATTGATATTGGACCACTGGAAAATGAAGCTGGTGAGGTAGTAATAGGGGACACAGAAATGCTGGATGAACTTTGGATCAGTCTTCACTGTGGCAGACACTAGCAGTGAGTGTCAGGGAGCAGGAGTGAGTGTCTATTACAAAGGAGAAAAGCGCCAGACAAACTGATAGGTCTTAAAGTAGATAAATCACCTGGACCAGATGCATTACATCCCAGGGTCTTGAGAGAGGTTGCTGGAGAGATAATAGATGCATTGGCTATGATCTTTCCAGAATCACTTGATTCTGGCATGGTTCCAGAGTACTGGCAGATTGCAAATGTCACCCCACTCTTTAAGAAGTGAGGAAGGCAAAAGACAGGAAATTGAAGGGCAGTTAGCCTAATCTTAGTGGTTGGGAAAGTGTTGGAGTCCATTATTAATGATGAGGTTTCAGGGTACTTCAAGACAAATGATAAAATAAGTCAAAGTCAGCTTGGTTTCTGTGAAGGGAAATCTTGCCTAACAAATCCGTTAGAGTTCTTTGAGGAAGTAACAAGCAGGGCAGACAAAAGAGAAGTGGATGTCACTTACTTGGATTTTCAGAAGGCATTTGATAAGGTTTCACACATGAGGCTGCTTAACAAGATAAAATCCTATGGTGTTACAGGAAAGATACTGACAAGGATAGAGGAATGGTTGACAAGCAGGAGGCAGCGAGTGGGAATAAAAGGGGCCTTTTCTAGTTGGCTGCCAGTGACTAGTGGTGTTCCTCAGGGGTCAGAGTTGGGACCGCTACTTTTTGCATTGTTTGTCAATGATTTAGATAATGGAATTGAAGGCTTTGTGGCAAAGTTTGCAGATGATACAAAGATAGGTGGAGGAGTAGGTAGTGATGAGGAAGCAATGAGATTGTAGCAGGACTCAGACAAATTGGAAGAATGGACAAAAAAGTGGCACTTGGGAAATGTATGATCATGTATTTTGGTAAAAGGAACAATAGTGCAGACTATTATCTAAATGGGGAGAAGGTTCAAACATCAAAGGTGTAAAGGGACTTAGGAGTCCTTGTGCAAGACTTCCAGAAGGTTAATGTACAGGTTCAGAAGGCAAATGTTATAGAAAACATAGAAAACCTACAGCACAATACAGGCCCTTCAGCCCACAAAGTTGTGCCAAACATGTCCTTACTTCAGAAATTACTAACCTTACCCATAGCCTTCTATTTTGCTAAGCTCCATGCACCTATCCAAAAGTTTCTTAAAAGACCCTATCATATCGTTATGTTACCATTTATTTCAAAGGGAATAGAAAATGAAAACAAGGGACAATGCTGTGGCTTTATAAGACACTGGTTAGGCCACACTTGGAGTATTGTCAATAGTTTTGGGCTCAAAAAGGATGTATTATCATTGGAGAGAGTGCAGAGGAGGTTCACAAGGATGATTCTGGGAATGAAGGGGATAACATATGAGGAGCATTGGGCCTGTACTCACTGGAACTGTGAGAATGCAGGGGGATCTCATTGAGACTCTCCAAATGTTGAAAGGACTAGATAAGGTGGATGTGCAAACAATGTTTCCTATTGTGGGGGTATCCAGAACTAGAGGGCACAGCCTCAATATTAATATAAGAACATAAGAGATAGGAGCAGGAGTAGGCCAATCGGCCCCTCAAGCCTGCTCCGCCATTCAACAAGATCATGGCTGATCCAATCTTAATTCTAGTTATCACCGAATCCCACAAGGCAACAGTGCCAACCAACAGGGCACCATGCCGCACATTTTATTTTATTATTCATCCCGTCCAAACCCATGTGATCACCCGGGGGAAAAAAAAAATTTGCCAATGGGCTGAATGGCCTAATTCTGCTTCTATGTCTTTTGGTTTAAGGGGAAATCAAGGGAACACATACCAGACCTCATCGAGGAGACAGCAGTGGTAAGGAAGACCAGCTTCAGGTTCCTGGGTGTCAACATATTGATGCAATAATGAAAAAGGCACACCAGTGGGTATACTTCATTAGGAACAATGAGATTTGGTATGTCACCAAAGCCGCTTTCAAATTTCTAAAGATATACCATGGAGAACATTATGACTCCTTGCAGCACCCTCTGGTATGGAGAGAGCACTGCACAGGATTGGGAAAATCTACAGAAGGTTGTAAACTGAACCAGCTCTATTGTGGCCATGATCCTCCCCACCGTCAAGGACATCTTCACAAAGTGATACCTCAGGAAGGCAGCATCTATCACCATTTAGGCAATGGCCACTTCTCATTACTACCATCAGGGAGCCCGAAGTCACACATTCACCATTTTAGGGCCATCTTCTTCTCCTTTGGCACCAGACTTCTGTACGGTCCACAAACCCATGGGAAGTAATTGTTTTTGAGTCTGGGGGTGGTCCTGGCATAGATGCAGCGATGCCTCTTCCCTAACGCGATTGGGACAAACAGTCCATAAGCAGTGTGGGTGGAATCCTTCATGTTATTGCTGGCCTTTGCCCAGAACCTTTCTGTATACATGTCCTTGATGGTGTGTTGGGCAGATTTATTTAGCGGTTGTCGAGCCATCCTGTTTGCCACAGTGCAGTTTCCAAAGCACACAGTGATGCTCTCTACTGCACATTTGTAGAAAGTCATGTGTGTACATGGCCTCCTCGGAAAATAAAGGCTTTCTTGATTGTGAAGGATGTGTTCAGGAACCTTTGAGAGGTTGTGCAAGATGTTCACTCCCAGGAGTTTGAAATTGCTCGCAGTTTCCATTGCTGTGCAACTGATGCAAAGAGGACTGTGAGTGGTGCAGCTTTTCCTGATGTCGATAACCATCTCCTTTGTCTAGTTGACAGTGAGGAATAAGCTATTTGCCCAGCACCAGGCCTCCAGCTCTTCCACCTCCTCTCCTCTCTGTAAGCTATCTCATTGTTGTTGGTGATGAATCCTGTCAGTGTCATGTCAACGATGAACTTGACAATGAGGAATATGTGGGTGTTTGACTGTGCAGTCATGTGTGAGCAGAGTGTACAGCAGTGAGCTCACTACACAGCCCTGGGGGACACCCGTGTTGAGGGTGATTAGGAGGGAGGAGCAGTTGTGCATCTTGACCATATGATGTCTGTTTTGTTTTCTTTTTGCACTTTTTAAATATATTTTCCATTGTAATTTATCCTAATTTTTAATCTATTACACCGTACTACTTCCACAAAACCATATAACCATATAACAACTACAGCATGGAAACAGGCCATCTCGGCCCTTCTAGTCCGTGCCGAACGCTTCTCTCACCTAGTCCCACCTACCTGCACTCAGCCCATAACCCTCCATTCCTTTCCTGTCCATATACCTATCCAATTTTACTCTAAATGACAAAATCGAACCTGCCTCTACCACTTCTACTGAAAGCTTGGCTCTTTCACACACTAAATGGCAGGGCTCTCTCCAACTCATCCCTGATTCTCACTCTCCTGGCAGTGGCAGCTGTCAGAGCTGAGCCAATATCCATCCTCAACCCAATTCCACATTTATGTCTTTCCATGGGATGTCACAGAATCCAAGTCAAAGGCAGATACTTGTTCTTCCAAATCCCCTAGGTCAGTTCAACCATCCACTGCTAAGCTCAATACAACCCACATAACAATCATCGCAAGTTCCTCTTAAAGACCTTCTGAAAATTAGAAACCTTTTCCTATGGTTTCTCGGGCAACCTTTAACTAGGAACTAGGAGGCTCAAGAAATACATCATGGAAACAGGACATTTGGCCCACATCAGCCATTGTGCCAACCTAACCTAGTCCTGTATCCCTGTAAAACTTCCCTATCTGTGTTGAGAGCATTATAACATGCTGCATAACTGTGTGGTATAGAAACTGCAATGCTGCGGACAAGAGGGTTCTACAATGGGTAGTTAAAGCTACCCAATGCAACCTTGGCACTAATCTTTCTGCCAACAAGGACATTGATTAAGAAAGATGCCAGATGCGGTCCAGGAATATCACAAGGGATCACACCCACCCTACTGACATGTCTGTAGTAACAATCATCTTGACCTCCTTTACACTTGTGTACTTACAAATAACAATAAACAATCTTAAATCTTGAAACATGCTAATAGAGTCATGGATTATTACAGCACAGAAACAGGCCCTTTGGCCCATCTAGTCCATGCTGAACTGCTATTCCACCGAACTGCATTGACCCTCACCTAGACCATAGTCTCCATACTGCTCTTATCTATGTACTTATCCAAGGTTTTCTTAGATGTTGCATTCAGCCCAACATTTCCACTGGCAGCTTATACCACCCTCTCAGTGAAGAAGATCCCCCTCAAGTTTTCCAAACAGATTCATAAGCTGGAAATGAGAAAATTAATTATACACATTTTAAAAAATCATTTTATCATAATGTGTCAAAGCATGAGGCTGCAAGGTTGTTGCAAAATCTTGCTAGTTTGTTAGTGGCTGACCCTTGACCATCCTCTGGAATGGGTCGATAAGCACCTACCTCGTCCACAATGCTTACAGCCAGTGAATGTCTATCCTGCAGGCATTCACAGAAAAACAAAAAAAAATAGAATCAATGAAAGACTAAACACAAGGATTGACAAGCAACCAATGCGCAAATACAAATTAATAAATAAATAAATAATACTGAGAACACTAGTGTCAAGTACTTGAAATTGAGTCCATGGCTTTTGGGATCAGTTCAGTGTAGTGGTGAGTGAAGTTATCCACGCTGGTTCAGGAGCCTGATGGTTGAAGGGTAATAACTGCTCCTAAACCTGGTGATGTGGGACCTCATGTTTCAGCAACACTTTCACGATTTGCTGAAGATTCTATTTCTAATCTCCCTGGGCATTCATCAGCTCTCTAGTGCCAAATTCCTCCAACCTTTAGAATAAATGTTATCACCCCTAGAACATAGAGCACCAAGGAGCAATGATCCCCTAGACTTGATTCCCCTCACCAAGTATGGTGAGCATTTTAACTGCCTTATCCATCCAAGTATTAAGGCCATTCAGCTCTCATAGAGTAATAGAGCACTGCAGCAAAGACCCTTCATCCCATCTAGTTCATTCAAAGCGATCAAAGAGGTTATAGTGTTGCTAGACAGTAGTGATTAGGGTTTGGCAGTTGTTCCAAGAACTGAAAAGTTGAAGGGAAGAGGCCGTCCTTGAACCTGATGGTGTGGGACTTCAGGCTTCTGTACTTCCTGCTCAAGGGTAGCTGTGAGAAGACCCATAAATCTCTGCAGCCTCTGTAGAACATCAGAATCAGATTTATTATCACTGACTTTTATAATGTGAAACCTTGCTTGTTTTTCAGCAGCAGTACAGTGCAAAGACACACTGTTCTGGAGCCAGAACTGCTTACAACAATCCAACCATAGCCAGAGTGACATTATGTACAAGTTACATAAAATCTGCTTACTTCTGTTATTTGTCCCTCAATTTATGACTCTCAGTATCCCAAAATCACATTTTGTGTCATTCAAAAGTGTCTAGGCCCATGCATACTAGCTCCCTTCATACATGAATATCCTTCAGAACTGCATCATTTAATCTATAATCAGCAGTCACTTTATTAAATCCACCTATTTATTAATGCAAATATCTAATCAGCCCATCATAGAAACATAGAAAATCTACATCACATTGCAGGCCTTTCAGACCACAATATTGTGCCAACCATGTAACTCTACTCTAGAAACTGCCTAGAATTTCCTGGCCGCATAGCCCTCTATTTTTCTAAGCCCCATGTACCTGAGTCTCTTAAAAGAGACTATTGTATCCGGCACTACCATCTTCACTGGCAGTGGTTTCCATGCACCCACCCACTACCTCTGACATCCCCTTGTACCTACTCCTAAGCACCTTTGAGCTACGCTCCCTCATGTTAGCCATTTCATCCTTGGAAAAAGCCTCTGGATATCCACATGGCTAAGCCCCTCATCATCTTGTACACCTCTATCAGGTCACCTCTCATCCTCTGTTGCTCCAAGGAGAAAAGGCCAAATTCACTCAACCTATTCTAATAAGGCATGCTCTCCAATCCAGGCAACATCCTTGTAAACTTCCTCTGCACTCTCTCTATAGTATCCACATCCTTCCTGTAGTGAGGTGACTAGAACTGAACATAGTATTCCAAATAGGGTCTAACTAAGGTCTTATATGGCTGTAACATTACCTCACGGCTCTTGAACTCAGTTGGATGAAGGCCAACACACCATACACCTTCTTAACATCACTGTCAACCTGTGCAACAGCTTTGGACATGGACCACAAGACCTGCTAATCTTCCACACTGCCAAGCGTTCTACCGTTAATATTATATTCTGTCTTCAAATTTGACCTACCAAAATGAACCACTTTACACTTAGAATTCCATCTGCCACTTCTCAGTTCAATTCTGCTTCCTATCGATGTCCTGCTGTAAACTCTGACAATCCTCTAGACTATCCACAACACCCCAGGTCATTTATAAAAATCACAAAGAGGAGGGGTATCAAGTAGTAGCAAGTCAATGCATAAAAGCATGCAGACATGGTCAAGAGATTCAGTTGTTGTTCAGACCAAACATCAGAATGGGGAAGAAATGTGATCTAATTTACTTTGACTATGTAATGATTGTTGGTGCCAGGAGGGGTGGCTTGTATAACTCAGAAACTGCTGATCTTCTGGGATTTTCATGCACAACTGTCTCTAGAGTTTACAGAGGATGGTGCAGGAAACAAAAAGCATCCAGTGAACAGCAGTTCTGTGGGTGAAAATGCCTCGTTATTGAGAGACATCAGAGGGGAATAGCCAGACTGTATCAAGCTGACAGGAAGGTAACTCAAATAAACAGACATACAACAGTGGTGTGCAGAAGAGCATCTCTGAACGCACAGCATGTTGAATTTTGAAGTGGATGGGCTACAGCAACAGGTGGTACCAAATAAATTGTCCAATGTGTGCATAGTCGCTTATGCTGTTCTTTCTTCTAAGTGCCCGCTACATCCTTCAGTAGTGTAAATCACATCAGCCACTTGCTTTCTCATCTCCAGTGTATCTATGTCCCCTTTTCACCTTCTAAACAAAGACCATATTTTATAATCCAGCCCACACACCACCTTGTTGAATTTGCACTAAACTTCACAAGTAGTTGAAGTACAGTTACTTGAGTCAAGTGTGATGTTCTCCTAAGGGGCTGTCTATTGGTGGGTCTTCAGGCAGCTGTAGAATAGAAGCAGAATTATCCATTCTGGCCATTGAGTCTGCTCCACCATTCCATCATCTCAACCCTATTCTCCTGCCTTCTTGCGGTAAATTTTCACATCTTGCCTAAGCAAGAACTGATCAACTTTCATTTTAAATATACCCAAAGATTTGGCCTCTACAGTCATCTGTGGCAATGAATTCTACTGATTCACCACACTCTGGCTACAAAAAAATCTTCCTCTTCTCTACAGGGACGACCTGCTATTCTGATGTGCCAACCTCATTGCTGAGGCCTTACTGGGATTGCTGTTTGTCTGGAACCCCCACTTGACCTAACCACCTTGTGTGAACCTACCAGGAGCTAAGCACCAGATGGCTGAACTCCAGACAACACCATACTCAGGATCTCAGGAGCTTACAAGCCTCTCAACCATGAAAGGTTACGATCGTCAACAGTACCTATTCCTAACCTTAAGGTTTGATATTGCTTGCTTTCTCCGGCCAAAACCTCCAGGACAAGCTGTTCCCGATATAAATTAAATAGGAGTGCAGATTGGCAAATACCAGTCTGGGCTCCTTGGATTATTGTGACTAAAGGTTTCCTTATCACAAGATTTCAGCTTCAAGTAACCTCTCACCTCAATCAACACTGCTCCTTAGTTTGACTGCTTGCAACGTACATTTTGAATTTTAAATATTATTAATTTTTTTACAGCTCACATGATGCATTGGAAAGAGTGCAGAGGAGATTTGCCAGGATTGAAGAGATTGGATGGGATTGACAGGACTGATGAAAGGTTGCAACTCAAAATGTCAACTGTTTATTCATTTCTATAGATCCTGCCTGACCTGCAGAGTCCCTCCAGCACTTTGTGAGTGTTGTTTTGGATAGGCTGCATTTCTTTTCCCTGGAGAGGAGACTGGGGGGGCTGACTAATAGTGTGTAAGATTATGATGGTCACAGATAGGGTAGATAGTCCAAATCTTTTTCACATCAGAAACAAGACAAGAGCAAAAAAAGGTGAAATGTTTAAGTGGGAGGGGGGTTCCCTGGGGCGATCTTCATCTCTCAGAGGGTAATGAGATGCCAGCGGAAATGGTGGATGAGGGTTCAATTTTAACATTTAAGAGAAATTTGGATAAGTATTACATGAATGAGAGGGGAATGGAGGGCTCTAGTATGACAATGGAACCAGGAAGAAAAATAGCTTGGCATAAAGCAGAGAGGCCTAATGTCCCAGATTAAATCTTCTCTGCTGTAGCGCACTATGACTATCATTTTAAGCTGAGATTTTAAAAGTTACTTTCTTTTTTACACAGAGGGTGGTAAATGTGATGTGAGAGAAAGTGGTGGAATTGGACCACAAGACATAGGAGTAGAATTAGGCCATTTGGCTGACCAAGTCTGCTCCGCTATTCTATTAGAGTTGATCCATTTTCACTCTCAGCCCCAACCTCCTACTTTCTCCCCATATCCTTTCATGCCCTGACTAATCAAGAATCTATCAGCCTCTTCCTTAAATATACCCAAAGGCTTAGCCTCCACAGCCACCTGTGGCAACAAATTTCACAGGTTCACCACTCTCTAGCTAAAGATATTCCTCCTCATCTCTGTTCTAAAAGAACTCCCCTCTATTCCGAGGCTGCGTCTCCTGGTCTTAGACTCTCCCACTATAGGGAACATCCTCTCCACATCCATTCTATTGAGGCCTTTCGACATTCAACAGATTTCAATGAGGTCATTCTTCTGAATTCCAGTAAATACAGGCCCAGAGCCATCAAATACTCTTCATATGACAAACCTTCCAATCCCAGCATAATTTTTGTGAACAACACACACAAAATGCTGGTGGAACACAGCAGGCCAGGCAGCATCTATAAGGAGAGGCACTGTCGACGTTTCGGGCAGAGACCTGGCTGGTGGCACAGTGGCATCAGCGCTGGACTTTGGAAGCAAAGGCTCCTGAGTTCGAACCCAGTCAGTCCCCCCGCCCCCCGGCACGCTTTCCGTCCGTACTGGGTTGAGTGCCAAGCTAGCCACTCAGCCTCATAAAAAACAAGGGTCAAGTCAGGAACGTTCATAACATGACCCAGCTAATCTGAAAGGGGACCAATCCTGACACCATGTGCCAGACAAGAATAGTTTGTCTGGTGTGACAAACTATGAATGATCGATCCAGTCCGTGCTGAACTGTACCCAGCAGAGGACAATTTTAATGACATTGTAATGATAATTTTTGTGAACCTCCTTTGAACCCTCTCCAAAGACAACACATCCTTTATTAGGTAAGGGACTCACAATACTCCAAGTGAGGCCTCACTAGTACTTTATAAAGCCTCAACATTACATCCTTGCTTTTATATTCTAGTCTGCTTGAAATGAATTTGCTTTCACTGCATTTGCCTTCCTCACCACAGATTCAAACTACAAATTAACATTTAGGAAAACCTGCATGAGGATTCCCAAGTCCCTTTGCACCTCAGATTTTTGAATTTTCTCTCCATTTAGAAAATAGACTATGCCTTTAATTCTTGTACATTAAACAATAACCATTAATTGTATTCCATCTGCCACTTCTTTGCTCATTCTCCTACAGTGTCGAAGTCTTTCTGTTACCTCTCTACTACCTCAGCATTACCTGCCCCTCCACCTATTTTCATATTTTCAGCAAACTTGGCCACAAAACTGTTAATTCCATCATCCAAATCGTTGACATATAGCATAAAAAGTAGTAGTCCCAAAACTGATCCCTATGGAACACCACGAGTCACAGGCAGCCAATCAGTAAAAGCTCCCTTTATTCCTACTCTTTGCCTCCTGCCAATTAGCCACTGCTCTATCCATGCTAGAATCTTTCCTGCAAAACCATGGGATCGTATATGTGATAACTTGTCAAAGGCCTTCTGAAAATCCAAGTACATAATATCAACTAATTCTCCTTTGCCTATGCTGTTTGCTATTTCTTCAGTTCCAATAGATTTGCCAGGCAAGATTTTCCCTTAAGGAAACAATGCTGACTACGGCCTACTTTATCATTTGCCTCCAAGTACCCAGAAACCAGATCCTTAACAATCGACTCCAACATCTTTGCAATGACTGAGGTCAGACTAACTGGCCTATCATTTCTTTTCTTCTGCTTCTCTCCCTTCTTGAAGAGTGGACTGACATTTCCAATTGTCCATTCCTCCTGAACCAATCCAGAATCAATTGATTCTTGAAAGATCATTACTAATGCCTCCACAATATCTTCAGCCACCACTTTCAGAGCCCTGGGGTGTAGACCATCTGGTCCAGATGACTTATCAACCTTCAGAACTTTCATTTTCCTGAGACCTTTCTCCCTAGTAATGACAACATCACACACTTCTGTCCCTGGACACTCTCGACTTCTGGCATACTGCTAGTGTCTTCCATAGTGAAGAATGATGCATTCAGGTGGAACGGTAGTGTAATGGTTTGCACACGCTTTACAGTACAGGCAACCTGGGTTCAATTCCTGCCCCTGACTGTAAGGAATTTGTATGTTCTCCCCATGAACATGTTGATTTCCTCCCACAGTCCAAAGACTAAGTTAATTGGCCACTGTAAACTGTCCATTGATTAGGCCAGGACTAGACTGGAGGATTGGTGGGAGATGTGCCTTGAAGGGCTTTATCTCAATGAATAAATAAATAGCTAAATAAATAAATAAATTGATCAGTCGATCAATAAATAAATAGTGTGCTTATTCCATTTGTCTGCCATTTCCTTGCCCTCATTACTATCTCTCCAGCATCATTTTCCAGCAATCCGATCTTTAATCTTTATGTATCTGAAGAAATTTTTGGTATTCTTTTTAATATTATTGGCTAGCTTACCTTCATATTCCATCTTTTCCTTTCAATCATCTTGTCAGCCACAGTAGTGTCATCCTGCCTTTAGAATACTTCTTACTCTTTGGAATATCTATATCCTGTGCCTTCTGAATTGCTCCCAAAAATTCCAGCTGTTGCTGCTTTGCCATCACCCCTGCCAGTGTTCCTTTCCAATCAATTTTGGCCAGCTACTCTCTCATGCCTCTGTAATTCCCCTTACTGCACTGTAATACTGATACATCTGACTTTAGCTTCTCCTTCTCAAACTGCAGGGTGAAGTCCATCGTATTATGATCACTGGTGCCTGAGGATTCCTTTACCTTAAGCCCTCTAGTTAATTCCAGTTCACTGCACAACATCTATTCCAAAATAACTGATTCTCTAGTGGGCTCATTCACGAGCTGCTCTAAAATTTATCTCAAAGGCATTCAAAAATTTCCCTTCTTGGGATCTGGCACCAACCTGATTTTCCCAATCTACCTCCATACTGATATCCTCATGACTTTTGTAACATTGTCCTTTTGGTATGCATTTTCCATCTTCCTTGTAATTTGTACACCACATCCTTACTACTGTTCGGGAGTCTGTATTTAACTTCCATCAGGGTCTTTGTACACTTGCAGTTCCTTAGCTTTACCCACAATGATTCAACAGCCTCTGAACCTATGTCAACTCTTTCTAATTAATTTCATTTTTTACAAACAGAGCCACACCAGCCCTCTGCCTCCCTGCTTGTCTTTTCAATACAATATGTATCCTTGGACATTAGGCTCCCAGCTATAATCTTCTTTCAGCCAGGATTCAATGATGTCTACAACATTAGACATACCAATTTGTAACTGTGCTACAAGTTCATCCACCTTATTCTGAATACTGCACATATTCAAATATAACACCTTCACCCTTTTCCAGTTTGTCCACCTTTTACATTTCAACCTATCCTGTTGACTGCCATTCTTCTCTGACATCCCTCACTAATAAGACTTTTTCACACAGAGAACTCCCGCTAACTGGATATTTTTTGCACCATCCTCTATAAAGCCACATAGATCACATATCTTCATCATTCTGATTTAGGTCTAGACAACAGCTGAACCTCTTGACCATGTTTGCATGCTTTTATGCATTGAGTTGCTGCCACATGATTGGCTGATTAGATATTTGCTTTAATGAGTAGATTAACTAATGAAGTGGTCACTATTACTGGCTTTATGAAGTAAAATTTGTTGTTTTGGGGCAGCACTACAGTGCAAAGACGCAAGATCACAATAAATTACAATAATAAATCATGCAAAAAATTGAATAAACTAAAAAAAGTACAAAAGTGGTTCACGGTTCATTGACTGCCAGAAGGGAAGAAGCTGTTCCTTAAACATTGAGTGGGGGTCCTCCGTCTCCTGTACCTTCTCTCCAGTGGTAGTAACAAGAAGTGGGTATGGTCCTATGGTTCTCAAGTGGACTAATGGGATTAATGTAGATGAGTATAAGGTTGGAATTGGCATAGTGGGCTGAAGCCCTATTTCAGTTCCACTGCCAAATTTAAGATTTATTAACTATCCTGAACACTCTTAAATAAGACAATGCCCTTAATTACTATGGTCCTGGTGGTGAAGATCTTGGGTCAGTAAGAGAGTCTATCTGATGAGTAGACATCCCAACCAGGCGCTTTGGTTAAAGAAAAGGTTTGTCATTGGATATGGTGATGAAAGAGAATCTAGAATAGAATCCAATCCTTACAGAAAACAGGATAGGAGGAAGTATAGTCAAGGCAGCTGTGGGAATCTGTGGACAGTAATGATGTTTAATAACTTGTATTTCCTCTAATATTGAGACATATTCTGGGATAGAGTGAGAAGCTTTCGTTTGTGTGCCATCCAGTCATACTGTTATCCATTACCATGTGGAGGCAGTATAAAAGAAAATTTAAAAAACAGAATGTAGGATATTTACAGTTTACAGAGAAAGTGCAGTGCAGGCAAATAATAAGCTGCAAGCCTATGACATGGAAGATTCGGAGATCAAGAGCTCATCGTTATTGCCTATGGTGTCGGCAAAGGATTCTAATTTATCCATGGAGATGGAGGCAGAGATCTCCAGAAGGGGAAGGGAACAGTCTTTAATCCATGCTGGCCACTAATACATCCAAGCTGTGACTCTTCACCAACAGAATTTGGAATTTGCAAAGGATTAGCGTCACATAACCAATACACTTCAAGCAACACACACAAAATTCTGGAAGAACTCAGCAAGTCAGGCAGCATCCATGGACAGGAATAAACAGTCAATATTTCAGGCAAAACCCTTCATCAGGACAGTCAGATTAAGATAAACTTCAACATCTCCCATGATTTACACTACTAATTCACACATTGCTGGATGTAGAAAGAATTTATCTAATGTCCAGGATCTTTTTGCAACTGTAAAAAGAACCATATTATGGAATCTTGCTGTTCAAGAAAAATTGTGCATGATCAATGTTCGCTCTAATTTGTAATGACCTATAATCTCGTGCGTGCAATTTTATGCCTAGTGACAACAACATGTGTGGACTGAGTTTTATAAATAGAGGTATTCATTTTAACAGCTAGCAAAACTTTTTCAATAATAACTTTGATCTCCTCCAGCATTTGATTGTTTACGCTCTTGGTCATCTGGATTTCTACAAACCATACAAATCCTGCAGTGGGCAATGAAGGCTTTTCTCACCAGAGTTTCTGTACACCGTCCGTATATGACTTGCTTGCTAATGATGCTTTAAAAAGTTAAGTTTCCAAATATCACTCTACTTCTTCCCACTTGTAAATTCTCCAGGAACTTTTGCATCAGGACAATACATTAAGGTAACACCAGTTTCTGTATTGTACATAAATATTTCTCATAGCTGCACGTGCCTGATCTCATGAGCTTTTGGTGTATGAGTTTCTACTGTTTCATTCAGCCATTCTGTTTTCAACAACACTTCATTGGAAGTGGTTCAAAAATATTTATTTTAAGTTGAAAAGTAGGTGAAGTGAACAAGAGAAGAAATATCTGTGTTGGGCAGAGATCAAGGAGACTACATAGATTGGGCAATACCGACAAAATGCTAGAGGAACTCAGCAAGTCAGGCAACATCTATGAAGAGGCGTAAACTCTTTCTAATTGACTCGGGGGGGGGGGGAAGGGGCAAAAACCTGAATAAGAATGTTGGGGGAGGAGAAGTACCATGCAGCAGGTGATAGGTGAAACCAGGTGAGGGGAAAGGTAGGTGGGTGGGGCTGTTGGACTATTTTCCCAAAACTGAAGGAGGCTAGGGGCTGAACTAAATGAGGTTTACCAAATCATGAGAGACATAGATTAGGAGGACGGTCAGAGTCTTTTTCCTAGGATATGGTAGATTGAAACTAGAGAGCACAAGGTTAATATGAGAGGAGCAAGATTGAAAGGGACCTGAGGGGCAACACTTTCACACGGAGGGTGATGTGCATATGGAACATGGTGCTAGAGGAGGTGCTGGATGCAGAAACAATAGTAATGTTTAAAACATTCAGACAGGCACAGGGAAAGGAAAGATTCAGAGGGTTATGCAGGCAAATGGGATTAGTTTAGATGAGCATTGTGTTGAACGTGGGGAAATTGGGTCAAGGAGCCTGCTTCTGTGCTGTACAAGTCTATGAATCCATGAACCTACGTTCTCAGGGTAACTATTATGTTAGAGACAGAGAAAATGAACAAAAGAAGTTGAAACCAATTTCCATCTTGGCCGAGTTTTGAATTGACATGTTTTGTACAGTTATGTTAAGTGTAAACGGTCGTGAAAAATGTCTGAGGTTAGAAACATAGAAAATCTACATCACAATAGAGGCCCTTCAGCCCACAATACTGTACTGAACATGTACTTATTTTACTTAGGTTATCAAGGTTTGCTAAAAGATCAAGAGATACAAAGTTCAGTCACATTTATGGAGTGTGGTGCATATCTACACAAGCACAAACTCTGCTTTTTCCTCTCACTTAACATGCTGCCTGATCAGCCAAGTATATAGAGTATATAGTATATAGCAAAGAAATGGGTCCAAGATTCCCGTCAAAACCTACTCCCATTGGACCTATAGCCTTTCCTATCCATGTACCTGCCCAAGTGCTTCTTAAATGTTGTAATGTACTGTGCTTATCTCACCCACTTCCTCCGGCAACTCATTCCATATACCGACAATCCTCTGGGTGAAAAAGTCACCCCTCAGGTTCCCATTAAGCCTCCTCCCTCTCACCTTAAACCTATGCCCATTGCCCAATCAGAAATTTTAACTTTATTTTTATAACTTTATTCTGTATAATTGTTGAATGTTGCATGTTGTACCAGTACACCTCAGCATTTTCCTAATACATGTAAATGCTTATGGAAAATTAAGTTGATCCTTGATCCTTGAAAGAGACTGCATATTGGCCCTGTTTAGCCTTTCATGATTTTATACACATCTAGAAGATTGCTCCTAATTCTCCTACGCTCTAACGAAAAATATCCCAACCTGCTCAACTTTTCTCCATAAATCAGTCCATCAAGTCCCCACAACATACTTGTAAACCTTATCTGTGCTTTTACTCGCATTTTTCTGTTTTTAAACCAGATATCCAGTATCTGCAGTTTTTGTTTCTGCTCCTCAACTGAATTAGTTGATCATGGCAAAGGAGGCATCATGACAGCCATAAACTTGAAATATTAAATGTCTGTTTATTCCAGTGGTTCAGATGACTGTACTTTAAAGCAATTTATTGAATGTGAAGCAACCAGACAGATGGTATGAGCTATTGTAGGTAATCTTCATATTTCTGGAAAATTGGGGAGCTTTGAACAAGGAGTTAGTGAATTACATCCTTCATACATTTAGCAAGATGCATTGGATAGAACATTGCAAATTGCATGGAAGACACTGAATTTTCATTAAGATAATAAATACTGCCTGAGACCAGCAAAATGCATCTTAAAATAAAAGAAAGGCAGATATTATGTGTTAGTACTGAATTCTATTGCAATCAAAATGGCTGATCAATGCTTGTGCTTGAGAACACAGTCCATCTTTCTGCATAGGTATTTCATACAGATATTTTCTCCAATGTAGTTGACTGCTCTCACATCATTGCATTTAGCAATATGTATATAACAAGCTACATTATTGAAGAATATTATATGGTTTAAGATAATTCAACATAACAAATGATATTGGCTGAAATCATTCTGGGATACCTTCAGAAGAATATACCTCAAAAAGGCTGCACCTGTCATTAAAGGCCCCCATCACCACGACACGCCTAAAGACACATATTCAGCATTTTAAAAAGGGCTTCTTCCCCTCTGTCATCAGATTTCTGAATGGACAATGAACCCATGTACACTACCTAGGGAATATCAACCTCTCCCATTTCAGCACAGCCCAATGCACAGGATTGCAAGAGACTGCAGAGGGTTATACACTTGGCCATTTTCATCATGGGCACGACCCTCCCCACTAACGAGAACCTCTTCCAGAAGCAGGGTCTTAAGAAGGTGGCATGCATCATTGAGGGCCCTCACCATCTGGGGCATACCCTCTTCTCATTACTACCATCAAAGAGCAGGTACAGGAGTCTGAGGGCACACACTCAACATTTCAGGAATAGTTTCTTCCCCTCTGCCGTCAGATTTCCAAATGGATAATGAACCTGCCTCATTATTCATTTGTTTTTGCACTATTTAACTACTTTTGCAATTTATGTATTAACTTGCTCTCTGCTGCTGTTGCTGGTAATAAGTCTGATTCTGATTCTGTCTGTATGTGAAGTCAGATTCTTGACTGTTTTGCAAAGAATCTGAAGTATGTAGTACAGAACATTCAGATCACTGTTTACACAACTTGCATTTCCATTACTTAACATTGGCATGCCAGCTGCTATCCTTTATTTACACCTTTAAAGCCAATGTTCTTGGGGTTTAAATAGAAATTTCAACTAATTAGCATGCACTAAACTGTGATCCTTTCAGTGAGTGCTTGCAGTGGCTGCATCCAGCTTTAGTTGCTGGCCTGGACTTTATGTCATCTTGTACCATTTGGTTGAAGGCAGCACCTTACCCCAGGAAACCAGCAGTTCAAATCAAAGTTCAAAGTAAATTTATTATCAAAAAACATATTCGTCACCGTATACTACCCTGAGGTTCATTTTCTTGTAGGCATTCATGGAAGGAAGAACAAAGAAATATAATATGATCAACAAAAAACTACACACACACACACACACACACACACACACACACACACACACACACACACACACACACACACACACACACACACACACACACACACACACACACACCCCAACCAATGTGAAAAAGAGGACAAACTGTAAAAACACAAAAGACAAGCAAGGAAACAAATAAATCAATAAATAAACAATACTGAGAATGTAGAGTCCTAGAAAGTGGGTCCATAGGTTGTGGATCACTTCTGAGTGGAGATCTCACTGCATGACCCTGGGAGCAGCTCATACAGAGCAGAGTATGCAGGACAAATACTCATAAATTTCCCCCCAGACACTCCAACAAAGTTGCATTTTCAAAGACAAAGTCAAGTTTATTGTCAATGGCACAAATACAGGTATATGCAGATGCAATGAAAAGCTCACAGCTGTATCACAGTTGCATTGCAACAGAGACATAACAATCACAAGAAAAACATAAATTATACAGCAATTAGAATAAAATAAATAAAGTCTGTTGTATTGCAAAGTGGCCAAAGTACTGCTACAAAGTAGTGTCTAGGGCTGTGCCAGATGGTTGAAGGGAAGTGGCTGTTCTTGAACTTGGTGGTGTGAGACTTCAGGCTTCTACATCTCTTGCCCAATTGTAGATATGAGAAGATGGTATGGTCCAAATGATGAGGGTCTTTGATGATCAATGTTGCATTCATGAGCTAGCACCTCATGTAGATGCTACCATGGAGGGGAAGGAAGTGCCTGTGATCCATGGTCTCATTGCCAGTGTGGCCAATATGTCAACTATGTGGGAAAGATCTGCTGGGGGAGGTCCTTTCTGGACTCAGATGTCAATGTGTCTGCCTATCCATTCTATCAATGGACCCACCATTTCTAATGAGATGTACTTTACCATCTCAGAATTGGTATTGCTTTGATATTAGCACATGTACTGAGACACCATAAAGAGCTTTTGTTCAGCACATCATTCAGATCATTCCATGTCCCTATTTCCACACTATTTTACAAAACAGAATTGCATTCCCCTAATGCAACAAATAAGATGCTGGACAAACACAGTAGGTCAGCCATCCAGATGTAGGGTATTGACCTGAAACATCAACTGGCCATCATCTTGTCTGTTGTTTCAGAATGCAGCTTCTTGTCTCATCATCTTCACCAAGTTATTTTCCCTTCAACTACTTCCATCCAGCAACTTGGTCAAATAACGTGACATTAAAGGCATGCATAGAGGATAGGAGTCGGCAGCTGACATTGATTTTGCTTTTGTCATCACTCCTGTATTGTGATAACAGCTGAGAGGTCATGGAATTAATGCATAGAAGGAGGCAAGGAGACCATTTGGCCATACTGGGACCATGCTAACTCCCATCAGAACAACCCCACTTGTACTAATGCCACCTCCCCTTCATTCCTGCTTCCTTGTAGCCCTGCAGCTTATTTTATGCCTGTCATCCAGTAGCACTTATATCCTCAGTGATGAAGTGTTTTGAGATGTTGTTCGTGAAATATATCATCTCCTGCCTGAAAAGCAATTCGGATCCGCTCCAATTTGCCTACCAAAGAGCAACAGGTCCACAGCAGATGCCATCTCATTGGCTCTTTTACTCAATCCTGGAACATCTAGACAGCAAAGATGCATACATACATCAGGATGCTCTTTATCAACTACAGCTCAGTATCCTAGACCATCATTCCCTCAAAACTGATCAATAAGCTCCAGGGCTTTGGCCTCAATGCTCCCTTGTGCAATTGCATTCTCAATTCCCGCGCTTGCAGACCCCAATCAGTTCAGAATGACAACATGTTCTCCACAATCACCTTCAGCACACATGCACCACAAGGCTGTGTGCTTAGTCCCCACTTCTCTCGCTTTACACTTATAACTGTAGCTAAGCTCATCTGTCATCGATTCTGTTATGGTTATTGTTCTATGGATTTATTGAATATGTCCACAAGAAAATGAATCTCAGGGTTGTATATGGTGACATATTTGTACTCTGATAATAAATTTACTTTGAACTTCTCTCTCCCATCCTCACTAATTCCTTTTTCCAAGATTCAAGATAGTTTATTGTCATTCTTCAAAACACAAGACTGCATTACAAGTGTAAAGGAAAGAAAGGTAATGGTTACTTATGGTAATGGCAGCACAATAGAAAACAAAATAAATATTAGCTCATATACGTACTCTGATTGTATCTACAGTACATAAAGTGATACTAGGTGCAGCAGTATCTCTACGTTAGGTGACTCAGACAGGAAATGATAAGGTAGCGTTGGTGGGTTTAGTTAACGGGTGCAGGGGTTTATCAGCCTGGCAGCTTGGGGGAGTCTGATAGTCCTGGTGTGGATGCTGCACAGCCTCTTCCCTGATGGGAGTTGATTCATTTGCCACTTATCTATACTGGGGATAATTTACAGCACCAAATTAACCTGGCAGCATATCGTAGGATGCGGGAAGAACGGAGAACATCCAGGAAGGCCCATGCAGTCACAGGGAGAGCATTCACACTGCAATGAGATAGAAGCTGAGGTTAGGACTGAACCTGACTCCCCATAGCAGCAAGTTAGCAGTACTAATGGCTGCAACATTGTTGCATGCCTGTGGAAAGGAGAATCCCTTGTTATCTCTGCTCAATCACAAGTAGAATCACAGAGTCACACAGTATAGAAACAAACCCTTCAACCCTCCAAGCCCACATGACCATCAATCACTCATTTACTCCAATCCTACCTTCATCCCATTGTTACTCTTGACACATTCTGATTAATTCCCTCCAGATTTCATTTTAGTTTTTACTTTTAGAGATACACCATAGTAACAGGCTCTCCCAGCCCAAGCCCACGCTGCCCAATCACACCCATGTGACTAATTAACCTACTAACCCATACATCTTTGGAATGGGGGAAGAAACCAGAGCATCTGGAGGAAATCACAAGGAGAACACATGATCAATGGCAGGAATTGAACTTGGCACTGTGGCACTGTAATAGTGTTATTTAACCACTATGTTAATGTGCTGACACCATCTATTCAATATCAGTAATTTAGTGACAATCAACCTGCCAACCTGCATGTATTTGGTACGTGGGAGGAAATCCATGCAGTCATAAATAGAACATGCAAATTCCACATGGACAGCAGTAGAGGACAAGATCGAACCAGATAGTGGGAGCTTTGCTGTAGCAGCTCTGCTAACACACCCTAATGTCTATAACTCTGCAATGAAACCTCCAGCGGATTCAACAACCCTTGATTCCATTCAGTTTTCAGGCAGACTAGAACCCACCATCCCTTCTCCTATATACTATTAAGTGTGAACATCGAATGCATTTACAGTATATCAATGCAAACATCAACCACTGGAATAAATTACTTCCATAACAACCCATTTATACTGTTAAACCATTCTAACCTATCATCACATAGTCCTGTTTAGATTGTACAGTAAGCAATAGAAGTCCATAAAACATAGGAGCAAAATTCGATCGTTCATTGCGTCTGCTCTGCCGTTCCATCGTGGCTGATTTATTCGCCTTCTTAACCCTGTTCTCCTGCCTACTCCCAATAAACTTTGATGCTACTATTAAGAACCTCTCAACATCTGCTTTAAACATACCGAGTGACTTGGCCTCCACAACAGTCTGTGGCAGTGAATTCTACAGATTTACCACCTTCTGGCTAAAGTAGTATCATTTTATCTCCACTCTAAAAGGATGCCCTTCTATTCTGAGGCTGTGCCCTCTGGTTCTAAACTCGCCCACTAGAAGAAACATCTTTTCCATGTTCACTCTATCTCCGTCTTTCAATATTCAATAGATTTCAATGATATCCCTTAATTCTTCTAAACTCCATCGAGTACAGGCCCAGAGCCATCAAATGCTCCTCATATGATAACACTGTCATTCCTATGAACAAGAAAATGGATGAAAAAAGTTCAGTGGGTCAACTTCTGGAAGGAAGGAGCTTGCCAATAAGGAAAGGTTGGACCTATGCTCATTAGAATTTCAAATAAAGAGTCGTGATCATACTTGACAAGACTGACGATATCTCGACTTGTTACGTTATGAGCTGGTACATCAGTTCTGCCTCACAAAAGCAGCATCTGCAATTCCAGACACCCATCATCCAAGGCAAGCCCTTGTCTCACTGCTACCATCAGGCAGGCACAGAAGCCTGTGTGACCAGATTCTGGAAAGGCTATGTTCCTACAACCATCAGGTTCTTGAACTGATCAACTCAACCCTAACCATACCTCAGTAATGGAACACCACAGATTATCTCTTTTACTACCATGGACTTCCCCTTCACCCACATTCTTATTTGGCTTCCCTCTTCCTTTCCAGTCTTGGTATAGCATTGCAGCCCAAAATATCCCCTCCACAGATGTTGCCTGACCTGCTGAGTTCCTATGGCATTTTATGTTTGATACTACATGGATTTGTCTCTGACTATGTCTTTTGTGTGCACTAATACTTTGCTTTGCACAGTCTGTTTGTCTTCATAGTCAAGTATAATTTAAGCATAATCTACAGTACATACAATTTATGTTTAGTGTGTTGTCTGTACCTACATGCCTGTGGTGCTGCTGCAAGCAAGTTTTTCATTGTACCTGTACCTCAGCGTACCTGTCCATGTGAAAATGAACTCAACTTGATCCTGAGGGGTTTCAACAAGGTAGACTCTGCGAGGTTGCCCTCAAATAGGCATCTGGGATTGGGGGGTAGAGTTTCAGGGAAAGAGACCACCCAGTTTGGAACTCTTCATTGCAGAGAGCTGTGGAAGCTGAATTGTTGAATATAGTCAACAATAAAATAGGTTTAAAGATAAAGACCAGCATTATTTGTCAACTGTACATCAAAACATACAGTGAAAAGCATTGTTTGCATCAGTGAGAATTGTACTCTGTAGCAGCGTCCGTAAGTGTTGTCATGCTTCTGGTGTTAACACCGTGTGCCCACAACTTACAGCCCTAACCGATACATCTTTGGAATGTGGGAGGAATCAGAGCACTAGAGGAAACCCATATGCTCATGACAGAACATACATACTCCTTACAGACAGTGGTGTGACTCGAACCTCATTGGAGATCACTGGCCCGGAAGAGCAATTGCACTATTTGCTACAGAATCATGTCGCCATTTGGTCAATAAAGAAGGGAATATTCAAGCTGATGAACAGGGAGAGCACAACTGAGACCAAGACCTGATTAGCCCTGGCCTTCTTGGAGAAAAGTGGCAAGAAAATGAGGGGCTATTGGGCTTCCTACTGCCTTATCTTCCCTTCTTAACTAGATCAAATCTTCCTTTTCAAGGCACAATATCCTCTGTCTTGCACGGAGTCAATATTGCATGCAGCTCTCTAATTGAGCTCTTTTGGAGTAATTTATTGGCTCTTCATTATCACTTGGCTCTAATATTGAACAGCTCTTTTGATAAAATCTCGGATTTCATTAGCTTTCTTTTATGACCTTGTCAACCTGAAGTGCTGCCTTTTATGCTCTGCTATTTCTCACCACAGTAGTCAAGTGCAGCTTGTAACTCACTCACACGCGGTCCAAAGTTCTGGCAGTTCTTGCTAATTTCCAGCAATTCTTGTCATTAACCAGGATAAAGAAATCTCTATGATCAGCATCACATCCAATTCCCCCCACCTCCAATGATCCCAGAGGTCAGGTCGACAGGAATGTTTTAGGAACATCTTCTTCACCTCCACTATCAGATTTCTGAATGGTCCATGAAACTATGAACACTACCTCACTATTTTTGCTCCCTTTGTGTACTAGTTATTTTTTTAATATTGATTATTGTTATTTATAGTATATTTTATGTACTGCACTGTACTACTGCCATAAAACATCAAATTTCACAACATGTTAGTGATAATAAACCTGATTCTGATTCTGAGACTGAAACCCATATGGTCACAGAGAGAACGTTCAAACTCTGTAGCTTTTTCTGATTCTGTGCATTGCCCCTCCATTCCAGACAGTGATGCAACCAGTTAGATTTTATTTAGAGATACATCACAGTAACAAGCCCTTCCAAAGATCCCCAGGTTGGTGAATCCCAAATTGGAGGTCCATACAGGCCTATGAACCACTGCACCCCACTCCCCCCCCACCCCTCCACCCTGAAGCCACAAAGTTTGGAAGACCATGCAAGTCCAGAAGTCCAGGCTCAAAGGTCAAACCCAAGATCAGTGAGTCTTAGAGTAGAGGCCTGAAGGTGAAACCTACAACTGGCGAGTCCCAGAGGTCAGTGAAGTCCAGAGGGCAAAGCTGAAGGTCAAACTCCAGAACTCGATGAGTCGGAAGGCTGAGGCCTGAAGGCCAAGTATGTGAGTCTGGGCTAGGAATTGGAAGTTAGAGTATGATGTCTGTTAGTCTATGGCCAAGGACTAGAGGCCTGGAGGTGGAATATCCAGGGGTTAGAAGCCTGTCTGTCTGTGGTAAACTATGTATACCTGTCTGGACACGCTCCTCTGCTGACTGCTCCTGTGGATCCTCCCTCAGTCTCCAAGATGCCGTGCTCCCTTTTGCTGCTAATAAAAGCCTATCATTCACCTCCCATCTCAGAGTTATTGATGGTGCATCACTGTCTGTGAATGAGGTGGGGTGGGTGAGAAGGTGGGAAAAGAGTTTGTTTTGCTGATGTTGTTGATTGTGGACTTCAGGAAGGGGATGCCGAGGGATCGCACACCAGTCCTCATTGGGACAGCAGCTGTGGGAAGGGTGAACAGACTCAAGCTCCTGGGCGTCAACATCCCTGAAGGTCTATCCTGGCCCGATATATTGATGCAATTACAAAGAAGGCCCACCGGCAACTATATTTCATTTGATATGAAGCCAAAGATTCTAGCAAATTCCTACAGGTGCATTGGAGAGGATTCCAACTGGGGGCATCACCATCTGGTATGGAAGGGCCACTGTACAGGATCAGAAAAAGCTGCTGAATGTTGAAAACTCAGCCAGCTCCATTATGAGAACCACCCTTCCCACCATTAAGGAAATCTTCAAAAGGTGATGCCTCAAAAAGGCATCATTAAGGACCCTCCCCACTCTGAACATGCCCTCTTCTCATTACTACCATCAGAGAGGAGGTACAGGAGCCTGAACACCCACATTCAAATGTTTCATGAACAGCTTCTTCCCCTCATCAGATTTCTGAAAGGCCCACAAACCCATGAACATGATTTCACTACTCTGCTCTCTTTTTGCACAACTTTTCCTTTTTTTATATACTTCTTATTGTAACTCATGGTAACTATTATGTATCATACTGTACTGCTGTCGCAAAACAACAAATGTCATGACATTTGTCAGTGATAATAAACCCAATTCTGATTCTGTTGCTGTGGTTGTGCTAAACATTATGAGCACTAGAATGCATGGTGACACTTGCAGGCTGCCCCCAGCACATTCTTGGGTTGTTGGTTGTTAATACAACTGATACATTTCACTGTATGTTTTGAGGAATTTGATAATAAATCTGAATCTGAATCATCTGCAGAATGAACCCCAGCAAGTCCCAAGACTCACTCTGTTGTACTTTCCAAACCTATGACCTCAAATATTTATGACAAGACAACAGATGCATTCAGACTCCACAACTGTATTTTCTATTAAGCCATACACCATCCTGACTTCAGCTTATGTTAGAAGTATCTTCATCTCTCCTGAGCCAAAACACTGCGAGTCTCTACCTAACTAAACATTACAGTAAGTACTAGAAGAGATTATCACTTTCCTACTCTGGACAATCAGAAGTCAGATAATCTCTGTTACCTGATTGAGTGTCAGATATACACCCAATACATTTATAAATTAGTGTACTTAAACACAGAATTGGCAACCCTCTATTCAACGACACCAGAACCCATTGTCTCCTCTCCTATAAGACAATAACTGTTAATAATTAAACTTGAAAAGTGTCTCATCTTCAACTTTACTCAATTTGATTGAATATTTCCAATGATCTAAATTAGATTCAAGATTGTTTATTGACTCCTGATGAAGGGTTTCGGCCCAAAACGTCGTCACTACCTCCTCCCATAGATGCGGTCTGGCCTGCTGAGTTCTGCCAGCATTTTGTGTTTTTATTCAAGATTGTTTATTGTCATTTTTCAGTACCTGAGTGTAAAGGAGAACAAAATGATTGTAACTCCAGATCCGATGCAGCAATAAAAAATATACAATAAGCGTAAAGAACAAAATTTTAAAACCAAAGAAAATTACACAATAAATATAAATCTCAAATTCGTGAGGTAGTGTTCATAGGTTATTGGGCCATTCAGATGGCAGAGGGGAGGAAGTAGTTTCTAAAATATTATGTGTGTGTCTTCAGACTCTTGTACCTTCTCATTGATGGCAGGAATGAGCAGAGGGCATGTACAAGGTGATGGGAAGCAATGATGGAAACCACTTTGATGGCACACAGAGATCAAGGTTCTGGGAATTCCTATTGATTTCAGGCAATTCTGGGGGTTACAATCAGGATCAAGAAATCATTTTGATCGACTTCTGATGCACTACCTCAAACATCTAAGTCTTTGAAAAAAGGACTCCCAATAAAAAAAAACTTTGGCAATAAAGGAAACCATGTGTTGCACAATGAATTTCTGTGAAGTAGAATAACATCCCTGAAAGGAAAAAGTTTCAGAGGTCATCTTTAATATGATACCAGATTGGTGGTTAGAGAATACAAGACAACATGAAAAGCATACAGTAGCCTAGTGGCTTCACAGCACCAGTGATCACTGATCTGCATTCAATTCCTGTGGCTGTCTGTAAAGAGATTGTACATTCTCCCCATGTCGGCATGGGTTTCCTCTGCGTGCTCCAGTTTCATCACACATTCCAAAGAATTGTAGCTTTGTAAGTTGTGGGCATGCTATGTTGGCGTCAGAAGCATGACAACACATGCAGACCATTATATAACCATATAACAATTACAGCACGGAAACAGGCCATCTCGGCCCCTCTAGTCCATGCCGAATGCTTACTCTCACCTCGTCCCACTTACCTGCACTCAGCCCATAACCCTCCATTCCTTTCCTGTCCATATACCTATCCAATTTTTTTTTCAAATGACAATATCGAACCTGCTTCTACCACTTCTACTGGAAGCTCATTCCACACAGCTACCACTCTCTGAGTAAAGAGGTTTCCCCTCGTGTTATCCCTAAACTTTTGCCCCCTAACTCTCAACTCATGTCCTCTTGTTTGAATCTCCCCTACTCTCAGTGGAAAAACCCTATCCACATCAACTCTAACTATCCCCCCTCATAATTTTAAATACCTCTATCAAGTCCCCCTCAACTTTCTACGCTCCAAAGAATAAAGACCCAACTTGTTCAATCTTTCTCTGTAATTTAGGTGCTGAAACCCAGGTAACTTTCTAGTAAATCTTCTCTGAACTCCCTCTATTTTGTTGATATCTTTCCTATAATCTGGTGACCAGAACTGTACACAATACGCCAAATTTGGCTTTACCAATGCCTCGTACAATTTTAACATTACATCCCAACTCCTATACTCAATGCTCTGATTTATAAAGGCCAACATACCAAAAGCTTTCTTCACCACCCTATCCACATGAGATTCCACCTTCAGGGTGGAATTATCTGACCTTGTTTGTTGTTGCTTTTCACTGTATGGTTTGATGTTTCAATGTACATGTGACAAAGAAAGCTAATCTTTACAAAAAAAATAGACTGCAGAATTTGGACTTCACTGGATAGGCCATCTTCCAATCTCCATTCTTCATTTCCCTTCAACTTGGCTCCTTGCAAGACCGTTGACTTATTTTAGATTGAGAACTGTATATTCTGGTAAAGGCAACACACTTCCTTCTCCACAAGGCATGAGGCACAAATCCAGTGGAGGCTCCAGGTCCAGAGGCAGCCTGCCCTGAGATATTTGTGTCTGAGTGGGTGGGTGGGTAGATAGGAGGAAAAAGGGGGGCTTGTTTTGATGTTGCTGTTTCATTGTTGTTCTGATAAAAATGCTGGGCATGCAATGTTGGTGCCTGAATGTGAGGTGACTCTTGCAGGCTGCCCCCAGCAAGCATTTAGGTTGAATTGAATTGACTTTATTTCTTACATCCTTCACATACATGAGGAGTAAAAATCTTTGTCCAAATCTCTGTCCAAATGTGCAATGTGCAAATTATAGTAATTTATAAATAGTATGCACAGTAAGATATACAACAGGATAGTCAATATAGTTTAGAAATACAATTATGTCAGTGTGAGTTCATCTGTCTGATGGCCTGGTGGAAGATGCTGTCCTGGAGCCTGTTGGTCCTGGTTTTTATGCTATGGTACCATTTCCCAGATGGTAGCAGCTGAAACAGTTTGTAGTTGGGATCGGATCCCCAATGATCGTTCGAGCCTTTTTTGTTTTACACACCTATCTTTGTAAATGTCTTGAATCATGGGAAGTTCACAACTACAGATGCGCTGGGCTGTCCACACCACTCTCTGCAGAGTCTTGTGATTGAGGGAAGTACAGTTCCCATACCAGGCAGTGATGCAGCCAATCAGGGTACTCTCAGTTGTGCCCTTATAGAAACCAACAGCAATGAAAACAACACATTTCACATATGTTTTGATGTACACGTGAATCTGAATTGAGTTGAGTCTTGAATCATATTAATAGCAGCATTTTATTGCAGAACAACTTTAATCAACTCAGGTTGAACTCCCAAACTGCACTGATGATGTTTGAAGTCATTCCCCCAGATCCTCAATTCAATCTTCCATTATTGAAAATCAATAATTTAATCATTGTCAACAATGCCCTTCATTAACATGGTAGAAATAAGTAACTCAATCAGAGAAGTGTCACAGCCACAAAGGGATAAAAGACGGATAAAGAACGCACAGTCCATCACACGCAAAGCCCTCTGCACCATTCAGCACACTTACAAAGAGCACTACTACATGAAAGTAGCATCCAGCGACAAGATCTCCCACCACCCAGATTATGGTCTCCTCTTGCTACCGTCATCGAGTAGGAAATACAGGAGCCTTAGGTCCCACTCACCAGGTTCATGAAGTTATTAACTTGCAACCATCAGGGTCCTGAACCAAAACAGTTCTTTCCTTTAGCTCAATACATCACAGGCACTTCCCTGCCCACCACCAGTAGTACATAAGATGCTGGCTAAAGAAGGCTGCATCGATCAACCATTTATCCTCCAACCATCACGCTCCTGAGTCAGCCCGAAACTTCCATAGACGCTGCCTGGCCTGCTGAGTTCCTACAGCATTTTGTGTGTGTTGCTTTAACCTACAGACTAACTTTCAAGGACTCTAAAACTCATGTTCTCAGTATTATTAATTTTATTTGCGCAATTTGTCTTCTTTTGTACTATATGTGCATTGTATGTCAGTCATTGTTTATATATAGTCTATCATAAATTCTATAGTATTTCTCATCTTCCTGTAAATGCCTGCAAGAAATTGAATTTCAAGGGTAATGGTAATCAAATATAAAACAGTACAGACAGGACAGGCCTTCGGACCACAGTGTTCTACCAAACCACCAAACCAATTGGATTAGTAATCAAACAGCTAACTAAATTAATCTCTTGTGCTGACACCATGTTCACATCCTTCCATTTTCCTCACATCCACGTGACGACCTAAACATCTCTTAAACGTCTCTAACGCTTCATTCCTCTACCACCACCCAGGCAGTGTCCACAGGTTATGAGAACAGTTCAGCGATGGGCAAATGAAGTTGGGTGAAGTTATCCCCACTGAATCAAGAACCTGATGGTTGAGGGGTAATAACTGTGACCAGAAATGATCACAGTCATTTATAGCTGGTCTTCTATAACTGAAACATTACCTCATGGCTCTTGAACTCAATCCTATAGTTGATGAAGGCCAACACACCATAAGCCTTCTTAACAACACTGTCAACCTGCGCAGCAGCTTTGAGTGTTCAATGGACATCATCCCCAAGGTCTCTCTGATCCTCCACACTGCCAAGAGCTTACCATTAATATTATATTCCATCTTCAAATCTGACCTACAAAATGTACCAATTCACAGTTATCTGGGTTGAACTCCATCGGTCACTTCTCAGCCAAGTTCTGCATCCTATCAATGTCCCACTGTAACGTCTGACAACCCTCCAGACTATCCACAACACCCCAATCTTTGTGTCATTAGCAAACTTACTAACCCACCTTTCTACTTCTTCACCCAGGTCATGTATAAAAATCACAAAGAGGAGGGGTCCCAGAACAGATCCCTGTGGAACACCACTGGTCACTGACCTCTGTGCAGGATACTAACCATCTACAACCACCCTTTGCCTTCTGTGGGCAAGCCAGTTCTGGATCCACAAAACAAGGTCTGCTTGGATCCCATGCCTCCTTACTTTCTGAATGAGATTTGCATGAGGAACCTTATCAAATGCTTTCTGCAATCTATATACACTGCATCCACTGCTCTACTTGCATCAATAGGATGCAGAAAGAACTCCAGTGGGTCAAGCAGGATCCGTGGAAACAAAAGAAACAGGTCAAGGTTTTAAGTCAAGACCCTCCATCAGGGCTGTGAGGGAAGAAGAATGATTAATATACATCCACTGCTCTACCTTCATCAATGTGTTTTGTTACATTCTCAAATAATTCAATCACAGCCTGCCCTTTACAAAGCTAATCAGATTATGTCTCTCCAAATATTCATAAATCCTGCCTTTCTCCAACAACTTGCCCACCACTGACATAAGGCTCACTGGTCTATAATTTCGTGGGTTATCTCTACTTCCTTTCTTGAACAAGGGAACACCATTTGCAACCCTCCAATCCTCGGGTACTTCTCCCGTCCCCATTGATGATCATCACAAGAGGCTCAGTAATCTCCTCTCTTGCTTCCCACAGTAGCCTGGGGTATATCTTGTCTAGTCCCAGTGACTTATCTAACTTAATACCTTTCAAAAGCTCCAGCACATCCTCTTCCTTAACGTCTCAGGTGTTTCAGTCCGTTGTAAGTCATTCCTACAATTACCGTGGTCCTTTTCCCTGGTGAATACTGAAGCAAAGTATTCATTAAGTACCTCCTCTCCCTCCTCCAGCTCCATGCACGTTTCCACTGTTACACCTGATTGGTCCTATTCTCAAACGGCTCATCCTCTTGCTCTTCACATACTTGTAGAATGCTTGGAGTTTTCCTTAATCCTGTTCACCAAGGCCTTCTCATGCCCCCTTCTAGCTCTCCTAAATTCATTCTTGAACTCCTTCCTGGCACCCTTGTAATATTCTAGAGCTCTAACAATACCTAGTTTTGTAAACCTTCCGTAAACTTTTCTTCTTAACTAGATTTTCTACATCCTTTGTACATTCTTTAACCCTACCATCCTTTCCCTGTCTCAATGGAACATACCTATGCAAAACTCCTTGCAAACTCTCCCTGAACATTTGCCACATTTCTGCTATGCATTTCACCGAGAACATCTGTTCCCAACTTGTGTTCCAAGTTCCTGCTTAATAGCATCATATTTCCCCCTACCCCAATTAAATGTTTTCCCAAATTGCTCCTATCCTTCTCCAGCGCTATGGTAAAGGAGATAGCATCATGATCACTACCTCCAAAATGCTGTCCCACTGAGAAATCTTACACCTGACTAGGCTCATTTCCCAATACCAGATCAAGTACAGCCTCTCCTCTGATTGGCATATCTACATATTGCGTCAGGAAGCCTTCCTGAACACACCTATCAAACTCTATCCCATCTAAATCCTTTGTTCTAAGGAGATGCCAGTCAATATTAGGAAAGGTAAAATCACCCATCACAACAACCCTATTTTTATTGCACTGTTCCAGAATCTGCCTCCCTGTCTGCTCCTCAATGTCACTGTAACTATTGTGGTCTATATACAAAAAAAACACCCAATAGAGTTATTGCCCCCTTGAAGCTTAATGCTTAATCAAACGGTATATTTATAATATTACTAAAGTATTACTGAAATATTAAATACACAAAGTATCCATTATTTTTTGTAGGATTTACCCTATCAGGCCACACGCAACCAGTCAATACACTCTCCATTGAACATCTATATAAGTTTTTCAAGGTTTTTAGATGTCAAACCAAAGCTTGGCAAACATCTAAGTAGTGACACTTGCTGGGTGCTGGGCCCAGGAAAGATCCTCGGAAATGATAACAACAAGGAATTTAAACTTACTGACCCTTTCCACCTCTGATCTCCTAATGAGGACTGGTTCAAGGGCCTCTGATTGCCTCTTCCTGAACTCAACAATCAGCTGCTTTGTCTTGCTGGCACTGAATGAGGGGTTGTTGTGGCAGCAATCAGCCAAACTTTCAATCCTCTCCTATTACACTGACTTGCTACCTCCTTTGATTTGGCATAATCAGCAAACTTAGATATCGCATTAGAGCTGTGCTTAGATTTACAGTCATCAGTGTAAAGTAAGTACATGGGGGGGGGGGAGAGCTACACACACAGCCTTGCGTGGATAGAAATTGTGGAGGATGTCTTTTCACGAATCCAAACTGACTGGGGTCTGCAAGTGAGGAACTTGAGCATTCAATTGCACAAGTTGGTATTGAAGCCAACATCTCGAAGCTTATTGATTAGTTTTGAGGGGTGATGGTACTGGATGCTGATGTGTAGTTGATGAAGAGCATCCCAATGTATGTACCTTTGCTGTCCAAATGTTCCAGGATTGAGTGAAGAGCCAAGGAAATGGCATCTGCTGTTGACCTGTGATGGTAGGCTAATTGGAGTGTATCTAAGTTACTTGTCAGGAAGGAGTTGATTACCAACTTCTCAAAGCACTTCATCACAGCGGATGCAAGCACTACTGGGCAATGTTCTTTGTGACAGATTACCATGTTCTTCTTAGGCAGTGTTATAACTGAGGGCTGCTTGAAGCAGCTGAGTATCTCAGACTGCCAAAGTGAGAGTTTAAAGATATTGGTGAATATTCCAGCCAGATGATCTCCACAGGTCTGTAGTACCCATTCTGGGCTAGATGCTTTCCGTGGGTTCGCCTCCTGAAGGATGTTCTCACAGCAGCCTCAGAGACATACAGGGTCATCGGGAGCTGTGGGAGTTTCTGAATGATCCTCCATGGTTTGGTGGCCAAAGCAAGCCTAGAAGGCATTGAGCTTATCTTGGAGCGAATGCTTGTTGTCACCTATATCACTTGGTTTAATTTTGTAAGAGGTGATAGCATTCAAGCCCTGGCCAGCTGTTGAATATCCTTCACATGTGAGATGGCTTTCCGGAGATCACAGCTAGACCTCTTGCATCTTACTTGTCACCAGATCTGAACGCCACTGATCTGACCCTCAGCAGATTATGGATCTCATAGTTCATCCAGGTCTTCTGCTTGGGGAACACTTGGAATGATTTTGTGAAGACACACTCATCTATGACTAACATCCTTGACAACCATAGTATATTCATTAAAATCTTCTGATAAATTCTTGAACATGTTCCAGGCTATCCACTCAAAGCAATCCTGCAGCTGCTCCTCTGCGTCCTATGACCACCTCTTTGTTGTCCTTATCTCTGGAGCCTTGTTCTTTAGATTCTGCCTGTTTGCTGAGGAGCACGGGGGTCGGGGGGAGAGGGGGAACTGCCAAATAATCAGATTTCCCAAAATGCAGAAATTTCTTCAAATTTCCTGACTTTTGAACCGTACCTCGACTAATAAAGGCAAGCATGCCATATACATCTTCTCAACCATCCTATCGACCTATGTAGGCACTTTCAGGGAGCTATGAACCTGGAGCTAAAGATCCCTCTGCCCATCAACACTATCAACCTCACCATCTACCATTTCCACCCACATTTGCAACTAATGTATATTCTGTTGTATTCTTTACCAGTATACTATGCTATCCATACCACCACCAATCTTCATATCATCTGCAAATTTATTAACACACCCTGCTTCATTTTCATCCAAGCCATTTATATACATCACAAACAGCAGAGCTCCCAATACAGATTCCTGTGGGACACCACTACTCATAGACCTCCATCTGGAATAGATCCACTACTCGCCAAACAACCAGTTCACTGTGGTCCCCAGGCATCTGCATCAGCCTCCCATGAGGGGCCTTGTCAGAAGTCTTACTAAAATCCAGGTAGACAACATCCACAGCTCTCCCTTCATCAATCATCCTTGTCACTTCGTCAAAATAACTCAATCAAGTTAGTAAGACATGACTTGCCCCTTACGTAGCCATGATAGCTGTCCCTAATTAAGCCATGATTTTTCAAATGCTCATAAATCCTATCCCTAAGATATCTCCCCAGTAACTTCCCTACCACTGAATGTAAGTCTCACCAGTCTATATTTCCAAGACTATTCCTGGTTCCCTTCTTGATATATTTACATGCATTGATAGTAAATTTTACTTTTATTTTGAAATGGGCAGAGGAGTTTAGGGATGAACTGAGGTTCAACAAGGCTGTGAGGTTGACTAGTAACTGGTTACAATCATTCAGTTTAACTCTCCCACCAATATTGAGTATTAATTGCCCCGATACCATTCATCAAAACGACCCAAGAGGTAAAACAGCACCTGCCTGGGCTTTTCACTTTGAAGCAAATTTGGATGAAAGGTAACTTGATAGAGATGTGTAAAATGATAAGAGGTATATATCTAGTGGATAGCCAGAGGCTCTTTCCAAGAGCGGAAATGACTAATACAAGCGGGGCATAATTTTATGGTGATTAGAGGAAAGTATAGGGGGATATCAGAGGCAAGTTCTTTGCACAGAGTGGTTGGTGTGAGGAATGCCCTGCCGGGGGGGGGGGGGGGTGATAAAGGCAAATACATTAGGGACGTTTTAGAAACTCCTTGGTACGTGGAAGGTAGAAAAATAGAAGTCTATGTAGGAAACTGTCAGATTTCTGATCAGACAATGAACCAACCGATGAACACTACCTCAATGATTTTTGCTCTCTTTTTCCACTACATATTTAATTGAATTTTTAATATATATTTCTTATTGTCATTTATCATTTTTACTGAATTTGCACTGCTGCCACAAAACAACAAATTTCTCAAAGTTTGCTGGTGATATTACACATGATTCTGATTCTGAGGTCACGTTGATTTTAGGGTAGGTTAAAAGGTCAGCACAACATTGCGGGCTGAAGGGCCTGTACTGTGCTGTAATCTTCTAAATGTTCCCCCATGAATCAGTTCAATGTTGGGATTTAAGAGACAAACATAGCTTCCCTTCATCTTTCTCCTCAGAAAAGATCCTCCAAGGACTGGCTGTCACCAACCTGGAGAATGTTTATTTGCAAAGACCGTATCATCACCTCATTTTAATTACATTATTCATCACCAAGCACAGGCTCTCTGAAAACCTCAGTTGCTGGCACATTTGCGCCTGCCTCTGTGAAATGACAGATTACAAGCAGCTTTCCTGCAGATTGGATAAGTGGACTATGCCAAGAAAAAGTCCGGACACTTCATCTTTCCCCTAACCTGTGGCTGCAGAGAAATCCATCAACCCACAGCCATTTCATGTTATTTATTCTGTTCACATTCCTGCCAGTTCTCTCCAAGACACCTGAAGGAGATGCATGGGCAAGTGCCTCGGGGTCATTTTCAAATGCCCAGTCAAAAGAGCAAGCCATCTGTCAGGCTGACACTCTCCAGAAATTCCTCTTTATGAAACAAGCTTGAGACCAGAAGAGACTCCTGCTTTCATGCTATTACTCCAAGGGCATGTTGAAAATAGGGGTAGGAGCAAGCCATTGGTATCAGTATTAGTTTATATTCACCAAGCATTCTCTTCCTCCCCCCCCCACCCCCTCCACATCGAGGAGGAGATAAAGAAATATGAAAGAACATCAACAGGCTCACGGATCGTTACTACCACAATGTTATAAGACTATTGATTGGGTAGATAGGGTTATAAAGAAACTTTTTGGTACATTGGCCTTCATAAATCAATGGATTGAGTACAGAAGATGGGATGTTATGTTGAGGTTGTATGAAACATTGGTGAGACCTAATTTGGAGTATTGGTCACCTACCAACAGGAAAGATGTAAACAAGGTCGAAAGAGTACAGAGAAAGTATACAAGCATGCTGCCGGGTCTGAGGATTTGAGTTATAAGGAAAGATTCAACAGGTTAGGACTGTATCCTTTAGAACATAGAAGACTGAAGAGACTGCATAGAGGTATACAAATAATGAGGGGTATAGAGTAAATGCAAGCAGGTATTTTCCATTGAGGTTGGGTGTGACTACAACCAGAGGCCAAGGTTTAAGGGTGAAATGCAACAAGTTTAAGAGGAACACGAAGTTTCTTCACTCAGAGGATTGTAAGAGTGTGGAATGAGCTGTCAGCACAAGTGATGCATGTGAGGTTGATTCCAATGTTTAAGCGAAGTTTGGATTGATACATGGATGGCAGGGATATGGAGGGCTATGATCCTGGAGCAGGTTGATAGGAATAGGCAGTTTAAATGGTTCTAGTATGGACCAGATGGGTCAAAGGGCCTGTTTCTGTGCTTCTTTATGACTCTATTGGATGGTCCTCTACCCAAACATAATAAAATGGAATCACAGAACATAGAACGTAGAATCCAATGACCCACAATGTAGGACCAAACTTTTAACCTACTCTAAGATCAATCTATCTTTTCCCTCCTACATAGACTTCCACTTTCAAATCTGTGGTTTCTTAAATGTCCCTAATGTATCTACTTCCACCACCACCACCCCAGCGAGATTTTCTATGCACCTACCTCTCTCCAATACATTATACACTTTCCTAACAACTGTATCAACTTACCCAACTGACCTCACTGTAGCTTTTCACCTTATTGTCTGCCTGTACTTTCTCTGTAACAAAACATTCTGCACTCTGCTTTTTTCCATCAATGTACTGATGTGATGAAATGAACTGAGTGAATGGCATGGAAAACAAACATTTTCACTGCATCTTGGTGCATCCAATTCAATTCATTTAAAGTTTGTCATTTAACCATATATGAAAACTCATGAATACAGCCAAACGAGACAGCATAACTATGTAAAACACATTACCAATAGTCACAAGCAGAAGCACATGTGACAATAAGAAAGTAATTTACCAATATATTTGTGTTGCATATACTGAGATACCATGAAAAGCTTATTTTTCCAGACAGATAATGCCATACATAATTACACTGAAGTATTAAGAGGAAAACAGAATGCAGAATATAGTAAACACAAGAGATTCCACAGATGCTGGAAATCCAGAGAAGCACACACAAAATGTTTGAACAACTCAACAGGCCAGGCTTTGGCCCAAAATGCTGACTGTTTATTCTTCTACTGAGTTCCTCTAGAATTTTGCATGGGTTACAGAATGGCCAACACACCTTATGTCTTCTTAACAACACCATCAACATGCACAACATATGGAAATGGACCCCAAGATCTCTCTGATTCTCCACACTGCCAAGAGCCTTACCATTTATGTTATATTCTGTCTTCAAAGTTGACCGACCAAAAGGAACCACTTCACATGTATCATGTATCAGGGTTCTCCATGTAGAATACAAACTATCTATAACCACCCTTTGCCTTCTGTGGGCAAGCCAAATCTGGATGCACAAAGCAAGGTCTCCTTGGATTGAATGAGTTTTGCATGAAGAACTTTATCAAATGCTTTCTGAAATCCATATACACTACATCCACTGCTCTACCTTCATCGATAGGATGCAGCAAGAACTCCAGTGGGTCAAGCAGGATCTGTAGAAGCAAAAGTAGCAGGTCAAAGTTTCGAGTCAAGAATGGAATGAGGAATGAGAAAGGAATGAGAGGGAAGAGCAATAGTCAGTATGGGTGAGGGGGAGGGTAGGACAGAGACTGGTAGGTGTTTGGTGAAACCAGAAGGGGAGGGGACGATGGGCAGATGGAAAAAGCTACAGGAGGGGTTGGAACAAAGACTGATAGATGATAAGTAGAGCCAGATACAAAGTACTATACAAGACGGACTCTTGACCTCACAATCTACCTTGTTATGACCTTGCACTTTATTGTCTGCCTGTACTGCACTTTCTCAGTAGCTGCTACAATTTATTCTGCATTCTGTTATTGTTTTCCCTTGTACTGTGCAATGAATTAATCTGTTTAACAGCACGCAAGACCTTTTCACTGTACCTCAATCTATGTGGCAATAACAAACCAATTCTGACTCCAATTCTGTTACAACATAGGAGACCACATGGCCCATGATCGATCTCATCAGTCACATACTCCCTTCTCCCACTGTCCTATATCCCTGCAATTTATTCCCTACTAGATGCCCACCAAATGCCCTTCAGTACTAGAATGTTTGTTTTTCCACTTTGCATGATAGGAGCTCTTTAACTCTAATCCACATTGTGCAAACTTTGCTGTAAGGATAACCAGGCTAGTTGATAATGATCACTAGTACTGATCACTGGTAGAGGTCACTGGTACTAGGGAGAAACAAAAAAAAAGGAGATGCGCAAGTAGGTGGATGAGGCGAACTGAGAGTTAATGGAGTGGAAGAGACTACACATATGGGACAAGTCCACAGAGAGATATGAATACAACATGAATCTTAAATTGTTTAGGAATCAGAATCATTAGCACTTACTAAGGTAAAGCACTTTCAGCTGGATTATGCAAAAATATTTGCATTCAATTATTATTATTTGTAATTAATTCTTGAATAACTCAAAGGTTCTGTTTAGTCAACAACATGCACTTTTTGAAATTATACCAACTGTGCACAGCTCGTTTGCTGACTTTGCTCACTTTTAATATTCATTTTAGATCATTTGCCACTGCTCCAGCTGGAAATCAAATCTAAATAACACTAGCAGAAGAGATTCTGCAGATGCCGGAAATCAAGAGCAAGATCCTCAAATTGCTGAAGGGAACTCATCAGGTCAGGCAGTATCTATAGAGGGGATTAAACAGTCGACATTTGGGCCAAGACCCTTCATCAGCATTGGAAGGAAAGAGGCAGAAGTCAAAATAAGAAGAATAAGAAATTCCCCTGTTTCTTACTTCATCCCTGTACCCCCTCACACCTACCTGCCCTCTCACCTGGTCTCACCTATCACCTACCAGCTTGTACTCCTTCCCTTACTGCCGCCTTCTTTCACTCACTTCTTCCCTCGTCCTTTCCAGTCCTGATGAAGAGTGCTGACTTGAAACTTTGACTGTTTATTCCACTCTATAGATGCTTATAGTCTTTGAACATCCAAATCTGACAATATGTTCCATATTGAGATCTGAACTTCCCTTGGCCACTCCACATGTTACCGACAATTATGTCACTGGTAGTTCCCTGTAACAGTACAGGAATTCTGCCAAGGGCAGAATTTAAAGTCGCAAAGTAATACAGCACAAAAACAAGCCCTTTGGTTCATCTAGTCTTCGCCAAACTGCCTAATCCCATCAATTTGTACCCAGACTATAGCCCTGTTGGTTTTCACAAATAAAATGATGTGAGACATTTTATGTTTAAGAAAAAACCATAACAACTCTTTTACTGAACTCCAAAAATCTGAACACCAAACACAGAAAAAATACTTTATGTAATTATGCAATCCCATCAGACCTGTCACCTAAAGTAAATCCCAACTCAATGTCGGTGGTTGTGAATTCTGTACATTTCCACCAATTACACTACCCTACAGCCCTCTGTTCACCTCCCATCCATGTAGTTGTCCAAAATTTTCTTAAGTGTTGAGATCAACTCTCATCCACTACTTCTGCTGCAGCTTATGCCACACTTTCACCACCCTTTTAGTGAAAATTTAAATTTGATCATATGTTCCGCTGAGATCTGAACTTTCCTCGGACACTCCACTAACCACATATTATTGTCTGTAATCCCATCAGGTTGTCCTTAACCTTTCACCCTTAACCCATGACCTGGTTGTAGTTGTAATCCCAGCCAGAAAAGGCCTGCTTGCATTTACCCTTTCTATGTCCCTCATAATTTTGTATGATTATCAAGTTCTCCTATGCACTAGGGAATAAAATCTTAACCTATTCAACGTTTCCCTATAACTCAGGTCCTCAAGTCCTGGCAACATCCTTATAAATTTTCTCTGTACTCTTCTAATTTAATTGATTTCTTTCCTGTAGGTAGGTGACCATAACTGCACATGATACTCCCAGTTAGGCCTCGCCAACATCTTATACGACTTCAATGTAACACCTATTTAAAATCATAATAAACAGAAGGTGCACAGACATAATTCTTACTGCAATAAGCTAAAATATATTTTAAATTGAGCTTTAAATGACAAACTATATGCTACAGGATTAAAGTCTACTCGTATCAAATGTGTAGGTAAGTTGATGTTCCTCTGTGCACCAACTTCACACCAGGTATAATTCAGGTGCTCATTTGGACACCTTATGCCTTATGATGATCTTCCAAGTTCTCTTCAACACCTTATCAAGGCTTATTAAGTCACAGGTAACATGTAAAATATAGAACAGTGCAGCTTAGGAACAGGCCCTTTGGCCCACAATGCCATGTTAAACTGATTTATCGAATGCCCCATGTAACTTATCCTTTCTGCCTATACTGTTATGAATGTACCACAGCTCTGAGGGGCCGAAGGGGCGGGAGCAGCCCCCTCCTTCCGGAGAATCGCAAGAGCACTATTAATTCGGGTCTCAGACCCAGGCAAATGAGAGACAATGTAATGGTTTTGGCCAGGGCTCTTAGAGACACCTGTGCTGAGGGCATGACCCTGCTACGTGACAGCTACCACGGATATGGACACCCTTGGGCAATGTGGGGGTGGGGATTACATCACCCTACTTTGATGGACATCTACAACTCTGCAAGTCAAGATAAAAGGGGACTGCAGAAGGCGGTACCCCAGAGAGAGAGAGACGCACCAGAAGGACTCGATCGCTCAACGCTCCCGTGATAGCTGGAAGCCATTCAAAAGCCACGTGCGCTCCGTAACTTCTCTGCCTGGGGAGCAGGTGGCTGATGATACCAAGAAGGACTTCGAACTAATAACAGGGAAACAACGCTCCCCTGATTCAATGGTGTTGCTTCGTCAAAGACCCGGGCAAGTTTTTCCGTTTCTCCTCAACCTCTCTAAAACACGTGAAACCCAGTGATTCCCCAAAAAGACTGAAGCCTGCAGACTTCTGAGTGACTTTTATATTTCCAACGGACAATATATTATCCCCTAGACAACAGTTGAGACTATTTCTTAATGATGATTATTGCTATACCCGCGCTTTAGATTGAGTTTTGCCGATGTATGTTCTGAATGTTTGTATTAACCTTACTTTTGTGCCCCCCTTTATGAATAAAAACGTTCGAAAATAGTGCCATCAGACTCCAACGGACCTCTCTAACTTTGCTGGTAAGTTATCCAGTTACGGGATACGTAACAATACAAAGTCCATATTCTACTGTTTGCTGCACATTCATGCAAGTATGTTCTGATGAAGGGTCTCGGCCCAAAACGTCAACTGTACTCTTTTCCATAGATGCAGACTGGCCTGCTGAGTTCCTCCAGTATTTTGTACGTATTGCAGGTATGTTTGCAGGTACATTAACAATATTTAAAAGGCACTTGGATAGGAAAGGTTTAGAGAGATTTGGCCAACTATCAACTACTCATTTATAATAAAGAACATAGCAGGTCAGACAACAGCTATTGAGGAAATAGCATAGAGTATTAATTTCCCTCCATGGGTAAACAGTCAACGCTTTGGGCTGAGGCCCTTCATCTCCAGAGATGTTGCCTGAGTTCCTTCAGTGACACAAGATTTCCAGTATCTTCAGAATATCTTGCCTCCCCCATTTACTCTTATCCGACAATAATCTCATTTATAATTCTCAACTCCCCCAGCGCCTACCAGTCACCTGCACATTCGAACAATTTACCCTGGCCAATTAATTCACCAATCTTGTGGGAACACCTAAAGGAAGCTCTCACAGTCAAAGGAAGAAACTGCGTATACACAGCGGCTGAGGTCAAATTCAGGCGTCTGGCACTGCATGCCACTGTGTCGACAAGTGCTGGAGTGCAGACTTTAGGACTGTGATGGATCAACAGAGTTTACTGATGTTGGGATCACCTGGCCAACAATAGTTACCTGCAGCCAGCAATGTTTCAGATGTCTGTGCTCCATAAATTACCCAGCAGTGCTTACGTGCAGTTCAAAGGCTTGGGCAATGACCAGCCACTTTACTGAGCAGGTAACAGATCAATATTCAATCCATCAGCCACCAGTCACACTGGAAACTCACCAGATCTTCCATTATGCAGTTCCATTGTCCACCGATTCTTATTCTCAGACAGGGCACTGAAAAGGTGAAAAGATAAAAACCTGGGCAAAAATAACAGGAGCCATTCCCACAGTGGATCACTGCGACCTGAATGCCAGTCGATGTCAGCTGTGTCTGAGAACTTGTGATTAGATTAACGACCCTCAGCAACGGTGCCAGCCCTGAGGAGCAAGCCTGTCAACCACTCTGACTTCCAATAGAGATATTACTTCATGTAACAGCATTCAGTGAAAGGAGATGCTGGCTGCCAATCGCGTCTGGAAAACTGCAGCTGAAGGCTGAGGAGATCTAATGGAGGTGTACAGAATCACAACGGGTTCAGAGAGGAGGGAGTGAGGGAAGCTTTGCAGCTTCAAAGAACTCTAGTTAGGCCCCATCTGGAGTATTGCACACAATTCTGGTCCGTTATCAGAAGGATGTTGAGGCTTTGGTGAGGCTGCAGAAAAGATTTACTAGCCTGGATTAAAGGGCATTTTCTATAATGGCAGGTTGGATAAACTTGGGTTGTATTTTCTGGAGAGGTGGAAGGGAAGCTGAGGGTGGCCTGATAGAAGTTTAGAGGATAGTGTAGACAGATTGTATCCTTTACCTGGGGTGGAAATATCTAACACCAGACGGCATGCATTTAAAATGAAATGAAATCATTTCAGAGGAGATGTTGGGGATAAGTGCTTTTACATCAAGAATGGTGGGTGCCTGGAATGGACTACCTGGATGGTGGTAGAGGCAGATAAAAGACATTTAGACAGGCACATGAACGTGAAGAAAATGGAAGGAGATAGACTATGTAGGCAGAAAGGATTAATTTAGTTGTCCATTTGAATACTAATTCAATTGCTTCAGCAGAACATTGTGGGCCGAAAGGACTGTGTCTGTGCTGTTCTTTCTATGTTCTAGAAGCTGCTTCTGCTAGCTGTTGGTTCACGAAATACTTCAGGCAAAAGCTGCAAAGATGGTGTTTACAAATATGCTCCACCGCAGATCATGATTTTGACTTGGAACTACTTGTTGGGGGAATGGAATCAAACTCAATCAGTACCATCGAAAGGGACTTGGATCAGCACATGGAAAAGAACAATTTGTACAGCTATGTGGACTGAGACCGACAGGATGGCTGCACCAGCAACCAAAAAAGACACACATGGTTGAGTTGTGACAATTGTTTTAGTGTGTGTGTGCCTGTGCCCGTGTGTGTGCGAGTGTGTGTGTACACGCACACGCACATCTGACTATTTGCATATGTGTGGTATGTGACTTGTGTCTGCAGAACTAAACTACACTCTTAAATGCAACAGTCCACCATTGCTGCACTCTGCACATCTCGACCTCCAAGAGGGCCACCACCTTGTCGTGGTTTTCAGGCTCGTATGCTTCAAAGACCTGCAGAACTGTGTTGGCTGAAGTCAAGGCTTTACACTTTGGCTTTAGGTATGGTCGTCCATTCCAGACAGGTCAAAGGGTAGAGGTCAGACTGAGAGTGGTCACTGGTCCTCCAGGTTCGGGGGTTCAGATCAGGGCCTAACTGGTAAATGAAAACTGTTTCGGAAGCAGCAAAGAAGAATCCTTCTACACCTGTGGGCAATGGTATTCCTGAATCTCCATCAGGTTTTGCATGCTGACAGTAGTGAAAAGCAAGATGAAGCGATGAAGGAAGCCCTGAATACCACTAAGACCAAGATCAAAATGGGTTCTGGCCAAGAACAGAGAGAGATGGAGGATCTTTATTGTTGTCCTGAACAGCAGCAGTGTAATGGGTAGTAAGTAAGTAAAGGAAAGTACAGTGGATTCCCAGCAATTGGGACACATCAGGACCAGTACATTTTGGCCTAATTAAGCAGCTGCCCCAATTAAACAAAGTTTCATGGAAATAGTTAAAAAGTATTTGACCCTCAGGCTCGACCAACATGTGTTCGTCTAGGGCAGGGGTCAGCAACGTTTACCACTGAAAGAGCCACTTGGACCCGTTTCCCACAGAAAAGAAAACACTGGGAGCCGCAAAACCCGCTTGACATTTAAAATGAAATAACACTGCATACAATGTTTTGTTTTGCCTTTATGCTATGTATAAACAAACTATAATGTGTTGCATTTATGAAATTGATGAACTCCTGCAGAGAAAATGAAATTACATTTCTGCATGCAACAAAAACATTTTGAACTCCGAAAAAAAGACGTTGGGTTGAAGGTTACTTTTAAGTAAAATACTCAACGTCTATTTGAGTCCTTCTTGTATTTATGAAAAACGCCAAACTTAAATCTGCCTCCAGCAGCAAACCAAAAATAACGTCAGCCAGCTGTCAACCTGAAAAATAAAAGGACTATTTCACTGATCAATGAAAACATATGAATATACGTAAAATAATAGGCAATTAAAATATTTATCATACTTGTTCAGGTTGACTCACACCTGACAATGCAGTCGTATTTAGTAGGGATGGATCGATGCTTAGGGGAGTGACCGGGAAGGATAATGTGTTTTTTTCCTCTCTGAACTCACAGAAGCGTTTCCCAAACGATGTTTGCATTGCGATGATTGCAGAATGTAAATACTCCGAATTTATCATGTCGTGACCTTGTTTGAACTCTCTCAAATTGGGGAAGTGAGACAATGTGCCTTTCTGTAAATCTCTGGCAAGCAACGTCAACTTGCACTCGAATGCCAAAACATCCTCCAACATGTGCAGGGCTGTACGTCCTTACCCCGTTGAAGAGCTGTGTTCAGCGTGTTCAGGTGCGCTGTCATGTCTACCATGAAGTGTAGCTTTTCCAGCCACTCTGGCTGTTCCAGCTCAGGAAAGTTGAGCCCTTTGCTGCCCAGGAAAGTTTTCACTTCTTCTAGACACGCGACAAAGCGTTTCAGCACCTCCCCCCTGGACAACCATCAGACTTTGTTGTGCAGCAGGAGATCAGAATATGCAATTTCCAGCTCGTCCAGTAACAAACGGAATTGACGGTGATTTAAACTTTTTGCCATTATTTTATTGACAATCTGAATGACAACATCCATTACTTCTGTGCATTCCGGAGGAAATGTTTGAGCGCACAGTGCCTCTTGGTGCAAGATGCAGTGAAAAGTCAGCAGCTTTCTGTCCAGCGACTTCTGCAGTAAAGCCACAATTCCCTTGTGCGTTCCCGTCATATTCGGTGCCCCCATCAGTAGCTACTGACACCAGATGGGTGGTCTTTATTCCTTTGGCTCTTAAACAATTCAAGACAGCCTCACAGATGTCCTCCCCCCGTGTTTGGTCTTTTAGAGGTATCAACTCAATCAGTTCTTCCTGTGGCCCGGCAGAGTTTACATACCGGCAGAACAATGCTATTTGTTCAATATCACCTTTGTCTTTAGACTCGTCACAGGCAATCGAGTAGGCCACAGCTGAACTGATGTCTTTAATTTGCTGTCTTGTGATGTCTTCTGCCATTTTTATGGTTCTGTCTTTGACAGTCTTTGCAGAGAGGGGCATATCCCTGATTTTCTGCACAATTTCACTCTTGTTTTTAAAGTCCGTGAATAGATGTTCTGAAATCTTAATGAAAGATTCTTTTATATATTCACCATCTGACCACCGTGCCTGACTATTTCCTGAGCGGCAATATAACTGGCGTATGTCGTTGATTTTCCAGACTTCATCCATTTCTGGAAATGATTTTTGCTCAGATCAACCTTCCGCATCAGTTCCGAAACAGCTTTTTTTCTCTCATCTCCATCCGGATATTTTTGAGCAAAGGCTGCGTGTTTATTCTGGAAATGCCTTGCGACATTTGACTTTTTGTTGTTTGCTAGTTTCTCATTGCATATTAAGCATACCGGTAAACCAGTCTCGTCAACAGTGAAAGCAAATGAATCTGTCCACGTATCATTAAACGTTCTGTTTTCTTCAGTCACTTTTCTTTTTTTAGAATTCTCCATAGTTGGCTTACCTTGGATCGAAAAATTAAAGAAATCGCGCACTGGCGGGTGTCAGGTATTGGCAGTGGTGACGTATATTAATAGCGATAAAAACACGTTGTAGTGGTGTGCTCACGCAGTCAGTAAACTGCAGTCGAATAACTTTATTCGAACTAAACAGCCTTGCTTTTAAGCCTCCCTCAACCCAGCCCCCATGGACGCAGATGCTGCAAAAGACGCGTACTCACAAACCCCCGTAGGCTATCTCCCTTAGCCGGAATGCTGGCTAATTGTGAGGAAATGTGTCGCCACACTTAGATTGTACAAGATCACCATAATCTTCAAATTTAGAATTACATTTCAAAAGCTAACAAACTAACATAAAATACATTTTAATTAAATACTGACCAATTATTTCCCAAAGCCACAGGGAGCCGCAGCACAGAGGTGAAAGAGCCACAAATGGCTCGGGAGCCGCAGGTTGCCGACCCCCGGTCTAGGGGAAGACAACTTCTGGCCCTGCCAAACTGAGAAATCTCGTTTGTGTGGGTGCTGCGTGAAATGTTGCCCGGTTACAAATTTGCACTGCAAAATATCAGACAGGACACCATATGCAATTAACTGACTGAAGTTTATAAAACTTAATCTGAATATAGGGATAGTAAAGAAAAGAAAAAGAAAAAGGGCCCATTTTAAGAGAAAAGTCAAAAATGCATGTTGGAGCTCACAAATACAGCCATTCATCAACTATCGACATCCTCCAAGCATCACCAACCTTCGGACCTTAACTCGCAGTCCACTCCGTCCAGTGGTCTTCCAGCTCTCTGCACACACGTCTTCCTTCTTCTCCTCTCGCCGACCAAAGACCGCAAAAATCTCTCTTCCAGACTCATAAGAAAGAGCAATAGCTTTCCAAACCTCATTATCTCTAGTCATAACCCAAACATTGTTGCTACAGAGAAACCATTACATTATCAGTGAAACCTTATAGCATGTTACAAGTATAAAAAAAGACAAATTGCCATTTAATTGAGTAACAAATTATGTATTTAAATGAAATACAGAACAAATTAGAACACTACCAATAGTGTTGTGTTAGTACTATAGAGTTGTGTGTAGTTCCTAATAGTTATTGACAGAGGAATTTGTTCAGTGTATGTTGACGTCTTCTTTTGATTGACTGTAAATGAACAAAATCAGCGCAAATACCTTGTAGACTGCCTTCAAACAGTGCTTTCAATGATTGCATCCTCCAAATCCTCATTTTCATTGTAATATTCAACATGATTGTTAATACCTTCATATTTCTCATAGTTTCTAAACGGAGATAGGCTAGCCCCTATAGACATCAATGGGACTGCAGTTGAGAGGGTGAGCAGTTTCGAGTTCCTCGCTGTACACATCACCGAAGATCTCGCCTGGACTGGCTATGTGGATAAAAAAGCATCTTTCACCTCAGACAGCTGACATGAGTCCCCAGACCCTCGGGACCTTCTGCAGGGGCACCATCAACAGCATCCTGACTAGCTGTGTCACTGCCAGGTACAGGAACTGTACTTGCCTCTATTCAGAACATTTACAGCATCAAGTGTATAAAAAGGGCCCAGAGGGTGATCAGGAACTCCAGCCACCCCAACCACAAACTGTTCCGCTCTGGCAAACGGTACCACAGCATTAGGGCCAGGACCAGCGGGCTCCGGGACAGCTTCTTTCATCAGGCCAACAGATTTATTAATACAAATTGATTCGATTTCATATCTGACTGTACATTGTATCTGACTGCATACACATATACAAAACAACTATGTGTATAATCTTATCGTCTGGTCAATATCCTCCCACATTTCCCTTCCTTATTGCTTGTACATTGTGGCAACATGAAGATTTTTATTCCCTTGGATGTAAGAAAGTAAACAAATAAATGGATAGCGTAATTGTTTCATTTTCACTCCCGGCCATTTCTGGCATTTCCAAGCCTGAATGCTGGAAACCACAGTGAGCAAAAGAGTTCTGAATTGTCTTACTGCTTATTTCTCACCAACAAACAGTGACAGAAATCATTGCTTTTTGAACACAAACCACGGTCGGTCGGTCGGATAGATAGATAGATAGGCATCCGCTAGTCTCATGAGACCATGGATTTGTGCCTTGGAAGGTTTCCAGGGTTCAGGCCTGGGCAGGGTTGTATGGGAAACCGGTAGATGCCCAAGCTGCAAGCCTTCCCCTCTCCACGCTACTGATGTTGTCCAAGGGAAGGGCACCAGGACCCAAGCAGCTTGGCACCGGTGTCATCGCAGAGCAATGTGTTGTTAAGTGTCTTGCTGAAGGACACAACACGCTGCCTCAGCTGAGGCTCGAACCAGTGACCTTCAGATCACTAGACCGATGCCTTATCCACTCGGCCACGCGCCAACACAGCCACAGTGTACTGTCTAATGGCCACATGGCATGTACACACCTGAGGCAAGTTAGGAAATTATCAGCATCTGTCTCCTGCCCCAATTAAGTGACATAGTGTTCCAAATAAATAAATAAATGAAGTCAGGCCCAGCTTTTTCCTTGATTTGTTTTTATTCTTTAAGAATTGTCCCAAATAAGCAGCTGCCCTGATTAACCAATGGGCCAATTAACTGGAATCCACTGTTTAGAGGTGATAAGTTGTATTTATTTAATGCCTTAAGTGGGGGGAAAATTCACCTGTCATTTGCCTAAGAAATCAGGCAAGAGGTGATCACTCAGGAAGCAAAAATCGCCAATTCTGTTTATTTACATTTTAAAGGTAGTGTTCAAGGACTCTACATATACAAGGTAGATTATGTCAAAATCCTGCTGTGAGCTCATAGCTCTACTAATATCTTCAACACCACCTCTCCGAACTTTCATTGTAACCCTCATCAAAGCAGTGACTACATTTCAAAAGTCATTCTAGTTCATGAAGTTCATTAGAATGTTACAAGATCATGAGCTGCCCACGTTGTGGAACCTGGTCAAAGTTTAACAATAAGACCAGACACAGAAGCCGAATTCGGCTAGTTGGCCTATTGAGTTGGCAGTGGCATTTGATCGTGCTGATTTACTATCCCTCTGAACCCCTTTTTCTTGCCTTCTCAATGTTAGCTTTGTCACCCTTACTAATCAAGAACTTATCAAACTCCACTTTAAATATACCCAATGACATAACCTCCAAAGCCATCTGTGGCAATGGATTCCACATATTCACCACCCTCTGGCTAGAGAGATTTCTTCTCATCCTTCTATTCTGAGGCTGTGTCACCTGATCCTAGACTGCCTCACTATGGGAAACATCCTCTCCTCATCCACTCTACCTAGGCCGGGGGTCGGCAACCTGCGGCTCCCGAGCCATTTGTGGCTCTTTCACCTCTGTGCTGCGGCTCCCTGTGGCTTTGGGAAATAATTGGTCAGTATTTAATTAAAATGTATTTTATGTTAGTTTGTTAGCTTTTGAAATGTAATTATGGTGATCTTGTACAACCTAAGTGTAGCGACACATTTCCTGCCACATCCGAAACGGCTCACAATTAGCCAGCATTCCGGCTAAGGGAGATAGCCTACGGGGGTTTGTGAGTACGCGTCTTTTGCAGCATCTGCGTCCATGGGGGCTGGGTTGAGGGAAGCTGAAAAGCAAGGCTGTTTAGTTCGAATAAAGCTATCTTTGACTGCAGTTTACTGACACCGCTACAACGTGTTTTTATCGCTGGCTGTCCAGACGGAAGGTGCTGAAACGCTTTGTCGCGTGTCTGGAAGAAGTGAAAACTTTCCTGGGCAGCAAAGGGCTCACCTTTCCTGAGCTGGAACAGCCAGAGTGGCTGGAAAAGCTACACTTCATGGTAGACATGACAGCGCACCTGAACACGCTGAACACAGCTCTTCAGGGGAAAGGACGTACAGCCCTGCACATGTTGGAGGATGTTTTGGCATTCGAGCGCAAGTTGACAGTGCTTGCCAGAGATTTACAGAAAGGCACTTTGTCTCACTTCCCCAATTTGAGAGAGTTCAAACAAGGTCACGACATGATAATTTCGGAGTATTTACATTCTGCAATCATCGCAATGCAAACATCGTTTGGGAAACGCTTCTGTGAGTTCAGAGAGGAAAAAAAACACATTATCCTTCCCGGTCACTCCCTTAAGCATCGATCCTTCCCTACTGAATACGACTGCATTGGCAGGTGTGAGTCAACCTGATCTTGAGATGGAACTGGCCGACATAGCCGACAAAGACATATGGGTGTCCAAGTTTAGACGCTTGACAGCAGACCTTGAAGATGTTGCCCGTCAGAAGGCCGTTCTTGCTCAGAAACACAAATGGAGTGATATTGAAAACCTCACAGATGACAGCTTGCGATCCTGTGTAAAGATGAAGGTGACATCATACAGCCCTGATGTGCAGACGCTGTGCGCTGAGGTCCAGGAGCAGAAATCCCATTAACCAAGTATGATAAATATTTTAATTGCCTATTATTTTACTTATATTCATATTTTTTCATTGTTCAGTGAAATAGTCCTTTCATTTTTCAGGATGACAGCTGGCTGACGTTATTTTTGGTTTGCTGCTGGCGGAAAATTTAAGTTCGGCGTTTTTCATAAATACAAGAAGGACTCAAATAGACATTGAATATTTTACTTAAAAGTAACTTTCAACCCAACGTCTTTTTTTCGGAGTTCAAAATGTTTTTGTTGCATGCAGAAATGTAATTTCGTTTTCTCTGCAGGAGTTCATCAATTTCATAAATGCAACACATTATAGTTTGTTTATACATAGCATAAAGGCAAAAAAAACGTTGTATGCAGTGTTATTTCATTTTAAATGTCAAACGGGTTTTGCGGCTCCCAGTGTTTTCTTTTCTGTGGGAAACGGGTCCAAGTGGCTCTTTCAGTGGTAAAGGTTGCTGACCCCTGACCTAGGCCTTTCAATATTCAATAGGTTTCAATGAGCTACCCCTCATTCTTCTAAACTGCAGTGAGTACAGGCCCAGAGCCATCAAATAATATATTAATCCTTTCATTCCTGGAATCATTCTCGTGAATCTCCTCTGGATTCTCTGCAATGTTATCACATTGATATTGGTCAAGAAAACAGGCCAGGAAAGGCTTTTGATTAATTAATTAATTAAAGACTCTTACAGGCCTTTTCCCCCAGGCAATTAAATCTAACCAACCAATTGAACCGAAACCCACACTCTTTATGTTTACCCCAGTCACTGTTCAGCACTGTACAGTTTGTCTTCTTTTATTATTTGTCAGTCTTTGCTTATGCATATTTTTTATTGATTCTATTGTACTTCTTTGTTCTGCTGTGAATGCCCGCAAGAAAATGAATCTCAGGGTAGAATATGGCGATAATAATAAATTTACATTGAATTTTTAGTTCTGTTTACATTGCAACTGCATGCTGGTTTCTATCCACATTTTCCCATGTCACTTTAAACTCTAACTTTATTTTTCATATAATTCTTTATTCTTTAGAATTGTTGAATGTTGCTTTTTGTTGCACATTGTGCCAACATATCACAGGAATTTCCTAAGATATGTAAGAGTATATGGCAAATAAAGTTGATGCTTGATCCTTAATTAAGAGAGCTGGGCTCTGGCTATTGAAGAAAACTGAAGAAACCAGCCATAGTAGCTTCTCTGGATGGTCTGCTATGGGAGAGGCATGTGGGGGCTGAGTGAAATAACTTCTTGCCAAAATGTGAGTTGCTTGCCAAAGATAATTTCTGCAAAATTGAAGACCCATTCCCCTTCACCCCTGCTGCCTTGATGAACCTCAGCAGCCCCAGGTACGGCCCAGGTGAAACTCCCTGACTCAGCCATATCTACATTGTAATTAACTGATAAGATCCCACTCTGTGCTGATGAGTGGGCTGTGAAAAAATAACATAGGAGGATGATCTCTGGTGAACCCATCACTCTGACAGACTCTGGCTTTGCTGAAAAACAGCCAACTGACTGGATTATCTTCCCAGCAATATCGTTTCTATTGAGCAGCACAGGCAGGGACTGCACGTTCCTTCTGCTTCGTGTTTGTGCTGGAGACACAAGAGGCTGCAGAAGCTGGAGTCTGGAGCAACTACAGCAAAATGCTTGCCTTTACTAATTGTGGCACCAAGTTCAAGAGTCAGGGAGTAATGCTGCAGCTTTATAAAACTCTCATTAGGCCACATCCAGAGTATTGCATTCAGTTCTGGTCGCTCCATTATAGGAAGGATGTGGAGGGGGTGCAGAAGAGGTTTATTAAAATGCTACCTGCATAGAGGGTCTTCTGCTAGGAAAAGAAAATGGGGATTTTTTTTCTGAGCAGCAGAGGCAAGCTTTTATTTTACACAGAGAATGGTGGCTGCCTACAAAGTGTTGCCTGGGATGGTGGCAACAGAGGCAAAAATGACAGAGCCATTTAGGAGGCTCCTAGATTGGCACATGACTATGCGGGGAATGGAGGGATATCAATTCTGTTTGGGAAGAAGGGACTCATTTAGTTAGCTGTTTACTAACAAGTTTAATTAGCTCATTACAACATTGTGGGACTAAGGGCTTGCCCCTGTACTGTACTGTACTGTACTGTACTGTTCTGGGTTCCAGCTCAGCAGGTCAACTGGCCCTATCCCATCCCTCCACATGTTCTTACAGACTCTTCCCTCTGCCTTTCAGTCCAGGTGAAAGTGTTCGACTCAAAATGTTGACTGCCTATTTCTCATCACAGACACAGCCTGCCCTGCAGAGGTCCTCCAGCATTTTGTGTGTTGGTGTCAGTGCTGGTTTATGCTCACTGTGTAAAATTAAAACCATAAGACACAGGAGCAGAATTAGCTCACTCGACCCATCGAGTCTGCTCCGCCATTTGATCATGGCTGATTTATTTCCCTCTCATCCCCAGTCTTGAGCTTTATCCCTGAAGCTGAGGTCACAGTCAGATCAGCCATTGTCTGATTAAGTGTTAGGATAGGTGAGGATGCTTCCAATTCTGGGGGAGTCTCAGATCAGAGGGCACAGCCTCAGAATACAAGGACATCTCTTTAAAAAAGAGATGAAGAGGATCTTCTTAGCCAGAGGGTGGTGGATCTCTGGAACTCCTTGCCACAGGCAGCTGTAGAGATCGTCACTGTGCATGGCAGAGAAGATCTGATGGGCTAATTCTAATTCCTAATTCTGTTCCTATGACTTGTGTTTTATACTCTAAAACTAAAAAACTGATTATCAACTACAGGAGGAAGAAGCTGGAGGTCAATGAGTCAGTCGTCATTACAGGATCAGCGGTAGAGAGGGCCAGTACCTTTACATTCCTTGGTGTTATCATATTATAGGATCTCAAAGTTCAGAGGTTGTTGCCCTTGGTCGCGCTGTTCAATGGGACCATCTTGTTCTGGGATGTGTTCAGGGACCAGCATGTGAGTGCCACCACAAAGAAAGCACAGCAGCACCTCTATCTTCTTAGAAGTTTGCATAGATTCAGCATATACTTGACAAACTTGTATAGATGCACAGTTGTGAGTATCCTGACTAATAACATCACAGCCCACTTTGGGAAAACCAATGGCCAGTAACAAAGAAGTCTACAGAAAGTAGTGGAATCAGCTCAGTCTATCACAGTCAAAGCCCTCCTGACCATTGAACAGAGTTAAATGGAGTGACCAGAAAACCATAAGACATAGGCAGCTTTTAAAAACCTACAGAAAGGAACTAAAAGAATCATTAGGAGGGAAAGGAACTAAAAGAATCATTAGGAGGGAACGGATGAAATATGAAAGCAAGCTAGCAAACAATATCAAAGTGATTAGAAAAAACTTTTTCAAGTATGTAAAAAAAATAGAGAGATGAGAGTGGGATATAGGACTGCTACAAAATGAGGCCAGAGAAATAATAACAGAGGACAAGGAGATGAACTAAATGAGTATTTTGCATCAGTCTTCACTGTGGAAGACACTAGCAGTCTGCCAGGTGTTGAAGGGTGTGAGGGAAGAGAAGTGAGTACAGTTACTCTTACAAGAGAGAAGGTGCTCAAAAAGCTAAAAGATCTAAGAGTAAATAAGTCACCTAGACCTAGGGTTCTGAAGAAAGAGGTAGCGGTAGAGATTGTGAAGGCATTAGTAATGATTTTTCAAGAATCGTTGGATTCTGGCATGGTTCCAGAGGACTGGAAAATTGCAAATGTCACTCCACTCTTTAAGTAAGCAGGAAGGCAGCAGAAAGGAAATTATAGACCAGTTAGCCTGACCTCAGTGATTTGCCAGATGTTAGAGTCAATTGTTAAGGATGAGGTTATAGAATACTTGGTGACATAGGACAAGATAGGACCATGGCTTCGTTAAGGGAAAATCTTGCCTGACAAACCTGTTGGAATTCATTGAGGAAATGACATGTAGAATAGATAAAAGAGATGCAGTGGATGTTGTATATTTGGACTTTCAGAAGAGCTTTGACAAGGTGCCACACATGAGGCTGCTTATCAAGTTAAGAGCCCATGGTATTACTGGAAAGTTACTGGAATGGTTAGAGCATTGCTTAATTAGTAGGAGGCAGCCAGTGGGAATAAAAGGTTGGCTGTCAGTGACTAGTGGTGTTCTGCAGGTGTTGGTGTTGGGAACACTTCTTTTTTAAGCTGTATATCAGTGATTTAGATTATGGAATAGATGGCTTTGTTGCCAAGTTTGCAGATGATACAAAGATTGGTGGAGGGGCAGGTAGTGTTGAGGAAACCTGAAAACTGTAGAAGGACTTAGACAGATTAGGAGAATGGATAAGAAAGTGACAAATGAAATACAATATTGGATAATGCATGGTCATGTACTTTGGTAGTAGAAGTAAATGTGCAGATTATCTTCTAAATGGGGAGAAAAGCCAAAAATCTGAGATGCAGAGGTACTTGGGAGTCCTCGTGCAGAACACCCTGAAGGTTAACTTGCAGGTAGAGTTGGTGGTGAGGAAGGCAAAATGCAATGTTAGAATTCATTTCAAGAGGTCTAGAATACAAGAACAGGGATGTGACGCTGAAGCTTTATCCGGCACCAGTGAGGCCTCACCTTGGGCTCCTCATCTAAGAAAAGATATTCTGGCATTGGAGTGGGTGCAGAGGAGGTTCACAAGGATGTTGCCAGGAATGACAGGGTGGGCCTCTATCTTCACACTATTTTTTACTTTGTTGTATGCCCTCTCTTTTGCTTTTTCATAAGCTTTGAGTTCCCTTGTTAGGCATGGTTGCGCTATTTTGCCATTTGAGTATTTCTTTGTTTTTGGAATACATCGATCTTGCAACTTCATTTTTCCCAGAAACTCACGCCATTGCTGCTCTGCTGACATCCCTGCCAGCATCTCCTTCCAATTTACTTCGGCCAACTCCTCTCTCATACCACTGTAATTTCCTTTACTCCACTGAAATACTGCTACATCAGACTTTACCTTCTCCCTATCAAATTTCAAGTTGAACTCAATCATTTCGTGATCACTGTTTCCTAAGGGTTCCTTTACCTTAAGCTCCTTAATCGCCTCCAGTTCATTACATAACACTCAATCCAGTATAACTGATCTCCTAGAAGGTTTAATGACAAGCTGCTCTAAAAAGCCATCTCGTAGGCATTCAACAAATTTACTCTCTTGAGATCCACTACCAACCTGATGTTCCCAATCGACCTGCATGTTAAAATCTCTCATGACTATCATAATATTGCACTTTTGACACACCTTTTCTATTTCTCATTGTAATCCCAGCTACTGTTTGGAGGCCTGTATATAATTGTCATCAGGGTCCTTTTACCCTTGCCATTTCTTAACTCAACCAACAAGAACTCAACATCTTCAAATCCTTCTAATGATCTGATGCCATTCTTTACTCACAGAGCCACACTACCCCCTCCGCCGACCTTCCCGTTCCTCCAATACAACATGTAACCTTGGTCAACACGAGGAAATCAGCAGATGCCGGAAATTCAAGCAACACACACAAAATGCTGGTGGAATGCAGCAGGCCAGGCAGCATCTATAGGGAGAAGTTTCGGGCCGAGACCCTTCATCAGGACTAGGTCACCTTGGTCTTTCAGCTCCCAACTACAACCATCATTCAGCCACTATTCAGTGATGGCCACAACATCATACCCGACAATCTGTAAAAGTGCAGCAAGATCATTCACCTTATTTCTTATACTCCGTGTATTGAGATATAACACTTTGACGACTGTGTTTGCTCCCCTTTTTTGATTCTGCATCCCTAATGTACTGACTCACCCAGCTGGCTACAATTTTGTCCTATCTTTCCTGACAGATACTGCATGCTAGCTTTGCTTTTTTTTTAAACCATCTGTCCTACCCTGAATCCCTTCATTCCAGTTCCCACCGCCCTGCCAAATTAGTTTGAACTCTCCCCAACAGCTCTAACAAACCTGCCACAAGAAAGCAGCATCCATCATCAAAGACCCTCTCACCATCCAAACCAAGTATACCTCACTGCAACCACTGGGCAGGAAGTATAGGAGTCTTAGGTCCCACACCACCCAGTTCAGGAACAGCTACGATCCTACAATCAGGCTCCTGAACTGAAGTGGATAATTTCACTCACCACAACTCTAGTCTGATTCAACAACCTACAGACTCTCTTTCAAGAACTCTGCAACTCGTGTTCTCAGTGTTATTCTTATTATATGTATTTTTTTATTCACACAGTGTCTTCTTTTGCAATTGGCTGATTGCCAGTCTTTATTTAGAACAGAACATAGAACATAACAGCATAGAACAGGCCCATGATGTATACAATACCCACTTGTGACATTTAGAGTTCCTTTGTAAATTCTGTGATACTTCTTTATTTTCCTGTACTATATTGAAACTATATGTACTTTGAGAGTAAACTTTACTTTGAACTTTTAAATAATCTGTCCATTCTAGTCATTCATCCAGTAAACATCATAACCAATTGCAGTACTAACATCCTTTCTTAAATTCACATCCAGTTCTCTACACAGTGCTCTGGATGAGAAGTAACCAATGCACTATATAACTGCAGCATGACCTTCCTATTTTATATTTAACTCCACAGGTAAATGTTAAAAACCATTCTGTTAGCTTTTCTAATTGCATGGTGTCCGTGCATGCCACCACTGTCCTGCCTTTACCAGGAGAATTTTTTATCATCATTGATGGATCTTTCAGACATTACATAGGATTGAGACTGTCCCTATTTTCTTACATGGAGTTAGTGTTTCCTGTGTATTTAAGATTTCAGTAATATTGTAAAAATATTCTTTGATTGTGATATTTACCTAATTCATTACGGATTATATGTTGAAGTAGATGAATGGCATATGTCATTACACTACCAAGTCATATTCGCACACTTCAATTAAAGTAAAACTAAACGTACACAAGTTATCCCGCGGGCTCTCGTGTTTTTCTTTTAATTAGTTTTTTGCTTTGGAGTTACAAATAGTAACAGGAGCATTGACTAAAGTGAACCCAAGATGACCACCTACCTGTTGAACTGCAGCCAGTTGTTTTTCTTCAGAAGGGGGGAGAGAGAGAGAGATGGTCAAGTTTTAAACAAAAGCACAACACTTATCTCTTTGGAAGTGGACAGAGATTGTCAAGTTATAAAAATGGTGGAAAATGAATAGAAGTCACAGGTTCACAATCAGTGAGTACTAGTGATAATAATTATTAATTAATTAATTAATTAATGGCAGAAATGGGGGGCTACATTGGAAAAATCAACATGTTCAATTGCACAGCAGGTAACTGGTGATGTATACTGAACAAACTGAGAGGCATCTTACAGCAAATAGAACGGCTGATGAGAAACAAGTGCTAGTTTTGCCGACTGAAATAGAAGGTAGAGCATCAGTTTGATTAGAAGTAGCAGTTTCAAAAAGAGCTCTAATCTGCATGTTGTTAATGAAAAAATCTGATAATGATGAGAGTGACAGAGGTCTGAGTAGCCCTGAGATTTACATTGTGAAAACTAACAAGAGGCAAGCAATATGGCTTACACTAGAACTGAACAGCATTTCATAGATACTGAAATGAAGCCATAAATATCCAACTAAGAACTTACACCGGAGGAAAGATCATTCCTGTGGGATTGATACAGTGAAATACAACAACCAACAAGCCACATTGGGCTTGTACGTGGTAAAAACAGGAGGGCCAGTAGTGTGGGGATGTGATTGACTGAGACAACTACAACTTGATTGGAAATCCATCCACCATTTGCATGCCACATCTCCTGTAATGAAGCCATCTGGAAGTAAATTAAGAAAGGTACTAGATGATGCCACATCCAGAATGTCATTAGAAAACTCAAACATATCAAGGTTAAAATAGTGTTAAATGGAGATGCCACACACAAGTTTTACAAAGCCCATCCAGTTCCTTATACCATCCACGATAGAGTAGCAGGTGAGCTAGATCATATGGATGTTAAGGAGTTCTTTCCAAGGCTGAATGGAGCCATGGGCAAAGCCAGTAATCCCAGTAGCCAAGTGAAATGGGTCTACTTATCAGGATCTCTGGTGATTTTAAGCTGAGGCCTACCTACAAATGGAGATGGAAGAAGAGACCAAAGATTTTCTCACCACCAATACTCACAAAGGGTTTTATCACTATAACAGGCTTATTTTGAAGTATCATCTGCACTTGCACTCTGGTAGAAAGCTATGGACCAGGTACTGCAAGGTTAGGTATCACTTGGTGTTACCTGGATGACATAATTGTTTCTGGTAAGATGACAAGGAACATCTCCAAAATCTCAAGACAGTGTTAAAAATATTAGAAGATTATGGACTCAGAGCATGACATAACAAGTGTGTATTTTTTAAACCAAGCATCACCTACAGTGGTTACACTATTGATGCACAAGAATTACATAAGTGTGCTGAAAAATTTCAAGCTGTGGTGGATCCCACAAGGCCAAAGAACGTGTCTTTTTTAGGATTTCTCAATGACTATAATAGGTTCCGGCTAAACCTAGCTACTGTTCTCCACCCCTTGAACTCATTATTATAGATCAAGAAGAAATGGTGATGGTTAAAGCAGTATGCAGTGACTTTCCAAAAAGGAAAACACATGGTCATCTTAAATGCTGTACCCACATTATGACCCACATCATCAATTGAAACTTGCTTGTGAAGCCCCACCTTAGCTGCAAACATATCACATGTTATGTGGGATGGATGTGAATGCCTCACAGCCTTTGCATCACGTTTCCTTACCACTGCAGAGAAAAATTACACACAGATCAACAGGCCTCAAGTTTGATTTGGGATGTAAAATATATCAACCAGTACTTGTATGGAAGAGAGTTTACCCTCATTGCTGATCATCAACTACTAGTGTCCATTTTCATCCACAGAAGGGTGTTCCACGAACAGCAGCAGCACGAATGTAGCTTGGGCTCTGTTTCTTCAAAGAAACAATAATAAGATCGAATTCAAGAGGATGACTAATCATAGAAATGCTGATGGATTGTCCCACTTTGGAAATGGAAATACCTGAAAAATGTACAAAAGAGGACACTCCTCTTGACGTATTCTCTCTAATGGAAATCGAAAGATCCCTGTTACAGCAGAGATCATCCAAAGGGAAACCAGAAAAGACCCCACACTGTCTCAGGTCTACATGGCCACCCAAATAGGCTGGAAAATGCAGCAGAAGTTCGTTCCCCCATTTTTAACAGCACTGTGGTGAGCTTGCTCTTGACAGGGGTTGCCAGATATGAGGATTGAGTGTTACTACACAATAGGGTAACGTAATTGGGAGAAATGTGCATAATTCAGAACCACCACCTTTGAACTGTGGATTCTCTTTGAGAGGCCAATCTGACATCATATTGTTGTTATGTAAGGATTTTTAGTGCACTTTTGTATTTAGGTTTTGGAGTTCAATAATATGTGCTACATGTTTCATTAAACATAAAACACCTCACATTGCTTTATTTGGGAAAATCTACAGTACCATCCCAGCTTGAGAGTTAAAGTGTTGGAGGAGCTACATGTCAGTCATTTAAATGTAGTCAGAGTGAAAGAGTTGGCTCAAAGTTTTGGGGGCCCGGGATAGAGGAGCAGATTGAGATTGCACTTTCGAGAGGCCAACATGTCCAGAGCACCTACACACTGGAGATTGCACCTGATCTCATCTAGAGATAACACGTTGAGCAGTGGAGGAGAGCAGTCAGAACCACTTCCTACAGTCTCAGAGTCAACTCCTACAAACACTACAGAGGAAGCCCCAGAACCTGAGATTGTTTCACAGCCACAAGTCTCACCTGCTGAGCGGAGTGACCCCCCCCCCCCCACTTTTTCAGGAAAGACATTATCCCTCAAAAGTAAGAAATCATCTACAGCGATGAAACTTTAGGCCTGAATGGAATAATTAAAAATTTACTATGGTACGGATGTCTATACACTCACAGTATTATATCATAGGTAAGCAGGGAGGAATGCTGTGGATTTAATATTTCAGTAATATTTGAATAATATTGTTTGATAAAAACATTGTTTAAGCATTCTCATACTGTTTACAGAATTCATTACAGGTTACATGTAAAAGTATGTAAATGGCATATGTCATTACAGCACCACATCATAGATGCGCACCTCAATTAAAGTAAAACTAATCGTACACAATCGTACCCCTGAGCTCCCACGTTTTTCTTTTAATTAATTCTATGCTTTGAATTGACAAAACTTAACAGTGCTCTACATAGCATATCAGCAAGGGTGATGATAGTGGCCAAAACATTATGGACATCTAAAAGATTCTTTGATAGGTACATGGATGAAAGAAGAATGGAGGGCCATGTGGGAAAGAAGTGGAGGTGGATCTTAAGAGTGTTAAGAAGTTGGTAAAAGATTGTGGCCCAAAGGGCCTATGTTTTATATTCATGAGGATGATAAGGGTCAGAGGCAATTTGATAGAGTTGTATAAGATTATGAGAAGCATAGAAAGAGCAGCCAGACAGTAACATTTTCCCGGGGCGGCAATGGCTAATATCAGAGACAATGTTTGAAGCTGAGTGGCGGCATGTTTATGTGAGATCTCAGGGGTAGTTGTTTTTACACACAGAGAGTGGTATGTGTCTGGACTGCACTGCTGGGGGTGGTGGTAGAGACATATAAGAGACCCTTAGATAGGCACATGGATGAAAGCAACCAGATCGTTGTCTGCTTGCGTCAATGAGTAATGCAGTCTAACAATGTGCTGGGGGCAGCTCGGAAGTGTCCCCATGCTTCCAGTGCCAACATAGCATGCCCACAACTTACCAATGCTAACACATATACATTCTGAAAGTGGGGTGGCAGAAAAGTGGAGCACCTGAGGAATCACATGCAGTCGTGAGGAAAGCGTACAAACTCCTGCAGCAATTCAAACTGAGCTGCGAGCGCTACAATAACATTACACTAACTGCTATGCTACCATGATGCCCTAAGATATTAATCCCAAAATTATTTCCCTCCTCAGCTGTATGTTCCAAAAGCAGCTGGACCTCACTAGCACACTGCTCCAATAGTTGCACTGATGAGATCCGTGGCTGCCAAATGATCAAAAACATTTTCTATTTAAACTTAATTTAAAAATTGTTGGTTCAAAGTGATCTAATACCCAACTCAGACTCAGAATCAGGTTTATTATCACCAGCATGTGACTTAAAATTTGTTAACAGCAGCAGCAGTTCGATGCAATACATAATCTAGCAGAGAACCACAGAACCATAGAACACTACAGCACAGGAAACAGGCCATTCAGCCCTTTTAGTCTGTGCCAAAACTTTATCCTGCTAGTCCCATTGACCTGAACCAAGTCCATAACCCTCCAGACCTCTCACATCCATGTATCCATCTAATTTATTCTTAAAACATAAGAGTGAGCCTGCATTTATCACATCAGATGGCAGCTCGTTCCACACTCCCACCACTCTCTGAGTGAAGAAGTTCCCAATGCTCCACCAAACCTTTCCCCTTTCACCCTAAAGCCGTGTCCTCTCATATTTATCTTTCCTAATCTAAGTGGAAAGAGCCTGCTCACATTTACTCTGTCTATACCCCTCATAATTTTGTAAACCTCTATTAAATCCCCCCTCATTCTTCTACGCTCCAAGGAATAAAGTCCTAACCTGGTTCAATCTTTCCCTGTAACTCAACCCCTGAAAACCCAGTAACATCCTCGTAAATCTTCTCTGCAGTCTTTCAATCTTACCAATATCCTTCCTATAGTTAGGTGACCAGAACTGCACACAATACTCCAAATTTGGCTTCACCAATATCTAATACAACCTCACCATAACATCCCAACTCCTATTTTCAATACTTTGAGTTATGAATGCCAGGATGCCAAAAGCCTTCTTTACAACCCTGTCTACCTGTGATGCCACTCCTCAGTGCCCTACCATTCACTGTGTATGTCCTACCTTGATTTGTCCTTCCAAAATGCAACACCTCACTCTTGTCTGCATTAAATTCCATCTGCCATTTTCTGGCCTGTTTTTTCCAGTTGGTCCAGATCCCTCTGCAAGCTTTGAAAGCCTTCCTCTATGTCCATACCTCCAATCTTAGTGTCAACAGCAAACTTGCTGATCCAATTTACCACATTATCATCTAGAGCAGGCATGGGCAAACTACGGCCCGGGGGCCATATGCGGTCCGTTAAGCTTTTTAATCCGGCCCGCAGAACTTGATGAAATTATATTAATAAACCTTGTTAACGTTTTTTCCCCGCAATTCTGGCATTTTCCCAATAGATGACGTACTCTATATACATTGACCTTTGTTGAGGTGCAGCGTATTACTCCACATTTGCGCTTTACTCTTTGTTCGGCTCGACCTATTTGTGTGAACAGGCGTTCAGCATCATGAACATCAACAAAGCCAGCCACAGATCCAAGTTAACTGACCAACACCTCAGATCCATCCTGAGAATCGCAACAACAAAACTAAATCCAGACTTTGATGCGCTGGCTAAAAAGGGAGACCAACAACACTGTTCCCACTGAAATTAAAAATAAGTTTCTTTGTTGTGTTATGTAAAAAATGCATTTGAAAATTTTTTTTCAATAAGCCTTACATGTTACATGTCATTTCTGTTAAGTGATGGACATGAGTAGTGCGCAGGTGCACGTACGTTCTCAAAATAAAAAATGCTCTCCAGATCAAATAACGCGCTCCGCATACTGGCGCGCTGTCACTGTTCTGTCCTTGTGCTGGTCGTTGTTGAGTTTTGGCACAGGGGACAATTGAATAAGAAGGAGCAGGACAAGTAGACCTGCATCTCCTACTGTTTTTGAAATAAAGACAGTCAGGAGGAGAGTGATGATGATAATATCTTGAAGGATAACAGAATTTTCAGTGCTCTAAAATAATAACTGTTACTATTTAAAAAAGCTGTATTTTATTCATTTAATTTTCAGTGTTTTAAAAGTCATTTCAATAAATAGCTAAATACCATGGGACTTCAAAGACAGATATTTTGTTGTAATGCATTTGTTCATTTTCAATTGAAATTAAAGCACGTTTTCTACATATCCCATGATATTTTATTTTCTCTTATCAGGTGTATTACCAAAATACTCCATCCATCTGCTCCTGGTCCGGCCCCCCTGTCAAATTTTAGAACCCTTTGTGGCCCACAAGTCAAAAAGTTTGCCCACCCCTGATCTAGATCATTGATATAGACAACAAACTGGTCACAGGCCTCCAGTCTGAGAATCAATCATCCACTACCACTCTCTGACTTCTCCCATAGAGCCAATTTCAAATCCACTTTACAACCTCTCCATGGATACCTACTGTCTGAACCTTCTGAACTAACCTCCCATGTAGGACCTTGTCAAAGGCCTCACTAAAGTCCATGTAGACAACATCCACAGCCTTTCCTTCATCTACTTTCTTAGTAACCTCTTCAAAAAAACTCTACAAGATTCGTTAAACACAATGTACACAGCAAAAGCCATGCTGACTATCCTTAATCAGCCCTTGGCTGTCCAAATACTTCTATATCCGATCTCTCAGAACACCTTCCAATAATTTACCTACTACTGATGTCAGGCTCATCGGCCTGTAATTACCTGGTTTACTTTTGGAGCTTTTTTTAAACAATGGAACAACAGGAGCTACCCTCCAATCCTCCAGCACCGCACCCAAGGCTAAGGACATTTTAACTATTTCTGCCAGGGGTATAGACAGAGTAAATGTGAGTAGGCTCTTTCTACTTAGATTAGGAGAGATAAATACTAAAGGACACGGCTTTAGGGTGAAAGGGGAAAGGTTTGGGGGAGCATTGGGAACTTCTTCACTCAGAGAGTGGTGGGAGTGTGGAACAAGCTGCCATCTGATGTGATAACTATTTCTATTTTTCCCAATCCACCCTTCCTAGATCCTTTCTCATTTTCACAAAATTGGCCCTTCTCCAATTTAGAACCTCAACTCGAGGACCAGTCTTATCCTTATCCATAATTAACTTGAAACTAATGACACTATGGTCACTGGACCCAAAATGTTCACCTACACATACTTCTGTCACCTGACCTGTCTGGTTCCCTAACAGGAGATCAAGTATTCCATCCTCTCTCGTAGGTACCTCTATAAATTGATTTAGAAAACTTTCCTGAACACATTTGACAAACTCCAAGCCATTTAGCCCCTTCACAGTGTGGGAGTCCCAGTCAATACGTGGAAAGTTAAAATCTCCTACTATTACAACTTCCTGTTTCTTACATCGGTCTCCTATCTCTCTACAGATTTGCTCCTCTAATTCTCTCTGACTATTGGGCGTTTCTATAATACAACCCTATTGGTGTGGTCACACCTTTCCCGTTCCTCAGCTCCACTCATATGGCCTCTATAGATAAGCACTCCAGGCTGTCCTGTCTACACACGGCTGTGATATTTTCCGACAAGTAATGCCACTCCATGCCCTTTCATTCCTCCCCCTTTATCATGTCTGAAACAATGGAACCCTGGAACATTAAGCTGCCAGTCCTGCCCCTCCTGCAACTAAGACTCACTAACAGCAATAATGTTGTAATCCCACGTGCCAATCTATGCCCTAAGATCATCTGCCTTACCTACAATACTCCTTGCATTGAAATAGATGCACCTGAGAACATTCCTGTCACATACAAACCTTTGATTTCTGTCTATACATGCAGTCCTCGCATGACCTTTATCCTCCTCCATCTCACTATTTGCTCTAACACTCTGGTTCCCCTCTCCCTGCAAATCTAGTTAAAACCCCTAGCAAACCTTCCCACAAGGATGTTAGTCCCCCTCCAGTTCAGGTGCAAACCGTCCCGTTGGAACAGGTCCCACCTTCCCTGGAACAAAGCCCAATCATCCAGAAACATGAAGCCCTCCCTCCTACACCATCTCCTGAGCCACGTATTTAGCTGCATTATCTTCCGATTTCTAGCCTCACTAGCACGTGATCCTATATTGCAACCCTGGAGGTCCTGTCCTTCAACTTTGCACCTAACTCCCTAAACTCGCTTTGCAGGACCTCCTCCTCCTTCCTATCCACGTCACTGGTCCCTACATGGAACACGACATCTGGCTGCTCACACTCTCTCGAGAATACCAAGAACTTGATCCAAGATATCAGAGAGAGAGAGAGAGAGAGGGGGAGAGAAATAATAAATAAACAAGTAAATCATTTATGTATATTGAATAGATTATTAAAAAATGTACAAAAACAGATATACTGTATATTTAAAAAGCGAGGTAGTATCCAAAGCTTCAAAGTCCATTTAGGAATCAGATGGCAGAGGGGAAGAAGCTGTTCCTGAATCGCTGAGCGGTGCTCATACTGCTGAACCGCCTGTGAAGAGTGCACTCGTAGAAATAGCAAGGATGCTGCGCCAAACCCCTAAGCTCCCAGGCCTCTGGTAGAAAACCCAAGATTGGGGGAAATATTCATATATATACCACCCATAAGGAGTGAGAACTCCTTACACAGAGCGGAGGAACTGAACCAAGGTCACTGGTGATGGAAAAGCATTACGCTAACCATTACGCTACTGTGCCACCATTACATTACTCTCACTTTTCCCCATAGAGTTTTCATGCCTTAGCATTTCAGCTACTGATCTAGATAGTTCTTAAATTGAGTATACTGGCCACAACCATTTCTTCAGCAGTGTGTTCCAGATTCCAAACGCTCTCCGGTGAAAAGAAATTTCCTCAAATCTCTTCTGAAGCTCTCAGCAAATACCTTTTAACAAAAACAACTTTACACTCTAACCCAACACTGAGAAAGGACAGAAAAAAAAACAAAAAAAAACAGAAGGATGAGAATGTTAAATGTGATGCAGCCATTACAGGTTAGAGGTGGTGGACAAACAGGAACTGGCACCTCTACTTTCTGAGGCGGCTGAAGAGAATGGGACTCTGCACATGAATACTCACGGCCTTCCACAGATACACAGCATCCTAACCAGCTGCATCACTGCACTGTGGCAGGCTCTACAACAGGTGGTTAAATCTGTCCAACATCACCAGCACCAGCCTACCTGCTATTCAAGGACATATATATAGAAAATGCCAGAAAAAGACTAGCAATATGATGGTGAATCCCACCCACCCTGCTAATGCACTATATGCCCCACTCCCATCAGGGAGGAGGCTTCATAGTCTCCAGCCAGAACTAGCAGACTCAAAAACAGTTAACTTTCCCCAAGCAGTAAGGCTGACTCACACCTCCACCCACTAAGCCTACACCCCACACCCCTAGCCACCACTACTTCGTCATTTCCTGTCAGTCACCATATGTACAAACACTCCTGTACCCAATGTACAGTACATAAGCTATCCTATGTATTTATATTTATTGAGCTTTTAACTTAGTGTGTGTTTTTTTTTTGTCCTGCATCAGATCTGGAGTAAATATTATTTTGTTCTCCTTTATAGTTGTGTCCTGGATATGACAAGCAATCTTGAATCTTTGAATGAGCTGATGTTGAAGCAGGAATATTCTGCAGAGCTTTTGCTGCAATTGTATAGGACCATTGGTGAGGCTGCATTTGGATGATTTGATCACCTGCTGTAGGAAATCAGACATTAAGCTGAAAAGAATGTATCGAGTATTTCTGAGGCTGAAGCCGTGTCTCAAGGGACGGGATTACAGAGTGAAGTTGCATAGGCTGTGGTTTTATTCATTGGAGAGTAGAGTTAAGGGTGATCATACAGAAGGGTATAAAATCATGAGGGACACAGAGCAGATCAACGTGGCCTGACTTCTTCCAAGGGCTCAGGAATCAAAAACTACAGAGTCAAGGTTTGATATGAGAGGAGGAAGAACTAATAAGAACCTGAGGGCAACTTTTTTAGCCGAAGGGTGGTTCGTGCATGCAAAGAGCTGCCAGAGGAGGCGGGACTTTAACAACATTAAAACAGTATTTGCACACATGCACGAACAGGAAAGATTTAGGGGAACATGGGCCAAATGCAAGTGAATTCATCGAGGTCCCATGGCCAATGGCTGGGTCAGCCCGTCTCTGGAAGTCCACTGGAGGCCGAGACTTAGAGAGAGCCTGTCTGTGTATTTGCGTGGGAGAGAGGGAGGGAGGTAAAGGGCTTACTTTGCTGCGTTGTTCTGTTGTTGCCACCTGTGTGTTCTGCCGAACATGGTGGGCATGTTATGCTTGCACCAGAATGTGGGCTGACACTTTCAGGCTGCCTGTAGCACACCCTTGTATGTGTCTGCTCCCTTAGATGTGTTGCTTTTTAACACAAATGATGCATTTCACTGTACACTTCGATGTCCATCAGTGGCCACTTTATTAGGTACACCTGAACACCTGCTTACTGCATATATCTAATCAACCAATCATGTTGCAGCAACTCAACGCATAAAAACATGCAGATATGGTCTACAGGTTCAGTTGTTGTCCAGACCAAACATCAGAATGGGGAAGAAATGTGATCTAAGTGACTTTGATCATGGAATGATTATTGGTGTCAGATGGGGTGGTTTGAGTATCTCAGAAACTGCTGATGTCCTGGGATTTTTATACCCAATAGTCTGTAGAGTTTACAGAGAATGGTACGAAAAACAACAAGTTATCCAGTGAGCAGCAGATCTGTGGGTGAAAACAACTTGTTAATGAGAGGGGTCAGAAGAGAATGGCCAGACTGGTTCAAGCTGACAGAAAGGTGACAGTAACTCAAAGAACCACGTGATACAACAGTGGCATGCAGAAAAGATTCTCTGAATGCAGAACACAACCAGCCTCGAAGCAGATGGGTTGCAGCAGCAGAAGACCATGAGCATACACTCAGCAGCCTTTTTATCAGGCACAAGAGGTACACAATAAAGTGAGCATACTTTTGAAATGGTTGCTGCTTTAATGGTGGAATATTTGGACACAGCAAGATCCCATAGCTTTACTCCTGTTCTCAAAACCTCGTTTTGTTTATGTTTAACATTTCCAACATCCATGGTTTTTAGATTCTCACTGTTATTCTTCAATGGTTGTTGAATTCTTTGGGAGATCCTTAAAGGGACAATAACTATGCTACAGAAATAGGAGTCTTTTCTTAGCAACGGTTGGAGATCCTAGCCCACGTTCTGAGCTGACAGTTGTGTCTCCATTTCGTGGTCAACAGGCTCACAGTTCAGTTGACCTGGTATCTCCATTAATAGGGCAATATATCACAGGAGCAGCAACCCATGTTACGTTTTTTTTTAAACTGTCTCGAAGGCCTCTGTCTGGGAATGTAAACAGAGCAGCAGCAAATAGGTCAATACAGCAGCTAAATCTCTTAGGGTTGGGGGAGGGATGGTAGAATAAAAACAGTGGATGGAAAATTAATATCCTTTCGAAAGCTGCACTAGTTCCAGACAACAGAGGGAAGGCGCGGCAGCAAGTGCCAGCAAGCAAAACATATTCCGAAGCGCAAACTGATGTATGGATGTATTCAGCTGAAAAAGTTGTTACGGATAGAAACATACCCTGAAAGGAATGAGGGAGAAGGTGGTAGAGGCAGGATCAAATGAGGAGGGGTGGTGGGAGGAAAGAAGGTCGAGCTTCGTTTTTCACAGTAACACTCAGTTGGCTGGTCGTTCTGAGAGACAGCATCAATGATTTACTCATTGGAAAGATTAATGTCCGGTAGCTATGTGTTACCAGTGCCCTGTGAGAAATGAAAGCAAGTTTCTGAGAAGACGGCAGTGGGTGGGACGGAATGAATTGTTTTGAATAGGCAAGATGTCAAACAGTCTGGGCCATCCTGATGCTTTTTAGAAAGAACAGTTCTTCAGCACAATTTAAAATGCAGATTAACAATTATTTTTGCGGGATAATGCTCTTTGTGTGGATGTCAGACTAATCTCACAATCTGGCTTGTATTTATACATCACTGCTTGAAATGATCAATCTGGAACATTGTTTCACATCAAGACCACAACTGCAGATCAGCAAGAAAAAGTTGCAAGCTTGAGGGGGATGGGAGCAGAGGTAGACTAAGGCTGGAAAGGTTCTGGGCAGCAGAACGAAGAATAAAGGACCTCTTTGACAAGCTTTCATGTTCAGTCCACCAGCAAGACGCCCAACTACCTTTACCCATCCATTTGTTCCGAGTCTGGTTCCTACTCCCATTCTATTCTTGGCATCCTGACTGGTTGCTTCACCACCTGTTTGATGCACAGCATCGAAAAGAGCTGAAGAGGGCTGTAAACCTGTTCAGCCCAATCATTGAGGACCCTCACTAGCACACATTCACACTAGTAGTTTGTCAGTCTTTAAGTGTAGATTTTCATTGATTCCATTGTATTTCTTGTTCTAATGTGAATGCCTGCAGGAAAATGAATCTAAGGGTTGTAAGTGGTGACTTTGGTAATAAATTTACTCTGAACTTTAAAGTTTAATCTCGGAATGCTCTCTTCTCATTACTTCTATCAGACAGGAAGTACAGGAACCTAAAAACACACACTCAACATTTCAGTAACAGCTTCTTCCTCTCTGTCGTCAGATTTCCGAATCGACCATGACCCCATGAACTCTTCCTCACTATCACTCTCTCTTTTTGCACCATTTATTTTGATATACATTTCTTATTGTAACTTACAGTACCTGTTTATGCCTTGCACTGTACCGCTGCCACAAAATAACAAATTTCATGACATATGTGATTAAAAAACCTGATTCTGATTCCAAAGTTCAACATAAAACCAAGGCACCTCATCTTTCAACTAGGTATATTACAGTCTTCCAGGCTCAACGTAAAGTTTTAAGTGATTACTCTGCCATTTACTCCTCCTCTAGACCCAATCTTCGATGCACCACATGCCCCACTACCAACCTCTTGCACCTTCACCTCTTTTAGTAACTTGATCTCTCCTGCCTCCCCCTTTGAAGAATTTAAAACTCCCCAATTCCATGCATTTTTAGCATTGCCTTTGATATATTCTGACAGAAGGTCATTGAAGTTTCTATCTTCACAGATTCTGCCTTTTCAGATGTGGATTTATTATTTACTATTTTTATTTCAGGGACTTTCAATGTCTGCATTTTGTTTAGACAAAATCAAACACAGAACACAGAACAGAACAGTACAGAACAGTGTGGGCCCTGCACCCAATGATGCTGTGCTGGCTTTTTAACCAACTCCACGATTAATCCAACCCTTCTCTCCTACAAAGCCCATACCGTTTTTCGAAGAGTGGTTTAAATATCCCTAATATAGCAGCCTCTATCATTACCCCCTACAGTACCTTCCAGGCACACTGTGTGGGGGGGGGGGGAATAACTACCTGTGACATCTCCCCAAAACTTTACTCCAGCCACTTTACAAAAATTGTCCTCTGGTATAAGCCACAGCACCCTGCCCCCCCAGAAAAAAAGAAACTAACTGCCCGCTCTCTCTATGTCTCTTATAAATAAGTCTTACCAGAGGATAAAACCTTCAACCAGTTGAAACACGATGGAATATCAAATGGGAGGCTGAACTGAATTGGAAAATTGGATCTACAATACAGTCCTCCTGCTCTGATCCACTATTCAGTTAGAACCTTGTGCATCGCAAAGCCCAAAACACAAAATGAGCTTCAGCATCTATAATCAGCAATTCCCATTCAGGGTTCAATTCTTGCTGCTATCTGTGAGGCATTTGAACATTTTTCAGGATCACATGGGTTTCCTCCAGGTGCTCCAGTTTCCTCCCAAATTCCAAAGACATACTATATGAGTTAGGGTTAGTAAATTGTGGGCATGTTATGCTGGAGCCAGACACATAGCGACTTCTGTGGGCTGCTCCCAGCACATCCTCAGACTATGTTGGTCATTTACATAGAAAAAAACACATTTATTTCACTATATTCTGATGTATATGTAAAGGCAAATAAAGGTAATCTCTGTTTAAAATTACCCCAAAGATTCAGTTTCCCTGATTGATCAGCTGATCCACTTAGAGACTGGGAAAACTGAACCCACAGGCAGAGATATATGACCATTCATCACTGGGTCCGACTCCTAGAATTCCTTATCCTATGCTATTATGGCAGCACCTTCGCCAGAAGGGTTACCTACTCAAGAATGAAGGTAGCAGTCACCTTCTTAAGGTCAAGTAAAGACAGGAAGTAAGTGCTGGTGTTACCAGACATGTCAACATCTGAAGATGTCCTGCAGCTAAGACAACCAATATTTAATCTCAGATTCCAACTGCTCTGCCCAAACCCCAACACAGTGTCAATAATCATAGGTCACAGATTTAAATGATGGGGGACACAATAGTACAGTGGTTGGTGCTATCGCTTCACAGTGCCAGTGATCTTGCGATCAGGGTTCGATTCCCACCACTGTCTACAAGGTATCAGTATGTTCTCCCCGCGACCATGTGGGTTTCCTCCATTTACGCGGTTATCACAAGTTCTGATACCAGGCAGACAATCTCTGAAGAGCATTGACAATGGCTGGGGTCACCCATCTTGTAAAGACACTGCCCAGAAGGCAATGGTAAATCACCTTTGTAGAAAAATTTGCCAAGATAAATCATCAAAGACCATGATTGCCCATGTCATACAATATGGCACATAATGATGATAATTATTCCACCCACATGGACGGGTTAGGAGTAGGGAGTTGCAGGTATACTACATTATACTGGTGCTGGAAGTGTGGCAAGACTGGCAGGCTGCTCCAAGGCAATCTTCGCTGATATGATTTGACACAAACAATGCAAATCACTTTATGTTTTGATGTTTCAATATATGGGTGAAAAATAAAACTAATATTTAATCTTAATTTTTAATCAATAGTTAGCCAATGGTCTGGGGAGAATGGTCAGAAGGGATTAGGAGAATTTGATTTTTAAATTATCTGGAATTAACTTTTTGTAAGGATCTTGGAAGCTGTTTCAGCAGCAATTCTCAAAAGAGAAGTGTATGATTTAAGCACAGCAAAGGAAAGAAAGGCAAGAACAAGGAAGTGAACTTATTAGAAAGTAGGTACATATATGATAGACTGAGTGGGCTCCCTCTGTGACTTGTATGTCTTTGAAGTAAATACTTTAATTTATCTACGGAGGCTAGGATAGATAAATCACTTTGTAAATGTGTGGACAGGAACATCTGCAGGCTCACACCTGTATAAACATGGCCACTTTTGGCCAAGCAGCACAAACCCCTTCATTAAAGGGATCATGAGTCTGCCATGTGGAATGGATTGCTCCACTTTAAGTCAGCACACAATTAAAATCACTCAGGTGGGTAAATGCAAACTTTATCTGAATAATAATTTATATTATTAATTTGTTTTAAAAAAGGGTTGTGTTTTGAAAAGAGGAATAAGTTGACCCAGTTTCTCCCCATTAACAATATCTCCAGTGTGGTGTCTGTATGGTCAAATTCTTAGACATTGTATTATGGCCTAAATGTTGTTAAATTCTACATATTATGAATTATGAAGTTGTTATAGGAGGACCAAGTTAGAAGGATAAACATTTCTACTGATCCCTTCATTTTATTTGCTCCCAAGCAAAGTAATTTAACAAATTGGCCACTTTATTCAGTATACGTATACACCTGCTCGATAATTCAAACATCTAATCAACTAATTACGTGGCAGCAACTCACTATAAAAAAGAATGCATACTTGATCAGGAGTTTGAGTTGTTGTTCCGACCAAACATCAGAACAGGAAGAAATGTGATCTGTGAGTTTGACCGTGGAATAACTGTTGGTGCCAGACAGGGTGGTTCGAGCATCACAGAAACTGCTGATCTCCTGGGATTTTCACGCAAGTCTCGAGATTTTACAGAAAATGGTGCAAGAAAACATCCAGTGAGCAGCAGTTCTGTGGGCAAAAACGCCTTGTTAATGACAAAGGTCAGCAGAGTTTGAACTGCAGCCAGTCAGTGGATGGATGCACAAGAAGAAGAGGCAGCTTCATGCAGGTCCGCAACTGAAGATTGAAAAAACTGCACTTCTCTGTAGTTTTTGGAGTTTGAGCTTCGACAATCGGTGAATGGGATTCATTAGCAAGAACAAATAAACATAAGGCAGGGGCAAACAGAATAGCCATTGTGTGAGTGGGTCAGTGTTAGAGTAGGGAGGCTTTAGCTTTGCCTCGCTTCATCAGGCTTGGATGAGCTAAGGAACTACTCCTTTATTCTTCATTCCTTGTCCGTTGGGGCAGTGAGAATTACTCCAGGGGTAAGATCTCCAGCCTCCCAGATAACCACATCTGCACTAGGTGCAGCAAGCTACAGCTCCTCAGAAGGAGTGACTGGGCTGAGGATGGGGTAGTTGGTTTACAACCAGATGTAATGTGTAGTGAGACAGCAAGCAAGGACACGCTGTTGATAGGGCAAAATGCAGCGGGTTGCAATGTAAAAGGGGTCAAAGTTGAAATGAGTGATAAATACAGGATAAAAGGTGTTATATTTGAATGCAGTATACATGCATTAACCTGTAACACAGTGAGACTTTGGCAGGTATGATGTTGTGGGCATTACTGAGTTGTGGCTGAAAACAATTATAGTTGGGAGCTTAACATCCAAGGATATACATTGTTTCAAAAGGACAAGCAGTACGCAAGGGGGTGGGTGGCTTTGTTGGTAAAAAATGGAATCAACTTAGAAAGAGGTGACCTATGATGAGAAGGCGTCAAATCCTTGTGGGTAGAGCTAGGAAACTAAAAGGGTAAAAAGACTATGATGAGAGTTATGTACAGGACTCAGAACAGAAGCCAGGATGTGAGCTGCAAATACAATGGAGGGGAAAAAAGGCAAGTAAAAAGGGGAACGTTACAATCGTCATGGGGGATTTCAACACGCAGATAGATTGGGAAAATTAGGTTGGTGCTGGATCCCAAGAGAGGATATTGTAGAATGCCTAAAAGGTGGCTTTTTTGAGCAGCTTGTGCTTGAGCCCACTAGGGAATCAGCTACTCTGGATTGGGTGTTGTGAAACGATCCATAATTGATTAGGGAGCTTAAGATAAAGGAACACTCAGGGAGAAGTGACCATAATATGATAAAATTCATCCTGCAGTTTGAGAAGGAGACACTAAAGTCAGATATATCAATATTACAGTGGAGTAAAGGGAATTAGAACATAGTAGCATAGAAAACTATAGCACATTACAGGCCCTTTGGCCCACAATGTTGTGCCTACCATGTAACCTACTCTAGAAACTGCCTAGAATTTCCCTACAGCATAGACCTCTATTTTCCTAAGCTCCATGTACCTATACCAAGAGTCTCTTCAAAAACCCTATTGTATCTGCCTCTACCACTATTGCTGGCAGTTCATTCCACACACCCACAACTGTCTGTGGAAAAATTTACCTTTGACATCCCCCCTGTACCTACTTCCAAGCACCTTAAAACTATGCCCTCTCGCGTTAGCCATTTCAGCCTTGGGAAAAAGTCTCTGGCTAATCACATGATCAATGCCTCTCAGAATCAGAATCAGGTTTATTATCACAAGCATGTGATGTGAGGTTCGTTAACAGCAGCAAAAGTTCAATGCAAATAATCTAGCAGAGAGAAAAAAATAAAAATAATAATAAACAAGTAAATCAATTACAGTATACATATATTGAATAGATTTTAAAAACAAACAAAAACAGAAATACTGTATATATTTTTTTAAAGTGAAGTAGCGTCCAAAGCTTCAAAGTTCATTTAGGAATTGGATGGCAGAGGGGAAGAAGCTGTTCCTGAATCGCTGAGTGTGTGGCTTCAGGTTTCTGTATCTCCTACCTGATGGTAACAGTGAGAAAAAGGCATGCCCTGGGTACTGGATGCTTAATAATGAACACTGCCTTTCTGAGACACCGCTTCCTGAAGATGTCCTGGGCACTTTGTAGGCTAGTACCCAAGATGGAGATGACTAGATTTACAACTTTCTGCAACTTCTTTTGGTCCTGTGCAGTAGCCCCTCCATACCAGAGTGTGATGCAGCCTGTCAGAATGCTCTCCACAATACAACTGCAGAAGTTTTTGAGTGCATTTGTTGACATGCTAGATCTCTTCAAACTCCTAGTACAGTATAGCCCCTGTATGGCCTTCTTTATAACTACATCAATATGTTGGGACGAGGTTAGATCCTCAGAGATCTTGACACACAGGAACTTGAAATTGCTCACTCTCTCCACTTCTGATCCCTCTAAGAGGATTGGTCATCATCTTATGCACCTCCATCTTGTCACTCCAAGTAGAAAAATAGGTTCACTCAACCTATTCTCATAAGGCATGCTCTCCAATCCAAGCATTTTCCTTGTAAATGTCCTCTGCACTCTTTCTACAGTATCCACATCCTTCCCGTAGTGAGGTGACCAGAACTGAACACAGTAGTCAAAGCGGGGTCTAACTAAGGTCTTATATAACTTTAACATTACCTCACAGCTCTTGAACTCAATCCCATGGTGGATGAAGTCATCACACCATACGCCTTCTTAACAACACTGTCAACTTGCACAGCAGCTTGGACTCCAATGGGCATGGACTCCACGATCTCTCAGATCCTCCACACTGCCAACAGTCTTACCATCAATATTATATTCTGTCTTCAATATTGACACACCAAAATGAACTATTTCACACTTATCTGGGTTGAAGTCCATCAGCCCAGTTCTACATCCTATTGACATCCCACTGTAACCTCTGACAATCCTCCAAACTATCCACAACACTCCCAAATCCTGTGTCATCTACTTCTACTTCCTCAGCCAGGTCATTTATAAAAAGGAGGGGTCCCAGAACAGATCCCTGCAGAACCTCCATGCAGAATACGAACCATCTACAACTACCTTTTGCCTTCTGTGGGCAAGCCAATTCTGGATCCAAAAAAAGGTCTCCTTGGATCCCATGCCTCATTACTTTATGAATAAGCCTCACATGGGGAATCTTATCAAATGCTTTACTGAAATTCATATACACTACGTTCGCTGCTCTACCTTCATCAATGCGTTTTGTTACATCCTCAAAGAATTTAATCAGGCTTGTAAGGCATAACCTGCCCTTGACAAAGCCATGCTGACTATCCCTAATCAGTTTATATCTCTCCAAATGTTCATAAATCCTGCCTCTCGGGATCTTCTCCAACAACTTGCCCACCACTGAAGACTCACTGGTCTATAATTTCCTGGGCTATCTCTACTCCCTTTGTTGAACAAGGGAACAACATTTGCAACCTTCCAATCCTCTGGCACTTCTCCCGTCCTTACTAATAAAGTAAAGGTCATTGCCAAAGGCTCAGCAATCTCCTCCCACACTTCCCACTGTAGCCTGGCATATACCCTGTCCAGTCCCAGTGACATATGGAATGAGAAGCAAAGTTAAGATGGCACTAAACGGCAACTCCTTTGTTTGCATCTTCGGAAACAGCTCAATTTCTATCTTTAACATCTTGTTTAGTATGTCTCCCCTCTCACTATGAAACAAGTAGCCTCTATTTCCCTTATTAGGGAGGGAGAGAGCCTGTGGTATGTCAAATTACTGGGGGAACAAGTAGTCTTTGGGGTACTGCAAGTCTGTGTCTTTATTGATGCTTTGCTCACGCTTGAGTGCTCGGTGGAGGACACTGATGAGTTTTTGCTGATAGTGGAGATTGTTACCTGACTGCTGCTTGTGCATGGTTGGGGGGTTGCTTTGGAGTTCTAACATTTAACTGTCATTCATTCTTTGGGGCAATCGTCTGTTTTTGTGGATGTTTGTGAAGATAAAGAATTTCAGGATGTATATTGTATGTATTTCTCTTGACATTAAATGTACTGATTGAACCTATTAACACCTTTTAAAAGCTCCTGCACATCCTCTTTTTTATTGTCTATACGCTCAAATGTTTCAGTCCACTGTAAGTCGTCCCCACAATTGCCAAGGTCCTGAAGCAAAGTATTCATTAAGTACCTCTGCTACGTCCTCCAACTCCATGCACTTGTTTCCACTATCGCTCCTAATTGGTCCTATTCTCACACAGTTTATCCTCTTGCTCTTCACACACTTGTAGAATGCCTTGGGGTTTTCCTTAATCCTGCTCACCAAGGCCTTCTCATGGCCCCTTCTGGCTCTCCTAATTTCATTCATGAGCTCCTTCCTGGCACCCTTGTAATTTTCTAGAGCTCTAACAGTACCTAGATTCTTGAACCTTTCATAAGCTTTTTTTTTCCTTCTTAATTAGATTTTCTACATCTTTAGAACACCAGGGTTCTTTTACCCTACTATCCTTTCCCTGCCTCGATGGAACATACCTATGCAAAACTCCATGCAAAGGTTCCTTGAACATTTGCCACATTTCTGCTGTGCATTTCCCTGAGAACATCTGCTCCCAATTTATGCTCCCAAGTTCCTGCCTAATAGCATCATATTTTTCCCCCTACCCAAATTAAATATTTTCCCAAGTTGGCTCCAGCACTATGGTAAAAGAAATAGAAAAAATCTCCTGATGAAGGGTTTCAGCCTGCCTCCTCCCATAGATGCAGTCTGGCCTGCTGAGTTCTGCCGGCATTTTGTGTTTTTAAAAGAAATAGAATTGTGATCACTATCTCCAAAATGCTCTCCCTCCAAGAGATCTGACACCTGAACAGGTTGATTTCCAAATACCAGATCAAGTACAGCCTCTCCTCTAGTTGGCTTAACTACATATTGCACCAGAAAACCTTCCTGAACACACCCAACAAACTCCACTCCATCAAAGCCACTTGTTCTAAGGAGATATCAGTTAATATAAGGAAAGTTAAAATCACCCATCACGTCAACCCTATTACTATTGCACTGTTCCAGAATCTGCTTCCCTGTCTGCTCCTCAATGTCTCTGTTACTAATGGTGGGATATATAAAAACACCCAGTAGAGTTATTGCCCCTTTCCTGTTTCTAACTCCCACCCACAATGATTCAATAGACAATCCTTCCATGATTTCTCCTTTTCTGTAACCACAATACTATCCTTGATTAGCAATGCCACACCCCCACCTCTTTTGCCTCCCTCCCTGTCCTTGTTGAAACATCTAAAGACTGGCACACTCAGCAGCCATTCCTGCCAGAGGCATCCAAGTCTCCGTAATGGCCACAACATCATAGCTCCACATATTGATCCACGTTCTAAGTTCACCTGCCTGTAATCCACCGGAATTATAGAGGCATGAGAGAGGAGCTGGCCAAAGTTGATTGGAAAGGGACACTACAGGAATGATGACACAGCAGCAATGGCTGGAATTTCTCAGAGCAATTTGGAAGGCATAGGACAGATACGTCCCAAAGAGGTAGTATTTGAAGGACAGGGTGATACACTGTGGCTGACAAGTGAAGTCAAAGCCAATATAAAAGCTAGAGAGGGCATATAATAGAGCAAAAATTAGTGGGACGTAGAGGATTGAGAAGCTTTGAAGAACCAACAGAAGGCGACTAAAAATATCATAAAGCTGGAAAAGATGGAATATAAAGGTAAGCTAGCCAATCATATTAAAGAGGTTAGCAAAAGTGTCTTCAGTCAGGTAAAGAGTAGGAATTAAGAACAAGGAAATGACAGATGAACTGAATAAGTATTTTGCATCAGTCTTCACTAGCCGGAAGTTTGAGTGTGTGAAGAAGTAAGTGAAGTTGCCATTACTAGGGAGAAATGCTTAGGAAACTGAAAGGTCTGAAGGTAGAACACCTGCACCAAATGGACTACACCCCGGAGTTCTGAAAGAGATGGCTGAAGAGATTGTGGAGGCATCAGTAATGATCTTTCAAGAATCAATAGATAGTGCTAAGGTTCCTGAGGACTGGAAAATTGTAAATGTCACTCCACTCTTCAAGAAGGGAGAGAGGCAGAAGAAAGTAAATTATAGGCCAGTTAGTCAGACCTCAGTGGTTGGGAACATGTCAGAGTCGATTATTAAGGATGAGGTCTCAGGGTACTTGGAGGCACATGACAAAATAGGCCATAGTCAGCATGGTTTCCTCAAGGGAAAATCTTGCCTGACCAAATCTGTTGGAATTCTTTGAAGCAATAACAAACAGAATAGACAAAGGAGAATCAATGAATGTTGTGTACTTGTATTTTCAGGCAGCCTTTGACCAGGAGTCACACTTGAGGCTGCTCAAGTTTTACAGGCAAGATGCTAGTATGGATCGAGCATTGACTGATGGGCAGGGGACAAAGACTGGGAATAAAGGGAGACTTTTCTGGTTGACTGCAGTAGATTAGTGGTGTTCCATAGGAGTCTGTGTTAAAACCACTTCTTTTTACATTATATGTCAATGATTTGGATGATGGAATTGATGGCTTTGAGGCCAAACTTGCAGATGATACAAAGATAGGGGAGGAGCAGGTAGTGTTGAGGAAGCAGGGAAGTTGCAGAAGGACTTAGACAGATTAGGAGAATGAGTAAAGAAGTGACAGATGGAAGACAACTTGACTACTTCCCTAGAAGTTAATTTTCAGGTTGAGTCAGTGTTGAAGGAGGCAAATGTAATGTTAGTATTCATTTCAAGCGTACTGGAATCTAAAAGCAAGGAGTCTATTAGGTACTAGTGAAGCCTCACTTGCAGTATTGTGAGCAATTTTAGGACCCTTATCTAAGAAAGGATGGGCTGACGTTGGAGTAAGATCAAATGAGGTTCGTGAAATTTAGTTACAAGAGAAAATTTGCAGTTGTCGGAAGTCCAAGTAAAATTATTCTGCTATTGAAACAATTATCATTTGAGAGGCATTTGATGGCTCTGGGCCTGTCCTCTCTGGAACTCAGAAGAATGAGGGAGGGATCTCATTGAAATCTATTGAATGTCAAAAAGCCTCAATAGAGTGGATGTGGAGAGGATACTTCTTGTGGTGGGGGAAGTCTAGGACCAGGGGCCATAGCCTCAAAAAATTGAGGGACATTAATTTAGAACAGAGATGAGGAGGAATTTCTTTAGCCAGAGAGTGGTGAATCTCTGGAATTAATTGCCACAGGCAGCTGTGGAGGCCAAGTCATTGCATATATTTAAGGAACAGGTAGATAGTTTCTCGATTAGTCAGGTCATGAAGTGTTGCAGGTTGAAGGCAGGAGATTGGAGCTGTGAGGGAAATAGATCAGCCATGATGAAATGGTGGAGCACCAGATGGGCCTAATTCTGCTCCTATATCTCATGGTCCTATGGAGAATAGCTAGACTGGTTCAAGCTCCCAAGAAGGTAACATTGGTGTGAAGAAGAGCATCTCTGAACACACATGTTGAACCTTGAAGTGAATGGGCTGCAGCAGCAGAAGACCATGAACATTCAGGAGGTTCCTAATAAAGTGGCCAATTAATGTGTATAAAACAGAGACACCAACTGAAAAAGAACAGTTGCATTGACACAATGTTCCAAAGGGGAAAATTCAAAGAAACAATCCCACTAACAAATTTGGTCTCCATCAATTGAACAGTCTGTCATTATCTGTAAGTAATCTCTTGTCTGAGTCATTTCACTGGCCTAGCTCACAAACACACACAAAGGTCTGGAATGATTGATAAAATAAAACATGTGTGGAGAGGTAGTAATGATTTACAATTATATAGCACTGCACATAAAATGCTGGAGGAACTCAGCAATTAGGCAGCATCTATCGAAAGGAAAAAACAATCAATATTTTGGGTAGAGAACCTTCATCAGAACACTAATGAAAGGTCTCTGCCCGAAACATCGACTGTTTACTCATTTCCATAGATGCTGCCTGACCTGCTGATTTCCTTCAGCATTTTGTATGTGTTACTCAGGATTTCCAGCATCCACAGAATCTCTTGTGATTGTTATATAGCACTTCATGATGTTCCAAAATACTTTACAGGTGACAAAATACCTTCTTGAGCAACCTTACTTTTTTGTGGCTGGGGAGGGGCAAGGGGGGCAATAAACCATAGTATTATTTGCCAATATCTTCAGATTTGTTTTGGCACTGCACAAGTTAATAGGGTGTGGAGAGGGACTTTGAACAGAATTTGCAGCTACTTAGACAACAATATAACAATACAGAAATACCAGACTTAAGATGCTAGAATCCACAGATCTGTGTCTCTGTAACACATTAGAAGTTGGAGGAACTCAACAGGTCAGACAGCATCTGTGGATGGAAACAGATAGCTGGCATAATTATTCCTGAACCTGTTGGTATGGAACCTAAGGCTCCTGTACCTCCTACCCGATGGCAGCAGCAAGAGAGCTTGTCTTGCAGTGTGGGGAGTGTAGAAGAATGGGTAGGTCAGGAGAGAGAAGGGGACAGGGAAGCTGGAAAATCAGTGTTCAAGCTGTCAGATTGTAGACTACCCCAGCAGAACATGAACAGAATCAGAATCAGATTTAATATCACTGGATATATCATGAACTTTAAGACAGCAGTACAATGAAATACATGATAAAGAGAAAAAACTGAGTTACATTAAGTATATATATATGTCTATTAAGTAGCTAAGTTAAAATTGAGTGCAAAAGAACAGAAATTTTAAGAGAGTAGTGAGGTAGTGTTCTTGGGTTCAATGTCCATATAGGAATCAGATGGCAGAGGGGAAGAAGCTATTCCTGACACTGAGGGTGTGCCTTCAGGCTTCTGTAACTCCTTCCTGACGGTGACAGCATGAAGAGGACATATCCTGGGTGACGGGGATCCTTAATGACGGATGCTGCCTCTCCTCTCCTCCAGCAGCATCTTCTCTCCTCTATCTTTCAGTTCAGATGAACGATCTCAACCCATTCACCTGTACAGGTGCTGCCTGAAGTATCCTGGATTCCTAAAGCATCCTGGATGTTGCTCTGGTCTATTTAAAAATGGAGCTTGGATAATGAACATTGATTACCAATAACACATTGAAATAAGCAAGAGGACAGTTATATTATCCCCTGTCCTGAAGTCCTCATTACTTGACAGCAGAACTCCCAAAAAGAATTTTGTTCTGAGCTCTGTCATGGGGGGAAGCTAGTGGGACAGAGAAATAGATTCAAAGACACAGGAGGTTCTGCATCTGTTAAAAATCTTGAGCAATACATACAAAATGCTGGAAGAACTCAGCAAGTTAGACAGAGTCTATGGAGGGAAAAGAACGGCCAATGTTTCAGGCCGAGACCCTTCACCAGGACTCTAATGGTTACCATTCCTGAGCCTGGCAGAGTAGTACATAAAGATCCTGCATCTCCTTCTTCACAGCAGCAGTGAAAACCCCACCACCTAATGATCTTAGATAATTGCTAAAGTGATAGTAACCACTCACTAACAGCAATACTACCAGCTGGGATGATTGACTGTGGATTCTGATGTCACCACTGCCATAATTGTATCTCCATATATCAGTGGAAGAACTGTTGGCAAAGGGCATATCACAACCCAACCAACTTCAGTTGCTCATTCCCAGGAAGGAAATCTTCATTCCTGGCAAAGACCATTGGAACTGAATAGTACAACAAATGGTTACCTGTGAATTATAGTCATGTCTGGGGTATTAAGTGGTTATATCCAGCAATAGCAGAGATAATTTATAAACATTTGTCTGAAAGACTGACAGATTATCAGCTCCAGAGTGTGACACAATCCAGTTATCAGAAAAATTCAATTGACATTGGAGAGGGCTCAAAGGAGGTTCACAAAATAATTCTGTGATTGAAAGGCTTATATGAGGGGTTTTGATAGCTCTGGGTCTGTACTCATGGAAATTGAGACAAATGAGAGGGGATCTCATTGAAACCTGTTGAATGTTGATAGGCCTCGATAGAGTGGATGTGGAGATAATGTTTCCCATGGTGGGGGAGTTTAGGACCAGAGGGCAGAGCCTCAGAGTACAGGGATGTCCATTTATAACGGAGATAAGGAGGAATTTCTTTAGCCAGATAGTGGTGAATCGGAGGAATTTTTGCTTCAGGTGGCTGTGGAGGCCAAGTCTTTGGTTATATTTAAAACAGAGGTTGTTAGATTCCAGATTAGTCAGAGCATGAAGGGATATGGGGAGAAGACAGAACATTGGTGCTGAGAGGAAAATAGATCAGCCATGATGAAATGTTAGAGCAGACTCGATGGGCCAAATGGCCTAATTCTGCTCCTATATCTTATGGTCATACACTGAGCTGTTATTCTGTCTAGTCCCATTGACCTGTGCCTGGACCAGAGCCCTCATACCCCTCCAATCCATGTACTTATCCAAACTTCTCTTAAATGTTGAAATCAAACTTACATTCATCATTTCTGATGGCAGCTTGTTCCACACTTGTATCACCCTCTGAATGAAGAAGTTCGGCTTTAAGAAATGTATTTCATCTTTCACCCTTAACTCATGACGTCTAGTTTTAGTCTCATCCAATCTCAGTGGAAAAACCCTACTTGCATGTGTCTGTGATGCGAATACAAGTAATTTTTTCATTACATCTGTGCACGTATGGGACAATAAGACATAGGCCATTCAGCTCATCAAATCTGCTCTGCTAATCCTCCATGGCGGATTTTTATTCCCATTCTCCCGCCTTCTCCCCACAACCCACTAATCAAAAACCTATCAGCCTCCACTTCAAATATACCTGACCTCCACATCCATCCGTGAGAAAAAATTCCACAGATTCACCACCCTCTGATGAAAGAAATTCCTCCTCATCTCATTTCTAAAGGGACAGCTTTGTATTCTGGAGCTGTGTACTGACATACTGAGTCACTCAGAAAGCATGGCATTGAGATCCCCCTTCAATCTTCTGAACTCCTGCGACAACAGGTCCAAAGCCTCATATATTAAGCCTTTCATTCCTGGGACCAACTTTGAATTTGACTTTTGAGGATGTAAGAGAGTCCAAGGATACGAAGTTCAAAGTACATTTATTTATTTATTTATTACGGTAAGAGTAAAGCAATCTGTTTGTATTGGGCCCTGAAGGTAACAGCAGAACTCTTGACACATTAATCTAACATTAACAGCCCTATAATTCAGTGCCAACCGGCTGCATTCCTTGGATGGCATGATATCATGTTCCATACCATATCTGATCTTTTCTGTTGCTTCTTACACTCAACACTCCTGTTCTTGATCATTTACTCATCCTTCTTTATATTTTACAGTCATGTGCAAGGAATGTAGTTTTGCTCATCGCTGCTTGTTTCAGCTCAGTCCATTTTACAGTTACATTCCCTAGGTCCCACTACAATGTCTCTCCAGCAAGAGTGGGCCTCTCAGTGGGCTTGCTTGGCCTGAGGAGAAGCGAGGAGCATCCTTGCCCAGGGTGCAAGACTGCTGGCTAGGTCAATGTCAAAGTCAAAGTAAACCTCATTCTTGAATCATGAATCTATATGGTAACATTTATGTACTCTGATAATAAATTTATTTCTCAAGTGTATATTGAGGCACACAGTGAGAACCGTCATTTGTGTTAACAACCAACAAACCCAAGGGTTTGCTGGGGCAGCCTGCAAGTGTGTCATACAGTCCAGCATCAACATAGCATGCACATGATATATACTATCTTGCAGGAATTGACAGGAAAAAAAAATACAATAAAATTTACAAAAAAAAACTACAGATAAACAGACAAAGACAAAACATATTGAACTATGGCAAGGCAAGTAGTTTATGTTTCTAGGAAGAAAGAGAAAAAGATATTTAGTTGGGGATTTCTGAGCTTCAGGCTTCAGCCACTGAAGGCACACTGCTGCTGGTGTAGTGATTACAGAGTAGGAAGACCAAGAGGCCAGAAGTGGAGGAGCATACAGATGCTGGGGGGTTGTGACACGTGAGAGGGCTACAGAGAATCCTCCAAATGCAAGTATTTTAAGCAATAGTGGCAAGCCTTTGTCTCAATCCCGTCCTAATTCTTGGAGCAAAACTATCATTTCTTTGCTTCAGCATTCACAAGTGAAAAGGATCTTGATCAGGATGAGATCGAAGTAGAGCGGGCTTGTGTGCTGGACAATGTGGAGATTAAGGAAGAAGAAATACTGGATCTTCTTAAAAACATTAAGATTGCCAAATCTCCAGGGCAGGATATGATACACACCAGGTTGTTGTGGGAATTGAGAGAAGAGATCGCATGAGCATTAGCTATGATCTTTGAATCCTCTTTGGCTGCAGGGGAAGTGCCAGAGGATTGGAGAATGGCAAATGTAGTTCCCTTGTTTAAAAAAGGTAACAGGGAGAAACCTGGGAACTATAGACCGGTGAGTCTTATGTCGGTGGTATGCAAACTACTGGAAAGGATTCTTAAGGATAGGATCTACGAGCATTTGGAGAAGTACAGTCTACTCATGGATAGTCAACATGGCTTTGTAAAGGTAAGATCATGCCTCATGAGCCCGATTGAGTTTTTTGAAGAGATAACAAAATAAATTGATGAGGGTAGGGCAGTGGATGTGGTCTACATGGACTTTAGCAAAGCATTTGACAAGGTCCCTCACAAGAGACTCATCCAGAAAGTCATGAAGCATGGGATAAGTGGAACCTTGGCTGTTTGGATAAAAAATTGGCTTAAAGGAAGAAAGCAGAGGGTAGTTGCAGAAGGAAAGTATTCTGCCTGGAGGTCGGTGACTAGTGGAGTGCCGCAGGGATCTGATCTGGGATCCTGCTATTTGTGATTTTTATAAATGACCCGGATGTAGAGGTGGAAGGATGGGTGAGTAAGTTTGCAGATGACACGAAGATTGGAGGAGTTGTGGATGGAGCTGTAGGTGGTCGAAGGTTACAAGAGGATATAGACAGCCTGCAGAGTTGGGCAGAAAAATGGCAGATGGAGTTCAATCCGGATAAGTGTGAGGTGATGCATTTTGGAAGGACAAACCAGAAGACTGAGTACAGGATTAATGGTCAGTTACTTAAGAGTGTGGATGAACAAAGGGACCTTGGAGTTCAAATCCATACATCCCTCAAGATCGCATAGGTTGATGGGGTAGTTAAGAAGGCCTATGGGATGCTAGGCTTCATAAACAGGGGGATTGAGTTCAAGAGTAAAGAGATCATGTTGCAACTCTACAAATCTCTGGTGAGACCGCATTTAGAGTATTATGTTCAATTCTGGTCACCTCATTATAGGAAGGATGTGGAAGATATGGAGAGGGTGCAGAGCAGACTTACCAGGATGTTGCCTGGTTTGGAGAACAAGTCATATGAAGCAAGGTTAGCAGAGCTGGGACTTTTCTCTTTGGAGCATAAAAGAATGAGAGGGAACTTGATAGAGGTCTACAAGATTATGAGAGGCATAGATAGGGTGGATAGTCAGTACCTGTTTCCCAGGGCACCAATAGCATACACCAGAGGGCATATGTACAAAATTAAGGGAGGGAAGTTTAGGGGAGACATCGGGGTAAGTTTTTTTATTACACACATAGGGTTGTGAGTGCCTGGAATGACTTGCCAGGGATGGTGGTGGAGGCTAAAACTTTAAGGGTATTTAAGAGCCTCTTGGACAGGCACATGGATGAAAGAAAAATGGAGGGATATGGGGCAGTGTGGGTTTAGTACTTTTTTTTAAGGATTATGTGGGTCGGCACAACATGGAGGGCTGAAGGGCCTGTACTGTGCTGTAGTGTTCTATGGTTCTATGGTTCTCTGCTTGCATGCAAAGTAGTTTCACACTCTTCCCTGCATTTTAACACCCTCCTGAAAAAGCTCAGTGGGTAGATATTGCTAGCTCTCCCAAAGCCACTCACTCAACACCATAGGTCATTATCCAAAGCACATTTATTAATGTCTACTTTATACAAGCACGAGGTTTGTTTTCTTGCAAGCAGCCACATTGTTTATTCTTCATGTGAGAATGCTACTCAGGAAAATTAGAACAGATAAACTTTTAACATTTATTTTACTCCTTGATGTCTTCCAAGTACTCTTGGTTCATTACCAAGAACCACGGCTCGACACAATGCCATGCTTTCTGAGTGACTCAGTACGTCAGTGAGAGATGTCATACTGGAGCTTACACAGGCTGATTGATTGGCTTTCCGTCATATCAGTCAGGAAACCACTATGCTCTTTTCTCCGATGGCATTTTGTTTTGCAGTTTTATTTATGCACAGTCTTATTCTTCACTGTCTCATATAATTTATAAACATTTTGTCTTCTGTAAACCCATGTGCCTGTGATACTGGCCTTGCATTGTACCAGTACTTAAATGTGCTTGTGCATATTACAACCAACTTGATTTGAAGTGGAAAGACTTACTTTAACACATCCCTTACTGCTTTACAATCCTAATCCCAGCTCTGGGACAAGCAGTGATAGGAAGGTAAAGCAATATAGTTGTTCCCAAGCCAGTCAGCCTGGGAGAATTTGAAATGGATTTACAGTATTTTTGAGACAGCTTACCTCCATCTTCCTGCAGTTCCTTCAGATGGAATTGAGTTATTGCAGTTCCCCTTTTCCCATCCCAGTCTCCAGGATCCAGTCCCCCTGTTCCCATCCCAGTCTCCGGGACCCAGTCCCCCTGTTCCCATCCCAGTCTCCGGGACCCAGTCCCCCTGTTCCCATCCCAGTCTCCGGGATCCAGTCCCCCTGTTCCCATCCCAGTCTCTGGGATCCAGTCCTCCTGTTCCCATCTCAGTCTTTGGGATCCAGTCCCCCTGTTCCCATCCCAGTCTCCGGGATCCAGTCCCCCTGTTCCCATCCAGTCTCTGGGATCCAGTCCCCCTGTTCCCATCTCAGTCTTTGGGATCCAGTCCCCCTGTTCCCATCCCAGTCTCCAGGATGCATAAAAATTTTCTTCCATCTTCCTCAGATCCCCTTCCTTCGGTCCCTGAAATTCGCAATCCACTTCCCTTCTCTTTAGTGCCTTAACCTGCGTAAGTCTATAAAAATGTCTTAAGGGATGGAGACTGACTTGTGTTCTATCATAAATCTGACAGTAGATGTGCTCATTGAACACCTTAATAGGTACACTTGCTCAATAATGCAGATATCTAATCAGCCAATAATGTGGCAGCAACTCAGATCATAAAAACATGCAGACATGGTCAAGAGGTTCAGTTGCCATTCAGACCAAACACCAAAATGTGGAAGAAATGAGGTCTAAGTGATTTTGACTGTGGAATGATTTATGGGGCCAAACAGGGAGGTTTGAGCATCTCAGACACTGCTGATCTCCTGGAATGTTCACACACAACAACATCCAGTGGGCGGCACTTCTGGGTGAAAATGCCTTGTTAACCAGAGGTCAGAGGAGAATGGCTGGACAGGAGGGCAACAAAAACTCAAATAACCACATGTTTCAACAGTGGTGTGCAGTAGAGCATCTCTGAATGTATAACATAATGAACCTTGAGGTGGATGGGCTGCAACAGCAAAAGGCCACAAACACAGAAATACACTGAGTGGCTACTTTATTATTTACCCCCTGTACCTAATAAAGTGGCCTCTGAGTGTACTTGTAACGATGATTCAGGCTGTGTGCATAGTGCTACGTGGTTAATTCAGCTCACAAGAATGAACAAGATTGTTGCCTTCAGTATTGCAGAGGCTTAAGGGTTTCATTAAAAAAAAGTTACAACAATTTTATTCCCATTTCAGCATTTTATTATTAAGTAAACCAATTTACTCAATTTTTGAGAGAATTCCACATTGAAAGGTAAACCAATTTGTAAAATATAACCCAAACACCTTTAATCACAAGCACAGAATGAAAAGGAATCTGACTGCTTAATACTACACAGGTCCCTTGCTGAAATATAACTACATTACAGAAACTCTGAGACTCATAGACTGCAGTTTGTATTTCACACACGCACGCGAAAACTAGCCCTGCATCAACCTCATTACACTATGGCAGATTCAAATTTGAAGAAAATTTACATACATTTATTTAAAGAGAAAAAAAAACTCAAATGAAACACTAAAGAATGTAACACTCAAACCAAGCACACTTGTAAATTATCTTTAAGCCACACTGACAAAACCTGAGCAGGTCAGGTCTCAAAAGAGACAATATGCAGATGCGTCCAAGTGTTCAATATATAGAAGACGTTTTAAAATGCAGTTCTAGAGGGAATAGAGATTATTGTTTCTCAGTGTGATGCACACATAATTAGCTTCAGAATATGAAAATGCTGCATTCTGTTCAGTTGGTAGGGACATTGTGTTAAAAGTCACTTGAGTTCACAATGAGATGAGCATCAAATTGATCCTTCACCCACCCTGTAGTTGCTTGGTCTGTGAAATTTTACAATCTTGGACTCCTTCCCTTCACTAGCGGGATAACAGAACACATTATTGCCTTCTCCCTGAACATTGGCAAGCATGTCACTCAAAGGGCTGGCAGCCCAGTTGTGTTATCATTATATGAGACTCAGAGAAGGCAATGACAAGATGGAGGGGCGGGGGAGGGGTGTTCACTTGAAGAAAATCAACACCTCTTCCCTTTTCTCTCTAATTTGACAAGCTGCAGAAAGGCTTTAATCATGAAGAATTTTTTTCTCCCTACCCCCTGCCTTTCCTCAAATCAAAATAGAAAGATAATGCATTCCAACTCCTTCCCGAAGGAGGAGGGTTTGAGGTTTAATCAAACTTGGCCGATCTAATTACCTTTCCAGCCCGCTGATTGAAATTGTTCTTTATGACAAGCATTTATATTTATTCAGCAAAAGACAAAGTGAGAGGAGAAGCATCAAAAATCAAATCAGAGACCAGGGACAAATACAGAAATTAGATCAGTAAAGAGCTGATCAAAATATTCTGATCTAAGTAAATGTGCCTTCAGGTTGAATTACTGGTTGGGTACTGGTGAGTCCTGGATACAGACAGGAGTCACAAGTGACCCTCCCCAGGTCACTGCGGACAGAGATCTGTACATTGGGGTCAATTCAAGTATGAAACTAGCCTGAAGGTTAATCCCGGCAAGTTCAGAGGGCAAAGCAGAAGGCCAAAACCTGAAGGCTGAAGGTCGAGGCCCAAAGGTGTCATGAAAGTCTTGGTTACTGGTGTTGAAAATCTATGCAAGACCCGAAATTCAAACCCACGATTGGCATCCTAGTGTAAATCCGAAGTTTGAGATCCAATGACTGCGAGCCTGAGAATCCATGGGCAGTGACAAGGACAGGCAGCCTGTCCTGGGTTTACAAGCTTGTCTGGGTGGGGTAGAAAGGGACTTTTTCTTCTGTGGGGCATTGCGAGCATGCTACGTTGACACCGTGAATGTGCGGTCTCCAGCACATCCTCAGGTGTGTTGGTTGTTAACACAAACAACACATTTCACTGTATGTTTTGACGTACACACGATAAATAAATCTGAATCTTGAATCTTGGCAAAGTGCTGCCAATGGATTGATACTCCTGCCAAAAAGCCCCCTCATGACCCCCATTAGCTGCTTGTCTTACGGATACACATGCCACAATTCCCCCATTATCACTTCTATTCTGATGTGTCCCTGTATTCCAGATTCTTGAATTAATTGTTAAACAAAGTCATTAACAGCTAACAGCTGTATTGACAGCTTGCCATCCCCTATTCAAATCAACAGTAACCAGGTGCTTTCTGGCATTAGCAGAGATTTGCAATCCTGTCTTTCCTGACAAGTTATTAAAAGCAAAAACCTCACACTCGTCATCCTTCCAGCATTCATTTTCAGTTTGCCCACTCTCTCATTTTGTCATGCACTGGGCACACTAACTAGGTTATACATCAATCAGATTTAGCGTCAATGGGACAGGTTGTAAAGCTGATGTCTCATGGCTCCAATGTCCTGGATTGACACCGGTACTATTGTTGAGTCCAGAGTTTGAGGCCTGGAGTTCGGGTCCTCATCTAGGTCCTATTTAATTGTCATCAGTGATTCCTGGGTCAATACTGAAGATCAACTCCTGAAGGGCAACCAGAAGATCAGATTAAAACCCAACGGATGATTGGAGGTCCAGATGTCAAGGCCAGATGAGCAGAGCTTCAACCCTGCAAATCTCAGGTAGTCCAATTGGGGAATTCAAAAGGCCCAATGTCTGCAAATCCATGAGTCTGCTGGAAGCTAGAGGCCAAAGACAGCCTTTCCTGGGGTTAGAGGACTGTTGGATCATTGGGGTCTCTTCCAGAGAATATGTGACCTGTGCAGAAGAGACAGTTTGCACCTGAACCAGAGGGGGACATATCCTAGCAGGAAAGTTTGCTAGAGCTGCATGGGGAGGGGAAGGTATCAAACTAGAGTTGCAGGAGGGTGGGAACTCGAGTGCCAGAACAGATAGTGGAGAAGTTGTTAAGACCCCAGACCGAGTCAAGAATCAAAAAGTTGAGCGTGGCACGAATAATGTTCTGAAATGCGTCTATTTCAATGTAAGGATCATCGTAGGAAAAGCAGATGAGCTCAGGGCATGGATCAACGCATGGAATTATGATGTTGTAGCCATCAGTAAGATTTTATTGCAGGAGGGGCAGGGTGGAACTGAGGAATTAGAAAGCTAATGCCATGTTGGCCTTCATAACAAGGGGAGTTGAGTATAGGAGCAAAGGGGTCCTTCTGCAGTTGTACAGGGCCCTGGTGAGACCACACCTGGAGTATTGTGTGCAGTTTTAGTCTCCAAATTTGAGGAAGGACATTCTTGCTATTGAGGGAGTGCAGCATAGGTTCACAAGGTTAGTTCCCGGGATGGCGGGACTGTCATATGTTGAAAGATTGGAGTGACTTGGCTTGTATACACTGGAATTTAGAAGGATGAGAAAAGATCTGGATTGAAACATATAAGATTATTAAGGGATTGGACACGGTAGAGGCAGGAAACATATTCCTGATGTTGGGGGAGTTCAGAATCAGAGGCCACAGTTTAAGAATAAGTGGTAGGCCATTTAGAACTGAGTTCAGGAAAAACTTTTTCACCCAGAGAGTTGTGGATCTGTGGAATGCTCTGCCTCAGAAGACAGTGGAGGCCAATTCTCTGGATGCTTTCAAGAAAAAGTTAGATAAAGCCCTTAAAGATAGCAGAGTCAAGGGATATGGGGAGAAGGCAGGAACAGGGTACTGAATGTGGATGATCAGCCACGATCACAGTGAATGGCGGTGCTGGCTCGAAGGGCCAGGTGGCCTACTCCTGCACCTATTGTCTATTGTCTGACCATGTTAACGGGGATATAACATAGACCATCCACAGGATTTAGAGGAACAAATTTGGAGAGTGATGGCAGACTGATGCAAGAAACATAAAGTTGTTATAGTAGATGATTTTAACTTTCTGTATATTGACTGGGACTCCCATACTATAAAAGGACTGGATGGGATAGAGTTTGTCAAATGTGCTCAGGAAACACAGAAAATAGGTGCAGGAGGAGGCCATTTGGCCCTTTGAGCCTGTACTGCCATTCAGTATGATCATAGCTGATCATCCAACTCAAAACCCTGTACCTGCTTTCTCTCCATACCCCGGATCCCTTTAGCCACAAGGGCCATATCTAACTCCCTCTTAAATATAGCCAATGAACTGACCTCAATTGCTTCCTGTGGCAGAGAATTCCACAGATTCACCACTCTGTGTGAAGAAGTTTTTCCTCATCTTGGTCCTAAAAAGCTTCCCCTTTATCCTTAAACTGTGACCCCTCGTTCTGGACTCCCCCAACATCGGAAACAATCTTCCTGCATCTAGCCTGTCCAATTCCTTTAGAATTTTATACGTTTCAATAAGATCCCTCCCTCAATCTTCTAAATTCCAGTGAGTACAAGCCTAGTCGATCCAGTCTTTCTTCATATGAAAGTCCTGCCATCCCAGGAATCAATCTGGTGAACCTTCTTTGTACTCCCTCTGAAGTCTCCTTACTCAAAGAAATCCCAACGAAAGAGTGTGCAATATGTATTGTGCTATTAGGAAATGAGACAAGGCAGGTGACAGAAGTTTATGTAGGGGAACATTTTGTATTTAGTGTCCGTAATGCCATTAGTTTCAAAATGGGTGCTGCCTGGCCTGCTGAGTTCCCCCAGCATCTTGTGTGTGTTGCTTGGAAAGAGATAGGTCTGGTCTGTGGGTTGAGATTGTAAATTGGCAGGTTTTGATGGTATCAAAAAGGGATCAGGCAAGTGTGAATTGGAACAGGCTGCTTTCAAACAAAAGTGTAGTATGTAGGTGGGAGGCCTTCAAAAGTGTAATTTCAAGAGTACAAAGCTTGTACATGTATGTCAGAATAAAATGTAAAGATATCAGGGTCGGGAACCTTGGTTTTCAAGAGCTATTGAGGCCCTGGTTAATAAAAAAAAGGAGGTAGTAGGCAAGTAGGGACAATTGAGGTACTTATGGAGTACAAAAAATACCAGATAACACTCAAGAAAGAAATCAGGAGGGCTAAAAGGAGGCATGAGGTTGTCCTAGCACAAGGTGAAGAAGAATCTTTAGGGATTCTACAGATATGCTAGGAGCAGAAGGCTTGCAAGGGACAAAATTGGTTCTCTGGAAGATCAGACTGGTAATCTATGCTGGAGCCAAAAGAGATGGGGAGATCCTAAATGGATATTTTCCATCTGTATTTACTCAGGAGATGGACAAAGATTCTATAGAAGTGAGGCAAAGCAACAGCGAGGTATTGGACCATATACAGATACGGAGCAGAAGGTGTTTACTGTCTTGAGGCAAATTAGGGTGGATAAATTCCCAGGACCTTACAATCTGTTCCCTCAGACACTGTGGGAGGTATTTGCAGAAATTGCAGGGATCTTAGCAGAGATATTTAAATTAACATTAGCAAAAGATGAGGTACTGGAGGACATCCAATGTTGACCCACTGTTTAAGAAGGGCTCTAAAAATAAACCAGGAAATTATAGGCCCATTAGTCTGACATCAGCGGTGGGAAAGTTATTGGAAGGTATTCGAAGGAATCGGATATATAAGCATTTGGATTGACATAGACCAATCAGGGACAGTCAGCATAGCTTTGTGCATAGTAGGTCATGTCTAACCAATCTTTTTCAGGAAGTTGCCAGGAAAGTTGATGAAGCTATTGCATTGATGTTGTCTACATGGACAAGAACTGACACTTGACAAGGTCCCTCATGGGAGGCTAGACAAAAAGGTTTAGTCATTTGGCATTCAAGATAAGGTAGTACATTGGATTAGATGTTGGCTTTGTGGAAGGAGCCAGAGAGTGGTAGTAGATGGTTGCCTCTCTGACTGGAGGCCTGTGACTAGTGGGATCAGTGCTGGGTCCATTGTGGCTTGTTATCTATATTAAAGATCTGGATGATAATGTGATTAACTGGATCAGGAAATTTGTGGATGACACCAAGACTGGAGGAGTAGTAGACAGTGAGGAACACTATCAGAGCTTGTAGGGGTATCTGGACTAGCTGGAAAAGTGGGCTGAAAAAGGAATTTAATGCAAGCAAGTGCACGGTGTAGTACCATCACTACACACACTAACCAGAAGCCATGGATGACAGCGGAGGTGCGTGCGCTGCTGAGGACCCGTGCCTCTGCCTTCAGAGCAGGCGACAAGGCAGCCCTAACAACAGCAAGGGCCAAACTGTCCCGGGACATCAGAAAGGCAAAGCGTGCACACGCCCAGCAAATCCACAGCCACTTCCAGGACAGCAGTGACAGACGGCGCATGTGGAAGGGCACTCAGGACATCACCAACTACAGGACAACATCATCTGACTGTGCGGGTAGTGCCTTCCTCCCAGATGTGCTGAACAACTTCTACGCTCATTTTGAGGCGAAAATGATGTGGGGGTGAGGAAGTCCACCCCTCCTCCAAATGACCAGGTGCTGTGTCTCACCGTAGCTGATGTGAGGAGAACGCTGTGAGGGTCAACCCACGGAAGGTTGCTGAACCAGACAACATGCCTGGTAGAGTGCTCAGATGATGTGCAAACCAGCTAGCAGATGTTCTCACTGACATCTTCAACATCTCCCTTAGCAGTGCCATCGTTCCAACATGCTTCAAGGCTGCCACTATCGGCCCCGTGCCGAAGAAGTCTTCAGTGTCCTGCTTCAATGACTACCACTCACATTCATCATCATGAAGTGTTTCGAGAGGCTCGTCATGAGGTATATCAAGACCCTGCTGCCCCCCTCACTGGACCCCCTGCAGTTTGCATACCATCCCAACCGCTCAACAAACAATGCCATTGCCACCACCCTCCACCTGGCCCTAACCCACCTGGACAAAAAAACACACATATGCTCGGATGCTGTTCATAGACTTCAGTTCAGCATTCAACACAATCATCCCTCAGAAACTGATTGGAAAGCTGAGCCTACTGGGCCTGAACACCTCCCTCTGCAACTGGATCCTAGACTTCCTGACTGGGAGACCTCAGTCAGTCCGGATCGGAGGCAGCATCTCCAACACCTGGGGCTCCCCAGGGCTGTGTGCTCAGTCCACTGCTATTCACTCTGCTGACCCACGACTGTGTTGCAACACACAGCTCGAACCACATCATCAAGTTCGCCAATGACATGACCATGGTGGGACTCCTCAGCAAGAACGACGAGTCAGCATACAGAGGGGAGGTGCAGTGGCTAACAGACTGGTGCAGAGCCAACAACCTGTCTCTGAATGTGAACAAAAGAGATGGTTGTTGACTTCAGGAGGACACAGTGTAACCACTCTCCACTGAACATCGACGGCTCCTTGGTAGAAATCATCAAAAGCACCAAATTTCTTGGTGTTCGCCTGTTGGAGAATCTCACCTGGTCCCTCAACAACAGCTCTATAGCAGAGAAAGCCCAGCAGTGTCTCTACTTTCTACAAAGGCTAAGGAAAGTCCATCTCCCACCCCCCATCCTCACCACATTCTGCAGAGGTTGTACCAAGAGCACCCTGAGCAGCTGCATCACTGCCGGGTTTGGAAATTGCACCATCTTGGATCGCAAGACCCTACGGTGTTTAGTGAGGTCAGCTGAGATCTCCAAGTCCAGGTCTCTCTTCCAGCATCCAGGTCTCTCTTCCCGCCATTACAGACATTTACACAACACGCTGCATCCACAAAGCTAACAGCATTATGAAGGACCCCACGCACCTCTCATACAAACTCTTCTCCCTCCTGCCATCTGGGAAAAGGCACCGAATCATTCGGGTTCTCGCGACCAGACTGTGTAACAGTTTCTTCCCCCAAGCAATCAGACTCCTCAATACCCAGAGTCTGGACTGACACCAACTTTACTGCCCTCTACTGTGCCTATTGTCTTGTTGATTATTTATTGTAATGCCTGCACTGTTTAGTGCATTTTATGCAGCCCTGGGTAGGTCTGTAGTCTAGTGTAGTTTAGTGTAGTTTTTGTGTTGTTTTACATAGTTCAGTGTAGTTTTTGTACTGTTTTGTGGTGCACCATGGTCCTGAAAAACATTGTCTTTTTTTTTCTGTGTATTGTACCAGCAGTTATGGTCGAAATGACAATAAAAAGTGACTTGACTTGACTTGACCAGCAGGGTAGATCTTACACAATGAACAAAAGGGCACTGAGGTGTGCAACAGAACAAAGGGATCTAGGAATACAGGTCCATAATTCATTGAAAGTGGAGTCACAGGTAGATATGGTCATAAAGAAAGTTTTTGGGATATGGGCCTTCCTAAATCAAGGTAATGAGTACAGGGGATGGGAGGTTATGTTTAAGCTGTATAAGACATTGGAGAGGCCTAATTTGGAATATTGTGTGCAATTTTGGTCACCTACTACAGGAAATATGTAAACAAGGTTGAAAGAGTAAAGAGAAAGTTTACAAGGTTGTTACCAGGATGGGAGGACCTGAGTTATGTGGAAAGATTGAATAGGTTAGGACTTTGTTCCTTGGAACATAGAAGGGGAGATTTGATAGGAAGTTCTAAGACAGGAACACTAACAACATTTTAAAAATACTTGGACAAGTGCATGGATAGGAAAGGTTTAGTAGGATGTTGGTAATTGAGACTAGCTGAGTGAGAACATTACAGCACAGTACAGGCCCTTCAGCCAACAACGCTGTGATGACTATAGAGTGGACATACAGAAGATGTTTCCTGTAGTAGGGGAATCTAAGACCAGCGGGCACAACCCCAGAATACAAGGACGTCCCTTTAGAACAGAGACAAGGAGGAATTTCTTTATCTACAGGATGGTGAATCTGTGGAATTCATTGCCACAGATGGCTGTGGAGGCCAAGCCTTTGGGCATATTTAAAACTGAGATTGATTGGTCTTGATTATAAAGAGTCTCAAAGGATATGGGGAGAAGGCAGGATAATGGGGTTAAGAGAGATAATAAATCAGCCATGATGAATAGCAGAGCTAATTCGATTGGCTGAGTGACCTGATTCTGCTCCAATGTCTTGTGGTATGATAATATTGATTAAGGGATAAGTATTGAACCAGAAGAAATAACTTAACCCATTCTTCTTCAGAATGCTGACTTAACTATTTCAATATCCAACACTAAGAGCAAATAGGGAGGCAGTTTTACGTCTTATTCATAGTCTAATGTCTCATTCAGTTTTAAGTCTTATTACTCTCTCATTACTGGACTGGAATGCCAGTATTAATTGCTGTCCTCACGTCTCTGGAGTGGAATGAACCCATAACCTTTTGACCCAGCTTAGCCAAATGGCTGACCCTCTTTACAAATGAGGACTCATTTAGTTTTTTCCAACTGAGGCCAAATCAAAATCAGGTTTGTTATCACTGACATACTGTATGTCCTAAAATTTTTGTTTTGCTGCTGCAGAACCATGCAAAACATTTAAAAAATCACATCAAGTTAAAAAAGGAAAAATTAAAATAATAAATAAATAGTGCAAAATAGTGAGGTAGTGTTCATTGACCGTTCAGAAATCTGATGGTGTACAGCATGGATCGAGCCCCTCTGGCCGAACGAGCTGCACCGCCCAGCAGCCCCTTATTCAACACTGGCCTAATCACACGACAACTTACAATGACCAATTAAGCTACTAACCAGTGTGTCTTAGGAATCTGTGACGAGACTGAGCTCCCAGAGGAAACCCGTGTGTTCACAGGAAGGACGTTCTTACAGAGGATGTCAGAATTGAACTCCAAACTCTGAAGCCCTGAGTTGTAATAGCATCGCACATTTTCACTGATTCTATTGTATGTCCTTGTTCAACTGTGAATGCCCACAAGAAAATGAAACGCAAGGTAGTGCATGATGACTGTCCTGATGAAGGGTCTCGGCCCAAAACGTCGACAGCACTTCTCCCTACTGCCTGACCTGACCTGCCTGACCTGCCTGACCTGACCTGCCTGACCTGCTGTGTTCCACCAGCATTTCATGTGTGTTGTTACATGATGATATATATGTTCTTTGACAAAAAAAAATTACTTTGAACTTTGAAACTCAGTATTTAAGTATACCTAATGTACAGTATTTTCCCCGTTGACAGAGACAAGGGTACAAAATAGAAAGGTTCAAGTTTAAAGTAAAGTGTGATCTAGGCCATTGTAGAGTGATGTTGGGTGAGTGGTTAAGTTATTGGACATGTATCCAGAGACATGGACCGTTAAACTGGATTTGTATTTAATTCCCACAGGGGTAGCTGGGAATTTAAATTCAGACAATTAAATCAATCAGGATTTAAAAAGCAGATATCAAATTGGTAAATGTGATGGCACTAGGCTGTAACTAAAAACACATGAGGTTTGCTCAGGTTCTTGAGGAAAAGGAACCCATCTTCCTTACCTAGACTAGACTATATGCAATTGCAGGCCTAACAATATTGTCAACACCCTTTGTCCTGTAGCATCAATAATTCCTCTCCCTGCCAAGAAACTGCTCAACCCAGTGAGTTCTTCCAGCAGATTGACTGTTGCTAATAAAGTTGTTAATTGAGTCCGAAGTCCAAAGCCAAAGTTGGGTTTATTGTCACCTGTACAAGTACTGGTATGCATAGGTGCAATGAAAATCTTACATGCAGCAGCATCATGGGCACAGAGCATCAGATAAGCAGTGTTTACAAGAAAAGCACAAAAGAAACACATTTTACAAGGTTATGAATCACTAAGCATAGACAATAAATGCTGGCCATGCCAAATATACTTTCATGCCAAAGGTGATTGACATCTAAAATTCCCTCCCACAAAAACTGTTCAAGTTCACGGCCAGTTGATTTGATCAGACACACGAGATGGTGAAAGGATGAAGTTGAGATACAAGTTGACCTGACCAACGCAGTAGATGGCTTAATCCGGTTTCTCTAATTATAAGTACCTGCTGCTCGAGGCTGCGCTTACAGGTGCTAAGCAGGAACGTTTACACTAGCAGTGGTAGTTGGAAGGTGTATTGTTTTGAATGGCCCCTGATAGACAGAGATAGAGATGGAGATATAGAGAGAGGATGGGGATGTGGAGAGGGAAATGGGGATGAAGATACTGTGATAGGTGGAAGACAAAAAATATCTTATAACCATATATTAGCGCCACATTTTGTTGTAATATCAACCTTTTCTAATGGTGTTGGTCACTTCAAATCAGTGTAAATTCAGCAATAACACACATTTACATAATCCCTTTAATGGGGCTTGACAAGTAGACGATCAAATGAATTCTGACAGCAAACCATTTTGAAAAAGCCAGAGAATCATCAAAGCTTAAAGTATAGGAAGAGCCATTCACCCCATTGTTTCCATACTGGGCAAAAATGGATTTGAGAGAAGTTTCACACCCTAATTTTTTGGTCTACAGCCCTGCAGGTTGTGGTTTCTTTAACTGCTCATCCAGATTCTTGTTAAACACAGTGGGAATTTCTGCCTTCTCCACCCATCAAGACAGTGAGTTTCAAATCCTCAATATTAGTTGATTGAACTATATTTTCAACATTTTTTTCCATTCTTTCTACCAATTAACTTGCATCTTTGAAAATAAAAAAAACTACACATGCTGGAAATCTGAAATAAAAAGAACAGAACTAGCAGGTGAAGGAAGATATCAGTGGAAAAGCACATAGAGTTAATATTTTGTTACCTAGCTCTGACAAAGGGTGCTCCAGCTTAAGCATTTGTCTTTCTGCAAATGCTGCCCAAGCACCAGGATACTTCTGACACCATCTGGCTTTGTAAATATAACCTCTGCCCCTCAAGGTAGTCACTTTTCTGCAAAAGGAAAAGCTCTATGATGAACCTCTGGTAAACCACCCCTCAGTCTCAGACAGCATCCATGGAGACAAATGGACAGCCAACATTTTGAGTCAAGAACATTCATCTGGACTAAGTGAAGGCACTCAATCTGAAGTATTGAAATGGATATCCACTGTCCACTTCTCTCTGCAGATGCTGCCTAAGGTGCTGAGCAATCTTCAGGCTGTAGCTTCAATGTACCAGGCACCTCCATACAAATTCAGGCTTTTAATCATGGAGACAGCTACTACCTACAGCACTGACTTGGTCCAGCATCCAAACCAACTCCAATACACAGAAAGGCAAGAGGCTACAGAACTGGCACTCAGCCAGTTCCATCGTGGGTAAAGATCTCCCCATCATAACAGACATCTTAGAGTGGATATGGAGAAGATGCTTCCTCTAGTGGGGAAGTCGACGGCTAGAGGGCACAGCTTCAGAACAGAGAATGCCCATTTAGGGCAGAGATGAAGAAGAATTTATTTAGCCAGAGCATAGGGAATATGTGGACTTCATTGCCACAGATGACTGTGGAGGCCAAGTCATTGGGCAGATTTAAAGTGGAGGATGATAGGTTCTTCCTCAGTCAGGGTGTCAAATGTTACAGGGAGACGGCAGGAGAATGGGGTCGAGAGGGATAATAAATCAGCCAGGATGCAATAGTGATGCATGCTCATTGGGCTGAATGGCATAACTCTGCTCCTATGACTTATGGTCTTATCTAAAAGAGGTAATGTCTCAGGAAGGTGACATCCATCATCAGGAATGAACCGCATCCCCACCCACACCACCCCCATTCCCTGCCATCTGGGTCATGCCCCCTTATCATTTCTGACAGGGGGTACAGGAGCCTGAAGACCCCATCTCAAGGTTCAACAAAGTTTCTTCCCCACTGCCGTCAGATCCTTCAATCAACCTGAAAAACTCGAGCTATAACTTGGACCTCATAGTTTTCTCTCCCTCAACTTTCACTAGTATTATATTTACCTTTTTATGCAACTTGTATAATTTATGTTAATTTAATTTTATTTTAACTTGTATTTATTGTGCTTGTGATAAAATGTGCTGCTTATGCAAAAATCTAATTTTCATGCATTTATACTGTTTCTGCATGCCTAAAACAATAAACTTGAACTTGTAACTTGCATTTTATTTTTAATTTAGAGATACAGCACAGTAAGAGGCCCTTTTGGCCCAATGATCACACACCATCAAGTTCCACCCATGTGACCAAATAACCTATTATGTATGTCTTTGGACTGTGGGAGGAAACCTGAATACCTGGAGGAAACCTGAACACCTGGAGGAAACCGAGCAGTCATGGGGAGAATGTACAAACTTCAAACAGTTGGCAGTGGGATTTAACATTGCAGATCATGGCAAATGACTTACTAATTATTGTTACTGTTCAAAATGCAGTTTGGCATATCCTTGGGAAGATGCCAAGCTTTTTCTTCTCAAGGTTAGAACAAAAACACAGAAAACAACTGCTTTACTTTCCAGACAGAAACAAAAACACGTGAAAACATATTTTTATACAGTGTGGGACTTCTGAGCAGTAATCTGCATTAGCGAATTGGAAAAATACAGTTGCAGCATAAATATATAATTGTAATTGGTATATCATTGTGTCCTCTGTGTAAAGGCAAAACTAAAACTGGGTCATTTGAGGCATGCTACAATGCTTAAGGCAGAATCCGCAGCCTGTAGACTCAATTGCAGGAGAATGGGGTTCCTCTGCCCTTGTTACGTGTGGTTTTTTTCATGGATTCTATTGTATTTCTTTATTTTCCTGTTGGTTTCTGCAAATGAATGAATCTTAAGGTTGTAGATGGTATATAGAGTTTGCTAATGAATTTACTTTGATCTGTGAAGATTAAGGTTTAGTTGTAAAATGCTAATGACCTTTGTCCTGGTACACACACCAATAAAAATGCAAAGCTGTGATTCAGGGTGAGTTTCCAACAGTAAATAACAAATGGAAAAGTTTAATAAATGCACAAGCACAATCAATTACGCTTCCTGCACAAATGATGTCCACTGCTATTGTTTGTTCCCACAGAAAAGCTAGCTCAAGTGATCTGGAAGCCAAAACTGAAAAATTTGTGTTCCGTGTAGTTGCCCCAAATGATGTAAGATTTTCTTTCATATGTTTTCATATATTTCACTAAGACTCTTTGGACCAAGAAGGAGACTTTTAAAAGATCATGAAACTGAGGGCAGTAGGAAGCTGGCAAAGCACAGGAGGGAAGGCCTGGGGCAGATCAGTCACAATTATATTGACTGGCCCACTTGTGCTCTTGTTTTCTTGCATTTTTACACTTATATAGCGCCTTCTATAACTTTGTAATGTAGTAGCCAATTTACATACATTAGTCCCAAAACAACTCAAACCCCTTTGGTTTTCCTGAATTATGATGATTCGTTGAGGAACATATTTTGATCACCTCTGTGGCAAACTTCTAAATGCCACTTTAAAATTCCATTCAGCTCCTTGTGTCTGCCCTGCCATTTTATCACAGCAGATTTATTTTCCCTCTCAAACCCATTCTCCTGCCTTCTCCTTCACAACCTTTGACATCCTTTTAGTCAAAGGGAAAACCATGATTACCTTTCCCAGAAATAGCAGCTGTCATGAGATATTTTAAAATTGCATCATAGTCACAGAGTTTATCGTATTGTTGTACAGTAGATCCTTTGGCCCACTACTTCCATACTAATCCTATTTTCCTGCATTAATTCCATATCACTCAATTCCCCACTCATTCAAGTATCTATCCAGCTGACAGAGCATGAGGTTTTGTTCAAAAGCCTCATGCAAAAGCTAAATCCTGAAAAAAATGTGGCTGTGGTAGCGTACCGGTTAGTGTAACGCTATCACAGTGCCACCTTGCCCTCAACCTGGTCTCACCTGTCACCTGCCAGCTTGTACTATTTCCTCTCCCCACACCTGGGTTCATTTGGAGTTTTTACATTCTCCTCGTGACCACATGCCTTTTCTCCAGATGCTCCTGTTTCCTCCCAGTTAGTAGGTAAATTGGTCACATAGGAGTATTGGGCAGTGCCTGAATGGCCTGTTACTGTACTGCATCTCTAAATAAAATAAAATAATGCCCAGCAACACGGGACTCCCTCAGCAGAGGACTGTAAGTCCCAGACCAAATTCCTGTGGGTAATTTTACAAACTGTGGATTTTGAATCCACAATGTTCTCATTTGGAAATGAAAGTGTTACCCAATGATCTGCAGCTGTCACAGGCACACAAATAGGAAGAGAGAGAATAAAGTATATACCAGACTGATTCGTATCTTTGACTTCATAGCCCAGCTCCCAACTGAAGGCAGAAGATAGGTGTTTTTGTTCTGATGTTTAATCGATTGCTGTTATTGATGATGGTCTGTGCTTGACACTTTGAAGCAATTCAGGTGAAAATCTATTATAAAATGTGGGTATGAAGATATAACTCCAAATGTATTTAAGACACTTTGAAATTCTGTTCAATTCCTGGTTAACTCCAGGTGAGATATCTCTGAAGAAACAGTACACCAGTGATTCTCTCCCTTCTGCATAAAACGAGTTTCAACGTAGCTAAACCACAGTCAGAATGTGAAGGTCACAACAAGATCTAACTTGATGTAATGATTTGTATTTATAACCCGTGAGGAACACCTACTATATCAATTTACCCAGAGAAAGGACAGTCCCATTAATGATTCTGTTAAGCAAAGCCTCCAGAATGCGCAGATTATCTAGTTCCATTCAGCTGCAAAAAAGAGAAAATGCTGTACTATCTCCAACAATTAGAGGCAGCTACCATTACAACACTTAAAAGTCTTCTGGACAAGTACATGGATAGGAAAGGGTTAGAGGAATATAGGTCAAGCACAGGCAACTGGGAGTAGATTGGATAGATAAATGCAAGAGATTCTGTAAATGCTGGAAATCCAGAGCAATGCACGCAAAATTCTGGAGGGTCTCAGCAGGTCAAGCAGCGTCTGTGGAAAGGAATAAGTCGCTGATATTTCAGGCTGAGACCCTTCATCGGGACTGGGAAGGAAGGGGACAAAGTCAGACTCAGAAGGTGGGAGAGGGGAAGGAGAACAAGCTAGCAGGTGATAGCTGATAACAGGTGAGGGGAAAGGTGGATCGGTGGGGCAGAGAGTGAGGTGAGAAGTTGGGAGGTGATAGGTGGAAATAGCAACGGGCTGAAGAAGAATTACTCTGATAGGAGAGGAGAAAGGGAAGGAGGAGGGGAACCAGAGTGTGTTGATGGGCAGGTAAGAGGAGAAGGGGTAAGAGGGGAGTCAGAATGGGGAATGAAAAAAGAGAGAAGTTTAGAGAAATCAATGTTCATACTGTCAGGTTTGTTTTTATTTGGAGATGCAATGTGGAGCAGCCCCCTTTGTCTCTTTGAGCTGCACCCCACCCCTTCCATCTCTTTGAGTTGCATCTCCCACCCCTTCCATCTCTTTGAGTTGCATCTCCCACCCCTTCCATCTCTTTGAGTTGCATCTCCCACCCCTTCCATCTCTTTGAGTTGCAAAGTAGTTACAGAGAAAGTGCAGTGCAGGTAGACAAACAGAGTGCAAGTGCCATGTCTGAGATGGTCGGGAGAGCAAGCTTTCATCGTTATTGTACAAGAGATAAGCTGTAGAGTCTTATAACAGTGGGTACAAACTGGCCTTGAGCCTGGTGACATATGTTTCAAGCTTTTGTATCCTACTCATGTTTCGGAGAGGGCGAAGAAAGTATGACCAGGGTGGGAAGGGTCCTTGCATACACCAGACAACAGAGGTTTTGCTTTCTGAATATTTTTGGGTGAACCTTATGGATTTTGGGTTGCTGATCATGAAAATCACCATGAAATTCCCCTATCATGCATCATTTTCTGGAATTGCCTGTATCTGTTATTTCAATTTGTAATTCAAAAGTTAATTAAAATGTTGCCCACAATGCAAGCTGAGAAGTTTTCTGTCTTGTCCATGCAAGCCTGGATATGTTTGGGGTCGCCAGCATGACCCCCAACAACAGTGTCATTATTGATCCTTCAGAGTTGATCTGAAAGCTGAGCTGCTACACAAAGGCAATGTCCACCCTTCAATACCAAGCGGCTACACAGTCGACGTGAAACAAAACTACCAACATTTGGAAAGTCTTGTTGAAACATAGAGTACAGCGACTACATCTGTGGTGATCTGAAAGTAGAAGCACTGCTACTAGAAATACACCAAGTACTGTTCTTTCATTTGCAAATGGGGCAGCCACACTAAGAATCTCATTATGTTAAATAAAGACTGTAAGCAATTGGTTCTAGGGCAGAAAAGTGAGGCACAGAAGTCACTTGTCGACCTAATAAAGATAGTTTTGTCTCCTCTTCATATAAAACTGGGCCTTGTGAAAATTTTGTGAAATTGATGAACAAGGAAGGCAAAAGACTTCAACATCTGAGACAACTGTTCCCCAGAATAACCGATGCCTTGATTAAGGACGGCATCTTTGATGGTCCACAAATCAAACAGGTCATTAATGACAGGCAAATGGAAGAACTTCTAGTGGGACAAGAGAAAGACACATTGAAGGCATTCAAGGATGTTGTCAAAAAGCTTCATGGCAACTACAGAACACAAAACTATGTACAGCTGGTGGACAACTGCTTCAAGCATACAAAACCACTAAGTATAACAGGTCACTAACTATTCATTTTCTGTATTCCCATTTAGCCTTCTTCCTTGCGAATCTTGGCGCTGTCAGTGATGAGCGTGGTGAAAGGTTTTACCGGGACATTGCGGTCATGGAGAAACATTATCAGGGCAACTGGAATCCATCAATGCTGGCTGATTATTGTTGGACACTTAAGTGAGAAGCCTCAGTACAAAGAAACATGGACTCTGAATACAAATAAAAATCAAATCATTTTTAGCTCCGGCGTACAGCAAAGCATCAGCACTATTATGTAATTCAACACATTATATCATTTCTTGTTCCTCCAAATTCCTCCGTGATACAAGTTGTCTGAAATTATATTTGTGTTCTGCTTCAAAAATCATAATCACAAATTGGGCGGAAGTAACACTTGCGAAAAATTTGCAGTTCAGTGTTCTGATTGTTGTTTTACTGAGGCAGTTGAAAGTGCAGAGTCGGGGATGGTGTTGCAAGCTGGTTAGTGCGATGGACTGGTCCGCCTTCACAACTCTCTGCAACTTCCTGTGGTCTTGGGCAGAGCGGTTACATACAACTTTTAACGCAGTGAAAGCCCGAATCTTCTCAATTTTTGTACCACCACCCTCAGTCATCTTATTTCTTTATGTACCGTTATCCATGGCCTTTCTACGAAAGAGAATTACAAAGATTTGGAAAGGAGATTTGGACTCTAGCAAATTTCTACGGATGGAGGGCATTCTGACTGGTGGCATCACCGTCTGGTGTGTGTGTGGGGGGGGGGGGACGACCACTGCATAGGGTTGAAATCAACTGCTGAAAGTTGCAGACTCAACCAGCTCCCTCATGGGCACTGGCTTCCCCAGCAGCGATGCCCAAAAAGGTGCCATCCACCATCACCCAGGACATGCCCTCTTCTCATTGCTGCCACCAGGGAGGAGGTACGGGATCCTGAGGACGCACACGCAACCTTTTTGGAACAGCTTCTTCCCCTCCACCAAAGTTCTGAACAGACAACGAAGCCGTGAACACGGCCTCACTATTTTCGTACTACATATTTACCATTGTAATTTAGCGTATATCTTATGTATTGGATTGTAATGCTGCCACAAAACAACGAATTTCACGACATGTCATTGATAAGGAACCTGACTTTGATTCTGAGATTGTCGGCCTCTGAGTGCAGGTCAATCCCCGACACCAAGACTGCCTCTTACAACGGCAAGTGGGGTCACCGAATTTCCATGAAAATAAGCGATTCTGCCCACTGTGTCCATGACCTCGCTTTAAGAGCGCGATTCCCGCGTATACTTTCTTCACAAACTTCCAACGCAGCCCTACCATCGAACTACTCTACGCCATTCGTCATTTAGGTCCCGGGGGAAGGGTCGCGACCTCCTTCCGCAGATGCTGTCCGACCCGCCGAGTTCCCGAGCAGTTTGTGTGTTACTCTGGGTCTTAGCGTTTGCAGGCTCCACTATTTAATTAGTCGGATTCTGGTGGTATTGAGAGTTAACAACTGGACAGAGCGCTGAGTGAACTCGCGACTGTTTGAACAGTGCCATTAAATACCCTCAGAAGAGCGTCCACCCTTCTGCGTGAAAGGCATGGTATCCTCACACTGCCGCTGGGGCGTTAGTCTGCACTGTGCACTCAATCCCTCCGATCTACACACTGCTGGCTCGGGCGATGGGAGTACCGCTTTCAAACGGAGATTTATCATTTTAGTTCTCTACCCATGTACAATGCACGACGTGGCGTCTGAATCCTGGAACGAGGTCTCTAACAAAAGCTATTGTCCCTAGTGTAAACTGGAGAGTTCTCGATGCCGTTCTCGCTTGGAGTCACCTTGTCGAGTCAGAAGGCCTTCTCCCCCGGGCAAAAAACACCAAAATTACCGGGTCGTGGACACACTGGTTAATTGCATTCCATCCCCGCCCCCACCAGTGAAAAAGACGGGAGCACTTTCAGAAGGACACATTTCAACTCTCACCAGCCTTCTGTATGCGAATTACGGGAATGGAGAGGGAGTACCGTCCCAATGCCATCAGAAGACCATAGAAGTAGAATGTGGCCGTTCGGTCCATCGAGTCTGCTCCGCCATTCCATCACGTCTAATTTATTATCCCTTTCAACTTCATTCTCATGCCTTCTCCCCGTTAACATCCTTACTAATAAAGAACCTCCGTTTTAAATATACCCATTGAGCTGGCTTCCACAGCCGTCTGTGGTAATAAATTCAACAGAATCACCACCATCTGGCTACAGAAATTCCCCCTCATCTCTACTTTGAGGCTGTGCCTCCTGGTCCTAGACTCCCCCGCTATAGGGAGCTTCCTCTCCACGTTCACTCCATCTACGCCTTTCAGTATTCGATGTGTTTCAATGCGATTCCACCCCCATTCTTCTAAAATCCAGCCAGTACAGGCCCAGAGCCATCAAACGCTCCTCGTACATCACTTTGCTAACTCCCCACAGGGAAGAAAACACAGACACAGACCTGATCTCTCTCTCTCTCTCACACACACACACACACATAAAATAAGCGAGTAATAATGTTGTCCTGTTTTGGCTCCCTTTGGACCCCAGTCAATTGTGATACACACAGTAACATTTTTAAATTATCGCACAAGATGATTCAAAGAATTTTTTGGCAGTAACAACAACCGGATAGCCACAACACTGCTGCTTTAATTGCCTGCTGTACAAGGTACACAGGTAGATTAGAAATAGCCAATACATATCCAGAAAATCACCTCACCTCTCCGTTTCTCAACAGATAATTCCTGAACAGATACCAGAATCTTGAAACATCCACAAAAATACCCGAAGTGTCTGTCGCCTTTATTTTTGTGAGCTAAAGTTTTTAATCGCCTCTAGGCGTTGTGAGCGAAAATGAAGCTTTGTATTAAATGTTTTGGGTTTTTTTGTTTAAATCTCCCTGTCCGCGCAATTCTCTGAGCACAATAGCCAGGCGAAACGTGACCCTAACACAGTAACAACAGATTACAGAGTGTGTAGCCGCAGACCACAAGCCCCCTCGGGACCCCCTACAGAATACTACGAAGGAGGAACGGTCTCCCACTTTAGAACTTCTCAGCAGCTCGGGAGCAAAGCATTAAGTCGGTTCACTCAAGCGAGACTTTTGCGACCGACCAGATCACACAATCAAACGGCATGTCCAAAAAACATGCAAACATGATATGTTACCTAAACAAATAAATCCAATATTAAATACACGTTTCTTTTTTAAAACTAAGTTTCTGGAATACAATTGCAGTAGCAACAACGTGAACTCTTGTATATTCATCAGTTGTAAGACACAAACGGTTGCAAATATCAGATCAGCCTTCTGATCTCATCCGCTGGTTGCATTATTTAATGGTCCTTGTCATATTATTACAATGTGCACTTGAAAAGGATTCACTCCCAGCTTTTCCAACAAGTCACACAACTTAGCAAGAATTCGCATGCATGTTGAGTATTTGACTGTTATGCTACGAACTCCTATCTACTTGATCCGACACAATTCTGCACCGACTCAGTTACAACATTGCGAAAAACGCACAACGCGACAGTCTAGTTTTTCACTAAAACATGTAAATATTTTTCTAAAAAGCAACAAACACATACCGAGTTTAACATTAGCAAACAGCTGGATATAAATTTCACAGAGAATTTAACCACAAAATATTCAATACTTCAATAACAGAACCATAAATGTAAAGATGCTCAGCGAAATATAAAAACCTTTACTTTCCAAAAGATATTCACATCTATTATGTTAATGCAAGCTCATCTTTTATATATACATAAAATGCAATCTATCTGTATGAAAGCGGAGCTAATGCTATTACAGGTCTCGCGTTATTTTTGTCTTGAAGTTCAATATGCACTGATTAAAAGTTACATTAAAAGTTTGTAAAACTTTTCAGAAACTTTTTATAAAAAAACAGAAATTACAAAATCAAAAAATCGTTTTTGCTCACCATAAAAATGGTCGTCCCGTTTATTTAAGTTTATTAAATGTTTTCTGTTTTCTGCCTCGCTTTAATCCCGATTGCATGTAAGAAGCGTCTTTCCAGCACGCAGTGGTTACACTATCCACAGGCACTAATCTGCAAAGTGACGGCTCTCTCACCGAAATCATATTCCCACAGGGCAGCCAGAACCACTAACAGGGACATTTTAATTATTAACTGACAAAGGGTGACATTGCGCTAAAAGAACTTTACATAAATGTACAATTGCGGCTTTCTGTATAAGAATAGCAATTACTTATAATTTTATTATCAAAGATAGGTTTCATTTAATAATTTCAATGCTTAATATTGGTTAATATCGAACTTCTTTAATTTATATGAACATTGTTAAAATCTACTCCTCCCCAACTCCTATGTAGCCACCCGGCTTTCTTGGATTGATCCAGTGATCGATAATACGCATGCGCGTTATCATAGTTATCGGGATTTGTAGTTTTCTCATTCCGAACTAAGAAGGAGGCCGCTGGTGACTACAATTCCCAAGGTTCACTGCGGTCCAGGAACGCTTTGCAACCCTTCCCCCACTTTTCCCGAATGGGAGTGCGCATGTACAAGAGGACCACCGTGGCAATATGGCGCTGCGCAGGGCTTGGGATGCTGAAGCCACTTGTTTCTTGTTGTGGGTGAGTTGTCAGCGGTTCTGTTCCCCGTAGCAGGCGTTGAGGGACAGAGGGAGGGTTGTTTGCGTGGAGGAAGGGGAAGGCTGAGACCAATCAAGAGTATTTTTAGGGTATGTTATTAGGGATTGACAGCGGGTGAGCCGATAGTTCGGGGTTGACTCCGGTCTCTGGTCAGGATTGGCGGCGGCGGCGGCGGTCACCGAGACATTAACCCCTTCCCCCGTGTTAGGCAACCAGACTACCCCTATACTTCCCCCGCACCGCAATCATGACAAACAGATTCCACTCTTCGCATAGCAACCAGACGTCCCTGTCCTTGCACCCCCTCCCCCACCGCATGACAACCCCTGACAAAACTTCTCCCACTTGGCCGTTCTTTATGGGATCGTTGTGAATGTGTTAACCATGCCTCGGCAGGTCGCCTCAAAAGTTCAAATACTGTTCCAGAAATCCGAGCTGGCACTCCAGTGTGATATTGAGGTGTGGTAGTATAGTTTGATCTCTTGGCTTATGGAGCAGTTGGTAAATTTTAGTGTAAAATAACATTGCATTGTTTGAGAGGAGAGCTGGAGAGCTATTGTACCTTTCCTTTTATCAGAATCACCTAAGCAGACCAAATCAGTTGGCTGTTTGAGAAAGTTTGTAGCCCGCAGTTTGCTCGTGGTTGCTGCATTGCAACAGTCACTGAACTTCAAAGTGCTTTGGGACATCCTGACTCTGTGAAAGGCTCTCCAGAAATGCAAATCATTTTTATGAGTCAGTCGCCTTTCACTAATTTAAATCTCAGCAGGTTTTTTGGGTTTGGCAGGTAAATGTCACATGATTGATTTGTTTGACGCAAGTAAATGTTTGTACAATGCTTAGTCAAATAATTTTGGAATTCATTCGCTAACCCACTCCCAGCTCCCACCACACGCACTATCATGCAGATGAACAGTGTTTTTCAGAATATTTCAGGTGATCTGTGACTTGTGTCTTAGAGAGTCTGTTAAAATGAATGTGCATAATATTCTACTTGCTATATGAATATCATGTGGCATTTGTTTACAAAAAATATCTTTAAACATTATGCTAACATTGTTAACTTGTTCATCTATTTTTGAATCCAAATTTCTTATTCACTCGTGATGGAACTATTAAGACCATAGCTACTGCTCATTGTACCCGCAAGAAACCAAGTTAACATCTGGTCTTTTTGACACACAAGTTCCATGTTCACAGTGTGCTCTGTTGAATGCTGATTCAGAAATATATCCTATTTTTTTAAATCAGAAAATAAGTTCTGTGAAGCAGTGCCAAAACTAAGTTAGACTGAAATCTGATGAAGGCAACTGTTTGAAGCAATCCTGGACTATCACTCCAGGAAAAGACTCATTTCATTATGTTTCAAAGAATTGTTTTAGAACATGAAAGGTAAAGTTATGCAGTTTGCTCCAACACTCATAATTCAAAGGCCTTTACTGAAATTCCTTCAAACATGAGCTTGAATGTTACTTTTCCAAGGACAAATACTTTTAAAACATTTGAATTAAAAACCTGAATGAGTAAAACTGTCTATGCAACTGTCAAAAATATCACCAACATTTCATTTGTTATTTTATTTAAGGATGATTTGGCTTGTGGATTATTCCAGTTACATGCCACTGAAGCCAACTCTTCACTATGTTCTGAAGTGACATAGCTAACCACTCAACGATATCAGAGATAACTCAGGTCATAAATACTACCCTTGTATGCAATAGTCACATTGTGAAGAAGAAAGACAAACTTTAATGGGATTGTTGACATTTAAATTTCATTTTGTGCTTGGATGGCAATAATGAACTTCAGGCAATTTGAAACTACAGTATGTCAATAAAAAGCAGTTGCTTTGTTCACAGCATGTAGTTATGGAGCGTAGAATATTGAACAGCACAGTAGAGGCCCTTTGGCCTACAAAGCTGTGCAAGCATATAACCTACTCCAAAATTATAACCCCCTACTTAGCCATTCCTTTTTCTTTCATTCATGGGCAATCTAAGAGTCTCTTAAATGTACCTGGCTCCTTCATCACCCTTGGCAGTGCACTCCATTCACTCACCACTTTCTGTGTTTAGAAAAAAAGCATGCCTCTGACGTCCCTCTTATACTTTCCTCCCGACATCTTAAAGTTTTGCCCCTTTGTACTAGCCATTTTCACCCCAGCTGTCCATTCAATATATGCATCTTCTCAACACTTATCAAGTCTCCTGTTATCCTCCTCTCCAAAGTGAAAAGCCTTAACTCACTCAACCTATCCCCATAAGGTATGTTTTCTAATCAAGGCATCATCCTGGTAAATCTCCTCTGTACCCATGTCCTTCCTATAATGAGGTGACCCAGAGTTTTATAGAGCTGCAACACTATCTTGCAGCTCTTGAACTCAATCCCCCTACTAATGAAAGCCATACACCATGTTCCCTATCAGTTTGCACTAAAACTTTGAAGAATCTTTGGATGTGAACCTCAAGATCCCTCTGTTCTTCCATGCTGTTATGAATCCTACTATTATCCTTGTATTCTGCCTTCAGATTTGACTATCCAAAGTGAATCACTTCACACTTCTCTGCATTGAACTTCATCTGCCACGTCTCAGCTCTGCATCCTATCAATATCTGTAGTGACCAACGCTGTTCTGCAGTTAATATCTACAACACCACCAACCTTGATCAGTTAAATAAATTATGATATCAATTCACTAATAAAACTGATGCTTCATTGTTTTGATACCATGACAAGCATTAATGCAAAACATGTTGATCAAATCTTTATTTAGGGTGCCATGGTAGTGTAGTGGTTAGCACAACATGATTGCAACTTCAGACATCAGAGATCAATCGTGGAATCATCTGTAAGGAGTCCACTTTGTAAGAGGATGTGGTTTTCCTCAAGTACCAGACTAGTTAATTGGTCATTGTAAATTGTCCTGTGATGAGGTTAGGTTTAATTCATTTGTCTGGGGTTGGTGAGGTGGTGCTGCGTGAAGGGCCAGAAGGACATACTCAGCACTGCATCACAAAATAAATAGATTCCTACCACCTGTCAGGCATGTACTTTCTATTTGAAAGTGAAAAGGGAAGGGGGAAAGAAAAGTAAACTGTTGGAAATATCACAATCAGGTTTATTACTGATGTGTTTTGGGAATCTTGTTGATTTGTCGCAGCACGTTAAAAAAATATTATTTTACAATTTTTTTTAAAGGAGTGCGAAAGATAGGTAGTGTCTATAAACCATTCATAAATCTAATAGCGGAAATACAAAGCTAGAGTTGTAAGTTATGTGTCCAGCATCAAGGACATCTTCAAAATGCAGCTCCATCATTAATGACCCCCATCACTGAGGACGACATGCCTTCTTATTGGTACCAACAGAGAGGAGGTACCAGAGCCTGAGGAAACATGTTCGGAACAACAGCTTACCCGCCACCATCTGAGTGGACAATGAACTCTATCTCACTATTTTTGCTCTTTTTGCTCCCTTTTATCACAAAACTACAAATTTCATGGCATATATCAGTGATATTAAACCTGATTCTGATATGTAAAGTTTTTCAGTTCAGTGTTGATCCAGAAGTTTGTAATGTACTCAGTCAGAAAGTGAAATTCTGTTTCTCAGGCATGAGTAAGAGAGTTAAAAAGTTAACTAAGTGGAAGACCAGGATTCTCTCTTAAAATCAAATGGAGACGTTCTGCAAAAATGCATTTGGTTTCCGCAGATTAGAAAAGGCACACTGAGCGCAGCACGTACAATATTTTGAATTGGAGGATGTACAAGTAAATCGTTGCTTCAGAGCATATGTTCTGGTCTCTGGTCAGCACAGAAAGAACATAAAAGGGTAGATATTACATCGCCTGCAGTTGCATTAGGATGGGAAGTGAACATTGTTGGAACGTGAAATAGACAAGTGATCCAGGACGCATTGGTACCATCAAAATGTTGAAAGTATTGAGCAGCTACACCACACACTACTTCCCATTCAAAGGTCAACTTAATTTGCCATATACATTTACATCTATTACAAATTTGCTGTGGTGTGTTGGTCAGGGCGCAATAAAAATAATAACAAGAACAAAGTTAGAAATTAAGGAATAAAATATTTATAAACACATAAATACCAGCATGTATTTATAATGTAAACTGTGTTATAAACAGTAGTTTAAAGTGTTTGCAGATAGAGAGAGGTGAGGGGCTAACTAGAATAGTTGATCTGATTAACTGTCTACGGGAAGAAGCTTTCAAGATGAGGCTTTTGTTTTTATAGTCCTATAATGCTTTTCGGAAGGGAGCTATTGGCAAGAGAAGTTTGCAGGTGAGTAGTGCCCACAATCATATTTCCTGCTGTTTTTTCTTGGGCATATACAAGTCCTGTAGTGATGGTAGATTGCAGGTAGTTACCTTTTCTGTTGACACAAGAGTTCGCTGTAGTTTTGGAATGTGAGAGGATGTTGCACCAAACCAGACAGTAATGGCTGATGTTATGATGGCAGTGTAGAATTGCACCAAGGGTTTTCTTTCCTCCTTTCAACTTGCCAGTCTCAGTAAGTATGCTGTAACAATTCCAAAGATTTGCACTTCTCAATGTGATTGACTCTTGCATACAGAGAAGCAGTCTTGTTCACCATCTGAATTGTTTAGAATAAGGGTCTTTGTCATGTAATCAATGATCTGCTGTTAAGCAACTTTCCTGAGATCAAAATTACTCTATATTTAGTATTACCAAGGCCTTATGTTGTTATGCAACAAATGAGATGTCAAATAATATATTTGATGCATATGTGGCTGGGCATTGAGCATTTTTGACCATGCAAGGGAAAACAGCATCGACTGTACCAGTGGTACCTCCCTCCCTGATGCTCTAAACAACTTTAATTCACATCTCAAGGCATGCTACACAATGCCAGCCATAAAAGCCATTCCCCTTCCAGGTAGAAGGCACTGTAACAGCAGCAGACATAAGAAAGACTCTGCAGAGAGTCTGCCCCTATAAGACAACACTCCAGGCTGAGTACTCAGGAAGTGTGCACACCAACTCCTCATGGACATCTTCAACACTTCACTCATTCAGGCTGCAGACCCCACATGCTTCAAATCAGCTACATCATCCCACACCTTCAGAGCTAAATGACAATAGCCCCGTGGTACTGACACTTATCATCTTGAAGTTCATTGAACAACTGGTAGTGGCACACATCAAAAACTCTATTCCTCCCACAGTGAAACACTCACCAATATTCTTACTGACACTATTATTCTACGAAAGATGCCATATTATCTGTCATGTAGCTGGCCATGACACACTGAGAAAACAAGGACACTTATGTCAGAATGTTGTTTCTGGAATTCAGTTTGGCATTCAACACTGTTGTCCCACAGACCTTGGTGCACAAACTCCTATTTCTTGGTTTAAAAACACTACTGTGCAACTGGGTATTGGACTTCCTACCGAGGAGACCTCATATAGTTCCTCATCATTCTCAATGCAGGTGCCCCCCCCCCCCCCCAGCTTTGTGCTGACTGCACACATGACTGCATGGCCAAACGTCTGAGTACTCACATTGCTAAGTTCACCAATGACACAACAGTGGTGTGCCTCATCACCAACAATGATGAGGTGGTGGAAGAGCTCAGTACTAGGTGCCAGGCAAATAAACTCTTCCTCAATGGTTATCGACTTCACACCACTCACATTCCTCATTACATCAGAGGCACAGCAGTGGAAACTGAGTGTTTTCAAACTTCTGGGAATTCACATCTTGCACAACCTCTCATAGTTTCGGAACACATTCTACATAATCAGGAACGCTTATCTATTTTTTCTATTTTTTGTGGAAGGTACAGGTTTTCCCTGCTATTCGAAGGTAGAGCGTTCCTATGAAACGGTTCGTAAGCCGGGATGTCGTAAGGTGAAGAAGCAATTACCATTTATTTATATGGGAAAAATTTGTGAGCGTTCGCAGACCAAAAAAATAACCTACCAAATCATGCCAAATAACACATAAAACCTAAAATAACAGTCACATATAGTAAAAGCAGGAATGATCTGATAAATACACAGTCTATATAATGTAGGAATACTTTTCTGCAATTATTGCAGCACTGTCCACCACAGCGAAAATCTCATGCAAGCGCTCTCGGCAGCGCTCCCGGCAGAAACACTCTTTCCAGTAACCTTTAAGCTATGAAGCTACTAATTAACACATAAAAATACACAGCCTATATAAAGTGGAAATAATGTATGTCCAGTGTAGTTTCCCTTACCGGAATCGAGAAGAGAGCGAGCACACTGATGATGTGTGTTAGGTTGAGTCATTGGAGGTTGGGGTGGTGGGAGGTAGAGGAGACTGGGGTGTCATCTCATCCTCATCTGTTTCCATCAGGGCAGGCAGGTCACCTTCTTCTATCAAGGTCTGCCTGCCTTGATGTCGAAGGTCGAGTTTCGTCATTTGCTGTGGTTGATGTGGAAGGCTTGAAAAATGACAGTATGCTTGACTGCTTAGTCTCGGGCATTTTTCTATCATACACTTCTTTGTAAGCACTCAAACCATCCTGCAAATATGCCCTAAACCTACGTACCCTTTCAAAATTAAAGTCATACTTTACTGCAATCATTGCAGCATTATCAATTGCAGCAAAAATCTCACGCAATTGCTTCATGTTCAGTTCCTGGATGACTTCACTTTAGGGCCGTTCGCTACTGCGTTCAGCTTCAGTTGTTATCCTTTCCTCTTTATCAGCTCTTCATCTGTCAGTTCTTGGTCATGGGATGCCACAACCTCTTCAACATCATCTTTGTCAACTTCCACAAACCCTTAGCTAAACTCACTATGTCCTTACTTTGTTCACCACAATCGAAACACTTAATTATGTCTAGATTTATGCTAAGTGTAACACCCTTATGCACTCTTTTAGGTTTTTCCGATACCTTAGAACTCATGTTGCTAATGGATGCACAAAGTGCTCACAGGCACGTGTTTAAGCAGTGCTGGCTAGAATGCAGTTCTGGGGGAGGAACTTGGCTGCTCGGCGTGCTGCCTTTTTTCATAACAGTGAAACCACCTTCTGTTTGTGAAAACAGTTAACTAATGTATGTCTTTCGTAACAGCGAGTTGACGTAAAGCGAAAGTTCGAAAAGCGGGGGACACCTGTACTCACAACCCACCTTTGCAGCTGGATCCTTGACTTCTTTGGGAGATTGCAGGGAATCACTACCTTGGCGACAATCAACTCACCTCAAAGATGCGTACTCAGCCCACTGCTCAATTCACTACACCCATGACTGTGTGGCTAGGTTCAGCTCAAATGCCATTTATAAATTTTTGTCGGCAAAGTGTCGCATGCTGACGAGGAGGCTTACAGGAGTGAGATAGATCAGCTGGTTGAGTGGTGTTGCAACAATGTCCTTGCATTCAACTTCAGTAGGACCAAGGAATTGATTGTGGACCTCAGGAAGGGGAAGTAGGGTGAACATACACCAGTCCTCATCGAGGGGTCAGGAGAGAAGAGATGAGCAGTTTCAAGTTCCTGGATGATTTATCCTGGGCCCAACAAAGGAGGCACACCAGTGGCAATATTTCATTAGGAGTTTGAGGAAATTTAGTATGCCACCAAAGACTAGCAAATTTCTTTGGATGTACTGTTGAGAACATTCTAAGGGTATGAGGTAGAGGTAGTATGGAGGTTTCAATCCATAAGATTGAAGAAAGACACAGAGGGTTGTAGATTCAGCCAGCTCCATAGTAGGTAATAGGCTCTCCACTATCGAGGACATCTTCAATAGGTGATACCTGTCATTAAGGACACCCCCACGTAAGGCATGCCTTCTTCTCACTACTTCCATAGGGAGGAGATACAGGAGCCTGAAGATACTCAATGTTATAGGAACAACTTCTTCCCCTGTGCCGTCAGATTTGTGAACGGTCCATGAACACTACCTCATGAATTTGCTCTCATTTTACAGAACATATTTATTTTTTAATATCTTTCTTATTGTAACTGGTAGTAACTTTTTATGCCTTGCACTGTCCTGTTATAAACCAGCAAATTTCACGATAATAATCATTGATACTAAGCTTGCTTTTGCTTCTGAAAATAGAAAGAAGGAAAAAGTCATTTTGGTGCACAACTGTTCTGTTTTGTTGTGTTGTTCTGCCAAGCATTGTGAGCAAGCCTGCTTGTGGTAACACTTTCAGGCATCCACCAGCACATCCTTGGGTGTGTTGGTCGTTAATACAGATGGCATAATTCATTGTGGATTTTGATGTACATGTGAGAAATAAATCGGGTGTCTGAATCTGAACCGATTTTTCCTCAACTACATTTTTTTTCTGACCTTGCAATATCCCTGTAAATTTAATCCGCACCCTCTCCTCTGCATTCACATTCCTTGTCATGAATTATAGCAAAATTGTATGTGATAATTTTGGTGTCTTCTAACTAGTGTAAGTTTGAAGATAATCTTCCTGCTTGAATACTGAAACTAGTGAAGGAATATATCATGCGTACCTTTTTAAACTACCAGTTGATCAACCCTGCTACTTTTAAGGATGTGGCCAGACAATCATGTTCCTTCTATGTTTCCATATTTATTGTGTCAATCTAAATACATTTCCTTCTTTCTCTCTGGACTGAATTCCATTTTCCTGTTTTCTGTCCAAGCAATCTGTACCTTTGAATTCTAACTCCTTCCGCACTGTCAACAGCATATGTTTTGTTATACCTGCATGAAAACCTGATGGGATCTTGAATACAGATCAAGTTATTCAGTCTATCCAGTATGCTGTGACTCTTTGTTCAAGGCAGAATTAGTGTCCTGAGCAATGTATTTAAAATTGGCTCTCTACACTTTTGACAATTGACAGGCTGTGAACGGCTGTTAACCAGATATTGTAAGACTTCTGTGTGGGATATCTTTGAGTTTAGTATTTTTTGGAAGGCATTGAATAATCACTTTCTGTCCTCAAATAAACTGGCAGTCAAACTACGGATACATTTGAGCTAAATCAATGGCTTTCTCCTAGCATCTAAAGAAATGAACAATCTTTTTCAAAGCTCAAAGTTGGTTAGTACAGCAGAAATATTTTTGTTTGGACTTGACATGCAGTTTGAGAGAAATTAAAGTACTGCTTGTAATAAATGCTGCTTATTTGCCTGATAATTGCCAAATAAAATCCATATTACATTTTGTGATATGTATTCACCTGTCAGCAAGATAAGGTATAATATATTTTCAAAAAGTTAGAACACTGTCACAGTATTTAACCTTATTATCATCTACTTGAATATAGGGAGGTTAAAAATATTCCCATTTTGGTGGTGGGGATAAGAATACTTCTATCTTTGCAGTGTCTCATGAATCTGCACATATCTCAGAGCTTGTTCCTTAGAACACGGCACGTCCAGCATAGTACAGCACATTACAGGCGATGTGTGCCAACCTTTTAATCTACTCTAATATTAATCTAACCCTTTCCTTCTTCAAAGTCCTCTGTTTATCCATATATGTGCCTATATAAGAGTTTCTTAAATGTCCCTATTGCCTCTAACATCCCCCTATACTTTGCTCCAATCACCTTAAACTTACGGCCCCGTGTATTAGCCTTTTCCATCCTTGAAAAAGTCTCTGACTGTCTGCTCAATCTATGCCTCTTATCATCTTGTACAACTCTATCAAGTCACCACTCATTCTCCTTCGCTTCAAAAAAATTCAGATTCGCTCAACACATCCTCATAAGACATGCTGTCTAATCCCAGCAGCATCCTGGTAAATCACCCTCTCTGAATCTGCTTCTACATCCTTCCTGTAATGAGGTGACCTTAGACCTTAACTAATCCAATGTCTTCCAGGCAGTTTCACATCTTCCATTCCTCATAAAGCTGACATTGCCAGAACTCTTCTGCTTGAATATTAACCTAACTTGCAGTGATTTAGAGTGTACCTTTCTATTACAGCAGCTCAGGTAATGGACTATACCCTAATAAAATTCACAACATCACTACCAAAAGATTTGGAATAAAGAATAAAAATTAGATCTTATTGAATTAACACGAGTAAAACAACTGAACACAATGGGAGGAAACAAGAAAATTTATCAGTTTCTGTCAGGAATTCATATTGTGGAAAATCCCGATGCAGACGGTTCCTAGGAACTCAACCCATCTACAACATGACGTACACTGTATTTCGCCTTAATCCTGTTCATGTTCATCTACAAAATCTTCCAGTTCTCAAAAAGCCTTATGTTTAACACTCGCAGAGTTTGCTTTCAAATTACCTTGCTTCTCAACCCGGCAGCCTTAACGCTTTTCCAAATCCCGATAGTCCATTACTATCTTGATATGGATAGGTTGTTTGTGACTGGATTTTAAGCGGCTTAGGCTCTAACCTCTGGAATTCCCTCCCACAAACTTTCTTTTTTGCCATCCTTTCAGTAAATTGAGTATTTCTTAAGATTTGATTTTCATTTTATGTTTTGTAAAGACCCTTGACAAGTTAGGCCCCAAAGCCTTCCTGCCATTTTCATGGTTCACATTCAGGTGGACAATGGAATACCTTTCAGTTACCTGGGTAAGAGTGCCTCCAACAAAGGGCAGGAAGTTTGACACCACTCAGTATAAAGCAGTCTTAAGTGACCTTAAACATCCATTCCTTCCAACAGTGATGCACAGTGTTAGTTTGTGTGTGTGCTATTACAAAACAGTCTGCGCTGCTCTGATGACTCCTAAACCACAACTACCACCAAGATAGATGAGGTAGTAAGTACTGGGAAACACCATCCCAACCAAGTTGCATAGCATCCAGATTTGAAAATCTGTCATTCTTTCATTGTCACTAGTTCTAGTTGAGAGAGCTAGGGCTTTTCTGTTTGCAGTGATTATGAGATTGCTTGATAGAGGTTTACAGGATGATTGAGTGAATAGCCAGAGACTTTTTTCTGGTCCGGAAATGGTTAACACCAGGGTGATCGGAGGAAAGTATAGGGGGCATGTCAGGGTTAAGCTTTTTTTAACACACAGTGGTGGGTGCATGAAACACACTGTGGTGATAGAGGTTGATACATTAGGGACTTCTAAGAAAAACCAAGATAGGCACATGGATGATAGAAAAATGGAGGGCTATGTAGAAATGGTTACTATGTAAAAATGGAAGGGTTAGATTGATCTTGGAGTAGGTTAAAAGCTCAGTACAACATCCAGAGGGCCTGATTTGTTCTCTGTGAAAATCTAGGAGCTTCCTAGCCTTCACTAGTTTCTTCTTCAGAGCATTTAGGGATGAACAATAAATTATGGTCTTCCCAATGATATTTAAATATTGAAAGAGTAAGTTAAAAAAATTGCTGTGGAGCATTTTGTTACATTAAATTCCCAAGATTAATGCAAGTTGTTAGTCATGCAAGGTCACTTACAGGAGCGATAGTTAAGCTGAATATTTATATACAAATCTCTATATTGAAGGAGCTTCATATGTTCACTTAACCAATTTTACTTTGTTTAATCTTCATATTTAATTTTTGAGAGCTTTTCTTAATTGCTCTTCAACTGTTCAGTGATTTCTTCAGCACTAGAAATCAGCTCTTACTAAATAAAAGCAGGCAGTTCAGGTAAGATGCTGGGTGCCTATATAAAGTATTCATCTCCCTTTGGAAGTTTTCATATTTTATTGTTTTACATCATTGAATCACAGTAGATTTAATTTGGCTTTGTGATACTGATCAACATGTCAAAAGTGAAAACAAATTTCATCAAATTTGTCTCAATTTATTACCATTATTAAGCTCAAAATAATTGATTGCATAATTACTCACCCCTTCAAGTCAGTATCTAGTAGATGCATCCTTGTAAGCAATTACAGCCTGTGTGGATGGATCTCTATCAGATTTGCACATCAGGACTCTGCAGTTTTTCCCCACTCTACTTCACAAAATTGTTCAAGCTCTGTAAGATTGCATGGGGATCGTGAGTGAACGGCCCTTTTCAAGTCCAGCCACAAATTCTCAATTGTATTGAGGTTTGGACTCTGACTTGGCCACTCCAGGACATTAACTCCTGTTTTTAATCATGTGTACCTGTGTAGCTTTGGTTTTGTGCTTGGGATCATTGTTTTGCTAGAAAACAAATCTTCTTCCAAATCACAGTTCTCTTGCAGACCGTATCAGGTTTTCCTCCAGGATTTCTGTATTTTGCTGCATTCATTTTACCCTCTACCTTCATAAGCCTTCCAGGGCCTGCTACAGTGAAGCAAACCCACAGCATGGTGCAGCCACCACCATGCTTCACAGTAAGAATGGTGCATCTTTGATGATGTGTGGTGTTTAGTCTGATGGTCAAAAAATTCCATTTTGGTTTAATTAGACCAAACTTTCTTCCAGCTGACTTTAGAGTCTCCCACATGCCTTCTGGCAAACTCTAGCCAAGACTTCATGCAAGTCTTTTTTTTCAATGGTGACTTTCTCTTTGCCAGTCTCCCATAAAGCTGCAACTGGGGAAGCACACGGGCAACAGTTGTTGTATGTGCAGTCTCTCATCTCAGCCAGTGAAGCTCCTCCAGAGTTGTCATAGGTCTTTTGGTGGCCTCGCTCACCAGTCCCCTTCTTGCACAGTCACTCAGTTTTTAAGGACGGCTTGCTCGAGGCACATTTGCAGCTGTGCCATATTCTTTCCACTTCTTGATGATTGACTTAACTGTACTCCAAGGGATATTCAGTGACTTGGAAATTTTCTTGCATCCATCTCCTGACTCGTGCTTTAAATACTGTAAACTTTTCCCTTCATGGTGTAATTTTTGCCAGGATACTGACCCACCAGCAGTTGGATCTTCTAGATATAGATGTATTTTTACTATAATCAATTGAAACACCTTGACTATACATAAGTCCCTGCTCTCTCTCCCCCACCCTCACCCCCCCCGAGCGCCCTCTCCCCAGCCACCTCCTCCCCATTCTCCATCCCTCCATCAGTCTCTCCCTCAATCCTCCTTTCATGCCAACTCTACCCCTCACTCGTCAACACCCCCATTCGTCAGTTGACGACTGTTCCCCTGACAGGCCAACCCCCTTTCCCCACCCCCCAGGCCAACTACCCCCCCCCCCCCGGCTGACTCCCCGCGTTTCACCCCCCTTTGGGCTGACTCCCCCTGTTTCCCCCCCCCCCCAGCAGGCTCCCGAACCCACCTCTTCCCAAGCCAATTCTACCCCCTCTCTCACTGACTCCTCTCTCTCTAGCTTTCCCCTACCCCCCCACCTCACCAGCTCTACCACCCCCCACCCACACCTGCCAGCTCTCCTTCCCCACGTACGAGCTCTCCCGCTCTTCCTCCTGTACGCAAATGTGCTCCCTCTCTCTTCCCCCATGCAAACACTCTGTAGCTCACTGTCATGAGCTCTGTTGTGCTCCCTTTTACCCGCTCTCTAATCCTCTCACATTATTACTCTCATTCTCTTACTCAGTCTGTAGAACTTTCTGTTCCAGGTGGTTGATCTTACTTCTTACCTCTTTCTTAGGCGCTGTTGTTCACATGTCTCCTGGCAGCCAAGGTATCTCCACTGATTGAGAAAATTGATGACCAAAAAGAGCTGAAAAAGCTTACCCGAACAAGAAACAATGTATTGATACTGTACTCCAAATCAGGTGAGAAAATTGTATATTCCCTCCAGTTCAACGCATGCACTTTGAAAGTCCTACTTTCTAGTCATGTTCAAATACAACTTTTATGTCCTTTTGCTGTCTTGCCTGCATGCTGTCCTGCACGATACCTTCTGAGAACATTCACCTCAAAGTATCTGCCATGTTTCTGTTCAGTGATAGCATTCAGCCTTGCTCCACCACTTTTCAACTTATCCTCTAAATTGTCATATTGGCTAGTCATCTTCTTGTACTGAACAGTGCTCAAATATTTTCCTGTTAGATATAAGGAAGATCTAAAACTTTATTTCGGTCCCCACCACACACTATTACCTAGCCACCAATCCCATCCCTCCTCCTGGCATCAGCTGTATTTTTCCACCCAATATTGAAATTCAGACCTCATCAAATGTGGCTGTCTCTATCCCTCTATCCTGGTTTGGAGAAAGGCCAGTAGTAAATGTGCCTTTTTGATGTGAAGATTTCATGCCCTTGTTATCTTCCAATGAAATCCTCCTCCAATTCCTTTAAATTAGTTGGGTTTTGTGAAGAAATTACTTCTCTTATAGCTTGTTGGAACAGTCTGCTAGCCTATCTTTGAAGAATTGTAATATTTGGAGATATCAGATTGTTATAAAAATGTATTGGGTTCACTGAAACCATTTAGGAAGTAAATGCATTATCCCTGAACTGTATGTATATATAACTCTTTTAGTGCCATTGGCCTAGTCCATTCCATCACTATACAAAGAAAAATTGCAAATGTATTTTAAAACATTCATGGAGTCATAACAGCATGAAAATAAACCCTCCAGCCCAACTAATTTATGTTACCAAGATGCCCATCTAAGCTAGTCTCCTGACCCAATCTCTGTAAACTTTTTCTGCTGCGAAAATCAGAGTGTATACATAGATTTTCCCTGTGACTGCTTTGGTTTCCTCCCACATTCCAAAGACATGCGGGTTAAGGGTAGTGAGTTGTGGATGTGCTGTGTTGGCACCAGAAGTATGGTGATGCTTGTGGGCTGCCCCCAAAACATTCTTGAACTGTTGGTCGTTGATGCAAATGATGCATTATTTCACTGGATGGTTCAACGTACATGTGACAAATTAAGCTAATATTTTTCTTTATCAACTAATATTTTTATATCATTAGCATTCTGATTATAATGAGGTATGGATTAAGTGACTTTATATTCTTGGAACCTATGCAGGTGTTGAAAGATAAAACTGTTAAACTGTCAGTAGGAAATTTGACTGCAGTGAAATGGCATTAACTTAAAAATATTAAGTAGAACATTGTTTTCTATAAGCAGCAATCCAGCTTTTTTTAAATTAGATTAGTTCTGTTACCCGGGTGTGCTGTTGGGTTGACAAAGTAGTGGTATAGAAGGATATTAGGGGCAGCTTTGTCCTTTAGCCCCTCAGACAAGTGTCCGTTCTTTTAGTGAGACCAGATACAAACGGCTTTTAAGAAAGTTTTTGCAATTAGATTCAGATTTACTTATTTATTATATATATGTCAATACATGCAGTGAAATGCGTCATTTGTGTTAACAACCATCACAACCCAAGGATGTGCAGACGGCAGCCCACAAGTGTTGCCACACATTCTGGCGCCAACATAGCATGCCCACCATGTTGACAAAACAACAAAAGCAACAACAAGAACAGAAATAGAGCAACTAAACAATAGGTTGCCTCCCTTCCACCCTCTCACTCAGATACACAGACAGACCTCTAACCCCATGACAGGCCATTATACCCTTTTGTTAGCATTATTTTTTTAGATTTAACACCTGTCTCTCCATTCCTGAAGTTAGTATAGAATTGAAACCTGTCCTAAATTGGGGAGCAAACATAGTCGAGCACCTCCACACCACCCACCACAACTGGGCAAGTGGGACTTGCTGGTGGCCAAACATTTTAATTTCAGTCCCATTCCCATTCCGACGTGTCGGTCCAGGGCCTTGTCTTGCGCCCACCTCAGGGTGGAGGAGCAACACCTTTTATTCTGCCTGGGTAGCCTCCAACCTGATGGCATGAATCTTGACTTCTCCTTCCAGTAAACCATTCTTTCCGACCACACCCCCCCCCCCCCAACACTTTCCCGTATTCCCCATTCTGACTTTTTTGTTCTTCTCACCTGGCTATTATTTTCCCCCAGGTCCCCTCCTCCTTCCCTCTCTCCTATGGTCCATTCTCCTCTCCTATCAGACTTTCTTCTCCAGCCCTTGACCTTTCCCACCCATCTGGCTTTACTTATCACTTTCTAGCTCACCTCTTTCCTCTCCCCCCACCTTTTTACTCTGGCATTGTCCCTCTTCCTTCTCAGTCCTAAAGAAGGGTCTCAGCCTGAAACGTCCTTTCCATAGATATTTCCTGACCTGCTGAGTTCCTCCAGCAATTTGTGTATGTTGCTGCAAAATGTTGAGGTAGTGTTCATGAATTCGTGGACTGTTCAGAAATCTGATAGCAGAGGGGAAGTAGCTATTCCTAAAACGTTGAGTGTGTGTCTTAAGGCTCCCATGCCTCCTCTCTGATAGCAGTAATGAGAAGACCACATTCCTGGATGGTGAGGATGCCAACTTTTTGAGGCATCACCTTTGTAAGATGTCCTCGATGGTAGGGAGTCTAGTGCCCATGATGGAGCTGGGAGAGTCTACAACTCTCGGCAGCTTTTTCTGATCCTGTGCATTGGTGCCTCCATGCAACCAATCAGAATTCTCTTTTTCCTTGTCATTTCCAATATTGTACTCAGCCATTTCTGCATGGGAGTAATGGAATTGCTTTGATTATCTGTTGATTGAGCAGCACTGCACAATGGTGATAAGGAATTGCACAATAACACCCATGTTTACTTTCTTATTGCATGATAGCTGCTACTGCTGAACGACCACTTAAGCTGCTGTCTGACGTGGCAGAAGCAGTGAAAGGGCAGGGCACCATTGCCTGGGTAGATTGCGGGTAAGTAATTGTTTAACGTTCAATAAAAAATTGATAGTCACTGTGCAAACATATTTGATTTAACTCATTTCTTTCTGTGTCATGGTAAAAGATCTTTGCCACATATTCTAAAGCATTTTCTATTCTCAGTACCACTGGAGTCATAAGTGTCTAGCGTCCTCTCTCCTATCTTCCGTTTATGCCAACATTGACAACCCTTTGCAAGACAAGATTTGTTTCTTAACATTATTTATAGATTTATCTTCCAAATGGCTTTATTTTTGTAACCTATGTAAAATTAAGGGAAACTGGAAGTAATCATTCATTAATGTTCAGAGCTGATGAGTTTTCACACATAAAGTGCTGGAGAAATTCAGCAGTTTGTGAAGCGTCTATAGAGAAAAATGAATCGTCAATGATTCAGGATGAGACCCTTCATCAGGAAAAAGATTTAAAGCTTTCAGGATAGGCATACCTTGTAAAGATTCCTCAGTGGAACAGAAAATCATAAACTCCAAAGCAACTCATACAAAATACTGAAAAAGTGCATATAAATGTTTGAAATGTTGACGGTTTTATTCCTCTCCGTAGATGCTGCCTGACCTGCTGAGTTCCTCCAGCATTTTGTGTGTGTTGCTATGGATTTTTCTGCAAAAATCTCTTATGTTTATGATGTACATTCCAGTGAGCTATTCATTTTTAATTTCTGGTTCCTTTCAACCCATCTCCATTCCCAAATTGTGAGAGTAGAATGGCATTGAGCAGTCCACACTTGGAGTATAGTGAGCATTTTCAGGCCCCTCATCTAAGAAAGGATGTGCTGGCATTAGAGAGGGTCCTGAGGAGGTTTACAAGAATGATCCAGTGAATGAAATGGTTAACTTATGAGGAACATTTGATTACTTTGGGCATATACTTGCTGGAGTTTGGTAGAATGAGGAGGAATCACTTTGAAACCTATTGAATATTAAAAGGCTTAGATAGTGGATGCAGAAAGGATGTTTCCTCTCGTGGGAAAGTATAGGACCAGAGGGTGCACCGTCAAAATACAAGGACATCCCTTTAGAACAAAGATGAGGGGGAATTTCTGTAGCCACAGTAGGTTGCATCTACTTCATTGCCAGAGACTGCCATGGGGCCAAGTCTTTGGGTATATTTAAAGTGTTTGATAGGTAATTAGTAAGGGTGTCAAAGGTTACAGGGAGAAGGAAGGAGAATGGGGTTAAGAGGGATAAAAATCAGCCTTGCTGTAATGGCAGAGGAAACTCAATGGGTTGAAAGGCTTAATTTTACTCCTGTAGACTTATAGAAGGATAGAATTTGAGCACTTAAGCCTCTGCTGACTCCTGCAATGTTATTAATCCAATTCCTCTGTTGTTTCTTGTGACCCTGTAGTTTTCTTTTCCTTACAGCTACTTCAAGCCCTCTGAAAGCCACAAATGATTTAGCCTCCGTTGTCTCATACGGCTAAGCATGTTAGATATTAGCAATTTCTGCACAAAGATTTCTTTCCACACATCACCTTTGTTTCTTTTGCCAATCATCTTAACATTAACTGTGCTTCTCAATCTTTCCCCCATTAAGCAATTTCCCTCTATCTCTCAAAGTCATGGTAAAGTAATTTTATTATCAAAGTACGTATATGTCACCATATACCACCTTGAGATTCATTTTCTTGCAGGTATTTACAGGAAAATAAAAACAGGATTTATGAAAACTGCACATAAAGACACCTTCTCTACACTGCCCACAATCCTAGTTCTTGCTTTTCTGCCCCACACTCTGTTATGCAGGTTTGTCAATCCTAAAACCAACCTATTGAAATTGTTTCTCCATCAACTAAAAGTTGAGGAATCAATAAATGTTTTCCAGAGAAGGTTTGGTGTGCATGTTTGTGAAGCATTAAATATATGTAGCAGTGCAGGTTCCCCCCGCTATCCAAAGGTAAAGCGTTCCTATGAAACCATTTGTAAGCCGAAATGTCGTAAAGTGAAGAAGCAAATACCATTAATTTATATGGGATAAATTTTTGAGCATTCCCGGACCCAAAAAATAACCTACCAAATCAAACCAAATAACACATAAAAGCTAAAATAACAGTAACATATAGTAAAAGCAGGAATGATATGATAAATATACAGCCTATATAAAGTAGAAATATTGTATGTACGGTGTAGTTTCACTTAAGAGAATCGGGAAGACAGCAAGCGAAAATCAGTTTGGAGAAAAAATTCGGCACGTACACGCATGCGCACAGAACTGTCCACACAAGGCTTCTCAGTGGTAGTCTTTCCTGGGGTAAACACATGTATAAAGAGGATGTCTTTTTTTTGTAAAAGTGAAAATCCTCTTTGGTTAGCGAAAACAGGTACTAATGTAGGTCTTTCATAACAGCAAGCTGTCGTAAAGCAAACGTTTGAAAAACGGGCCACCTGTGTACAGAAACCAGAATTAGGAAAATAGCATAATGACACTTAACACTAGCAAGTTGAAGAACACAGTGAGGAATTCTTGCTGCAATTGCACAATGCTTTGTTGCAGCCCTGTGTATAGGTTTGATATTTATAGACAAGGAGAAATAAGCTTGTCTCCAACTAGATTAAAGCCTTTGCAAAAAAGTTAATTTTCAGTGTATTCTTGGGATGATGATGAAGTCCTTTGAAGGAAGTAGAGATAGATTGGCACCTTAGTTGAGTTTATAAGAATGAGACCTGTGAGATTCTTGGAGGAATTCTCAAGCTAGATGATGATAGGCTGCTGCCTCTAATTGTGGAGTAGAACAGATATAATTAGCTTTATTTAAGATAAGATTAACTTTATTTGTCACATACATTGAAATATTCAGTGAAATGTGTCATTTATGTCAATCACCATCATGGTACAGATATGTGCTGGGGGCAGCCCACAAGTGTCACTATGCTTCCAGCCAACATAGCATGCCCAGAACTCACTAACCCTAATGTTTTCAGAATGTGCAATGTGGGAGGAAACGCATGGGGTTACAGAGAGAACATACATATTTTTTACAGAGAGCAGTAGAATTGAACCCAGTTCGTTGGCATTTTAATAGTATTATGCTAACCGCTACTCTACCATGCCACAATTTTAGGATTCCTATGACTCAGATGAGGAAAACTTTCTTAATGAAAAGACTTTAAATCTTTGGAGATTTCTATCTTAGAAAGGTGTGGATGCTCGATATCTGAGTGCATTCTGTACAGGAATGTTAAGGAATTAAGCAGAAAAGTGGATGCATTGTTCAGTTGAAATCAGTGAATTGCAGAGCAGATCTTAAGCAGCTTCATTACCTGCTCTTACTTTATTTCTACTATTCTTAAGGGCAGTAATAAACAGGATTTTTCATGATCACGATTAAGTCTTATTTTCATAATCTAACTGATTATGATATTCTCCACCTGATATGTTGCTATTTGTATATGTCTCTAGGTGATTAGACTAGGAGTTTGGATTGCTATTAACATTTCCACTGTGCTACCATTCCTAAATAATTTCCCAGTCTTTTTCAGCCCTGATTCTACATAGGGTTACTAAATCCTTTGTCTTTTGAGTTCTAAATGAATGCAATAAACTTAAGTTATTTAATGTTGGAGATTTTGATAAACTTCAGCTACAAGGTATCAGAAAGAAAAGGATATGAAAGTCAATAAGTGGGAATTGTTACTGCTGGCAGGTTTGATAAATACCCAAAGGACACAGATTTAAAATAATTGGCTGAAATAAAAAATAACAGGAGATGAGAATATTTAGCCAGTTACAATCTGGAATCCCAGTATGCAAGGGTGTGGAAGCAGGTTTGGTAATAACTATCAAAAGGAAATGCATGAATACTTGGGGAGAAAAATATGCCATTTTAAGGGGAAATAGGGAGGGAATTGGACTGGACTAATTGGATAGCCCTTTCAAAAGCTAAACCCAACAATGTCCTGAATGACCTCCTGTGCCAGGAGTTTCACAGCTGGAATCCTGAAACCCTAGAAAGAAAGTAATCAAAACGACACATCACTCAGCATCTGAAGAGTCTTTTTAGTTTCAGGAATAGATTCTTTTGCATGATTTGGAAGGTAGCCCAGATAGACAGCTTTAAAAGGAAGCAAAACAAAAAGAAATCAGACAAAATGTGAATATGCATTTGGACAAATGGCATGACCTAAAAAGTGCTTAGGAGGGAAATGAAGGAAAGAAATTATGGGCACTTAAGAGCGAGCTGATGCTGTGAAAACGTAAAGAAATTTCTATGCATACTTAGAATATAGAACATTACAACACAATACAGGCCCTTCGGTTCATGATGTTCTGCCGATCCTTTAATCTACTTTAGGATCAATCTAACTTTAACTGCCTTCATAACCCTCCATTTTCCTATCATCCGTTTGCCTATCTAAGAGTTTCTTAAATGCCACTAATATATCTGCCTCTGCCACCACCCCTGTCAGGGTGTTCCACACACCCACCACCTCTGACATCCAGCCTATACTTTCCACCAATCACTTTAAAATTATGCTCCTTGTCTTAGCCACTTCAACCCTGGGGAAAAAGTCTCTGGCTATCCACTCAGTGCATGGCTGTTATCTTCTTGTACACCTCTATCAAATCACACCTCATCTTCCTTTGCTCCAAAGAGAAAAGCCCTGGCTAACTCAACCTGTTTTCGTAAGGCCCTCTAGTCCAGGCAGCATCTGGTAGATCTCCTCTGCACCCTCTCTAAAGCTTCTGCATCCATCCTATGTTGAGTCAACCAGAATTGAACACAAGAAGTGTGGTCTAACCAACATTACATGGAGCTGTAAAAGATAAACCTTTTATTTCTCTCTCAGAATGTCCCAGGGATCTTACAATCAATGAACTATTTTAGAAGTGAATTTTTTGTTGCAATATAGGAAATACAGCAGCCAGTTTGTGCAGAAATGTTGGCAAAAGCTGCCATATGTCAGTGATGAGATATTTTATTTTTGTGATGCTGGTTAAGGGAACTGCCTTGCTCTTCTACATCCACTTGAGGGAGCAGACTGAATCTCACTCAGATCACCTGCCCAAAATAAGGCACTGTGGCCCACTTTCTGCGCAGGCGAACCGGCTCACAAATAGCCAGCACGCAGGGGGGAGACTTTGGTGATGCACCTCTGACATCATTTCCGCCTGGAGAGGGTGGGCACTAGCCAGCGCTGCGAAGTTTGAATAAACTAGTCTTGAAATGACTTACTGACTGCGTGTCGTTATTTCAGTGCTGTGTGTAACACATCGCTACATTGGTGACCCCAATGGTCCAAATGGGATTTGGACCAAGGATGACCGACTCTTCATCTGTTCACACAGTTTCGCTAAAACTGCCAACTTTCTGGACGCTGCGACCACACATGTGGTTTAGCCAAGCAGAAGCCCAGTTCCAGATTCAGCAGATATCTTCTGATTCCATGCGTTACTATCACGTGGTGAGCGCCCTTGACCAGGAGACGGCTGCCCAGGTTGTGGATTTTATACAGTCGCCCCGGAAGAAGGCAAATATGAAGCATTCAAAGCGCTGCTCATTGGGACCTTTGGCCTCTCACGGCGTGAATTGCGGTGCCAGAATCAATGGAAAGTCCGCCAGTATTCTGGTGAATTCGTTGTCCGACAGCGTGATGAGTCCAGGTGTGGGGCTGGCAACTTGGCTTCACCCAGGGAGAACATCTGGAAGATCTCGGCATGTACCAGTCTTTTCCCTTGCAAGTTGACCAGCAGGCTGTGAGCTCGCAAGAAGTCCGCCCCCAGGAGTAATTGGGCCACGGCGCCCAGTGTGAAGTCCCACGTGAACCAGCTGGCGCCGAACTGCAGCTGCACTGTGCAGGTGCCATAGGTCCGTATCGAGCTGCCGTTTGCGGCCCTCAAGGTGGGTCCTGGCTTCCCGTTGCGGGTGTCATACCCCGTCGGGGGCAAGATGCTGATTCACCTGGACGATTTGGGAGACCGACTGCCGTCAGCATTGATGAACGAGATGCTGTCCCTGGCTGACGGACACAAGCCCTGCCTCATGTTCGAGCAAACATTCCTAGAGCAACTGCCCGAGGACATACATCTGCTGCTGGCTGATGCAGATTTCAGCGACCCCCAGAAGGTAGCAGCCCGGGCAGACGTGCTGTGGAAAGCAATAGGGAGAATGTCCATCGGTCAGATTACCAGGCCACGCGCCCAACAGCAGACCAGACCAGGCACACACAACACAGAGGCAGGAATCAGGAGGCCAGTGAACAGTGGTGTTTCTACCACCAGCGGTGGGGCACAAAAGCCTGCCGTTGTCACCCGCCCTGCAAGGGCCAGGGCCAGCTGCCACTACTGACTATGGCGGCTGGCCACCAGGACAGCCTCTTGTACATCTGGGACAAACAGTCGGGACGCCGCTTCTTGGTCGACACCGGAGCGGAAATCAGCATCTTGCCCCCGAGGGGGTATGACACCCGCAACAGGAAGCCAGGACCCACCTTGAGGGCCGCAAACGGCAGCTCGATACGGACCTATGGCACCTGCACAGTGCAGCTGCAGTTCGGCGCTAGCTGGTTCACGTGGGACTTCACACTGGGCGCCGTGGCCCAATTACTCCTGGGGGCGGACTTCTTGTGAGCTCACAGCCTGCAGGTCGACTTGCAAGGGAAAAGACTGGTACATGCCGAGACTTTCCAGACGTTCTCCCTGGGTGAAGCCAAGTTGCTGGCCCCACACCTGGACTCCATCACGCTGTCGGGCAACGAATTCACCAGAATACTGGCGGACTTTCCATCGATTCTGGCACCACAGTTCACGGCAGCCATGCCCAGACACGGGGTACAGCACCACATCCCAACCCAGGAACCACCCCTCCATGCCCACGCACAAAGGCTCCCCCGGGAAAAGCTCTGCCTGGTGAAGGAGGAGTTCAAGAGGATGGAGGAATTGAGGATCGTACGGAGGTCCGACAGCCCATGGGCCTCCCCCCTGCACATGGTGCCCAAAGCAGCCGGGGGTTGGAGACCATGCGGCGATTACCGCAGACTGAATGAGGCTACAACTCCAGACCACTACCCCGTGCTGCACATACAGGACTTTGCAGCAAACCTGCATGGGACAAGAATCTTTTCCAAAGTAGACCTCGTTTAGGGATACCATCAAATCCCGGTGCACCCTGAAGATATCCCCAAAACAGCACTCATCACCCCATTCAGCCTGTTTGAGTTCCTCTGAATGCCGTTCGGCCTGAAGAATGCCACACAGACGTTCCAGCGGCTAATAGATGCAGTGGGACGCGACCTGGACTTTGCGTTCGTCTATTTGGACGACATCCTTATAGCCAGCAGTAGTCACCAGGAGCATCTGTCCCACCTCTGCCAGCTCTACTCCCGCCTGAGTGATTTTGGCCTCACGATCAACCCGGCCAAATGCCATTTCGGTCTCTATACCATCGACTTCCTGGGCCACAGGATTACCAAAGACGGGGCAACACCTCTGCCCGCCAAGGTAGACGCGATCCGCCACTTTGCCCGGCCCAACACGGTCAAAGGCCTACAGGAGTTCGTTGGTATGGTGAACTTCTACCACCGTTTCCTCCCCTCGGCAGCCCGTATCATGCGCCCTTAGTACACCCTGATATCGGGTAAAGGCAAGAACATTACTTGGGACGAGGAGGCCGTGGCCGCTTTCGTTAAAGCCAAGGAAGCCTTGGCAGATGCTGCGATGCTGGTGCACCCCAGAATGGATGTTCCGACCCCACTCACGGTGGACACATCCGACACAGCAGTCGGTGGGGTGCTGGAGCAGCTTATCGAGAGGAGCTGGCAGCCCTTGGCGTTCTTCAGCAAGCACCTACAACCACCCGAACTCAAGTACAGTGCTTTCGACCAGGAGCTGTTGGCACTGTATCTGGCAATCCGGCATTTCAGGTACTTCTTAGAAGGCAGGCCGATCACCATGTTCACGGACCACAAACCGTTGACCTTGGCGTTCATGAAGGTGTCCGATCCCTGGTCGGCTCGCCAGCAGCGACAACTGTCCTACATCTCGGAGTACACGATGGACATCCAGCACGTTTCAGGAAAGGACAATGTCATGGTGGATACACTCTCCAGACCAGCTGTCCAGGCCCTGTCCCTGGGGGTGGACTATGCAGCACTGGCGGAGGCGCAGCAGGCAGATGACAAGATGCCCAGCTACAGGACCACAGTCTCAGGTTTGCAGCTGCAGGACTTTCTTGTAGGCCCTGGTGAGAGGACCCTCCTTTGCGATGTGGCTACCGGCCAACCTCGCCCCATCGTCCCGGCAGCCTGGAGGCGGCGAGTTTTCGACTCCATATATGGTTTGGCACACCCATCTATCAGGACAACCATCCGGCTGGTCTCCAGCAAGTTCGCGTGGCACAGACTTCGCAAGCAGGTCAGTGACTGGGGCAGAACGTGCGCGCAGTGCCAAACAGCCAAGGTGCAGCGGCACACTAAAGCCCCGCCGCAGCAGTTCGAACCCACCCACCGGAGGTTCGACCACATTCATGTGGATATTGTGGGCCCCCTACCAGTGTCCCGAAGAGCGCGGTACCTCCTAACTATGGTAGACCGGTTCACGAGGTGGCCAGAGGCAGTCCCGCTCACCGACACATCTGCCGATTCCTGCGCCTGAGCACTGATTGCAACCTGGGTAGCACGCTTCAGGATACCGGCCCACATTACCTCTGACAGAGGCGCCCAGTTCACCTCCAGCCTGTGGTCGGCTGTGGCCAGCCTGTTGGAACGCAGCTACACCACACAACTGCCTACCACCCACAGTCGAACGGACTAGTGGAACGCTTCCACCGTCACTTGAAGTCGGCTCTCATGGCCCCCCTGAGAGGACCTAACCGGGTGGATGAGCTTCCCTGGGTCCTGCTTGGAATTCATACAGTGCCCAAAGAGGATCTGTACGCCTCGTCGGCCGAGTTGGTGTACGGCGCGCCCCTGGCCGTCCCGGGAGAGTTCATACCAGCCCCAAGGGGGCAAGAGGAAGAACCCGCAGCAGTCCTGGACAGACTACGCAAAAGGCTCGGCAACCTGGCCCCTGTACCAACTTCACAGCACGGACGGACCCCGACCCATGTACCCAAAGACCTGCAGAACTGTAAGTTTGTGTTTGTACGAAGGGGGCGGATACTGGGCACCATTACAGTGGCTGTACGAGGGGCCGTTCAAGGTGATCAACAACAATGGGTCCACATACGTTCTGGACATTGGGGGGAAAGAGGAGGTTTTCATGGTGGACCGAGTCAAATCAGCCCATGTGGACTTGGCGCAGCCAGTCGAGGTTCAGGCACCGTGGCGCAGAGACAGACCTCCCAAACAGAGACTGTGGACATTGGGGGGGGGTGTATTGCTGGTTCTGGGGGTGGGGGGGTTATGTGGCGACCCACTTTCTGCACAGGCCAACCGATTCACAAATAGCCAGTGCGCGGGTGGAGACTTTGGTAATGCACCTTTGATGTCATTTCCGCCTGGAGAGGGCAGGCGCTAGGGATTAAATGCCAGCGCTGTGAAGTTCGAGTAAACTAGTCTCGAAACAACTTACCGACTGCGTGTCGTTATTTCAGCGCTGTCTGTAGCACATCGCTACAGCACCTCTAATATTGCAGCACTGGCAAGGGTCATGGGGCGTTGTGTGCCAGGGAGTCCCTGGTTCTTGCTTTCAGTTGTTAATCATTAACCTATACTGTAAAAGAACAGGTCAACGCTAGGTGTGGCAGTGGCACAAAAGCGTTGATAGTTTGATAGTTGGCCAAGAGTAACTGCCCAAGATTATTGCTAAATAATGGAAAGCTCAATGAGATATCAGCAGCAGTGGGGGGAAAAATTCACAGCAAAAATTCAAATGCATTTTTGTGGTTTTATCATTGTGTTTTTAGACTGTACAGAGGATAATTTCTTCTCCATACAGCACAGGAGGGAGCAGTACTTAATTTGTCATGCAAATTGGTTCTTTTGTTTAGCAGTCAACTTTATGCCAAAATCATTAATATTTTCACCAAGTAATGCTTAAACTGAAAGAATAAATATTGGTAGCATGGTTGATTATGGACATAGGCCAGTATATGATCAGCAATGGATGGTGGACATTTTATTCCCTAGTCTCCTGGGCCATGTTCAGTAAAGTAATTTGATGTTCTTTTGTTACCCTTCTAACTAAAGTTGGCATTCATCAGGAATGGAATTGCATGTTTATGTGATTTGTATCTTGTTGGGTGGTATATTTAGGATCTGACGTAGAAATTGGGCCCTGCAAATTTCTAGATTGTGAGCAACTGCTCATCCTAATTTCCCGCCCTTCTTTCCATCCCTTAATAATACTGTTACTTAATTAAATATAATTTTTCTGTTCAAAACATCATTTGGCTGTACTTAAGCTTAAAGGGCAGTTTCTGCAATTTATAAAACAATGAGACTTTGTTCAGATCTTTTTTCTGAGGAAAAGGCCATTCATTACTGCCACAGGGCCCCAATGGTTTATTCCATTGTTTGTGATCCTGATGAGCAATTCTATCAGGACTCATGAACTCCTGATGCAAGTTTATAAAATTATGAGGATCTATCTTTTTTAGGGTAGAAACGTTAGGTTCTGGAAGGCATGCCTTTAAGATGAGAGGGAGAAAGTTTAAAGCAGATGTGTGCAGTAAGTTTTTTACACTGAGATTGGTAGGTGCTTGGAATGCGCTGCCAAAGGGAGTGTTAGAACCAGATTCAATAGTGGCATTTAAGAGGCTGTTAGACAAATGAATATGCACGGAATGACAGGATAGGGTGGCATAGCAGTGTAGCAGTCAGCATAATGTTATTGACAATGCCAGCGACCCGAATTCAATTCCCACCGCAGCTTGTAAGGAGTTAGTACATTCTCTCCATTATTGTGTGTGTTTCCTCTGGGTGCTCCAGTAGAGTCCAGAGATGTAAGTTGTAGACATGCTATGTTGGCACCGAAGCATGCCAGTAGTTTTAGGATCAACACATCCTCAGGCTGTGTTGGTCGCTGACACAAACGATGCATTTCACTATATCTTTCTATCTTTATATCTTTAACATGCAAGTAGATTGGGAAAATCAGGTTGGCACTGGATCTCAAGAGAGAGAATTTGTAGAATGTCTACGAGACGACTTTTTTAGAACAGCTTGTTGTTGAGCCCACTAGGGGATCGGCTGTACTGGATTGTGTATTGTGTAATGAACCAGAGGTGATTAGAGAGATGGAAGTGAAAGAACCCTTAGGAGGCAGTGATCACAACATGTTTGAATTCACTGTGAAATTTGAGAAAGAGAAGCCAAAATCTGATGTGTTGGTATTTCAGTGGAGTAAAGGAAATTACAGTGGCATGAGAGAGGAACTGGCCAAGGTTGACTAGAAAGGGACACTAGCGAGAAGGACGGCAGAGCAGCAGTGGCTGGAGTTTATGCGAGAAATGAGGAAGGTGCAAGACAGATATATTCCAAAGAAAAATAAATTTTTGAATGGGAAAATGATGCAACCATAGCTGACAAGAGAAGTCAAAGCCAAAGTAAAAGCAAAGCAGAGGGCATACAAGGAAGCAAAAATTAGTGGGAAGACAGAGGATTGGGAAGTTTTTAAAAGCTTACAAAAGGAAACCTAAGAAAGTCATTAAGCGGGAAAAGATGAACTATGAAAGGAAGCTAGCAAATAATATCAAAGAGAATACTAAAAGCTTTTTCAACTATATAAAGAGTAAAAGACAGGTGAGAGTAGATATAGGGCTGATAGAAAGTGGTGCTGGAGAAGTTGTAATGGGAGATAAGGAGATGGCGGAGGAACTGAACGAGTATTTTGCATCAATCTTCACTGAGGAAGACATCAGCAATATTCCGGACATTCAAGGGTGTCAGGGAAGAGAAATATGCGCAATCACAATTATGACAGAGAAAGTACTCAGGAAGCTGAATAGTCTAAGGGTAGGTAAATCTCCTGGACCAGATGGAATGCACCCTCGTGTTCTGAAGGAAGTAGCAGTGGAGATTGTGGAGGCATTAGCAATGATCTTTCAAAAGTTGATAGATTCTGGCCTAGTTTCGGAGGACTGGAAGATTGCAAATGTCTCTCCACTATTTAAGAAGGGGGCAAGGAAGCAAAAAGGAAATTATAGATCTGTTAGCTTGACATTGGTTGTTGGGAAGTTGTTGGAGTCGATTGTCAAGGATGAGGTTACGGAGTACCTGGAGGCATATGACAAGATAGGCAGAACTCAGCATGGTTTTCCTAAAGGAAAATCCTGCCTGACAAACCTAGTGCAATTTTTTGAGGAAATTACAAGTAGGCTAGACAAGGGAGATGCAGTGGATATTGTGTATTTTGATTTTCAGAAGGCCTTTGACAAGGTGCCACACATGAGGCTGCTAAACAAGATAAGAGCCAATGGAATTATGGGAAAGTTACATACATGGATAGAGTATTGGTTGATTGGCAGGAAACAGAGAGTGGGAATAAAGGGATCCCATTCTGGTTGGCTGCTGGTTACCAGTGGTGTTCCACGGGGGTCCGTGTTGGGGCCGCTTCTTTTTACATTGTATATCAACGATTTGGATTATGGAATAGATGGCTTTGATGGCTAAGTTTGCTGATGATACAAATATAGGTGGAGGGGCCGGTAGTTCTGAGGAAACAGAGAGTCTGCAGAGAGACTTCAATAGATTGGGGGAATGGGCAAAGAAGTGGCAAATGAATTACAATGTCAGAAAGTATACAGTCATGCACTTTGGTAAAAGAAATAAATGGGCAGACTATTATTTAAGTGGGGGGAGAATTCAAAGTTCTGAGATGCAACAGGACTTGGGAGTCCTCGTGCAGGATATCCTTAAGGTTAACCTCCAGGTTAAGTTGGTGGTGAAGAAGGCGATTGCAATGTTGGCATTCTTTTCTAGAGGAATAGAGTATAGGAGCAGGGATGTGATGTTGAGGATCTATAAGGCACTGGTAAGACCTCACTTGGAATACTGTGTGCAGTTTTGGGCTCCTTATTTAAGAAAGGATGTGCTGACATTGGAGAGGGTTCAGAGAAGATTCACTAGAATGATTCTGGGAATGAGAGGGTTAACAAATGAGGAACATTTGACTGCTCTTGGACTGTACTCCTTGGAGTTTAGAAGAATGAGGGGGGACCTCATAGAAACATTTCAAATGTTGAAAAGCATGGACAGAGTGGATGTGGTAAAGTTGTCCCCCATGGTGGGGGAGTCTAGTACGAGAGGACATGACTTGAGGATTGCAGGGCGCCCATTCAGAACAGAGATATAACCATATAACAATTACAGCACAGAATCAGGCCATCTCGGCCCTTCTAGTCCGTGCCGAATGCTTACTGTCACCTAGTCCCACTGACCCACAGTCAGCCCATAACGCTCCATTCCTTTCCTGTACATATACTTGTCCAATTTTACTCTAAGTGACAATACTGAACCTGCCTCTACCGCTTCTACTGTAAGCTTGTTCCACACAGCTACCACTCTCTGAGTAAAGAAATTCCCCCTTGTGTTACCCTTAAACCTTTGCCCCCTAACTCTCAACTCATGTCCTCTTGTTTGAATCTCCCCTACTCTCAATGGAAAAAGTCTATCCACATCAACTCTATCTATCCCCCTCATAATTTTAAATACCTCTATCAAGTCCCCCCTCAACCTTCTACACTCCAAAGAATAAAGGCCTAACTTGTTCAACCTTTCCCTGTAACTTAGGTGCTGAAACCCAGGTAACAGTCTAGTAAACCTTCTCTGTACTCTTTCTATTTTGTTGACATCTTTCCTATAATTCAGTGACCAGAACTGTACACAATACTCCAAAGATGGGAAAAAAATTTTTTGCCAGAGGGTGGTGAATCTATGGAATTTGTTGTCACAGGGGGCAGTGGAGGCCAAGTCATTGGGTGTATTTAAGGCAGAGATTGATAGGTATCTGAATAGTCAGGGCATCAAAGGTTAAGGTGAGAAGGCAGGGGAATGGGACAAGGGGGGATTGGATCAGCTCATGATGAAATGGCAGAACAGACTCGATGGGCCGAATGGCCGACTTCTGCTCCTTTGTCTTATGGTCTTTCCATGTTTTGGTGTACATGAATGAATAAATGAAATTAATTTATTTTGGTCAGTACAAACATAACAGAAACCATCATTTACAATGATGATTTCATAGGACAAAATTACAACAAAAAAACATAAATATTCTTCAAACAGATCAAAAGGGTGTAGGCTGAAGCTACAGCTTATTACACTTACCCCTCTTACTTATACAACAACATATTTGGCATCAATCATCACATCAAAACCAAAAAATTTCATGATCTTTTAGCACAAAATCCAAATCCAAATATCATTTATTTACATTACTCCCATTCATTTTAAATCATGTATCTTATATTTGTTCATTAACTAACTTTTAAATAGTTTTTTAAACTTAAGTGTTTTTAAATTCTTACTACAACTGTTCCATAGTTTCACCCCCTGACTGAAATACAATGATTTTTTACATTTGTTCTTATCCTTTGATTTAGAAATACACATGTTCCTCTCAAATTATGTTGACTTTCTCTCGTTTTAAACAACTTTTGGATACTTTGTGGTAGCTGTCCGTTTTTTACTTTATACATAATTTGTATTATTTTAAAATCTACAAAATTTCTGAATTTTGAAGTGTTTAATTGAATAAATAGTGGATTGGTTGGCTTATAACTTGTCTTAGTTCCAATTCATAATAACTTTAAAAGAAAGAAACTTTAAAAGATTTTAGTAGAAAAATTGAATTTGTATTTGTTTTGTATGTATTTCCCCATACCTCTACACAGTAAGTTATGTATGGGACTGTAAGTGGACAGTATAATGTATACAAAGATTCTTGATTTAAGAAATCTTGCGCTGAGGTTCCAGTGATGTCATAGTCCAGAATGGCAGCTTAAGTTAATAGCTCCTCTAGAAAAAAGCATATTTTACCCCATTAATCCATCAAATATAAGATCTTTCGAATATATCTGAATTGATAAGAGGGGCAAGAATGGGGAAAAAGAATGGAGATTTAAAAAAAGCATCACTGGGGAGCCTGTGAACGAGAGGGGTGCAGCGAGCGGCTCTCCTACCCGAACACGTGGTAGGTGAAGCAGCAAATATGTTAAAAATTCTGGAAGGGATACGGGGATTCCAAAAAGATATAAAACTGCAACTAAATGATATCAAGTTAGCTCGCCAATGTCAATCAAAAAATAGCGGTGGCAGAGACACAAATTGAGAAGGCGGAAGATAGCGTACAAAATGTAGAACAGATACTAAGTAAGATGATAAAAATATTAAATCAACAAGAAAGTAAACTGCTTGACCAGGAGGGAAGATCACGACGGAAAAATATCAGGATATGCAATATTCCCGAAGGAGCGGAGGGTTTGTCTATGATGGAGCTTGCAGAAAAGATTCCTTCGACTATGGAGCTGAAATTGAGAGGGCGCATCGTACGCTCGCCCCGCGGCCCACTAGAGGTAGAGAAGATAAGCCACGCTCAACAGTAATTAGATTCCTTCGATACAGTACCAAGGTGGAGATTCTGCGAAGGATCTGGGGAAAGAAGAGGGTGTTTTTGAATGGGAAATTAATATATTTTGATCAAGATTACCCCCCAGCGGTCCTGCAGAAACATAAAGAATACTCTGAAGTCAAGCGAATATTAAAGCAAGGAAAGATAAGGTTCCAATCTTTATGAAGATGGGATCCAACTGTATCAGACAGTGGAAGAGGCGACAACAAACATGAAGGCTAGAGGGTTGCACATCAGCGTGATCAAACCAAGGGAAAGCCTGGCTGAGCAGTTATCCCACTCTGCTTGGGAAATAGTGAGAGAATCGAGAAAGCAGGGAACAGGAGGAAGGTGAGAGAAATATATCTGGAAGAGTGTGAGTTTTCGGAAGACAGCCCTTACCCGGTCCAGAAGAGCCATAAGGTTTGGCTAACAATGTTGATAACCTAAACAGAAGCAAAAATACTGGCATGAAAACTGAAAATAAAAGATAACAGAAAATACAATTCATAGAATTTAGGGATCCAAGAACAAAAATGATTAAAAAAATAAGCTAAATGGAATTCAAGAAGCTTTTGAAGTGTTTTACAAAACTATATATTCCAAAGTTCCAGGGGAAAGCATAATCCAAATTGACACCTTCCTGAATTCTCTAGAGTTACCCACTTTAAGCGAAGAACAAAATAGAACGATGACTGCTGACATAACTGAAGTTGGAATAAAAGCTGCAATTAGTAGGCTTAAATTAAGCAACTCATCAGACGGGTATATGGCAGAGTGGTACAAAGAATTTAAAAATGAGTTAATTCCTGTCTACTCCCCACACTGAACTGGGCTCTAAAATAGGCACAAATGCCACCCAGCTGGAAGGAAGTGATAATCTCAGCTATACTGAAAGAAGGCAAGGATAAAATGGAATGCGGGTCATTTAGACCAATATCTGTTCTTAATGTAGATTATACATTATACCTTCATCATGGCCAAACGTTTAGGAGAGTTTCTACCCATTCTGATACATAATGATAAGACAGGTTTTATACAACAACGCCAAACACAAGACAATATACAAAGGACACTTCGATTTATGGATCATATACAAAAAAATAAAATCGAAGCAATAGTGATAAGCATGGATGCTGAAAAGGCATTTGATTCGGTTAATTGGAGCTTTCTTTACAGAGTTTTACATAGATCTGGTTTCCGTTGACACAGTTATTAAAACTATACACGCACTATATGACAACCCTACTGCTAGGATTAAAATCAATGGATATTTATCAAATAGTTTTACCCTAGAAAGGGGCAGGAGATAGGGTCACATGCATGGTCACCACAACTCTTCGCATTATTTCTGGAACCATTAGCTCAACACATCAGACAAAATGAAGATATCAGAGGAATCACTATTAAAGGCACAGAGCATAAATTGGCTTGTCATGCGGATGACATTTTGATCTATCTAAGGCAACCAGCATACTCTTTACCTAAATTGATGCAGTCCTTTCAACAATATGGTCAATTATCAGAATACAAGATCAACATAGATAAAACCCAATTACTTTCATATAACTATAGCCCACCAAGAGAAATTGAAAGTAGATATCCTGACTCTTTCAAATACTTTGGGCATCATTATGCCAAAGGTTTGTCAAAATTATCAGAATGCAATTATCAGCCTATATATAAAAAAATTAAGGAAGATACAACAAGATGGAACCTAATTCCTTCTTTTAGTCTCAGTTCAAGAATTGAATCTATTAAAATGAATATACTGACCTGACTATTATATCTCTTTCAAACCCTACCAATAGAAATTAATTAAAAATCAATTCAATGAATGTAACAAAATGTTATCAAGATATATTTGGCAAGGTAAAAGGCCTGGAGTTCATCTCAAAACTTTGCAATTAGCCAAGGAGAAGGGGGGGATGGGGCCTACCTCCTCTTAGAGATTATTATTTTGCAGCATAGCTGAGAGCTGTGATATGTGCAACCCATCATATGACGCTCAATGGAAAAACATTGAGGAGTGGGTACTTCCCATCCCCAGACAAGCAATTTTGGCTGATAACAACCTACAAAGGTACATAAATACTATTGATAACCCATGGGTGAAATGGACTCTTAAAATGCGGAGAACAGTTATAAAAGAATATAAACTGGAGCGAGTTATTACAATTCTTAAATGGTGTGCATATGACTCGGATTTTACGCTGAATAAACTGGATGCTAGATTTAAAGACTGGACAGCTAAAGAAATAACAGTACTTAGCAATATAATGAAAGAAGGAACACTGTTCAGTTTTGAAATGCTTAAAGAGAAACACTTAGGAGAAAAACAAGGCTTTCATCAGTATTTACAGATGTGACAATATGTTAATAGAATGGTTAAAAATGTAACCAAGGCAAGAACATGTTTTATAGAGCTATTTAGAAAAGCATATAATTCAGATAACAGTAGTAGAATAATTTCAAGCATATATAAGGGTTTGCCAAAACTTAAAATACATTTGACTTCATACATTAAAACAAAATGAGAGAAGGAAGGAGGGATAATTATATCTGAGGAAGAATGGACGATAATATGGAGGTATCAATGGAAGTGTATCAGTTCACAGAAATGCAGGGAGTTCGGATGGAAAAACATGCTAATATATTTTATTAAACCCTCTCAGAAATCCCATTATGATAATAACCTCCCTGTTTGCTGGAGAAATTGTGCAAATCAAAATGCAAACCATTATCATGTTTTTTGGGAGTGCCCTGTTATCAAAAACTATTGGAGGGGGATACACAATGCTCTACAAGACATCTTTAAATGTGAAGTACCCTTAGAAAGTAAGACCATATATTTTGGGTATATACCTCAAGAATTGTTGAAAAGAGATAAATATTTAATGGATATACTGCTGGTGGCTGGTAAAAAGACTCTTACTAGGAAATGGTTATCACAGGAGAGCTCAACCTTAAATGCATGGATGGAAATTACAATGGACAGTTACAAAGTGGAGAAGATATCAGCATCTGTTAATCATGAGTTGGAACAATTTGATTCATACTGAGAAAATGGTTTAACTACATAACACCTCATAGTCCTAATTTTATCCTCACAAATCAATGAATATGCTGTAAAAAAAAATCACTCCCTACTTGTACATAGTTTTCTCTTTTCGCTTGTTCTTTCTTTCCTCCCTTTTCTATAAGTTGTTACGAACCCCGTAACTGGGTATCTTACCAGCAATGATAGGAGTATCCATTGAAGTCTGATGGTACTATTTTTTAACAGTATTTATTAGTAAAAATACACAAAAATAATATCAATGCAAATATACAGATAATATACAACATCAATACTAAACCTAAAAGTGCGGGTATAGTAATAATCAATAAGAAATAAGCTCTATCGTTGTCTAGGGGATAATGAATTGTCCGATGGAAATATAAAGTTCAGTTCAGTTCATGCAGGCTGCGGTAGTTGCTGATCACTGTGTTGCAATTGTTTGAGAGAGAGAGAGTAAGAGAGTAACAGCTATTGACTTGCCGACTTTCCTTTTACGATCTTGATCCGTCGATGCGTTACTGTTGTGGCCATTCACGTATGACCCCTCCGTCCTTTAGCCAGACCGTTCCGTGGAGGACTCGTCACCCAGGCAAGGGTGGACACACACACAAGACCCCACCGGTCTCGTAGCGTCTCTCCTGGTGCGTCTGAGGGGTGTTTCCCCAGACCCTACTTTTATCCCCACTCATGGGGTCTCAGGTGTCAATCAGGTTGGGATGGTGCAATCCCTCAACCAGACCATTCTGGTTGTCCCTGAGGGGTTTCAATGAATAGAACAGTACTCAATACACAATTCCTTTTTCAAGAGACAATAGCAGTAATCTCTCTTTTTGTCAATAGGAGACATTCCAACCTGTGGCTTCTCTCTCATCAATTTTTCATGAGCGTTGTCAATAACAACTGTCCTTGCTGTTATCTCTTTCATTTCCTTGGTATCAGACCTGAAATAATAGTGATTTTCTGATTCTCAAAAAAGGGGGGGGGGGGGCGACTTTGCACCCTTCTGCCCATCAGAGTTGCTCCTCATTCGTAACAAAGTGTTTACCTCAAATAGAGATTATGTGGAGATTTGTGGCAGATATGACTATGGTATATATGTACAATATCAGGAGTACATCTTATGGAAATGTTTGATGATAAATTTCAATAAAAAATAAATTACAAAAAAAGGAATCTTGCGCTTTGAACAGTATTGCAATAGATTTTGACATTTTTGCTTTGACATAATTTATTTGTGGTTTCCAGCTTGATATACTATCTATTACCAGTCCTAAAAATTATGTTTCAGATACCTTATCAATTCCAACATTATTTATTCCAAGTGTACTATATGAGTTTGGTACATGGTGTCCAAATATTATGAATTTAGCATTACTTAGATTCAGTAATAATTTGTTAATATCAAACCATTTCTTTATAATTTTTAGTTCTTTCTCCACTGTATCCAAAAGTTGTTTCAGATGTTCCCCACTACAAAATATAATTGTATCATCAGCAAAAAATATACATTTTAATGTCTGAGAGACCATACATATATTGTTTATATACAATGGACCAAGCACTGGACATTATGGAAGCCCTCAAGTTACCCACAAGTTGTTTATATGTACATGTGGCACATAAAGCTAATCTTGATCTTTATGGATCATTTACAGGCAGAAGAGATTTAGTTTAATTTGGTATAGTGTTTGGTGTAGACATCATGGGCCAAGGGGCCTGCTTCTTTGCTGTCTTCTGTGGTTCTGTGTTCTATGTCCACAAAACATGCTCTTTTAGCCAAACCTAGAGGTTAAGCAGGATGGTATTCTTTTTCTCTAGAATTATGTAGATTGAGCAGGGCCATAATTAAGCTATTAGAGAATCAAGAGATATGGGTCATTGCAAGAAAATGCCACTGAGGTGAAAGGTCAGCCAAAATGTTATTGACAGGCCTCAAGGTCTACAGCTTCTATTACTCAAGTTCTTGTGTCTTGAGTTATAGAAGGGTATTGTTTCGGCATGTGCAGAAGGAATAATTACATTAGAAAAGACTGTAACTGATCTTACTAATAAAAGATTATCAGTAAGTTTAGTAGAGAATTCAAGAGAAACTCTTCCTTGAGTATGGATAGGATGTGGAATTCACTGCTTGAAAGACTAGTTAAGCATAATAGCAGAAATGCATATGAGGGATGATGATGGATATTTGGAGGATAGGAGGATCAAGAGGGGCATATTACTGTTAGGATGAATAGCTTGATGCTGTGCTCTGAACACTTGGCAACAATTTTAAGTATTTGTAATTTGAGAAATCAGAGTGTTGTGTTGCTGCTCAGAAATGGAAATGGAAAGAAATCACCTGTAGTACTGGTATTGGTTTATTATAGTCACATGTACCAAGATACAGTGTTAAGTTTGTCTTGCATGCTGTTGATACAGATCAAATCATTGCACGGTGCACTGAGATAGAAAATAAGGTCAAATAATAATATTGCAGAATAAAGTGAAAAACTGCTTTGTAGGTAAACAGTAAAGTGCAAAATCATTACGAGGTAGATTGTGAGGCCCAGACTCCATCTTATTGTACATGTGGTCCGTTCAGGAGACTGATAATTGCATGATAGATGCTGTCCTTGAGCCTCCTGGTGCAGGTTTTTAGGGGTTTCATGAGAAAATGTGTGGAGTGAGTAAAGTACGATTGAAATTTGTATCTCAATTGAATGAGCTGGCAAGTAACTTTATATTGTTTCTCAGAGATTGAAAGGCTCAGATATTAGTGCTTTGCAGATCCTTTGCATTTTTTTTACCAGAAAAATGTTGATTGTTTTGCTTTCATGATGATCAAGTGCTTGCCAAGATAGTTAGGAACGCGACCTACTAGTGATCTGGAATGGTTTAAGCCCTGACATCAGTTTAATGTGTGGTAATGTATAAGGATCCTGACGAGCAACTTTTGGAAATCCTAAAGAATGGAGGAATTTCAGTTGTTGCATGTTTATTTTCTAAATGGGGGAGCAAATTCAGAAGTAAGAGGTGGAACGGGACTTAAGAATTCTCGTACAGGATTCCTTAAAGCTTAACTTGCAGGTTGAATTGGTGGTAAGGAAAACAAATGCAATGTTAATATTCATTTTAAGAGGACTAGAATACAAAAGCAAGGATGTAACACAAAGATTTTATAAGACATTAGTCAGTCTGTATTTGGAGTATTGTGAGCAGTCTTGGGTCCCTTTTCTAACAAAAGGATGTACTGGCATTGGAAAGGGTCTAGAGGAGGTTCACGAGAATGATTACAGGTGTGAAAGGATTAACATATGAGGGTTTGATGGCTCTGGCCTGAACTTACTGACATTAAGAATGGGGGTGGGTGGATCTTATTAAAACCTATCAAATATTGAAAGGCCTAGATATTGTGGATGTGGAAAGGATGTTTTCAATATTGGGGGAGTCTAGAAAGAGCCTCAGAATAGGCTGAGGACCCTTTAGAACAGAGATATGGAGAAATTTCTTCAGCCACAGTGTGATAAATCTGTAGAATTCATTGCCATAGATGGCTGTGGAGGGCATCCTTGGGTATATTTAAAGTGAAGGTTGATAGGTTCTTGATTAGTAAGGACATTAAATGTTATGGGGAGAAGGCAGAAGAATGGGGTTGAGAGGGATAAGGACAGATTAGAGATAAAAGTGGGAAGGTGTGCCTGGAGGCTGTGGAAGTGAGCGAGGTCCTCAATGAATACTTCTCTTCAGTATTCACCACTGAGAGGGAACTTGATGACGGTGAGGACAATATGAGTGAGGTTGATGTTCTGGAGCATGTTGATATTAAGAGAGAGGAGGTGTTGGAGTTGTTAAAATACATTAGGACGGATAAGTCCCTGGGGCCTGACAGAATATTCCCCAGGCTGCTCCACGAGGCAAGGGAAGAGATTGCTGAACCTCTGGCTAGGATCTTTATGTCCTTGTTGTCCATGGCAGTGGTACTGGAGGATTGGAGGGAGGAGAATGTTGTCCCCTTGTTCAAAAAAGGTAGTAGGGATAGTCCAGGTAATTATAGACCAGTGAGCCTTACATCTGTGGTGGGAAAGCTGTTGGAAAAGATTCTTAGAGATAGGATCTATGAGCATTTAGAGAATCATGGTCTGATCAGGGACAGTCAGCATGGCTTTGTGAAGGGCAGATTGTACCTAACAAGCCTGATAGAGTTCTTTGAGGAGGTGACCAGGCATATAGATGAGGGTAGTGTAGTGGATGTAATCTACATGGACTTTAGTAAGGCATTTGACAAGGTTCCGCATGGTAGGGTTATTCAGAAAGTCAGAAGGCATGGGATCCAGGGAAGTTTGGCCAGGTGAATTCAGAATTGGCTTGCCTGCAGAAGGCAGAGGGTCGTGGTGGAGGGAGTACATTCAGATTGGAGGGTTGTGACTAGTGGTGTCCCACAAGGATCTGTTCTGGGACCTCTACTTTTTGTGATTTTTATTAACAACCTGGATGTGGGGGTAGTAGGGTGGGTTGGCAAGTTCACAGATGACAGTAAGGTTGATGATGTTGCAGATAGTGTAGAGGATTGTCGAAGATTGCAGAGAGACATTGATAGGATGCAGAAGTGGGCTGAGAAGTGGCAGGTGGAGTTCAACCCGGAGAAGTGTGAGATGGTACACTTTGGAAGGACAAACTCCAAGGCAGAGTGCAAAGTAAATGGCAGGATACTTGGTAGTGTGGAGGAGCAGAGGGATCTGGGGGTACATGTCCATGGATCCCTGAAAGTTGCCTCACAGGTAGGTAGGGTAGTTAAGAAAGCTTATGGGGTGTTAGCTTTCATAAGTCGAGAGATAGAGTTTAAGAGTCACAATGCAATGATGCAGCTATATAAAAGTCTAGTTAGGCCACACTTAGAGTACTGTGTCCAGTTCTGGTTCTCATTATAGGAAGGATGTGGAAGCATTGGAAAGAGTACAGATGAAATTTACCAGGATGCTGCCTGGTTTAGAGAATATGGATTATGATCAGAGATTAAGGGAGCTAGGGCTTTACTCTTTGGAGAGAAGGAGCATGAGAGGAGACCTGATAGAGGTGTACAAGAAATTAAGAGGAATAGACAGAGTGGACAGCCAGCACCTCTTCCCCAGGGCACCACTGCTCAGTACAAGAGGACATGGCTTTAAGGTAAGGGGAGGGAAGTTCAAGGGGGATATTAGAGGAAGGTTTTTCACTCAGAGGGTGGTTGGTGCATGGAATGCACTGCCTGAGTCAGTGGTGGAGGCAGATACACTAGTGAAGTTTAAGAGACTACTAGACAGGTATATGGAGGAAATTAAGGTGGGGGGTTATATGAGAGGCAGGGTTTGAAGGTCGACACAACATTGTGGGCTGAAGGGCCTTTAATGTGCTGTACTGTTCTATGTTCTAGGTTCTAAATCAGCCATGATGGAGGGGACTTAGTATTCCTAAAGGCCTAATTCTGCTCATATGTGGTCATATGCAGAGCCTGAAGAATAATTCTCATTTGTAGTCATCTCACACTTGCTGTCTTCTTACAGGAACAATGAAAGCAGAAAGTTATGCAAGAAAGTGAAGGTGGATCCAGCTTCAAAGAAAAACGGTGTTGAATTGTTGCATTACAAGTAAGCAAAGTGGTATCTATTAAAGACTGGGGTCTCAGATTTTTTTTAGCAGCTTGGTTACTATTACACACAGTTTTCTTCTCAGAATTTTCTTCTCAGATTATGTTCAGAATGAGAGCAGCAGATGGACTGCTGCAGGGGTTTTGCAGGTGCCCTTCTGAAGCTGGCTGTTGGGTTATAGTTGCTTCTAATTCTCCCACTGCCTTCCCTGCATGTGACTTCCCTTGCATCAGCATGGCTCATTGAGAATGTAACCTGTTGTGCTGTTTTCTCTCTGCATTATGAAGGTGCCAGCATGGATGCTGTTTTTGAGTAGTAGCAGCCTGACGGGAAGGGAAAGATCACACACTTCTGTGTGCATCCATGGTCCCTAATTGCTTTACAACCAATGTACCTTGTAATTCAGTCACAGTTCAAATGTAGGAATCATAGCAGCCAATTTGTTTATAGATGCCACAACAAAATTGCCCAGTTTGAAGTTAGCCAAGGGATAAATGTTGGCAAGGAGATCAAGATAACGGTACTTAAATGGTCATGATTGGCAATATTAGCTCTTTATTTCAAATTAACTCCTAATTTAATTTAAATTCCCTCCAAGTTGAGACCAGAATGGTCTTGAAAAGCTGACCTTATTGAGGTTTGTAAAATCATGACAGGCAAAAATAAAATGGATCATCACAGTCAGTGGTTCCCAACCTGGAGTCCATGGACACCTCGTTTAATGGTAGTGGTCCAAGGTTGGGAACCCCTAGTCACAGTCTTTTTCCCACAGTAGGGGGTCTAAGACTAGAGAGCATAGCTTTAAAGTAGCATGCACAAAATGTTGGGCGAACTCAGCTGGTCAGGTAGCATTTATGGAGAAGAATAAAGAGTCAATATTTCAGGTTGAGACCCTTCATCAGGACTGCAAATGAAGAGGAAAGAAGCCGGAATAAGGTAGGGGGAGGGAAAGGAGTACAAGCTGGAAGGTGATAGGTGAAGCCACTTGTGGGGAAGGTAGATGGGCAGGGGAGGGGGGATGAATTGAGAAGCATGGAGGTGATAGGTGGAAAAAGTATGTGACCCTCAGGTTCGGCCAGCCTGCGTTTGTCTAGAGCAGGGGTCAGCAACCTTTACCACTGAAAGAGCCACTTGGACCCGTTTCCCACAGAAAAGAAAACACTGGGAGCCGCAAAACCTGTTTGACATTTAAAATGAAATAACACTGCATACAACGTTTTGTTTTGCCTTTATGCTGTGTATAAACAAACTATAATGTGTTGCATTTATGAAATTGATGAACTCCTGCAGAGAAAACGAAATTACATTTCTGCATGCAACAAAAACATTTTGAACTCCAAAAAAAAGACGTTGGGTTGAAGGTTACTTTGAAGTAAAATACTCAACGTCTATTTGAGTCCTTCTTGTATTTATGAAAAATGCCAAACTTAAATTTGCCGCCAGCAGCAAACCAAAAATAACGTCAGCCAGCTGTCAACCTGAAAAATAAAAGGACTATTTCACTGATCAATGAAAACATATGAATATACGTAAAATAATAGGCAATTAAAATATTTATCATACTTGGTCAGGTTGACTCACACCTGCCAATGCAGTCGTATTCAGTAGGGATGGATCGATGCTTAGGGGAGTGACCGGGAAGGATAATGTGTTTTTTTCCTCTCTGAACTCACAGAAGCGTTTCCCAAACGATGTTTGCATTGCAATGATTGCAGAATGTAAATACTCCGAATTTATCATGTCGTGACCTTGTTTGAACTCTCTCAAATTGGGGAAGTGAGACAATGTGCCTTTCTGTAAATCTCTGGCAAGCACTGTCAACTTGCGCTCAAATGCCAAAACATCCTCCAACATGTGCAGGGCTGTATGTCCTTTCCCCTGAAGAGCTGTGTTCAGCGTGTTCAGGTGCGCTGTCATGTCTACCATGGCTTTTCCAGCCACTCTGGCTGTTCCAGCTCAGGAAAGGTGAGCCCTTTGCTGCCCAGGAAAGTTTTCACTTCTTCCAGACACGCGACAAAGCGTTTCAGCACCTCCCCTCTGGACAGCCAGCGATAAAAACATGTTGTAGCGGTGTGCTACACACAGTCAGTAAACTGCAGTCAAAGATAGCTTTATTCGAACTAAACAGCCTTGCTTTTAAGCCTCCCTCAACCCGCCCCCCATGGGCGCGGATGCTGCGAAAGACACGTACTCACAAACCCCCGTAGGCTATCTCCCTTAGCCTGAACGCTGGCTAATTGTGAGCCGGTTCGGATGTGTCAGGAAATGGATCGCCACAACGTCTTACTTAGATTGTACAAGATCACCATAATCTTCAAATTTAGAATTACATTTCAAAAACTAACAAACTAACATAAAATACATTTTAATTAAATACTGACCAATTATTTCCCAAAGCAATAGGGAGCCGCAGCACAGACGTAAAAGAGCCACCTGTGGCTCCGGAGCCGCGGGTTGCCGACCCCCGGTCTAGAGGAAGACAGCCTCTGGCCCAACCAAACTGAGAAATCTCGTTTGTGTGGAAACTGCATGATGTGTTGCCCTGATACAAATCCAAACCACAAAATATCAGACAGTACACCATATGCAATTTAATGATTGAACTTTATAAATCTTAATCTGAAGTAGGGTTAGTAAAGAAAATAAAAAGAAAAAAAGCCCATTTTAATGAAACAGTCTAATGTGTACATTGGAGCTCACAGATTCATTCCCCATTGACCTCCTCCAAGCGTTGCTGACTGTTAGACCCTCACTCCGAGTCCACTCCATCCACCAGTCTACCAGCTCTTTCCATTCGTGTCTTCCCTCTTCATCTTTCGCCATGAAAGACCACGAAATTCCTGCTCCCAGACCCAAAAGAAGGAACAACATGCCTCTCATTGGATAGTGCACATTCCAAAGTCCCCATTATCTCTAGTCATAACCCAAACACTGCTTCTACACAGAAGTCATTACTTTAGTAGAGAAATATTACAGAGAGGCCATTACATTAGCAGTGAAACCTTGAAGCGTGTTACAGGGAAAAGGCTGGAGAGAAAGAAATCTGATAAGTGAGGAGTGTGGACTATAGGAAAAAGGGAAGGAAGGGGGCATTCAGAGAGTGATGATAGGCAGTTAAGGAGAAAAGAAGGAGAATGGAAAAGGAGGGAAAGGGAAGGGGGGGTCAAATTATCCAAAATTGGAGAAATTGACATTCGTGGCAGACTGAAGGCTATGAGGAAATATGAGGTATTGCTCCTCCAACCAGAGAGTGGCCTCATTATGGCAGTACAGGAAGTTGGTATGGAAGTGAGGAATGGGGAGTAGAATTAAATTAGTTGGCCTCTGGGAAATCCTCCCCATTGCAGACAGAGTGAAGGTGCTCGACAAAATGGTCCCCCAACCTCCACTGGGTATCACTGATGTAGAGAAGTTTGCACCAGGAACACAAGGTACAGTAGATAACCCCAACAGACTTGCAGGTGAAGAGTTGCCCTACCTGTATGGACTGTTTGGGGCATCAGTGAGGGTGGAGGTGAATGGGCAGGTGTAGCGCTTAATCCTCTTGAAAGGATGATTGCCAGTATTGGGGAGGGACAGATCAACAAGAGAATCAGGGAGAGAACAATCCCTGTGGTAGGAGTGAACTCATCTACCTTCCCCCTCACCTGGCTTCACCTATCATCTTCCAGCTTTTACTCCTTTCCCTCCTCCCCATCCCCCATCTTTTTCCAGCTTGTACTCCTTTCCCTCTACCCCCATTTTTTTGTGGTGGTTTCTTCCCCCTTCCTTTCCAATCCTGATGAAGGATCTTGTCCCAATACAGCAACTCTTTATTCCTCTCCATAGATGCTGCTTGACCTTCTGAGTTCCTCCAGCATTTTGTGAGTGCTACTCTGGATTTCCAGAACCTGCAGAATCTCTGCTGTTTTAGGTTTAAGGAGAGCAGGAGAATATTTCAAGGGGATCTGAGTGGCATATCACCAGCATGTGACGTGAAATTTGTGAACTTAACAGCAGCAGTTCAATGCAGTACATAATCTAGCAGAGAAAAAAAATAATAAAAATAAAATTTAAAAGTAGTAATAAGTAAGTAAATCAATTACAGTATACGTATATTGAATAGATTTTTAAAAACATGCAAAACTGAAATACTGTTCATTTAAAAAGAAAAGGTGAGGTAGTGTCCAAAGAGTCAATGTCTATTTAGGAATCGGCAGAGGGGGAAGAAGCTGTTCCTGAATCGCTGAGTGTGTGTCTTCAGGCTTCTGTACCTCCTACCTGATGGTAACAGTGAGAAAAGGGCATGCCCTGGGTGCTGGAGGTCCTTAATAATGGATGCTGCCTTTCTCAGACACTGCTCCCTAAAGATAACCTGGGTAATTTGTAGGCTAGTGCCCAGATAGAGCTGACTTGATTTACAACTTTCTGCAGCTTCTTTTGGTCCTGTGCAGTAGCCCCTCCATATCAGAGTGATGCAGCCTGTCAGAATGCTCTCCACGGTACAATTATAGAAGCTTTTGAGTGTATTTGTTGACACGCCAAATCTCTTCAAACTTCTAATAAAGTATAGCTGCTGTCTTGCCTTCTTTATAACTTGATTGATATGTTGGGACCAGGTTAGTTCCTCAGATATCTTGACGCCCAGGAGCTTGAAGCTGCTCACTCTCTCCACTTCTGATCCCTCTATGAAGATTGGTATGTGTTTCTTCATCTTACCCTTTCTGAAATCCACAATCAGCTCTTTTGTCTTACTGACATTGAGTGCCAGGTTGTTGCTGCAGCACCATTCCACTAGTTGGCATATTTCATTCCTGTACACCCTCTCGTCACCACCTGAGATTCTACCAACAATGGTTGTATTGTCAGCAAATTTATAGATGGTATTTGAGCTATGCCGAGCCACACAGTCATGTGTATGCAGAGAGTCGGGCATTGAGCTAACCACACACCCCAGAGGTGCGCCAGTGTTGATAGTCAGTGAGGAGGATATGCTATCACCAGTCCGCACCGTTTGTGGTCTTTGGGTTAGGAAGTCGAGGATCCAATTACAAAGGGAGGTACAGAGGCCCAGGTTCTGCAACTTCTCAATCAGGATTGTGGGAATGATGGTATTAAATGCTGAGCTATAGTCGATGAACAGCATCCTGACATAGGTGTTTGTGCTGTCCAGGTGGTCTAAAGCCCTGTGGAGAGCCATTGAGATTAAGGTTTCAAAGGTACATTTAATCTCAGAGAAATGTATACAATATACATCCCAAAATGCACGAAATCCACGAAAATAGAGGAGGACCCCCAAAGAATGAATGACAGTTAAATGTTAGAACCCCAAAGTCCCCCCACCAGCAAAAAAAAGACAATTAGCACCCTCCACCTAGCACTCAAGCATGCAGCAAAGCAACAGCAAACACACAGACTTTCAGTACCCCAAAGACTACTTGTTCACCTGGTATTCAAAATACCACAGGCTCTCTCTCTCCCTAATAAGGGAGAAAGAGGCATCTCCATTTCACAGCGAAAGGGGAAGCATAACAAACAACTCGCTGGTTTACGATGTTAAAAGCCCGTTGCATTGCTTTTTCCAAGCTCTGGACACACAGCCATAGATCTTCTGAATCCCACATCACACTGATCTTCTGCCGGGACACCAACCTTCAATCCGTCTGCCTTCAGAGGCACGAAATCTCAACCCTCCAAAGGTGAGCTGAGCTCTTAGGCCTTGCCCTTGGCATGTCAAATAACAGCCAGTCATGAAACCCCAAGAGCAGGTTCCATTCCAGCAAAGAGCCGAAGTCAGCGTGTAACTCCAGTTCAGGGTCTTTGAAAGAACCCTGAAAGGGAAAACATAGAGATATTAAAGGTGAAAATAGAGCTGTTTCTGAAGTTGCAAGCAAAGGAGTCACTATTAGGTGCTGTTGTCTCCTCCTAAGCTCCTCCTCCTTGATGGTCTCTTTAAGGGCCTGTTTCCATGCTATTTTATTCTTTGACTCTATAGTCATTTATTTTCTGATGAGGAAAGATTGAGCAAGCTAGTGGTTCAAATCTTCATTTTATTGTCGAAAAGTGTGCATGTACAATACAACTCTGATACAGGTTTCCCCCACTATCTGAAGGTGGAGCGTTCCTATGAAACAGTTCATAAGCTGGAATGTTGTAAAGTGAAGAAGCAATTACCATTTATCTAAATGGGAACATTTGTGAGTGTTCGCAGACCAAAAAAATAACCTACCAAATCATGCCAAATAACACATTAAACCTAAAATAATAGTAATATATAGTAACAGCAGAAATGATATAATAAATACACAGCCTATATAAAGTAGAAATACTTTTCTACAATCATTACAGCACTGTCCACCATAGTGAAAATCTCACGCGTGCTCTCAGCAGAAACACTCTCTCCAGTAAACTTTAAGCTATGAACTGCCAAATCATACATAAAAATACACAGCCTATATAAAGTAAAAATAATGTAAATATAAAGTAAAAATAATGAAACGGTGTAGTTTCACTTACTGGAATCCGGAAGACAGCGAACACACTGATGTTGGTGTGTTAGGCTAACATCGTCGGAGATTGGGGTGGTGGGAGGTAGAGGAGGCTGGGGTGTCATCTTATCGTTGTCTGTTTCCATCAGGGCAGGCAGGTCAACTTCCTCTACGTCTGCCTGCCTCGATGTGGAAGGTCGAGGTTCATCATCTGCTGTGGCTGATGTGGAAGGCTTGAAAAACAACAGCATGCTTGACTGCTTAGCCTCACACATTTTTCAATCATACAGTTCTTTGTAAGCATATCCTGCAAATATGCCCTAAACCTACATACCCTTTCAAAATTAAAATCATACTTTTCTTCAATCATTGCAGCGTTGTCATTCACAGCAAAAATCTTGCGCAATTGCTTCACATTCAGTTCCTGGACGACTTCACTTTTGGGCCGCTTGCTACTGTGTTCAGCTTCAATTTTTATCCTTTCCTCTTGCAATTACATCAGCTCTTCATTTGTCAGTTCTTGGTCATGGGATGCCAAAACCTCTTCAACATCATCTTTGTCAACTTCCACAAACCCTTAGCCAAACTCACTATGTCCTTACTTCGTTCACCACGATCGAAATGCTTAATTATGTCTAGTGTCATTGAAAGAAAAGACATCAACCCCTTCCCTGCATGAAAAGGAAAAGGAAACAAAACTTGCAAACCCCAAACGCCCTCCCCCTCCCTCGCACAAAAACTATCAGATCACCCACACTGAAAATGGAGGCTGAAACATCAAACCACTCAACTCCCTCCCTCTCAAAAAATCAATGACGGTAATGTCAAACCTCTAACCCTTCACTCACAAAAAGGACAGTGACAGTAGCATCAAATCTTCAACTCCCTCTCATACACAATAACTAATAGATCGCCATATAGAAAAACAGCAAGAACATCAAACCCCAATTGCCCAACCCCTCCTCTCACAAAAATTAACATATTGCCCACCCAGAGGATCCCCAACCTGCCAATCGGCAACAAGAAATAAAACACAGAAAACTGAAGGACAGCAATATAAACTACAATCCAGTAATCACTTAAATCTTAGAATTTAGAAAACATCCTCCTATCAGAATCAAACTCAGTCCTTCCATGAAGAGGAATCACTGTGCCGCTGACCTCTGCATTCGCCTTGGTGCTTCAACCTTCCTCAACACTTCAAAATGGAGTCGATCACGGTCACTGGTCTTCTCCATGAGGCAATTCTCAGTCTCCTCTAGGGACAGCAGAGTGCTAATCATTTGATCAAACTCCGAATTGCACGTCACAGGCTCCAACAGCTTGCAAAGCATAATCAAGACAAAATATACAATCAGAATCAGCATATGTCATGAAATTTGCTCACTTAGTGGCAGCAGTACAATGCAATACATGATAATATAGAAAAATGATATATAAGTAAAACAACACACACAAAATGCTGGTAGAACACAGCAGGCTAGGCAGCATCTATTGGGAGAAGCGATGTTGACGTTTCGGGCCGAGACCCTTCGTCAGGACTAACCGAAAGGTTAGTTGAATTTCCAGCATCTGCAGATTTCCTCATGTTTGCTATATAAGTAAATCAATTACTTTAAGTATATATATATGTGTGTGTTAAATAATTAACTTAAAATAGTGTAAAAGCAGAAATAATATTAAAAAAAAGTGAGGTGGTGTTCACAGGTTCAATGTCCCTTTAGGAATCGGATGGCAGAGGGGAAGAAGCTGTTTCTGAATCGCTGAGTGTGTGTCTTCAGGCTTCTGTGCCTCCTTCCTGATGGTAACAATGTGAGGAGGGCATGTCCTTGGTGATGGGGGTCTTTAATAATGGAAGCTGCCTTTCTGAGACACTGCTCCTTGAAGATGTCTTGGATACTGTGGAGACTAACACCCAAGATGGAGCTGAGTAATTTTACAACTTTCTGTAGCTTCTTTTGATCCTATGCAGTAGCTCCCCACCCCCCCATACCAGAGGGTGATGCAGCCTGTCAGAATACTCCCCAATGAGCAGAAGGCATAGAAAATGTGAAATACTGGAAGAGATTGGCTATCTAGACAATGTCGCCCAAGGAATTGTTCGCTGGCGACATCTTAACCAGAAGTAAAACTTGAGATATTTAAAATATTAAGATGCGTAGACAGAGCAGAGAACCAGCACATTTTTCCCAGTGTGGCAATTGCTAAAACTAGAGAGCAACCTTTTAAGGGGACTAGAGGAAAGTTTAGGGGAATCAGAATCAGAATCAGGTTTATTATCAGATGTAAGTGGTAGATTTTTTTATACAGATAATGGTGAGACCCTGGAATGCACTGCTGGGAATGGGGTGGTAGAGCCTAATACTTCAGAGATATTTAAGAAACAATGCTACTGTGCCCTGACTTCAACGCCTATGTAGTAACAAAAGTATTATGGCTCAATAAATAAGGTTGGGTAAATCCTGTTTGTTCCCAGAATCAGAATCATAGGGTATGCAGTATTGCCATTGAGGCCAATCTAACTGGTTCCAGTTTCTTGGTGCTTGTGTTGGATCTTATTACAGCACAATTCAGACTATCTTTTCATACTTGTTTGAGAAATTGATTGATTCATTTCATGTCAGCTTTTTGCCTATTATTCTGTCATCTTGACAGGAGTAGTGGCGGAGATAAGTAGGTGTATTAATGCTTGAAGTGATTTTTGTTATTGAACAAAGTAACTAACAATCTGCGTTTGGCTTTTAGGGATGGCGCTTTCCATGTTGAGTATGAACGACCTGAAACATTCAAGGTAATGAATGCTTTGGCAAAATCTTCATGGTCAACCCTGGTTTCTATATGATTACTTAAATGGTACATTTTCATTACTGTGTTTTGCTTGAGAGGTTTGTACCCAAGGTTCAATCTCCCTAGAGTGGGCACAGTAGCATAACGGTTAGCACAACGCTATTACAGCACCAGTGACCTGCCGCTGTCTGTAAAGGTATTTTCTCCCTGTGACCGTGTGGGTTTCATCTAGGCGTTCTAGTTTCCTCCCACATTCCAAAGACACACAGCTTTGTCAGTTAGCTGGGTTTAATTGGGTGGTACAGACTCCTTGGGCTGGAAGGACCCGTTACCATGCTGTATCTCTAAATAAATTCTTATGAGTAACTTAATTCCATTTGGTTTTGTGCTTGATTGAGTGTATGATTTTGCATATATCATTCTAGTAAAAGCATAATGGAGTAACACTGTTGCCAAGAGGTTCCTTTGAGCAAGTTGGTGACTGTGCAAACAGTCTGTTTCATATGAAACCCCCTTTTACCAAGCGTCTCCAGAAACACAGCTGGTTAACCCCTTGCTAACAAGCCAATGAACTCAACAGTGAGAAAATCACCTTTATCGAACTCTAGGCTGATATGATTTGGATCCCACCAGACCAGGAGAGCCAGGATGTTTCAACAGCCTATACCCCAATCTGAGTGAATACTGTGTAAATGCTGCCCACTTGCAATTACCCGTCAGTCAGAAATAACAGATCATATATCACATATAATTATAAGCAAGATGTATTTATGAATATCAACTTAATCAGTTGTTAAAGAAGAAAGCAAAAAAGAAACATATAAAAGGGCCCATTATAATTAAAACAATCAAATGTGGAGTTCAATTCTTAGAAAAACTGGAGGTGTCCTTGTAATCACGGCACCAACTCCTGTTCACCGATCCCTGAAAGAACTTTCCATCTTGGACTCCATCGAATCGTATCGAATTTGTTGTATCGAATCCTACCACCAGTTCTCTCGACCGTCTCTCTCTATCTCCCTCTGAAAAGGACCTCCACCCCTTTAGTGTCTGTCACACAACCTCTCCGCCCAGTTTTCTCTAGAACCTTCTCCCAATTCCACCATCCTGATTGGCTGACCCGACATACCTAAGCTGAACATCACAACCCCTGTAACCCGAACAGTACCAGCAGAACACATTGCTTCTACAGAGAACTGTTAAATGAAATACCCTTCAGTATTAGCAGCAAAAGCTTAACCACATAGACCACAGGCATACAAGGAACAGTCATGAACTTCTCTTTTTTTCCACTAATCCAATAACACAGCCTTTAGCTGAAGACAGGATAATAAATCCCTTGGCCAATGTTTCTCCTTCAATGAGATGAAAGGCACACAAGGCCTGCACTGTATCCAGTACATGGAAGTGTTGTGCAGTTTCTCTTCATTTGTAGATGTTTGCATCCTCACATCTCAATGACTGATCCATTCTTTGTGAATCCACAACAGGAGACTAAGGCAACTATTCAGCTGTGATTGGGCTGCCTCTGAGCCTGTTCCCTGGCATCCAGAGAAGGAATCTCTGGATAGAATGAAGAAAGCAGATTAAGTTTTTTTTTCTTTCATGACTCCTCCGTAGCCCTGACTCAGAGAAGCCAATTATTGTGTAGGCTCAGATCAGCTAATTATAATATATTGCCGCTTTTATGCAAAAGGTACAAAGGAGATCCAATCAAGGCAGACTTAATACATCTTGCTTTACTCAGTAATATGAAATAAGGAAACTACTATATGGGAGGTGATTGATACATAGATCTAAAATTTGAACATGTTAACCCTATAAACCCAAAAGATTCTGCAGATACAGAGTAACACACGAAATGCTGAAGGAACTCACCAAACTGGCAGCATCTATAGAGAGGAATTAAGAGCCGGTGTTTTGGGCTGAGACCCTTCATCAGTGCTTCAGCCCAACACCTTTGCACTTTACTCCTCTCAATAGATGCTGCCGGACATGCTGAGTTCCTGAATGGTGCTAGATTTACAAATTATATGTCAGAGAGACAGACAGGCTCTCTTATAATGTTTCTTCAAACAACACAAATTTAGTGCATTCAAAATCCCTGTTTTCTCCACATATAGATGTGGGAGGGAGATTGAAAATCTGTGTGAATGATTTTGTGGCACCATTTAACCAATGTCAGCAGGAGCAAAGAGATGAAGGCTGATGACAGAAGGACATAGATGGGGGTCTATGAGCCAGTACTAATGGGGGGGATCAGAGGTAGAGAGGGTCAGTAACTATAAACTCTTTGGCATCAAAGTATCAGAGGGTCTGTCCTGGGAACAGTATGTAAGTGTTATCACAAAGAAGATACAACAACTCTACTTTTTGAGAAGTTTGCAAATATGTCTCTAAAAGCTCTGTATAGATGTCCTGTGCAGAGTATTCAAGCTGATTGCATCATGCCCTGGAGTGGAAGCATCAATGACCAGGAACAGAAAAGGCCGTAGAAAACGGTGGATACAGCCCAGTCTATCACAGGAAAAACCCTCCCCACCATTGAGAACATTTACAAGGTGTGCTGCCACAAGAAAGTAGCATACCCCCCCCCCCCACCATGAAGACCATACCCTCTTCTCGCCACTGCCATCAAACAGGAAGTACAGAAGCCTTATGTACCACAACGCCAGAATCAGGAACATTTATTACCATGCAGCTATCAGGCTCTTGAACCAGTATGGATGACCTTGCTATTCTGAATTGATTCGATGACATAAAGACTCACTCCCAAAGACTCTTTACAAGACTCCATGTTCTCAGTATTATTTTTGTTTGCTCACTTTGTCTTCTTTGCACGTTAGTTGTTTTTCCAGTCTTTGTTTATATGTATATAGATTTTTTTAAACATTCTGTTGTATTCTTTCCTGTAAATGCCTGCAAGAAAATGAATCTCAAGGTAGCATATGTTAATATATACATAAATTTACTTTGTATTTTTGAACTTTAAGATAATATCTGATAATTTGAAAAACAACATGGTATTACAGTGGTAATTTTATTTTATGCTTATCATCCCTGGTAGCTCTTGGCATTCATCTTTCAGCATTTAAGATCAGGTGAAATTCTTTCCAACTCACTAAGTAATTATTCTAGACATTTTTAGAAATTTATTACAGTATTTACGTAGTATTATAAGAATACAAATTTCGAAATAAATTTATTATCCAAGTACATCTATGTCACTATAAACAACCCTGAGATTCATTTTCTTGTGGGCTTTCGCTGTAAAAACAAAAAAAGCAATAGAATCAAGGAAAGACCATACATAACAAGATGGACAAACAACTAATGTGCAAAAGACACCAAAATGCAAGTACAAATGTAAATAAATAAATAAGCAAACAAACAAACAAACAAACAAATAAACAATCAATAAATATTGAAAACACGAAATGAAGAATCCCTGAATGTGGGTCCACAGGTTGCAGAAACAGCTTAGTGATGGGGAAAGTGAAGTTATACCCTCTGGTTCAAGAGCCTGATGGTTGAGGAGTATTAACTGCTCTTGAACCTGGTGGTGTTGGTCCTGATGCTCCTATACTGATAGGTATCAGGCTTACTGATGGCATCAGCAAAAAGAGAGCATGGCCTGGATGGTTGGGGACCTTGATGATGGATGGTGCTTTCCTGGGACAACACTCTGTGTAAATGTGCACAGTGGTGGGGAGGGTTTTACCGGTATTAGACTGGGCTATATTCACTACATATTGTAGTCATTTCTGCTCAAGGGCATTGGTGTTTCCATACAAGGCCAAGATGCAACCAGTCAATATATTCACCACATACCTATAGAAGTTTATCAAAACTTTACATGAGTGATATGCTGAATGTTTGTAAATGTCTAAAGAAGTTGAACTACGTTCTGAAGAAACTTTTAAGGAAGATAAACTATGGTCCTTGAAATAGGGTTTTTAGCCCTTTGAGTCGAGGTTGGTATATATAGTTGACCTGAGTCTCCTCCCATCCTTCGGTAATTCTTAGCATGTTCCTCTGTCTCATTGCACCTCATCTGTGCTTCTCCACAAGTTCTGTGTTCTCATCATTCTCTATATAAAGAATTCTCGAATTCCTCACTTGATTTCTTGTTGACTTATAATATTTGTCTTTAGTCTTTCCTGTTTCTACCAATGGAAACATTAGCACGAATATTCCAGCATTCCAGCAAGCCATATTTGACCATCCTGAAAGACTGCATCTGCCGAATCTCTTGAGTTTATGATTTGCTGATCCGCTGTGAAGTGTCTTTGAGGTGTGCCTAACCTGAAGAAGTTTAAATCTTCTCTTTGACAGGTGTTCAGTGAGACCTTCTCTCACTGCCTCCCTCTGTGATCTTTGCTATGCTCCGCCTCACTTGGCTTTACTTATCATCTTCTAGCTCCCCCCCCCCCACCTCTTTATTCTAGCTTCTTCACCCTTCCCTTCCAGTGCTGATGAAGGGTCTTGGCCCGAAATGTTAATCTTTCTATATATGCTGACTGAACTGCTGAGTTCCATAAGCATTTTGCGTTTGTTACTCTGGATTTCCCACCTCTGTAGAATCTCTTGTGTTTATGATTTCCCACCCTATACATTTTTTTTGCCTCTCTTCCATTGGACAGAAGATACAAAAGCCTGTACCACCAGACTCAAGAATAGTTTCTACCCCACTGGTACAAGACAATTGATTGGTTTTCTAATACAATAAGACATACTCTTGACTCACAATCTACTTCATTATGATCTTGCTCATAATTTTCTATCTGCATTGCCCTTTCTCTAGCTGTATTCTGTTATTGTTTTACCTTGTCTATCACTTTGCAATGATTTACTTTGTATGAACGGTTTGCAAGACAGGAACATAGAGTATTACAGTACATTACAGGCACTTTGGCCCACAGTGTTGTGCAACCTTATGATCTACTTAATTTCCAACCTCTCACTGTACTTGAGTGTGACAATAATAATTTTAAACAGTAAAATAAAGCAAAGACAGAGCCAATCTGCTTTCACCTGAGCTGTAGAATTAATCGTCAGCTGTGTAAGCCGGTATTCTCTTACGTATCTGAGGTTGTGCATGCAGTGTTGTTAGTACAGTCATGTACCATGGTAGAGTAGTGTTCAGGTTCTGGAGTACACTACAGGACAGTAACCATTGCAGCAAATCGGAGCCATTTCCTTTTGTTTCATCCTAAGTATATCTGATTCCTGATATGAAGGAAATCAATTGCTTATGTTGCTTAACTTTTTAATTGTGAACTGAGTTCTAATCAGAATCTCTTGCAAAGGGTTCAAAAGAAGAAAGATTAAAGCTTGGCTTTATTTTGTCAGGTGTCCATTGACACATTCAGTGAAATGTGTTGCTTGTATCAGTGACCAACGCAGTCTGAGGATGTGGGGACAGGCCACATTTGTCACCACGCTTCTGGCACCAATGTTCCATGTCCACAACTTACTAACCCGTATGTCTTTGGAATGTGGGAGGAAGCCAGAGCATCCAGAGGAAACCCGTGGTCATGGGGAGACTGTACAAACTACTTACAGATGCGGGAATTGAACCCCGATTGTAAATGCTAGCACTGTAAAGCATTACTCTTAATGTTTACACTACAGTGCTGTTCCCCCCCCCCCCCCAAGTGTTTCATGTGGCTTAAAATCTGAGGTACATTTCTTGCTAATGAGGTGCTTTAGTGGTTAACATTCCATTTTTCATGTGATCTCCTCCATTTCTGCTACACTGAGAATCCTCTTTTCGATCAGTCTAGAATAGCAGTAACATCTTTGATTAGCTCAGGAAGTTTTAGATGAAAGTAGTCTTTATATTTAATCTGTGTACAGCCACAAATATTTCATGTCACAACTGACAATTGTGCTGTTGAGCATGGAAATTCATGAACTTTGCATTTTTTTTATTGTTTTGCAGTCAATGGTGGCATTTATGAGGGATCCGGAGGGTGCTCCATTGTGGGAAGAGAACCCTGCAGCAAAGGATGTGGTTCACATAGACAGTGAAAAGGTTTGATGCTATAACTTGCTGGGAAATTGGCTGCTCAAGCATACACAGTAATGCTGCTTTACTTCACTAGTGTGTACAAGGATACAAATACTGTAAAATGTTTGGAATCATAGTGTAAAAGATGCACAGAGCATAATATGAGCTTCCATTGTTATTTCTCTAGCCATTTTTATTATGGCTAATTTTTTTATTTGTGGGTGTACTTTCTAAAAGGTGTTTAAAGGAATAGTTTTAATGCTGTTAAACTTTTTCCATTGCCTATTCTGGCTTCCCTTTCACTGCTTCTACTCTCCTCACCTGCCTATCATCTTCCTCTGGTGCTCTTCCTCCGCTTTCTTCCTTGTTCCACTCTCCTCTCCTGTTGGATTCCTTCTTCTTCAGCCCTTTACCTTTTCCACCTGAGACCTCCCAGCTTCTCACTTCAGCCTCTCCCTCCTTCACCTGTTAACTTGTACTCCTTCCCCTCCCCACCTTTTTATTCTATCCCCTTCCTTCCAGTCCTGATGAAGGCCGAAAAGGTGATAATTGAATCCTTCTGCCATGAAAATTCTGGGAGTCTGTTGACCAGAGACTTAATTAGATCAGCTATGTAAGTACTGTGCCTACATAGCAGGTCAGAGGCTGAGTGACTGAGTTCTCTGTTGACTCCCCAAACCCTTTCCATTATCTGGAATCCATAATACATAGGAGCAGAATTAGGCCATTCAGATTTACCACCCTCTGGCTAAAAAACTTGCTCCTCATCTTTGTTCTACATGCCAGAGCCATCAAGTGGTGAAGGGTGGAAGGTTACTGTGGCTGGACAGAATGAAGCTGCAGGTCAGCCATTAAAAAGCGAACAGGCTCATCCTGAGTGGAGAGTATTTCATCTCACTCAGAATTATCAAAGTTAATTTACAGGTTGAGTCATTAGTAAAGAAAACAAGTACAATGTTAGCATTCATTTCGAGTGGGCTAGAATATAAAAGCAAAGTGCAATGCTGAGGCTTTATAAGACTATTGTGAGCAGTTGTGGACCCCTTACCTAGGACAGAATGTACTGGCATTGGGGAGGAAATTCACGAGAATTACCCCAGGAATGAAAGGGTTAGCCTGTAGGAGGTTTGATGGCTCTGGGCCTGTACTCGCTGGTGTTGAGAAGAATCGGGAATATTAAAAGGCCTCAATAGAGTGGATATGGAATGCATATTTTCTTCTGTCTAGAACGAGGGGGTACAGTCTTAGAATGCAAGGGCGTCCCTTTAGAACTGAGATGAGGAGGAATTTCTTTTGCCAGAGGATGGTGCATTTGTGGAATTTATTCCCACAGAGGGCTGTGGAGCCATTAGGTGTTTAAAACAGGTAGTTTTGATTTACGGGGAGAAGGTGGGAGAATGGGGTTGAAAAAATTAATCAGTCACGGTTGAATGGCAAAGCAGACTTGATGGACAAAAAGCCATGTTTCTGCTCCTATGTTTTATGGGTGCAGTTATGAGCTGCATTTATTTGCTGATGCCATCTCTCACTGCCTTCCGAACTCAAGATCTCTGCCACCAAGAAAGAAAATAAGCTAGATCCACTACCCTCTGGCTGAAGAAATTCCTCCTCATCTCAGTTCTAAAGGGACATCCTTGTATTCCGAGGTTGTTCCTGTTGGTCCATCATTGCTGGGCTTAAATTTTTAAAATTCCTTTTCACTATCACAAGGCCTAATACAAGGAAGCATAATTTTAAGGTGATGATAGAAAAGGGGTGTTCTTTACATAGGTCAAAGGTAAGTTTTTTACATAGAGAGTGGTGAGTATGTGGAATGCCCCGAAAGGTTGGCACAACCTGGGCCAAAGTGCCTGTGTCGTGCTGTAATGGTGTGGCTCTTCTTAAGGTGCAATTAAAAATTGGCTGTGATAGTGAAACCCTCGGCCTGTAAGTTTCTTTAGTGGTGGTGAATCTGTGGAATTCATGGCCATGGCAGCCAAGTCATTCAATATATTTTAAAGTGGAAATTATATGTACTTGACTAGTAATGGTGTCCAAGATTTTGGGGAGAAGGCAGGAGAATGGAGTTGAGAGGGATAATATGTCATCCATAATCAAATAGTGGAGCAGACTCAAGGGCTGAGTAGCCTAATTCTGTTCCTATGTCTTATGGTCTTAAAATTAGCTGTTTCCCTTTCCAATTAGATGAATCCAGATATCAGGCAGAGGTACTTATAAGGGGTAGAATTTTTCTTTGTTTCCATCAGCCTCTCTGCTTTTTTTAAATTCTGTGACCCCAGGCTTTCGATTCATTTGCTCTATAATTTTCACTACTTGAACTTCTCTGTTCAAGGAAGAAAATTTCTGATGTAAATCTTGCTCAGTAAGATGATGTCCTTACACCTTTTGATTTGACTTGTATGTATTTATTGGCTTATTGAGAGTTAGTGAGCTCACTTTAACAGCAAATTGTGGATCCCGTTATGAGTTTAGACAGTGCTTAAGCATCTTAGAAATGTGCCACATAGGTTTCTGTGCAGACCTGTAGTAATGCACATTGTTCACCATATGCACTTGCATGTAATGGGGATTTGATGTGGTGTGTTGGTCAGGGCGTGACATGCAGTACAAAATATTCAACAATTATAAAAAATAAAGAATTATACAAAAAAAAGTTAGTTTAAAGGACAGTTACGGAATAAATGTGCATAGACACAAAAATACCAGCGTGTGTTTACAAGTGAACTTCATTATAAAAAAGTGATATGAAGTGTGTGCAATGCAGTGATGGGGGTAATGGATAGAGTGGGTGGGGGTGACTGACTAGAATGGTAAATGGAAACTTAAGATGGCTTCAAGCACTTGTTTTAATAGCCCTGTACCATTTTCCAGAAAGGTGTTTTTGCCAAAGGCAGTTTGCAGTATTGGGTAGTGTCCACAATAAGTTTTGTATGCTTCTTTGTCCTGGTCACATAGAAATCCTGCAATGATGATAGAGTGCAGCCAGTGACCTTTTCTGCTGACCTGACAGTTCACTGTAGTTTTTGTATATTGTGGGAGGATGCTGCACCGAACCAGACGGTAGTGGCTGATACGAGAATATAATGGCAGAGTAGAATTGCACCGGTATCTTCTAGCGAAAATGGAATTTTACCAAATGCTGCAAGAACTTTTAACTTTTATTCTTACACATCATGACAAATATAAACCAGACTCTGAAGATTATCTATCCCATATTAGGACTTTGTGTCCCAGAGATTCTCCAAATTGGTGGAGCATTAGTGATGGAGCCTTGGTTGTGGACTCAGTGTGAGACCACCTACTGTGCTGTATCAGGAACAAAGAAACAGCTAGAAAATGATCCCTGTTTCAGGGATGTCACTACTGTGATCTAGTGTTTATATGCTTTTGTGGCTCGAGCATTCCACCCTCTGGACACCCTCCTAAGACCTGCAGAAAATTATAGCCACATTCAGTCAACCGCGAAGCACAGACAAAAGATGAGATTCTGGAATGCCTTGCATTCAGTAATATTTTTGTTAAGTAAAAAGCGGAATAATTTTGAGCAGCTGATGCAGCTCTTTATATACCAAGAGCTGAAAACGTGAGAGATTCTGCAAATACTGGAAATCCGGAGTAACACACACAAAATGCTGGAGAGGAGTAAAGAGTCAATGCTTTTAGATCGAGACCCACCATCAGCGCTGAAAACTTGTTCATTTTAAATAGGAGGCATCCAAAGACATACATCGAATAATGTTGCAGCTTCTTTTCCACCCATGATAAATCTTTCTGATTGCAGGGGAGAAAAGAATGTGGAAATCTTTTGAAGTGCATTTTTTCCCCTATAAAGAAAGAATTTGCATCTTGTTTTTATAGAATGCTTTCACCTCCTCGGGACATCTTAAAGCGGCTCACAGCCGATTGAATTACTTTTTGAAGTGTCGTCACGGTTTACTGCTGCCAAGTGCAGCAGCCAAATTGCACTTAGCGTGGTCCCACAAGCAACACTGTAAGAAATGACTATGTAATTATTTCAGTGGTAGTCAATAAGGGATGATTGGCAATACCAGTGCTCCCCTGCTGTGGTTCAGATACTTTGCTACCATGGGCTGTTTTGCGCAGAGTCGAGATGCAGCAAGAAAACAGACCTTTTGGCCCATCTACTCTGCACTGGTCATCACCACCTATTTGCACTCATCCTATATTAACCCCATTTTTTATTCTCTCCAACTCTCCTCTTCCACAGCTCCCCTCCCAAATTCTACAACTTACCTACACATTAGGGGCAGTTTACAGGTATCTAATTAATCTACCGACCTTCATACATTTGGGATGTGAGAACAGTACAAAGCATTCAGGGAAAATTCCCGTACCCTTAGAGCATGTGAACTCCATGCAGTCCCTGAGATTAGGATTGAACTTGCAGTCTTCAGCACTGTGAGGCATTGCCTATACCAGTTGCATCATTGAGCAAGCAACTCTGTTTAATGTTTCAACTAAAGAGTAGCAGAGGGTGGGCAGTACAGAACTCTATTGGTACTTCCCTAAAGTCGCAGTGCAGGGTCTCAACCAAAAGTAGTTGACATTTCCTCCCTGCACTCCCCCCTCAGTCACAGATACTGCTTGACCTGAGTTCCTCCCACACTTTATTTATTTGTTTGTTTGTTTATTTACAGATACAACAGCCCAGCGAGCTGCACTGGCCAGCAACTAGCCTACTTAACCCTAGCCTAAGCATAGAACAATGTACAATGACCAATTAACCTACTAAGCAGTATGTCTTTGGATTGTAGAAGGAAACTGAAGCACCCGGAGGAGCCCCATATGGTTCATTGGGGGAGGGGGGAATTTACAAATTCCTTACTGACAGTGCCGGAATTGAACTCCGAACTTCAACGCCCTGAACCATAATAGTGTCATGCTAACCGCTATGCTCCGTGTTCCTCCAGTAAATCATGTGTTGCTCCAGATTCCACATCTGCAGCTTCTCATGTCTCCTGAAGTGTTCATTATGTTTTAGCAGCTTTTTTGCTTTTGCTTTGTAACAAGTCTTGATAATTCTCTGTTTCAATTAACTTTTCCTTAGGAATTCAGGAAGTTAATAAGGAAGGAGGAGCGACCAATTCTCATGATATTCTATGCACCATGTAAGTTTTCTCTGTATGTATTGAGGTGCCAAGCCTGTTGGTTGTATTGCATGCATGTCCTCTGTATACCAACCACAGCTGAGCAAGTGAGGGATTCTAAATTCAAAGTAAATGTATTATTAAAGTACATATATATCACCATATACTACCCTGAGATTCATTATCTTGCAGGCATTCACAGTAAATGCAAGGAAACACAAAAGAGTCAATGCATTGTCTCTTCTACAGATAGAATTGATCTGGTACAAGAGATACTGGATTTTCTGCATATTTAATTGGAACCTGCTTGTGTCAAAAAATATTCACAAGAGCTGCAGAGATTGCAAAAGGGAGGGAGGATGGGGCAGGAAAGAAAGTCCCTTTGATGGCTACACAGTGGAAATTAGGCTTTGATGAGTTATTGGACTCTCTGGCAGACTAAATAATACAGCTTAACTCTCACTTATAAGATACACAGCAAGCACTTGAATTAAAGACATAGAAGACTACAGCCCACATGCTAATCAATAGAATTAGTATAGTTGAATATTTGATCAGTACTGAAGTTGGCCGAAAGGCCTGTTTTGTGGTGTTTGACTCTATGATGGGTAGAACAAGCTTGACAAGCTGAATGTATTGGCACATTCCATCCATTAACAAAGCATGAGCAGGCACTTGGCCACATTGCTGGAAGTAGCGGTGGTGGTGGTAAGGCCTTGTTTCCTGCCAACTGTGGATCTCCACTAGAGGACAGGAGAGTCAAACTGGAGAAAGAAATTGCATCCTCAGATTAGTCAGATTAAGAAAAATGTTCCTTGCTATTGTTGCAGTGAATGCTTTTTACACCATTTTACACCATTTACCTGATGATAATGAAGCAGCAAGATTTCTCGACCTTCTGTTATTCAGTCAGTGTCATTGCTTTGTGGCTTATTTTCATTTTAGAATTGCTGTTCTTTTATGTGTGTGTTTATTCTTCTTAAGACCTGAATACTTCATATGTAAGTTAAATAAATATTACCAGGTCTAGGAGTATTCAGATTTTTTTTGTAAATAGCAATAATACTTGGATTTTATTTAGAGATATGGCACAGGAACAGCTCTTTTCAAACCACCAGCCCACTCTGCTCAGTTACTTCTTTGGAATGTGAATTCATGGGGAGAACATACAAACTCCTAACAGCCAGCATTGTGAATTGAACTCAAGTTGCTGATGCTGTACCAGCAATACCCTAACCACTACGCTGCCATGCAATCCAAAAATTATTATGCAGGGAATGTGTTGCTTCTTGCCAATTTTTCTCTTTCCTCTCTGCTAAGTGACCAGTGATAGATCTGACTTCTAAACCTAGTGGTCACTTTCACAACCCCTTCACTCTGTGGTGAGAAAACTCCTGGGAATCCTTGTGTTCCTGTTACACTCTGATTGAGAACCTATTATGATTCCAAGCACTAGTCTGCATCTGCAACTGCAGGATGCATTTATTCTATTTGCATTTCTATTGCACCAACACTTAAATAATTCACAAGAAACAGTGATTAGTAATTCACTAGTATCTAGCTGTGAATTTAGGGTAACTATGCTCCATTGAAATAACAAAACAATGAGACAATTCTCTGAAATCTTGAAGTAAAAGCAAAAGGTACAGTACATAACTAACATGAGGAGCATATGATGGCTCTGGGCCTATTGCTGGAATTTGGCAGAATTGAAGGGGGAAGGATCTCATTGAAGTCTATCAAATATTGAAAGGTCTTGATAGAGTAGACGTGTAGAGGACGTTTCCTGTGGTGGAGGAGTTTCAGACCACAGGCCATAGCTTCAGAATAGATGGATATGGATATCCCTTTAGAACAGAGAGAAGAAATTTCTTTAGCCAGATGGTAGTGAATCTCAAAGATTCAAAGTACATTTATTATCTAAGTGTGCATGGAGTATTACCACCCTGAAATTCATCTGTCCACAGACAGCCACAAAACAAAGAAAACCTTGGAACCTGTTCAAGGAAAAACATCATTAAGTCACCTCCAGCGCGTAAAAACAAAATCACACAAATGGCAAATAAAGGGGGAAAAATTAGCAGAAAACACAGAAGTGATAGAGTCCAGGCATATTCAGTTCAGTTCAGCACTGTGTGTGAAATCTTTGAATTCATTGCCACATATGGTTGTGGAGACTGTCATTGGTTATATTTAAAGTGGAGGTTGATAGGTCTTAATTAATAAGTGCATAAAAGATTATGGGGAGAAGGCAGTAGAATGGGGTTGAGAGGGATAATGAATCAGCCATGATGGAATGGTGGAGCGGACTTGATGGACTGAATGGCCTAAAACGGCTCATGTCTTATGGAACTGTACAAGATTAGCTAGCACATGAGGGAGAATTGGTGTTATAAGTTTCAGGCACATATTAAAAAGCTATTGATTTACTGTGCCTGACTCCTGAGTGAAGCTGGAGTTATGCAGTTATTTACACCCTGAATGATGTAAAATTTGTGGGTTCAACTCCATCATTAAAATTTGGTTGCAGTGAAAATTTGGGGTTCTAACATTAAACTGTTTCTTTGGGGCACTCCTCTGTTTTTGTGGATGGTTGCGAAGAAAAAGCATTTCAGGATGTGTATTGCATACATTTCTCTGACATTAAATTGGACCTTTGAAATATTAAACCTTGTTGATCATATCATATCCCCGGTTAATTCCTGGGATGGCGGAACTGTCATATGTTGAAAGATTGGAGCGACTGGGCTTGTATACACTGGAATTTAGAAGGATGAGAAAGAATCTGATTGAAACATATAAGATTATTAAGGGATTGGATACACTAGAGGCAGGAAACATCTTCCCGATCTTGGGGGAGTAAGAATAAGAGGTAGGCCATTTAGAACAGAGTTGAGGAAAAACCTTTTCACCCAGAGAGTTGTGGATACATGGAATGCTCTGCCTCAGAAGGCAGTGGGGGCCAATTCTCTGGATGCTTTCAAGAAAGAGTTAGATAGAGCTCTTAAAGATAGTGGAGTCAAGGCAGGAATGGGGTACTGATTGTGGATGATCAGCCATGATCATATTGAATGGTGGTGCTGGCTCGAAGGGCCGAATGGCCTACTCCTGCACCTATTATCTATTGTCTATTTTAAGAGCTTAGGAGTAACCTTCAATAGTTTCAATAATTCCATTTAATATCAGAGAAATTTATAAAATATACTTCCTAAAATTCTTGTTCTTTACAGACATCCACAAAAACAGAAGTGTGCCCCCAAAGAAAGAGTAACAGTAAAAACATTAGAACCCCAAAGTCCCACCTACTCCCCCTCCCATGCACAAGCAGCAGCAAAGCAATGACACTCTCCCTCCCAATCTTACTTCAGCAAAAAGCATCAGTGCCCTCCACCTACCAAGCAGGCAATAGCAAAGCCTTCAAAAAAGACCGTGATCTACAGTACAACAAAAACTAATCTTTCACCTTCGTCTCTGCACCAAGCTCAAGAGCTCTTACTTTTCCATCCCCCCCCCCCCCACCCCACCGCCCTGCCCCTTCATGCAGCAATATCCCAATGGTATTTAAAGTGGAAATTGTGTAGCTATTTGAAAAATGATATGAAGAGTAGTCTAGGAGAAAGGATTAGGTGGAATAGTTTGAGAAAGAGCTGGTATCAGGTGAAATGATTTTGTCAAAGCTGTCACTGATTTGTTTAGTTCAATGTTTGTCTCTGTCTCTCTCTCTCCTTCTGTTTGTTGTGCTGCCATGGCCTTTGACCTGACTTTTGATCCCGGGGTCAGGGTGTGGAGTGTGCAAGCGGATAATGCCAGCCTTTGAGCAAGCTGCCACAGAATTGAAGGGCGATTATGTAAGTATCACACTTTCATTTGTCCTGTTAAAAGGCAACGTAATTGGTTTTCTTCTTCATAGTTCAGTTTAATCAGGTTTCAGTCCTGATCCTATTATCTTGTACAGTTTTTCTCATCTGCTTTAACTTCTGGTAGAAAGTTATGATAATGAAATCAAGTGAACCTGATGCTCAAAAAAATCGTGGAAATTACTTCATTGTATAAACTTTGTTAAACAACTTGCATTATTAAACCAAATTTCTTTTAAAATTAAATTATTAGCTACTTACTAAATCATGGACTAAACAAAGCATTGCTGGAAATCTGACAATGTGTGTTAAATATCTAAGTATATATACACAGATAAATAAACACAGGAAACATTCAGTGGCAGGATCTGTGGAGAAACAGTACACAACCTTGTTAATTCATTGTACTGTTTTGATTGCCTATAAACCCTTGTCTGAAATCATTCACTTGTTCTATGAAAATGTATAATGAGTTTTGAAGCGAAACATGAACTGAGGGAACTCAGTAGGTTGGGGAGCATTTGTAGAGGGAAATGGGCAGTTGACATTTTGTGCCGAAACCCTTCGTCTGTGCTTATCACATTTTCCATTACAGATGTCAGCTGACCCACTGAGTTCCTTCTGTATTTTGATTCTTTGATCCAGGTTTCTGCATCTGTCGTCTATGTCTGAAAAATGGGCTCTGTTAGATATCTTCTCTCATCTAACTGTGTGTACGCACACACCTGTGTGTGGCTGTATGTTGACAGGACACTGTATTGGTAGCAGGCTCCACATTCATTACCTTTAAGTGCCCTGCATGCATACACCACTTAATCATTATTCTTCCACTGTTGCTGAAGTGCTCATAGTACCATAAACAAATGGACTACTACAAATGCATAGTCTTCATGGGGCAAATGGAATTTGGTAGTAAAAGTTGGTGATGCTCACATTCCATAATGATTTTTTTTTAATTAATGAATAACTGTAGTCTACTACCGTAAATTCCGGTGTATAAGCCGATCCTCCCATTTTCAAGGCTAAAAAAAGTGACTTTTTCTTGTTACCTTTGTATAAGCTGACCCCTTTTGTAGAGGTTTTTGATATAACCAGAAAAGATCACAAGATCTCACATGCCGGATCCGGAACCTGGAAATTTTATGTACCAGAACCTGCTAAGAAAATAGGCCTACACATTGTAGAGCGCTATAAGCAAATTCTTAATACATAAATAAATCAGGGAGGGAAATTTTGGATTAGGTTTCCAAAGGAAAAGAATCCTCTGAAATGTAACCCCCATGAAACCATTTAGCGCTCATCATAATCTCGTTAAAACATAACACGGGGTAGCGGGATCAGTACGTGTACTCAGTATTGAGTTTGCGACCAGCATGTACAAAAGATTAAAACGAATGCAATATAATGCTAGCTTCAAGCTGAAGGTTGTTGATTTTGCTAAAGGAACGAATAATTCTGCAGCTGCTAAAAAGTTTAGTGTAAACAAGAAACAAGTGAGAGAGTGGAGAAAGGCAGAGGACACACTGAGGGAAATGCCATAGATGAAACGTACAAACTGCAGGAAAACATGGCAGTGGCCAGAACTGGAAGAAAAAGTGAATCACCAACGATCGTCTGGATACATTGTTACCAGAGAAATGATTCGAGTTCAAGCGTTGAAATGGGAGGAAAAACACCATGAGGTCACTGAAAATTTCAAAGCTACACAAAGTTGGTGCACCCGATTTATGAATAGTCGTGATCTTGTGTTGAGACAAAAAACAAAGATTGCTCAGAAAATTCCCGTGGGGTGATGTTGTTTACATTCAAGAACGCTACTGGATAGACAAAGCAGGTGCTTGAAGTGGGTTAAAGAGGTGCGGCGTCGATGTCCCGAAGGAAAAGTCGCTACTTGTCTGGGACATGTTCAAAGCCCACTTGTCATGTGAGACAAAGGCAGCATTGAAAGCTGAAAATACGGACATTGCAGTCATCCTCAGTAGTTTGACGTCCGTGCTTCATCCACTAGACGTGAGTTTAAACAAACCATTCAAAGAATTCATGCATCAACAGTGGAACACATTTGACTCAATAACAACCAATAAATATGACCTGTCTTCCGTGTATTCATTTTTCCAAAGTAGGCACCCTCTGTATAAGCCGACCCCCTAATCTTAGGACCAAAATCTCGGCTTACACATCGGAATTTACGGTAGATTGAATGCACACTGGATTGATGCACTCAAAACCAAGATGAATGTACTGTGGATTCCAATATTCCAAGTAGCCACACCTCGATCTGCTGCTTTGACAGGCAGGCTAAACAAGTTGAGAATAGCCCACCTGTGAAATAGGGACACATCTGACTTACCATGTGAAGTCGGCTCCGGTGGTCTGGTTGGATAGGATCAACAGTGAGGTCTAACAGCTAAGAATATAGTTCTGCAAAGTTTCGAAGAGAGCCAAGGCATGATAAGGCACAGAAATCATGGTTATTCACTGTAACTAAGGAAGACACAAGTTGGTGATGACTACTCGTTTCACTGATCCTCGACTTCCAAGGTCAAGAGTGTGGAACTGTCCCAATGCAATGGCTTTTAGAAGCTCCCCCCTGCCCCTCTCACAGGTTTCAGAGCTGGAGTCAACATGCTACTGTCTTCTTTTGATCGACTGTAAATGAACAAAATCAGCGCAGACACCTAGTGTGGATAACGACCTTCATACAATGCTTTCAATTATTGTGTCCTCCAAATCATCATTTTCATTGTAATATTCAAGATGCTTATCAATACCTTCAACTTATTCATAGTTCTTAGCTTGTTGAAGTAGTGAAATAGTTTCATTTTCTCTCCTGGCCATTTCTGGCATCTTCAAGCCTGAATGCTTGAAATCACTGTGAGCAAAACAACTCTAAGTGGTCTTACTGCTTATTTCTCACAACTATCAGGGACAAAAATCACTGCTTTTTGAACACAAATGACACAATTTAAAATTGTTCACTATAAATACAGTGTTCACACAAGTTCATACGACTGGTGTTAGTTAAAATCTGTTCAGAACAGTCTCCTGTCCCAATTAAGCGGCTAGATGTCCCAAATAACATAGGGAATCCAGGCTATTTTGTCGATTACTTTTTGTTCTTTAAGAGTTGTCCCAAATAAGTAGCTGTCCCAATTAACTGATGGTCCAATTAACCAGAAACCCGGATTAGGAATTTGCTGTGGTATGTTGCCCAGGATGCGACATGCAACAAAAATGCAATAGCATTCAACAATTATAAAGAATTAAATAAAAAAGTATTGTTAGGGGTTAAGGGACGGATATAAATTAAAATGTACATAAATACATATATACCAGCTTCTGTAAACATTATATAAAGTGGTTTAAAGTGTTCACAGTGCAGTGCAGTGACAGGGGTAACTTTGGAGTCATGTCATTTATAATTAGTAATAAAAATGGGCTTAGGTGCTGGTTTTATGCCTCCTTTCCACTCTGGTGAAAGTTGCTGATAGGGTGACATAGAATTGGACTTGTGTTAGTGGTCACGAGAATGCTGCCATTAAAAACCACAAGACCACAACCACTAAATGCAAAATTTCCTACTGCCAAATTCCACAGCTGCCTCTTGTCATTGTTCTATTCACAACTTCCTATGAACACTTGATTAGATCTGGTTTTTTCCCTGCTGGGACTTGTTGATTCACCCTATCTGTTAAGATTTGAAGCAAAATAAACAATTAGAGATTATATTTGTTGACTTAGCCAGGACCAAATGGAACTATCATTTCTTAAAGTGAAGGGACAACCTTGGGATTCAGAATTGAATAGAAGCTTTAGATACTAAGGGTAGTACAAGCTACTGGAATATGAAGGTGCTACAGTAGCATAGCGATTAGTACTTGGGGCTTTCCAGAAGTTGAAGTTCAGTTCTGGCTTTTTTTTGTAAGAAGTTTGTAAGTTTCTCCCCATGAGTGTGTGGGTTTCCTCCACATGTTTCAGTTTCCTCACATAGTCCAGTGATGTCCCACTTAATTGGTGATTGTAAATTGTCCTGTGACTAGGGTAGTGTTAAGTGAGTGGGTTGCTCATTGGCCCAGAAGGGCCTGTTCTGCACTGTATCTTTAAAGTAAATAAAGGGTTGAATAGTCAACTAATTTCATTTAGTTTTCGTTGATAATGTTTTGATTGGCATGTCTGGACTAATATGCAATATTTTCTGAATAGGTAATGGCTGGGATGAATGTCCATCCAGCTGAATTTGATGAAATCAAACAGGAATTTAATGTTAAAGGATATCCAACTTTCTGTTATTTTGAGTAAGTCATGCTTTATTATCCTCAGATTGAGCAGTGAGGTTAACAATCAAGTCCAAGTAATCTTGTGTGGCTTTGTGGTTTTGCTATCATAGGTAATACAACACCACGTGATTTGGTGCTTCATGTGGTGTGGCAGTTTCACTTCAGATATTCTCTTATGCTTTCTTTCTGTGCTACGGCTAGCTCCATTCTATGGCACAATAAGTTAATGGACACTTATGACCACATGCAAAATGCTGGAGGAACTCAGCTTGGCAGTACCTGTCAAGAATCACATTTCCGGCCGAGACCCTGTATCAGGATATCATTGTGTTTATGGATGTATATTACCGTCCATTTGAAATCTTCCATGTAAACATTGTAAGACCTTTACAATTACTCTGACAGGAATTGAGATATTAATTATATTGTTTCACAAAATATTGGTCAGACAAACCAAAATAAAGAAAAAAAATATATAGCTGTGGAACATCAAGTGCTTTATTGAGAATAAAATACTTTGTCACTGATGTAAATCAGGTTGAGCAAAGAAACAGAAAGAAACAGGAAAGTGAAGATGCTTGAAGAAAAACTTAAAGACCATAAGTCATAAAAGCAAATTTAGGCCATTTGGACCATCGAGTCTGCTCCGCAATTTGATTATGGGTGATTTATTTTCTCCCTCAGTTCCATTCTCCTGCATTCTCCCCATTAGTTTTAACACCCTTACTAATCAATAACATATCAACCTCTGCTTTAAATATACCCAATGATTTGGACTCCACAGCAGTCTGTGACAGTGAATTCCACAGATTTACCACCTTCTGGCTAAAGAAATTTCACTTCATCTGTATTATAAAGAGACATTCTATTCTGAGGCTATGCTCTCTGACCTAGTCTCTCTCAGTATTGGAAACATTCTCTGCTCGTCCCCTTTATCTAGGACTTTCAATATTTAGTAGGTACAGTATATACCGAGGCATAAATAGGATTAGAGTATCATTGGAATAAATGAAATTCAATGTGTTACATGTGAGGAGGAGCAAGGCAAACAAGATGATGAGATATTTAAATCTGACTCACTAAGAATTGTTGAATAATGTAGGATGGGATATTGGATTAGAAAGAAGCACATGACTGCAGAGAATAAAGTGATGTGAAAAGAAAGATGGTTAATTTAGTTTGGCATTTAATACTACTTCATTTAGTTTGTCACAACATTATGGGCCAAAGACGAAGGTACAGGTGAGTGTTTCAGCAACAGATGGACAAGGACACTCCATTCCCATTCCGCATTTCGGTCCATGGCCTCCTCTGCTGCCATGATGAGGCCACTCTCAGGTTGGAGGAGTAACATCTCATATTATCTTTGCGTAGCCTCCTTTGCGATGGCATGAACATTAATATCAATAACCTGGTCATTTTTACCCCCTCCCCTTCTCTCTTTTTCCATTCCCTTTCTTGCTGCCCTCTCACCCCTTCTGTTCTTTTCACCTGCCCCTCTGGTTCCCCTCCTCTTTCCCTATTTCCCATGGTACATTGTCCTATCAGATTCTTTTTTCTTCAGTTCTTTATCTCTTCTACCTATTATTTTCCAGCTTCTTTCTTCATCCCTCCTTCACCCACCCATTCATTTTCCCCCATCCCCTCACCTCCCCTCCCCACAGACACTTGGTCTCACTTATCACCTGCTAGCATGCCCTCCTTTCCCTTCCCCTTCATAATTCTTATTCTGGCTTCTGCCCCCTTCCTTTCCAGACCTGCTGAAGGGTCTCAGCCAAAAATTCAGCTGCTTATTCCTCTTCATAGGTACTACCTGACCTGCTGAGTTCCTCCAGCAATTTGTGCATTCCTCAAGATTTTCAGCATTTGCAGAACTTCTGGAGTTTGTCAGCCACTATGACTGCACTTTTGGTGAAGAAGAGGAGTTACTCAGAGTCTAATGCCAGTAATTCAATCTGAAATGCCTGGAAAAAAGGAATAGTTTTTGGGTTGTGATCTGTTATTTGTGGTAATTCTTCCTCTTCATTGTTTTGAGTCTTTAAAGAACTCTTCAAAAGTTTGTGGATGGAGATTGTTTGTAGGCAGCAGTAGGAAGATTTGTAATAACCAAGCAGAGTGAAAGATTACTGAAGGCAGGTGGGAATATAGTCAGGGTTATATTCACATCGGCCATTGCATTGCAGATAACAATTTTGCCAGACCTGCTGAGGCTGAATGATGAGGAAATGTTGGCAAAGTTGAGATTTTTGTCCTCTGAAGTCTGTGAAGAAATTTGATTGAATTATATGAAGCTGAGAGGCAGGTGGTGAGCAGGAAGGATTTACTTCCAGCAGCAATTAGTGACTATAGGTTTAAGCTAACAGAAGGATTAATGGGAGTTGATGAAAAATCTTTCCACCTGTTGTTGATGGAGTCTGGGAACGTAATGGAGGCAGAAACTCTACCGGATTGGCTGCTGTAGGAGGTTAGAGCAAATGGCGTGCAGTGATGTTTTGAAGTTAGCAAACAAAGTACAAAATTGACTGGATGGTGGGAAACATAGTGTGATGGTTGAAGGATGTTTCTCAGACAGGAGATCTGTTGATAGTAGTGTACCCCAGGGGTTAGTGTTGGGCATCTATAGTAACCATTTAGATCATAAGATATAGGAGCAGAATTAGGCCATTCAGCCCACTGAATCGGTACTACCATTCCCTCATGGCGCTCAACCTCATTTCCTGCCTTACAACCTATCCAGCTATGCTAATACACACACAGTGACTTGGCCCCCACAACTGTCTGTGGCAATTAATTCTGCTAAAGAAATTCCTCCTCATCTCTGTTCTGAAGAAATGATCTATTCGGATGTTGTCCCCTCTGTTCTTAGAATTCCCCACCATCGGAAATGTCCTGTCCCTGTGCACTCTATCCAGGCCTTTCAATATTTGATAAGTTTCAATGAGATCCCCAACATTTGTCATCTATATTAATGATTTGGATGAGAATATATTAGGAATAGTTTCTTTAGGATTGCAGAAGACACATAATAGGTGACATCAAGGGTAGCAGCGGGATCTTGATTAGCTGAGGAGCGGTAAATGGCTTGAGACCTTAAGACATAGGAACAGAGGATAAGTAGATCAGCCATGATCAACTGGCAGAGCTGACTTGATGAGTCAAGTGACTTAATTCTGCTTCTATGTTTTATGATCTAACTAAAGAGGCTGCTATAAGTCAATCTCTTTAGTAAATCTGGAGTCACACACAGCAAACAATGTGTTTATAATCAGTAGTGCAATCCTGTGAATGATCTTCTAGTAGCATATCCATTATCTCACTGTTCTCTTAATTTTGAAATCTATGAGTTGACTTGTATGTGGTAGGCCTAATGGCTTCATGTTTTGTAAGTTTCTGTTACTGTTGGATCTTATCAGACTGTACAATGCCATCAGCTAAAACCTTGCTATCTATTGCTCCATTTTTTAGGAGTTGGACCTTTATCAGAGGTCAAAAATAATGAGGAAGATTCTACTGATACACTTGACTATTTAAAATAAATTTCTTCTCTGTTTGATATTTCCTTCTCTCTGGCTCACTTCAGTGATATCACTGACAAGGAGAATTGCCAGTTTTGGATTACATCATTTACTTTCCAAAATGGGAAGTTCACAACCTCAAATTGGCCTGAGACTTGCTGCAGAGCTACCCACTGTTTGAAAATACTTGCTGAGGAAACAGCAATACACAACCTGAAGTGTATTTTAAGAGCATAAAGGATTTCGCTTGATCAAAATATTGTAGCTCATAATGTCATTTTAAAGAAACTTTTTTAAAGATACAGCCCTTCCGGTTCTGCAAACCTGCTCCACCCGATTTAACCTATTTGGCTTATCTGCACGTCATTGGAATGTGGGAGGAAAACAGAGCAGTTAGAGGAAACCCACATGATCACGAGGAGAACGTACAAATTCCTTACAGTGACAGGAATTAAACCCTATGCTACCATGCCGTCAACTCAGCTCATTTTTTTGTGCAGCTTAGCAAGTCATTTTTAAAACACTTCTTCACTCAAAATGCAAGACAGTTAGTGAAACAGGAAAATGAAGAAGCTGAGAAATATTTAATATACTTTTCCCTGGCAAATTTTCTCTCTTCCCATAGATAAGAGCATGGAGTTTGTTTAGAGTTACAAATTGTGCAAGCTTTTGGCTAACCTCTGTACATTTTTCCTCTTGTTAATAGACGGATTGTCTGTGTGCAGTAGAGACGATCTTGATTATCTCTCTCATCATGTTGACAAATATGCTTTTCCATTAAGTGTATTCTATTAATACAATCACAAATGGAAATTCTGGCTTCCATTCTGCATGTGTCAGAGAGTTTAGGCCAATGTCAGCATTTCAAAGTAACATGCTCATGGGAATTAATTATTTTTACAGAATCCTACAGTATTACAGAGGCCATCTAGCCTATTGTGCCTATACAGCTCTTTGAAAAAGCTACCAATTAGACCCAATCACCAAATCATCTTTCCCTTTAGTCCTGCACAATTTCTCTTTTTAATGCATATGTTCAATTCCCATTTGAAAATCATTCTTGAATTTGCTTCCACAGCCCTTACAGGCAGTACATTCCTAATTACAATTTGCCATTTAAAAAAAGCTTCTATTTCTCCCCACGTCCCCCACATTTAAGTGTTTTAGCCAATTATCTTGAATCATAGTTATTAATACTTTTGCCAATGGAGGCAGTTAGTATTCATTTATTCAAGAGTTATCATTAATGTTGAATACCTCTGTTTATTTTCCCTGTTCAAGATGAAGAATACGAGCGAGCATCACTCTCTTAAGTCATTGAAGTCACATGTTCCAAGAGACAGACAGACATACTTTATTGATCCCGAGGGAAATTGGGTTTCGTTACAGTCGCACCAACCAAGGATAGTGTAGAAATATAGCAATATAAAACCATAATAATAGGTAAATTATGCCAAGTGGAAATAAGTGCAGGACCAGCCTATTGGCTCAGGGTGTCTGACACTCCGAGGGAGGAGCTGTAAAGTTTGATGGCCACAGGCAGGAATGAATTCCTATGACACTCAATCTGTCTAACAAGCCTTTGGAGCTTCCCAAGGGTTTGACATCTTTTAGTGCATGCCAGTTGAGATCAAGTTATAAACATTGATACCTCAACTTCGCATTTTTGGGGTTTATTTATAAAGACAAGGATCACCTATGCTGTATGAACAGGAGAAGTTTGTGATAGTGACAATAGTAGTTGGCAGATACTTTGTGCAAGAAATTGGAGCTCAAGCTGGATGTATTCGGGATCTTCCAAGAGGCAAAAAACCTCTTTGATGAGACCTCTGCTGACCTAGAATATAGGTTTCAGATAGTAGATGGGTGACAGGAGTACGCAGTTAGTGCATAGATCCACTGTGGCCAATCCCTTCAGCGACAAGTATACAACATTGGATATTACTGGTGGGGGAGAAATGACCTATCACAGTGCAGCAGCCAGGCCAGTGGAACTCTTGAGGCTCAGCAAGGAAGGGTGATGTCAAGCTGGTGATAAGAGATTAAAGGTTAGGGAGCCAGACAACCCCCTAAAGAGCAGCCAGGAGATGGTATGTTGCCTCCCAGGTGCTAGGGTCCAGGATGTCTCAAAGCGGCTGCATAAGATTCTGAAGAGAGAGGGTGAGCAGGTAGAAAAGGGGATGAGGTTCATAAGACCATAAGATACAAGAGCAGAATTAGGCCATTCATCCCATTGAGTCTGCTGTGCCATTCCATCATGTCTGATCCCACTGAACCCCATACACCTGCCTTCTTGCCATATCCTTTGAAGCCTTGACCAATCAAGAAACTATTAACTTCCACTTTAAATATACCCATAGACTTGACCTCCACTGTAGTCTATAGCAGAGCATTCTGCAGATTCACTACTCTCTGGCTAAAAAAATCCTCCGTACCTCTGTTCTAAAAGGTTGCCCTTCAATTTTGAGACTGTGCTCTAGTTCTAGATATCCCCACGAAAGGAAACATCCTCTCCACATCCACCTTTATCTAGTCCTTTCAACATTTGGTAGATTTCATTGAGATTCCCCCGCATTTTTCTAAATTCCAGTGAATACAGCCCCAAAGCTGCTATATGTTCCTCATGTTAGCCCCTTCATTCCTGGAATAATTCTCGTGAACCTCCTCTGAACTCACTTCAAAACATCCAATGAGATACAGACCCCAAAACTGCTGACAATACTCCAAGTGTGGCCTAACTAGTCTCTTATAAAGGCTCAGAATTTTCTCCTTGCTTTTAAATTCTCTTCCCCTTAAAATAAATGCCAACATTGCATTTGCCTTCTTTACCATAGTCTCAACCTACAAATCAACCTTCTGGGTGTTTTGCATGAAGACTCTTAAGTCTCTCTGCCACTCTGATGTTTGAATTTTCTCCCCATTTAGATAATAGTCAGCACTATTGTTCCTTTTACCAAAAAGTATTGTCATACATTTCCCAACACTGCTACATTTTTTGCCCGTTCTTCCAATTTGTCTAGGTCTTGCAGCAATCACATTGCAGCAATCTCAGCACTACCTACCCCTCCACCTATCTTTGTATCATTCACAAACTTTGCCACAAAACCATCAATTCCATTATCTAAATCATTGACAAACAATGTGAAAAGTAGTGGTCCCAATACTGACCCCTGAGGAATACCACTGGCAGCCAAATAGAAGAAGCATTTCTTCCCACTCGCTGCCTCCTTCTTGTCAGCAATTCTTCTATCCATGCCATAGGAATTAGCTTGTTAAGCACCTTATCAAATGCCTTCTGAAAATCTAAGTAAATGACATTCACTGCCTCTCCTTTGTCCACCCTGCTTGTTACTTCTGCAAAGAACTCTAACAGAAACCCTTATTTTATCATTAATCTCCAAGTACCCTGAAACTTCATCCTTATTAATAAACTCCAACACTTTCCAACCACTGAGGGTAGGCTAACTGGTCTATAATTTCCGTTCTTTTGCCTTCCTCCCTTAAACAGTGGAATGACATTTGTAATCTACCAGCCTTCTCCGACCATGCCAGAATCAAGTGATTCTTGAAAGATCATGGCCAATGCATCTGTTACCTCTTCAGCAACCTCTCTCAGGACTCTGGGCTGTAGTCCATCTGGTCCAGGTGACTTATCCACCTTAAGACCTTTCAGTTTGCCTGGCACTTTTTCCTTTGTAATAGCAATGGCACTCACTCCTGCTCCCTGACACTCACCGTGCTCTGGCACACTGCTTGTGTCTTCTACAGTGAAGACACTTGCAAAGTACTTATTAAGTTATCTGTGATTTCATTGTCCCCCATTACCACTTAACCAGCATTTTCCAGTAGTCCAATATCAACTATCACTTCTGTCCTACTCTTTGTATAACTGAAAAAGCTTTTATATCCTGCTTTAGATTTTTGGCTAGTTTACCCTCATGTTTCGTCTTTTTCCTTATAACTTTTTTAGTTGCCTTTTGTTGGATTTTAAAAGCTTCCTTATCATCCAACTTTTGCTGCCTTATATGACCTTTTCTTGACTTTTATGCAGTCCTTGTCAGCCATGGTTGCCTAGCCCTGACAATTGAGAACAAGTTTTTCTATCCTGCATCTTGTGTACTATTCCTAGAAGCTTCAACCATCTCTGCTCTGCCTTCATCCCCACCAGTAGCCCTCTCCAATCCACCTGGGCAAGCCCCTCTCCCATACCTCTGTAATTCTATTTATTCCATTGTGATACTGATACATGTGATTTATGCTTCTCCCTCTCAAATTGCAGTATGAATTCAATAATTATGATCACTGCCTCCTCAAGGTTCCTTTAATAAGATCTGGGTTGTTACACAACACCTAATCTAAGATAGCCTTTCCCTGAGTAGGTTCAAGCGCAAGCTGCTCTAAAAAGCCATTCTTATAGGCACACAACATATTCCCTGTCTTGCGATGCAATCTGACTTTCCCAATCTCCTTGCATATTGAAATTTACAATTGTGTCATTACCCTTATTACATGCCTTTTCCAGCTCCCTTTGCAGTCTACTATTTGGAGGCCTATATATGATTCCCATAATGGTATTTTCACCCTTGCAGTTTCTTAACTCCACCCACAAAAATTCAATATTCTTTGACCTTGTGTCACCTCTTTCTGAGGCGTAATTCCATTTCTTACCAACAGAGCCACATCACTGTCTATGCCTTCCTGTCTGTTCCTTCAATATTCTTTGATGTTAAACTCCCAACTATGACCTTCTATCAGCCACGACTCAGTGATGCCCACAACGCCATCCTAACCAAACTCTAATTGTGCCACTTCATCCACCTAATTCCGAATGCTACGTGCATTTAAATACAGCACCTTCAGTCCTGCAGTTCTTCATCCTTTTGAATTTTGCCTCTGTGGGACCATTTAACTCTTTGCTTTATCTGCATTTGTACCCAATCATTGGCTTGTCCTTACTTACATTCATGTTACACCTGTCATATACTTGTAACCCTGCGGGATCATCCTCAGCTCTATCTTACTGGTTCCTATTCCCTTGCCATATTGGTTTAAACCACTCCCAACAGCTCTAGTAAACCTGCCCAGAAGAATATTGGTCCCTCTCAGACTCAAGTGCAACCTGTCCTTTTTGTACAGGTCACACCTGCTCCAGAAGAGGTCTCAATTATCCAGAAATTTGAATCCCTGCCCTCTGCTCCAATTCTTCAGCCACATATTTATCTGCCATCTCATTCTATTCCTGTCCTCACTGTTGTGTGGCACAGGCGGCAATCCCAAGATTACTACCCTTTCACACCTGCTTCTCAGTTTGCTTTCTAACTCCCTGTATTCTGTTTTCTACTTATGTTGTTGGTACCAATATGTACCACAAGTTCTGACTGCTCACCCTCCCTTTTCCTGTACAGTGAGTTAAGGAAGAGGCTGAAGAGCAGGACCTCCAAGGTAGTTTTCTCTGGATTACTTATTCCCAATGCATTGTGCTAGTCAGAGCTGGGAAATGATAATAGTACATATGAATGAGTAGCTGAGGGAGTGGTTTCATGGTACAAGGTTTCAGATGTCTGAATCATTCAGATCTGTATAAAAAGGACTTTTTACGCCTGAACCCAAGGGGCACCAATACCCTTGCAGGCAGCTTTGCTCAAACTGTTGGGGAGGATTTAATCTAATTTGGTGGGGTGATGGGAACTGGAGTGATAGGGCTGATGATGGGGCAATTGGTATACAAGTCGATGCAGTGTGGAGTGAGACTGTGAGGAAGGGCAGGCAGATGACAGGGCAAAATTGCAGTCAGTGGGATAAGTTGCAGTGTAACAGGGAGACAAAATTGCAAAGAGCGACAAATACAGAACTGAAAGTGTTATATTTGAATGCACACAGAATACAAAAAAAAGGCAGTTGAACTTGTAGCACAGTTACAGATTCATAGGTATGACATTGTGGGCATTACTGAGTTATAGCTGAAAGGGGATCAACGTTCAGAGTTTAACATCCATTGTATTGAAAGGATGGGCAGATTGGTAGAGGGGATGGGGTGGCTCTGTTGGTAAAAAAGAAAGCAAATCCTCAGAAAGATGGAACATAGGATCGTAAAATGTAGAATAGTCATGGATAGATTGAGAAATTGCAAAGGTAAAAAGACCGTAATGGGAGTTACATACATGTCCCCAAATAGTAGCCAAATGAGGCATACAAATTTCAACAGGAATTAGAAAAGGCATGTAATGAAGGCAATGTTGCAATAGTCCTAGGGGTTTTCAATATGCAGATAGATTGGAAAGCTCAGGTTAGTGCTGGATCTCAAGAAAGGGAATTTGTAGATTGCTTTTGTGGTGACTTTTTAGAGCAGCTTGTAGTTGAGCTTGCTAGGAAAATGATAATTCTGGATTGGATATTGTGTAATGAGCCAGGTTTGATCAGAGAGCTTCAGTAAAGGGAATCTTTAAGAAGCAGTGATCATAGTATGATAGAATTCACTCTGCAGTTTAAGAGGGAGAAAATAAAGTCAGGTGTATCAGTTTTGCAGTGGAGTTAAGTGAGTTATAGAAGCATGAGACCGGAGCTGGCCAATGTTGATTGGAAATGGGACCCTGTTAGAGGTGACGGCAGAACTGGAGTTTTTGGGCCAATTCGGAAGGTGCAGGATAGATACATCCCAAAGATGAAGTATTCTAAAAGGAGGATGAGGCAACCTTGGCTGACAAGGGAAGTCAAAGACAGAAGGAAAGGAAAAGAGAAGACATACCATAGAGCAAAAATTACTGAGATGTTAGAGGATTGGTAAGCTTTTAAACACCAATGGAAGACAACTAAAAAAATTGGAGAGAAAAGATGAAAGAGAAGGTAAGATATCCAATAATATCAGAAGATACCAACATTTTTTCAAAGGTATAAAGAGTAAAAGGCAAGAGTGGATATTGAACCACAAGGCAATGATGCTGGATAGGTAGTAATGGGGGATAAAGAAATTGCAGATGAACTGAATAAGTATTTTGTATCAGTCTTTACTGCAGAAGACACCAGCAGTATGCCAGATATTCGAATGTGTCACAGGGCAGAAGTGAATGTGGTTGCTATTACTAAGGAGAAGTTGCTTGGGAAGCTGAAAGGTCTGAAAATAGATTAGTCACCTAGATGAATAAACTACACCCCAGGCTTCCGAAAGATGTAGCTGAAGTGAGTGTAGAGGCATTAGAAATTATCCTTTATGAGTTGCTAGGTTTAGGGATAGTTCTGGAGGACTGGAAAATTGAAATGTCACCCCATTCCTTCAGAAAAAAAGGAAATTGTGAGCCAGTTAGCCTCACTGAAGTGATTGGGAAGATACTGGAGTCCATTAATAAGGATGAGGTTTCAGGGTACTTGGTGCATGAAAAAGTAGGTCGTCAGCATGGTTTCTTTAAGGGAAAATTTTACCTGACAAATCTGTTGGAATTCTTAGAGGAAATAACAGGCAAGATAAACAAAGGAGAGTCAGTGCATGTTGTTTACTTGGATTTTCAGAAGATCTTTGACAAGGTGCTGCACCTGAAGCTGTTTTACGAGAGAAGGTCCCATGGTATTACAGGAAAAATAATAGCATAGTTAGAACATTGGCTGACTGTCCAGAGGCAAAGAGTGGGAATAAAGAGGGTTTTTTTCTGGTTGGCTGTCAATGACTAGTGGTCTGCGGTCTTCGGTACTGCTGTTCATGTTATACTGTATGCCAATGATTTGGATGATAGAATTGGTGGCTTTGTGGCCAGGTTTGCAGATAATACGAAGATAGGTGGAGAGACAAGTAGTTGAGGAAGCCAGGGGTCTGTAGGAGGACTTGGACAGATTGAGAGAATGGACAAAGAAGTGGCAGATGGAATGTAGTGTGGAGATGTGTATAGTCATGCACTTTGGAAAAGGACTAAAGGCATAGACTATTTTCTAAATGGGCAGAAAATTCAAAAATCAGAGGTCCAGAGGGACTTGGGAGTCCTTGTGCAGGATTTCCTAAAGGTTAACTTGTAGATTGAGTCATTGGTGAGGAAGGCAAATGCAATGTTAGCCTTAATTTGAGGGGACTAGAATATAAGAGCAAGGAGTTCAGAAGAATTAGAGGGAATCTCATTTAAACCTATTGAATATTGAAAGGCCAAGACAGAGTGGATGTGGAGAGGATTATTCCTATAGTGAGTAAGTCTAGGGCCAGAGGACACAGCCTCAGAATAGAGGGATGTTCATTTTAGACAGAATTGTGAAGGAATTTCTTAGCCAGAGGGTGCTGAGTCTATGGAATTCATTGCCACAGATGGTTGTGATGGCCAAGTCATTGAGTATATTTAACATGGAGGTTGATGGGTTCTTGGTTAGGACTTCAAAGGTTATAGGGAGAAGAAAATAGAATGGGATTGAAGGGTGTTAATAAATCAGTATATTGGAATGGTGGCACAGACTCAGTGGGTTGAATGGCCTAATTCTGCTCATGTCTTATGGTCTTTGGAAGTGCTGAGAAACCTGATCCTTTGGAAAACTTTGAACTTGAATTGGAATTTTATGAAACTGCTGCAATTTGGAAAAAATATTTAAAATGTTCACAAAATATATTTATAAAATGATACTGACTCTGGTTTGCTTATAATTCACTTCTTTAGGAGGCTTCCTGAGATTCTTTTTAGAACTTTTTTTCAGAAAGTAATCAGAAAATTTAACTGCTAACTTGGAAATTTTAAAATTTCCTTAAGCACAAGAATTTGTTTGTTTCTCCTGACCTCCGAAAACTTGCTTCTAATTACACTAAATTATCAGAGTGCTATCTTTGCAAAATACACATATCTTTGAAATAGATTAATAATATTTAAAAATATTGGATTGATTCTATGTTGATTGATTCTAAATAGATTTCAGTTCCATATAACAGCTGCTGCCATTTCTCCATTCCTTGATGTATGAAAAGTTTTCAGGATCAGAGGTGTAAAGGGACTTGAGAGTCCTTGTGCAGGATTCCCTAAAGGTTAACATAAAGGTTGAGTCAGTGGTAAGGAAGCAAATGAAATGTTAACATTCATTTTAAGAGCATTAAAATATAAAAACAAGAATGTAATAATGAGGTTTTATAAGGCATTAGTCAGGCTACTCTTGGAGTATTGTGAGCAGTTTTGGGCCCCTTATCTAGGAAAGGCTATGTTTGAATTGGAGAGGGTCCAGAGAACATTCACAAGAATGATCCCAAGAATAAAAGGGTTAATGTATGAGGCACATTGTAGGAGCATTGTAAGAAAGATGGATGAGCTTAAAGCGTGGATTGATACCTGGAATTATGATGTTGTAGCTATTAGTGAAACATGGTTGCAGGAAGGGTGTGTTTGGCAACTAAATATTCCTGGATTTAGTTGCTTCAGGTGTGATAGAGTAGGAGGGGCCAGAGGAGGAGGTGTTGCATTGCTTGTCCGAGAAAATCTTATGGCGGTGCTTTGGAAGGATAGATTAGAGAGCTCCTCTAGGGAGGCCATTTGGGTGGAATTGAAGAATGGGAAAGGTGCAGTAACACTGATAGGAGTGTATTATAGGCCACCTAATGGGGCGCGTGAATTGGAAGAGCAAATGTGTAAGGAGATAGCAGATATTTGTAGTAAACACAAGGTGGTGATTGTGGGAGATTTTAATTTTCCACACGTAGACTGGGAAGTTCATTCTGTAAAAGGGCTGGATGGTTTAGAGTTTGTGAAATGTGTGCAGGATAGATTTTTGCAACAATACATAGAAGTACCGACTAGAGATGGGGCACTGTTGGATCTCCTGTTAGGGAATGCGATAGGTCAGCTGACAGATGTATTTGTTGGGGAGCACTTCGGGTCCAGTGATCACAATAGCATTAGCTTCAATATAATTATGGAGAAGGACAGGACTGGACCTAGAGTTGAGATTTTTGATTGGAGAAAGGCTAACTTTGAGGGGATGCGAAGGGATTTAGAGAGAGTGGATTGGGTCAAGTTGTTTTATGGGAAGGATGTAATAGAGAAATGGAGGTCATTTAAGGGTGAAATTATGAGGGTACAGAATCTTTATGTTCCTGTTAGGGTGAAAGGAAAGGTTAAAGGTTTGAGAGCACCATGGTTTTCAAGGGATATTAGAAATTTGGTTCAGAAAAAGAGGGATGTCTACAATAGATATAGGCAGCATGGAGTGAAGGAATTGCTCGAGGAATATAAAGAATGTAAAAGGAATCTTAAGAAAGAGATTAGAAAAGCTAAAAGAAGATACGAGGTTGGTTTGGCAAATAAGGTGAAAGTAAATCCGAAAGGTTTCTACAGTTATATTAAAAGCAAGAGGATAGTGAGGGATAAAATTGGCCCCTTAGAGAATCAGAGTGGTCAGCTATGTGTGGAACCGAAGGAGATGGGAGAGATTTTGAATGATTTCTTCTCTTCGGTATTCACTAAGGAGAAGGATATTGAATTGTCTAAGGTGTGGGAAACAAGTAAGGAAGTTATGGAACCTATGACAATTAAAGAGGTGGAGGTACAGGCGCTTTTAAGAAATTTAAAAGTGGATAAATCTCCGGGTCCTGACAGGATATTCCCCAGGACCTTGAGGGAAGTTTGTGTAAAAATACCAGGAGCACTGACGGAGATCTTTAATATGTCATTAGAAACGGGGATTGTGCCGGAGGATTGGCGTATTGCTCATGTGGTTCCATTGTTTAAAAAGTGTTCTAGAAGGAAGCCTAGCAATTATAGACCTGTCAGTTTGACATCAGTGGTGGGTAAATTAATGGAAAGTATTCTTAGAGATAGTATTTATAATTATCTGGATAGACGGGATCTGATTAGAAGTAGCCAGCATGGATTTGTGCGTGGAAGGTCATGTTTGACAAACCTTATTGATTTTTTTGAAGAAGTTACGAGGAATGTTGACGAGGGTAAGGCAGTGGATGTAGTCTATATGGACTTCAGCAAAGCCTTTGACAAAGTTCCACATGGAAGGTTAGTTAAGAAGGTTCAGTCGTTAGGTATTAATGCTAGAGTAATAAAATGGATTCAACAGTGGCTAGATGGGAGATGCCAGAGAGTAGTGGTGGATAATTGTTTATCGGGATGGAGGCCGGTGACTAGCGGGGTGCCTCAGGGATCTGTTTTGGGCCCAATGTTGTTTGTAATATACATAAATGATCTGGATGATGGGGTGGTAAATTGGATTAGTAAGTATGCCGATGATACTAAGGTAGGAGGTGTTGTGGATAATGAGGTGGATTTTCAAAGCTTGCAGGGAGATTTATGCCGGTTAGAAGAATGGGCTGAATGTTGGCAGATGGAGTTTAATGCTGAGAAGTGTGAGGTTCTACATTTTGGCAGGAATAATCCAAATAGAACATACAGAGTAAATGGTAGGGCATTGAGGAATGCAGAGGAACAGAGAGATTTAGGAATAACTGTGCATAGTTCCCTGAAAGTGGAGTCTCATGTAGATAGGGTGGTGAAGAGGGCTTGGAACGCTGGCCTTTATAAATCAAAGCATTGAGTACAGAAGTTGGGATGTAATGCTAAAGTTGTACAAGGCATTGGTAAGGCCAAATTTGGAATATTGTGTGCAGTTCTGGTCACCGAATTATAGGAAAGATATCAATAAATTAGAGAGAGTGCAGAGACGATTTACTAGGATGTTACCTGGATTTCAGCACTTAAGTTACAGAGAAAGGTTGAACAAGTTAGGTCTCTATTCATTGGAGCGTAGAAGGTTGAGGGGGGATTTGATCGAGGTATTTAAAATTTTGAGAGGGATAGATAGAGTTGACGTGAACAGGCTGTTTCCATTGAGAGTAGGGGAGATTCAAACTAGAGGACATGATTTGAGAGTTAGGGGGCAGAAGTTTAAGGGAAACACGAGGGGGTATTTCTTTACTCAAAGAGTGATAGCTGTGTGGAATGAGCTTCCTGTAGAAGTAGTAGAGGCCAGTTCAGTTGTGTCATTTAAGGTAAAATTGGATAGGTATATGGACAGGAAAGGAGTGGAGGGTTATGGGCTGAGTGTGGGTAGGTGGGACTAGGTGAGATTAAGGGTTCGGCACGGACTAGGAGGGCCAAGATGGCCTGTTTCCGTGCTGTGATTGTTATATGGTTATATGTTATATTTGAAATCTCTGGCCTCTACTTGCTGGAGTTGAGATGAATGAGGGGGAATCTCATTGAAACCTGGGGAATATTGAAAGGCCTAGATAGAGTGGATGTGGAAAAGATGTTTCCTACAAAGGGAAAATCTAGGTGCAGGGGGCACAGCCTCAGAATACAAGGACGTTCCTTTAGAACAGAGATGCCAAAGAAATTCATTAGTCAGAGGTTGGTGAATCTGTGGAATTCATTGCTACAGGCAGCTGTGGAGGCCAAGTTATTGGGTGGTTATTAAGTTATTTAAGTGGTGGTTGATAGGTTCTTCAATCACAAACAAGAGAAAATCTGCAGATGCTGGAAATCTGAGTACCTCAGATCCGAGCGTTGATAGGTTCTTGATTAGAAAGAGTGTCAAAGGTTACAGGGAGATGCAGGAGAATGGGGTTGAGAGCAATAATAAATAAGCCAAGGTAGAATGGAAGAGGAGTCTCAATGGGCTAAATGGCCTAATTCTGCTCCTATGTCCTATGACATTAAAACTTTGTTTTGTTAAGAAGAGATTGTGAGTTGACTGCAGTGCCGATAGTTGCATGAACTCTCCACTACCCCCCACCCCACCACCACTCCTTTATCATTTCCTATCAGTCACCTTATGTACAGACACACCTGTAACTTGTATTATTTTGTGGGCATATATGTAATCTATCTATATAAGATGTTTTATGTATTTATATTTGTTGTGTTCTTATCTTACTCTGTTACTTACTGCATTGCATCTGCAGTAACAACTATTTGGGGCTCCTTTGCACTTGTGTACTGGAATTGACGTTAAACAATCTTGAACTGGTTAACATGACATTTGTCTTATTCTCTGGCTTCTTTCAAAGGAAAGGGAAGTTCCTTTTTAATTTTGAAAACTATGGAGCTACAGCCCAAGATTTTGTTGAATGGATGAAAAAGTAAGTGTTGATTCTTTGAGCAATACTCACGCCTATAAATAATCACATTAATTTTTCCAGCTTATTTTTTACAATAATAAATGCTTCACAGCTTAAAATTTACAAACCTACCTTTGGTGGTGGTCTAACTACACTCAATGGCCACTTCATTAAGTACACCTGTACATCTGCTTGATAATGCAAATATCTAATCAGACAATCATGTAGCGAAAACTAAATGCAAAAAAAGAATGTAGACATGGTCAGGAGTTTCACTTGTGGCTCAGACTAGACATCAGAATGGAAAGAAGTATGAACTAAATGATGTTGACCGTGGAATGATTGGTGCCAGGCGAGGTGGTTTGAGCACCTCAGAACCTGCTGACCTTCTGGGATTTTCATGCACAAAAGTCTCTAGGGTTTACATAGAATGGTGTAGAAAAAAGACCAATTCTGTGAGCAAAAATATTTTAATGAGAGAGGTCAGAGGAGAATGGCCAGACTGGTTCATGGTGACGGTAACTCAAATCAACCACGCGTTACAAAAGTGGTGTGCAAATGAGCATCTTGAATGCACAACATGATGGACTACAGCAGTAGTAGAACACACCAGGTTGCACTTCTGCACATAATAAGGTGTCCAGTTAGTGTATATTGGGTCGTCCCACTGTCTCTGCCTGCTTCTGCCCACTGAACTCATGTCCTCACACCCCTACTCCATTCTATCACCCTTGCTTCAGTCCATTCCCACCTATATCCATGACATTCCTCATGCTCTCGATCTTGCTAGCTTTCAATTCCCTGGCCCTGACCACCTCATTTTCACAATGGATATCCAGACCCTATACAGTTCTATATCACATCAAGAAGGCCTTAGAGCTCTCTGCTTCCTTCTCAGTGGAAGAATCAACCAAGTTCCCTCCACCCTCCTCTGTCTGCCAGAATTGGTCCTCATCCTCAAGAATTTCTCTCTCAGCTCCTCCCACGTTCTCCAGATCCATGGGCACCCACATGGCCCCAGCCCCAGAGCTCAAAAAAAGCAACATAATAGACTTTTAACAGTGTAAACCAGCAAGTTATTTGTTATGTCTCCCCTTTCCCTGTGAAATAGAGACAACTCTTTCTCCCTTATTATTCGCCTGTGGTATGTTGAATGCCAGGTGAACTATGTTGTCTTTGGACACAAGTCTGTGTCTTTACTGTTGCTTTGCTCATGATTGAGTGCTCAGTGGTGGTTGCCGAAGCTTTTTTTTGCCGGTGGAGAGAGGGGGGATTGTTGCTTGCTGCCGCTTAGGCACAGGAGGGAGGGAAGCTGGGAGTTGGGATCTTTCGGGTTCCAACATTTAACTGCCGTTCGTTCTTTGGAGTACTCTGTTTTCATGGATCGTTGCAAAGAAAAGGCACTTCAGGATGTACATTGTATACTTTTCTCTGACATTAAATGTACCTTTGAAACCTTTTCTATGGCTATGGAGAACACTCCATGTTCCAAGTCTTCTTTGGTAATGCTCTCCAACTTTTCTTTCACTACATTGACAACTGCATTGGGGCTACTTCATGCACCCATGCTGAGCTCGTGCCAATTTCATCAACCTTGTCTCCAACTTCCACACTGCCCTTAACTTCACTTGATCCATTTTTGATGTCTCCCTCTCCTTTCCCGATCACCTGTCTCCATATCTGGCGACAAACTGTCAGCCACCATCTTTTATAAACCTACCAGTTCCACAGCTATCTTGACTATACCTCTTCAATTCAATTCATATCAAATCAAATCAATGGCTGATTGGTTCCATTTATTACCTGAGAATGTATACAGTGTACAACCTGAAATACTTGTCTTCACAAACCTCCACGAACATCAGAACTCCAAAAAAAGCAATGACAGAAAAACATTAGAACCGCTGTAGCGATGTACTACATACAGAGCTAGAAACAACAACACACAGTCGGTAAGTCGTTTCGAGACGAGTTTATTCAAACTTCATGGCGCTGGCTTTTAATCCCTAGTTCCTGCCCTCTCCGGGCAGAAATGATGTCAGAGGTGCATTACCAAAGTCTCTCCCCGCACACGGGCTATTTGTGAGCTGGTTCGCCTGCACAGAAAGTGGATCACCACACCGCAAAGCTCCCCTCTCCCCCTCCCCCATACAAGCAGCAGCAAGCATTAACCTTCCCCCTTCCCACCTTTTTCAGCAAAAAGCATCAGCGCCCACCACCCACCAAACAATTGCAAAGCACTAAGGGACCATGATCTGCAGTCAACAAAAACTGTTGTTTAGCCGACAGTTTGACATGCCACCAGCTCTCTCTCACTAACAAGGGACAGAGAGGTGTCACCCATTTCACAGGGAAAGGGGGAGACTAACAGTCACTGTTACGATGCTACAGTCTACCGCGATGGTTTTTATTCTGAGATTCTCCGACTTGAGAATCGGCAACAAACTCTCCCCACCATTTAGAGAAAGTGGTCATTCGACTACAGAGACCTCCATTCGCAGCATCTGTGCCACAAAATTCTGCTGTTTCTTCTCCTGCGATACGTCAGTTGGCACCAGTGGCCTGGAGTCAGTCGTCCACAGAGCCGTACCTGGAGAATGTCAGGAACGGCCTGTCGGTCGGTGAGCTCCAAGAGCAGGAAATGATCGCCATGAACTAAACGCAGTAGACATCAGTAGAACCCCAGCCACCCTGAGAGGATAAAGAGACATTAAAGAGAGGAATTTAAGCTGGTTCCACAGATGAGCTCGAAGAGGCAGTATTTGGTGCCATCTTAACTCTGTCCAATTCAATTAAATTCAAGTTTAATTGTCATTCAACCATACATGAAAACTATGAATACAGCCAAATGAGACAGCATTACTCTGGGGTCAAGGTGCAAAACACCATTCCAACAGTCACACACAAGAGCATATTTATTGAATAATGTAGCCGCCATGACACTGTGGCTTGACGCTGAGTTCTCACACAAACCTATGTAGAATAACAGACCTCCCAATCCACCAGGGTCATCTCTCCACCGGCCCCAACACCCAACCCGGCATCTGCTAGGCAATACTATGACTTAGAGGCCCAGTACAGGCACATATAGAATATTAGTAAAAACGCAACCAAACAAATATATATGTATATAGTCCAGACCCATCTTGTTGACCTATCAGTTGAAATCTTCAGTCGACCACCACTGCAGTGTGCCACCCCCGGTAGAGCACAATTACTCTGACACCTCTCCCCAGCAGCTGAAAAGCAAGCTTGGGGCCCGAGTCCATTGAATGCTGCCAAAGTAATCTGCAGTCAGCCTCAGTAGAGCTTGTTTTCTGCCAAGCGAAACCCTGGGAGGGCAACATCGTCTTTGTTCTGGATGCTGCACCATATCACTCACGGTGAAGAGCAACAGCTTTTGACTCCTCACTCTGGCACTGCATACAGGCAACACCAGTGTCCTCTGTCTTGGGTCAGTCTTTCAAGTTGTCCCAAGGTATAGCCCCTCTTTGAAGATCTTTCCTCTCCCAGGAATAAGGACTTCAGAGCTTCTGCTGGCATTTCAGTAGCTCTGAGTTTTTACAGGAAAACCTACTAGCCCCATGCCCAACACTCTCCCTTTGGCAGCTGGGTTTGGGACTGTCCATGGCAGAGTTCGTCTAGACAATACCGAACCATTAATTTGTCTGGTCCCATTGACCTGCACCTTGACCATAGCCCTCCCCCTCCATACCCCGCCTATCAATGTACTTATCCAAATTTCTCTTCGACATTACAGTTGAGCCTGCTTCCACCACTTCTACTGGCAGCACATTCCACACTCTCACCACCCTCTGAGTGAAGAAGTTCCCTCTCATGTTCCCCTTAAACATTTCACCTTTTACCTTTAACCTATGATCTCTAATTCTAGTCTCACCTTTTTCACAGTGAAAAAAGCTTGCTTACATTTACTCTATCTGTACTCCTTATAATTTTGTATACCTATTGTTATCTTGCACCTATCTTTTATTTTTGTCCATGTGAATGTTAATCTGGACAAGCTGTATTCATTCAACCTTAAGAAGATTTGCTCATAATGTTAAAAATAAATGCTCTTGTGATGTGGAGGGTATTGGTCACATCAAAGGGTCAAACAACAGCTTGTCCTGTGATTTATCTTGTGCATACATTTACTTAATGCAGTTGCATTTGCTTTTTCCATCAGCCCGCAGGCTCCACAGCCAAAGGCTCCAGAGGTCTCGTGGGCAGATCAAGACTCTGCAGTGTTCCATTTAACAGACGATAGCTTCGATCACTTCTTGAAGGAACATTCATCAGTGCTTGCCATGTTTTATGCCCCCTGTAAGTTACAGCTTGAGTTTAAATAGTCTTTTTCTTTGTCGCCTATACACATATCTGTAAGAGTTATGGAAATTCAACATTAGTTGCTTGTTTTTAAGGTTCAAAGTTAAAAGGTTCATTTTTTATCAAAGTATGTATGCAATATACAACTTTGAGATTCTTCTTCTCCAGATAGCCACGAAACAAAGAATATCATTGAATTAAGTTAACAGACGGACATACTTTATTGATCCCGAGGGAAATTGGGTTTTGTTACAGCTGCACCAAACAAGAATAATGTAGAAATATAGCAATATAAAACCATAAATAATTAAATAATAATAGGTTAATCATGCCAAGTGGAAATAAGTCCAGAACCAGCCTATTGGCTCAGGGTGTCTGACACTCCAAGGGAGGAGTTGTAAAGTTTGATGGCCACAGGCAGGAATGACTTCCTATGTCACTCAGTGTTATATCTCAGTGGAATGATTCTCTGGCTGAAAGTACTCCTGTGCCTAACCAGTACATTATGGAGTGGATGGGAGTCATTATCCAAAATGGCATGCAACTTGGACAGCATCCTCTTTTCAGACACCACCGTCAGAGAGTCCAGTTCCACCCCAACAACATCACTGGCCTTACGAATGAGTTTGTTGATTCTGTTGATGTCTGCTACCCTCAGCCTGCTGCCCCAGCACACAACAGCAAACATGATAGCTCTGGCCACCACAGACAGTTAAAAAAGAGATAGCAAACCCACACCCACCACACACAAAAAAAAACAGCAACACGATCATTAATGGCCCAAACCCTCTCCCCTCGCATAAAACGCAGCAAGAACATTGGTCCCCAAACCCCATTCCCATACACAAAAAAAAAGCAACAAGAACTTCAATCATCCCAAACCCCTGCACAAAAAACCTAACAAAAGTGCAAAAGGGACATCAATCCCCAAAACTCCTCCCCCTGCACAAAAAGCAATGAAAAAGAATGGGCAACAACACAGAACATAAAAATCATAAATCTGAAGAAGCCCATAGCCATAGTCCAAATCCATAAACACAGAACCTCTGTAGTATCGTGCAACAGATGGAATGAGAGAGACATGGCTCGAGTGCAGAGATCTACCTTTCGGCAACAGCGATAGGCTATACAGGCCCTTTGTACAGCAGCAGAATAGGTGCTGAACCCTTGCTCACCTTCCACATTCACCTCAATGTTTCAATCTTCCCATCATTTTAATTGGCAGAATTGGCTCATCAATAGAATTTAACTATGGGTTTTTCCAATTTGTACTTGCAACAGAAGTCTCTGCTTTCTACAATGAATTCTGTAGAATCAAGTCTAACTCGATTTTTTAATGTATCAAAAGGGCAGGTAGGTAGGCAGAGGGGTAGACATGGCTCTTTTGATTAAAAAGTGAAATCAAATGCTTAGAAAGGTGACATAGGATCACAAGGTGTAGAATCGTTGTGGATAGAGCTAAGAAACCATAAGGTTAAAAAGATTCTGATGGGAGTTATAAACAGAATCCTAAACGGTACTAAAGAGATAATCCGCAACTTACAACAGGAGATAGAAAATGCATCTCAAAAGGGCAATGTTGTGATAGTCATGAGGAATTTCTGTATGCAGGTAGATTGGGACAATCAGGTTGATGCAGAGGGCAAAGTTGTAAAATGCCTACAAGATGGCTTTTAGAGCAGCTTTTGGTTGAGCCCACTAGGAGATTGGATATCCTGGATTGGGTATTGTGAAATGAACTTGAATTGATTTGAGAGCTTAAGATAAAGGAACCCTTAGGGGCTAGTGCTCATAATATGACAACATGCACTCTGCAATTTGAGAAGGAGAAGCTAAAGTCAGATGTATCAGAATTACGGAGGCATGAAAGAGACGTTGCCCAGGATTGATTGCAAAAGAATACTGGCAGCCATGATGCCAGAGCAGCAATGGCTAAAATTTTTGGAAGCAGTTTGGAAGACACAAGATATATGCATCCCAAAGAGGAAGAATGTATTATAAAGGGACCATAGCTAACAAGAGAAGTCAAAGCAGACATAAAAGCCAAAGAGAGTACAATAGAGCAATGATTAGTGGGAAGTTAGAATGGGAAGTTTTAGAAAAATAACTGAAGGCAATTAAAGTCATAAAGAAGGAAAGAATGCAATATGAAGGTAAGCTAGACAATAGTATTAAAAAGGATACAAAAAGTTTCTTCAGAGAGGCAAGAGTAGATATTGGACTGCTGGAAAATTATGCTGAAGAGGTAGTAATTGTGCTGGGGAGACAAGGAAATGGCAGGTGAATGGAATAAGTTCACTGTGAAACACCATAGCAGTAGCCAGAAGTTTAAGAGCGTCAGGCGGCAGAGAGTATGTGAAGTTGCCATTACTAGGGAGAAGGTTCTTCAGAACCTGAAAGATCTGAAAGTAGATAAGTCACCTGGACCAGATGCCTACACTCCAGCGTTCTGAAACAGGTGGCCAAAGAGATTATGGAGGCATTAATAATGATCTTTCAGGAATTGGTTGATTCTGGCATGGTTCTGGAGTACTGGAAAGTTGCAAATGTCATTCCACTCTTCAAGAAGGGAGAGAGGCTGAAGAAAGGAAACTATTGGCCAGTGTGTCTGACCTCAGTCATTGGGAAGATGTTGGAATGATATGGTTTTGAGGTACTTGGGAACACATGATAAAATAAGCTATAGACAGCATGGCTTCTTTAAGGAAAAATATTGTCTGACAAATCTGTTGGAATTCTTTGAAGAAATAACAAGCTGAATAGACAAAGGAGAATCGGTGTGTGTGTGTACTTGTAGTTTCAGAAGGCCTTTGACAAGGTGCCACACATGAGGCTTCTTAAAAAGTTAAGAGCCCATGGTATCGAAAGAAAAGTACTAGCATGGATGGAACATTGTCTGACTGGCAGGAGACAAAGATGAGAATAAAGTGAGTTTTTTTCTGGTTAGCTGCCAGTGATTGGTGGTGTTCCTCAGGGGTCTGTGTTGGGACAGCTTTTTACATTATATATCAATGATTTAGATGATGGAAGTGATGACTTCGAGGGCAAGTTTGCAGATAACATGAAAATAGGTGGAAGGGCATGTAGTTTTGAGGAAGTAGAGGGGCTACAGAGAACTTTGACAGATTAGGAGAAAGGGCAAAGAAGTGGCAAATGAAATACAGTGATGGAACGTATATGGTCATTCACTTTGGTAGAAGAAATGAAAATGTAGATTGTTTTCTAAATGGAGAAACAATTCAAAGATCTGAAGTGCCAGAGGTACTTGGGAGTCCTTGTACAAGTTCACTAAAAATTAATTTGTAAGTTGTTTCAGTGGTATAGAAGGCAAATGTGAATTTAGCTTTCATTTTGAGAAGACTAGAATATAAAAGCAAGTATGTAATTTGAGGCTTTATAAAGCTCTAGTGAGGCCTCACTTGGAGTATTGAGACCCCTTATATTTTTGGGCCCCTTATATAAAAAAGATGTGATGACATTGGAGATGGTTCCAAGGAGGTTTGTAAAAATTATTCCAGGATTGAAAGGCTTATCGTCTGAGGAGTGTTTGATGGCTCTGGGCCTGTACTCACTGGAATTCTGAAAGTGAGGTTGACCTCATTGAAACCTATCAAATTTTTTTAAGCTGGTTTTCATCGTGCTGTGATCTGTTTTCTTTATGAATGGACGGGTTGGAGAGATCAGTTGACCTTTGCCCAGAACCTTAAGCCTCCTACCAAATCCCAGACCAATGAAGGGAAAAGATCCCTCAGAATGTCTGCTTTGCATTTTCTAGTACTCTTATCCCTTCTCAAAAAGAGTTATAAATGATCAGGCAAGATTGCAAACTCTGGCTGCTGCCACTAATGCTGTTGTAACCTTAGCTTCCACATACAGGTGCATCAGTATCATAGCAGTTAGCATGACACTATTACAGTTTGGGGCGTTGGAGTTCGGAGTTAAATTCCAGTGTCCTCTGTATGTAAGTTTGTATCTTCTTCCTGTGGGCACATGGGTTTTCTCCAAGTTCCTAACACAATCCAAAGGCAGTCTAGAAACATAGAAAATAGGTGCAGGAGTAGGCCATTTGGCCCTTCGAGCCTGCACCGCCATTCAGTATGATCATGGTTGATCATCCACCTCAGAATCCTGTGCCTGCTTGTTTGTAGGTTAATTGGTCATTGTAAATTGTCCTGTGAATAGACTATGGTTAAATTGGTAGGTTGCTGAGAGGCATGGCTTGTTGGGCCAGCCTGTTCAATGCTGTATCTCTAAATAAGTAAAATAAATATTACTGGGTCTTGATTGCATGGTGGCATTTTAGCAATGAGAGAGACTAGATGGCAGCAATCCACAGTGTCTTGGAGCTGAGCCAGAAAGCTAAACAAAGTCAGGCACTGAAATCATGAGTTAATCAATACAACACTCGTTATTGGCGGTACTTGAATTAGGGACAATGGGAGCTAAACAGCAGCACAGTTTGTGGCTTAATCACATTTCAGCAAGAAGTGACATCAGACCGAGCCTCTTCCTCAGCGAGGAGCTGATAAAATCTGACAGGTTTAGTCCTCGCCAGCTATTATTTCCACATTCTGTGCATTGTGGTTGCCAAGTGAAATGAATTCTTGAGGCTTTTTGGGAAAGCAGACATTACACAAAGCTGTTTCTTCCATCCTAAATGTGGCAACGAAGATGCAAAGAAGTTAGGTGCTATGCCCTAGTGATCATTTTCAGTCTTCCCTGGCTGATTGTATATAATAGCAAATTTTCACTAAATTGTTGCCCAATTACTTTGTTACACTTGCTCTAAAAATCTCTTGATTTCAATCTTGAATGCACTCAATGATTGTCAACAGCATTCTGCAAAGAAGTACATTCTCTGAGTGAGGAAATCAAACTACTGACCACGGCAAAATAATCAACAGAGAAATGACAAGCACCTGTAACTTACTTGCCCACGCAGAGGCATATTGAATCTCCCCATAAAAAGCTAACAGATGATGCCAAAGAAAAGGACTATGTCAGGAAGAAAGGAATTAAATGTTCTCTGGAGGGTCTGAAGAAACTAGGTTTATTCTGTTGGATGGCAGGGCTCAGTAGCATAGCAGTTAGCATAATGCATTGCAGCGACCTGGATTCAATTTCTACCACTGTCTGTAATGAGTTTATACGTTCTCCCCGTGATTGTATCATTTCCTCTGGGTGTTCAGGTTTCCTCGCAGACTCCAAAGACATATGGTTAGGGTTGGTAAGTTGTGGGCATGCTATGTTAGCAATGGAAACATGGGTACACTTGTGGGCTGCCCCCAGCACATTCTCAGAGTCGTTGACGCAAGCACTATATGTTTTGATGTGCGCACGACAAAGAAAGCTAATCATCTTCTATTTAATATATGTATTATATAACCGTACACAGTAAGAAACTCCCAATGATGTGGGTTAGGGAATGATCAGTAACAAAAAGACACAGCCAAGAAAAATTGACAAAGTTTGAAGTGAAATGTGATCACATAGCAAATTATGACCTGTACAATGTGAAGACAGAATTGAAGCAGATTTAATACTGATTCTATTGGAGAAAAGTGTGTGAAAATAGAGAGAAGTAAGTTCAAAATGGATAGCTTTCATAGAACCAGACATAACCTCTTGTAATGATATATATTTTCTTATAATCTGCTAATAAATAGGCTGAATGTATTTTATAACTACTGAGGTATCTATTAAAATGAGATAAATATACTTCAAACCTTGTCCTCTGTAAAGAGATTTAAAATCCAGGTTCTTGACTATCGCCTGATAGGACTCACATCGACAGTGATGAAATGCTTTGAGAAGTTGGTTATGACTAGACTGAACTTCTGCCTCAGCAAGGACCTAGACCCATTACGATTTGCCTATCGCCACAATAGGTCAACAGCAGACACAACCTCAACGGCTCTCCACACGACTTTAGACCACCGAGACAACACAAACACCTACGTCAGTGTAGTGTTCTCGTGCAGGGTGTAGAAACTCTGAACTAACACCAAGTTAAACCGAAGTCAATGAAGACAGGATCGCAGTAAGATTAACCGTATACTGTTCACTCTTCCACATTAACGTATGTTGAAAACTGTTGATAAAACAATGCAAAGTATATACAGTATTTTTTTCCTTCTTGGCATCACATTTACATCATAAATACTTGTAAAAGTAAAATGACAACAAACTATATTACATTAAAGTACAACATACAGTCAGAATCTACCTACGCCATCAACAGCTTTAAATACACTTCAACACAAACTATCCAGCAACGCTTTCAATAGCACAAGAAAATAAACTTTATCAACCATCATTTCTTTTAACAGAAACAGCGTTAACATTTTTACTGCAACATATCGACTGTCATATGAACTTACGGCATTGCCACTGTGATGATTCTTATTGCGTAGAAATGGAACTTTTCTCACGCTGCTCCTGCACACACAAGCCCCCTCCTTCCCATTTCTCCAAACCGGTATTTACCCTCAAGACGCGACGAAACCGGGTGTGACGTCATCACATGCCGCAATACATCACAGATAATGATAATGAACAACTGCAACGTAGTTATCAACCTTAACTTTAACTAGAAAATAATTACAAACGAATTACTAAAACAAAAATGTAATAAAGCTAAACAAATGTCTTAAGGGTAACACAGTCAGGATGCTGTTCATTGACTATGGCTCAGCATTTAATACCATCATTCCCACAATCCAGATTGAGAAGTTGTAGAACCAGGGTCTCTGTACCTCCCTCTGGAATTGGATCCTCAGCTTCCTATCCAGAAGACCACAGTCTGTGTGGATTGCTGACGATCAACTCTGGCACACCTCAGGGGTGTGTGCTTAGCCCACTGCTCTACTCTCTATATACCCATAACTGTCTGGCTAGGCATAGCTCAAATACCACCTATAAATTTGCTGACGATACAACCATTGCTGGTAGAATCTCAGGTGGTGACAAGAGGGTGTACAGAAGTGGTCACCAACCTTTTTAAGCCCAAGATCCCCTACCTTGGCCTTAATGAAAGGTAAGATCTACCTACTAAATCGTTTAGAGAAAAAACGGCTCAGATTGTACTTCCAACTTAAGGCCTTTTATTTGGGCTAATTGTATTTGAATTACATAAAATGCTTTTGTCAAACTTTCAAATTAATTCAACCAAGAAAACACTGTAACTAGCATATCAAACAGGCCATAGCTGTCTTTCTTTAAGAATATTACAATACTTCATACCTTTAATTCTGTTTCATTATTTAATTTTATTTCAACATGAAAAATAAATGAATAAAAATCGACTGTTGCGTTCAGTGTGATGACTGGAGCTGAATACTTCCTGCTAGTTTCCTGAAATTTGGCTCATAACTACAGGCAGCCAGTCTGAGACAGTCTGTGAGGTGTCTGTCAGTAAGGCAGCTCCTGTACTTCGATATAATAATTTTCATCTGTGAAAATGCAATTTCACACAGATAACTTGACTCAAAGTAGGCACTGACCTTTAGTGCACATGTGTTGAGATGAGGAAACTTCTCCCTGCTGACAAGCCCCCAAAAGTCACTTTCCCTTGATCTTGCTTTAAGCTCGATATCATTTTGCAAATCAATTATTTCCATTTCAATATCACTTGGCACACCAAATACTTGCTGGAATTTGGCTGCTATCTGTTCTATATCGATCAGCAGAAATGGGTTTGAAATAAATGCAGCAATATCTTTCATGCGTTTAACTCCCCAAAACACCGATCGAACTCTATTGCCAGTTTGTCTAGGTAAGCACAGTACCGCTCAAGGCGAAAAGCATTTTTTTCCTTGATGGCCTGTAACATTTTCTCCAAGTTGGGAAAGTGTGTCAGCCTCCCATTCTTTAAATTTGAAATCCAAACACCGAGCTTGGCCTTAAATGCATTTACTGTGCTTATCATGTGGGGCAGGTGTCGATCTTTACCTGTGAGATCATTGTTAAGTGCGTTTAATTTAGCCATTAGGTCTGCCAGAAACCCTAAGTTCAGTAGCCACGCATCATCTGATAGTTCCTTGTGCTCCTCATTTCTTGTCGACAGAAAAGTCTTTTATCTCAGGCAGCAAGTCAACAAATCTTTGCAGCACTTTGCTGCAACTCAACCACCGAACATCAGCATGAAGAATTATGTCTCCGTAAGCGGCATCGAGCTCATCCAATAATGCCTTGAATAAGCGGTGCTGAAGCGCTTTTGCTTGAATCAAGTTTATCAGTTTGACCACAAGTGTCATTGCCACCAGTTTATAAATGGGATGTCGTGTTCACAGACATTTTTTAAACTCATTGTATCCTCACCTCTCGTTCTCTCCTTCAAGTGCAAAAGAGTGAGGAAGTCCTGCTTTATTGTAAAATCCTGGAAAGCCATTCTGACAAATACAACAAGCTGAGCTGTTTGCGTTACATCCAGGGATTCCTTAACCTGTAGTGAAAAATATTCACAGTGACAAGTCCTTTAACACTTGTCGAACCACGTCCTCTGACAGTGACTCTACCCTCCTTGTCACTGTTGCAGGGCCAAGCAATATATTACTTGGTTTTGATGTCGTTTTTCTTTTTAAAGGCATTAAAAACAGTCTCTGCCGGAATGGCCTTTGCTTCCTTGAATAAATCGCCATCTGTAAAAGGCTTCTTGTGTTTAACCAAAATGTGACTTACACGAAATGATGCTTCAATAGCAGCCTTATTTTGAGCAGCATGTTTTCTGAAAAGCGATTGCTGGGCCTTCAACCCCGAACAGAAGTGGAATTCCGCAGCCCCGGAAACAATCTTTCTTTACAAACAGCTTTCCGTAGCGGGAGTATTGTTATATTTCCATTATCCTAATTAGTATTACTTATTTTTATAATGCTCACATTACAACAGTATTTGCGTATTTATTTTTCTTTTTTTTCGGGAGCTACTGGGAAAGTCTCAAAGATCAACCGCGATCGACTGGTTGGCAACCACTAGTGTACAGGAATGAGATATGCCAACTAGTGGAATGGTGCCACAGCAAATACCTGGCACTCAACGTCAGTAAGACAAAAGAGCTGATTGTGGACTTCAGGAAGGGTAAGAAGAAGAAACACATACCAATCCATTAGAGGGATCAGAAGTGGACAGAATGAGCAACTTCAGGTTCCTGGGTGTTAAGATCTCTGAGGATCGGTTCCAGTGATGTCATTGTCCAGAATGGCAGCTTAAATCAATAACTCCTCCGGAAAAATGCATATTTTGCCCTGTTAATCCATCAAATACAAGATCTTTCAAAAATATCTGAATTGATCGGGGGGCAAGAATGGGGAAAAAGAATAAAGATTTTAAAAAGCATCACTGCGGAGATGCATCACTGTGGATGAGAGGGGTGCAGCGAGCGGATGTCCTACCCAAACGCGTGGTAGTGAGGTTGATGATAGGCCTCGTTCGGGCAAAGCAACAAATATGATAAAAATAAGAGAGATATGGGGATTCCAAAAAGATATAAAACAGCAACTAAATGATATCAAGTCAGAGTTCGCCAACAGCAGTCAAAAAATAGCAGCAGAGACACGAATTGAGAAGGTGGAAGATCGTGTGCAAAACATGGAACTAAGTAAGATGATAAAAATATTAAATCAACAAGAAAGTAAACTGCTTGACCAGGAGGGAAGATCACTACGGAAAAATATCAGGATATGCGATGTTCCTGAAGGAGCGGAGAGTTTGTCTATGACGGAGTTTGTACGAAAGTTGCTGTGGGACGCACTAGAGATTCCTTCGACTGTAGAGCTTGAAATTGAGAGGGCACATCATACGCTCACCCCATGGCCTACTGGAGACAAAGGAGATAAGCCATGTTCAATAGTAATTAGATGCCTTCGATATAATACCAAGGCAGAGATTCTACAAAAGGCCTGGGAAAAGAAGAGGGTATTTTTGGACGGGAAATTAATATATTTCGATCAAGATTACCCCCGCCCCCCCCCCCCCCGGCAGTCCTGCAGAAACGTAAAGAATACTCTGAAGTAAAGCGAATATTAAAGCAAGGAAAGATTAGATTCCAAACTCTGTACCCTGCTAAACTTCGAGTGTTTTATGAAGATGGGATGCAACTATATCAGACAGTGGAAGGGGCAACTACAGACATGAAGGCTAGAGGGTTGCCTGTGAGCGTGATCAAACCGAGGGAAAGCCTGGCTGAGCAGTTATCCTGCTCTGCTTGGGAAATAGTGAGAGAATCGAGAAAGCAGGGGACGGGAGGAGCGCGAGAGAAATATATCAGGAAGAGACTGTGAGTTTTCCGAAGACAACCCTCACCCCCTCCGGAAGAGCCATAAGCTTTGGCTAACTTTAAAAAGGTTGATAAACTAGATGGAAGCAAAAATAGATGGTGCTATACCTATCTCGAGAAATACTTTTTATAATGTGGATTTTATATTAGTCAATTAATCTTTTTTATTCATTCATTCACTCCTTTTTCTCCACCTAATTGAGAACATACATATGGGAGGAATACACAGTGAAATCTTTTCTGTGTAATGGATATAGATTTGTTCACTTACTTTTATGAGTACTGCGGTGGGGGCCCTCAACTCACAGGTAGGAAGGGCTATCCCCCACTGCTAGACGTTCCCTCTAGCTCAACCCAGGGTCATCTACTAGAGACCTCAGCCTTGGAATCACACCTTTGTTGCCTTTTTTTTATTATTCATGTTTCTTGGTTCTTATTTGTTCAGGGAGTAGATCAATTAAGTTTTATTCTGCTAATTTCAATGATATACAGACAGATACATACACATGGCTAAGGACAAAGTAAAATTAATTTCTTTTAATGTCAGTGGGCTGTTCAATCAAACGAAGTAAAATTATATCCAAAATGAAAAAAGAACAAACCCATGTAGTATATTTACAGGAAACTCTCTTAAGTGATAATGAGCATGGAAAACTAAAGAGAATGGGCTTCACTAATTTGTTTTTTTCCTCATATAAATCAGGACATAGGAGAAGAGTTGCTATTCTTATCTCAAGCAAGCTAAATTTTGAAAAAGTATTCAAAATGGGAAATAAGGAGGGCAGATATATTCTGGTAAGGGGGGATATAGACAGAAATTCAGTTACTCTATTGAATATATACGCACGCACCCCAGGAAGTGATATTAATTTCTTTCAGAAAATTACTAATTTTATTGTAATGGAAACAGAAGGTCTCCTGATACGTGGGGGAGACTTAAATTTACAATTACAACTAAAGTTAGATTCTTCCAATAGAAAAACCTATGAAACAAAATCCTTACTTAAGGAAGTTAATACACTTTTTGGTCTAATTGATATATGGAGAGACCTTTTCCCTCAACGGAAGGGATTACACTCATTATTCTGCCCCCATTCTGTACATAGAAGAATAGACTATTTCATAACATTTGGATAAGGCAAAGACAAAATAAACACCTGTGGAATTGGGACAATAGATGTAAGGCTACGTCCACGCTAGACCAGATAAATCTATAACCGAAGCTTTTTCTCTTCGTTTTGATCCTCCACCCACACTAAATTGGCGTGTTCCTCCCCCCAAAACGGAACTTTTCTAAAACACCCTCCAGAGTGTGTAATTTTGAAAACACCGGATTGGCCGGAGCAGTGTGGACGGGGTAACCGGAGAAATCTAAAAATGCTGTCATCACGTGCCAGAACAGATGGTGACGGCAGCGCGCTATTTCATTGTTTTCTTGAACGCAACCTAACAATTTCAGAACAGACGACAACAAGACTGAAGCCAGAAGAGTTAGAAATGAACTCACCAAATACTTTGACCCATGACTTACCGAATAAATAAGTACACTCACTTTGCCCTGTTTTCTATCCTTGCTCGTATGAAGGTGGTTTACCTATTTATGCAAGTACTTCTCTGACAATAGATATGTAACAGCCTAATGTAACATTGTACGGAAATACAAGATAATACTGATGCAGACATGTTTTATACATTTAACAAGGGGCTTTATTACTGCAACAGAGTTCACCAGTTTTTCAATGTTCGTCATCAGTCAGGTCAATCTGTCTGCGAACTCCCTGTCGATTGCCTCCATACGCCCTAGTATTTTTTTATTTTTAGTTTTAAATCCTCCTGCACGAGATCCAATAGCTGTCCATTGTTTAAGTTTTTCTAGTCTGTAACTGAACAAACATGCACCAACTCTTTCATGGCGAGATTCGACACCAAACGTATTGCTTGTTTTCGGTAGATGTTCCCTGCGCATGCCCAGTAGGAGGAAATTCGCCAAAATATCCGTTTCAATTTGGACAGAGATATTTTCAAAACACTTAGTGTGGACACCTATTGTTTTTGTGCGAAACTGGTGTTTTCAGAATTATCCGGTCTCATGTGGACGTAGCCTGAGTGACCATGCACCTATATATTTATCTGTTGATTTTGACCTACAACCAAAAAATACTATTTGGAAACTAAATTCAAGTCTACTCAATGATTCCAACTTTAAGGAACAAATTTTAAAATAAATTGGTCTTTATTTAGAATTCATTGATATTGGAGAGGTTTCACCTCCCATTCTATAGGATACTCTGAAGGCTGTTTTAAGAGGGAAAATTATAGCGATATCTTCATATAAGGAATAAAACATTAGAGGAATTACAAAATAGGCTGAAAGAACTAGAAAAAACACAAATTGGATTTGACACAGGACAAAGAGGAAATTTTAAAAATTAGGAATAAAATTAATAGTTTGGCTAGGCAAGAAATCAGGAAAAATCTAATATTTCTGAAACAGAGACATTATGAAAGTGTATCTAAGTCTATGAAAATACTGGCGTGGAAACTGAAAAAAAGATAGCAGAAAATACAATTCATAGAATTAGGGATCCAAGAACAAAAATGATCTTAAAAAAATAAGCTAAGTGAAATTCAAGAAGCTTTAGAAGTGTTTAACAAAATTCTATATTCCAAATGGAATCATAACCCAAATTGACACCTTTCTGAGTTCTCGAGTTACCCACTTTAAGCGAAGAAGAAAAAAATAGAGTGATGACTGCTGACATAACTGAAGTTGAACTAAAAGGTGCAATTAGTTGGCTTAAATTAAGCAAGTCACCAGGATCAGATGGGTATATGACAGAGTATACGACAAAGGATTTAAAAATAAGTTAATTCCTGTCTTACTCCCCACACTGAACTGGGCTCTAAAAAAGGCACAAATGCCACCCAGTTGGAAGGAAGCGATAATCTCAGCTATACCGAAAGGAGGCAAGGATAAAATGGAAGGTGAGTCATTTAGACCAATATCCGTTCTTAATGTCAATTATAATTTATTTACCTCTATCATGGCCAAACGATTAGAAGAGTTTCTACCCATACTGATACATAATGATCAGACAGGTTTTAAACAACAATGCCAAACACAAGATGATATACGAAGGACACTTCACATTATGGATCATATACCAAAAAATAAAATTGAAGCAGTGATAGTGATAAGCGTGGACACTGAAAAGGCATTTGATTTGGTTAATTGGAATTTTCTTTACAGAGTTTTACATAGATTTGGTTTCCATGACACAATTATTAAAACGATACAGGCACTATATGACAACCCTACTGCTAGGATCAAAATCAATGAATATTTATCAAATAGTTTTGCCCTAGAAAGGGACACGAGACAAGGTTGTGCATGGTCACCACTACTCTTCGCATTATATCTGGAACCATTAGCTCAATACATCGATTATCAGCCTATATATTAAAAATTAAGGAAGATACAGCAAGATGGAACCTAATTCCTTGTTTTAGTCTCAGTTCAAGGATTGAATCTATTAAACTGAATATACAGCCCAGACTATTATATCTCTTTCAGACCCTACCAATAGAGATTAATCAAAATCAATTTAATGAACGGAACAAAATGTTATGAAGATATATTTGGCAAGGTAAAAGGCCTAGAGTTCATCTCAAAATATTGCAATTAGCCAAGGAAAAGGGGGGATGGGGCCTACCTTCTCTTAGAGATTATTATTTTGCAGCACAGTTGAGAGCTGTGATGTTAGTGGAACCCATCATATGACACTCAATGGAAAAACATTGAGGAGGGGATACTTCCCATCCCCACACAGGCAATTTTGGCTGATAACAACCTACAAAGATACATCAATGCTATTGATAACCCATGAGTGAAATGGACTTTTAAAACATGGAAAACTTATAAAAGAATATAAACTGGAGGGAGATACTGCAGTTCTTAAATGGTGCATATGACTTGGATTTTACACCAAATAAACTGGATGCTAGATCTAAGGACTGAACAGCTAAAGGAATAACAGTTCTTTGTAATATAATGAAAGAAGGAACACTGTTCAGTTTTGAAATGCTTAAAGAGAAACACTTATGAGAAAAACAAGATTTTTATCGGTATTTACAGATGCGACAATATGTTAATAGGACGGTTAAAAATGTAACCAAGGCAAGAACATGTTCGATAGAGCTATTTAGAAAAGCACATAATTCAGATAACATTAGTAGAATCATTTCAAGCATGTATAAGGGTTTGTCAAATCTTAAAACACATTCGACTTCATACCTTAAATGCATAGATGGAAATTACAATGGACGTTTACAAAATGGAGAAGATAACAGCATCTGTTAATCATAAATTGGAACAATTTGATTCATACTGGGAAAATGGTTTAACTACATAACACCTCATAGGCCTGATTTTATCCTCACAAATCAATGAATATGTTGTGAAAAAATGATCACTCCCTACTTGTACATAGTTTTCTCCTTTCGCTTGTTCTTTCTTTTCTCTGTTTTCTATAAGTGTATGCCTCAGATAAATATTATGTAGAGATTTGTGGCATATGTGACTTTATGATATATATGTACAATATCTAAATACATCTTACTGGAAATGTTTGTTTGATGATGAACTTCAATAAAAAAAATTACAAAAATATCTCTGAGGATCTAACCTGGTCCCAACATATTAATGTAGTTATAAAGAAGGCAAGATAGCGGCTATAGTTTATTAGGAGTTTGAAGAGATTTGGCATGTCAACAAATGCACTCAAAAACTTCTACAGTTGTACCACGGAGAGCATTCTGACAAACTGCATCACTGTCTGGTATGGAGGGGCTACTGCACAGGACCGAAAGAAGCGGCAGAAGGTTGTACAGTCAGCCCTTCTTATCCACGAGGGATTGGTTCTGAGACCCCCTCGCGGATACCAAAATGCGCAGATGCTCAAGTCCCTTATTCAACCTGTTCAATGCGGTGGACCTTAGGACCCAGCAGAACACCAGACCTTATTTAACCTGTCTCAGTGCGGTAGACACTAGGACCCGGTGGCAGAGATCTGAATCCGCAGTGTTTCTGTTCACAATCACAATTGAAAATAAAGTGGAAATAAAGTGGAAATTGTGTTTCTGTTCACAATCACAATTGAAAATAAAGTGGAAATAATAATCTGTGGAGATCTGAAATAATAATAAGTGGAGATCTGAATCCGCAGTGTTTCTGTTCACAATCACAATTGAAAATAAAGTGGAAATTGTGTTTCTGTTCACAATCACAATTGAAAATAAAGTGGAAATAATAAAGCGATTAGAAAGAGGTGAAATGCCATCGGTCATTGGAAAAGCGTTAGGCTACATCGGTCAATGATCGGAACAGTTTTAAAGGATAAAGTGAGGAAGGCTCTGCCCCAATGAAAGCTACAATTATTACTAAGCAACGCAGTGGTTTAATTATTGGGTTTTGGGGTTTTGAGTTGCTGATCCTCGACATCAACGAAGCGGAGTGGAGAGCGCACTCGGGAGTGATCTGTCACTGGATTTAACTTGGGAACTTCCATTCCCGAGCCCAGTGCTGAAACATACATTCTGAAGTGTTTTATATGCATAGAAAGGTAAAATATATACTATACACTAAAACAAATGTTTGACTAACTGACGCTAAATAATACTGGATGTACCTGTTCCGACTTACTTAGTAAGAGAACTTCCGATTTTTTTCGATCCCGATCCACAATAACCCACACACATCCTCCCGTATACTTTAAATTATCTCTAGATTACTTATAATACCTAATACAATGTAAATACTATGTAAAATAGTTGTTATATTACATTGTTTAGGGAATAATGACAAGAAAAAAAGTCTGTACATGCTTGAACAACAATTGCTGGAAGAGCACTTCACAGTTCTCGCGATTCGCGGTTGGTTGAATTCGCACATGCAGAATTTGTGGATAAGGAGGGCCGACTGTAAATTAAGCCAGTGTCATCTACAAACCCCATTTCCAGAAAAGTTGGGATATTTTCCAAAATGCAATAAAAACAAAAATCTGTGATATGTTAATTCACGTGAACCTTTATTTAACTGACAAAAGTACAAAGAAGATTTTCAATAGTTTTACTGACCAACTTAATTGTATTTTGTAAATATACACAAATTTAAAATTTGATGGCTGCAACACACTCAACAAAAGTTGGGACAGAGGCATGTTTACCATTGTGTTACATCACCTTTCCTTTTAATAACACTTTTTAATTGTTTTGGAACTGATAATACTAATTGTAGTAGATTTGCAATTGGAAATTTTGTCCATTTTTGCTTGATATAAGGCTTCAGCTGCTCAACAGTACGTGATCTCCGTTGTCTGATTCTCCTCTTCATGATGCGCCATACATTTTCAATAGGAGATAGATCTGGACTAGCAGCAGGCCATTCAAGCACACGCACTCTGTGTCTACAAAGCCACACTGTTGTAGCCCATGCAGAATGTGATCTGGCATTGTCCTGCTGAAATAAGCATGGATGTCCCAGGAAGAGATGTCGCCTTGACGGCAACATACGTCTCTCTAAAATCCTAATATACACCTCAGAGTCAATGGTACCTTCTCATACATGCATCTCACCCATGCCGTGGGCACTGATGCACCCCTATACCATCACAGTTCTGGCTTTTGCACCTTTCGCTGATAACAATCAGGATGGTCATTTTCATCTTTGGCACAGAGAACTCTACGCCCATTTTTTCCGAAAAATAGCTGAAATGTGGACTCATCTGACTACAACACACGGTTGCACAGTCTTTCGGTCCATCTGAGATGAGCTCGGGCCCAGAGAAATCGCCGGCGTTTCTGCATAGAGTTGATGTATGGCTTCCTCCTTGCATAATACAGTTTCAAGTTGCATTTCTGGATGCAGCGACGGACTGTGTTAAGTGACAATGGGTTTCCGAAGTACTGCCGAGCCCAGGTGGCTATAATTGTCACAGTAGCATGACGGTTTCTTAGGCAGTGCCGCCTGAGGGCTTGAAGATCACGGGCATTCAACAGTGGTTTCCGACCTTGCCCTTTACACACTGAGATGTCTCTGAATTCTCTGAATCTTTTCGCAATATTATGTACTGTAGATGTCGAAAGACCTAAATTCTCTGCAATCTTGCATTGGGAAATGTTCCTTTTAAACTGACTAACAATTCTCACGAATTTTGGCACAAAGGGGTGAGCCACAACCCATCCTTGCTTGCAAAGGCTGAGCCTTTGATGGATGCTACTTTTATACCCAGTCATGATACCTCACCGCTACCAATTAGCCTGCTTAATATGGAGTCTAACCGGTGTTACTTGAATATTCTGTGCACTTTTCAATCTTATTTTAACTCTGTCCCAACTTTTGTTGAGTGTGTTGCAGCCATCAAATTCTAAATTTGTGTATGTTTACAAAATACAATTAAGTTGGTCAGTAAAACTATTGAAAATCTTTTCTTTGTACTTTTGTCAGTTAAATAAAGGTTCATGTGAATTAACATATCACAGATTTTTGTTTATATTGCATTTTGGAAAATATCCCAACTTTTCTGGAAATGGGGTTTGTATGGCACTAGCCTACAAAGTACCCAGGACATCTTTAGGGAGCGGTGTCTGAGAAAGGCAGCATCCATTATTAAGGACCTCCAGCACCCAGGGCATGCCCTGTTCTCAATGTTACCATCAGGTAGGAGGTACAAAAGCCTGAAGCGATTCAGGAACAGCTTCTTCCCCACTGCCATCCGATTGCTAAGTGAACATTGAAGCATTGGACACTACCTCATTTTTTTTAAATGTACAGTATTTCTGTTTTAGCATGTTTTTAAAAACTATTCAATATACATAATTGATTTACTGTTTTTATTGTTATTATGTTTTTATTTATTTTTTTCTCTCTGCTACATTATGTATTGCATTGAACTGCTGCTGCTAATTTACATTCTGGTGATAATAAAGCTGGTGATTTTGAACAGTTGACAGGTGTGCATGAGTAAAGCTGTACTCATTGCTGAGGCAGCAGCTGGTAATAGTCACAGTGTCAGGAAGATATTAAACATGAAAATAATAGCTAAGGACTAACCCTGTCTTGTCCTGTCTACTTATCATTCAGGCAGAGTGGTTTGGTCTTGTTTGGTGCTACTTACTGCTCAGATGTAATTAAGCCACAAATTAAGTCATCATTTAGTTGAGCAATTCAAGTACCAATACCATCAATTACAGAGAGTCAGTTATGAGTTGCAATATTTTAGCATTTGTCTTTGTTTAGTTTATTGATAGACTGGACCTGAAGTTGTGCATCATTTGTCCAGTCTCTCAGTTTCCACCTTCTTTAGCTCACAACATTTTGTCCTTTCTTTCTGGCACTGGATATTGACTAATAGGTGAAAGCTTAAAAGAGTGATGTAATTTGAAAATTTGATGATCAGGAGAGTTCTCTCTCCTGCCTTATATTCAACTATCGATTAACACCTGGATTGCAGATTACCTTCATCTAATGACAAGGTTATTCCTTGCACAAAATGTCTGCAGTATCAGTAAAAGTAACTATTCCATTAGTTTTCTTTGCAAAGTACTTTAGCAGTTTGGGGGAGGGGTGGCACAGTGGCAAATTGGTTAGCATAACACTCTTACAGTGCCAACTAATACCAATTGGAGTTCAATTCCTGCTGTTGGCTGTAAGGAGTTAGCATGTTGTCCTTGTGATCACGTGGGCTTCCTCTGGGTGTTCCGCTTGCGAGCTGCCCCAGCACATCCTCGCTAATTTGATATGACACAAGCAACACATTTCCCTATTGATGTACATGTAAGCAATTTTGACCATCAATTGCTTTATTTAATAATTTTCTCTACCTGTCCATAGAATTTTGATTATTTATGGGCACAGAACTCTTTGCCTCCTTTAACCTCCAATGTTGGTAGTTTTTCACCACTTTCTTCGTGCATTAACCATTTAATACCATCTAGTTTTCTTTGAACTGTGCTAGATCACTTGAGATAGCAGTAGAAACCAGGTAATTGCAAAGGGTTCACAAACATTTTCTTGCAAATGTAAATAATAGATGTGAAGTAAAAAATTACCTCCACCTGTCCTATAAATTTTTTTTGATTGTACAATATTGTATGGAGCTGAAGGGCCAAAGCTAGTAAAGTTCATCTAATTTTCATTCTCTTTTCAACTCAGGGTGTGGACATTGTAAAAAAATGAAGCCAGATTACGAAGAAGCTGCTGAATTGCTGAATAACAACAATAATGTAAGGAAATGTTTCTGTTCTTTCCCAACACTTGTTTCTGTTTAGCCAAACTTGTGGTAATTGAATAGATACATGCACGAAAGGAGAACTTTCTTATCCCATAGCTTCTTCCTCTCTTTCAAAATTCAAGGTATTTGTTTAATTTCACTCCTTTTTTTCTTCCCTTTCTGTCCCCACCCTCCTTACCCTCTCCCCCTGCTTCCAGTCACTGTTTTCCATTGTCATCCTAGAGCCCAGGTGTGTTGGCTGCAGTGGATGTGACAACCCACAAGAACTTGGGAGAAAAGTACCAGATTACTGGCTTCCCAACACTCAAGTACTTTGAAAATGCAGAAGAGAAGTGGACACTTCCGCATCTACGAACCAAGGACAAAATCATTGAATGGCTGCACAAGTATGTACTGTTGCTGACTAAACATTGTAATCTGTGCTTCCAAATAACCTGCATGGGTTGCACAGAGTGCAAGATAAAGTATATTGCTTGACGGTGGGAAGATGGTGCAGTGATGAGGTTCAGAAGATAGACTTGCATTTGACTAATAACTTGCACTCCTGGGAGGTGCAGCTCACCTGCTTCTCACTTTAGATCTACAGAGAAAATACATTTAGCCACCAAAATGGATCATATTTATGGAATTCCTTTAAAGCAATTAAATAAGCTTACGAACATCAAGTCTTGAGTAAGACATAATAAAATGCTGGAGGATCTCAGAATCAGTTTAATATCACTGGCATATTTTGTGAAATTTGTAGTTTTGTGGCAGCAGTACATAATTTGCAATACATAGTTTTTAAAAACTATAAATTACAACTAGAAATGCATATAAAATATAAATACATAGAGCAAAAAGAGATCTAATAAATAATAAAAGTGAATTCGTGTACATGGATTCATTATCCATTCAGAAATCTGATGGCTGAGGAGAAGAAGCTGTTTCTGAAACATCGAGTGTGTGCCTTCAGGCTTCTGTACCACCTACTTGATGATAGCAATGAGAAGGCAGCACAGCAGTGTAGTGGTTGGCACGCTTTATAGTACCAGTGCCTGGGTTCATTTCCTGCCACAGTCTGTCAGGAGTTTGTATATTCTCCCTGTGGCCATGTGGGTTTCCTCCATTTTCCTGCCAAAAACGTACCGGTTAGTAAGTGAATTGGTCATTGTAAATTGTCCCGTGATTAAGCTTGGGTTAAATTGAGGGTTGCTGGGTGGCGTGGCTGGAAGGGCCTGTTCTGCGTCATATCTCAGTAAATAAATAAAGTAAAAAGGGCATATCCTGAGTGACAGGGGTCCTTAATGATGGATGCCACCTTTTTGAGGCATCACCTTTTGAAGATGTCCTTTACTGTAGAGACTAACACCCATGATGGACTAGGCTGAGTTTATAACTTTTTGTAGCTTTTTCCAATCCTGTGCAGTGGCCCCTCCATACAAGTCAGTGATACAGCCAGTCAGAACGCTCTCCACAGTATTTCTGTAGAAATTTGCAAATGTCTTTGGTAACATACTAATTCTCATCAAACTCCAAATGAAATATAGCATGTCTTCTTGTCACTGTTGCCTTGGGAGAGATAGGGGAGAAATTACTGGAAGTTGGAGAAATCGATGTTCAAGATATCAAGTTGAAGGTCACCCCGGCCAAATATAAGGTGTTGCTCCTCCAACCTGAGTTACTCTCTCATTCCTTCCAATTCCTTCCCCTCACCTACTCATCACTTCTCTCTGGTTCCTCTCCTCCTCCTCTTTTACTCTTCCATCTATCCTCTCCCAGTTTCTTACTTCATCACCCTTCCCCACTCGGCTTTCAGCCGTTACCTTGCACTTCCCTCCCTCCCCCTTCTCTCTCTCTCTCTCTCTCTCTCTCTCTCTATCTCTCCCCCTCTCCTCTCTCCCCTCTCTCTCTCTCTCTCCCCCCCCCCCCGACACATACACACACACACACACACACTTTTTTTATTCTGGTTTCTGTCTGCTTCCTTTCCAGTCCTGATGAAGGGTCTCAGCCCGAAACGTTTATTCTCTTCCATAGATGCTGCCTGACTTGCTGAGTTCCTCCATCATTTTGTGTGGTCATTAAGCAAGTTCAGTAGCCTGCATAAGACTGATTATCAAATCACACCAAAGTCTTTAGGATCTTTTAGGATGGATGAAGAAAATCAAATATATTTTAGAGGAACTCGGTAGGCTAGGCAGCATCAGTGGAGAGAAATAGACAGTGGAAGTTTCAGGTTGAGACTCTTCATCTGCACTAATTAATGACAAGGTGATTGGGACCAGTGAATTGGAAACTGATTTGGTATGAGGAGTTCTGTAGGTGGGAAGGGACAAAACAGGAGGATAAGTTGGATTTGCCTATGGATTGTAAGTTCAGTAGGGCAAAAGCAGTCAGAAACAATAGGCCTACCATGGCATTCTTCATTGTGAATCTTGGGAGGAAATGGAAATGGTCATCACGGGATTCAGAAACTATCATGTTTGAGATTTAGGAGGGGAGATCTGCTGAAGTGACAGTATATGATGATTTTTGGTGGAATTATGGTTCCAAGATGGATATGAGAAAGTGTCCGAGAGCTGCCATCCAGACTGCAAGGCAGAGGTTATTGAAGGGATGAGGAGTTACTTGCAGGACAGGGCCAATGAACACATATATATCTAGAGGAGATCCAGTCCCTTCATAGATCTGGGACACCTCGTGCTCACAACCATTTTAACAGCCTCCAATTCTCTGACTCTCATTGTCTCATCTTTAAACTAACTGAAAATCAGGTTTATTATTACTGACTTATGTTATGAAATGTGTCTTGTAGCAGCAGTATAGTGCATTACATAAAAATACTTTAAGTTACAATAAGAAATATATTAAAAAATAAACAAAAAGTGCAAAAAATTTGGTAGTGTTTTGGTAGTTTGGTAGATTCAGAAATCTGATGGTAGAAGGGAAGAAATTGTCCCTCAAGCATTGAGAGTCCATCCTGTACCTCCTCACTGATGATAGCAAAAGAGATCACTTACATAAGAAGCTGCAGCACAGATTATTTTCTGCAATGTTCTTTTTCATTTTCTTCTTTTTCCTTCCTACCAGTCCACAAGCTCCTCCACCACCCGAACAGTCTTGGGATGAACAGCAAACCAGTGTCACCCATCTCAGTGTCGAAGATTTTAAAGAGTTTCTAAAGAAAAAGAAACAAGCTCTGGTCATGTTCTATGCCCCCTGTAAGTTTTGCATTTTTCTAACCTTAGGTGAATTCTTGAACCTAGTACTTTCCCTGCCAATAGAATTCTGAAGAGAGAGTCTAGGAGTGAACTGTTGCACAGATTTGATATGTTCTTTTACTTATTCATTTGTAGATGGAAGTGTATATCCATCCTTAATGTGAACACCTTTCCTGAACCCTTGCAGTCATTCTGGTGGCAGTGTAGTTGAGTAAAAGAGTTCAAGGTTAAGACCCACTGACAGCAAAGTTATGATACTAATAAGGATGTTTCTTACAGTGGAAGAGTCTAGGATCAGAGGGCACAGCATTAGAATACAATGATGTCCCTTTTGAACGGAGATGGAGAGGAATTTCTTTAGTCAGCAGATGGTGAATCTGTGGTCAGCATTAATACAGACGGCTGTGGAGGCCAAGTCATTGGGTATACTTAAAGTGGAAGTTGATAGGTCCTTGATTGGTAAGGACATCAAAGATTACAGGAAAAGGGCTGGAGAATACGGTTGAGAGTGATTAATCATGATGGAATGGTGGAGCAGACTCAATGGGCTGAATAGCCTAGTACTACTCCTATGTCTTACTGAGGTCATCCATTGAATGGAATCAAATGCAGATATTGCAACTTAGCTGCCAGAGCAGAATGATATGGAGAGCAAGTTGTTGCCCATGCAGTAGGCTTCCCCTCTCCTCACAGGAGTTCAATGCTGAACTCACCTTAAGAACTCTGGCTCCAGATTTTTTCCTTAGGATTTACTCCTGAAGCCTTCTCCATGAGTAGGTATAGCCACAAGTCAGTGGAGATTTGAGATCAGACTTCTCCTTCTCATTGGTGAGCTGCTAACCACAGCTGATGAGCCCCATCTGCCAAAGTGACTAGTTTTATGGCACCTGTAACCTCCATTTGCCTCTTCTCTTGTCAGTAGAAACGGTTCCACTAGGATGAGCAGCTAAACTACATGTGAAGGCCAGGTGCTGGACTTGGTTGTCAGAGTCTATTTGAGACGCACCTTTGGGAGCATTTAATAGCTAGTGGGAGCTTATTCCCCTGTCAATGACAACTATAAGGAATCTCCTATGTCTGATAGTCTCAGTAAGTGCCATGTCGGAGCATATGGTGTCTGGCTTAGAGGTGATCTTGCAGGTGATGCCATTCCTGCTTGCCAATATACATGACAGTAAGTGTAGGAATAGCGTGAGATGGAGGATAAATGGGTGGCTGAGGGAGCAGGGGGCAGGGATTCAGATTTCTGGATCATTGGGACCTCTTTTGGGGCATGTGTGACCTTTACAAAAAGGAAGGGTTGCACATGAATCCCAGGGGGACCAATATCCTGGAAGGGAGGTTCGCTAAGGCTATTGGTGAGAGTTTAAACTAGAATTGCTAAGGGGTGGGAACTGAACTGAAGTGACAGAGGAAAGGGAGGTTGGCTCACAAATAGAGGAAGCTTGGAGACAGTGCAAAAGGGAGGATAGGCAGGTGATAGAGAAGGGATGATTTGAGATGTGTCTATTTTAATGCAAGGAGTATCATGAACAAAGCAGATGAGCTTAGAGCGTGGATCAGCACCTGGAGCTATGATGTTGTGGCCAGTACAGAGACTTGGATGGTGCAGGGGCAGAAATGGCTACTTCAAGTGCCAGCTTTAGATGTTTCAGAAAAGATAGGGAGGCAAGCAAAAGAGGTGGGGGCTTGGCACTGTTCATCAGGGATAGTGTCATGGCTGCAGAAAAGGAGAAAGTCATGGAGGGGTTGTCTATGGAGTCTCTGTGGGTGGAAGTTAGGAATAGGAAGGGGTCAATAACTCTACTGGGTGTTTTTTATAGACCACCCAGTAGTAACAGGGGCATTGAGGAGCAGATAGGGAGACAGGTTCTGCAAAGGTGTGATAATAACAGGGTTGTTGTGGTGGGAGATTTTAATTTCCCAAATATTGATTGGCATTTCCCTGGAATGAGAGGTTCAGATAGGGTGGAGTTTATTAAGTGTGTTCAGGAAGGTTTCTTGACACAATATGTAGATAACCCTACAAGAGGAGAGGCTGTACTTGATCTGGTATTGGGAAATGAACCTGGTCAGGTGTCAGGTCTCTCAGTGAGAGAGCATTTTGGAGATAGTGATCACAATTCTATCTCCTTTACCATTGCATCGGAGAGGGATAGGAACAGACAAGTTAGGGAAACGTTTAATTGGAGTAAGGGGAAATATGAGGCTATCAAGCAGGAACTTGGAAGCATAAATTGGAAACAGATGTTCTCAGGGAAACGTACGGAAGAAATGTGGCAAATGCTCAGGGGATATTTGCGTGGGGTTCTGCTTAGGTACATTCCGAGACGGGGAAGGATGGTAGGGTACAAGAACTGTGGTATACAAAGGCTGTTGAAAGTCTAGTCAAGAAGAAAAGAAGAGCTTACGAAAGGTTCAAAAAAACTAGGTAATGTTAGAAATCTAGAAAATTATAAGGCTGGCAGGAAGGAGCTTAAGAATGAAATTAGGAGAGCCAGATTGGGCCATGAGAAGGCCTTGGCAGACAGGATTAAGGAAAACCCCAAGGCATTCTACAAGTATGTGAAGAGCAAGAGGATAAAACATGAGAGAATAAGACCAATCAAGTGTGACAGTGGGGAAGTGTGTAGGGAACCAGAGGCAATAGCAGAGGTACTTACTCACTACGGAAAAGGATCTTGGTGATCGTAGGGATGACTTGCAGCAAAATGAAGAACTTCAGCATATAGATATTAAGGAAGGGGATGTGCTGGAGCTTTTGAAAAGCTTCAAGTTAGATAAGTCACTAGGATCAGACGGGATGTACCCCAGGCTAATATGGGAGGCGAGGGAGGAGATAGCTGAGCCTCTGGCAATAATCTTTGCATCATCAATGAAGACAGGAGAGGTTCCAGAAGATTGGAGGGTTGCAGATGTTGTTCCCTTATTCAAGAAAGGGAGCAGAGATAGCCCAGGAACTTATAGACCAGTGAATCTTACTTCAGTGTTTGGTAAGTTGACAGAGAAGATCCTGAGAGGCAGGATTTATGAGCATTTGGAGAGGCATAGTATGATTAGGAAGAGTCAGCATGGCTTAGTCAAGGGCCCATTGTGTCTTACGAGCCTGATTGAATTTTTTGAGGATGTGACTAAACACACTGATGAAGGAAGAACAGTAGATGTAGTGTATATGGATTTCAGCAAGGCATTTGATAAGGTACCCCATGCAAGTCTTATTCAGAAAGTAAGGAGGCATGGGATCCAAGAGGACATTGCTTTGTGGATCCAGACCTGGCTTGCCCACAGAAGGCAATTAGTGGTTGTAGACAGGTCATATTCTGCATATACATCGGTGACCAGTGGAGTGCCTCAGGGATCTGTTCTGGGACCCTTACTCGTTGTGATTTTTATAAATGACCTGGATGAGGAAGTGGAAGGATGGGTTAGTAAACACAAAATACACTGCAGATGCTGTGGTCAAATCAAGAAGTACAAAAAAGCTGGATGAACTCAGCAGGTCGGGCAGCATCCATTGAAAGGAGCAGTCAACGTTTGGGGTCGAGACCCTTCGTCAGGACTAAAGAAGGAGGGGGCATGATGAGGCCAAACTTTGGTTGGAAGAACAACATTTCATATACTGTCTGGGTAGTCTCCAGCCCCTTGGTATGAACATCGAATTCTCCAACTTCTGGTAATTCCCTCCCTCTCCCTTCCCCCATCCCACCTTCACTCTGTCTCCTCTTCTAGCTGCCTATCACTTCTCATGACTCTGCCTTCCTCTACTACCCATAGTGCTTTCCCCTTAGATTCCTTCTTCACCGCTCCTGCCTATGCCCTCCTTGCTTCCCCTCCCCACCCCTTGATCTTTCCTCTGATTGGTTTTCCACCCTCCCCCCACCTTCTTTATAAGGCCCCTGCTCCCTCCTTCTTTAGTCCTGACAAAGGGTCTCGACCCAAAATGTTGACTGCTCCTTTCAACAGATGATGCCCAACCTGTTGAGTTCATCCAGCCTTTTTGTACATCATGGGTTGGTAATTTTGCTGATGACTCAAGATTGGGGGTGTTGTGGATAGTGTGGAGGGCTGTCAGAGGTTACAGCAGGGCATTGATAGGATGCAAAACTGGGCTGAGAAGTGGTAGATGGAGTTCAACCCAGATAAGTGTGAGGTGGTTCATTTTGGTAGGTCAAGTATGATGGTGGGATGTAGTATTAATGTTAAGACTCTTGCCAGTATGGAGGATCAGAGGGATCTTGGGGTCCGAGTCCGTAGGACACTCAAAGCTGCTACGCAGGTTGACTCTGTGGTTAAGGAGGCATATGGTGCATTGGCCTTCATCAGCCATGGGATTGAGTTTTAAGAGCCGAGAAGTAATGTTGCAGCTACGTAGGACCCTGGTCAGACCCCACTTGGAGTACTGTGCTCAATTCTGTTCACCTCACTACAGAAAGGAAGTGGAAACCATAGAAGGGGTGCAGAGGAGATTTACAAGGATGTTGCCTGGATTGGGGAGCATGTCTTATGAGAGTAGGTTGAGTGAACTCAGCCTTTCCTCCTTGGAGTGAAGGAGGATGAGAGGTTACCTGATAGAGGTGTACAAGATAATGAGAGCCATTGATCATCAGATATCAGATATCATCAGATATCAGATTATCATTGATAATCAGAAGCTTTTTCCCTGGGCTAAAATGGCTAGCACGATAGGGCATAGTTTTAAGGTGCTTGGAGGTAGGTACAAAGGGTAAGTGATTTTTTTACACAGAGAGTGGTGAGTGTGTGAAATGGGTTGCCAGCGATGGTAGTGGAGGTTGAAACGATAGGGTCTTTTAAGAAACTTCTGGATAGGTACATAGAGCTTAGAAAAATAGAGGGCTATGGGTAAGCCTAGGTAGTTCTAAGGTAAGGACATGTTCGGCACAGCTTTGTGGGCCGAAAGGCCTGTATTGCGCTGTAGGTTTTCTATGTTTCTATATAGTTCGCTGATTTGGGAATACTTTTGATGCGTAACTTCCATTGTTTTATTGATTGGTGCACACAACAGCCACAGTTTACTAGCGATGGAAGAGCGAATTTTTCAGGTGGCAAATGGGATACAAATTCAGCATGTTTCTTTGTGGATTTGTCACACCACACTTGGAATATGGTGAGAAGTCTTGGGACCCTTATCTAAGAAAGGATGTGCTGGCTTTGGAGAGGGTCCAGCAAAGATTTACGAAAGTGATCCCAGAAATGAGGAACGTTTGATGGCTCTGAGCCTATACTCGCTGAACGTTAGAAGAATGAGAGAGGAACTCATTGAAATTCCTCAAATATTGAAAGGCCTAGAAAGAGTGGATGTGAAGTGGGCGTGTTTGTAATAGCAGGGAAATTTAGGGCAGAAAACACAGCCTCAGAAAAGAAGGACATCCCTTCAGAACAGAGATGGCAGAGCAGACTGGATGGGCAGAACAACCTAATTCTGCTGCTCTGTCTTTTGGTTTTCTGGATAAGGAATGAGTCAGTGCATAGTCTTAAAAATAGAAGAAGCTGGAGAGGGAATAGCTCCTGGAGAAAATGTGGGGTGAATTGACAGTTTATAAATGGGGGCTGTATTGATATCTTTTTGAAGAAGAGTTATGAATTGTGGAGACATTACTAATATTGTGCAGTGGAAAACTGTTGTCAAAGGGTGCTAATAGATTAACATCTTTTAAAGGTGAGGGCAGAAGATGAGATTGGTGTAAAAGAATCATAAATGGACTCTTGATATAGGTTATTAAATTTAAAATAATCTTATTTAAAACTAGCATTCAGGGGAAATGAAAATTAGGAAGCTCCAAGTTCATCTCATGGTTTGTATTAATTGACAGAGAAGCAAGCCTCCTATGTTATTATTGCCTGAAGCACAAGAGAAGAAAAAGCTTTATTTTTTAAACTACTGAACATTTGTGGACTACGAAGACATTCCATTTGAAGCTTAAAAGGAATGAGACAGGAATACTCAGAGATTTAATGGTTGGGTTCTGGTAAAGCAGGCTTTAATATTAAATTTTACTGAGAGCAATGGCTAGAAGATGTTTCACCACAGAAATGGATGTTGCAGGTATGATGTTTTACCTTAGAAGTTGTACAAGGAAGAAAATGCTGTAACTTTTCAAGGAAAGGTAGATTAGATCCTAAATAGATTAGAGTCTAAATGACAATAAACTGAACCTGAATCTGAAATAGCTGACAAAATTGAACTAAAGAGAAGAGAGGAAGTTTCCAGGTGAGGCAACACTTCACCTGTGAGTCAGCTGGTGTGATATACTGCATCCGGTGCTCCCGGTGCAACCTTCTATATATTGGTGAGATCCGACACAGACTGGGCGACCGTTTCGTGAACACCTATGTTTTGTCCGCCAGCGAATGCAGGATCTCCCAGTGGCCACACATTTTAATTCCACGTCCCATTCCCATTCTGATATGTCTATCCATGGCCTCCTCTACCGTCAAGATGAAGCCACACTCAGGTTGGAGGAACAACACCTTATATTCCGTCTGGGTAGCCTCCAACCTGATGGCATGAACATTGATTTCTCCTTTAATACCCCTCCTCTCCTTTTTACCCCACCCCTTATTTATTTATTATCCCTCCCCCCCCCCCACTTTTTTCCCTTTTTTTTCTCTCTCTGCTCCTCTCACAATCATTCCTTGACTGCTCTCCATCTCCCTCTGGTGCTCTCCTCTTCCTTTCTTTCTCCCTAGGCCTCCCGTCCCATGATCCTCTCCCTTCTCCAGCTGTGTATCCCTTTTCCCAATCAACTTTCCAGCTCTTAGCTTCATCCTTCTTAGCTTCACTCCTGCCTTCTCCTAACATTTCGGATCTCCTCCTGCCCCTCCCACTTCCAAATCTCTTACTATCTTTTCTTTCAGTTAGCCCTGACGAAGGGTCTTGACCCGAAATGTCGACTGTACTTCTCCCTATAGATGCTGCTTGGCCTGCTGCGTTCCACCAGCATTTTGTGTGTGTTGCAGAGAAAGCTTATACTGAGACTCAGATGAGAGTTTAGTGGGACTAGGTTGGGTTGTTTTGGGCAGCACAGTAGCGTAGTGATTAGCACATTGCTTCACAGCACCAGTGATCACTGATCAGAGTTCAGTTCCTATTGTGTCTGTAAAAAGTTTGTATATTCTCCCCGTGAACATGTGTGTTCCCTGTGGAAACTCCACTTTCCTCTGACATTCCAATAATGAGTTACGGTTAGTAAGTTCTGGGCATGCTTCATTGGCGCCAGAAGCATGGTGGTACTTGAAGACTGCCCCCAACACACTTCTCACTGATTTGATTTGACACAAACAATGCATTTCTCTGTATGTTTTGATGTACCCATAAGAAATAAAAGCTAGCCTCTTTTAACAACGAGCCAGCCATTGACTGAAGTAGACAAATAGCTGTCTTCTGTGTGATAGAAAGTGGCTTCTGGTTAATTGGGTCATCAGTTAATTGGGACAGCCATTTATTTAGAAACATAGAAACATAAAAAAATAAGTGCAGGAGTAGGCCATTCGGCCCTTTGAGCCTGCACCGCCATTCAGTATGATCATGGCTGATCATCCAACTCAGAACCCTGTACCTGCTTTCTCTCCATACCCCCTGATCCCTTTAGCCACAAGGGCTATATCTAACTTCCTCTTAAATATAGCCAATGAACCGGCCTCAACTGTTTCCTGTGGCAGAGAATTCCACAGATTCACCACTCTCTGTGTGAAGAAGTTTTTCCTCATCTCGGTCCTAAAAGGCTTCCCCTTTATCCTTAAACTGTGACCCCTCGTTCTGGACTTCCCCAACATCGGAAACAATCTTCCTGCATCTAGCCTGTCCAATCCCTTTAGAATTTTATACGTTTCAATAAGATCCCCCCCCCCCCCCCAATCTTCTAAGTGAGTATAAGCCTAGTCCAGGGGTCGGCAACCTTTACCATTGAAAGTGCCATTTGGACCAGTTTCCCACAGAAAAGAAAACACTGGGAGCCACAAAACCCGTTTGACATTTAAAATGAAAAATGCAATAACACTGCATACAACGTTTTTTTTTGCCTTTATGCTAAGTATAAACAAACTATAATGTGTTGCATTTATGAAATCGATGAACTCTTGCAGAGAAAACGAAATTACATTTCTGCATGCTTCAAAAACCTGTTGAACTCCAAGAAAAAGACGTTGGTTTGAAGGTTACTTTTAAGTAAAATATTCAATGTCTATTTGAGTTCTTCTTGTATTTATGAAAAACGCCGAACATAAATTGTCCGCCAGCAGCAAACCAAAAATAAAGTCAGCCAGCTCTCAACCTGAAAAATAAAAGGACTATTTCACTGAACAATGAAAAAATATGAATATACATAAAATAATAGGCAATTAAAATATTTATCATACTTGGTTAATGGCTGTGCGTCCATTCCCCTGAGCTGTGTTCAGCGTGTTCAGGTGCGCTGTCATGTCTACCATGAAGTGTAGCTTTTCCAGCCACTCTGGCTGTTCTAGCTCAGGAAAGGTGAGCCATTAGCTGCCCAGGAAAGTTTTCACTTCTTCCAGACACGCGACAAAGCGTTTCAGCACCTCCCCTCTGGACAGCCACGGGACTTTGCTGTGCAGCAGGAGATCAGAATATGCGCTTTCCAGCTGGTCCAGTAACAAACGGAATTGACGGTGATTTAAATTTTTTGCCATTATTTTATTCTGAATGACAACATCCATTACTTCTGTGCATTCTGGAGGAAATGTTTGAGCGCACAGTGCCTCTTGGTGCAAGATGCAGTGAAAAGTCAGCAGCTTTCTGTCCAGCGACTTCTGCAGTAAAGCCACAAATCACTTGTGCGCTCCTGTCATACTTGGTGCCCCATCAGTAGCTACTGACACCAGGTGGGTAGTCTTTATTCCTTTGGCTCTTAAACAATTCAAAACAGCCTCACAGATGTACTCCCCCTGTGTTTGGCCTTTTAGAAGTATCAACTCAATCATTTCTTCCTGTGGCCCGGCAGAGTTTACATACCGGCAGAACAGCACTATTTGTTCAATATCACCTTTGTCTTTAGACTCGTCACAGGCAATCGAGTAGGCCACAGCTGAATTCATGTCTTTAATTTGCTGCATTGTGATGTCTTCTGCCATTTTTATGGTTCTGTCTTTGACAGTCTTTGCAGAGAGGGGCATATCCCTGATTTTCTGCACAATTTCATTCTTGTTTTTATAGTCCATGAATAGATCTTCTGAAATCCTAATGAAAGATTCTTTTATATATTCACCATCTATAAACAGCTTCCCGTGCCTGACTATTTCCTGAGCGGCAACAAAACTAGCATACGTAGTTGATTTTCCAGACTTCAGCCACTTCTTGAAATGATTTTTGCTCAGATCAATCTTCCACATCAGTTCTGAAACGTCTTTTTTTCTCTCATCTCCAACCGGATATTTTTGAGCAAAGGCTGCGTGTTTATTCTGGAAATGTCTTGCGACATTTGACTTTTTGTTGTTTGCTAATTTCTCATTGCATATTAAGCATACCGGTAAACCAGTCTCGTCAGCAGTGAAAGCAAATGAATCTGCCCACGTATCATTAAACGTTCTGTTTTTTTCAGTCACTTTTCTTTTTTTAGAATTCTCCATGGTTCGCCTACCTTGGATCGAAAAATTAAAGAAATCGCTCACTGGCGGGTGTCGGGCATTGGCAGTGGTGACGTATATTAATAGCGACAAAAAATGCGTTTTATTTAGATTGTACAAGATCACCATAATCTTCAGATTTAGAATTACATTTCAAAAACTAACAAACTAACATAAAATACATTTTAATTAAATACTCATCATTTATTTTCCAAAGCCACAGGGAGCCGCAGCACAGAGATGAAAGAGACGCATGCGGCTCCGGAGCCGCGGGTTGCCGACCCCTGGCCTAGTCAATCCAGTCTTTCTTCATATGAAAGTCCTGCCATCCCAGGAATCAATCTGGTGAACCTGCTCTGTACTCCCTCTATGGCAAGAATGTCTTTCCTCAGATTAGGGGACCAAAACTGCACACAATATTCTAGGTGCGGTCTCACCAAGGCCTTGTACAACTGCAGTAGAACCTCCCTGCTCCTGTACTCAAATCATTTTGGTATGAATGCCAACGTACCATTTGCCTTTTTCACCGCCTGCTGTACCTGCATGCCCACCTTCAATGACTGGTGTACAATGACACCCAGGTCTTGTTGCATCTCCCCTTTTCCTAATCAACCACCGTTCAGATAATAATCTGTTTTCCTGTTCTTGCAACCAAAGTGGATAACCTCACATTTATCCACATTAAGTTGCATCTGCCATGAATTTGCCCACTCACCTAACCTATCCAAGTCACCCTGCATCCTCTTAGCATCCTCCTCACAGCTAACACAGACGCCCAGCTTCGTGTCATCTGCAGACTTGGAGATGCTGCATTTAATTGCCTCGTCTAAATTTGGGACAACTCTTAAACAGCAAAAACAAATCAAGAAAATAACCTGGATTCCCTTAGTTTATTTGGGGCATTATGCAACTTAATTGGGACTGAAGACTGTTGCCAAACAGTTTCTAAATGTCAGTTGCATGCTCTTGTTTGGTTGTTAGACACTACACAGTGCTTGGAGTGAACAGTGTTTAAATAACACCAGTTGCACATACTTGTGTTCAAAAAGTAGTGATTTTTGCTCACTGAGGTTTCAAGCATTCAGGCTTGGAGATGCGAGACATGGCTGAGAATTATAAAAGAAAGAATTTCACAACATCAACAAGTTAGAAACTACAAAGAATTTGAACGTATAGACAGTCACCTTGAATGGTACAATTAAAATGAGGATTTGGAGGATGCAGTCATTGAAAGCATTGTATGAGGCAGTCCATTATCTATACGAGGTGTCTACGCTGATTTTGTTCATTTACAGTCAATAAAAGCATAAACCTGGTTGATTTCCTCCATCATAACAATTCGGAATGGATACACATTTTTATAGTGTAATAGTATTTATAGTTTTCTAATTTATTCTGTATTTCATTGAAGTACATAATATTTTACTCAGTTAAACAGTAGTTTGTCTTTTTGATACTTTTTTAACAATTTCCCTGAAATTTCAGATAATTGGGGCAGCCATTGAATTGGGTCAAAATGCACTGGTCCCAATATGTCCTGATTAACTGGAATCCACTGTACTCTCTATTTAGGTGAGACAGGTACTTCAACAATATGCCCTATTCTGAGCATGGATAATGGAAATGCATCTCCTGCTATGGCTGTGCTGTCTACACACTGTGCTTAAACACTGTCTCTCGCATACATCTCTTTTCACATTGCCATCCCTTCACAATTTTTGATGTAGCACTAACTTGAGCACACTAGCAAAGATTAAACATTCTGGAGTTGTAGAGGAGAAATAAATCACCCTATGACATTCCTAATGATTCAAAGCAAAATGCTTTTGTTGCATAAATTCTGGAAAGGTGCCAAACTTTTTGAAAATACTCAGCCTGTCAAGCAGAATCAGGGAGAGAAAAACAAGGTTATCCTTTCATACCAGTGAGAATTCATAAGAACCAATACTGATGGAATGTTACTGAACTGAAACCTTTACTCAGTTTTTGTATTTCCATCATTTTTGGTTCTTATTTCTAATGTATTAATGAAAGCTGTTATGTCAGTCAGTGTGTAATAATAATGGAACTGCTGTTTGGGTATAAAATGATATTTTCAAAGGGGACAGCAGAAAAAAAATTTTCTCAGATGTGATATGGGACCTGCTCAGTGTTATATCTTCCCATTTGCTTTAGTTTTTCCAGTTTGCTTTTTATTGATGCTTCTCATTGCTTCAGAAGTTGATCTTATTTAGAATCAGGTTTATTATTACTGGTGTACTGTATATGTCATGAAATATGAAAGACTAAATGTTGTCACACACTGTGAAACTGCTGAGTTTACAACTCTGCCTTTGGGAATTTGTTTCTATTTGATATTCCCAAAATAAAGCAACAGAAATATCGTCAATAAGCAACAATTTAATTCCAGTTTTATTTAGTTGGTCAGAAGGTCAATTGTGTTCTGTTCTGGTCACTTAATTAGAGGAAGGATGTGGAAGTTTAGAGAGGGTGTGCAGGAGATTTACCAGGATGCTGCCTGGATTAGAGAGCATGTCTTATGAGGAAAGGTTGAGTGATCTGCAGCCTTTCTCTTTGGAGGGAAGGAGGATGACATGTGACTAGAGAGAGGTCTACAAAATGATAAGAGGCATTGATAAAGTGGACAACCAACACCCTTTTCCCAGGGTGGAAGTGGCTAATACAAGGGGGCATAATTTTAAGGTGATTGGAGGGAAGTATAGGGAGAATGTCAGAGATGTTTTTTACACACAGAGTGGTGGGTCCAGGGAATGCTCTGCCAAGGGTGGTGTACAGGCAGTTAGAGATATTTAAGAGACTCTTAGATAGGGTCATGGATAAAAATGGAGGGCTATGTGGGAGGGAGGTGTTAGATTGATCTTGGAATGTGTTAAAAGGTCAGCACTACATTGTGGGCTGCAAAGCCTAGAACTGTGCTGTACTGTTCTGTGCTCACCAGAAGACAACTGTTATGTGGTACAACATTCAGCAGATTTTCCTTACATCATTCACCATAACTTCTGCCATCTCCAAATCCCACCGCCAAGCACACCTTTCCCTCCCTCCCACTTTCTGCTTTCCACAAGGATCGCTCCCTATTCGACTCGCTTGTCCATTCATCCCTCCCCACTGATCTCGCTCCTGGTACTTAACCTTGCAAGTAGAACAGGTGCTACACCTGCCCCTACACCTCCTCCTTCAGAGCTCCTTCCAGATGAGGCAACACTTCACATTTGAGTCTGTTGGGGTCATATACTGTGTCCAGTGTTCTCGGTGTGTCTTCTTGTATATCGGTGAGACCTGACATAAATTGCCAGAAGAAGCGGGATCTCCCAGTAGCCACCCATTTTAATTCTACTTCCCATTCCCATTCCTGCAGGTCCACCTATTGCTTCCTTCACTGTCACAATGAGGCCACACTCCAGTTGGAGGAGTAACACCTTATATTCCATAAGGGTTTCCTCTAACCTGATAGCACGAGCATCAATTTCTCAAACTTCCAATAATGCCCCCCCCCTCACTCTACTCACATTCACCATTACCTTTTCCTCTCTCACCTCATCTCCTTGCCTGCCCATCATGTCCTTCTGGTGCTGCTCCCCCCCCCCCCCCACATTTCTTTCTTTCATGACCTTCTATCCTCTCCTATTAGATTCCCCCTATATCTCTTTCATTAATCAACTTTCCAAGTCTTTGCTTTAACCCTCCCTCCCACCCCATTTCACCTAACACCTTGTGGTTTATCCTCCCATCCCCCATTCTTGATTCTTCATTTTTTTTCCAGCCCTGATGAAGCATCAACTGTAGTCTTTTTCCATTGAGGCTGCCTGGCCTGCTGAGTTTCTTCAGCATTTTGTGTGTGTTGCTTGGATTTCCAGCATCTGCAGATTTTCTCTTGTTTGTGACTGGCCTATAACCTGACCTACATTTGCAAGAAAAAGTTTGAGAACTCTTTACAATTACCAGTTTTTATTTAGCATAATTACTCATAAAATGTGATCTTCATCCAAGTCACAATAATAGACAAACACAATATGCCTAAACTAATACACCGATAGTTGTACTACTACTTGTCAATACTGAGTACACCATTTAAACGATCATAGTATAAGTTCAAAAAAATATGTGAACCTCTGGGGTAATGCCTTCTACAAAAGCTATTTCAGGTCTGGTGTTCCAATCAATGAGATGAGATTGGAGGTGTGGGTTGTAGAGGTGCCCTGCCCTGTAAAAAAGACACACAAAGTCAGGTTTCTGACAGAGCCTGCTCTTCTCAAGAACTGTCTATGTGCACCATGCCTCAATCAAAACAACTTTCAGAGAACCTTCAAAGAAGAATTGTAGAGATGCATGAAGCTGGAAAAAACATCTCTAAGTACCTGAGAATTCAACAGTCCACAGTAAGAGAAGTTGTCTACAAATGGAAGAAATTTAGTACTGTTGTACTCCCTAGGTGTGGGCAACCTGTAAAGATCACACCAGGAGCACAACATGTAAAGCTGAAGGAGGTGAGAAAGAATCCAAGGGTAATAGCAAAAAACCTGCAGAAATCTCTAGAACTTGCTAAACTCTCTGATCATGAGGCAACTATAAGAAAAATACTGAACAAGAATGGTGTTCATGGAAGGACACCACATGAGAAACCACTGCATGCTTCAAATTTTAAACAGACCAATGGTCGTCGTAACGGCCATTGTCAGAGTGGACTGAGGCAGAGTGCGATGGCTTTGGCTCAATCAGGCTTTGGTGAGAACAGGCAGTGGCGAGGTTGAACGGGGCACCACTGCGCAAGCGCATGAAAGTTGTCCTCTGAGATCAGCAGGGGAATTTAAAAAACGAGCTTCACTCCAGGTGAGGTAAGGCCGGTAAGCTCCTTTATTTTAATTAGCAGGAGTAGGTAATGGAGGCAGCAGTTAGGGCAATTGAGTGCTCCGTTTGCAGTATGTGGGAAGTCAGGGCGAGCACAATTGTCCCTGATGACGACACCTGTAAAAGGTGCATCCAACTGCAGTTCCTGACAAACCGTGTTAGGGGACTGGAGCTGGAGCTGGATAAACTTCGGATCATTTGGGAGACAGAGGCAAAAATAGGCAGGAGTTTCAGGGAGATAGTCACCCCTAGGAGTCAGGAGACAGGTAGCTGGGTGGCTGTCAGGGGATGGAAGGGGAATAGACAGGAAGGGCAGAACACCCCTGTGGCCATTCCCATCACCAGTAAGTATACCGTTCTGGATACTGTTGGTGGGGACTACCTACCAGGGACAAGTTGCAGTGGTTGTATCTCTGGCACCGAGACTGGACCCTCAGCTCAGAAGGGAAGGAGGGAAAAGAGGAGAGCAGTAGTGACAGGGGATTCGATAGTTAGGGGGACAGAGAGGAGGTTCTGTGGAAGAGATCGAGAATCCCGGATGGTCTGTTGCCTCCCTGGTGCCAGGGTCTGCGATATCTCGGATCCAGTTCTCAGTATTCTCAAGAGGGAGGGTGAGCAGCCGGATGTCGTGGTCCATGTAGGGACCAATGACGTGGGTAGGAAGAGTGAGGAGGTCCTGAAAGGTGAGTTTAGGGAGCTAGGTGCCAAGTTAAAGGACAGGACCTCCAGGATAGCAATCTCAGGATTGCTACCAGTGCCACGTGCAGGTGGGTTTAGAAATAGTAAGATAATGCAGATCAACACATGGCTGAAGACATGGTGCAGGAGGGAGGGCTTCAGATTTATAGATAATTGGGCAGTTTTCCAGGGAAGGTGGGACCTGCTCCAACAGGACGGTTTACATCTGAACTGGAGGGGGCAAATATTCTTGCAGGTAGGTTGCTAGAGAGGCTGCATTAGATTTAAACTAGATATGAGGGGGGAGGGGAACCAGAGTGTAGGAACAGATGTATGGCAGAAGGAAGTAAAAGAAGACAGTAAAGTTCTTTGTACTGTTAGAGATAAACAGAGAGGAAGAGATGGAGAATTTCTTAAATGCATTTATTTTAATGCTAGGAGCATTGTAAGAAAGGTGGATGAACTTAGAGCATGGATGTAATAGAGAAATGGAGGTCATTTAAAGGCAAAATTTTGAGAGTACAGAATCTTTCTGTTCCTGTTAGGTTGAAAGGAAAGGTTAAAAGTTTGAGAGAGCCATGGTTTTCAAGGGATATTGGAAACTTGGTTCAGAAAAAGAGGGAAATGAACAATAAATATAGGCAGCATGGAGTAAATGAGGTGCTCAAGGAATATAAAGAATGTAAGAAGAATCTTAAGAAAGAAATTAGAAAAGCTGAAAGAAGATACAAGGTTGCTTTGGCAAGTAAGGTGAAAATAAATCTGAAGGGTTTCTACAGTTACATTAATAGCAAAAGGATAGTGTGGGATAAAATTGGTCCCTTAGAGAATCAGAGTGGAGCCAAAAGAAATGGGAGAGATTTTGAACAATTTCTTTTCTACGGTATTCACTGAGGAGAAGGATATTGAATTGTGTAAGGTAAGGGAAACAAGTAGGGAAGTTATGGAAACTATGACGATTGAAGAGGAGGAAGTACTGGCGCTTTTAAGGAATGTAAAATTGGATAAATCTCTGGGTCCTGACAGGATATTCCCTAGGACCTTGAGGGAAGTTAGTGTAGAAATAGCGGGGGCTCTGACAGAAATATTTCAAATGTCATTAGAAACAGGGATGGTGCCGGAGGATTGGCGTATTGCTCATGTGGTTCCATTATTTAAAAAGGATTCTAAGAGTAAACCTAGCAATTATAGGACTGTCAGTTTGATGTCAGTGGTGGGTAAATTAATGGAAAGTATATTTAGAGATGGTATATATCATTATCTGGATAGACAGGGTCTGATTAGGAACAGTCAGAATGGATTTGTGCGTGGAAGGTCATGTTTGACAAATCTTACTGAATTTTTGGAAGAGGTTACGAGGAAAGTTGACGAGGGTAAAGCAGTGGATGTTGTCTATATGGACTTCAGTAAGGCCTTTGACAAGGTTCTGCACAGAAGGTTAGTTAGGAAGGTTCAATCGTTAGGTATTAATATTGAAGTAGTAAAATGGGTTCAACAGTGGCTGGATGGGAGATGCCAGAGAGTAGTGGTGGATAGCTGTTTGTCACGTTGGAGGTCGGTGACTAGTGGTATACCTCAGGGATCTGTACTGGGTCCAATGTTGTTTGTCATATACATTAATGATCTGGATGATAGGGTGGTAAATTGGATTAGTAAGTATGCAGATGATACCAGGGTAGGTGGCGTTGTGGATAATGAAGTGGGTTTTCAAAGCTTGCAGAGAGATTTAGGCCAGTTAGAAGAGTGGGCTGAACGTTGGCAGATGGAGTTTAATGCTGATAAGTGTGAGGTGCTACATTTTGGTAGGAATAATCCAAATAGAACATACATGGTAAATGGTAGGGCATTGAAGAATGCAGTAGAACAGAGTGATCTAGGAATAATGGTGCATAGTTCCCTGAAGGTGGACTGTCATGTGGATAGGGTGGTGAAGAAAGCTTTTGGTATGTTGGCCTTTATAAATCAGAGCATTGAGTCCAGGAGTTGGGATGTAATGTTAAAATTGTGCAAGGCATTGGTAAGGTCGAATTTGGAGTATTGTGTACAGTTCTGGATGCCGGATTATAGGAAAGATGTCAACAAAATAGAGAGAGTACAGAGGAGATTTATTAGAATGTTACCTTGGTTTCAGCACCTAAGTTACAGAGAAAGGTTGAACAGGTTAGGTCTTTATTCTTTGGAGCGTAGAAGGTTGAGGTATTTAAAATTATGAGGGGGATAGATAGAGTTGACGTAGATAGGCTTTTTCCATTGAGAGTAGGAGAGATTCAAACAAGGGGACATGAGTTGAGAGTTAGGGGGCAAAAGTTTAAGGGTAACACAAGGGGGAATTTCTTTACTCAGAGAGTGGTAGCTGTGTGGAATGAGCTTCCAGTAGAAGTGGTAGAGGCAGGTTCAGTATTCTAATTTAAAGTAAAGTTGGATAGGTATATGGACAGGAAAGAAATGGAGGGTTATGGGCTGAGTGCGGGTCAGTGGTACTAGATGAGAGTAAGCGTTCGGCATGGACTAGAAGGGCCAAGACGGCCTGATCCATGCTGTAATTGTTATATGGTTATATGTTCCACAACATTTCTGGGACAATGTTCTGTGAACAGATGAGACAAAAATGGAGGTTTCTGGCAGAAATGTGCATCACTATGTTTGGAAGAAAAAGGGCACTGAACATCAACACCAAAACCGAAACCTCATCACCTCTATGAGGCATAGCGGAAGGAGAATTATGATTTGGGGCTGCTTTGCTGCCTCAGGGCCTGGACAGCTTGAATTCAAAATTGTATCAAGACATTTTACAGAAGAACGTCAGGGTAGTGGTCCATCACCTGAAGCTTAAAAGAAGTTGGATGATAGTCCGCAACACAAGAGTAAATCAACAACAGAATGGTTTAAAAAGAAGAAAATTTTTGTTTTGAAATTGCCAAGTTTGAGTTCAGATCTTAATCCTATTGAGATGCTGTGGCATGACCTGAAGAGGGCTGTTCATGCAAAGTATCCCAGAAATATTGCTGAACTGAAACAGTTTTGCATGGAGGAATGGTCTAAAATTCCTCCTTGCCATTGTGCAAGTGTGATCAGCCTCAATAGGAAATGTTTGGTGGAGATTATTGCTGTCAAAAGATGTTCTACCAGTTATTAAATGCAAAGGTTCACATACTTTTTCCAGCCTGGACTGTGAATGATTAAACAATGTGTCCATTTAAGACATGATGAGTACAATTATTTGTGTGTTATTAGTTTAGGCAGATTGTATTTGTCTATTACTGTGACTTAGATGAAGATCAAACCACATTTTATGAGTAATTAATATATAGAAAACCAGATAGTTGCAAAGGGTTCACAAAGCCTTTCTTGCAACTGTAAATTACAAATCCTTGTGCTACTCTGGATTTCTTGAAGTCTGTTGCAAATCAGAGCATTGGAATTTTGGTATTGTCTCGAGTCCTGCAGTTCTGAACGAGTTAGAGGCAAATCTGGAATAAACAAACTTTACCTTTTATATGTGTGGCTATAGCTTGTTTTACTTGTTTCCAAAGATAAGGCTCATAAAACAATTGTCGTGAAATCCCTTTCAAACTTCACAGCGCTTTATGTCCAATTTCCATTCATATCTCTAGCTCTATGCAACAATCTTTAAGGGCTAAAAGGAATAAAGATTGAATAGTTGCAGCAAAGTGTAAATTCAAACGCTGCTTTCTGCAGAAGAACTTTAATCTATTCTGTGTAATTAAGATAGAAAATAATTGAGTGGCATTTTTGAAAAGAATCCCCCTTAGTTGCTACGAGGATTCACATCTTGAAGAAATAAGAATTTTCAATTTTTTTTGAAGTTTGCCAAATATAGGTGAGAGCAGTAGGGAAGTAATGTTCTCATGGAGAAGGATGAAAAATACACATACACAAAATTTGACTATGGTTTATTTGGTAATATTGTTACCATAAGACATAGGAGCAAAATTAGGCTATTTGGCCTATTGAATCAATTCCATCATTCCATCTTGACTGATTTATTATCCTTTCCAGCCCATTCTCCTGTCTTCTCCCTGTAACTTTTGACGCTATTACTGATCAAGAACCTTTCAATGTCTGCTTTAAATATACCCAATGTCTTGGCCACCACAGCCATCTGTAGCAATGAATTTCAGAGATTTTCCATTCCCTAGCTACAAGTGTTCCTCCTCCTCCATTCTAAAGGGATGTCCTTGTATTCTGAAGCTGTGCCCTCTGGTTCGAGACTGTCCCACTATAGGAAACATTCTCTCCACGTTCACTCTGGGTCATTCAGTAGCTTCTGGCCTAAGCTGTTTGGCACCCTCCAGACCCAACATCTCCACCAATAAAAAGAACAAGGGCTTCAGCAACACCACCCCTTGCTCTGCTTGAGTTTGCATGCTGTCCTGGCATGGAAATACATTACTGTTCAAAAAGGCAATTCACAATAGACAATAAATGGTTGGCTTATAAAATGAATGAGTAAATAAATAAAAATCTCCTAGATTTGAGTCAGAAAATTTGCAGATTAAAGATTCAATAGTGAAATTACTGCAACTAATTGTAGGCCTGTACCAATGCAGTCCTGAGCGAGAGCAATATTGATGGAGTGCTGTCTGCAGGTGAGATGTTAAGCAGAGGTCACATCTAGGCTTGCAAAATGAAATTGAAAGAACCTCTTGCTAATTGAAGTGCTCTCTGCAATTTGCAGGATGACATTTCTCAACCCAGCATTACTGTAACAGTTGATCTTACCATTATCTTGTTTTGTCTTTTAGGACTCACTGTGTGCAGTTTGCTTGCTTTATTTCTTATGTTTCAGCATCAGTGTTTAAATTAGTTAATTTGCCTTAAACTATATGGAATGTCCCCAGGGTGTGAATTACATGAATGCAGATGCTTCCTCTCAAGTATGGATTTTATGGCATAATGGCTGCATAATATATTGCAATATATTAAAGCTTTTTAGTTAAAACTTTGCACAGCTCTTTACAGATACATGCAAGTATACAAGAGATTCTGCAAATGCTGGAAATCCTGAGCAAAACATAAAATGCTGAAGGAACTCAGCAGATCAAGGCTGCATCTATGGAGAGGAATAAATGGTCAACATTTCAGGCTAAGACCATTCATTGGGACTGGAAAGGAAGGGTAAAGAAGCCAGAATAGAAAGATGGCAAGAGGGGAAGGAGTACCAGATGGCAGGTGATAGGTGAGTGAGTGGGGGAGGAGTGATGTAGTAAGATGCTTGGTCCTGTAGTTGACTATTGCAATAAGTAATAGGACCAGTTAGTTGCAGTCTTTCTCTCAGAGTGCCTCTTCTAAAATGTCGGTTGTTTATCTTTTTATAGAATTTCTCTTTTCTGCCTGATATGTTTAACTTTTCCAGCATTTTTATCGTTTTTATTCAATTTTGTCTTGGTTTTTCTAATCCTGCATGTATAAAAGCCAAGCTACCCAGCAGATTTTGCTACTTTACCCTTAATGTTGCATAGGCTGCCTTCAAGCCATTTGGACTCATCCTATCACAGACATTCACTTTGTTCTACATATCTCTCCCCCCCCCCACTTCTCTCCCACTGAAATCTAACTTGCACCTCCTTCTTTCCCAGCCTCAAATGTTGCCTGTTCCCTCTTTTCATAGATGCTGTTTGACCTATTGAGTATTTGTAGCAATTTTTATTTTAATTTCAGATTTTTAGAGTCTTCAGTTTTTCTGTTTTCATCTAGGGTTGCTTCATGTAGCTTTGAATCTATATCTGCAAGTGGTTTCTATAGAAACCAAAGGTATATTATGGTAGGGCCCTTTGTACAAACTGTAAAGATGAAAGGCCATGAACAATAAGTCATCTTATCCGTGATTCTTCCAAAAAAAAAGGAATGAAACATGTGGCAACATTTACTTTTAATTGCCATTGTGGTTAATCTGTGGAATTCATTGTCAAAGATGGCTGCGGAGGCCAAGTTATTGGGTATATTTATAAAGGTGGTTGATAGTCTCTTGATCAGTAAGAGTCAAAGGGTATGGACATTATGCAGGAGAATTGGGTTGATATGTAGGAAATGCTGCAGCTAATTTAAATGCCTTAAACTCCCACACCCACATTCTAGCCTGCAATGCCTTTTAGTATTTGAAAGGTAAATATTATTAATCAGAGCCTGAATAATTCCTGCCCTCTTTGAAACAGTGCAGGTGAGATCTTTTCAGTTTACCTGAGAGAGGGCTTTTGTTTAATCCTTTTTGAGAAGGAACACTTCCAGCTCGGCACCATTTCCTCATTTTGCCCTCGAGTATCAACTAATTTGTGTTTGGTTTCAATGTAAGTCTAGTTACCAAGGAAGGTCTTGCCCCTTCTGGTATTTGTTACAATCTTTGGAGCCAAATAATCTGTTTTTGATGAATCAGGGAAATAGTAGTTTTCAACACAATCTACCTTAGCTTCAATCCATCAAGGCAGGTAGTTGTTCCACACATTGTGTATGTGGTGCAACACCAAAAATGACAGTGCTTTCCTGTGAGATCAGGGTGAAGCAATGTACTTTGTGGAGGTAGGAATGTGCATGATTTTAGCAACCAGAATGTTTCTGACTGGAATTCTATCTTGAAAACGTACATTCTCATGATGTGCTGACAGTATGTCCAGCTTGGGAAAGAGGAAATCTTAGACAGCTGTGCTATTTCTCAAATGTGGACACATTGTAATTATTGTAGTCCTAGCTTAGTGTTCGTACAGCACTCAGGACTCTGCTGTCTTGAGTCTCATTCTCATGCTGAACAGAATCAGGTTTATTATCACCAGCATATGTCTATATACTTCTTACTCATTGTTGCAAAAACAAAGGAGCTGGTTGTGGATTACAGGCTAACTCCTATTGACATCAATGGATCTGGGCTTGAGAGGGTGAACAGCTTTAAATTCTTTGGCATAAACATTACTGAGGATCTCATGTGGTCTGTACATGCCAGCTGTGTGGTGAAAAAAGCACAACAGCACCTCTTTCATCTCAGACGTTTGAAAAAGTTTGGTATGGGTACCCAAATTCTAAGGACTTTCTACAGTGGCACAATTGAGAGCATTCTGATTTGCTGCATCACTGCCTGGTATGGAAACTGTACTTCCCTCAATCACAGGACTCTGCAGAGAGTGCTGTGGATAGCCCAGCTGATCTGTGAATGTGAACTTCCCACTATTCAGGGCATTTACAAAGACAGGTGTGTAAAAAAGGCTCTAAGGATCATTGGGTCGCCCCAACCACAAACTGTTCCAGCTGCTACCATCCGGGAAATGGCACCACAGCATGAAGGTCAGAACCAACAGGCTCTGGGACAGCTTCTTCCACCAGGCCATCAGACTGACTCATTCATGCTGATACAATTGTATTTCTATGTTATATTGACTGTCCTATTGTACATACTATTCATTATAATTTACTATAAATTGCATATTGCACATTTAGACAGAGACCTAACGTAAAGATTTTTACTCCATATATATGAAGAATGTAAGTAATAAAAGCAATTCAATTTAATTCAATATTAAATAGTTAGATTAAAAGAAGTGCGAAATAGAAATAATATAACGGGGGCTAATACCTATGATGCAGCTGATTAATTTATGATTTTCAGTAGCTTCTTTCAGTCCTGTGCAGTAGCTCCCTCCTCAAACACTAAACAGTGATACAGCCTCTCAGAATGCTCTCCACAATTCATCTATAGAAGTTTTCGAGTGTTTTAGGTGACAACCAAATCTCCTCAAACTTCAATTGAAATATATCCGCTTTCTTCCCTTCTTCATAGCTGCACCAATATGTTGGGAGCGAGTTAGATCCTCAGAGATAATGACACCCAGGAACTTGAAATTGCTTACTCTCTCCACTTCTGATGCCTATGTGAGGATTGGTTCGTGTTCCCTCACCCTTCCTAAAGTCCACAATCAGCTCTTTCGTCTTACGGACGTTGCGTGCAAGACTGTTGTTGCTAGCTGGTATATCTAGCTCCTGTATGCCTTCTCATCTCCATCTGAGATTCTACCAACAGTGGTTGTATCATCAGCAAATTTATAAATGACATTTAAGCTGTGCATAGCCACACAGTCATGGGTATAGAGAGAGTAGGGCAGTGGGCTAAGCACACACCCCCTGAGTTGCCCCAGTGTTGATCATTAGTGAGGAGGAGATATAATCTCCAATCTGCAAAGATTGTGGTCTTCCGGTTAGTAAATTGAGGATCCAATTGCAGAGGGAGGTACAGAGGCCCAGGTTCTGTAGCTTATCAATCGTGGGAATGATGGTGCTAAATCTGAGCTATAGTCAATGAACAGCACCCTGACATAGGTGTTTGTATTGTCCAGGTGATCTAAGGCCATGTGAAGAGCCATTGAAATTGCCCTTGCTGAGGTGGGTACTCCATCGGGGCCTCCCACCTTATGAGGGTACACCCTCCTGAAAGACTGCTTAACATCGGCCTCTGAGACAAAGATCACAGAGTCACCAGGTGTAGCTGGGATCTTCACAGCTGTAGTTATATTCTCCCTCTCAAAGCGGGCATAGAAGGCATTGAGCTCATCTGGTATTTAAGCATGCTATTAGGTTTTGCTTTGTAGGAAGTAATGTACTACATATCCTGTCGGAGTTGACATGCATCCAATGTTGCCTCCAGTGTTGCTTGGAATTGTTTTGTTGCTCTTGAAATAGCTATCCACAAATCATACCTGGTTTTCATGTGTAGAACTAGGTCACCAGACTGAAATATCACAGATCTAGCCCTCAGCAGACGGCAAACCCCCTGGTTTATCCATGGCTTTTGGTTTGGGAATATGCATCAAGTTTTCATAGGCACACGCTCATCCACACAGGTTTTAGTGAAATCAGTAACAACTCCAACATACTCAACCAGATTTGAAGATGAATCCCAGAATACATCCAGTCCACCGATTCAAAACAACCCTGTAAGCACTCCTGTGCTTCCCTTGTCCATACCTTCTTGGTGCTCACCACTGGTGCTGCAGTCTTCAGTCTCTGCCTATACTCAGGGAGTTGAAGTACAGCCAGGAGGTCAGACTTTCTGAAGTGTGGACATGGACTGGTGGTGTAACAGTGGTCCAGTGTGTTGTTTCCTCTGGCACTACAAGTAATTTATTGATGGTAATTATTTTGTGACTTTTTCAAGCTGGCCTGGTTAAAGTTCCCTAAAATGATGGTGAAGGTGTCAGGGTGTGCTGTTCCTACATGTTGATCCCACTGCTCAGATTATCTAGAGCCTGTTTGACATTGCCCTGAGGTGGAATGTACACCACTACCAAAATGATCGCTGAAATCTCCCATGGTAAGTAAAATAGACAGCACTTAATTGTGAGATATTCCAGGTCTGGTGAGCAGAATTGGGACAACTCTGATACTTTTGTGCACCAAGAAGAGTTGATCATGAGACTTACACCTCCGCCTCTGCTTTTGAGCGGCTCATCAGTCCTATCCTGACAGTGTATAGTGAAACCTGTCAAGCTGAATCACTGTGTCTGGTACTGAAGGGGTTAACCAGGATTTTGTGAAACAAATTATGCAAGCAGTCCTAATGTCCATCCTATATGGCATCCTAGCTCTGAGATCTTCAATTTTATTTACTAGAGACTGTACATTTGCCAGTATGATAGTTGGTATTGGGAGTCTAAAACCCCATTTTCTTAAACACACCTGTATCTGTGATTGGCAGCTACATTTCCTTCGAGGACTCAGTCACAATCAACATTATTTCCGTCGGTTTTAAGCTGTGATGGTTTGTTCAATTGCATTGAAACATCTTTATTAACTGTACACCTGAGTGATTTATTAATCACCTGAGTTGAGATTCTCAGGTGAATCAAGTTGAATTGGGTACATTTAATGGTATCCATCAGTGCAGGTATAGTTAACTATAAATTGTACTGACTGAAGAGTATTTTTAAGTAAAGTCACAGGCAGATACCTTTCTAAAGCAAAAAGAATCTTAAATTTTTGTCAAAGTTAGTGCAACTCTGAAATTATTTACTGCATTCTCAGGGTGAAAATGTTAAATTCTTGAGGGCGTAGCTTTAGTACGGTGGGGGGGGTAGTTTTAAGAAGATTTTCCGGGCAAGTTTTTTTTTACACAAAGTGTATTACGTGTCCGAAACACGGTGCCAAAGGAAATGGTGGAAGCACTATGGCCAGGTGCAGATTGATGGGAGTTGGATGGGAATAACATTGTTCAGCACAGCCTAAATGGGCCAAAGGGCCTGCTTCTGTGCTTATAGTGATTTTAACAATTTGGCAATAACTAGATGGGCCAAAGGGCCTGTTTTTGTGCTTGTAGTGATCCATAATAGTTCGGCATGGACTAAATGGGCCAATAGGTCTCTGTCTATGCTGTAGTACTCCATGATTTGTTCTCCTAATACACCAGAGTGCCAATTTAGTTGAAGAGAAAAATGATTGATCTGCTTGAAATTTCTTGTAAAAGACTGAAACTGGGGATATTTTCCATGAGTACAGAGAAAATTAAGGGGGTAATTAATGCCGTTGCTCAAAATGTTGCCAGAAGAACAATGGCCAGCGAACATACAGTAGATTGAAGATCATTTGAATAAGTTCAAAGAGGAGATGTTGTGTTTTTTTCCAAGTACTCTGAATTATGATGAGAGATGTATTCCCTGAAATGACTATAATCCAGTAACACTTTCAAAAGAGAATTAGATGAATACTTGAAAAGGGACAAATCGAGCAGACCATAGAATATCTCATTCGAAGAACTACCACAAGTATGAAGAATCAAATGGTGTTCTTTTGTGCTGTATAATCACACACAGTGGATCTAAAGTGGAGTCCAAACTATCCTTTTGTGCACAGTAATTCTATACAAAGCAGCTGCCTTTTTTAGAGAACCATTGACATTTTCAAAGATAAAAGATAAAGATTATCTTCATTTGTCACATGTACATCAAAACATGAAACGTGCAGTAAGATGTGTTGTTTTGCGCCAATGACCAACTCTGTCCGAGGATGGTGCTGACACGCCCTGTAGGTATCACTATACCTCTAGCGCTATCGTAGCATGCCCACAACTCACTAACCCTAACCAAATACCTCTGGAATGTGGGAAAAAACCAGAGCACCCGGAGGAAACCCACAGTCATGAATATACAAACTCCTGCAGACAGCAGTGGGAATTGAACTCCAATTGATGTTCACTGGCACTGTAAAATGTTTACACTAACTACTAAACTTAACATGTCACACCTTGGATATTCATATCTGTAAATTAATATATTCAGCAATCATTCTCTCATCTGATGATTTGTGCTAGTATGAACAGTGTAAAGTTTACTGAGCTACTGTGAAAAACAGGTCTTGCATACCATGCATACATATCAATACATTGCAACAGTGCCTTGAGGAAAAACAATAATAGGATAAGGTGCAGACTAAAGTAGTTCAGTACAGAGAAAGTGTAATACAGGTATATGGTAAGTGGGGAAGTATTCAATAGCAGGAGAGAAGCTGTGCTTGAGCCTGGTGGTGCATGTTTTCATGCTTCTGTATCTTCTGCTCAATGGGAGAAGGAAGAATATCTGGGTTGGGTGGGATCTTTCATTATGGTGAATGCTTTACTAAGGCAGTGAAAAGTATAGTTAGAGCTGTGTCTACAACTCAGCAGCTGCTTGCAATCGTGGGTAGAGCAGTTGCCATAGAATGCTGTGATGCATCTGGATAGTTTTCTATGGTGTATTGATAAAAATTGGTAAAGGTCAAAGAGAACATGCCAAATTTCTTTAGCCTCCTGAGGAAGTAGAGGCTAAATTTCTTGGCAGTGATGTTAGTGTGGTTAAACTAGACCAGGCTTGTGATGTTCACTCAACACACAAAATGCTGGTGGAACGCAGCAGGCCAGGTAGCATCAATAAGGAGAAGCGCTGTCGACGTTTTGGACCGAGACCCTTCGTCAGGACTAACTGTAAGGAAAGATAGTAAGAGACTTGCCCATCACTCTGTCTGTTCTCCATCTCCCTCTGATGCTCCCCTCCCCCTTTCTTTCTCCCGAGGCCTCCCGTCCCATGATCCTTTCCCTTCTCCAGCTCTGTATTCCTTTTGCCAATCACCTGTCTGGCTCTCAGCTTCACCCCACCCCCTCCAGTCTTGTATCATTTCGCATTTTCCCCTCCCCCTCCTACTTTCAAATCTCTTACAAAATCTTTTGTGTTGCTTGAATTTCCAGCATCTGCAGATTTCCTCATGTTTGCCTAGTGATGTTCACTCCAAGGATCTTGAAACTCTCAGCCTCAACATTGCTGTTATAAACAGGAGCATGTGTACTTCTCCCTTTCCTGAAGTCAGTGACCAGCTCTTTTGTTTTGCTTACATTGAGAAAGAAAGAATGAGGGTCAGTCATCCCCTAAGTATGCCAGTGAGTCTAGCATCCAAGTCCTGGAGTTTGGAGTCTTGTTGTCAGCAAGTCCTGATGTTGATACTGAAGATCGGAGCCCGAATGTCAATCAGGTGTCCGGACTCCAAAGCCCCGATCTAGTCTACTAGTCCACTGGAGGTGTCAGAGGCTTGTCAAAGGGTGGGAAGCCTGTCTGTGTGTAGATGGATATGTGGGAGGGAGGAAAGTGGCTTGTTGCTCTTGTTCCCTTATTATTGTAGCTGTTGCACGTTATTCTGTGAACGTAGTGGGCGTAGTGTGTTGGTGCTAGACTGTGTGGTGATACTTGCAGGCTGCCTCCCCAGCTCATCCTTAGGCTGTTAACGCAAACAACACATTTCACAGTATGTTTCTATGTACATGTGATAAATAAAAGAATCTGATTGCTGGTCAAAAAAATTTGCTGGTGACTGAACTTGTAATGACTATTCAAATTACTGAGGGCATCTTAACCTCTAATAGCACCACTGAACTGACAAAGCCAGCTGATATCGTTTGCTCTGTATGACTCAATTCACATTTCCTATTTTTATACAACATAGAAGAGCAATCCCATTCATAGAGTTTGAGTCCATTTGCTAATGTGGGATGCCACTTTGTGATTCCATTACATTCAGTTGGAATGGTTGACTATATTCAAAGTACAAATGAATTTATTATTGAAGTATGTATACGTATGTTACCATATTTGTACCTTCAGATTCATTTTCTTACAGGCATTCATGGTAGATACATAGAAATACAATAGAAAAACTACACACAAATATGGACAATGTGCAAATATTTTTTAAAAATTTTATAATAACAAATAATATTGAGAATAAAAATTGTACAGTCATTGAAAGTGAGTCCATAGGTTATGGAATCAGTTTAGTGCTGGGGTGAGTGAAATTATCCATGCTGGTTTAGGAGCCTGATAGTTGAAAGGTAATAACTGTTCCTGAATCTGTTGGTGTAGGACATAAAGGTTCCTGTACCTCCTGCCCGATGACACCAGCATGAGAGAGAATGGTCTGGGTTGGTGGATGCGGGTCCTTAATGATGGATGCTGCTTTCTTATGGCAGTGCTGCTTGTGGATGTACACAATAGTGGGGAGGGCTTTTTCTGTGACGGACTGGGCTGAATCCACTACTGTTTGCAGTGCAGGAATTGAGGTGATAAACAGGATGGTGGGGAGGGGAGCTAACTAGAATGATTGATCAGATTTACTGTCTTCGGGAAGGAATCAGAATCAGATTTAATATCACCAGCATATGTCGTGAAATTGTTGTTTTGCAGCAGCAGTACATTGCAATACATTATAATAAAGACTATATGTTGCAATAAGAAATACATATTAAAAGTAAGGAGTACAAATAAAGAAGAAAAAATTACTGAGGAAATGTTCATGCATTCAATGTTCATTCAGAAATCTGATGATAGAAGGAAAGAAGCCATTCCTGAAACATTGATTGTTTGTCTTCTGGCTCCTGCACCACATCCTGGACAGTAGCAATGAGAAGAGAGCATATCCTGGGTGATGGGGGTCCTTAATGATGGATGCCAACTTCTTGAGGTTTCGTCTTCTGAAGGTGTCCTGGATGCTAGAGAGGCTAATTAACATGATGGAGCTGGCTGAACTAACAACTTTCTGAAGCTATTTCTGATCCTGTTCAGTGGCCCCTCCATACCAGATGGTGATGCAACTAGTTAAGATGCTGTCCACTGTACATCTGTAGAAATTTGCGAGTGTCATTGATGACATACTGTACCAGTTCTCTTCAAACTCCTAATGAAATACAGCCTCTGTCATTTCTTCCCTGTAAGTGCATCAACACGTTGGGCCCAGGAACTTGAAGACTGCTCACCCTTTCTACTTCTGATCCCTCAATGAGGATTTGTATGTGTTCCCTCAACTTACCGTTCCTGAAGTCCACAATCATTTCTTTGGTCTTAATGACATTGAGTGGAAGGTTGTTGCTGCGATACCACTCAACCAGCTGATCTATCTCACTCCTGTATGCTATCTCACCACCATCTAAAATTCTGCCAACAATAGTTGTGTCGTTGGCAAATTTATAGATGGTGTTTGAGGTGTGCCTAACCACACAGTCATGAATATAGAGAGAGTAGAGCAGTGGGCTAAGTATACATCCTTGAGGTGCACCAGTGTTGGTTGTCAGTGAGAAGGAGAAGTTATTTCCAATCGGCACAGACTGTGGTCTCCCATTGAAGAAGTACAGAGGCTCATGCTGTGGAAATTTTTGTTTAGAACTGAGGGTATGATTGTGTTGAATGCTGAGCTTGAGTCAATAAACAGCAGCCTGATGTCAGTATGATCCATATGATCCAAGGCCAAGTGGAGAGCCAGAGAGATTGCATCCACTATAAGATCTATTGGAGCAATAGACAACTTGCAGTGGTTCCAGGTCTTTATTGAGACAGATGTTGATTCTAGCCATGACCAACCTCACAAAGCACTTCATCACAGTAGATGTGAGTGCTGCTGGGCGATAGTCATCGAGGCAGCTCACCCTGCTCTTCTTGGGCACTGATATAATTGTTCCCCTTTTGAAGCAGGTGAGATCTTCTGACTGTAACAGTAAGAGATTGAAGGTATCCTTGAACACTCCCACTAGTTGGTTGGAACAGGTTTCCAGAGCCCTAACAGGTACAGCATCAGGGCCTGACACTTTGCAAGGATTTATCCTCTTTAAAGATGTTCTGATATCAGCTGCCATGACAGATCACAAGGTCATTGGATGCTGCAGGGGTTCACATAGATGTAGTTTCCCTCTAAATGTGTGTATAAAAGGTGTTGAGCTCACCTGGGAGTGAAGTAACAGCCTGCAAACCCTGCCAGAGCGGATGTGCGTCTGATTCAGTCTCTAACCTCAATTGGGATTATTATTTGCTTTTAAAATAGTCTTCTGTATGTTATAGATGCATTTAATGTCAGATAAATGTACATAATATACATCCTAAAATTCTTTTTCTTTGCAAACATGCACAAAAACAGAGGAGTGCCCCAAAGAATGAATGACAGTTAAACATTAGAACTCCGAAGCCCGCCCCCAGCTCCCACCTCCTACACACAAGCAACAGCAAGGCAACGACACCACCTCCCCTACCAGCAAAAAAGCATAAGCACCCTCCACCGAGCAGTCAAATATGCAGCAAAGCATGAATAAAGACACAGACTTGCAGTATCCCAAAGACTACTCATTCACCCAGTATTCAACATACCACAGACTCTCTCTCTCTGCCTAATAAGGGAAAAAGAGGTGTCCCCATTTCACAGTGAGAGGGAAGACATAGCAACTCGCTGATTTATGATGTTAAAAGTCTGTTGCGTCACCAGAAAGGCTCAGATCTCTGGACACACACCAGGCTGCTGTTCTCCAATGATGCCTCAGTCGGGGTACTGGCCTTGAATCAGCCCATCTCCCAAGCCATAAAAATCCGGCACCTTGAAGACACACTCATCTTCCAGGCCGCATCCTTGGCATATCTAAAAGCGGCTGGTCTTAAGGCCCTGAGCGCGGGTCCCATTCCTGCAAAGAACCAAAGTCAGAATGTAATTCCAGATCAGGGTCTTCAAAAGAACCGTGAAAAGGAAAAAAGGAGATATCAAAAATAGAAATAGAACTATTTCCAAAGATGCAATCAAAGGAGTCACTATTTAGCATATTGTTGTTATACCTGGACGACTTCTATAGTTCTGGATCACTGGTCTTGAATGCCACAGATCTAGCTCTCAGCAGACTTCAAATTACCTGGTTCATCAGTGACTTCTGATTTGGGTATGGCTGGTATGCTTTTGAAGACACACACTCATCCACACAGGTTTTAATGAATTCGGTGATAATTGTGGCATACTCATCCAGTCTCAAAAATGATCCCTGAATATTGCCTAGTCCACTGACTCAAAGCACTCTTGGACCATACCTTGTTGGTCCTTACAACTGATGCTGCAGTCTTTAGTCTCTGCCTGTACACTGAGAATAGAAGTACAGCCAGGTGATCAGTCATGAAGTAATGATTTTCACATTTTCTATTCATAGTCCTTATAACGTTCTCCTTCGCGTGTAACGAACGCCGAATTAAACGTCGAGATAAACCACAGTCAATAAGAACCAGATCGCAGTAAGATTAACCATTTACTGTTCACTCTTCACATTAACATATGGTGAAAACTGTTGATAAAACAATACAAGATTGATACAGTATTTGTTCCTTCCTTAATATCACATTTCAATTGTAAATACTTGTAAAGGTGACTATAACTACATTACACTAAGGTGCAGTATACAGAGAGAGTTTACCTGCTCCATTGACTACTTTAAATACACTTCCATGCAAACTATCCGCAACTCTTTAACTAACGAAAGCATAAACATTATCGACCGTCGTTACTTCTAACAGGATCGGCATTAACATCTTAGTTCAATATATCGATTATCTATTAACTTACAGCGTTGCTCTCACTGTGATTTCTCATGCCTGCAAAACAACTTCTGCTCAGGTGTGCCTCGTGGTGAGCCCCCACCCTCGTGCTAATTTCAAACCGGTACTTTCCCACAAGACGCGGCGAAACCGGATGTGATGTCATCGCATGCCGATATATTTTACATGCAATGAATATACTTTAAACACTTCTAATTCTAACTAGAAAATACTATCGAATGAATTACTAAGCGAAAATATTATAAACTAAATAACTGTCGTAAAGACAGCACAGTCCTTATACATGCTGTCTTTTCCTTAGAGTTGGGAAGTCAAGAATGAGAGGACTTGGGTTTAGGGCTAGGGAGAAGAGATTTATTCGGAACCTGAGAGACAATGTTTTTGAATGTTCAAACTAAATTTGTTATCAAAGTACGTATCCAGTATGTCACCATATACTACCCTGAGATTCATTTTCTTGCAGGCATTCACAGTAGAATAAAGAAATACAATAGAATAAATGGAAAACTACACATAAAGACAGCCAAACAACCAATGTGTAAAGGAAAACAAGTTGTGCTAAAACAGAAAAGCAATGAGAAGAGAGCATGGCCTGGATGGTGAGGGTCCTCAGTGATGGATGCTTCACCACTCTCTCTATACCCATGACTGTGTGGCTGTGTATAGCTCAAATGCCATCTATAAATTTGCTGATGATACTACCATTGTTGGCAAAATCTCAGATGGTTACAAGAGGGCATACAGGAGTGGGGTATACGTACCATTTAATTGAGTGATGTCACAATAACAACCTTGCATTCAACATAGGAAGACCAAAGAGCTGGTTGTGAACTTCAGGAAGGGTAAGCCAAGGGAGCACAAACCAATCCTCATAGAGGGATCAGAAGAGGAGACAGTGAGCAATTTAAATTTCCTGGCTATCAATATCTCTGAGGATATAACCTGCTCCCAACATATCGATATAGCAATAAAGAAGGCAAGACAGCAGCTATATATCTTTGGGAGTCTGAGGAAATTTGGTTTATCAGTCTTCAGTTTGGGGCATGGGATGGCATGGTATATGGACAGGAAAGGAATGGAGGGTTATGGGCTGAGTGCAGGTCGGTGGGACTAGGTGAGAGTCCCAACTAGAAGGGCCGAGATGGCCTGTTTTCATGCTGTAATTGTCATATGGTTATATGGTAAGTGTTCCTGATGATAGTATAACAGTTTGTTGGCTCCTCTAGTTCTACAAGTGATTTGTTGTTGATAATTATTTAGAGACTTTTTCAAGCTGGCCTGGTTGAAATCCCCCAGCCATCAGGAGGTGCTGTTTCTTTTCTGTTAATTATATCACTCAGTTCATCTACAGCAGGGGTTCTCAACCTCGGGTCCATGGACCCCCTTGGCTAAAGATAGGGGTCCATGACATAAAAAAAGGTTGGGAATCCCTGGTCAAGAGGTTGTTTGAGACAGGCCTGAACTGCCAGAATGATGACTAAGATTCCCATAGTAGATAAAATTTACTTCATTGCGTAATGTTCCAGATCGGGTGAGTATGACTTGGACAGAATTGCCATGTTTGTCCACAATAGACAGCCCTAGCAGATTCACAGGTGAAGTGCTGCCTCACCTGGAAGGACTATTTGGGGCCCTGAATGGAGATGAAAGTGGGGGGGGGGGGGGGGGGGGAGGGGAGGTAAAGTACGTTTGGTGGTAGGATCACTTTAGGAATGGCAGAAGTTGCAGATAATGATGCGTTGGATACGGAGGCTCATGGGGTGGCAGGTAAGGACAAAAGGAACTCTATCATTGTTAAGGCAGCAGGTATGTTGGGTGAGTGCTGATGTTCAGGAAAGGAGGAGTTGCATGTGAGGGCAAGATTAATCGTGGAGGAAGGGAAGCCCTGTTCTTTGAAGAAAGAGGACATCTCTGATGTCCTAGAATGCAAATCTTGGAAAAAGATGTGGCGGAGACAAAGAAACTAAGAAAAGGGAATAGCATTTTTACAGGAAACAGTGTGGTAAGAGGTATAGTGAAGATAACTGGGATTTGATGGGTTTATAAAAGATGGCAGTCAACAGTCCGTCTCCAGAGATGGAGATAGAGAGATTGAGGAAGGGAAGGGAGGTGTAAGAAGTGGTATCCCAGAATCTTGCAGCATTGAAGGAGATCAATACAAAAGTACTGCAGTCCTGAAAATCTCAGCAGGTTAGTGAGCATCTGTTGAAGTAACAGTGTCTGCATTTAAAGTTAGAGTTAGAAAATTGTATCTGTTTGCTTTAAGGTGTAGGGCAAAGAGAAGCAGAGGAAAGGATCTAAGGTGAAGGTTGTAGGACTGATGAGTATTGTTTTAAAAATTGGCTCCAGATGTGATATTATTGTAAAAAGTAAAACCATTGTCTTGAACTGAAAATACAATGTGATGCAATCAAAAGGAGAAATGAGTTCTCAATGAAATTAGTTGAAACAGGAGATGTAAGGACCCTCTTGAAGGGTCTCGTCCTAAAACATTAACTGTGTATTCACCTCCACTGCCTGACTTGCTGTGTTCCTCCAGCCCTTTGTTTGTGATGCATAGAAACTGTTTGTCATTGTTTACACTTAACAAAATTCATTTTCTTAACGAATTTTCTCTTCATCTTCTCAAAGCTAAGAATAGCCTAAGTGTCTTGGACTTCACCATTACTGGCCGTCCTGAAGTCTGTTACTGTCTCCCTCATTCATTAAAGTTTTGAGAACTTTTAAATTATGTCCTGAATGCCCAAGAAGAAGTCACAAATGTACATCAGAAGGGGAAGAGGTTCCAGTGGCAGTTCCAGGGATTATAAATGTGTCTTCCCTCCTGTCTAATAAACACTTTATTTATAGCATTATAGCACTGCAGTCAGCTTTCTGACCCTTAGCCAATGCAAGTCCCATGCTGCCACAGTGTTCTTACTATCAAATTCTTCAGTTTTGTTAACATCCTTTGGAGTGAATTTTGACAAATACACAGATAAGACATCAGCTGCACAAAGCTCATCAAACCTATCTCTTACATTCCCAAGGAACTTAATTAATGCTCACGCCTGTTTTTACTGACTTTCATTTATTATCCCACAGTTTTTCACTTTTTTCCTCCGATGATTTTCTTCAAGTGTTGCCCCTCACAGTCATTAAGTTTGACAAGCCTGTAACTGCTAATTTATCCCTCTTATCCACCCATAGAATAACATTAGCTTTGGAACAGACCCATTTGTCCTATGATGTTGTTCTGAACCAATTAAGCTAGTAAGCTCTTATTACACTAATCTCTTCTACTAGTAGTGGTTCCAGTAGCAATTCTAGGGATTACAAGTGTGTCTTCCCTCCTGTAGACCATAAGACATAGGAGCAGAATTAGACCATTTGGCCCATCAAGTCTGCCTCCACTATTCTTTTGTGACTGATTTATTTTCCCTTTCAACGCCAGTCTCCTGCCTTCCCCCATAACCTTTGATGCCCTTACTCATTAAGTACCTGTCAACCTCTGTTTTAAGTACACCCAATGACATGCCTTCACAGCCATCTGTGGCAATGAATTCCACAGATTCACAACCTCTGGTGAAAGAAAGTTGTGCCCTTTTCCCTCCAGAGATTTTTTTTAATCCCTAAGTCTATCCTGTGTATTTCTATTTGTCATTTTGATATCGATAGAAAGGTATTTAGTTTCCTTTTTTTTTGCATATGTATTACCACTCTTTCCCTTTGTATTTAGAATAGCACAATAGTCACTCTCTTGGTACGTCAGTAAACACAATGTCTATGTGGATAAGTGTTTCAGCATCACATTTTTTTTCTAAGAATCAAGGTTCTGCATCATTTTAATGGACATTCTGCATACATGTGTTTATAAATTCAGTTGGAGAAGACCAGCAAACACCTGAATTCATAAACATATCAATGTATGCTCCTTAATGCTTCCCTGTCATTAGCAGAAGTTGTTTTTAAACCTGCATTGTGTGAATCATTTCCAAATTAACTCTGTCTTTAATTTGGGGAGAAGAGCAATTTCTAAATTAACTTTAAAATTCACAACTCATTTCAATGGTTTCCTCAAAATGATGGATTCGTTCTGGAAGGAGATGTGGCAAATTCCCTGACTTGTTATTCACAACACTTGTTACAGGTACTTTGTAATGAAGTTAAAACACACAGGAGTTCTTCAAAGTTGACATTAAGTTTATCACAAGTACATGTATACATAGGTGCCATTAGTTACTTACTTGCAGCAGCATCATGGGCACATCAAAGTTCAAAGTAAAATTTATTATCAAATTACATATATGTCACTATATATGTTCAGGGAAGTTTCCTTAATCAGTACATAGAGGTCCCGACCAGAGAGAGTGCTATACCAGATCTCTTATTAGAGAATGAGACACGACAGGTAACAGAAGTTTGTGTGGGGGAACACTTCGCCATTTGTGATCACTGTGCCATTAGTTTCAATGTAATTAAGAAAGAAAGCAGGAGGGCTAAAAGAAGGCATGAGGTTGTTCCAGCAGACAAGGTGAAGGTGAATCGTAAGGGCTTCTACAGATATATTAAGAGCAAAAGGATAGCAAGGGACAAAATTTTTCCTCTGAAAGATCAGAGTGGTAATCTATCTGTAGAGCTAAAAGAGATGGGGCAGATGGTGCCATTGCTCTGTTTGCAAAATGAAATCAGATCTTTAGAAAGAGATGACATAGGGTCGGAAGATGTTGAATTGTGGACAGAACAAAGGAACTGCAAGTATAAAAAGACCCCCATGGAAGTTATATCCAGACCCTCAAACAATAGCAAGGGTGTGGTCTACATTACAACAGGAGATAGAAAATGCATGCCAAAACAACAACGTTACAGTAATCATGGGGGATTTCAAAATGCAGGTGTATTGGGAAAATCAGGTTGGTGCTGGATTCCAAGAGAGTGAATTTCTAGAATGCCTGCAAAATGGCTCTTTAGGGCAGCTCATGGTTGAGCCCACTAGGGGATCAACTATTCTGGATTGGCTGTTGTGCAAACCAGAATTAGTTAGAGAGCTTAAGGTAAAAGAACCCTTAAAAGCAAGTGATTATAATGCGATCAAATTCACCCTGAAATTTGAGAAAGAGTGGATAAAGTCAGATGTATCAGTGGAGTAAAGCAAATTACAGAGACATGAGGGAGGAGATGGCCAGAGTTGTTTGCAAAAGAGCACTAGCAGGGATGATGGCAGATCAGTAATGGCTGGAATTTTTGGAATATACATTCCAAAGAGGAACTATTCTAAAAGCAAGATGACTCATCTGTGGCTAACAAGAGAAGTCAAAGTCAACATAAAAGCCAAAGAGGACATATAATAGAACAAAAATTAGTGGGAAGTTAGATGATTGGGAAGTTTTTAAATATCAACAGACGGCAACTAAAAAAGTAATTAAGAAGGTAAAGATGGAATACCAAAGTAAGCTAGCCAATAATATTAAAGAGGATACCAAAAAATTCCTCAGATACATAAAGTGTAAAAGAGAAGTGAGAGTGGATATCGGACTGCTGGAAAAATGATGCTGGAGAGGCAGTAATGAGGGACAAGGAAATGGCAGATGAACTGACTAAGTATTTTGCATCAGTCTTCACTATGGAGACACTAGCAATATAGTGGAAGTTCTGGATGCCAGGGGTCATGAAGTATGTGATGTTAGCATTACTGGGGAGAAGGTTCTTAGGAAACTGAAAGGTCTGAAGGTAAATAAGTCACCTGGACCAGATGGTGTTCACTACAGGGTTTTGAAAGAGATGGCTAAAGAGATTGTGGAGGGATTAATAATGACCTTTCAAGAATCACTAGATTCTGGAATGCTTCCAGAAGACTAGAAAATTGCAAATGTCACTCCACTCTTCAAGAAGTAAGAAGGGCAGAAGAAAAGAAATTATAAGACATAGGACCAGAATTAGGCCATTCAGCCCATTGAGTCTGCTCCGCCATTCCATCGTAGCAGATTCCAGATCCCATTCAACCCCATACACCTGCCTTCTCACCATATTCCTTGATGCCCTGACCGATCAGGAAACTTTCAACCTCTGCCTTAAGTATACCCATGGATTTGGCCTCCACCACAGTCTGTGGCAGAACATTCCACAGATTCACCACTCTCTGGCTAAAAAGAATATTCTTCTTTAGGTCCATTCTAAAAGGTCGCCTCTCAATTTTGAGGCTGTGCCCTCTAATTCTGGATACTCCCACCACAGGAAACATCCTCTCCATATCCATCCTATCTATTCCTTTTAACATTCGAAATGCTGATTGTTAAGGATGAGGTCTCAGGGTACTTAGAAGCTCATGATAAAATAGGCCTTAGTCAATATGGTTTCTTCAAAGGAAAATCTTACCTGACAAATCTGTGAGAATTCTTTGAAGAATAACAAGCAAGATAGCTAAAGGAGAATCAGTTGATGTTTTATACTTGAATTTTCAGAAGGCCTTCGACAAGGTGCCACACATGAGGCTGCTTAGCAAGCTATGAGCCCGTGGTATTATAGGAAAGATTCTAGCATGAATAAAGCAGTGGTTGATTGACAAGAAGAAAAGAGTGGGAATAAAGGAAGCCTTTTCTGGTTGGCTGCCAGTGACTAGTGGTCAGGGGTCTGTGTTGGGACCAATTTGTTTTATGTTATGTGTCAATGATTTGGATGATAGGATTGATGGCTCTGTTGCAAAGTTCGTAGAAGATTGCTTTCAGGGCAGGTAGCTTTGAGAAAGTAGTGAGGTTATCCCGAAGGACAGTTTAGGAGAATGGGCAAATAAGTGGCAGATGGATTTATTTTGTGCATCCATTTGCAAAATGAGGTATCAGAAAAGCCTAAAAGAGCTTGTAAGGGTGTTACACTTAGCATAAAACTAGACATAATTAATCATTTCGAGCATGGTGAACGAAGTAAGGACATAGTGAGTTCGGCTAAGGAGGCTGGGTTTGTGGAAGTTGACGAAGATTATGTTGAAGAGGTTTTGGCATCCCATGACCAAGAACTGACAGATGAAGAGCTGATGCAATTGCAAGAGGAAAGGATAACAATCGAAACAATGCAGTAGTAAACAGCCTGAAAAGTGAAGTCGTCCAGGAACTGAACGTGAAGCAATTGCATGAGGTTTTCACTGCGATTGACAACGCTGCAATGATTGCAAAAAAGTATGACTTTAATTTTGAAAGGGTATGTAGGTTTAAGGCATATGAGTGCTTACAGAGAACTGTATGATAGAAAAATGCGCGAGGCTAAACAGTCAAGCATACTGTCGTTTTTCAAGCCTTCCACATCAGCCACAGCAGGCAACAAACTCGACCTTCGACACTGAGGCAGGCAGACAAAAGAAGGTGACCTGCCTGCCCTGATGGAAACAGACGACGATGAGATGACACCCCAGTCTCCTCTGCCTCCCACCACCCCAACCTCTGACGGCTCAGCCTAACACACCTTGCTGTCTTACCGATTGCAATAAGTGAAACTACACTGTACATACATTATTTCTACTTTATATAGGCTGTGTATTTTTATGTGTAATTTGGTATGATTTGGCAGTTTATAGCTTAAAGTTTACTGGAGAGAGTGCTTCTGCCAAGAGTGCTTGCGCCGCGAGTTCTGCCAAGAGCGCTTGCGTAAGATTTTCACTATGGTGGACAGTGCTGCAATGATTGCAGAAAAGTATTTCTACTTTATATAGGCTGTGTATTTATCAGATCATTCCTGCTTTTACTATATGTTACTGTTATTTTAGGTTTTATGTGTTATTTGGCATGATTTGATAGGTTATTTTTTGGGTCTGTGAATGCTCACAAATCTTTCCCATATAAATAAATGATAATTGCTTCTTCACCTTACGACATTCCAGCTTATGAACTGTTTCATAGGAACGCTCTACCTTCAGATAGTGGGGGAAACCTGTACTGTTTTGGGAATTGAATGCTCATGCATTTTGATAGAAGAAATGAAAGGGTTGACTATTTTCTAATTGGAGAAAATACAAAAATCTGAGTCACAAAGGGACTTGGGAGGCCTTGTGCAGGATTCTGTCAAGGTTAAATTGCAGGTTGAGCCTGTGTGAGAAAGACAAATGTAATGTTAGCAATGATTTCAAGAAGACTGGAATATCAAACCAAGGGTATAATGTTGAGACTTTATAAAGCACTGGTGGGGCCTCATTTAGAGTATTGTGAGCAGGTTTGGGCCCCTTATCTTAGAAAGGATGTGCTGACACGGGAGAGGGTTCAAAGAAAGTTCACAAAAATTATTGCAGGATGGAATACCTTGTCATATGAAGAGCGTTTGATGGCTCTGGGCCTGTATTCACTAGAATTCAGAAAAATGAGGAGTGACCGAACTGAACCTAACAAATGGTGAAAAGCCTTGATAGAGTGGATGTGGAGAGGATGTTTCCTATGTTGTGAGAGTCTAAAACCAGAGGACACTGCCTCAGAATAGAGGGTGTTCCTTTTAGAACAGAGGTGAGGAGGAATTTCTTCAGCCAGAGGAGGTACAAGTGGCTGTGGAGGCCAAGTCTCTTTGTCTGTATTTAAGATAAAAGGTTGATAGATCTTTGATTAGTCAGAGCATAAAGAGATATGGGACAAGGCTGAAGACTGCGGCTGAGGGAAAAAATGGATCAGCCATGATGAAATGGCGGAGCAGACTCAAAGGGCTAAATGGCCTAATTCTGCTCCTAAGTCTTATGGTCTTATCCTAAATGGATTTTTTGCATCTGTGTCTTTTCAAGAGATGTACACAGTTTTTAGATATGAGGCAATGCAGTAATGAAGTTGTGGACCCTATACAGAATAAATAAAAGGAGGTGTTTGCTGTATTGTGGCAAATTTGGGTGGATAAATCCTCAGGGCCTGACAAAGTGTTCCCTTGGACCCAATGTGAGGCTAGTGCAGAAATTGCAATGATCCAAACAAAGATATTTAAAACATCTTTAGCCATGGGTGAGATGCTGGTGGATTGGAGGATAGCTAATGTTTTGTTGTTTAAGAAAGGCTCTAAAAATAAGCCAGGTAAATATTGACCGGTGAGCCTGACATCAGTAGTGGGAAAGTTATCAGAAAGTGTTCTAAGGGACTGGATATATAGTATTTGGATAGACAGGGACTGATTAGGGATAGTCAATATGGTTTTGTGTGTGTTAAGTTGTGTCTAACCAATCTTGGAGTGTTACGAGGAAGTTACCAGGAAAGTTGACGAAGGCAAGTTAGTGGATGTTGTCTGCATGGACTTTGACAAGATCCTCCATGGGAAGTTGGTCAAGAATGTTCAGTCACTCAGGATTCAAGATGAGGTAGTAAATTGGATTAGACATTGTCTTAATGGCAGAAGCCAGTGAGTGGCAGTAAATGGTTCTCTCTCTGACTGAAGGTCTGTGACTAGTAGAGTGATGCAGGGATCAGTGCTGGATTCATTATTGTTTGTCATTTATGTCAATGATCTGGATGATAATGAGGCTAATTGGATCAGCAAATTTGCGGATGACACCATGATTGGGGGTGTTAACAGCAAGGAAGCTAAAGCTTGCAGTGGGATCTGGACCAGATGGAAAATCGGGCTGAAAAATGGCAGGTGGAATTTAATGCAAACAAGCGTGAGGTGTTGCTTTTTGGGAGGACCAACCAGCATAGGTCTTACACGATTAGTGATAGGGCACTGAGGAAGTGCAATAGAATAGAAGGATCTGGGAATACAGATCCATAATTCCTTGAAAGTGGTAACACAGGTACATAGGGCCGTAAAGAAAGCTTTTGGCACAATCAATGTACTGAGTACAGGAGTCGGGATGTTGTGTTGAAATTGTATCAGAGATTGGTGAGGCATAATTGGGAGTATTATGTTGCAGATTTGGCCACCTATCTACAGGAAAGATATAAATAAAATTTAAAGAGTACAGAGAAAATTTACAAGGATGTTGCCAGGACTTCAAGACCTGGATTACAGAGAAATATTGAATAGGTTAGGGTATTATTCCCTGGACAGTGAAGATTCAGGGGGGATTTACTGAATTATGAGGGGTGTAGAAATGGTAAATGCAAGCAGGCTTTTTCCACTGAAGGTGGAGCTTCTTCGCTCAGAGGGTGGTGAGGGTGTGGAACAAGCTACCAGTACAAGTGGTGAATGTAGGGTCGATTTTAACATTACAGAGAAATTTGTATAAGTACATGGATGGGAGGGGTATGGAAGGCTGTGGCCAGGGTGCAGGCTGATGGGACTAGGCAGATTAATAGTTTGGCATTGACTAGATGGGCTGAAGGGCCCGTTTTGCGCTGTAGTGCTCAATGACTCTATTCTTGTAGGCATTCACAGTAAATACAGAGAAACACAGTAGAATCAGTGAACAAAAATGGACAAATGATCTTTGTGCAAAAGACAGGAAAACTGCGCAAAAATGGAGAGTGAAACAAAATAAAATAAGAATAATAAATAAATATAGAGCACATGAATTGTAGTTCCAGAAATTGTGGAAGCAGTTCAGTGATGTTATGAGTAAAGTTCAAGAACCTGATGGTTGAGGGGCAATAAACATTCCTTATCTGGTGGTGAGTCTTGAGGCTCTTTCCTGATGGCAGCAGTGAGAAGAGCACATGGACAAGATGGTGGGGCTCCTTGATGATGGATCCTGCTTTCCTGTGACTGAGAATTCCCTGAGAATGTGCTCAAATATCTTGTCCCTAGTGCTTGTATTACTCTTTCTATGATCTTGCTAACCTGTGGCGCAGTTTTAAAGACTGATATATTTGTATTCAGAGATATCATTTCCCTTCCACCCCACGTGGAGTTGTATCTTTTAAGTAATAATTAGTGACCTTTCTATTATTCCAACAAAAATGTGTTCACTGACTGCCAGTTATTTAGTAATTTGCATATTTGTTAACATCCCCTTGTAATATTTTTAGTGTTCACCTTATTATTAACTATTTTCCTGTTCCAGTATTTAGTATCATATGAGAATTGCCTTATATTCAAAATATAAATTGTAAATGAAGTTGTAAACTGCAATGGTCCCAACTTTGACCTTTGTGGAATCTTCCATTCTCTTCTTTCTATCTTGAAGCACCTTGAAATCAATTTTACTTTCTCTGGCCTATTATGGAATAAAATTTTCGAAGACTTTTTGAAAATCTGCATAAATTATCTCTACTCCATTACTCTATCTCCATCACCCATTCAAAATTCAATAAAGTTGTTTGAGCAAAAATTTTCCTTGCAAAATCTTTTCATTACTATACACCTCCTTTCTAGCTATGTGTTCTTTCCATTAGTGGGGTTTTCATTGATTTTCCTACCATTGGTATTCAGCTGACTGGTCTACCATTACATGGTTATCTATTCCTTTCCTTAAAAATTACTGTCAATCCTTTAGCACTTTGGATTTTTGTAACAAATTTCTAAATGTGTCATAATGTCTTGCTACATTTTCATTAGATATTTTTCCCAAATGTCATGGATACAATCCATCTGGATCAGAGATTCTATCCTTTGACTAGTTGGTTTACTTTATTCCTTTTTTTAATATATACAACAATCTTGTTCTTGTATTTGGTTTTATAATCTGTTTTGTGTCATCTGGTTCTACCTTCTCTTAGGGAGAGTAATGTCAGAACTGTTCTTCAGTCTGCACTTTTTCCTCAGTGCAAAATGGCTAATACAAGTGGGCATAGTTTTAAGGTGACTGGAGAAGAGTGTGGGGTGAGGGTGTAAAAGCAAAACACACAAAATGCTGGAAAAAGTCAATAAGTCAGACAGCTTCTATGGAGCGGAATAAACAATCCACTTTTCGGGTTGCGATCCTTCATCAGGATCAATAGATGCTGTCTGACTTCTGATTTTTGAGTTCCTCCAGCCTTTTGTTTGTGTGTGCTGCCCAAGATTTCCAGCATCTACAGAATCTCTTTTGTTTAAGGGAGGATGTCAGAGGTAATTTTTTTTTATACACAGAGAGTGGTGGTTGCATGGAATGAACTGCCAAGGGTGGTGGTAGAGGCAGATACATTAGGGACATTTAAGAGACTTAGATAGGCATATATATGAAAGAAAATTGGAGTGTTACGTGGGTGGAAAGTGTTAGATTAATCTTGGAGTAGATTCAAATGCCAGCACAACATTGTGGACTGAAGGGCCTGTACTATTCTGTGTTTTATGATTAAGGAACAAGTTGTGGGTTGAAGCTCCAATTCAAAGGCCTGAGGCTATAATTGTGATGCTTAGCACATCAGCATTTATTGTTCTTATGAAGTCTCTGGAGACTCCAACCTTCAGCCTCTGATGAAAGTGCACTAGCCCTTGTTGATTCCGGCTGTACATAGAGTTTGCATTTCGTAAAAACAGTATCGTAGATTGGTAATTAGTTCATTATTGACTTGAGTCAATGAGAGCTTGAGAGCTGTGGCAGGGCTTGAATGCTATCACCTTCTCAAGTAAAATGGAAGACAGTAGGGCTTTGCTTCCAGGTGAGCTCAATGCTTTTTCTGCTTGCTTTGACTGTCAGAACACAGAGGAACCATTGCAAAGCCCTACATCTCCTGATGATCCTTTGATCTCAATATCTAAAGCTGACATGTGGGTTGCCTTCAGGAGACTGAATCCAAGGAAGGCATCGGGATGATCTGTGCTGACCAACTGACTGGAGTGTTCACTGAGATCTTTATCCTCTTCCTTTGACAGCACATGGTACCCACTTGCTTCAATTAAATCAGTGCCCAAGAAATGACCTGCCTCAATGACTATTGCCCAGTTGCACTTACATCCACAGTGATGAAGTGTTTTGAGAGGCTAATGATGAAACATATCAGCTCTTACCTGATAGGCAACTTCGATCCATTCCCATCAGAGTAACAGGCCCACAGCAGATGCCATCCCATTGGCTCTTCACTCAACCCTGGAACATCTAGACAGCAAAGATCCAGTTGCAAGACAAAGTTTGTGAACCCTTTGGAATTGCCTGGTTTCTGCATTAATTACTCATAAAATGTGGTCTAATCTTCATCTTCACAATACTAGACAAACACAATCTGTCTAAACTAATAACACACAATTGTACTTCTCATCAATACTGAGTACACCATTTAAACAATCACAGTCTAGGTTCAAAAAAGCATGTGAACCTCTGGGGTAATGCCTTCTACAAAGCTATTTGGAGTCAGTGAGATGAGATGAGATGAGATTGGAGGTGTGGGCTGTAGAGGTGCCCTGCCCTATATAAAAAAGGCACACAAAGTCAGGTTACTGAGAGAGCCTGCTCTTCTCAAGAAAGATCTATTTATGTGCATCATGCCTTGATCAGAACAAATTTAAAAGTCCTCAGAAGAAGAATTTTAGAAATGCACGAAGCTGGAAAGGGCTACGAAAACATTCCTAAAGACCAAAGTGTTCATCAGTCCACAGTAAGAGAAGTCGTCTACAAATGGAGGAAACTCAGTACTGTTGCTACTCTCCCTAGGAGTGGGTGTCCTTCAGAGATCACACCAAGAGCACAAAGTTCATTTCTGAAGGAGATGGAAAAGAGCCCAAGGGTAACAGCAAAAGGTCTGCAGAAATTTCTAGAACTTGCTAAAATCTCTGTTCATGGGTCCACTGTAAGAAAATCTCTGAACAAGAATGGTGTTCGTGGAAGGTCACTACCAAGGCAATTACTGTTTTCTAAAAAAAAAAATTGTTGCTCTTTTCAAGTTTGCAAAAGACCACCAGGATTTTCCACAACACTCTGTGACAACGTTCTGTGGACAGATCAGACAAAAGTTGAACTTTTTGGCAGAAACCACTATGTTTGGAGGAAAAAGGGCATTGCACACCAACAACAAAATCTCATCCTAATCTGTGAAGCATGGTGGAAGGAGCATCATGGTTTGGGGTTGCTTTGCTTCCTCAGGGCCTGGACAGCTTGCAGTCATTGAGGGAACAATGAATTCAAAATTGGATGAAGACATTTTATAGGAGAATGTCAGGGTGGTGGTCTGTCACCTGAAGCTTAATAGAAGGTGAATGATGCAACAAGACACAAGAGTAAATTCTGGTTTTGAAATGGCCAAGAGAGTCCAGAGGTTAATCCAAATGAGATAAAAACATAAGAAATAGGTACAGGAGTAGGCCATCTGGCCCGTTGGGCCTGCTGTGCCTTTCAATAAGATCATGGCTAACCTGGCCATGGACTCATCTCCACCTAACAAAAATCTATCCAACCTTGTCTTAAGTATACTTACTGAAGTAGCCTCTGCTGCTTCATTGAGCAGAGAATTCCACAGATTCAACACCCTCTGGGAAAAGCAGTTCCTCCTCATCACAGTCCTAAATTTCCTCCCCCAAATCCTGAGGCTATGTCCCCTAGTTCTAGTCTCACCTACCAGTGGAAACAACTTACTGACCTCTATCTTAGCTATCCCTTTCATAATTTTATATATTTCTATAAGACCTCCTCTCATCCTTCTTAATTCCAGTGAGTACAGTCCCAGGTGACTCAATCTCTCCTCATAGTCTAACCCTCTCTAATCTGGAATCAATCTGGTGAACCTTTTCTGCACTGCTTCCAAAGCCAGTATATCCTTCCTCAAGGAAGGAGACCAGAACTGCATGCAGTACTCCAGATATGGCCTCACCAGTACCATATACTGTTACAGCATAACATCCCTGCTCTTAAATTCCATCCCTCTAGCAATGAAGGCCAACTTTCCATTTGCCTTCTTGATAGCCTGCTGCACCTGCAAACCAACCTTTAGTGATTCATGCACAAGCACTCCCAAGCCCTTCTGCCAGCAGCATGCTGTAATCTTTTACCATTTAAGTAATAATCTAACCTTTCACTTTTCCTTCCTTACATTTACCAACATTGTACTCCATATACTAGACCCTTGCCCACTCACTTAACCTATCTATATCTCTCTTCAGACTCTCCGTATCCTCTGCACAATTTGCTTTTCTGTTAAATTTAGTATCATCAGCAAACTTAAATACACTGCACTGAGTCCCCTCTTCCAGGTCATTGATGTATATCCTAAACAGTTGCGGAGTGCTAACCCCTATGGCACACCACTCACCGCTGACCGCTGATTGCCAATCAGAGAAATACCCTTGTATTCTGCTTTCTATTGGTTAACTAGTTCTCTATCCAAGCTAATATATCACCCCCAAGTTTATGCATCCTTATCTTATGGAAAAGTCTTTTATGAGGCACCTTACCAAACACCTTCTGGAAATCCAAGTAAATAACATCGTAAGTTTGTCAAATAGGACCTCATTGTCCTACTGCTTATTATGTAAGTCCTACACAGGTTTGTCCTCCTAAAATGCAACACCTGACAGTTATCTGCATTTAAATTCCTGCTGCAAGCTTACATAGCCTTCCTTGCTGTCCACTATGCCCCAATCTTGGTGTCATCTGCAAATTAGCTAATCAAATTTACTACATTATCATCCAGATTGTTGATATAGATGACACATATTGTTTCCTCTGCAGTGTAATGCCAGCCTCCAAAACCTATTTTCCAGTTATTTCAGTTATTTATTGAAACATACAGTGAATGCTTTGTTTGCATTAACAACCAGCACAATCAGAAGGTGTGCCAGGGATTGTCCGCAAATTTCGTCACACATACTGCATAGAATGCTCAGGAGATCAACAGCAAAACAAGCCCCTTTTCTCCCTCCCTCCCTCCCACCCACACACATACACAAACAGTCCTCCAACACAGGTTTGGTGATTCAGCTGAGGTTGAATCTTAAAGTGCTTGAAAGACCAGTCATATACAAAGGTGACTAGTTTACAGCTGCAGTCTCAAATACCATTTCAAGATTCAAGATTGTATTTGTCATTCTCCAGTACAAAAATTTAAAGGAGAATGAAATGATTGCCACTCTGGATCTGATGCAGCATTAAAAAACACAATAAATATAAATATAAAAGCAATCTTATAAAACACAATGTATCAGTAACTGATGAGTGTTCCCGTATATACATAAGATTAGCTTATATATACTGACTGATTGTATGTACATAAAGTGATGCTAGGTACTTGAGTATCTGAATATGAGGTGACTCTGACAGGAAATGATCAGGTGACTGAGTGACTCTCAGCACCAAGTAGCAGCAGGGCAGATGACAGTGAAGGTATGAGGTGTGGAGTGTAAGCAAAAAGTGGTGATGCATAAGGGGATGAAGAGTGCTAAGGGGCTGTGGAGAGGAGTAGCTGATATGATATAGGAGTGCTGGGGAAGGTTGGTGGGTGGAGGTGATGGCCTGGGGGAAGTAGCTGTTTTTGAGGCTTGTGGTCCATAAGACATAGGAACAGAATTAGGTCATTCTGCCCATTGTGTCTGGTCTGCCATTCTATCATGTTTGGTTTATTATCTCTCTCAACCACATTCTCCGGCCTTCTCCCGGTAACCTTTGACACCCTCAATAATCAACAACCTGTCAACTTCAGCTTTAAATATAGCCAATGACTTGGTTTCTGCAACAGTCTGTGGCAATAAATTCCAATAATTCACCACCTGTTCCAATGACATGGGTTTTGTGTAATGTCTCCCCTCCCCTGATCGGATGGGACAAACAGTCCGTAGGAGGTGTTGGTGGAATGCTGCATGATTTTAGACAAATTTTACATTTTAAATAAATACCATAATTCAATTGTAAACAAGAGAAAATCCTGCTGAAGAGTCTCAACCTGAAACGTTGACTGTACTCTTTTCCATCGATGCTGCCTGGCCTGCTGAGTTCCTCCAGTATTGTGTGTGTGTGTTACCATAATGCAGTGGTAACTTGTGGCCACTATGCATTTTCTTATTAGCATTCACGTGTTTTCCAGAAGTGCACTTCTATTTCATGAACACACAGTTGGTTCATTATGTCCACTGGAGCAGAAAAGTGTATCCTGCTTATGAAATCCTTGAACCTCATGGGGATTTCAGATTGCAAGTGATCCTCAATAGTAATTGGAATTTCCACTTGGGAATAATAGACCCGAGGAATATTCAGTTCATTTTCCCTGCACGAGAGAATCGGGGACTCTGTCAACAGCCATGCCTTCTGTGAAAAGGAGAATTGTTCTCAGAAACAATGCCTAGTTGTTTGACCTCCCAGGCTTCTCAATCTATGACCACCAACTATGACTGCAAGCAGTTCAATGTGAGCACTCATCTGATTTGAAAGTTTGGGCTTCCGTTCAGCGGAGTGTCAGGTCAATTTTGGTTTGCTCAGATGCCTACGTGGGTGACAGAGCACAAGCCCAGAACTGTAGATCTGTACAACGCTTAGTTTTCAGTTTGCTATGAAGCTTGGCATTCATATTTGAACAGCACTAAAGAAGTCAGTTTTGTCATCAGTTCTAAAGCACAAATTACATTGATTAGAAATTTGAGTTAACTAACATCCAAAGATGTGTGGTGCAGGTAGCCATGGGAAGTGAATAGGCTAAAAAGTTGTTGATGCATCTTTGAATTTATTTAAATCTTATATGCATCCCACAAAGTGAGGGAGTAAATACCTTTGCATTATGACTGTTGCAATATACAGGCACGTGAATTTTATAATGGCTTGTAGAAAGAAGCTGTCCCGTAGCCAGTTGGTCTTAGCTTTAATGCTGTGGTATCGTTTGCCAGACAGAAGCTTCTGAACAGTTTATAGTTGGTGTCCCTGATGATCCTCCAAACCTTCTTTCTGCATCTACAGCTGTGAATGTCCTCAGTGGAGGGAAATTTCCATTCATCGATGCACTGGGCTGTCCCTACCACTCTCTGCAGTGCCTAGTGATCAAGGTTGGTGCAGTTACCATACTAGGTGGTGTTGCAACCAGTCAGGATACTCTCAATAGTGCCCCTGTAGAAAGTCTTGAGGATTTGGGGGGGCTCATGCCGAACTTCTTCAGTTGTCTGAAGTGGAAGAGACGCTGTTGTGCCTTTTTCGCCACACAGCCAGTGTGTACAATCCAGATGAGATCTTTGGTATCAAGGAACTTGAAGCTGCTCACCCTCTCAACTGCAGTCCCATTGATGTTGATTGGAGCGAGCCTGTTTCTGTTCCTCCTGTAATCCACGATCAGCTCTTTTGTTTTTTTGGACATTGAGGGAGAGGTACATCTTGGTACCACTGTGTCAGGTATTAATCTCTGCTCTGTAGGCTGACTTGTCATCGCTAGAAATAAGGCCGATCACTGCATCATCTGCAAATTTGATCAGCACAGTTGTGGGTGTAAAGGGAGTAGAGGAGGTAACTCAGGACACAACCCTCGGGAGCACCTATGTTGAGGGTCAGAGGAGCTGAGGTGAGGGAGCCCACTTGTGGGCGATCCAATAGGAAGTCTAGGATCCAGCTGCATAAGGCAGGTGCAGGCCAAGTTCTCTGAACTTCCTGTCAAGTCTGGAGGGAATATTGCTGTTGAATGCTGAACTGTAGTCCAGGAACAGCATACTAATGTATGCATCCCTCTTCTCCAGATGAGTGAGGAGGCTATGTAGTGCTGTGGCTATGGTATCAACAGTTGACTGGTCCCGTCGGTAAGCAAGTTGTAGGGGTCCAATGTGGGTGGTAGCATGCTTCAGATGTAGTCTTTAACCAGCCTCTCGAAGCATTTGCTTATAATTCAGTTGAGTGCAACAGGACGCTAATCGTTCAGGCATGCTACCTTGGTTTTCTTAGGTACAGGGACAATGGTGGACGATTTGAAACAGGAGGGCACTACTCACCAGGAGAGGGAGAGATTATAAATGTCCGTAAACACCCCAGCCAGTTGTTCCACACATACTTTCAGAATCCGCCCTGGGATGCCGTTTGGCCCTGCTGCCTTACAGCTGTTGACATGTTGGAATATTCTATGTACTTCAGCCTTGGAATTCTGTGTACTCCTAGGGAATCCAGTCCTGTCAACCTCAAATAGAGTGTAAAAAAACATTTAGCTCGTCCGGGAGCAAGGCAGCAATATTGGCTGTACTGTTGTGTGTGTCATTGTCACAGAGTCTGTGTCGGTGTGTTTGTGCATGCATGTGTATGTGTGTATTGGAGTGTCCTGACCCAGTCCAACTAGTTAATAGACTGGGTCAGGTCACTCCAATGCACCTAATGAATTAGTTAATAGTTAACTAGAGCTGGTAGCTAGATCAGAATAATGTCCACATTTGGGAACAATGAAAGTACAGATACAGCTTAGCTCTGGAGGTATGGGAGCGATATGGTAACAGAGTAGTTATCATAGCATTTTACAGAGCCAGAGTTCCGTGTGACCACGTGCTCCGGCTTCTTCCCACATTCCAAAGTTGCACAAGTTAGGATTAGGCATCTGTGGGCTGCCTTTGTTGGCACCAGAAGCATGGCAACACTTCCAGGCTGCTCTCAGCATTTCTCAGACTGTGTTGGTTGTTGATGCAAACGATGCATTTCACTGTTTGCTTCAATGTACGTGTGACAAATAAAGTTAATCTCTACATAGCTGTTGATCATGCATATTGTGTTTTTAAAGACTAAATCACTAAAATTGACGTACTGAGCTAGATGGTAAGATATTTTCTGATAAATGGTTTGCATTGGGTTGGCCCATCTTTCATTCTGATTTAACTTGTATTGATGCAAAAAAAAAATGCTGTGTGCTTGTGTTTGGGTGACCTGACCCAGCGTGATAGCTAATTTATATTAAAGTCCATTATAACACAATGAGGAAAGTGAAGTGTTCTTGCACTTAAAAAGTGCTTTGCAAAACACAACTCAGAAGACCAGCCATATGAAGAGGATCCACTCTGGCTGGGATTATAAGTTTCCTCGATGAGGTTCTCCAGTATTTTGAGTGATGATTTCTTTCCTGCTGTATCTCAAGGTGAAAGCAGTTGGTTGCAGAGGTGGAGGGCTGGTGCTACATCAACCTTCCTTACAGTCCAGGAGTTATTTTCCATCAAATATATCTGAGCTCTCAGAGCAATTCTGTCAATGTGTTTGTAGATTGCATATATGTCTTTTGCTGGATGGATGCAATTAGTGTTTGCTAGACTAGAAACGAGGAGTTGGTAATTCAAAGAACAAGAGCATATGGACTCCCACAAAAAGCAACGAGGACCTTGAGCTCCCAGAAGTGCTACTTTGACACGATGTATGCATTTATGGGAGCTTCCAGCCTTATCCTGTAAAGTTTGAAATGTCTGGTGGAAGTGATATGCTACAACACATACAGTAGCTTGCCACAAGTGGTAGCAGAATCTTACTTTGGAGACCGTTTGCTCTAAAGTGTAGCAGATATTCAACCTCAGAACCTCACGACTCACAAATAACTGACTTTTGGAGGAGCCCTGTACTCCATGTGAGAAGCTGAGCTCCAGTAATTAGTCAGCTCTACTTAATGAGGGTGGTATTGCACCACTGTTTGCACTCGTCATCAAGAACAGCACAACTCTGCACATCATGGAAACCAGCCTCCGCTATGCATTCTGTCTATACTTCCCAATGTCTCATTAAAGCGGCCAACATAATCAAAGACCCCTCCCACCCCTAGACATTCTCTCTTCTGCTTTCTCCCATCGGACATACCACAAGGCTCAAGGATAGCTTCTACCCCACTGTTATAACACAGTTAAGTAGTTCCCTAGTGCAATATGTTGGACTCTTGCTTTCACAATCTACCTCATTATTTTCTTGCCCTTATTGATTGCCTGCACTGCACTTTCTCTACAGCTGTTACACTTTATTCTGCATTCTGTTGCTCAACTTGTTCTACCTCAATCTGTATGAACAGTATATACACTATATCTCGGTACATGTGACATTCATCTTTCCATATGCAGCTACATATTCTATGGGTAAAAATTATTTGTATATACATAGAATTCTTCATGACAACAACTCATTACAATTATTTTGAAAATGTGGTCACTTGCAGAAACACTGCTCCCACAGAATGGTGCGAGTGTAGTATGAGCTGCCAGTGGAAGTGGTAGATTGGTAAATATGGGTGCAATTGTGACACTTAAGAGAAATTTGGATAGATACATGGACGAGAGGGGTACAGAGGGCTGGGTGCAGGTAGTTGGGACTAGGCAGAAGGTGGCACAGACTAAATGGGCTGAAGGGCCTGTCTCTGTGTTGCAATGCCCCATGACATCTCAGTGAAGTTTAATTCATTGTTTGTAATGTGCATATTGCATCAGGAGCAGAGCAGAGCATCAAGTGTAAAGGAGAACAAAATAACTGTTACTCCAGATCCAATGCAGCTCAAAACTCCCCCAAAAAAGATAAAGAACACAATAATAAATTTAAAAACCCACAACAAATCTAAATACATAAGATTAGCTCATACACATAGATTGATTGCCTATCAAGTGACACTAGGCCATAAATAAAGTGACTGATAGGAATTAATAAAGTAGTGGTGGAGTTAGTGGGTGGAGGTGTTGATCAGCCTTACTGCTTGGGGACATAACTGCTGTTCTTGGCACAGGTGCTCTGTAGCCTCCTCCAAGATGTTACTGGCTCTTTCCCAGCATCTTTCTGCATACAAGTCTTGGTGGTGGGTATGCTGGTGCCAGAGATGCATTAGAAAGTTTTCACTACCCATTCTGTCTGCCACTGACCAGTTTCTCTACCAAGCACCGATGCAGCTTGTTAGGATGCTCTCTAATGGCGAGAGTTTGGATGTGCAAAGGTGAACTCTCTCCATTCTCCTCAGAAGGAAAGGCTTCTTGACTGTGTGGAATGTGTCTTGGAGCATGACAGGTTGTGTGTGATGTGTATGTTCAAGAGTTTCCACTACTGTGTCACTGATGTAAAAGGGGGTGTTAGTGGTGTAAGTTCTCCTGAAATCGATGGCCATCTCCTTTGTATTGTTGACATTAAGGAAGACAACAGAGATTTGAATCACTTCTGATAGGAACTGCCAACCGGAATAATCCTGGCCAAAATGCAAAAGCCTGAATCATCAGCTCATGGGGTTTTCTATATTCATATTACAACTGAACTTAATAGACAGCGTCAGTGGAGACTTTTCTTCCTCAAACCCTTTGGAGAATATGCCAAGTCTGTGTTGTGTTGAGCAGTAATCCCTGCAATTTTCACTTTTTATACATCCATGGTGTTGAAAGGCAAAAAATGGTGCAGTTTACTGCAGTTTACAGGTGCATGAGAACCATAGAAATTTATAGCACTGGATGGAGACTAGTCAGCAATCCATGCTGTCAAAAAGAAAAGGAGCTATTTATGCGCAACAGAGTCAGGCAGGCAAGGCAGATCCCAGATCTGAATGACAGCTTACATTGTTGTCCAGCCTCAGGGAGAAGAACATCATAGTATCTGGTGCATGACCTCTGATATAGTGAAGAATAATCAGCCTTGAATTGTTCCTGAAAGTTGCTCTTTAGAAATTCCCACTTAGATAAGAGCCATAGAGTAGCACAATGCAGATGTAGGTACGTTGGTCCATCTAGTCCATGCTTACCTGTTTTCCTGTTTAGTGACTTCGACCGGCAGCTGGACCACTTCCCTCCATAACTGTCTTATCTATCTACCAATCGAGCTCCTGCTAAATGGTGCAATCAACCAACATCCATCATTTCCACAGGCAGCTTGTCCCAAACTCGTTCCACCCTCTGAGTGAAGGAATTCCCCCTCAGCTTGCCTTATTAAATATTTTACCTTTCGCCTCTAGTTCTAGTCTCGCTCAACCTCAAAGAAAAGTGCCTGCCTGTATTCACCCACTCATAATGTTGCATAATTCTATAAGATCTACCCTCATTCTCTTACACCCTAAAGAATAAAGTCCTAACAAATTCAACCTTTCCCCTTAACTCCTCAATTCGTGGCAGTTTCCTTGTAAATTTTTCTTTCGATCTTATTGATATCTTTCCTGTAGGAAGGTGACCAGAACTGCACACAATGCTCTGAAATGAGGATTTCAGTTGCCAAGTTTAAATGTTACTAAGTGCCTAGTCCCAACTACCTGCACCCAGCCCTCTGTACCCCCCTCGTCCATGTATCTAACCAAATTTCTCTTAAATGTCACAATTGAACCCATATTTACCAATCAACCCTCTTCCACTGGCAGCTCGTACTACACTCGCACCACTCTCTGAGCGAAGACATTCCCCACCAGTTCCCCTTAAACATGTCATCATTCTCCCTAAAAATTATAGTGTATTAGTAAGCACAGTCCTTCACAGTGCACTAGTTGTAAGATCAGGGTTCAATTCATGCCACTGTCTGGAAGGAGCTTGTACATGACTGTGCAGGTTTCCTCGGTGGGGGGAGGGGGCTCCTCTTTCAAAAGACATACGAGTTAGGGTTAATGAATTGAGGACACGTTGATGCTGGAAGCATGACAACACTTGCAGGCTGCCCAGCACAACCCTCGCTGATTTGATTTCAAACAAAATATGTATTTCACTATGTACGTGTGACAAATAAAGCTAATCTCTAACCCTATGACCTAGTCTCCCCCAATCTGAGGTGAGAAAGCCAGCTTGCTTTCACCTATCTATACTCCGTATAACTTTGTATACCTCTATATGATCTTCACTATGCTCCAGGTTGAATCTCCAAAGTTGTATTGATGTCATTTATTGTGAATGAATCTGTATGTAGTGGGCAGATCTTTTGCAGACTTGAAATGACTCAAAACCCCAGCCCCCCTCCCTCAAGTGTTTCCTCAATGAGTCATAGAGCTATAAGCTATAAGCCTACCGTGCCAGTAGTCTGTGTCAAACTATTATTCTGCCTAGTCCGATTGACTCACACCCTTCATACCCCTCCCATCCATGTACCTATCCGAATTTCTCTTAAATTTTGAAATTGAACTCGCATCCACCACTTCCACTGGCAGCTCTTTCCACACTCTCACCACCTTCTGAGTTCCCCTTAAATATTTCACCTTTCACTCCTAACCCATGACCTCTAGTTCTAGTCTTACCCATCCTCGGTGAAAAAAGCCCACTTGCATTTCCCCTATCTATGTGCTCCTCTATCAAATCTCTCTTCATTCTCATACACTTTAAAAAAATAAAGTCTTAATCTATTCAACCTGTACCTGGGACTTAGGTTCTCAAGAACTGATATCTCAGGACCTGCATTCGATGGAGTTCAGAATAATGAAAGAGAACTTATTGAAACCAACCAGATACTGAAAGATGTGGGTAGCGTGGATGTAGAGGGGATGTTTTTGTTAGAAGGGCAGTCTAGGATGTGATGTCTCAGAATATAGGGATTTTCCTTTAGAACTGAGATGAAGAGGAATTTCATTAGCCAGAGGATGGTGAATCTGTGGAATTCATTGCCACAGATGGTTGTGGAGGCTGTCATTTGGTGTATTTAAAGCAAAGATTGATAGGTTTTTGATCAGTCATGATCAAAGATTACAGGAGAGGCAGGAGAATAGGATTGAAAATAAAATCAGCCATGAATGAATGTTGGAGTAGTCTGGATGGGCTGATTGGCCTAATTCTATTTTTGTATCTCATGGATTGGTAAAGCCTTGTGTTGTGCCTCACTAATCAGCTGGGAACCAGATTTTTGTAGCTCCACACAGTAGCAAAGCAGTTAGCATAACACTGTGACGCAATTTCCGGGTGCTCCAATTTCCTCTCATATTCCAAGGACGTATGGCTCGATTAGTGAGTTGTGAGCATGCTATGTTGGCACCATGATGACATTTTTAGGCTGCTCAGCACAATCTTTTCTGATTTGATTTGATGCAAGCTATTCATCTCACTACATGTTTCAATGCACATGTGACAAATAAAGCTAGTTTTTTTTAGCTAATCTCAAATAAAATATGTAAGATTCCAACCTAGTCAGGTGACTTTCAACCTAGGATCCATCCAGAGACCTATTCCATGTATCACCACGTTGTGTGGGTAGATGACTGCCAACCTGAGGCAGTCCATCCCTCAGCAGAAGATCCCAAGCAGCTAGCCAGTGCATGGCCTACAGACACTTTACCATCCACATTTATGGATAATGAAGACCTTGTGTACAAGTGGGATCAATATCACATCTGATTTATTCTGCCAATGCCACACACAGGGCTGGAGAATGGAAATGCTTTGTTTCAGTAATGTCACATTAGAGTTCTCTCCATACATAAACTGTTAGGATGAGTAGCTCCCATGAGGATTATGCATGATCACAATAACATTAGAAGAACTAACAGAGCATTGTACATTATGCCGCCAACTTTGGAAGATATAATGAAAGATTAATTTTTTTTAAATTCGTTCACTTTTTCAAATATCAGAGATCAAGCTTTCTGATTGTGATCAATGTGAAAAATGAACAGCTCTTTCATTATTTTTCATTCTAGGGTGCCCTCACTGTAAGAACACTATCCCGCATTTCGCAGCAGCTGCCGACCACTTTAAGGAGGAGCGAAAGGTAATTGTATGCCTTAAGGGACTGTTCCAGTCTCTTAAGCTTTATGCAAAACATTTCAGCTTTTCATTAGCATGAAATTGCACAAACATCTCCCCCATGGCTTGTTGGTGGATGCCCCAAGTGTGGAATTAGAGTAATTTAACTCGAGTAGTTGCACTGTAAATAAAAAACCGAATAAGGTCTTGTTGAGAAGGGTGTTGAAAAGGCAGAGAGATTCAAGATTATGAGAAGATCTGGGGGTACACTTAGAGAGAACCAGAATACTGGAATATTACACAAAAAGCTGGAGGAACTCAGCAGGTCAGGAAGCATTAATGGAAGGAAATGGACATTCGACATTTCAGAAACAGATTTATTTTTGCTGACATATAGCATGTAATTTGTTGTAAGAAATGAATGAATGAAATTAATTTATTTCAGTCAGTAAAAACGTAACAAAAAGCGTCATTTACAATGATGAGTTCATAATGATGATTTCATAGGACAAAATTACAACAAAAAACACAGATAAACTTGTGATGTGTGTTGCTTCAGGTTGTGGCATCTACGGTCTCGTGTCTCCACATTAGAATATCTTTGTTTATCCTCGCAGTCAAGATGGAGATTTCATACTCAATTCAGTAGGAAATTCAAGGGAAGTACAATGACATAAATAACCAGCACAGCTGCTGCCTCAGCAGTAGAGAAATATTTTAAACTTGACCTTGAGTGTTGTCTGAGAGGAGTTTGCAAGTTCTCTTTGTGACCAGGTTTCTCCAGGTACCCTGGTTTTTCACTCACAGTGTTCAGGCTCACGGGTTGGCCAGTTAAGTGGCTGCTGTAAGTTGCCTCTAGAATGGATGTGAGTGGTAGAGGTCTCAGCCTGAAACATCGACTGTACTCTTTTCCATAGATGCTACCTGACCTGCTGACTTCCTTCAGCATTTTGTGTGTGATGAATGGTAAAATTGGATGGGGTGGGATTGATGGGAATGTGGAGAGAATGAAAATAGTGAAAATGTAAGAGTAGTGCAAGTGGGTGATTGATAGTCTGCGTGACTCTGCTTCCGTGCTTTATATAGGAAATTCTGTGACAAAAGTGGAGCTAGCTACTACTAGAAATACTTGAAAAAATATAACCAAAGGGCAAAGTAGACGAATATGAGGGAGAAGCAATTAGAAGGCTATGTTGATGAAGCTAGATGAAGATGGTTTCAAGAAGTCTCCTACAGGCAGAAACCTGATGATCTGTATAAATTTGTGTGCCATAGATCATTTGGAACTCTGCATAGACTTGGGATTGAACCTGAAACCATTCTTGACATTTTATCCAAGTTGCAGTTGGTCTCAGCAATATTTTTGTATGAGTGCGAAAAATTTGGACACATGATCCAGTCCCAACAATTACCTGTTCCAGAAAACATGCATCAGGTGAAACCAGATTGGTGACACAGTGTCACTTTCCTGAACAGAGTCCTGGTATCTTGAGGCAGTAAATCACTACTGAAGCATAAAATTAATGCTCAGCATAGAAATGGACTACGCTTCCTATCTTGAAATCCATACTTTATCCCTCCTTTTCAAATAGGACTACAGATCTGGGAATACAGATCCATAAATCCTTGAAAGTACCATCACAGGTTCATGAATCAAAGTTTTAAGTACAGGAATTGGGATGTTGTATAAGACGTTGGTGAGGCCTAATTTGGAGCACTGTGCAGTTTTGGTCACAACAACAGGAAAGATATGAATAAGATTGAAAGAGTGCCGAGAAAATTTACAAGGATATTGCTAGTACTTGAGGAATTGAGTTACAGAGAAAAATTGAGTAGGTTAGGATTGGAGCACATGAGAGTGAGGGGAAATCTGATAGAGATATACAAAATTATGTGGGGTATGGATAGGGTAAATGCAAGCAAGCTTTTTCTGCCATGGTTGAGTGAGACTAGAACTAAAGGTTATAGGTTAAGGGTGAAAGGTGAAATATATGAGGGGACCTGAGGAGGAGCTACTACTCTCAGAGGTTGGTGAGTGTGTGGAACGAGTTGTCAGCAGAAATGGTGGATGTGGTTGATTTCAATGTTTTAAGAGAAATTTGGGTAAGTACGTGGACAGGAGGGGTATGGAGGGATCAATGAGACCAGACAGAATTACAGTTTGGTGCAGAATATACTGCTGAAGGTTCTGCTTCTGTGTTGTAGTACTCTATGACTGTATGACTGGATATATTCACCCATTTGAAATTGAAACCCGGGAGAATCAGTCCTTCTGACTGTTGTAATTCACATCACTGCAACCCTTCTGATCGCAGTTTGTCAACATTTTGATGACTCTGCTGATTTGGAAAGAATTAACATTTCATTAAGCTCAGGAGCATTTAGCTGAGCAATAGATGGTACAGAGCTGTATCAGTGAATGAAGCAGTGATTCCTGCTCAGACTGGGCCAGAGTTTTGAGTTCTTTTTGTTTCGTCAGTTATCATCTCAACTGCTTGCTGGTGTCCACCACCTACCTTGTCTTTGACCCCTAAAAACCTGCTGGAAACAAAACACAAAGTGAATCTGAGATTAGAATTCAAAGCAGTGCTGAAGAAGTGCTGTGTTACCAGTAGTGGCGCCAGGTGTCAGCCATTGCTCAGTGGTCGGAGGTTCAGGTCCCTATCCAGGAGAACATGCAACAACTCCTGGCTCTTGCTGTTTGGTGCTGCTCTGTAAGTAGTAGTGCAATCTCTCAAGTCGAGTAAGATGTTCTCCCAAGGGATTGTCGTTTGTTTGGTTCTCAGGTGGCTATAGAGGCTGTTCCAGAATCAACATATTCTGGTGCAGTATAGGCACGACTAAGTGGTAGCTGTGGTTAATGGTTGGGTCTTTTGGTTGTTCAGTCTCACTGTTCACAGCTGCCACTTGTTCTCTGCAGCACAGCAGAAATCACTCTCATACAGCACAGCTCCCTCCTGAACAGATTTCTTCCAGGTGTATCTATTGAGTGTAATGTCTTCCCAGTTTTTAGATGTAATGTTGAATTTCTTCAGGCTGAATTTGATGTTATCTTTGAAGAGTTTCCTTTGCTCACCAGGGTTCACTGACCTTCCTTCAACTGGGAGTGAAGGATCAGTTTGGGGAAACAAGCGTTAGGTATCCAAATTACATGATTTATCCATTGGAGTTATCATAGTGGGGATGCTGCTCATGTTGGTCTCCAGTACGCTGGTGTTAGTGCATCTGTCAGTAAGTATACATTGGTAGAGATGTTGTCTTTCAGAAAGGATGACCATTGCAGGACTTTGAGTCTTCACCAACATCCTTTCAATACTTGTCGTCAATGTTACTGAAATATGAATTATTATGTGGGACTCACTGTGGTCAATCTGGCTGCCATTATCTCCAGTACATAGCTACAGGTCAAAAAGTAGTTATGGATTGTAATCACTTTAAGCCATCCAGAGGTATGGAACTTATTTTATATTCAGATATCTTTTCTGTCACAAAATAAGAAAATTTAGCCCATTTTAACCTTTCAAACCAAGAAGACTTTGGTTACCTTTCTGAGTGTGATGTTTATAAAAAGATTTCATTTATTTCCTGGGTTTTTCCTCTTTCAGATTCAGATTTATTTATCACACATACATCAAAATATACAGTGAAATATGTTGTTTCCATCATTTTTCCTCATTCATCACCTTTTGACTTTATATGTGCTCTTATATTAATCCAAATAAACCTTTGTGCCTTTAGTCCTGAAAAATTTAGAAGCATGGTAAAGAAGATTTGGTGATAAGCCATGTGACCCAATAGCACATCACAAAACATTAGTCAGTAAAGCATGTACAACTTTTCAATCAAATGATGGCTGCTTTTAACGCCATTTGTACACTTATGCTTCCATAAATCTCTATAATCTTGTCCAAAAGTAATCTTTAAATCCGTTCTGAAATTGCTAGATGAAAATTCTGCCCACTTTCTGCCCACCAGTCAATTCCAGAATTCCACTACACTTTTTATGAAAAAAATCGTAACAACTTGCTTCTAATTTTAAAGTTATTTTCCATTGACCAGAGGAAATAGTTTTTAATTTATTCTGTCTAATCTTTCAATCCGTTCTATGAGAGATCACCCTGTAACTTTTTGTACCTGAAGATATACACATCTGGTCAGTGCAACCTTTACTCCTTTCAAACGCTATGCTGAATTTACCTTATCAATGAGTTACAGAACTTCCAATACTAAATAGCCAAACTGAGCACTACACAAGTACAAACTGACATATTGACCTCTGCTACTCCACAACCTTGCTTTGCAGAGTACATATTAATCAGCAGCTTGCGTTAATGAAGAAAAACATGCCCATTTCTAATGCTGTTCTTGCAGGAGGACTTGCAAACATTGCAAAAAAAAAATCAATTATCTTTATGCTGCTTTGTTTGCTTTCCCTCTTTTCCCAAATGACTGTCAATAACAATTCCATTAAGCCCATTCCTTTTTGCCAATAAACCAGTTATGTGAACAGGATATTGTACTCATAAAGGATCTAAGTCACTTCAGGCTGCTTAGATGTGATGTCAGACTCCCTTTGATCTATCAGCACTTTCGGAGTGTCCCGCTAGCTGCCCTAAGCTGAATTAGCTGATCTGAGAAGAGTTCCAAGTTTTCCTGTTACAGCTTCTTACTTTGTCACCAGTTGGACTTTCCTAGCATTCAGATAGAGTCAGAACACCTATAAAGTCTATGAGTTCAATTCAAACGCAAAACCCCTTTCTACTTTTTGTTTTGAATGTGGAAATATCAAGAGCCGTGAGGTAATGTTACAATTCAACAAACCTTGGTTAGACCACACTTGGAATATTGTGTTCAGTTCTGGTCACCTCATTATAAGAAGAATATTTCTTTCATCCATGTGCCTGTCTAAGAGTCACTTAAATGTCTTTAGTGTAACTACCTCTACCACCACCCCTGGCAGTGCATTCCATGCACATACCACTCTCGGTGTAGAAATCCTACCTCTGACATCCCACCTATATTTTCCTCTAATCATCTTAAAACTATGCCCTTCATGTTAGCTGTTTTGACTCTGAGGGAAAGTCTCTGGCTGTCCACTTGATCTTTGCCTCTTATCATTTTGTACACCTCTATCCAGTACCTCATCCTCCTATTCACTCAATCCTAATAAGGCGTGCTCTCCAATCCAGGCAGCATCCTGGTAAATCTCCTTTGAACCCTCTCTAAAGCTTCCATGTCTTTCCTATAATGAGGTGAATAGAACTGAACACAGCATAAAAGTAAAAGCTTCTATAGATATGTAAAGAGGAAAAAAGTTAGTGAAGGCATCAACAGAGGAGATTTTATAATAATGAGCAGGCAAATTATACTTTGGTTCTATATTAACAAAGGAATGTGCAAGTGTTATGATATGGCAACAATGAATATAGAATTGAGACAGGTTTTTATAAACAAAAAACATTTATTAACCCTGCTCAATAAAAAAAATGAAAAGTAAACAAACGACTAACTTAACCAGAATTTAACTGCTATACGGCAACTCGAACAGTTCTTAAAGTGATAAATGCGAACACAGTTCTTAAAATGATAAATGCAAAAGACCAAATGATTTACACAGTCAATTAGGGGAGACTTTACTGAAGTAACAAATTCCTCCACGATGTGATGTTACTGCTGATCCCAGCGGGAATATACCTTGCCTGAAGGATTTACGACGAAGGAAATTAAAAATAGCTTAATTCTTGGCGAATAACCCTGCTCCAATCCTTTCTGCTCTTATAGCAGGGACTATCTCGGATGCAGGTTACTATCTTTTTGAACGAAGATTAAATAAGGTCAATCCTGTATTACCGCCGACACCACCAACTTCTCTCGATCCTTCGGGTCTCCGTACCGCCATAAATCTTCACTCTCCGATTGGACTAAACTGCAGCAGCGTTTGGCGAGACTGCTGGCAAAAACCTTTGAGACTTAAGGCAGAAAGTAAAACTCCACTTTAAAACAAAACTGCATCATGAGACGAATACGCAGCATAACAGAGTCACTGACGAATTAAATCACGAACTGACCCGCACAGAGTCTTGCCATCTTCAGAAGTTTTCTGATGACTCTGCCATAGCTGGATGCATCAGCAAGGGAGATGAGGCTGAGTACAGGGCTACGGTGGGAAACTTGTCACATGGTGTGAGCAGAATCATCTGCAGCTTAATGTGACAAAGACTAAGGAGCTGGTAGTGGACCTGAGGAGGGCTAAGGCACTGGTGACCCCTGTTTCCATCCAAGGGGTCAGTGTAGACATAGTGGAGGATTACAGATACCTGGGGATACGAATTGACAATAAACTGGACTGGTCCAAGAACACTGAGGCTGTCTACAAGAAGAGTCAGAGCCGTCTCTATTTCCTGAGGAGACTGAGGTCCTTTAACATCTGCTGGACGATGCTGAGGATGTTCTACGAGTCTGTGGTGGCCAGTGCTATCATGTTTGCTGTTGTGTGCTGGGGCAGCAGGCTGAGGGTAGCAGACACCAACAGAATCAACAAACTCATTCGTAAGGCCAGTGATGTTGTGAGGGTGGAACTGGACTCTCTGACGTTGGTGTCCGAAAAGAGGATGCTGTCCAAGTTGCATGCCATCTTTGACAATGTCTCCCATCCACTCCATAATGTACTGATTAGGCACAGGAGTACATTCAGCCAGAGACTCATTCCACCGAGATGCAACACTGAGCATCATAGGAAGTCATTCCTGCCTGTGGCCATCAAACTTTACGACTCCTCCCTCGGAGTGTCAGACACCCTGAGCCAATAGGCTGGTCCTGGTCTAATTTCCACTTGGCATTATTTGCTTGTTATTATTTAATTATTTATGGTTTTATATTGCTACATTTCTACATTATTCTTGGTTGGTGCAACCGTAATGAAACCCAAATTCCCTCGGGATCAATAAAGTATGTCTGTCTGTCTGACCTGCGTCACAGCAAGGCTTTCCCCTTTTATACCTGTTGAAACAGGTCATCACATGACCTCTCACTGGCAGAAAATTACATCACCATCACAAGACCATTACATAATGCTCATCAGAGACTCAATTACATCGTGGTCATGTGACAGTCACAAGATACCCACTGGGTATGTAACACAAGTAATCTAGAAATGTGGAACACTGGATTAGAGAGAGGGAGGAACTAAATAACATTGGTATGTGTAGGGAAATGCTGATCACGAAACTGAAGGGCCAAATAGCCTGCTAGTGCTCATATTTTCTGTATTTCTTTCCGGGATTATGAGGAAGGAGAAATAAATATTGTCAGGATAAAATAATCATCAAATAGCTAACTGTCTGATTTAAAATAATTAATCTTAACGTGTCATAGTCGCTTTACCCGAGATTATTTTGCTGCCCTGTGCATTGGTTGTCAGGTAGGTTTTAGTAGTATTTGAATCTCTGCCGCCTGCTGATTTATTGTTTTTAAGTTGCAGTGAACTGTAGTTTAACATGCTTGATGCACAATTTTTTCCAATGCTAAAAGATCCTTCAAAAGGTGTGGTGCCCAGATCCAAACAGTATCCACAGCCAAGCTTTGTAAAATAATACACACAAACAGTTGGAGGTTCCCTCCCCCCCCCCCCCCCCCCCCACACACACACACACACACACACACCTTATTCTGGCTTCTTCCTCCTTCCTTAGCAGTCCTGATGAAGAGCCGCAGAATGTGTGGCAACCCAGGACATCCTTGGGTATGCTAATTGTTAACATGAAAACATGAACAACACAATTCCCTGCATATTTTGATGTACAGTACATATGATAAATGAATCTGTATCCAAAAAATGTTGATGGTTTATTCCCCTCCTTAGATGCTGCCTGATCTGCTGAGTTCCTCCAGCATTTTGGGTGTTATTCCCTGTAATAATACATGTATGAGATACATGTAATACACATGCATTATCATGAATTTTTTTAACTAAGTATGTTATCCCAGGTTTATTTATGAGTCCAAACAATAGCATTTTAGTTGCTGTCAGCTGTTTCCTGCACCCCTTCCACTTCGCATCTTCCTTTAACAGAACAGAATTGATGCACATTTTTCCTCTCACCTTTGACTTTGAAGATGGAAAGGTGGCTCCTGTTCAAGCTGCGGTGACAGTAGTGTAAGGTATTACAGTGCCAGGTCATGTAATGTTGGCTCTGCAAGCATGGTGACACTGGTAAGCTTTGTTGTTGACACATTTCACTGTATGCGTCGATGTACGTTTAACAAATAAAGCTACTGTTTAACAATCAGCCTAGAGCAATACCTTAACCATCATGGCAGATCATTGAGCTTGAGTAGTAAAAAGACCTACATCAGCAAAATGTGCCATCGGTTTCCCTTCATGCAACACCATTCTGTTATTATGTGGGATCAACCCTGTGCATGTTATTATTTTAGAAAGATATTCTAGAGTTGCTGGAAATCCAGTTATACACACAAAATGCTGGAGGAACTCAGCAAGTCAGGCAGCATCTCTGGAGGGAAATAAACAGTCAACTTTTTGGGCCAAGTTCCTTCGTCAGGAAAGGAATAGGAAAGAGGTTAGAATAAGAAAGTGCGGGAGGGGAAGGAATACAAGCTGGCAGTGAGACCAGGTGAGGGGGAAGGTGGGTGAGATGAAGTGTGAAGCTAGGAGGAGATAGATGAAAAAGATGAACGGCAGAAGAAGATGGAGTCTGATAGGAGAGGACACTGGACCAGGGGAGAAAGGGAAGGAGTTCAAAGTGCTTTACAATGGGATAAAGTACAAACATAAAAATAAAAGACAAAATTATGTTTGTTTAAAGCAAGGTTTAAGATGGTACTGGTGATTTATACTTCTTCATCTAAAATACCAGAATGTGTTATTTCTTTAGATGCTGAAAAAGCATTTGATAGAGTTGAATGGCCATATTTATTTACTACAATGCAACAATTTAATTTTAGTTCAAAATTTATATCATGGATTAAATTAATATACCATAAACCTTTAGCTTCAGTTTTTTACCAATAATCAGAGATCCCCTTTTTTTCAGCTATTTCGTGGTACAAGGCAAGGTTGCCCTTTTAAGTCCTTTACTATTTGACATCGCTTTAGAACCGTTGGCTATAGCTATTCGTGAATCACCTAATATTCTCGGTATTACCCGTGGGGAGAGGACGTATAAAGTATCGTTATATGCTGATGATTTGTTATTATATATATCTGACCCTGAAAGATCTATCCCTGCTATTTCGTCTTTGCTTGCTCAATTTAGTAATTTTTCTGGTTATAAATTGAATTTTAACAAGAGTGAACTATTTCCATTAAATATGCAAGTTCCCAATTTATAAACATTTACCATATAAAATTGTTACAGATTATTTTACTTACCTAGGTATTAAAATTACTAAAAAGCATAAAGATTTATTTAAGGTTAACTTTTTACCTTTAATTGATCAAATTAAGCAACTTGCTATTAGGTGGTCTCCACTATCTTTGTCATTGGTTGGTAGAGTTAATGCTATTAAGATGATGATACTACCTAAGTTCTTATATTTATTTCAAGCATTACCAATTTTTATTCCTAAAGCTTTTGTTGATACTATTGACTCTAAAATATCTTCTTACTTGTGGTAGAACAAAAATCCTAGATTGGGTAAAAAATATTTACAGAAGCCTAAGAAGGAGGGCGGCTTGGCTTTACCAAACTTAAGATTTTACTATTGGGCAGTTAATATACGATATTTAATATTCTGGACACAAGAATGGACTATAGCTACTTGCCCACAATGGGTAAATTTGGAATGTAAATCTGTGCAAGATTTTTCACTGATTTCAATCTTAAGATCTTCACTTCCTTTCTCTTTATTCAAATTGAATAAACAGATAACTAATCCTATAGTCAGATATACATTACGAATTTGGTTTCAATTTTGTATATTTTTTGGTTTGAATAAATTTATTTTATCATGTCCCATAATATCTAATTTTTTTTTTGGCCTTCATCTATGGATCAAGCTTTTCTTTTATGGAAAACAAAAGGTATAACATGTTTTCGTGATCTGTTTCTGGATGATAACATTATGTCCTTTGAACAGCTATCTAATAAATATAATTTACCTAAAACCTGTTTTTTTAGATATTTGCAATTTAGAAATTTTTTGTATAATGAGTTACAGTCTTTTTTGAAAGAATGTCCATTGGACATTACAGATAGAATTTTAGCCCTTAATCCTTATCAAAAGGGTTTAGTAGCCATCATTTATAAGATGATCATGAATTTACAGTTAGATATATCAGAAAAAATTAAGGAATGGCAAGAAGAGTTGCAGTGTCATATCTACTGAGCAATGGGAAAAAATTTTATTATTGGTAAATTCGTCCTCTATTTGTGCTAAACATGCCCTAATACAATTTAAGCTTGTACATAGAGCTCATATGTCTAAGGATAAACTGGCTCGATTTTATTCTCATCTTAATTCAACCTGCGATAGATGTCATTCTGATGTTGCTTCATTGACTCATATGTTCTGGTCTTGTCCTTGTTTACAAAATTATTGGAAAGATATTTTCAGTATTATTTCAAGAGTTTTAAATATTAATTTCCAACTGCATCCTCTTACTGCAATTTTTGGTTTACCAATGACGGATAATAATCGTTTATCCGCTTCATCTCAACGAATGATTGCATTTGTTACATTAATGGCTAGAAGATCTATTTTATTGAATTGGAAAGAAATTAATCCTCCAACTGTATTTCAGTGGTTTTCTCAAACTATTTGTTGTTTGAGTTTAGAAAAAATTAGAAGTGTGGTTTTTGAACCTTCAGTTAAATTTGAAGAAACTTGGAGACCTTTTATTCAACATTTCCACATGAGTTGAATTGTCTTTTCCTAAACCTTACTTATATTATCCTTAATTAATTGGATGGAGGTTCGGAGTTATTGGCACTACTGTATATGTACTTAATATTATTCAATGGCCCATGTTGGTTAGTGTTTTTTTTCTCTCTTTTTTTGGGGGGTTTTTCTTTTTTTTTCTCTTTTTACTTCTTTGTTCATTAATGTTCTGAGTTTGAGAGGTTATATATTTTTATTATTATGCATCTGAATGTATTTAAACTATTAATTATGGACTCTCAAACATTTTGTATTCATGTTTCATTTATGTTTGTTTAAAACTAATAAAAAGATTTAAAAGGAAAGGACAGGTATGGGCCATATCAAGGTGGTAGAACTCAGGCCCAAGAGAGATGGAGCAAGGTTTGGGCAATTTAAATGCCATGCAGGATTGAGAAGGTCAGGATGTTAGGGTCAACGGCGAGGAACAGGAGGGTGTTTAGCTCACCGCTTCATGAGGTTTGCTCACCTATGCATTGAACTAAGGCTGTGGCCTGCAACCAATAGGCTCTTGGATCGACCGTGACTGGGTCACTTTCATGAACTTTAGTTCTGAATGTTATTTGCTTATTTATTGTTTGCACGATTTCTTCTTTTTTCCGCACATTGGATGTTTGATGGCTCATCTTTTTTTATGAGTTCTGTTGGGTTTCTTTATTTTATGGCTGTCTGTGAGGAGACAAATCTCAAGGTTGTATATAGTTTGCATTCTTTGATAATAAATGTACTTTACTTTGAACTTAAATAGGTTTTGAACTGACATTTAAAAATGTCATCTGAGTTTGCATCCCTTTTAGGCATTGAATTCCACAGTTTAGGAACGTAGATATTTTATCCTTACTTTAGTACTTTATCCTGCAGGTTGCCTTTGCTGCAGTCGACTGCACGAAAGGAACAAATCATGAGCTGTGCAAGCAGGAAGGAGTGGAAGGCTACCCTATGGTCAGTTATTACAACTATGGCAAGTTCATGGAGAGGTATAGTGAGGAACGATCGGTGAGTGCGGGTGCCTAATAATTCTGTGCTTTGGAGTGTTTGAATCCTCTTGGGACTCAGAGTGGCCGCGAGATGATGTACCGATGGTGCTTCTCAGAATTGTCAGCCCTCTGTGCAAGTGGGAGGTCCACTATGTTTCAAGGTACATCAATCACAGGATAATTCAGTGTAAGCTGGAAGAGTTCACCAGCTGTTGGGGGTTTCCTGTTGGACTCAAGATTGATGTCAACACTTCAATAAAGTGTCAGCTGTATCTCAGTGAAGAGTGTGGGTTCAAGCCCCACATCTGGTACTTGAGTTCAGATTCCAGTCTGACACTCTAGTTCCATTACTGAGGGAGCATTGTGTTCTTAATGGTGTCATCTTTAAACCCTCCAGGTGCGCATTCAGGTATTTTAAATGAGCAACAATGATTTTCCTGATGTCTTGGCTAAAATTTGCCTCAAAAGACACTATTATCTCATTCACACAAGAGATTCCACAGATACTAGAAATCCTGAAGAACAAACACAAAATGCTGGAGAAATTTTGCTTCTGTATCTTATGTCTTATGGTCCTGTCCCATCTTCCCTTTTTCCATTCTCCATTCTGGCTATCCTTCTCACTTATCCTCTGGTGCCCCTCCTCCTTCCATTTCTTCCATGGTTCACTTACTCTCCTATCAGATTTCTTTTTCTTCAGCCCTTTACTGCTTCCACCTATCACCCCCCAACTTCATGCTTCATTACCCTTCTTCCACCCATGTTTACCTTACCTGGTCTCACCTAACACGTGCTAGCTTGTACTCCTTTCCTTTCCCCCACCTTCTTATTCTGGCTTCTTCCCCCTTCCTTTCCACTCCCAATGAAGAGTCTCAACCTAAAACATTGGCTCTTTATTCCCCTCCATAGATGCTGCCTGACTGCTGAGTTCCTCCAGCATTTCTAGCATCTGTGGAATTGCTTGTGTTCATGCATTTGGATAGGATGCTTTCTATGGTTCTTCAATAACAATTGCTGAGCATCAAATGTAGGATCATAAATATTAAGATCAAAAGTCCTTCTGGCCTATGGTGCCTTCAAATAAGATCATGACTGCAAAAAATAAATCCAAAATACTCTGCTGATATGTGAACACCAAAAGGGTGGTAAGAGCTGAGATAATGCCATTCATGGACCAAAATGAAATGTCTTGGAAACAAAACACAGTGCTGAGGATCAAAAGGTGTTCTTAAGAGAGTGTTGCCAGCGCTCAAGGACCTGAATTACAGGGAAAGGTTGAATAGGCTAGAACTGTATCCCTCAGTGCATAGGAGACTGAGGTACCTTATGTAGGTATAAAAATCGTGAGGAGCATAGAAACATCCAGCACACTCTGTATATGTGCTGAGGACAGCCACAAGTGATTAGGGTTTAAGCTCAAGTCATCAGCGTTCTTTTCCCTCCGCAGATGCTGAGTTCCTCCAGCTTTACGTGTGTGTTAGAAACCATTGGATTAGAGTGTAAACTGGATATCTTTCTCATAGTTTTAACTCTTCATATGCTTTTCCTACATTTTTACGGTACTGAATCTGGCTGTTTCATATGTTATTCTCATAGCTGGAATGTCTTGTTATTTCCAGATTCAAGATAGTTCAATGTCATTTCCTGTACACTAGTGCTAAGAAGACAAGATATATCTGGATCCAATGAAGCACAAAGAAACACAATTAGATAAAGGATGATTTTTAAAAACACAATAAATATAAATGCATAAAATGGTTTATATAAAATGATTGGTATGTGCATAAAACAATGCTAGGCACAGGAGAGTGTAAAGGTGACTGACAGGAAATGATAAAATACTGGTGGTTGAGTGTGTGGAGAGGTGGGAGCATCAATCAACCTTACTGCTTAGAGAAAGTAACTGTGTTTGAGTCTGGTTGGTCGTGGCGTGGATTCTACATCTGACCTAGTATAGTCTGAACTAGATTTTAATATAGGACCACATGACTTCTTTGTCCTTCTTATCTCTTTTATTCTTCGTTCTTATTACACTTAATAAACAGCCATATCCAACAAGACCATAAATCATAAGGGCAGAATGAGGCCATTTGGCCCATTGAGTCTCCTCATCATAGCTGTTTTATTATCCTTCTCACCTACATTCTTCTGCCTTCCCACCATAACCTTTGACACTTCATTCTTAACTTCCAAAGAACCTTTGCATTACAAAATCACCAGATCCAACAAAATGAAACAAGTTTCAAGTTGCAAGTAAAGGGAGTGATAGAGAGAACAAAAGGGAATGTCTGTGATGATGCCTTCTCACCTTTTCATCAGGCAGAGGATTTTAAAAAATCTGAAAGCCCATACCACCAGGCTCAAAGACAGCTTCTATCCCTCTGTTTTAAGACTATTGAATGGTCCCCTAGTGTGATAAAATGAACTCTTTGACGTCACCTCCTATGACTTTGCGCTTTATTGTTGGAGATGAGGTGAAGACCAAGAGGAATTGAATTAGACAAGTGGTGCTGTTAAAGAGGGCAGTAAATGGATGTATGGAGGAGAAGAACAAAAGAGATGAACAAATACCATAGGGGAGAAATAAAACTAAAAGAAGGAAATGTTAGGCATAAGACTGGAATGGTCTCTCTCAGGTCCTACCACCAGCTCCCAGAGACTCCCATCTTCCTCTCACACCACCACCCCTTGTACACTCCAAACCTCCCTTCTCCTCAGATACTACCAACCCCCTACCCCTCCGATTCCAACTCTCATCTGTGCCAGGTCTTCACCATTCCCTCTGAATTTCCCCTCTCTGAAGCAGAATGTCCTGTCCTTAGTAAGGGTTTCACCTTTGTCCCCCTGCGCTCACACCTCAGCGAGTTCTGCATCCGCCATGATGTTCCGTTCCCCTTCCCTCCGTCTCCATGTACATAAAATATACTACAAATTTCAATAAGAAATATGAAAAATAAATAGTATAAAAATAGATCAAAAATAGTAAGCAGTATTCATGGGTTCATGGACCATTCATACACCCAATGGTTGTTCCCAAAACCTGGAGAAAAATATACCAGTGTTCAGGCAGATTTAGGCTCGAAGTGTCAATTGGTTATTCTTCTCCATAGATGCTGTCTGACCTGCTGAGTTCCTCCAGCATTTTCTGTGTGTTATTCTGGATTTCCAGCATCTGAAGAATATCTTGTGTTTCAGAAAATTACCAGTTGATGCTGTGGATTAGGATCTGGGTGTGAATCCAGAAAAGCCTGCTAGCTGCAGAGTTTCCTTAAAGAAACTAAATGCTCTGTATCCAAATCCTTGTAAACAAGAAACAGCTTTGCCTCCAATTCAAGTGTCACTTAGGTCCAGCTGAGAGAAGTTACAGAAGGCTAACAGGAAAAAAAGTCACAGAATACTATAGCACAGAAACAGGCCTTTCAGTCCATCTAGTCTGTGTCAAACTATTATCCTGCCTAATCCCATTGACCAGACCACAGCCCTTCATACCCTTCCCACCCTTCCCATCCATGTTTCTTTCCGAATTTCTCTTAAATCTTGAAATTGAACCTGCATCCACTATTTCTGCCGCAGCTCGTTCCACATTCTCACCTCCTGAGTGACATTACCTATGATGTTTCCCCTCAAACATCGCACCTTTCACTACTAACCCAAGACCTCTGGTTCTAATAGGCATAAAAAACTTTGCTGACACAGTGTCAAGGCAAGAATCAGAATTAGAATCAAGTTCTGAATCATCATGACCTGATTCGGCACAGACTTGAAGGGCCAAGATGGCCTGTTTCCGTGCTGTAATTGTTATATGATTCTGAAGAGAATCATTTCATGGAAATACATATTTAAGGTAAAATGCCAAAGAATGAGTTTTTCTGTTGCTGCAGCAATGCAGTACATGATAAACATAAAAACAATAGAAAATAACGTAAATTATTATGTTGATGAAGGGTTTCGGCCTGAAATGTTGCCACTACCTCCTCCCATAGATGCTGTCTGGCCTACTGAGTTCTGCCAGCATTTTGTGTTTTTATAAATTATTATGTAATTTACGTGATAGAGTAAAAGTAATGTAAGAACATTAGGGTAATGTAGTCTGAAAAGATGGGTTATCATGTGCTCAAGTGTAGTCAGGTACAGGTGACAACAAAAAACTTGCTTGTGATATTACAGGTACATACAGCATACAGAATATAAATTGTACATAAATTAGACAGTGAAGTGAGGGAGGAAAAATATAAACTGCAAAACCAAGACCTCAGTGTAAGGGAAAGTACACAGGGACAAGTCCATTGTGGTGCAAGAGATGAATGTGCAGTTGAAGAGAGAACCGATTAAGTTCCTTTGCTGAGGTGGGATAAGGATTGAGCTTTTCAGGAATTGAAGATTATAGGAAGGTAGCCATTCCTGAAGCTAGTAGTGTGAGACACGAAGCATCTGTACCTCCTGCCAGATAGTAACAGCTAGAGGAGAGCATGATCTGGCTGGGTCATGATGATAGATGCCTCTTCCGTGAGATAATGACTTGCATAGATGCTGTCAGTCTTGTCAGTGATGAGGATAACTGTGCCTGTGATGGACTAGGCATTGCTCACTACCTCTCCAGCCAATCATGTCCCTGCGTGTTGGCATTGCCATACCAGGCTGTGAGGCGACCCATAATGAACAGTACTTTGGGTCTGAGACTTTGGTGAGGCAAATTGGATGGAGCTCACCAAAGTTGGATGGATGCAGTCAAGTTAGCATGAGGATTGCAGTGGTGGAATTGATGGAATGTGGTAGAGAATCAAAATCAAGCTTACTAACCCTGACATAAGTCTTAAAATTTGTTGTTTTGTGGCAGCAGTACAGTGCAGGCATAACAAATTACTGTAAGTTTCAATAAAAGTAAATATTGTGGAAGAGGAATGGCAAGGCAGTGTTCTTGGCAGATCTAATGGGAGAGATGAAGAAGTTGTTCCTAAAACATTGTCTCCTGTACCTCCTCCCTAATGAGAGCATGTCACAGGAGGGCCAGCTCTTTAACTTCATTAATATACATCTTCTTCACACACCACCTTTTGAAGATGTCCTTGATGGTGGGGAGGGTTGTACCCTACTGAATCAACAACCCCCTTCAGCCTCCTATGATCCTGTATATTGGAGCCTTCATACCATGTGGTGATGCAATATTCTTAATACTCTCCATAGTACATCTGTAGAACCATAGAACATTACAGCACAGAAACAGGCCTTTTTGCCCTTCTTGGCTGTGCCGAACCATTTTTCTGCCTAGTCCCACTGACCTGCAACTGCCCATATCCCTCCATACACTTCTCATCCAAAAACCTGTCCAAGTTTTTCTTAAATGTTAAAAGTGAGCCCGCATTTACCACTTCATCTGGCAGCTCATTCCACACTCCCACCACTCTCTGTGTGAAGAAGCCCCCTCCAATGTTCCCTTTAAACTTTTCCCCCTTCACCCTTAAACCATGTCCTCTGCTTTTTTTCTCCCCTGGCCTCGGTGGAAAAAGCCTGCTTGCATTCACTTTATCTATACCCATCATTATTTTATACACCTCTATCAAATCACCCCTCATTCTTCTACGCTCCAGAGAATAATGTCTAACCTATTCAACCTTTCTCTGTAACTCAGTTTCTCAAGTCCCAGCAACATCCTTGTAAACCTTCTCTACACTCTTTCAACCTTATTAATAACCTTCCTGTAACTCGGTGACCAAAACTGCACACAATACTCCAAATTCAGCCTTACCAATACCTTATACAGCCTCACCATAATATTCCAACTACACCTCCAATCTTTGTATCATCAGCAAATTTGCTGATCCAATTTGCCACATTATCATCCAGATCATTGATATAGATGACAAATAACAATGGACCCAGCACTGATCCCTGTGGCACACCACTAGTCACAGGCCTCTACTCAGAGTAGCAATCCTCCACTACCACTCTCTGGCTTCTTCCATTGAGCCATTGTCTAATCCAATTTACTACCTCTCTATGTATACCGAGTGACTGAATCTTCCTAACTAACCTCCTGTGTGGGACCTTGTCAAAGGCCTTACTGAAGTCCATGTAGACAACATCCACTGCCTTCCCTTCATCCACTTTCCTGGTAACCTCCTCGAAAAACTCTAATAGATTTGTTAAACATGACCTACCACGCACAAAGCCATGTTGACTCTCCCTAATAAGTCCCTGTCCATCCAAATACTTGTAGATCCTATCTCTTAGTACTCCTTCCAGTAATTTACCTACCACAGACATCAAACTTCCCGGCCTATAATTTCCTGGATTACTTTTAGAGCCTTTTTTAAACAACAGAACAACATGAGCTATTCTTCAATCCTCCAGCACTTCACCCTTAGATACTGACATTTTAAATATATCTGCCAGGGCCCCTGCAACTTCAACACTAGAATCCTTCAGGTCCTGGGGATTTATCTACTCTGATTTGCATCAAGATAGCAAGCACCTCCTCCTCTTCAATCTGTATCGGTTCCATGACCTCACTACTTGTTTGCAATATTTTTGCAGAAATTTGCAAAAGTTTTAGTGACATACCAAATCTCCATAAACTCCTAATGAAGTATAGCCACTAGTGTGCCTTCATCATCATTGAATCAATATGTGGCCCTAGGATAAATACTGTAAGACCATAAGACATAGGAGCAGAATTAGACCGTTCAGCCCATCGAGTCTGCTCAGCCATTCTGTCATGGCTGGTCCTGAATCCCACTCAACTTGCCCTCTCACCATAATCTTTGATGCCCTGACCAATCAGGACACTATTAAGTTTTGCTTTAAATGTACCCTTGGACTTGGCCTCCACAGTTGTCTGTGGCAGAGCATTCCACAAATTCACTACTCTCTGGCTAAAAAAACTCCTCCTTACCTCTGTTCTAAAAGGTCACCCTCAATTCTGAGGCTGTGCCCTTTAGTTAGAACATCAAATAGTACAGCACAGTGTGTGCCCTTCGGCCCACAACGTTGTGCTGACCCTTAAACTCTGCCTCCCATTTATCTCCCCCCCCACCTTAAATTCCTCCATATATCTGTCTAGTAGTCTCTTAAATTTCACTAGTGTATCTGCCTCCACCACAGATTCAGACAGTGCATTCCACACACCAACCACTCTCTGAGTAAAAAACCTTTCTCTGATATCCCCCTTGAACTTCCCACCCCTTACCTTAAATCCATGTCCTCTTGTATTGAGCAATGGTGCCCTGGGGAATAGGTGCTGGCTGTCCACACTATCTATGCCTCTTAATATCTTGTATACCTCTGTCATGTTGCCTCTCATCCTCCTTCTCTCCAAAGTGTAAAGCCCTAGCTCTGGACAACCAGCCATAGGAAACATCCTCCTCATAACCACCTTATCATCATTCATTAGGTTTCAATGAGATCCCTCTCCCCGACATCCTTCTAAATTCCAGTGAGTACAGCCCCAGAGCTGCCAAACACTCCTCATGTGTTAACCCCTCCCCCTTCATTCCCAAAATCATCCTCTTGAACCTCCTCTGGACTCTCTCCAATGACAACACATCCTTTCTGAGATGTGGGGGACAAAACTGTTGACAAAACTCCAAGTATGGCCTGACTTATAAAGCCTCAACATTATCTAGTTGTTTTTAATTCTAGTCTCCTTGAGATAAATTGTCAACATTGTATTTGCCTTCTTTACCACAGACTCAACCTTCTGAGAGTCTTGCTCGAGGATCCTAAGACCCTTTGCAACTCTGATGTTTGAACCTTCGTCCCATTTAGATAATAGTCTGTACTATCGTTACTTTTACCAAAATACATTTATATACATTTCCCAATACTGTATTCCACCTGCCACTTTTATGCCCATTCTTCCAATTTATCTAAGTCCTTCTGCTATTGCATTACAGGTTTCCCCTGCAATCCGAAGGCAGAGCGTTCCTATGAAACTGTTTGTAAACCGAAATGCCATAAAGCAAAGAAGCAATTACCATTAATTTATATGGGGAAAATTTTTGAGCATTCCCAGACCCAAAAAATAACCTACCAAATCATACCAAATAACACATAAAACCTAAAATAACATATAATAAAAGCAGGAATGATATGATAAATATACACCCTATATAAAATAAAAATATTGTATGTACGGTGTAGTTCCACTTATCAAAATCAGAAAGACAGCAAGCCAAAGTCGATTTAGAGAAAAAAAAATCAGTACGTACAACTGCCCGCACAAGGTTTCACAGTCATTGTAGTCTTTCTCGGGGTAAACACATGTATAAAATGGGTGCCTTTTTCTCGTAAAAGCGAAAATCCTCTTTGGTTAGCAAAAACAGGTACTGATGTAGGTCTTTCGTAACAGCGAGTTGTCATAAAGTGAGCGTTCGAAAAACGGGGGACGCCTGTACTTTCTCAGCACGACCTACCCCTCCACCTAACTTTGTATCATCTGCAAACTTTACCACAAAGCCACACAGGAACTTGAAGCTGTTCTCCCTTTCCACCACTGACCCCTTAATGAGAACTGGTGCACGTTCTTCCTGACTTCCCCTCCCTGAAGTCCACAGTCAATTCCTTGGTTTTCCTTGGGTTCTAAAGGACATCCCTTTAGATAAGGAAAACATAGAAAACCTACAGCATAATACAGACCTTTCGGCCCACAAAGTTGTGCTGAACATGTCAGTACCTTAGAAATTACTAGGCTTACCCATAGCCCTCTATTTTTCTATGTTCCATGTACCTATCCAAAAGCCTCTTAAAAGACTCTATTGTATCCGCCTGCACCACTGTTGCCGGCAGCCCATTCCACGCACTCTCCACTCTCTGCATAAAAAAATTTACCCCTGACATCTCCTCTGTACCTACTCCCCAGCACCTTACACCTGTGTCCTCTTGTGGCAACCATTTCAGCCCTGGGAAAAAGACTCTGACTATCCACACGATCAATGCCTCTCATCATCTTATACACCTCTATCAGATCACCTCACATCCTTCTTCGCTTCAAGGAGAAAAGGCCAAATTCACTCAACCAATTCTCATAAGGCACACTCCCCAGCCCAGGCAACATCCTTGTAAATCTCCTCTGCACCCTTTCTATGGCTTCCACAACCTTTCTGTAGTGAGGAAACCAGAACTGAGCACGGTACTCCAAGTGGGGTCTGACCAGGGTAGCTGCAACATTACCTCTTGGCTCCTAAATTCAATTCCATGATTGATGAAGGCCAATACACCATTAGCCTTCTTAACCACAGAGTCAACCTGAGCAACTGCTTTGAGCATCCTATGGACTCGGACCCCAAGATCCCGCCGATCCTCCACACTGCCAAGAGTCTTAGGCATTAATACTATATTCTGCCATCATATTTGACCTACCAAAATGAACCATTTTACACTTATCTGTTGAACTCGATCTGCCACTTCTCAGCCCAGTTTTGCATCCTATCAATGTCCCGCTGTAACCTCTGACAGCTCCCCACACTATCCACAACACCTCCAAACTTTGTGTCATCAGCAAACTTACTAACCCATCCACCAGTTCCTTATCCAGGTCATTTATAAAAATCACCAAGAGTAAGGGTCCCAGAACAGATCCTTGAGGCACTCCACTGGTGAATGACCTCCATGCAGAATATGACCCGTCTACAACCACTCTTTGCCTTCTGTCGGCAAGCCAGTTCTGGATCCACAAAGCAATGTCCCCCTTGGATCACATGCCTCTTTACTTTCTCAGTAAGCCTTGCATGGGGTACCTTATCAAATGCCTTGCTGAAATCCATATACACTACACCTACTGCTCTTCCTTCATCAATGTGTTTAGTCGCATCTTCAAAACATTCAATCAGGCTCGTAAGGCACAACCCGCCCTTTACAAAGCCATGCTGACTACTCCTAATCATATTATACCTCTCCAAATGTTCATAAATCCAGACTCACTGGTCTAAGGAGGAATTTATTTCGCCAGAAGGTGGTGACTCTGTAATTCATCACCACAGATTGTAGTAGAGGCCGAGTCATTGAGTATACTTTGTTACGTATCCCGTAACTGGATAACTCACCAGCAAAGATAGAGAGGTCCGTTGGAGTCTGATGGCACTATTTTCGAACGTTTTATTCATAAAGGGGGGCACAAAAGTAAGGTTAATACAAACATTCAGAACATATACATTGGCAAAACTCAATCTAAAGCACGGGTATAGCAATAATCATCATTAAGAAAATAATCTCGACTGTTGTCTAGGGGATAATATATTGTCCGTTGGAAATATAAAAATCACTCAGAACTCTGCAGGCTTCAGTCTTTTTGGGGAATCACTGGGTTTCATGTTTTTCAGAGTGAGGAGAAACGGGAAAAACTTGCCCGGGTCTTTGACGAAGCAACACCGTTGAATCAGGGGAGCTTTGTTTCCCTGTTATTAGTTCGAAGTCCTTCTCAGTATTATCAGCCACCCGCTCCCCAGGCAGAGAAGTTACGGAGTGCACGTGGCTTTTGACTGGCTTCCAGCTATCATGGGAGCATTGAGCGATCGAGTCCTTCTGGTGCGTCTCTCTGGGGTACCACCTTCTGCAGTCCCCTTTTATCTTGACTTGCAGAGTTGTAGATGTCCATCAAAGTAGGGTGATGTAATCCCCACCCCCACGTTGCTCGAGGGTGTCCATATCCGTGGTAGCTGTCACGTAGCAAGGTCATGTCTCTAAGAGCCATGGCCAAAACCATTACATTGTCTCTCATTTGCCTGGGTCCAAGACCCGAATTAATAGCGCTCTTGCGATTCTCTCAGAGCTGTGGTACATTCATAACAATTTAAAGTGCAAGTTGATAGGTTCTTCGTTAGTAAGTGAGTCAAAGATTATGGGGAGAAGGTAGGAGAATGAAGTTGAGAGAGATAATAAATCAACCATGATGGAATAGTGGAGAAAGCTCAATGGGCTGAATAGCCTGTTTCTGCTCCTTTTTCTTATGGTCTTGCGGACATTGCGTGTAAAATTGTTGTTGTGATACTACTCAACCAACTGATCTTTTTCTCTCCTACCACTTCCTTCTACGTTCAATCCTACTGCATCACTGTAGGTGATCACAAAAGAACAAAAACCTCTTGGAAAGATGAGATGAACATTCCACTTGTATGGTCTTTGTAGGAATTTAGTATCAATAGTAAGTCTTTGTCAATACTTAAGGATTAAATATCAGCTTTATTTGTCACATACATCAAAACAGACAGTGAAATGTTTTTGTTAACAGCCAACGTAGTTTAAGGAGATGTTGAGGGCAGCCTACAACTGTTAGCTTCCAGCATCAATATAGTGTACTCACAGCCCTAACCCATGTCTTTAAAATGTGGAAGGAAACCAGAGCACCCGGAGGAAACCCACATGGTCACGGGGAGTACGTACAGGCAGTGGCAGAATTGAACCCAGGTCACTTGCCACTGTGCTGCCCTTCACTGTACTGAAGCATTCACAATAAAGTCTGCCAGCAATTGCAGTATTTAAATCAAAATATTCACTGCTCCTTCAACGTGTTTTTATTTCTGTATTTCAGGAAGACGGGTTTATCAGTTACATAAGACGAATGAAGGGACAAGACTACGTGAAGGCAAGGGAGGAGTTGTAACCTTGCATACTTCACTTGCCACTGCACTGCAACAAAACCCTGTTTCCATCACTACTGTACTGAAACTTCACACTTTCCAAGGACTAAGGGTTTTGAAAAATGAAGAGTAAGCAATTTATATAAAAATAATTATAACAGTGGATCACTTGTAGTTCCTTTTTTTAAAAAAAAAGGACAGCATAGTGCTACAAGAAAAGTATAATTAGAATTTGAATGTCACATTATCCACTCTTGTGTCCAAATACAAAGTTTGTAACTAGTGACCAACTGGTATAATTTAACCTGTGCCAATATTTCCAGACTTTCACCCCTGCTGTCTGCAATATCCCAGTTATGGGATAATTTTTCAATGGATTCACAATGGGGTTCAATAATTGCAGGAGAAAGCCATTCCTTCAGACAGTTTGAAGACACACGTGTGCACAATGTGGAGCCAGGCTGAAGCATCCATCTGCCTTATTTATCCGGCTGGACTGAGCCATTCTTGCATACCAACAGAGAAACATTACAGTTGGACTGCATCAGTCAAGCTCTAGCTCGTGTTCTATGCAAATGTTTTGTAGCTGCAGATTTTCTACAATAAGGTCCATAAATTTGGATCAGGTTGCCTGAGATTGCTGGGTTTTTATTTAGAGGGTGAGGGTAATGGTTGTGGGGTGGGGGGGGGGGTACTGAATCAGAAGCGGTTTCAAGTTTTAATCAAACTGCTCAGGGATGATGGAAGTAAGGTCCAAATGCAGCAAGTTAGATGTGATTCAGTTTGAATTCCATGATAACACATGATATCAGGATTACTTGCTACAGATTTGGTAAGTAGAAAGTTAAACAAAATGGAAAAGTTATCTGTATAAATTCAAGCTTTGGATATTAGTCCATGAATGACCAGCTATTTTTGAATTGCATGTTCAAATATGGAAAATTTGACCTATTGAAGAAATCTAATAAAGTGATTTTTTTGGTGTTTTACTTGTGCTCATTTTATAAATTCCATTGCTGTCCAAGATTTCATGGATTATATATCAGATTATCATCACAGGTTTAAAATGTCAAAGGACTCCAAACACAAGGTTTTATCTTATGTTACTTTTCCTACTGGGTTGACATCGATTAACTATTAGGGATATTAGTTATGTTCAAGACTCTTAAAATTTCCCGACTTTCTCTGTACACGTCCTCTGTTTGAGTCGATGTATTACCTTCTGTTTCATTCCATTGTTTCTCAAGTAAATGATTCCAGGTTTGAATGGCTTGTCATATGAAGAACATTTAATGGCTCTGGGCCTGTATTCACCAGAATTCAGAAGAATGAGGGGTGACCAGGAAGAAGTGGCAGATGAATGTAGTGTAGGGAAATGTATGGTCATGCACTTTGGAAGAATGAATAGAGATGTAGACTATTAAAAATGGATCTTGTGCTTTCCTGGAATATGTGACTAAGGCCCAAGATGGCACCATTTACAGCAGCCGTGTTGTGTACTCCAAATTGGTATAACCTTCTGCATGTCCCTCTACTTCATTCTGCATTTCTCTTCCAAGAAGCTGAAAGTCACATCAGGTATGATCAATTGACTCTTGAACATTGGAAAGATGGCATTCAATAATAACATGCTGCTCTTCTACCTCTGGAGCCCTCTGTTTGCACGAACCATGGGAGGTTCATTCGCTACAAGGAATTACCAAGGAAGCATCGTCAGAGGTGAGGAAGAAGAGCAGCATCTTAGTTAGGTTAAGACAGTATACAAACCGGCTGCCACTTTCTACCATACTCCTGGCCAACACACAGTCCCTGCACAACAAGCTGTGTGAGCCGAGAGCCAGAATCTCCTACCAGTGGGAAACAAAGCACTGTAAATTGCTTTACCGAAGCCTGGTTGTCAGAGGAAATACCAGACCAAGCCACAAAACCCATTGGGTTCTCTGTGTTCTGAGCGGACAGGTCTAAAGACCTCTCGGGGAAAAGTAAAGGTGGGTGAGCGTTTCACGGTGAACAATGCTTGGTGCAACCCAGGTAGCACACAGCCCCTCAAATCCTTTTGCTCCCCGGATTTGGAGTACCTTATGCTGCTATGTTGACCTTTCTGGCTGCCTAGAGGATTCACATCAGTTATTATTACAGCTAAGTACATCACACCATAGGCTGATACCAACCAACCTGGCTGTCAATGAGCTTTGTGAAACCATCAATATCCATGAAACCACACCCCCAGAGGCTGCTTTCATCATCACTGGAGACTTTGACTAAGCGTCACTGACTAGAGTTTACCCATAGTTCTGCCAACACATCGAGGTGAGCACATGGAGAGGAAGCATATTCTACCACTGCTACTCTCCTTTAACCATATAACCATATAACAATCACAGCACGGAAACAGGCCATCTTGGCCCTCCTAGTCCGTGCCGAACCCTTAATCTCACCTAGTCCCACCTACCCGCACTCAGCCCATAACCCTCCACTCCTTTCCTGTCCATATACCTATCCAATTTTACCTTAAATGACACAACTGAACTGGCCTCTACTACTTCTACAGGAAGCTCATTCCACAATCCTTTCCACAATGCCTACAAAGCACTTTGCTGCCCTCCATTTGGAAAGTTTAACCATTCCTTCATCTTGTTCCTACGGGCAGAAATTGAAACAAGAAGCGGGCATAGAGAAAGCTTTTCACTGCTGGTCCAACCAATCAGACTTAATGTTTCAAGACTGCTTGATAGCGTCACCTGTGTATAGCGTATTTACGCTTTGATAGCGTATTTCGAGCTGAGAACATCTCTGAATATATGGAGCTGGTCACAAGCTTCATTCAGAAGTGCACTGAAGACATTGTTCCCCAAAAATCTGTTCAAGTCTACCCAAACCAGAAGCCTTGGATAAATAGTTCAGTGCCTGTTGCTCTCAGAATGAGGGATAAAGCCTTCACCCCCGGAGACCAACAGGAGCTCAAAAGATGCCATTGTCATTTACATAGAGCCATCAAGGTGGCAAAATGGCAACACAGGGACAAAATGTAGTCACAACTCTGCGACAATGACGCAGTATGGCAAGGACTGCACACCATCGCGGACTTCAAGAGGAAACACAGCAGTACAGCTGATATTGCCGCCTCTCTCCCAGATGAGCTAAATGTTTTTTATGCTAAATTCAAGGTTGATAGGACTGAGCCTCCAAGGAGAGCTGCTGACAAGACCTGCTCCTTGGTCATCTCCAAGACTGAGGTACATAGAATATTCTAATGTGTCAACAGCTGCAAGGCAGTGGGGCCCGACGTTATCCCAGGATGTGTCCTCAAAATGTGTGCTGAACAGTTGGCTGGTTTGTTAATGGATATTTTTAATCTTTCCTTCTCCCCATGTGTAGAGCCCTCCTGTTTCAAATCATCCTTCACTGTTCCTATATGTAAGAAAACCAAGGTAGCATACCTGAACAACTGATGTCCTGTCGCACTCACCTCAATTATAAGCAAATGCTTTGAGAGGCTGGTTAAAGTCTATGTCTGCAGCATACTACCACCCACACTGGACCCCCTACAATTCGCCTACCAACAGAACCAGTCTACCGATGACGCCATAGCCACAGCACTACACACCATCCTCACTCACCTGGAGAAAAGGGATGTTTATGTGAGAATGCTGTTCCTGGACTACAGTTCAGCATTCAACACCATAATTCCCTCCAGAATTGACAGGAAGTTCAGCCACCTCAGCCTGCACACCACCTTGTGCAGCTGGATCCCAGACTTCCTATCGGAATGGTAGTAAGGATGGGCTCCCTCACCTCTGCCCCTCTGACCCTCAACACAGGTGCCCCCCAGGGTTGTGTCCTGAGTCCCCTCCTCGACTCCCTTTACACCCACGACTGTACTGCCACACACAGCTCCAATCTCCTCATCAAATTTGCAGATGACAAGACTTTGATCGGCCTTATTTCTAGCAGTGATCAGATAGCCTACAGAAGAGAGTCTGACACCCTGACACAGTGGTGCCAGGATAACAACCCCTCCCTCAATATCCAAAAAAACAAAAGAGCTGATTGTGGAACGGAGACAGGCTCTCCCCAATCAATGTTAATGGGTTAATGACAGGGTGAGCAGTTTCAAGCTCCTCGGTATACACATCACCAAAGATCTCACCTGGACTGTAGACACTGGCTTTGTGGCAAAAAAGCACAACAGCATCTCTTTCACCTCAGGCAACTGATGAAGTTTGGCATGGGTCACCAAATCTCAAGCCCTTCTACGGGGGCACCACTGAGAGCATCCTGACTGGCTGCGTCACTGCCTGGTAAGAGAACTGCACCACTTGATCACTGGGCACTGCAGAGAGTGGTACGGATAGCCCAGTGCATCTGTGGATGTGAACTTTCCTCCACTGAGGACACTTACAGCAGCAGATGTATGAAGAAGGCCTGGAAGATCATCAGGGACACCAGTTGCACCAGCCATAAACTGTTTCAGTTTCTTCTGTCTGGCAAGTGATACCACAGCATTAAAGCCAGGACCTGCAGGAAAGCTTCTTTCTACAAGCCATTAGACTTAAAATTCACATATCTATACATTGCAACAGAGTCATAATGCAAAGATTTTTACTCCCTCACATTGTGAGATGGATGTAAGATTTTTAAAAATTCTAATTTTAAAATCAAGGCAGGTACAGATAACGATTATAACTAACGTTTCGATGACAAACTTAGCCATCTGAAGCCCAAGAACAGTTTATTTGTGTAAACTGTTTTCTAAATGGGAAGAAAATTCAAAAAACTGAGGTGCAAAGGGATTTGGAATTCCCCATACAGGTTTCCCTAAAGATTAACTTGCAGGGTGATGAGGAAGATGAATGCAATGTTAGCACTCACTTCAAGAAGACTAGAATATAAATACAAGAATGGAATGCTGTGGATTTATAAGGCATTGGTCAGACTGCACCAATACTGTGAGCAGTTTTGGTCCCCTTATCTAAGAAAATATGCAATGCCATTGGAGCGGGTCCAGAGGAGGTTCATGAGAATGATTCTGGGAAAGGGTTAACGTATGAGAAGGGCTCAATAGAACAAATGGCCTAATACCTCTCCTATGTCTAATGGTCTTATAATTCCCATTTTGCAAACCCTACTTCAGCATACTTCCCTAAATTAACAAGCAAGACCACAGCAGAGGAGCAGTTGTTGTTATTATTGTCTCTCTGTCCAAGCACAGTTTTCATCTTCAGATGCTCTGTTCTTCTAGTTTGGAGTTAACTCTCACCACTGATATACAGCCCATCTGCACCCAACTGTCGGACCTCCATTTGAATGGAGACCAAACCAATCCCTTCTTCTGCTACCTAGTAGAATCTTCACTCACATTCAAGTTTTCATCTTCATTTTTTAAATGTGTCCTTAGCAATTTTTGCTTTCCTTTATCCCTTACAGTCTAGCAATCTTCTGCATTCTTCCCATTTGGGCCTCCTACATATCCCTGGTTTCAATGTGTGCCCATTTCTCCAGGCATAGAGTCAAAGAGTCAAACAGCATGAAAACAGGCCTTTCAGCCCAGCTGGTCAATGTTAACCAAGATTCCCACCAAAGCTATTCCGACTTGCCCATGTTAGGCCCTTCAAAACTTTCCTATCCATGTACCTGTCCAAGTACCTTTTAAGTGCTGTTAATATACCTATCCCAAACAGCTTTTCTGGGAGCTTATTGCAGAGGTGGTCTGCATCTGGATGCAGACCTCCTCTGCTGAAGTAGGTAACTCTTGGGATTCTATTAAATCTTTCCCCTCCCACCTATTTCTGGTTTCCCCAACCCTAGGAAAAAGACTGCACGTTCACCCTATCTATGTCCCTGATAAGAGGGCATGATAGTGTAGTGGTTAGAGTAACTCTATTGCAGTGCCGGTGACCTAGGTTCAATTCTGCCACTGTCTGTAAGGAGTTTATACATTCTCACCAGGAACATGTGTGTTTTCTCTAGGTGCTCCAGTTTCCTCCCACATTCCAAATAGGTACGGGCTAGTAGGTTGCATTGGTGTATTTGGGCACCGCGGGTTTATTGGACCAGATGAGCCTCTTACCATGTTTTATCAATAACTGAATAACTTTCTACACCTCTGTCAAATCACCCTTCAATCTACACTTCAATGAAAAAATCCTAACCTCAACCTTTGAGCTCTGGAGCTGTACTCGCTGAAGTTTAGAAGAATTAGGGGGATCTCATTGAAATCTATCAAATATTGAAAGGCCAAGATAGAATGGATGTAGGGAAGATGTTTCCTATAGTGGGGAGTCTCGCACCAGAGGCACAGCCTCAAAATGAAAGATGTCCCTTTAGAACAGAGGTGAGGAATTTCTTTAGGCAGAAGGTGGTGAATAGTTAAAGTGGAGATTGATAGGTCCTTGATTAGTAAGAGCACCATAGGTTATGGGGAGAGGGCAGAACAATCAGGTCAGAGGCGTAATAAATCAGTCACGATGGAATGGCGGAGCAGGCTAGATGGACCAACTGGCTTAATTCAGCTCCTATGTCTTATGGTGTTAACCACGCTCCATAATTCAGTTCCTCGAACTCAGCAACATCCTCGTAACTTTACATTGCACTCTTTCCTGTTTGATGATATCTTTGCTCTAGTAGGGTGACCAAAACCGAACACAATAGTCTAAATGCAAGCTCACTAATACCTTGTAGAACAGCAACATAACATAACCACAAGGGATTCTGCAGATACTGGAACACACGCAAACAACTGCAGGAACTGAGTAGGTCAGGTAGCATCTATGGAGAGGAATAAACAGTCAATATTTGCGGCCGAGACCTTGATTCAGCCTGACATGTCAACTGTTTGTTCCTCTCCATAGATGCTGCCTGACCTGCTGAGTTCCTTGAGCCAAAATGTCCCAGCTGCTATACTCAATACCCTGACTGATCAAGCGCATGCATTTAGAAGTCTCCTGCAATCATCCTCTGGTTCACTTGAAAAAAATGCAAGGGACATTGAGTAAACCACAAAGACTTTAAAATAATATTTTTAAATTGTAGAGATAAAGCCTGCTGACAGGCTGAGGTCCTCAGTGAATGATGCATGGGTTACATCTGAAGTGTTTTCAGGGAGCTGTTCCACACAGCATCATTATTTTCCACATGAACTATATTTATTTATTTATTCAGAGCAGAGCCACTTAATCTGAGGCTTTGAAAGCCAAAGCATCAGAGGTATCCTTGTCTCCTTCATGACAACATCCTGTTTACAAATGGAGATCAAATAATACCTGCCTTCAAAATTCATCCGTGCATAATTCTAGCTGATGGATGATCTGCAACATAAAACATCTCAGGTTTACATGAATCAATGGTCTTTTCTTGAATAAGGATTTTTACGGATGAGTAACAGATTGTCCATCAGTCCAATTATGAATCTTTTGCTAAAGTGCCAACCTAATTTTTCATTAATCTAGAAGCCTTTTTTTTTAACCTTTACTGGATAGAGAAGAACAAATTGGGATCTAAAGTCACTTTAGACCATAAGTCATAGGAGCAGAATTAGGCTATTCAACCCAACGAGTCTGCTCTACCAATCAATCACAGCTGATTTATTTGCCTTCTCAACCCCATTCTCCTGCCTTCTCCCCATAATCTTCCACCTGCCCTCACAAATCAACTTCACATTAACCTCCCACAGTCTGAAGATGCACCGGTCATTAATTGGTCATTATAAATTAGGCAGTGATTAGGTTGATCTGCTTTCTCAGGGATTACTGGGGCAGCTTGGCTCTAAGAGCTGGAAGGGCCTACTCCACACTCTATCACTACATTAAATTAAATGAATATGTCCAATGACTGGGCTTCCACAGCCATCTGTGGCAATGAATTCAACAGATTCATCACCATCTAAAAGGATGTCATTGTATTCTGAGGTCGTGGCCTCCAGTCCAAGACCCCCCCCCCCTCCACATCCACTCGATCTAGGCCTGCAAAGCCCTTATCAAGCCCTAGCTTTCTCTCTGTTATCATTGTACTTGCATTGATTTCTGCTAAAATGATTTCACAGCTTATAATTCTATCTTTCACACAATGTTTTTACAGGACTACTTCACCCACCCAATGCCAAATGCCTACTTGCCCTGTTGTTTCCTTCAGCGATACAAATGAAAGAAGCAGCAGAGATAGAGGCCATTTGGCCTATTTTGTCTCCAAAAACTCAAAGAAAGAAACATCCCAGTTATTTGCACTGACTCTTTCCTCATAGAGATGAATCTTTCTCTTCCAAGTATTTATTCACCTACCTTATGCCATAGATTATAAGCCCCTGAGACATAGAAGGAAAATTAGACCATTCAGCCCATCAAGGCAGCTCCGCCATTTATTATGGCTGATTTGTTTTCCCTCTCAGCTCCATTCTACTGCCTTCTACCCATAACCTTTATCGACCTTACAAATTATGTACCTAGCAACCCTCCACTTTAAATGTATACAATGACTTGACCTGCACAACCATTTGTGGCAATTAATTTATATATTGACACATGGAATTATGAAATCAAAGCCATTACTGAAACTTGGCTACAAGGAGGAGCAGGACTGGCAGCTCAATGTTCCAGGGTTCTGATATTTCAGACATGATAGAGGCAGAGGGGTGAAGGGTTGGGGGTGGCTTTGCTAGTCGGGGAAAATATTACAGCAGTGCTTCGGCAGGACAGATTAGAGGGCTTGTCTACTGAGGCCATATGGGTGGAGCTGAGTAACAGGAAAGGTATGACCACATTAATAGGGTTGTATTACAGACCACCCAATAGTCAGCGAGAATTGGAGGAGCAAATCTGCAGAGAGATAACAGACAACTGCAGGAGACAGAAAGTTGTGATTGTAGGGGATTTTAATTTTCCACACATTGATTGGGGCTCCCACACTGTTAAAGGTCTAGATGGGTTAGAGTTTGTGAAATGTGTTCAGGAAAGTTTTCTAAATCAATATATAGAGGTACCAACTAGGGAGGATGCAATATTAGATCTCCTATTAGGAAATGAGTTAGGGCAGGTGACGGAAGTGTGTGTAGGGGAACACTTTGGTTCCAGTGATCATAACACCATTAGTTTCAATTTGATCATGGATAGAGATAGATCTGGTCCTCAGGTTGAGGTTCTAAACTGGAAAAAGGCCAAATGTGAAGAAATGAGAAAGGATCTAAAAAGCGTAGATTGGGACAGATTGTTCTCTGGCAAGGATGTTGTTGGTAAGTGGGAGGCCTTCAAAGGAGAAATGTTGAGAGTGCAGAGTTTGTAAGTTCTGGTCAGGATTAAAGGCAAAGTGAATAAGAATAAGGAATGTTGGTTCTGTAGGGATATTGGAACTCTGATAAAGAAGCAGAGAGAGATGTATGACATGTATAGGAAACAGGGAGGAAATAAGATGCTTGAGGAGTATAAAAAGTTCAAAAAAACACTTAAGAAAGAAATCAGGAGGGCTAAAAGAAGACATGAGGTTGCTTTGGCAGTCAGGGTGAAGGATAATTCTAAGGGTTTCTACAGGTATATTAGGAGCAAAAGGATAGTAAGGGATAAAATTGGTCCTCTTGAAGATCAGAGTGGTCGGCTATGTATGGAACCAAAAGAAATGGGAGAGATATTAATTGGGTTTTTTGCATCTGTATTTACTAAGGAAACTGGAATGGAGTCTATGGAAACAAGTAGGAAGGTCATGGAACTTATACGGATTAAAGAGGAGAAGGTGCTTGCTGTCTTGAGGCAAATCAGAGTAGATAAATCCCCAGGACCTGACAGGGTATTTCCTCGGACCTTGAAGGAGACTAGTGTTGAAATTGCAGGGGCCCTGGCACAAAATATTTAAAATCTCGATATCCATAGGTCAGGTGCCGGAGGACTGGAGGATAGCTCATGTAGTTCCGTTGTTTAAAAAAGGCTCAAAAAGTAAGCTGGGAAATTATAGGCTATTAAGTTTGACATCAGTAGTAGGTGAATTATTGAAAGGAATACTAAGAGATAGGATATACAAGTATTTGGATAGACAGGGACTTATTGGGGAGAGTCAACATGACTTTGTGCATGGTAGGTCATGTTTAACCAATCTATTAGAGATTTTTGAGGAAGTTACCTGGAAAGTGGATGAAGGGACGGCAGTGGATGCTGCATACATGGACTTCAGTAAGGCCATTAACAAGGTCCCGCATAGGAGGTTAGTTAGGAAGATTCAGTCGCTAGGTATACATGGAGAGGTAGTAAACTGGATTAGACATTGGCTCAATGGAAGAAGCGAGAGAGTGGTAGTGGAGGATTGCTTCTCTGAGTAGAGGCCTGTGACTAGTGGTGTGCCACAGGGATCAGTGCTGGGTCCATTGTTATTTGTCATCCATATCAATGATCTGGATGATAATGTGGCAAATTGGATCAGCAAATTTGCTGATGATACAAAGATTGGAGGTGTAGTGGACAGTGAGGAAGGTTTTCAAAGCTTGCAGAGGGGTTTGGACCTGCTGGAAAAATGGTCTGAAAAATGGCAGATGGAGTTTAATACATACAAATGTGAGGTATTGCACTTTGGATGGAAAAACCAAGGTAGAACATACAAGGTAAATGGCAGGACACTGAGGAGTGCAGTAGAACAGAGGGATCTGGGAGTATAGATATATAATTCCCTAAAAGTGGCATCACAAGTAGATAAGGTTGTAAAGAGAGCTTTTGGTACATTGGTCTTTATAAATCAAAGTATTGTGTATAAGAATTGGAATGTAATGGTGAGGTTGTATAAGACATTGGTGAGGCTGAATTTGGAGTATTGTGTGCAGTTTTGATCACCTAATTACAGGAAGGTTATTAATAAGGTTGAAAGAGTGCAGAGAGGTTTACAAGGATGTTGCCGGGACTTGAGAAACTGAGTTACAGAGAAAGATTGAATAGGTTAGGGCTTTTTTCCCCAGAGTGTAGGAGAGTGAGGGGTGATTTGATAGAGGTGTATAAAATGATGATGGGTATAGATAGACAATAGACAATAGGTGCAGAAGTAGACCATTCGGCCCCTCGAGTCTGCACCACCATTCTGAGATCATGGCTGATCATTCACTATCAATACCCAGTCCCTGCCTTGTCCCCATATCCCTTGATTCCCCTATCCATCAGATATCTATCCAGCTCCTTCTTGAAAGCATCCAGAGAATTGGCCTCCACCGTCTTCCGAGGCAGTGCATTCCACACCTCCACAACTCTCTGGGAGAAGAAGCTCTTCCTCAACTCTGTTTTAAATAACTGACCTCTTATTCTCAATCCATACCCTCTGGTACTGGACTCTCCCAACATCTGGAACATATTTCCTGCCTCAATCCTATCAAATCCTTTAATTATCTTAAACGTTTCAATCAGATCCCCTCTCAATCTCCTCAATTCCAGCGTGTACAAGCCCAATCTCTCCAATCTCTCTGCGTAAGACAGCCCTGCCATCCCAGGAATCAACCTAGTGAATCTACGCTGCACTTCCTCAATTGCCAGAATGTCCTTCCTTAAACCTGGAGACCAAAACTGTACACAATATTCCAGGTGTGGTCTCACCAGGGCCCTGTACAAATGCAAAAGGACATCCTTGCTCTTGTACTCAATTCCCCTTGTAACAAAGGCCAACATTCCATTTGCCCTCTTCACTGCCTGTTGCACTTGCTCATTCACCTTCATTGACTGGTGAACTAGGACTCCTAGGTCTCTTTGCATTTCTCCCTTACCTAACTCGACACCGTTCAGACAATACTCTGCCCTCTTGTTCCTGCTTCCAAAGTGGATAACTTCACATTTATTCACATTGAATGACCTGCCAAGATCTGCCCACTCACTCAGCCTATCCAAGTCTCCCTGTATTCTCCTAACGTCCTCTTCGCATGTCACACTGCCACCCAGTTTAGTATCGTCAGCAAACTTGCTGATATAGTTTTCAATGCCCTCATCTAAATCATTGACATAAATCGTAAAGAGCTGTGGTCCCAATACAGAGCCCTGTGGTACCCCACTAGTCACCTCCAGCCAGTCTGAGAAACACCCATTCACTGCTACCCTTTGCTTTCTGTCTGCCAACCAGTTTTCTATCCATGTTGAAACCCTGCCCCCAATGCCATGAGCTCTGATTTTACTCACCACTCTCCTATGTGGCACCTTATCGAATGCCTTCTGAAAATCTAGGTATACAACATCTACTGGCTTACCCTCATCTAACATCCTTGTTACACCCTCAAAAAACTCCAACAGATTAGTCAAGCATGATTTGCCCTTGGTATATCCATGCTGGCTCGGCCTAATCCTATTTCTGCCATCTAGATGTGCCACTATTTCGTCCTTAATAATGGACTCAAGCATCTTCCCCACGACTGACGTTAAGCTAACAGGGCGATAGTGCTCTGTTTTCTCCTTCCCTCCCTTCTTGAAAAGTGGGACAACATTAGCCACTCTCCAATCTTCAGGAACTGATCCTGAATCTAAGGAACATTGGAAAATGATTGCCAATGCATCCGCAATTTCCTGAGCCTGATAGAGTGAATGCAAGCAGGCTTTTTCCACTGAGACCAGGGGAGAAAAAATACAGGTCATGGGTTAAGGGTGAAGGGGGAGAAGTTTAAAGGGAACATTTGGGAGGGCTTCTTCACACAGAGAGTGGTGTGAGTGTGGAATGAGCTGCCAGATGAAGTGGTGAATGCGGGCTCACTTTTGATATTTAAGAGAAACTTGGACAGGTATATGGATGAGAAGGGTTTGGAGGGATATGGCCCAGGTGCAGGTCGGTGGGACTAGGCAGAAAAATGGTTCAGCACAGCCAAGAAGGGCCAAAAGGCCTGTTTCTGTGCTGTAATGTTCTATGGTTCTAAGATTCTATTTTTTCCACCCTTGTCAAACTAAAGAAATTCTTCCTCATCTCTGTTCTAAATGGACGTCCCTCTATTCTGAGGCTCTACCCTCTGATCCTAAACTCAGCCACTATAGGAACCATCTTTGCCACATCTACTCTATCAAGGCCTTTCAGTATTCATTAGATTTCAATGAGATCCCCCCTGACTCTTCTAAACTCCAGTGAGTAGGGGCACAGAGTTATCAAACACACCTCATACCTTAATCCTTTCATTCCTGGAATCATTCTCCTGAGCTTCCTCCAGATCCTCTTCCAAAGGCCAGATAAGAGACCTAAAATTGCTCACAATACTCCAAGTGTTGTCCTACCAATGCCTTATGAAGCCTCAGCATTACATCCTTGCCTTTCTATTCTACCTTTCTTGTCAGTTGTTAATGAATCTGTTTTGTCCGCCATTTTAGGGATAAGTTTTCATAACAAAGCATCACTCTCAAGATGCTGGAGGAACTCAGCAGGTCAGGACAGTCAACATTAGGACAGACCCTTCATTAGGACCAAATTTCCTCCTGCAGGGCTTGGGGGGGGGGTGGGTGGGGGGAGTGCTGCTCTCATGGAAGTGTTTCCTTTTGGACTATCAAAGCAGGAAATTCCAATAGCACGAATGTAGAGAACAGCAGGGGTCCTGGCCAATATTCACTCCCAGTCAAGGTCACCAGCTCAATTTGGCCTTGCTACTTGATGTTTGCTACCATGGACAATTTGACTACCACAGCCCCCAAGTGGCTACACTTCAACAATGCCTCCTCTAATTTTTATTTACAACTGAATGGACAGACCATTGCTCTGAGCAGGGAATTGTTACACGACGTGAAAACTATGTAGCCTTTTAGATGTTTTCTGTAATATGCATACTATGGAAATTGAAAAATCACGTACTTTTGAATTTATTTATTAATTGAAGGGTATAATGAAATACTGCACACAAAGAAAATCTTCCAAGTTTTGTAAACTTGTTCTCGCCTGTCTTTATTACAAATCTATTGTCTATTATCACTGTCCAGATCAATTTCACATCCTGATGAAAGCTACATCTAAATCCTTAATACATGATCTCAATGTTCCACTTATAATATGTTTCTGGATTTACATCTGATTGAATTTATGTTCGCAGTCAGTACTAGAAGCTTGAAATGTTCCAACAATGTCAACAAGAATTGACAGTTCTTCAAAGTCTTCGTTTATAAAGCACAATATTCAACATATCAGTGAATGTCTTATTTGAACCAGTTTTAGCTTTCTTAGAAACAGTTTATTAACAATGACTTAAAGCGCAACTCCCCTGTGGCTTTTAATTCCCATTCCAACATGTCGGCCCATGGCCTCCTCTTGTACTGCGATCAGACCACCCTTAGGGTAGAGTAGCAACACCTTATTTGTATAGCCTCCAACCTGATGACATGAATATCGATTTCTCCTTCCAGTTAAAAAAAATCCTTCCCCACTGCTCTTCTGTTCCCCACAGTGGCTTCTTACCTCTTCATGCCTCCCCTAAGTCCCCTCCTCCTTCTCTTTCTCCTATCGTCCACTCTCCTCTCCTATCAGATTCCATTAGACAGAGGAACAGAATTAGGCTATTCAGCCCATCAATTCTGCACCACCATTTCATCATAGCTGATCCATTTCCCTCTTAATGCCATTCTCCTGCCTTTTCCCCTGAACTTTCACGTCATTCAAGAACCTGTCAACCTGCATCATAAATGCACCCAACAACCTGGCCTCCATAGCCACCTGTGGCAATGAAGTTCACAGATTTACCACTAAAGAAATTTCTCCTTATCTCCATTCTAATTGGATGTCCCCCTATTTTGAAGCTGTGTCCTCTGGTCCTAGACTCTCCCAACAAAGAAAATGTCTTCTTCATATCCACTCTATCTTGGCCTTTCAAAATTTGAGAGGTTTCAATGAGATTCCCTTCAGTCTTCTAAATTCCAGTGAGTACTGGCACAGAGCCTTCAAATGCTCTTCATATGATAACCCTTTCAATCCCAGAATCATTCTCCTCTGAACTTGCTCCAATGTCAGCAAATCCTTCCTTAAGTAAGCCCAAATCTGCTCACAATACTCCAAGTGAGGCCTCACCAGTGCCTTATACAGCCTCAACATTATATCATAGAACCATAGAACATTACGGCATAGAAAAAGGCCTTTTTGCCTTTCTTGGCTGTGCCGAACCGTTTTTCTGCCTAGTCCCACTGACCTGCACCTGGCCCATATCCCTCCAAACACCTCTCATCCATGTACCTGTCCAAGTTTTTCTTAAATGTTGAAAGTGAGCCAGCATTTACAACTTCATCTGGCAGCTCATTCTGCACTCCCACCGCTCTCTGTGTGAAGAAGCCCCCCCCCCCCATGTTCCCTTTAAACTTTTCCCACTTCACCCTTAACCCATGCCCTCTGTTTTTTTTTCTTTCTCCCCTAGCCTCGGTGGAAAAAGCCTGCTTGCATTCACACTATCTATACCCATCATAATTTTATATACCTCTATCGTCTCCCCTCATTCTTCTACGCTCCAGGGAATAAAGTCCTAACCTTTCAACCTTTCTCAGTAACTCTGTTTCTCAAGTCCCAGCAACATCCTTGTAAACCTTCTCTGCACGCTTTCAACCTTATTAATATCCTTCCTGTAATTCGGTGACCAAAACCGTACACGATACTCCAAATTCAGCCTTATCGATACCTTATACAACCTCACCATAACATTCCAATTACACCTCCAATCTTTGTATCATCAGCAAATTTGATGATCCAGTTTACCACACTATCAACCAGATCACTGATAGAGATTACCAGTAACAATGGACCCAGCACTGATCCCTGGGGCACACCACTAGTCACAGGCCTCCATTCAGTGAAGCAATCCTCCACTACCACTCTCTGGCTTCTTCCATTGAATCAATGTCTAATCCAATTTACTACCTCTCCATGTATACCTAGTGATTGAATCTTCCTAACTGACCTCCCATGCAGAACCTGGTCAAAGGCCTTACTGAAGTCCATGTAGACAACATCCACTGCCTTCCCTTCATCCACTTTCCTGGTAATCTCCTCGAAAAGCTCTATATATTGGTTAAACATGACCTACCACACACAAAGCCGTGTTCACTCTTCCTAATAAGTCCCTGTCCATCCAAGTACTTGTAGATCCTATCTCTTCCAATAACTTACCTACTACAGACGTCAAACTTACTGGCCTATAATTTCCTGGATTACTTTTAGAGCTTTTTTTAAACAACGGAACAACATGAGCTATCCTCCAATCCTCTGGCACCTCACCCGTAGATACTGCCATTTTAAATATACCTGCCAGGGCCCCTGCAATTTCAACACTAGTCTCCTTCAAGGTCTGAGGGAATACCCTGTCAGGTCCTGGGGATTTATCTACTCTGATTTGCCTCAAGATAGCAAGCACCTCCTCCTCCTCAATCTGTATAGGTTCCATGACCTCACTACTTGTTTGCCTCATTTCCATTGACTCCATGCCAGTTTCCTTAGTAAATACAGATGCAAAAAACACATTTAAGATCTCCCCCATTTCTTTTGGTTCCATGCATAGCTGACCTCTCTGATCTTCAAGAGGACCAATTTTATCCCTTACTATCCTTTTGCTCTTAATATACCTGTAGAAGCTCTTAGGATTATCCTTCACCCTGACTGCCAAAGGTACGTCATGTCTTCTTTTAGCCCTCCTGATTTCTTTAAGTGTTTTTTTGAACTTTTTATACTCCTCAAGCATCTTATTTCCTCCCTGTTTCCTATACATGTCATATATCTCTCTCTCTGTTTCTTTATCAGAGTTCCAAAATCCCTACAGAACCAACATTCCTTATTCTTATTCACTTTGCCTTTAATCCTGACCAGAACATACAAACTCTGCACTCTCAAAATTTCTCCTTTGAAGGCCTCCCACTTACCAATCACATCCTTGCCAGAGAACAATCTGTCCCAATCTACGCTTTTTAGATCCTTTCTCATTTCTTCACATTTGGCCTTTTTCCAGTTTAGAACCTCAACCTGAGGACCAGATCTATCTCTATCCATGACCAAGTTGAAACTAATGGTTTTATGATCACTGGAACCGAAGTGTTCCCCTACATACACTTCCGTCACCTGTCCTAACTTGTTTCCTAATAGGAGATCTAATATTGCATCTCTAGTTGGTAACTCTATATATAGATTTAGAAAACTTTCCAGAACACATTTTACAAACTCTAACCCATCTGGACCTTTAACAGTATGGGAATCCCAATCAATGTGTGGAAAATTAAAATCCCCTACAATCACAACTTCCTGTCTCCTGCAGTTGACTGCTACCTCTCTGCAGATTTGCTCCTCCAATTCTCGCTGACTATTGGGTGGTCTACAATACAACCCTATCAATGAGGTCATACCTTCCCTGTTTTTCAGCTCCCCCCATATGGCCTCAGTAGACAAGCCCTCTAATCTGTCCTGCCTGAGCACTGCTGTAACATTTTCCCTGACTAGCAATGCTACGCCGACCCGTCCCGCCCCCACTTCATCCCTCTGCCTCTATCACGTCTGAAAGATCAGAACCCTGGAACATTAAGCTGCCAGTCCTGCCCCACCTGTTGCCATGTTTCACTAATGTCTACAATGTCATAATTCCACGTGTCAATCCAGGCCCTCAGCTCATCAGCCTTCCCCACAATACTCCTCGCATTGAAATAGACACACCTCAGAAGATTATTATCACCACACACAACCCTTCTATTTGTGACTTTGCATGACATCATTTATTTTCACCCCCGCTCCACTATCTACTCTGTCACTCGGATTCCCATCCTTCTGCAAATCTAGTTTAAACCTCCCCCCAACAGCACTAACAAACCTCCCTGGAAGTATATTGGACCCCTTGTAGTTCAGGTGTAACCCGTCTCTCTTGTACAGGTCCCACCTGCCCCAGAAGAGGTCCCAATGATCTAGAAATCTGAAACCCTGCCCCCTACACCAGTTTCTCAGCCACGTGTTCATCCGCCAGAGCATCCTACTCTTACCCTCACTGGCACATGGCACAGGTAGCAATCCTGAGATTACCACCCTCGAGGTCCTGCTTTTTAACTTCCTACCAAGCTCTCTGTACTCACTTTTCAGGACCTCCTGACTCTTTCTACTTATGTCATTGGTATCGATGTGTACCATGACATCTGGCTGCTCACCCTCCCATTTCAGAATGCTGTGCACGTGATCAGAGACATCCCTGACCCTGGCACCCGGGAGGCAGCAAACCATCCGGGAGTCTCTGTCACGACCACAGAATCTCCTGTCTGTACCCCTGACTATGGAGTCCCCTATCACTACCGCTCTCCTCTTCTTCCTCCCTCCCTTCTGCACTGCAGAACCAGACTCAGTGCCAGAGATCCAGCTGCCACAGCTTGTCCCAGGTAAGTCATCCCCACCCCCAACAGTATCCAAATTGGTATACCTGTTGTTGAGGGGTATGGCTACAGGGGAGCCCTGTTCTGCCTGCCCTTTCCCCTTCCCTCACCTGACAGTAACCCAATTACCTGTGTACTGCTCCTTTGGCGTAACTGCATCCCTGTAGCTACTATCTATAAACTTCTCATTCTCTTGATGATCCGGAGGTCATCCAGCTCCTGCTACGTGGTTTGTTAGGTCACCAGAGGTCTCCCTGACTTCCCACATCCTGCAAGAGGAGCATTCCAACATCCTGCCTGGCATTCTCTCTACTCTAAGCAAACAAAACAAAACTTACCGAACCTACCCTCACCTCTGCCTGTTCACGCTGAAGCCTGTTGAGCCAAAGCTATACCACTCTGACTCAGTCCACTCCAACGATGGCCGCTGTATATGGCGGTCTTTTTTTTAAACCTTTGGTGTGCGCCTGTGCAGTCTAGCCTCTGTGCCCTGTTCTCGAACTTCCAGTAATGTCCTCAACCCTCTTCTACACCAGTCCCCATTCTCATTTCCCTCTTGCACTTTATTTCCTAACCTGCCCATCAACTCCCTCTGCTACTCCACCCCCTTTTCTCTCTTCCATGGCCTTCTGTCCTCTCCTATCAGATTCCCCCTTCTTCAGTTCTGTATCTCTTTTACCAATCAACTTCCCTGCTCTTTGCTTCACCCCCTCCTCTCAGTTTCACTTAACGCCTTGTGTTTCTTACTCTCCTGCCCCACCTTTGTTCTCTGACTCCTCATCGCTTTTCTCCAGTCCTGCTGAAGGGTCTCGGCCTGAAACGTTGAATGTACTCTTTTCTATAGGTGCTGCCTGGCCTGCTGAGTTCCTCCAGCATTTTGCTTGTGTATCCAGCATCTGCATATTTTCTCTTCTTTATTCCCACTCTTTGCCTCCTGCCAATCATGCAATGCTCTATCCAAGCTAGTATCTTTCCAGTAACACCATAGGCTCTTATCTTGTTTAGCAGTCTCATATGTGGCACCTTGTCAAAAACTTTCTGGAAATCCAAGTGCACAACATCCATCAATTTTCCTTTGTCTATTTGCTTGTTAGTGTTGCTGTATGGCCAAGTGGTTAAGGTGTTGGTCTAGTGATCTGAAGCTCGCTAGTTCGAGCCTTAACTAAGGCATTGTGTTGTGTCCTTGAGCAAGGCACTTAACCACACATTGCTCTGCGACGACACCGGTGCCAAGCTATATTGGCCCTTGCCCTTCCCCTAGACAACATCGGTGGTGTAGATAATAGGGGACTTTCAGCATGGGCAACTGCCAGTCTCCCATACAACCCTGCCCATTTCCACAATTTTTCCTCATGAGCCAAACATCATCGACCTGCAGCTCCATTTCTTTAACACGTTCTCTGAGGAGTTGCAGCTCAGTGCATCTGCTGCAGATGAGGTTATCTGGGAGGCCGGAGGTCTCCCAGAATTCCCACATCCCACACAAAGAACAAAACACCGCCCCTGAAACCATCCTACTGCCTTAGTTACAGGTGAAGAATGAGCAAGAAAAATCTTACCAGATACGTCACCCACACTTGTTCACCCAAGCCTGTCGAGCGAAAGCCAAAAGTCTCCCCACTCTAACACTGGCCCACTCCACTTGCCCCTGCCTTATTCTATTTGACCTTGGTTCATTCCTCTCCAGTCCTTTACTTTCCTTACCCACCTGGCTTCCTATCACCTTCTAGCTATCCTCCTTCCCTTCCCCACCTTTTTATTCTGGCATCTTCCCCCTTTCTTTCCAGTCATGTATAAAGGTCTCATCCTGAAACGTTGACTGTTAATTCAATTCTGTAGATGGTGACTAACCTGCTAAATCCCTCCAGCATTTTGTGTGCATTGCTTTGGATTTCCAGCATCTGCAGTCTCTCTTGTATTTATGGTTTACCAACTTCCATTCTGTATTTATTGTTACAATTTGTAACAGTGTTGTAACTTGAAACACTGACAATATAAATACATTAAAAATACATATAAAAAGTTTTTCAAAATAAAAGTCTGGTACGTTTATTATTTAGAAAATTAATGGATTATATTCACTAACACATAATTAAAGGGCTTTTCACAATTATATTAAAATAGATTTCAAAATTATATTAACATCATACAATTTTGAAATCTATTTTAATATAAGAAAATTATAAAACTATAAACTATAAAAGAAAATTCTAGCTATGCAGCACAAGGGCTATGTGAGTGGGAGTATTTCAGTTACTGTGAAGCTGCGTAGCATAGAGGGAACTGTGTTTCAGAGATTCATCGGCTGTTGAGCACAATACAACACCAAGTCAAAGGGAATAGTGGGAGAGTGACTGAGTAATTTAGCTTTAGCTGAGTAGTGCACCAACTTCTCACTCAATGTCAGCAAGATCAAGGAGCTCATTGACCTCAGGAGGAGGAAACTAGAAGTCTGTGAGCCAGTCCTCATCAGGGTATCAGAGGTGGAGAGTGTCAGCAACTTTAAATTCCTGGGCGTTATCATTTCAGAGGATGTGTCCTGGGCCCAGCACGTAAATGCCATTATGAAGAAAGCATGGCAGCGCCTCTACTTCCTTAGAAGCTTTCAATGATTTGGCATGATAAACCTCTATAGATGTGTGTGGAGAGTGTATTAACAGGTTGCATCATGGCCTGGTGTGGAAACACAAATATCATTGAATGGAAAGTACTACAAAAAGTCCAGTCCATCACGGATAAGCCCTCCCCACCACTGAGCAACCTACATGGAGCATTGTCACCGGAAAGTGGCATCCATCATTTGGGACCCCCACCATCTAGGCCATGCTCTTTTCTCCCTGCTTCTGCGATCAAGAAGGAGGAACCTGATGACCCACACCACAGGTCAGGGTAGTTACTATCCCTCAACCATCAGGCTCCTGAACCAGAGGGGATAAAATCACTGAACTGTTCCCACAATCTATGGACTCACTTTCAAGGATTCCTCATCTCATGACCTCAATATGTATTGCTTAGTTGTTTTTTATTTGCACAGTTTGTTGTCTTTTGCCCATTGGTTGTTTGTCCTGATGAGTGCAGTCTTCCGTTGATTCTATTGTTTCTTGGATTTACCGGGTATGCCCAAAAGAAAGCGAATCTAAGGGTTTTATATGGTGTTATATATGTACTTTGATAATAAACTGTCTTTGAACTTTGAACAGAATTTCAAATCTCACCAGAGCAGCTGTGGAATTTACTTTGTTTATTAAATAAATCTGGATCAAAAAACTGGAATTAGTAATGGCAAACTACTGTTTTTTGCCAAAACACACCTGAATGTAAGTCCAGAACCATGGTGATGTGTCTAACTCGCAACAGCTCTGAAACGATCCAGCAAGCCACTTAATTCAGAGGTAGTTAGGAAAGGGAAACAATTCCTAATAATTCATTCATCCGAGTTATGAATGAAAATCTCCCTACTTGGGTGTGGCATGGTAATGCTGTGGCTTGTATAATGCTGTACAACACCAGTGATCAGAAGATCAGGGTTCAATTCCTGCTGCTGGCTATAAGGAGTTTGTATGTTCTCCCATGGATTTCCTACCACATTCCAAAAGACATTGGGGTTAGGGTTAGTAAGTTGTGAGCATGCTACACTGGTGCTGGAAGTGTGGTGACACTTCGGGGCTGCTTCCAGCTTATCCTCAGGTCACAGAACTATTCACTTTATGTTCCGATGTGCATGTGACAAGTAAAGCTTATTGAATCTTAACGTCCAAATTCTTGCCTGAAATACATTTGTCCCTGAGTGATAAAGGTCCCTGAGAGATTCTTGCATTCTGTTAACTCTTAACAATTAGCAGAGAGGGACCAGCATATGGCTGTGTTGGTAATTATTATTTTGAGAGCAGTACTATCTTGTTTACCTCAGTGGTGTGAAATAATACTGGCAGCGTGTGTGAAAAAATCAGTCATGGCCGAATTGATGTATGTCAGATGTGCAAAATCTGCAGAGTGACATCAGTGAGATCATGAATACAGATATTCTGTTCAGAAGCATCCAATTTTCATTTCAGAACTATATTGCATTTAAAAATATTTCGTCTACAAAAGCCATTTGTGAGCCCAGAACACCTGAAAGCTTAAGAGACAGCAAAGGATTAAAATAGCTGTTTACAAGCAATGTGCTTGTGCAGAGAATGATGATGGATTCACTGTACGACCAACTGATTTTTTTTGTCATGACATTAATAATATTCATTACCCATTCAATGTTCTGGGAATGATTCCCCAATGAAATATTGCCATGGGACTTTTAATTTAATCAGATTGTGATCTTCAGGTTATATTTATTACATGAACATTGAAAGATAAAGTGAAATGTGGCATTAACTATCAGCACACCCAAGAATGTGCTGGGGGCAGCCCGCAAGTGTCGCCATATACTCTGGCTCTAACATAGCATGCTCACGATGTTCAGCCAAACAACAAAAGCAGTAAACAGCTACAACAACAAAACAAGACTACAGCCCCTTTCCCACACTCCACAAAATCCACACACCAGTAGGCTTCCAGCCCCAAGAAAGGCCCAGACTCATGAACATCAGGCCACTCACTGACAGAGGTGACCCAGAGGCTTTGACCTTCAGGCCTCTCCCTCCGGACTCACTGACTTTGAGACTGTTGGTCTTCTACTTCTGGACCTCACCCTTTGGACTTGCCTTGATTTCTGGACCCTGCTAATCCAACCTCTGATATTGTTCCCAACAGTCCTGTATTATCGGGGATCTGTGGGAAGAAAGGAATTGTTGATGCTGTCAATTCCTTGTTGTTTTTGCTTGCCTATAATGTGATGAGACCCAAAGATAGGAGAAAGAATGAAGCTGCAACTTAAAGTATTCCTTTATTCAGTAAATCCATGCCATTACAAAATCTCAAGTTCAATTGTACATCGTCAGGCATGATTATATAAATGATATACACAAAGAACATCCAAGGCGTAGATTGGAACCACGATCAATTAGTGAAGTCAGACTGGAATTGATTATCAGTTGATCAATAGGTGTTGTTTCAGCTCGCAGTAACACCTCCCTCTCTCTGGAAGATGATTACCTGCAGGATTTTAAGTGAGAGTTGATTTGGATTGGAACAACAGGCTTATGCTGGCAATCAGTCCTTAGTGGTTGCAGCCTGTCACTTCGTCACGATGTTGCTTGTCGCAGTGCTGGTAGTTGTGGAAGGTTTGGTTTAACTGGGGTAAATCAAACCCCTCCAGGAGGAGATGAATGTCTAGCTCTGGGTTTGATGATTTAACCATATAACAATTACAGCACAGAAATAGGCCATCTCAGCCCTTCTAGTCCATGCCGAATGCTTACTCTCACCTAGTCCCACTGACCTGCACTCACCCCATAACCCTCCATTCCTTTCCCGTCCATATACCTATCCAATTTTACTTTAAATGACAATACCGAGCCTGCCTCTACCACTTCTACTGGAAGCTCGTTCCACACAGCTACCACTCTCTGAGTAAAGAAATTCCCTCGTGTTACCCGTCAACTTTCGCCCCCTATCTCTCAACTCATGTCTTCTTATTTGAATCTCCCCTATACTCTCAATGGAAAAAGCCTATCCACGTCAACTCGATCTATCCCCCTCATTATTTTAAATTCCTCTATCAAGTCCCCCCTCAATCTTCTACACTCCAAAGAATGTAGACCTAACTTGTTCAACCTTTCCCTGTAACTTAGGTGCTGAAACCCAGGTAACATTCTAGTAAATCTTCTCTGTACTCTCTCTATTTTGTTGGCATCTTTCCTATAATTCTGTGACCAGAACTGTACACAACACTCCAAATTCGGCTTTACCAATGCCTTGTACAATTTTAATATTACATCCCAATTCCTATACTCGGTCCGTCAGAGAAAGCAGGATCTCCCAGTGGCCACACATTTTAATTCCATATCCCATTCCCATTCTGATATGTCTATCCATGGCCTCCTCTACTGTCAAAATGAATTCAAACTCAGGTTGGAGGAACAACACCTTATATACCGGCTGGGTAGCCTCCAACCTGATGGCATGAACATTGACTTCTCTAACTTCCGTTAATGCCCCTCTTCCCCTTCTTACCCCATCCCTGACATATTTAGTTGTTTGCCTGTTCTCCATCTCCCTCTGGTGCTTCCCCCCACTCCCCCTTTCTTTCTCCCGAGGCCTCCCATCCCATGATCCTTTGCCTTCACCAGCTCTGTATCACTTTCACCAATCACCTTTCCAGCTCTTAGCTTCATCCCACCCCCTCCAGTCTTCTCTTATCATTTTGCATTTCCCCCTCCCCCCCCACTACTTTCAAATCTCTTACTATCTTTCCTTTCAGTTAGTCCTGATGAAGGGTCTCAGCCCGAAACGTCGACAGTGCTTCTCCTTATAGATGCTGCCTGGCCTGCTGTGTTCCACCAGCATTTTGTGTGTGTTGTTCCTATACTCCTTTACTCAATGCTCTGATTTATAAAGACCAGCATACCAAAAGCTTTCTTCACCACCCTATCCACATGAGATTCCACCTTCAGGGAACTATGCACCATTATTCCTAGATCACTCTGTTCTACTGCATTTTTCAATGCCCTACCATTTACCATGTATTTCCTATTTGGATTATTCCTACCAAAATGTAGCACCTCACACTTATCAGCATTAAACTCCATCTGCCATCGTTCAGCCCACTCTTCTAACAGGCCTAAATCTCTCTGCAGGCTTTGAAAACCTACTTCATTATCCACAACGCCACCTACCTTAGTATCATCTGCATACTTACTAATCCAATTTAGCAACCCATCATCCAGATCATTAATGTATATGACAAACAACACTGGACCCAGTACAGATCCCTGAGGCACACCACTAGTCACCGGCCTCCAACCTGACAAACAGTTATCCACCACTACTCTCTGGCATCTCCCATCCAGCCACTGTTGAATCCATCTTACTACTTCAATATTAATACCTAACGATTGAACCTTCCTAACTAACCTTCCATGCAGAACCTTGTCAAAGGCCTTACTGAAGTCCATATAGACAACATCCACTGCTTTACCTTCGTCAACTTTCTTCGTAACCTCTTCAAAAAATTCAATAAGATTTGTCAAACATGACTTTCCATGCACAAATCCATGTTGACTGTTCCTAATCAGACCCTGTCTATCCAGATAATAATTTGCCCAGTGAACTTGCTGTGCTTTGGAAGTACATGGTTGCTGTGGTGGTGCCTGTAATGTCTGTCTACTGGTTTGACAATCTGACCTGGTACCAAGTGGTCTTGGCCATTATGATACCGTCTGACCCACACTGCACCTCTGGACTTACGTAACTTCACTCATCAACCACGGTCTCTGTGGCTGCCTTTGTGCACTCGACCAATGTTCCCTCTAATGTGTAATGACCAGTGTGCACAAAAATCTTATGCTGTGCAAATTTTTACCTAGTGACAACAATGTGTGTGCTCTAAATTTTATAAATAGAGGTATTCATTTTAACAGCTAGCAAAACAGTGTGAATAAAAACTTTGATCTCCTCTGGGTTTGATTGTTTTCACTCTCGTTCATCTGCACTCTCACAAAAAAATACGTAGCAGGCCTGTAGTGGGTAATGAGGGATTTTCTCACCAGAGTTTTTGTGCACCATCCATGTGTAACTTGCTTGCTAAATGATGCTTTAAAAAGTCAAGTTTCCAAATATCACACCATTCCTTCCCACTTGCAAATCCTACAGCAACTTTTGCATCATGTCAATACACTCAGGTAACACCAGTTTCTGTGTGGTACATAAATATTTCTCGGAGCTGCATGTGGCTGACCTCATGAGCTTTCAGTGTAGCAGTTTCTACTGTTTTATTAAGCCATTCCACTTTAAATGAACCAAAAATTCCTTTGCACTTCATGTAAACACAAAGTACACTGCAGATGCAGTGGTCAAATCAACACGTACAAACAAGCTGGAGGAACTCAGCAGGTTGGGCAGCATCCGTTGAAACAAGCAGTCAACGTTTCGGGCCGAGACTCTTCATCACTGCCTGACCTGCTGAGTTCCTCCAGCTTGTTTGTACATGTTCCTTTGCACTTTGCTTTGCTTCCTATTGCTTCTTTGGAATTTGAAGTGGTGAATCAATCATTCCTTCAATAAAAACAGTATAAATAAACCAGTTCTAAAATCTTCAGACAAATCATCACAAACTCAACGTTGTCAACACTGTCTGCATCAGAAACCAGAAAAGGAAATGTGATTGTGTACGATCATGAAATTTATTTAACACCTTAGAGGGAACATTGTATCTGAACATTGATGTTGGATGCTGTGGCAGCATTGCATCCAACACTGCAATTTTCTTCCCAGAGGCACTTCAGCTGATGACTTCCACTCGAGGCCTGGATGCTGTATAATTCAATATGTCAGCAGCAATGTGTTGAGGGCCTCGGTCAGTGCTCCTTCCCCTCTTGATTGCAGAAGTGGCCATTTAAAGGTATCCACAAACCTCTCTGCTTGGCTTTTAGACCATGATATGGATGATATGGGGGTGAGCAGATGTGGATAATTCAACTCTTCTGGCAGAACATGGCAAACTTCTGTGAACTGAATTGAGTGCCATCATTAGAAACAAGTGTTCCTGGTCTGTAATAGCTATTGAATGGTAGCATCTGTCATTGTTGACCTCATAAATAACATTTCTGGCCATTTGCAATAGCCATCAACCAGACCAAGGTAGGTACAACCATTGATTGGGCCAGTAAAGTCAATTTGTACTGACTCCAAGGTCTGGTAGCCCTGAGGTCATGGTTGTTGATCAGCTCTAGTTGGATTCTTTGCTGCCAACGAGCATTGGGTAACACTGCTTGCATACAGATGTGATATCTTCATCTATGCCCAGCCAGTACACAAAGCTTCTCACCAGGACTTTCAGTCGATTGATGCCCAGGTGACCACGGTGGAATTTTTTTCAGTACTTCTTGTCCAAATGTTTGTGGAATCATTATTCTGTCTCCAAACATTAGACAGGAGGCCACAGTTGAGAGCGATGTATGATGTCAGTAAAAGAGTACAGCATCTTCTTCAACCTTGACTGGCCATCTGTCAACAAGGTATCTGGAGATACGCTGAAGAGGATGATCTGCAGCCGTTTCTGCTCTGATCTTGTTGACCATGACTGGGAGACCTTCAGCAGCACCCCATACAACCCAGTGGACTTCAAAGTCCACTGAAATTGCAGCTAAGACTTAGTCTTCATTTTTAGTAACCTGCTGATTCATAAGTTTGGAGAGGGCATCTGACTGATGTGTACTTGATTTTAAAATCATAGGGTAATAACATCATTATCCACCTTTGTAGACTGTTAGCTATATACACCAAATGCCTTTCTTAGACCCAAATTTGGACAACGACAGCTTCTGATCAGTAAGGAGAGAGAAGCACTCACCATAAAATATCTTATGGAATTTCTTCACAGTGAAGATGGTTCACAAGGCTTCCTTCTCAATTTGTCCATAGTTCCTTTCTGCTGCAGTCAATGATCTGACTTCTTACATGACAACTTTTCCTTCATCAGGGAAGATATGGGATATGATGGTCCCCATCCCGTAGCTGGATACAAACGGCGCAACAACAGTTAGCAACTCTGGGTTGAAATACATCAAGAGAAGGTTGGATGACAGTATATTCTTCACCTGATCAAAAGCCGTGTGGCATTGTTTGGATCACTTCCATATAGCACCCTTGTTGACTAAGGAATTGAATGGTTCCTTCAGTCAGTGCATTGCTGGAAGAGATGCAGAATAATGATTGATTATGCCCAAAACTGATCGTAAAGTGCTGACATCTGATGGTGGAGGCATCTTTAAGATAGCTGTGATGATTTAAGGATCTGGGCAATGACCATCTCATCTATGATGAATCCCAGATACTTGCGATGCAGGAGGCTATATTATTCTGCCCGAAGTCACAATCCAAAATCTTGCTTGAAACATGATCCAGTCTGATCCACGCCCTTCACGATGAGCAGCAACACCATCAGTACCACTCAGCATGCTATCCATAAGCTGTTGGAAAATTGAAGGAACTGCCTTTACCTTGAAAGGCAGACAGGGGAAGAAAATCAACACCCTAAGTGTTGTAATGGTGAGAAGCTCCTGTGAATTTTCTGCCACTTCTACCTGGAAGTAAGATTCAGCCAAGTCCAAATTTGCAAACTGTTCAATTTTGCAAAGTGAATCTTCAAGTACTGGTAATGGATACTGTTATTTAAGGACTGTGGCGGCTCGCCCACGAACTGGCTCCAGCAGTCGCAGGTGAGTCCACAAACAGCAACAACCGAGAGGCTCTGAGTGCGGGGCAGACCGCGGCCTGGAAGCTGACGTCACTTCCGCCCCGCAAAGAGCGGGGGATACTGGGAGCGGGCTCTTAAGCGTGCGCGGATTTAAACAGTAAACAGTTCAAACAACACACAAAATGCTGGTGGAACACAGCCGGCCAGGCAGCATCTATAAGGAGAAGCACTGTCAACGTTTCGGGCCGAGACCCTTCGTCAGGACTCAACCAGACCCTGCTCGACCCAGTGTGTTCCTTTCACTCGTTGTGTATCAGCGCGACCACGGGACCTTATTTTCAAAGCTTTTAGGCGTTTGCAAAGGATATTTTCCTTGCCAATATTATCCTTGTTCATTTCTACACACCCTCTCTCTTCAGCACTGAAATATTATACTATCTTCCATTTCTACTAGAGCGCAATTTTGTATCCATATTGCAATTATTGCAATATGGATACAATAATTGCTAAAGTAATGGATACAATATGGATATTGGATATGGATACAATAATTGCAAAAGTAATGGCTGTTCTAAGACTTAAGAGATTCTGCAGATGCTGGAAATCTTGAACAACAAAACAAAATGCTAGCGGAACTCGACAAGTCAGGCAGCATCTATTGAGGGCTATAAGCAATGTTTTGTAATAAGATCCATTATCAGAGTCTCTGTCCAAAACACTGTTTATTTCCCTCTATAGATGCTGCCTGACTTGCTGAGTTCCTCCAGCATCTTGTGGGTGTGAATGTTGAAAGGTTCCCAAGGTGCTAAGGTGGACTCTTGGCCTCACAAACTATCTCATTATGATCCAGCACTTCATTTGTCCTACTGCACTGCACTTTCTCATTGGCCGTTATACCTTTTCTACCTTGTTCTACCTCAAAACACTGTGCAGTGATTAGATTAGTATAAATAGAATGCAAGAGAAAACTTTTCACTCAGAGGTTTTTTTTTTACCAAGAGTGGTAGAGTCATAGAAAAGTGCAGCACAGAAACAAGCCCTTCAGCCCATCTAGTCCATGCCAAACTATTTAACCTGCCTACTCCCATCCACCTGCACTGGTGACATAGCCCTCCATACCCATACCTATCCCAGCTTTGCTTACACATTGAAATTGAGCTCACATGCACCACTTGTGCTGGAAGCTCATTCCAGACTCTCACAATCCTCTGTGTGAAGACTTTGGGGTTCTAACATTTAACTGTCATTCATTCTTTGGGGGCAGACCTCTGTTTTCGTGGATGGTTGTGAAGAAAAAGCATTTCAGCATGAAAATTGTATATGTTTCTCTGACATTAAATGTACCTTTCATGGTGTAGTCTGTTTTGTCATATGCTTTAGTGGATTCTAAATGACAATAAACTGAATCTGAATCTGACCTTTGAAACCAATGTCTTGTACTGTAGGTTTTTGCAAATAAAACATCATAAGGTGCTTTATATTTAAGATAAACCGTAACAACTCATTTATTGAATTCCAAACACTGACGCAAAAAGCATGGCAACAGAACTTTATGTGAAACATCATCTCGTCAGACCAGCCTCTAAAGGCGAAACCCCAGCTAAATGTTGGTGATTGTGAATTATGTACATTTCCACCAATTAGATTACCCTACAATACAGCTTCAACCTAACATCCTGAACTCTATACTTTGATTTATGAAGGCGAATGTGCCAAAAGCTTTCTTTACAACCCTATCTACCTGTTCTCAGATCCTTTTGTTCTACAGTACTCCGCAGTGCCTTGGCACTTGTCTGCATTAAATTCCATCTGCCATACTGCCATACCTTAGGGACATTTAAGAAACTCAGCGATAGGCACATGAATGAAAGAAAAATGGAGTGCTATGTTAGGAGGGAATGTTAGATTGATAGGTTAATATCTGAGAGTGTACCGTGCTGTAATGTTATATGCTCTATATGTTATGCTAACAACTTCCCTAAACCCTGGTTATTTGCAATCGGCACAGTACCAAGAGCGCGTGCGCCATTTGACCGGGGGGTGGGGTGGTTTCCGAGGTTGCGCATGCGCCCCAGATTCTGCCAGAAAGAAAAGCACGCATGTGCAAAGTGTTCCGTCTGCCGAAGAGAGGTGGGGCTGAAACGGCGACGTCGCTGAGCCTCGCTAGACGCATGCGCGCTGGGGTTTACAGTGTGGCTGTCATGAGAGATAGTGCGTCTGCGCTCAGGGAAGCGGGAGCGCGCATCTGAGGCCGGTGGAAGGAGGTGGGCCCGGTAACCGGCTGATCACTCCGCCGCACGGCTAGTGCCACAGCGGTCGCAGATACCGCGCTGCGGGAAGCGTCTTGCCTGGTGCAGCGGCGCCGCCGGTTGCTGGGGTAACGATAGGGCTTTGGCCGAGAGGCCCGCTTCCCGGAAGCTTCGAATCGGTTTCGGCGCTGCCCCGACAGACCGGCGGAGGGGGAACCATTGGGTAAGGGCAGGGGGCACGGAGAGTGGGCGCCTGCCAACATATTCAGGAAGCGGGGACAGCTGGCGGCACCGAGAGTCCCGGTGAATCGCTGGCCGACGCAATCCCCGCTGCTCTCCACAATCTGACCCTGTTACCTGCCACAGATCCCTGATCTCTGATCCCAGCTCTCCAGTCCCCAAGTTCCTCCTGTATCCCGCCCCGTCTCATATCTCTTCTGCTCCCAGATCCATCCCTTCCTGGTTTCTTCCTGAACCCTAGAACTCACCCCTACCTTACCCCTTTCCCCAGATGCTTGCGTCCTGTCTCGTCCCTGATTCCCTCCACACTGACCCCCATCCACCCCTTGCTCCACACGCTAGAATACCCCAGCTACACACACACATATATATGTTATAATAATGGTTGCTATAGGGGATGATAGTGAGAATAAGCACCCACAAACTATTAAATGCTCCCAATGTCGTGCCTCTCAAACAGCCCCTGACAACCACTAGCTCCTGGTCATCACGTGGCTTTGCTACTAAGACTGTCGGAACCGTTTCAACGGACAGTAGCAGGGGCAGAGGTGGGTTACTGGCGCCTTAAAACCTGTCGCTTCAGTCAGTTGGGGCTTGTCAGTCGTAGTTGGCACTTCGTCTAGGAGAAGGAAAACTCTGATCTCTATACCTACTCATAGGGAAGGCTTCAGGAGTAAACCCTGAGGAAGATCCAGAGCTGGAGACCCTAAGGCAGTCCTATGTTGAGGTCAATGCTGACTGGCAACTTCTGTGATACCACTGGTGCCATACTGTATCCATTTCTGCTGTTCCTTTGGGTTCATCAGCTTTGTGTAGAGGGGGAGCTTGCTATATGAGCAACAGCTTGCTCTCCATATGGTACTTCCCAGGCTTGCGTATTATGTAGACAGCTGGGATGCACGTTGCAACAGAGGGTCTCAATATAATAAAAAAACAGAAAATGCTGCAAATATTCAGCAGATCAGGCAGTATCGGTTGAAGGAGAAACAAAGTCCAGGTATTGGCTTAATATCCTGTTGTTACACACTGTTTATTCCCACCCCTATCCCACACCCTTCAAACCAAATTTTGTGTCTTCACTGTCGTTCTCCACCTGGCCTTATTCCCCATACCTACTTTACATTCACTATTCCTCCTCCCTGCTGTCAGACAGAAGCTACTGCAGCACAAGAACCAGAAATGTGCAGCTGGGTAACAGCATCTTTCCCCCGACACCGTTCTGCCACCCTGCACACATTACCCTGCTGCACTCCCCAACTCACAGACACACTCTTATCTTCCACTGGTCACCTTTCGTCTTTTATTGCTGCTGTTTCACATATTTATACTGCTGCTTGTTTTATCTTAATAGTGCCAATAATTTTGTACTGTCTTACATAAACATGCCCCTTGCACTTTATGTCGACCTGCTAATCTTCAGGCTGTGCCACTCAGGGACTTGTATTAATATTGTTTTGTGGTGGATCATAACTATATCAACAAAATTACCTCCAGGATGGCTTGTATAGCTACAGATACTGGTAATCTCTACAGCCAACCTCTTTTTTTTAAAAAAAAGGCAACCATGTTAACATTTACAAATATTTCTGATTCAGAACTCTATTATAGATTGTAACAAGACGTAAACTGTTTACTTGCTTTCTTGATCCTGAGCCTACCACATTTTTAAGGACTCTTAATAGTGTTTTCAATTCTGTTAGGAAAATTTTAACATATCCTTACCGCTATACCACTCCCATCCCACCCCAGACCCCTGATCTCTGATCCCAGCTCTCCAGTCCCCAAGTTCCTCCTGTACCCCACCCCATCTCACATCTCTACTGCTCCCAGATCCATCCCTTCCTGATACCTGCCTGAACCCTAGAACTCACCCCTACCTTACCCCTGAAGGTGTATGGTGTATTGGCCTTCATCAATCGTGGAATTGAATTTAGGAGCCGAGAGGTAATGTTGCAGCTATATAGGACCCTGGCCAGACACACTTGGAGTACTGTGCTCAGTTGTGGTCGCCTCACTACAGGAGGGATGTGGAAGCCATAGAAAGGGTGCAGAGGAGATTTACAAGGATGTTGCCTGGATTGGGGAGCATGCCTTATGAGAATAGGTTCGTGAACTCGGCCTTTTCTCCTTGGAGTAACGGAGGATGAGAGTTGACCTGATAGAGGTGTATAAGATGATGAGAGGCATTGATCATGTGGATAGTCGGAGGCTTTTTCCCAGGGCTGAAATGGCTGCTAGTGAGTAGGTACAGAGGAGATGTCAGGGGTTAAGTTATTTACGCAGAGAGTGGTGAGTGCACGGAATGGGCTGCTGGCCACGGTGGTGGAGGCGGATACGATAGGGTCTTTTAAGAGACTTTTAGATAGGTACGTGGAACTTAGTAAAATAGAGGGCTATGGGTAAGCCTAGTAATTTCTAAGGTACTGACATGTTCGGCACAACTTTGTTGGGCTAAAGGGCCTGTATTGTGCTTTAGGTTTTCTATATTTCTATCCTTGAAACTGGAGTTTTTCCAAATGCCTTCAAACTGTGCCTGTCAAACTTCTTAAAAATTCAAACCTTGGTGTGAGGTACCAGCTAACTACAGGCCAAAATCAAATCTTCCCTTACTGGGCAAGATTCTTAAGAAAGTAATTTTCAATTAACTCATCAACTTTCTAAATGAGAACAATATTCTAGAAAAGTTTCAGTCAGGTTTTAGAGCAAACCACAGCTTGGAGATGGCCCTTACCAAAATTGTCAGCAACCTTAAGCTCAGCACTGATGCCATCAGAGTTTTAAGTACTGTCTTCAACAGAATTGGCCACAGCATTTTTCTCAATCACATTACTGACTCTCTGGTCATGCGCTTAATTGTTCTTGTTCATATATCATTATTTTGTCTGTTTATTTGTGCAACATTATTTTGTCTGTTTTCTAAGAGATATATTGTACCTTTTGGTGTTGCTTGAGGAAGCTGTCTTGGTCCCCTACTCTTCTCTTTGTACATGCTGCCCTTAGGAGACATCATTGGAGAGCATAAACTTGATATCCACGTTTACACAGATGACACACAATTGTATATCTCAGTTAAGCCTGACGACGATAACACCTGATCTTCTCTGACTTCTGGTCTGGCTGCAATAAACAAATTGATGAGCAATAATTTCCTAAAGCTAAATGAAGATAAAACTGAGGTACTTTTGCTTGGTCCCAAAGCCAATCTTTGGTAAACTTGGGATAAACTTCTTGATAAACTTGGAAACTTGGTTCCCCTTGTAAAATCAGAAATTCTTGAACACTGCTGGTGTTTAGAGCAGCAATGATGGCCCTCCATCTCTAGTGGTGTTCAGGGCTTCCTTCATAATGTCAGTAGCTTCCTCTTGGTTTTTACTACTATCAGTCATACAAATCCCAGGTGGACATTCCGGAATACCTTTGCATTCAGATGTAGAAGGGTTGTTCATTGTTCTTTCTGTAACAATTTTGTTTTACCAGTCAGGTTTGCTAGCCCTAAGCTGAACTCCCAAGCCATTATCCTGTGACCTGTTTGGCATAGATGATCCGACTAAGAGCCAAAGCATAAATCTCTTATTCCAGCCAGCATAACTCTCTGGGTCATTGAAGCACACAAGCCTCCAAATCATGACAAGGTAGTGGTCCTCTTGGAGGAGAAGTTCCTATCCTGTGTGTTATTCTTGATTCAGATTTGAATTTAAAATCCCACCTACAGAAAGTAACCCTAGCAGGATTTCTACTCATAAGAAATATTGCAAAGGCACCTTTGTCTCTGTTATGTAATAATGCTGAAAAGCTAACTCACACCTTTATGGTGAATAGATGAGATTACTACAATGCACTTTTTACTGCCCTTCCAAAGTAATCTATTGACAAACTTCAACTCAGTCAGAATGCTGCAGCTAGACTTTTAACCAAAACCAGGATTAAATCTTGTTTTTAAAGCTCTTAATGGTCTGGGACCTGAGTACATCACCAAATTATTTTCAATTTATAATCCTGCTTGAGCTCTTAGGTATTTTTCTGCTGATCTTTAAATTTAAACAATCTTCCCCTCCAAAGGTAATTGGCTTGACAACTCTTTTGAACAACACTCTTAAACTGTCAAATTCAATACCTAAAACTATAAAGGATGCAGGTTCACTTTTTAAGTGCTGGCTGAAAATCTAGTTAACTGTGCTTTTAACTAACATTTTTGATTTTTATTTTCATGTTTATTTTTATTTTTACTTTATTTTCATGTTTATTTTTATTTTTACTTTATTTTCATGTTTATTTTTATTTCTACTTTATTTTCATGTTTTTACTTTTATCCATTGTAAATCACTTTGAGCAACGTCTGTATGAAACGTACTGTATAAATTATTATTTTTGTTATTATATGTGCTGTCATTGTCACAGCCAGGAGAGGTAGTGGGGATGAGATCCTACTACCTTTTAAATGCTTCCAATGGTGTACGTGTCAAGTAGCCTTCAACAACCAAGTCCAGCTCCTGATCTTCATGTGTGGCTCAGCTACTAAGTCCATTGGAACTATTTCTACTGACAGGAGAAGGGGCAAAAACTGGTTACTGGTGCCTCAAAACCAATTGCTTCGGGCTCATCTAGGAGAAGAAAAGCTCTGATCTCAAACCTCTGCTGCCTTACGGCTATACCCACTTGTGGGTAAAGCTTCGGGAGTAAACTCCATGGAGAAGTCTGGAGCTGGATTCTCTATGGCAGACCTACATTGAGTTCAATGCATACTAGCAACTCCTGCGACGCTGCTGGCGCTAAACTGTATTTGTCTCTGCCATTCCTTTGGACAGTAGCTTCATGGAGAGGGGCAGCCTGCGCTGAATGGGCAGAAGTTTGCTCTCCATATCATACTGCCCTGGCTTGTGTATCACGTAGACAGCTAGGATGCAATATCCATAGTCGACTCTGACCAATGGAGGGCCCTGTCTGACCATATGTACTGTGATTTAAGCTTTGGCCCTTGAGGAATGATGTTACTTTTAGCTATATACATGACAATAAACTATTGACTGACAGTAAACTTGAACAGCTCCCTACAACCTGATCTAGTTTCTCCACCCTAACTACATGGCCCTTCCTCGACACCACCTTGTTTCTATTCTCCAAGTCTGATACTGCTCCTCATGTTCAAACACCTCTAATCATCGTCTTCCTTTGCCCTGATTCTTACATACTCGCTGTAAATCATTTTGCACCCCTCACCCCAGCACTTCCCTTCTGACTTCCTTTCTTTGTGACCTTCTACTCTGACAGTGTCCAAGTCCCTCAGTGATCTCTGCCGTGTTACAGTTCAGGCTGCAGCTGAGGTCAGTCAGATTCTGACTTCTGAGATTTTGATTTTGCTTTCCTTGTTGCTTCAAGATTGGGTGAGGGAGGAAATATTTCCCTCATACTCTTGGCATCAACAGACTTGATCATCTTGCCTACTTGTTTACATCAGTAGAGGATATTTGGGAACTATTAATTGATTCAATGCAGCATACCAGAAAAAGGAGAGATTGTTATCCTGATGAGGGTCTCAGCCTGAAATGTAAACTGTTTATTTCTCCACCCACCCACCCCCCCCCTCCCCCATAGATGATGCCTGACTTTCTGAGTTCCTTCAGGATTTTGTGTGTGTTGCTCAAGATTTCCAGCCTTTGCAGAATCTAAACATAAAAGATTCTGTCCTAACAACCAGCGTAAGTCCTGATGAAGGATCTCAGCCCGAAACATTGCCTGTTTATTCCTTTCCATAGATGCTGTCTGACCTGCTGAGTTCCTCCAGTATTTTGTGTGTATTAATCTGCAGAATTTCTTGCTTTTGAAACATCAATATTTTCACTTTTGAAAGTTCTACAGATCAGAGCATCTACATAGAATGTAGATTTGTTGTGTGGAAATAGGATTCAACTTGATTATACTGTCAGGTCAAGGTGGCGCCAGTGAACAATGATTCCTCGGGTGACATCTTTCAGATAGCCAATCTCTTCAAATATCTCACTTTCTCTACATCTTCTGCTTGTTCTTTTTGTCTTGATTGTGTTATGGAAACTGTCGGAGCCCGTGATGTGCAGTTCAGAATTCGATACCAATGATCTTGTGCTCTGCTGTGTCCGGAGAGGACCTAGAATATGAGCTGCCTTGTGGAAAAGGCCAGAGATGGGGTCCTGAAGAGGACCAAGAACATAAGCTGCCTCATGGAAAAGACCAGAGGCGGGGCGTGCAGTCATGAACGACTTCGGTTTGAAGCGTCAAGGAAGATAAAAACATTGAGGTGAATGTGGAGGAGGTCAGTGGTCACTCTCAGTGCAGGCCATGGGGATGGCAGCGGGCAGTAGCCAGGTCAGTGATGTTCAGACCCAGTGAGGTAGTCGCTCTTAATGGAAACACTGAGTTCATGCAGCCACTCTCCTCGAATGTTGATGGGACGATGTTATTGATATTCTGAGATGTATGTGATTATTGGACTGTAATTTAAATTTTCAGTGTTTTCATGTTGCCGATTGGCAGATGGGTGATTACTTTTTGTGAGAGGGAGGAGTCGGGGATTTGGGGCCAGCTGTTCTTGTTGGTGTTTTTCTGTGTGGGCAATCTGTTAGTTTGTTGTGTGTGAGAGTGGATTGGAGGTTCAGATGTTATTGTCGCTGTTTTTCGGTGAGGGAGGGATTGGGGTTTTGTTGTTTCAGCTGTTGGTTTCCATGTTAGTTTTCTGTACAAGGGAAGGGGTGAGGAGTTTCGGGGTTTGCGAGTTTTGCATCTTTTTCTTTATTCATGCTGAAGGGGGAGTTGATGTCTTTTCTTTCAACAACACCCACGATTTTTATGTGTCTTTTAGCTATCTGGAGAAGACAAATATCAGACTTGTATTGACCATGTATACTTTGATAATAAAATGAACCTTTGAAACATGCAGACTCAGGTTGTCACACCCACCATCTAGGGTCACCAGGTAAGATTCATAGCCACATAGAGAAGGTAGTGAAGTTTGAAACTAATTTGATGTGACTAATTTGATTCATTTGGAAAAGTTGCCTAGATTCTGAGTGTACTTTCTGTAGTTTAGAAGTTTTTCGTTAGCTGATTGAGGCATATTAAATGATAAAGTTGTTCTTAGAACATTGAACAAGACAGTGCAAGAGCAGGCCTTCTGGATCTACAGTGATACCCATCTCAAGTAATCCCATATACTTGCACATGGGCTTTATACCAGTTTGTGTGTCTATCTAAATGCAAGCAGAAGAGTGCCATTAGGTGAGCAGCATATTTGCATATGCTGAGGTAGATCCTTGTTTTCATCCCTACCCGTATTTTCATATATTGTTTGACAGAATTATCTTTTGCTGTGCAAAAGTAAGCAGGTGGACCACAATATAAATAGAAGATAGAACAATAAAGCACAAAATTTCTCTTAGCCAGAGGTTAGTGAATCTGGAATTCATTGTCAGATACGGTAGTATACTCCCCCACTATTGGAAAAAAAATCCTATCTACATTCATCCTTTCAATATTTGATAGGTTCCAATAAGATTTCCTCTCATTCTTCTAAACTCCAGTGAGTACAGACCAGAGCCACCACATACGCCCCATATGATAACCCTTTCATTTCCGGAATCATTCTCATGAACCTCCTCTGGACTCTCCCATGCCAACACATCCTTTCTTAGATAAGGGGCCCAAAACTGCTCACATTACTCTACGAGTGTGGTCTAACCGATGAAGTATATCAGCTAGGCATATGGCTAGATGCATGAACTGGCAAGATTTAGAGATATATGGTCCGTGTGCAGCATTACATCCTTGCTTTTCTAGTCCTCTCAAAATGAATGTTAACATCACATTTGTTTTCCTTAATCCTACGTCTAATGTTTTCCAAACTGAAACTGTCAGACCTTTGATACAAGGTATGATGGATAGATAGGTGGAGTTCAGATAGGATAGAAATCAACCTTGATCCATTCAATTGAGGAATGTGGTTGAGTGAACAGAACATTCATCCACATATTTGTTATTGTTTTATGTGTATGTGCATAGTGTTACTGATTCTTGAATATTTTAGAAAAAATGTTTCCAAGACTTGTTTCTAGGGGATTTTCCAGACTGTTGGCCTTCATAGGCTTGGCAGTTTTACAGTGTGACTTACAGCTGGCTCTGCAATAGAAATTAGTTGAGTATTGCAACATGAAAGCCTTTAAATGGTTTTCTGGTGCATTTTTGGAATAGTTTAAGGAAAACCATTCCCAAATGGATGTTACATTCAAAAATGAATGAAAGTTTAAACAAAAACTTGAAGAAATTATTTGGATATTGAATGAAGACTATAAGCAGATGATAAAGCAGAGTCACCAAACAAATCACTCTTGTGATACTAAAAGTGAATAATAACGTACATCCATACTATAATCTGTAACTATCACCATGAAGAAACTGCCTATATCTCATTGGCTGCCTCCACTGAAACTTGCCAAGCAATATTTTATTTTTATTGAGATACAGTGTGGAATTGGCCCTTCTGGCTCCTCGAGCCACGTCCTCTGGCAACCTCCAATTTAACCCTCACTTAATCATAGGACAATTTTCAATAACCTACCAACTGGTATGTCTTTGGACTGTCTGAAAAAAACCTATGTGGTCACAGGGAGGACTTAAAAACTCTTTACAGACAGCAGAGAGAAATAAATGGACTGCTGTTCTGATCCTTTAACACTGGCAGTTTCCATGTTGAAGATCATAAAGAGTGCCTTTCTCATATTGATGGATTTTTTTTTCTTCATGGCAGCCTCTCAATGTTGAGGATGACTTGCTTCCATAAGACCATAACACATAGAGCAGAATTAAGCCATTTGGCCCACTGAGTCTGCTCTGTCTTTCAGTAGTGGTAGTGGTAGTCTGTCAAACCCTGGGTGGGAAGATTTGGAGAACTGGCTGATGCCCATCCAGTGGGTTCCCCCTATCCACATCACTGATGCAGTCCAAGGGAAGGGCAAGTGCCGATACAGCTTGGCACCAGTGTTGTCACAGAGGTTGCCAGAGTGAAGTTGTAAACAAGGTCAAACTGCCTTAGGGACCAAGGCTCTGGATTTCTTCCTCGGGGTTTACTCCCAAAACCTTCCCCATGGGTGGGTATGGCTGCAAGGCAGTGGAGGTTTAAAATCAGAGTTTTCCTTCTCCTAGGCAGGCTGCCATCCAAGGCTGACGAGCCCCACCAGCCCAAAGCAACTGGTTTTGAGGCACCAGTTGTCCACCTTTGCCCCTTGTCTTGTCAGTAGAAACAGTTCTGCTGGGCCTAGTAGCTAAACCACATGTGAAGGCCAAGAATTAGACTTGGTTGTCAGAGGCTGTTAGAGATGCATGCCACTTAGAGCACTTTATAGGTAGTGGGAGCTTATCAGCACTACCACCCAAGGAACCTTGCCATCATGACTGATGTATGAATAACATTGGTATAATTTGGGCTGGAAGGGCCTGTTATCTTGTTGTATCTCTTAATAAATAAATAAGTGGAAGCAGGACAAGGGTTGATGATGTGTATGGAGGTGTAATTGGATGGTCTTAGTGGGGATTGAATAGGAAACTCAACATAGAACAACAAAGTTTTGAACTTCTTACGTAGTTGTAAGTTACAGAAATGGACTTGGTGACATGGCAATAAAGTTTGTGACAATGGCTGTTATCATTTTAATTCAACTACATTTTAAATCCTCGCATCCTAATTTGCCAGCTGTTCTTGCTGTACAAAATTTCAAGTGATAAATTTGAATTTGACAGCAAAGCAGCAAAATTGTTTTTTTATATGGTGGGTGATTAATAAAGACACAGATTTCCACATGGCACACAACTGGAATCCAGATTTATTTTGAGGTTTTTATAGCTTATAAAAATGTAGCCCAGAGCTATGAAAAGTTGTAAAACTTATCTTATTGATTAATTTAAAGATGGTGTTAATTTAAGAGCCTGCTAAAAGATAAACCAATTAAGGAGCTTAATTAGTTACAAAATTTTTGCAGTATTAAACAATTATTGCACTATTTCTAATGTGCAGTGAAATAATTTGGACCATAGAGATTTAAAAATTAGCTATCTTTATCACATATGTCAAAGCATAGAGTAAAATATATTGTTTATGTCAAATCAAATAAGTGAGGATTGTACTGGGCAACTTGCAAGTGTCTCAATGCTTCCAGCGCCAACATTGCATGCCCACAACTCACTAACTATAACGTGTATGTCTTTTTGGAATATAGGAGGAAACCAGAGCGCAAACTCCTTGTAGTCAGAGGCAGGAATTAAACTTTAATCTTACAGCGGGTGCTGTAAATTTTTGTGCTAACTGCTACACTATCATACACCCTTAATGCTATGATAACCTATGCTGTTGTTGACAATTATTTTCTCTAATTATTATTCTTGGTTATATGCCGGAATGGCAAACATTGATTGGCTATCTAACCAGGATCTTTTGCCACAAAACCTAAAGCTTTGCTTCTCACTCTCACTGCTGAAACCTTTATCTGAGGTGTCTTGATTAGAAAGAGGTTTATTTCTCTTCAGTGGGATCGTGAGGCCAAACATAGTTCACAGAACATGGAGCAGTACAGCACAGTGCAGGCCTTCTGGCCCACAATGTTGTGCCAATTTTTTAACCAATTTAATGCTTCCCTCCTATATAGCCCTCTATTTTTCTATCATCCATGTACCTGTCTAAGAGTTTCTTAAATACCCCTAATGTGTCTGCCTCTAACTCTATTATCTCACCACTCTGTGTAAAGATCTTATCCCTGACATATACTTTTCCCCCAAACACCTTAAAATTATGCCCCTGATATTAGCTATTTCTGCACTGGGAGAAAAGTGTCTGGCTGCCCACTCAATCTAAGCCTCGTATCATCTTGTGTAGCAATATCAAGTCACCTCTCTGCAGTTTTAAAACAAGACTGCATGTGTTGGAAATCTGAAACAAATACAGAATATGTTGTTACTGGTACCTTTTGAGTGGGAAGATAGAATAATGCCTCTGTTCTAACCTGGCTGACAAGAGACATGTTTACTTCATGTGTATTGTATGACTTGGGAATGCAGCAGTATCAATTGTTGTACTGTCAAATCATCAATGCTGCTGACATTAGCTGCTTCAGTATATACAAAATCATGAATGTTGCACCTTTATTGTACAGTTTTGTGAAAAATCACAGGGACAACTGCAGGATAAATTGGAAGCTGCTGACAATTTCTGAGCAGCATTTACCATAAGTCGCATATTTCAATGTCTGGATGTAACATTTGAGGAATTGATGATGGAACTCAGTGAGTCTCAAAGTTCAAAGTAAACTTGTTATCCAAGTACACTGGCCACTTTATTAGGTATACCTGTACACCTGCTTGTTAATGAAAATATCTAAGCACTCAATCATGCGCAGCACTCAATGCATAAGATCACTTAGACATGGCCAAGAGGTTCAATTGTTGTTCACACCAAACATCAGACTGGGGGAAGAAATGTGATCACAGTGACTTTGATTGTGGAATGATTGTTGGAGCCAGAGGGGATAGTTTGGGTATCCCAGAAACTACTGATCTCCTGGGATTTTCTTGTACAACAATGTCTAGAGTTTACAGGGAATGGTAAGGAAAACAAAAAACGTCCAGTAAGTGACAGTTCTGTGGGCAAAACCGCCTTGAAATTGAGAGAGGTCAGAGGAGAGAATGGCTGATTAGTTCAAGCTGACAGGAAGGCAACAGTAACTCATTTAGCCATGCATTACAACAATGGTGTGCAGATGAGTATTGAGTTGTTGCTGCATGATTGACTGAGTAGATATTTGTATTAATGAGCAGGTGTATGTAATAAAGTGGCTGCTAAGTGTATGCTTACTATCCTATTGTTGAATGTGTTTTGGATGTAACCATTAATATGCACTAATTTGCCAAAAATCAGTTCTGTAATTGTCTTTCACCACCCTAGGGGCTGTCAGAAATGTCCATGGTCCTGTTTGCTTCAGTGGTGCGTGTTCGAGATGGCCTTCCACTCTCTGCTTCTACTGATTATGAACACAATAAAGGAGTGCAGGAGAGCAAGAAGCATCTAAAAGTTCTGTCAAAAAAACTAGGGCATCTGCCTGATCGATGTACACTGAAAGATGTAGACTACAATGTACAGTAAGTTATTGATATTCCCATCCCCTCTTTACTTTAGGAGGATATGGTGTATGTTTTAAATGTTTTGTAAAATTATATCACTTCTGTTAATCAAGCAAAGTGACAATCAAGTAATCAGACAAATTTGAGCAACACACACAAAATGCTGGAGGAACTTGGCAAGTCAGGCATCATCTATGAAGAGGAATAAACAGTTACTGTTTTGGGCTGATCCTTTCATTGGGGTTGGAAAGGAAGTGGGAGTAAGATGGTGGGTAAGGAAAAGGAGGAGAAGTATAAGCCGGCAAGTGATAGGTAAAACCAAGTGAGGGGATGTGGGCGGGTGAGGAAGGGGGGTTTGAGGAAGTAAGCAGAAGGTTATGTTGCTGTTTGGGTGAGTGCAAGGTCAGAATAGGAGAGCAGCAGAAATCACGGGGGTGCATGAGAGAGGCTATCTCTGAACTCCCATCAACGAGAAGATTTAAACTTCCTTCAGAGTAGACATACCTGGAAGAGACTTTGCAATAGAGGAGCAAATCATAAACTCAAAGGTTTTGCAGAAATCCAGACAACAAAATGCCAGAGGAAATTGTTATCTTATTTTATGGATGTTACTTGCAGGAACTGGATTAAGCATTTAGTTCCAAATATGATCGATATATTATTTTCCCTGAAGAAACTATCAATCTTACGATTTGCGAGGGTGAGTTCCAAATTTCTACCGCGCTTTACGTATAGTGCTTCATTGAGTCATAGAGTTGTATAGCATGGAGATGGGCGCTTCAGTCCACTGGTCTATGCTGACCATCTTGCCTATCTGTACTACAGTCATAGAGCAGTGAAGCACAGAAACAGGCCCTTCAGCCCATTTAGTCCCATGTTTTCCAGTATATACTAATTTTACTAATCCCACTTTTCTGTATTATGCTTTGCTTGATTCAAATACCTGACCAGAAGTCTCATCAATGCTATTAATGTTCCTGCTGCTTATACGACCACCTCTTGACAGCTTATTCCAGGTACCAACTACTCTTAGTGTGAAACGTTTATCCCTCAGATCCCCTTTAAACATCCTCCCTCTTGCCTTAAACATACGCAGTTATGGACACTCCTATGATGGGGAAATAGACACTGGTTACCTACCTTATTTATCCCTTTCTTAACTTGATATGTGCTTAATATGTTACCTCTAGCTTCCAGGGCAAACCGACCTAACCTATCCAGACTCAAATCTGCCATCTGAGGCAGCATCCCTGTGAACATTTATCTAAATTACGTTATTCCTATAGTATGATGATTAGAACTACACACAGTACTCTCAAGTACAATATAGCAGGCTTTACACAATTGTTAACATCACATCCCAACTCTTGTACTCAATGCTTCAACTGCCGACAAAATCAGGCAGGACGTTCCCTTTACAGAGCATTATTTGTACTCCAAGTCTCTGTTCAACAACAATCTCCAGCACCTTGCCATTTACAGTGCATGTCCTGCTCTGAAATGCATCACTTTGCAGTTGTTCGAGTTTATTCCATCTGCTACTCCCTTGCACTGGCAGATCTGTATTCTGTTGTAACTTTGGATAAGCTTCTTCATTGTCCATTATACCACCCATTTTGGTTTTTGTGCAAACTTACTAATTTGCCTTGTGTTCTACCTTATGTATAATTCATGTTCATTTAAATTTGTTAACTTATGTTTGCCATGTTGTTAAATAGCTAATTTTCATGGCATTTATACCCTGTGCATGTATGCCTATGACAACAATAAATCTGAATTTGCATACTACCTTGAGATTTATTTTTTTGCGGGCACTTACAGGAAAAAAGAAATACAATAGAATTTTATTTAAAAAAACTATACATAAACAAAGACTGACAAACAACGAACATGCAAAAGAAGACAAATTACAAAGAAAAATAAAACTGAGAGTATGAGTTGTAAAAGAGTCCTTGAAAGTGAGGCTGTAGGTCATAGAATCAGTGGAAATAATGATGTATGAATCTGTTCACTGGGATCTGCCCAAAGTCCAGAGAATTTTGGTAAATTATCACAAACTTGTCTGTTATAACTTCTGTGATGCATCCCATCAGGACTTGTCTATCTTAGGCCCGCTAGTTTGCTCATCACTACCTCTTTAGTGACAGCAATTGTATCAAGGTTCTCACCTTCCATCGTTTCCATAACATCTCTCTTTGGCATGTTAGATATCTCCTCCACTGTTAAGATTGACAAAAGATAGTTGTTCCAGGCCTTGGCCATTTCCATACTATTCGATATTTATTTCCTCTGCTCATCTTTCAAGGGACCTTCTCTTTTCCACTTTATAAAATCTTTTACTATCTGTATAATTAATTCTAGTTTACTCTTATTACCTAGCTTCCCCTTTCATATTGTTTGCCTAGTGATTATTTGTTGATTTTTAAAGCTTTCTGAATCTTCCATTTTCTCACTAGTCTTTGTATGCATGACCTTTTATTTTGTTGCCTTCTTTTATTTCCTTAGTTTTCCTGACTCTTACTGTCCTTGTTCTTCAACATTCAAATTTATTACTGAAGTATGTATGCCATAAGCAGACTGGAGATTCATGTTCTTGCAGGCACTCACAAAACAGAGAAACACAATCGTAATTCAGATCATTTGGGAGGCTGGGTGGTGAGTTAAAGGTAGGATATATAGAGAGGTAATTACACTCAAGGTGCAGGACACAGGAAACTGGATGACTGTCAGGAAGGAAAAAGGGGTTAAACAGCCACTGCAGAGTGCCCTTGTAGCCATCCCCTCAACAACAGGTGTTCCACTTTGGATAGTGTTGGAAGGATATCCTAGCAGTGGTAAGTCACAACAGTCAGGTCTCTGGCTCTGCGACTTAGAAGGGAAGAGGGGTAGAAGAGGTGAGCCATGCTGATAGGGGATTTATTAATCATGGTACAGAAAAGAGGTTATGTGGATGAGAATGAGATTCAGGGATGATATGTCACCTCCCAGATGTCAGTGTCCGAGACATCTTGGATCAAATCCTTAGCATTCTGAAGTGGGAGGGTGAATAGTCAAAAGGTCGTGATCCTCATAGATACCAATGATAGAAGTAGGAAGAGTAACGAGTATCTGCAAAGTGAGTTCAGGAATTTAGGTACCAAGTTAAAAGGCAGGACCTCAAGGGTTGTGAACTCAGAATTGCTACCATGTGCGAGTAAGGAAAGAACTAGGAAGATTGTGCAGTTTAACGCATGGCTATGGAGTTGGTGTAGGAGGGAGGACATAAGATTTTTGAAACATTGGGCTCTCTACCAGAGAAAATGGGACTTGAACAGAAGAGATAGTTTGCACCTGAATTAGAGAGGGACTATTATCCTAGCAGGAAGGTTTGTTAATGCTGCACGGTCGGGTTTGAACTAGAGTTGCAAGGAGATGGGAACCAGAATGCCAAAACAGATAGTGGGGAGGTTTTGGAGAAAGATGTTGCAAGACCTCAGCCAAAGTGAGGAATCAAAAGATTGAGCATGGTGCAACTAATGTCCCGAGTTGCATATATTTGAATGCAAGAAGTACTGTAGGAAAGGCAGATGAGCTCAGGGCATGGATCAACACATGGAATTATGATATTGTGGCCATTAGCGAGCCTTGGTTGCAGAAGGGCAGGACTGGCAGCTCAATAGTCCAGGGTTTCCATTGTTTTAGATGTGACAGAGCAGGAGGGATTAAAGTTAGGGGAAGTGTCATGACAGTGCTCAGTCAGGACAGACTGGAGAGCTCATCTAGTGAGGCATTATGGGTGGAACTCAGGAATACAAAAGACATGAGCACGTTAATGAGGCTATATCACAGAATACCCAGCAGACCATGGGATTTAGGGATCTACATTTGTAGAAAGATCGCAGACTGTTGCAAGCAACATAAGGTTGTTATAGTAGGTGATTTTAACTTTCCATATTGACTGGATCTCCCATACTGTAAAAGTCTCATCAATTTTATTGTCATTTAACTATATACTGTACATGTATACCGTCAGCAAGACAACATTTCTCTGAGCCAGGGTATAAAGCACTATAACATACGTAACACACATAACATACAATAACTTATGAAAGGGACAGATGGGATAGAGTCAAATGTGTTCAGGAATGTTTCCTTAATCAGTATGTAGAAGTCCTAATGAAAGAATATACAATACTTGATCTGCTATTAGGGAATGAGGCAGGGCAGATGATTGAAGTATGTACAGGGGAATATCTAGTGATCATAATGTCATCAGTTTCAAAGGAAATACGGAAAAAGTTAGGTCTGGTCTGCAAGTTGAGATTCTAAACTGGAGAAAGGCCAGTTTTGATAGTACTAGAAATGATCTGGTAAGTGTGGATTGGGATGGGATATTTTGGCAAAGTGTGCTTGGTAAATAGGAGGAGTTCAGAAGTGAAATTTTGAGAGTAGAAAGTTTGTATGCGCCTATCAGAATAAAAAGTAAAGACAACGTGTTTAGGGAAAGCAGTTACAAAGCAGGTATAGGCAGGTAGGAACAAGCTATGGAGTATAAGAAATGCAAGAGGACGCTTAAGAAATAAATCAGGAGGGCTAAAAGAAAGCATGAGGTTGCCTTAGCAGACAAGGTGAAGGAGAATCCTAAGGCATTCTGTAGATGCAGTGGTGCTAGAAAGTTTGTGAACTCTGTAGAACTTCCTGCATAAACATGACCTAAAATGTGATCAGATCTTCACATGTCCTAAAACTAGATAAAGTGAACCTAATTAAATAAATGAAAAAGTATAATGTTATTTATTTATTGAGAAAAATTATCCAATATTGCAAGTATTTGTTGGAAAAAATATGTGAACCCTTGCTTTCAGTAACTGTTATGACCCCCTTGTAACAGTAAAATCTTCAACCAAACGTTTCTGGTAAATACTGATCTGTCCTACACGTGAACTTGGAGGAATTTTAGGCCATTCCTCCTTACAAAACTGCTTCAACTCTGGGGTGCTGGTGGACTTCCTTGCATGAACTGCTTACTTTAGGTCCTTCCACACCATTTCTATAGGATTAAGGTCAAAACTTTGACTTGGCTATTCCAAAGCATGAATTTTCTTCTTTTTAAACCATTCTGTTATTGATTTACTCGTCTTTCGGATCATTGTCTTGTTGCATTATCCAAATTCTAAAAAGCTTCAGGTGCTGTCCTGACATTCTGTAAAATTTTTTGATATAATATTAAATTCATTGTTTCCTTAACAATTGCAAGCTGTCCAAGGGATGGGCAATAAATGTTGACGTAGCTGGCGACACACACATCCCATAAATGAATAAATTTTAATAAGGCCCTGAGGCAGCAAAGCAGCCCCAAACCATGATGTTCCTTCCACCATGTTTCATGAGGTAATAAATTGGATTAGACATCGGTTTTGTGGGAGAAGCCAGAGAGTGATAGTAGGTGCCTCTCTGACTGGAGAACTGTGACGAGTGGAGTGCTGAAGGGTTCGATGCTGTTTGTTGTTGTTTGTCATCTCTATCGATGTGGACGATAATGTGGTTAACCTGGATCAGCAAATTTGTGGATGATACCAAAATTAGGGGGGAGGGTAGTGTTCAGCAAGGAGGACTATCAGCTTACAGCGGGATCTGGGCCAGCTGGAAAATGGGCTAAAAAATGGCAGAAGGAATTTTATGCAGACAAGTATGAGGTGTGCATTTTGGTAGGACCAACTAAGGCTGCGTCCCTGTGAACATTTATCTAAATTACATCCTTCCTATAGTATGATGATTAGAACTACACACAGTACTCTCAAGTACAATGTAGCAGGCTTTACACAATTGTTAACATCACATCCCAACTCTTGTACTCAGTGCTTCAACTGGCGACAAAATCAGGTCGGTATTACACAGTGAACTGTAGGGCACTGAGGAGTGCTGTAGATACATAATTCATTGAAAGTGGTGTCACAGGTAGATAGGTTTTTAACAAAAGCTTTTTGCCCATTGGCCTTTGTGAATCAAAGTGTGGAGTGCAGGAGATGGGATGTTATGTTGAAGTTGTATAAGTTGTCTAATTCAGAGTATTGTGTGAAGATTTGGTCACCCACCTACAGTAAAGTTGTAAATAATGTTGAAAGAGTACAGAGTAAATTCACAAGGATGTTGCTGGGGTAGGAGGACCTGAGTTGTAAGGAAAGATTGAATAGGTTAGGACTTTATTCCTTGGAATGTAGAAAATTGAGGGGAGATTTGATGGAGTTATACAAAATTATGAGGGATGTAGATAGGGTTATTGCATGCAGGCTTTTTTCACTGAGGTTGGGTAGGACTACAACTTAAGGCTGAAAGGTGAAAAGTTTAAGGGAAACATGAGGAGAAACTTCTTCACTCGGAGAGTCGGTGAGTGTGGAATGAACTGCCAGCATAAGTGATGCATGTAAGCTGGATTTCAACATTTAAGAGAAGTTTGATTAGATACTTGGATGGTAGGTGCCTGGAGGGCTATGGCAGGTCATTGAGAATAGGCAGTTTAAATGGTTCACCACAGACACGAAGGGCCAAAAGGCCTGTTTCTGTGTTGTTTTTTTCTATGACTCTTAAAAAACACTCACAACAAAGACTGTCACATATTCAATAATACAAGAGAGGACAAATTGCGCAAACATTTTTAAAAAAAGTAAGCTTATAAATCATGGAACATGAACCACCAAGTCCACAAAGGTCAGTCCATAGTTGCTGAGCCAGTTTCATGCAGAGACGAGTGAAGCCAGTCCAGGGGCCCAATGATTGCAAGGTAGCAACTGCTACCAAATCTGGTGATGTGGGACTCAAGACTCCTGTACCTCCTGCCCTGTTGCACACCATGAAAATAATCTTCGAAAGTCTTCTACTGTTCTGCAACCTAACAATATTCCTTGCATTTATTAATTCTTATGAAAGCAAAATTAACTGTGCAATATGTTTTTACTAAATTAAATGGAGATTAATGTGTTCTGCAAACCACTTTATTCAGGCTTGAAATATGGGTGAGAGTGAGCCCAGGGGTCAGCTGTGCTTTTATATAGTTGGCAGAGAACTGGAAATGTCAGTTTGGCCTCTTGTTGTTTGGCACTTGTGTAAAATTATGTTAAAGTTGCTTTTGGTTGAAACTGCCTTAAAATGAAACAAAGCCAGCTTTAACTATTGTTTAGGAGGTTCATGCCTCCTGAAACAATTTTGCATTTTTCATTAATCAACTTAATGGCATCGTGTTTCTGCAGTTCCTAACACAATCTGAGCTTGGCCCCTACCTTCTTATAATGCAGACTTACTAAGCCAGGGGGTCAATCAGGGAAATGAATGAATGTGATGAAAGATGTCATCTTTAATCCACAAGTAATTCATTACCTAGGACTTGAGGAATTTAGTTTCTAAAGTACATTTTATTTATATATACAGGTAGTCCCTGAGTTACGAACGTCCAACTTACGGACAACTCGTACTTATGAACCGAGGAAGGAGAACGCCGTCCACCATTTTAAGTCGGATCACAATGCCTTTCACCATTTTAAGTTGTTGCTGTTGACACTGTGTTGAGTGTTTAACTTTGTATTTGGCTTAAATTTTTCTTAGGAAGATTCACCCTGACCCCGCCGCCCCCCCCCCCCCCCGTTCCAGTTGGCTGGTGGCGCAGTGAGATCAGCACTGGGCTCAAGTTTGATCCAGTGATAGACGGCTCCCACGTCGGGTTGATGTTGATCCAGTGACTCCCGTACCATCCATGCCGAGTTGATGTCGAGTTCGCAACTCGACCTCATAAAAAAAATACTGCCACCTCCAGTTTAAATTCCTACGCGGAATATTGTGGATGATCAAATATCCAAACCCAGCATAGCCCTCACTTGTCCCATTTAATCTGTCTCAGTGCGGTGCAGTTTAGGACCCGGGCAATTCAGTGCTGTGGTCCTTAGGACCCAGCAGACCTCGGGAACCGGCGCAGGTCAGGACCCACCTCCCGCAGTGTTTCTGTTCCATTGACGGGAAGCAATCATAATTGAAAATAAAGTGGAAATAATAAAGCGTTTGGAAAGAGGTGAAACGCTATTGGTCATTGGAAAAGCGTTAGGCTACAGTCAGTCAACAATTGGAAAAATTTTAAAGGATAACAGATAAAGTGAAAATAATGGAGCATGTTGAAAGGCCGTGCCCCAATGAAAGCTGCAATTATTACTAAGCAACACAGTGTTTTAATTATTTGAATACATACGTTTCTTAAGTGTTTTAGATACATAGAAAGGTAAAATATATAAATATATACTATATACTAAGACAAACGTTTGACTAACTGATGCTAAATAATCCTGGATGTACTTGTTCCAACTTGCGTACAAATCCGACATAAAGACGAATTGAGGAACAGGACTCGTACGGAACCCGGGGACTGTGTGTGTGTGTGTGTGTGTGTGTGTGTATTCTTTTCATTTTTACATTTTGTAGCTTGATCCTTGTGAGTTTAATTAATTATTATTCCTCTATCACGGGTTCCCAACCTTTTTATGCCATGGACCCCTACCTGTGGACCCCAGGTTGGAACCCCTGCTCTAGCAAATATTGTTAGTTCAAACAATGCTGCTAAAGACCCATCTATACTTTGAATGAAACGGACACTCATTTAATAACTGGCTAATTCTTTTCCTTCATCTTTCCTTGATCTATTCCATGAATTGATTACTATAAATAAGACAGGTTTTCCTGACACTAGCACATTATTTTTACCATCTCCTGACCTGCAATGTAATATTTTAGATGTGCTTTGTAATTTCCTTAATTGTCTTCCATGTTTTTATAACATTGTCCACAGATGCTATTTTTCAGATAAGATTCACAAACTATATCAACCATTTGGCTGAGGGGATCATCTCCAAATTTGCTGATGACAAGTCAGAAAATGAGCAATGATTGCAATGTTTCAAAGGGAATATAGACAAGCTAATTTAAGTAGGCAACAATTTGGCAAATGCGGTATAATGTTTAAGAATGTCAGTTTATTCGCTTAGATGAAAGAACAAAACAGAACTGTTGAGTTTTCTAAATCGGTGAAAGGTTGGGATGTCTTCCAGGGAAGATGGGACTTATACAGAAGAGACAGTTTGCACCTGAACTGGAAGGGGACAAAGATCCTAGCTGCAAGGTTTGCTAGTGCTGCATGGGGCAGTGGTGATTAAAATAGAGTTTCAGGGGGATGGCAACTAGAGTGCCAGAACAAATAGTGGAGGTTGAGGACCCAGATGTTAAGACCGCAGACAAAATCAGGAATCAAAAGATTGAGAATGAAGCAACTAATGTTCTGAGCTGTGTATATTTCAATGCAAGAAATATTGTAGGAAAGGCAGATGAGCTTAGGGCATGGATCAACACTTAGAATTATGATATTATTTGCCATTAGTGAGACTTAGTGCAGGAGGGGAGGACTGGCATCTCAATATTTGGATGTTCTATTGTTTTAGATGCAACATAGTGGGAGGGATTAAAGGAGGAAGGGGTGGTATTGCTAGTCAGGGAAAATATCATGGCAGTGCTCCGTCAGAACACTGGAAAAATCGTGTAGTGAGGCTGAGGTATATGAACGGTATAACCACATTAATGGGGTTATATTATAGACCAATAGTCTGCAGGATTTAGAAAAGCAAATTTGTAAAGAGATTGCAGACTGCTGCAAGAAATGTAAGATAGTTATAGTAGGTGATTTTAACTTTTCACATATTGACTGAGATTCCCATATTGTAAAAGGACTAGATGGGATAGAGTTTGTCAAATGTGTTCAGGAAATTTTCCTTAATCAGTTCATAGAAATCCAGACGAGAGAGTATGCAACTCTTGATCTCCTATCATGGAATGAGACAGAGCGGGCGAGTATTTTGCACTTAGTAATGCCATTAGTTTCAAAGAAAATTTGAAAAAATATGGGTCTGTCCGCAGGTTGAGATTCCCAATTGGAGAAAAGCCAATTTTGATGCTATCAGAAAGAACCTGGAAAGTATTGATTGGGACGGTATATTTTCTAGAAAAGGTGTATGTAGTAAGTAGGAGGCCTTCAAAAGTGAAATTTTGAGAGAACAAAAAGTGAAAATTTGAGAATTGGAAGCTTGTATTGAATGTGCTTGTCAGAATAAAAAGTAACTAGCAAACCTTGGTTTTCAAGAGATATTGAGGCCCCAATTAAGAAAAAAAAAGGAGGTGCATAGCAGGTATAGGCAGTTAGGAACAAATAAGGCACTTATGGAGTATAAAACATGCAAGATAACACTTAAGTAAGAAAGCAGGAGGGTTTAAAGAAGATGTAAGGTTGCCCTAGTAGTAAAGATGAAGGAGATTCCTAAGAGATTCTATAGATATGTTAAAAGCAAACGGATTGCATGGGAGAAAATTGGTCCTCTAGAAGATCAAAATAGTAATCCATGCTTAGAGCCAAAAGAGTTGGAGGAGATCTTAAATGGATTTTTTGCATCTGGGATGTGGACACAGTCTATGGAAGTGAGACCAAGCAGTACTGAGATTATGGACCCTATACAGATTACAGAGAATGAGGTGTTAGCTGTCTTGAGGCAAATTAGAGTGAATATATCCCCAGGGCCTGACAGGGTGTTCTCTTGGATCCTGTGGGAGCTAAGTACAGAAATTGCAGGGGCCCTAGCAGAGATATTTAAATCATACTTAGTGACAGGTGGGGTACCGGAGGATTGGAGGATAGCTCAGGTTGTTCCGCTGTTCAAAAAAGTCTCAAAAAATAAACCAGGAAGTTAGAGGCCAGTGAGCCTGACATCAATGGTGGGAAAGTTACTGGAAAATATTTAAGGGATTGGATGTATGAGTATTTGGATATACATGGACTAATTAGGGATAATCAGCATGGGTTTATATGTGGTACATCGTGTCTAGCCAATCTTATAGAGTTTTTTGAGGAAGTTGATGAAGGGAAGGCATTAGAAGAGATTGGTAAAGAAGACTGTTATTTAGCATTTAAGATGAGGTAGTAAATTGGATCAGATATCGGCTTTGTTGGGGAAGCCAGAGATGTTTGCTTCTCTGACTGGAGGCTTGTGACATAGGGATTGATGCTAGGTTTGTTGTTGTTTGTCATCTGTATCAATGATCTGAATGATAATGTAGTTAACTGGATCAGCAAATTTGCTGATGATACCAAGAATGGTGGTGTAGTGAACAGCAAGAAAGGTTATCAGAGCTTGTAATGGGATTTGGACTAGCTGGAAAAATGGGCTGAAAAATGACAGATGGAACTTTAATGCAGTTAAGTGTGAGGTGTTGAATGCAGGAGATGGGAGGTTATGTTGACGGTGTTTGAGATGTTAAGTGAGGCCTAATTGGGAGTGTTACCTACCTACCTACTACAGGAAAGGTGTAAATAAGGTTGAAAGAGTACAGAGAAAATTTACAAGGATGTTGCTAGGATTGGAGGACCTGCAACCGGCTGGGATTATGAGGAAATATTGAATAGGTTAGGACTTAATTGATTGGAACAAAGAAGGCTGAGGGGAAATTTGATACAGATATGCAGAATTATGAGGGGTATAGATAGGGTAAATACAAGCAGGTTTTCTCCACTGAGGTTGAGTGATGGGTGAGAAGTGAAATGTTTAAGGGGAACATGAGGGGGAACTTCTCTACTCAGGATCGTGAGAGTGTGGAATGAGCTGCCAATGCAAGTGGTGCATGCGAGCTCAATTTCAACGACGAGTTTGGATAAGTACATGGATGGTATCGGTATGGAGGGTCATGGTCAGGGTACAGGTTGATGGGACAGGCAGTTTAAATGGCTTGCCATGACTAGATCAAAGTTCAAAGTAAATTTTACTAACAAAGTACGTAGTTGTCACCATATGCAACTCTGACATTCATTTTCCTGTGAGCATACTCTGCAATTGCATAGAAGAGTATCTATAACAGGATCAATGAAAGATTAACTGGAGTGCAGAAGACAAACTATACAAATGCAAATATAAATAAATAGCAATAAACACTGAGAACATGAGATAACAAGATAAAGAGTCCTTAAAGTGAGATCATTGGTTGTGGGAACATCTCAATAGATGGCCAAAGTGCCTGTTTCTGTGCTGTACTTGTCTATGACTCAGTGTTGGGAAACACTGATGTTTAACAGGAAATGGACTTGGCTGACACATCATGAGAACCTAACATGTGAGTGCAGTGAGGAAATAGGAAGAAATATAGTTTGTTGACATGAATTGCTAAGTCCTAAATTTACTAGGTCCATTTCTGACACCTCCCTCCTCTTTTTTGATCTCTCTGTCTCCATCTTTGGAGACCATCTGTTGACTGTTGGTCTTTGGGTGAACAGCATATTTGCACATGCTGAAGTATATCCCTGCTTTCTTCTAGAATTACATTTTGCTATTCAAAAGTAAACAGATGGACTACAATACATAAATAGATCAGTACAGTGGGCCAGCTGTGGTGTAGTAGCATCAGCACTGAGCTTCAAGGCAGATGATCTTGAGTTCAAACCCAGCTGGGTTCCAACCTGGGCAGCCCCAGTATCTGTGCGGAAGAAAGGCCTGGCACTCTACTTCCATATCTTGCCATGAAAACTCTATGGATCTTGTGGTCTATGAAGTCATGAAGAGTCGGACTCGACTTAACAACTGAACAACAACAGGACCACAAGAATATACCCTTTGGCCTAGGATGTCTGTACCAAGCATGGTGGCAAATTTAATAATCCTACCTGCCTGCTATTAAGCCATACCCCTCCATTCCCTACCCTCTCACGTCTGGTTTAATACTACTATACAGTGTATCAGTCTACAGCATACTAGAGAAAACAATCCAAATTTGTCCAACCTGTCCTCAAATCAAATAGTCTAATTACTTGTGTTGTTACTTTCAGGAAACTGTTGACTTGAACCCTAAGATCCCTCTGCATATCAGTGTTCCTAAAAGTTAAGCTATTTAGTGTATAATTTCTCTTTACACTTGATGTTCCAAAGTGCAAGACCACTATTTCTCTGCCTATATATCCAATCCAGCGGAATCTTTTGACAACCTTTTTCACTACTTACAACTTTTTTTGTATTTTTTTGTAGTCTGCAATGTTACTGATCACCACATCTACATTTTCATCTGAAGCATTTGTATAAATCACAAATAAGAGGTCCCAGCATCAGTCCCTGCAGAACTCAACTGTAAAACTTCTAGTCAGAGAAACATCTCTCTATTACTATGACCATGTCATTTTTTAATTCAATCTCCCATGTCACCAGGTGCTCCATGTTTTTTAACCTTCTTGTTCAGTTTACAATTAGTGATCCTGTTAGTTACCAAAGTCCACATAAACAACTTCCACTGATCTAACGTCATCAGTTATTTTGTCAACTTGATAAACTTAATCAAGTTATTTAGACATGCCTATGACACGCAAACCAAAACTAATAAATTAATGAATGGTGAAAAATTTTGTTTTGCATGCCAGCCATATGGATCATTTCAAAACATCAGTACACTGAGGTCATAACAGAATGCTCCCCAACTCTTCCTCAGATACATTGATGACTGCATTGGTGCTGCTCCTTGCACCCATGCTGAGCTCGTCAATTTCATCAACTTTGCCTCCAACTTTCACCCTGCCCTTAAATTTACTTGGTCCATTTCTGACACCTCCCTCCTCTTTTTTGATCTCTCTATCTCCATCTTTGGAGACAATCTGTTGACTGACATCCTTTATAAACCTATTCACCCTGTTTCTTGTAAAAAAAAAACAAATCCCTTTTTTCAGTTCCTTTGTCTTCGCTGCACTATTCCCAGGATGAGGCTTTCCTTTCCAGGACATCAGAGATGTCCTCCTCTTCCTCCACCATTGATGCTGCATCACCCAGATCTCCTGCATTTAACAGACATTCGCACTCACCCCATCTTCCGCTGCCTTAACAGTGAGAGTTCGTCTTGTCCTTACTACCACCCCATGAGCCTCTGATTCGAGCACATCATCCTCCGCAGATTTTGCCATCTCCTCAGGAATCCTAGCTGTGATTCCCTTGTCTAATCTCCCTCCTATTGCTCCTATTCCAGCAAACAGCCAAAGAGCTACACCTGTCTATCCTATCCGAGTTCCTCCGGCATTTTGTGTGTATTGCAACAGAGTGAAATGTTACAGCTACAGAAAAAGTGTAATGCAGGCAGACGATAAGACGTAAGGCAATAACAGGCTAAATTATGAGGTCACAAGTACATCTTATCATACTGGGGAATTGTTCAATAATCTAACAATGGGTAGAAGTTTTTCTTGAGCCTGGTGGTGTGTGCTTTCAGACTTTTGCCTGAGGGATTGGGGAGAAGAGAGAATTTTCAGAGTGGGTGGGGTCCTTCATTATGTTGGATGCTTTTCCAAGTCAAAAAGCAATGTAGACAGAGTGCATGGAGGAGAGGCTGGTTTTCATGTTGTGCTAAGCTGTGTCCACAACTCTCTGGAAATCCTTACTTACTAATAAGCCTATGCTTTTCCAATGCAAGATTAAGAACCATTTTAGAAGAAAGCTCAGTCTAGGTGTTGTGCATCCTAGTTCACTGGAGAAAGTAGGGGTTAATACTATTAAAGCTTGATTAAAAACTATCTAGTCCTTGAGGTATATGGAGTTGAGAATTTCAACTGGCTTACTTGTGTTCAAACAAAAAAGGACCAAGCTGGCAGTTATCCTTCAGCTAAATGTGAGTGTTCAGAACTTTTAGAGAATGTAATTTAGGGGGAGAAAACAATTAGCATTTGAAAAATTCTCGACAAAGTAAGTGAATGGTTACTACATAAGGTAAGAGCGTATGGAATTGACTGTAATATATTGGCATAGATGGGGAGGCAGTGCAGAGAAATGCTCACTAGGTTGTGGGCAGTTTTGGGCCCTATATCTAGGAAAGGATGCTTGCAATCTAATCACAACCGAGAAAATCTGCAGATGCTGGAAATTCAAGAAACACACACAACTGCTGGAGGAACTTGGCAGGCCAGGCATCATCTTTGGAAAAGAGTATAGTCAGCATTGCTCTTGTAGGAGAATGTTTAGAAAAGGTTTGTGAGAATGATTCCAAGATGAAAGTTATGTTCTTCCCCTCTCCCCACCTGCTATGAATGTTTTAATTCTCATCTTTTTTTCTAGTCCTGGTAAAAAGTCTTAGCCCAAAACATTAGATGTTTATTCCTTTCCATAGGTGCTAACTGACCTGCTGAGTTCCTCCAGTGTTTTTGTGTGTTGCCTTGGATTTCCAGCATCTGCAGATTTTCTTGTGGTTGTGAAAGTTATGAGGGTTGAGACTTTGAATTTCTTTTCCCAGAGGGCTTTAGATACAGAGTCACTGAATATATTCAAGGTGGATACTTGAACCACAAATTAGAGGTATGGGAGAGTAGAAAAGTGATATTAAAGCCAATATTGAACAAGTCCCTGTCCTATTGAATATTAGGGCAGGATTAGGGCCAGTTGGCTTGTTTCTGTTCCTGTTTCTGTTTGCTGTTGCCTATGATTTGTTAGAATAAAATAATGTTACATCAATTTAGATTAAGTTCCTTATGAGTAATGAGGGTACTTTGTTTCAAAATCATTTTCATTATCACTGAAATATGTCATAAAATGTGTTGATTTTGTGGCTGCAGTACTGTGCAAGACATAAAGATTATCATACCTTACACAAATAGTGCAAAAGAGGAATAATGAACAGCACACACAAAATGCTGGTGGAACACAGCAGGCCAGGCAGCATCTATAAGGAGAAGCACCGTCGACGTTTCGGGCCGAGACCCTTCATCAGGACTAACTGAAAGGAAAGATAGTAAGAGATTTGAAAGAGGAATAATGAAGTTGCGGCAACCCACTTTCTGCGCAGGTGAACTGGCTCACAAATAGCCAACATGCGGGGAGAGACTTTGGTAATGCACCTCTGATGTCATTTCCGCCCGGAGGGCTAGGGATTAAATGTTAGCGCCGCGAAGTTGGAATAAACTAGTCTTGAAAAGCGTGTCGTTATTTCAGTGCTGTGTGTAGCACATTGCTACATTGATGACCCCGACAGTCCAAACGGGATTTGGACCATAGATGACCGACTCTTCATCTGTCCACGCAGTTTCACTGAAACTGCCAACTTCCTAGACGCTGCGACCAATTGTGTAGTTTAGCCAAGCAGAAGCCCATTTCCAGATTCAGCAGATATCTTCTGATTCCACGCATTGATACCACGTGGTGAGCACCCTTGACCAGGAGATGGCCGCCCAGGTTGCGGATTTCATACAGTCGCCCCCAGAAGAAGGCAAATATGAAGCATTCAGGGTGCTGCTCATTGAGAGCTTTGGCTTCTCATGGCGTGAACGAGGTGCCTGCCTGCTTCACCTGGATGGTTTGGGAGGCAGATTGCCGTCAGCATTGATGAACGAGATGCTGGCCCTAGCCGATGGACACAAGCCCTACCTCATGTTCGAGCAAGTGTTCCTAGAGCAACTACCCAAAGACATACATCTGCTGCTGGCCAACGCAGATTTCAGCGACCCCCGGAAGGTGGCAGCCCGGGCAGACGTGCTGTGGAAAGCCAAGAGGGAGAGCATAGCGTACGTCAGTCAGATTACCAGGCCATGCGCCCAACTGCGGACCAGACCAGACCCGGCAGGGGGCACGCACAACACAGAGGCAGGAGTGAGGAGGCCAGTGAACAGTGGTGTTTGTAGTGTTCTCGCACAGGTGTAAAATAACTCTGAACTAAACACCAAGCATAAACCAATCAATGAGGCGGTCCTAGTAAGATTAACCGTTTACTGTTGACTCTTCCACATTAACGTATGGTGAAAACTGTTGATAAAACAATACAAAATATATACAGTATTTGTTTCCTTCTTGACATCACATTTACATCATAAATTCTTGCAAAAGTAAAACTGCAACAACTATATTACATTAACGTGCAACATACAGTCAGAATCTACCTACGCCATCGACTGGCTTTAAATACACTTCAACACAAACTATCCGCAACTCTTCAAATAACAAAAAACATAAACTTTATCAAGCGTCATTACTTTTAACAGAATCAGCGTTAACATTTAAAATTCAACATATTGATTATCTCATGAACTTACGGCGTTGCTTCACTAATGTTTCTAGTGTGTAGAAAGAAAACTTTTCTCGCGCTGATCCTGCACACATCCTCCTTCCCGTTTCTCCAAACCAGTATTTTCCCACAAGACGCGGCGAAACCGGGTGTGACGACATTGCATGCCGTGATATATCACAGACAACGAATTTACTTTAAACAATCTTAACTTTAACTAGAAAACAATAACAAATGAATTACTAAAGCAAAAATATAATAAACGAAACAAATGCCTTAAAGGCAACACACTCCCCGCCTGACCTTCGTGAGGTCACAATGAACATAATACAAAACTTCAGTCTCTAAATCAGTCCTTAGGTAAAAGTAGAATGACTTCTGCAACTGGCCTTTGGTAAATTTTCGCATCACCTTGGTCAGAAGTTTTCAACTCAACCTTCCTGACATGTCCATCCCTACTAGGGAATGTGGCAGTGATTCTGGCCATTGGCTAGCTGATGCGGGCGATTTGCTTATCCCTGAGCAGGACTAAATCTCCAACTTGAAAATTCCTGCAGGGTTCTGTCCACTTTTGTCTGTGTTGCAACAAAGGTAGATATTCATTTCTCCAACGGGACCAGATTGATTTGCCAGAGCCTGGACCTGTCTCCAATGCTTTGTGTACAAATCCTTATCAGAGAAGTCCCCAGGTGGAGGGGGAGCTCCTGCCTCCTGCGTAAGGAGCATTGATGGCGAGAGTATGAAGGGGTTTTCCAGGTCAGAAGACACAGGTAGGAGTGGTCGTGCATTTATAATGGCTGTGACCTCTGCCATTAGTGTGCACAGTACCTCGTGGGTCAGTCGGATGCGTTGCAGAAACATTGAATCAAGAATTCTTCTGGCGATACCAATCATCCGCTCCCATGCGCCTCCCATGTGAGAGGCGTGTGGTGTGTTAAACTCCCAGTTGCATCCCTGCTGACTGAAGTACTTTTGCACCGTTTTGTCCATCCCCAGCTCCTTTGACGCTCTAACGAAGTTCGTGCCACAATCAGACCTTAACTGTTTTGCAGGGTCTCTTAGTGCAAAGAAGCGCCTGAGAGCGTTAATGCAACTGGATGTATCCAAAGATTCGATGACCTCAATGTGAACCGCTCTTGAACTCATGCAGCTAAACATGATGGCCCACTGCTTGCTCTCTGCTTGTCCTCCTCTGGTGCGTCTCGTAGTGATAGCCCAGGGACCAAATACATCGAGCCCCACATATGTAAAAGGAGAGGAGGCTTCGAGGCGTTCTGGTGGGAGGTCCACGATACGTTGAGCTTCCAACTTGCCTTGCAGTTTCCTTCAAGTTACACATTTGTGAAGTACTGAATTGATCAGTGTTTTACCTCCCAAGATCCACAGTCCCACTGCCCTTATTGCTCCTTCCGTCAGGTGACGGCCCTGATGCTTTACCTGTTCGTGGTGATGGTGAGTGAGCAGTAAAGACACATGGCTGTTTTTGGGCAGGATTACTGGACTCTTTTCTGCAGCTGGAAGTTGGGAGTGTATTAACCGGCCTCCAATGCAAATGATATCGTTCTTCAGGATCAGGTTGAATTTCCTCAAAGGGCTGTCCTTTGGTATTGGTTTATTAGCCTGGAGAGCCGAAAACTCCCATGCAAAAGCTGCTGTTTGAGTTGCTTTAAAGATGACGTCCTTTGCCTGGGCCAATTCGTCCACAGTGCGAGGTAAGTTACATTTGTGCCATAAGAAACGGAGGAAATTGTGATGGTCCTCCTGTACTAAGAAGCAATGGAACATCTGCTGGATGTCCGCTAAGGTTGCGACCTTCTCCTTCCAGAAGCGCAGCAGGATCCCGAGAAGGGTATTGTTAAGGTTGGGGCCTGTAAGGAGCACGTCATTAAGGGAGATACCTGCGCACTGAGCACTGGAGTCAAAGACCACCCTGACCTGATTGGGCTTTTGTGGGTGGTAAACCCCAAACATTGGGAGGTACCAGCACTCCTCGCCTTCCCACAGCTGCGGTGCTACCTCAGCGTGTCCATTAGCGAAGGTCTTCTCCATAAATGCTACGTATTGTTGCTACATCTCAGGTTTCCTTTTCAGGGTTTTTTGCAAGGACGTGAACCACTAGACTGCCTGCTCTTTGTTGTTTGGCAAGCGCTGGCATGGTTCTCTGAAAGGTAGTGGGGCGACCCAATTATTTGCTTAATCTCTGAAGACCTTGGTGTTCATTATTTTTAAGAAAATGGTGTCTTGAGCTGATGGAGCAAGTTTATTATCATGCTCAGTTTGAGCGAAGACTGACTGACCCAGTGTCTTGTCGGCTACTTTACATTTGTTAAAGCCTTGTCTTGCTTCCTTGATACACATGAAACTTGTGCAGGGTTGAAAAATTGAATGGCAGCCACTCTCTAGCACATTGGTCTTGAGTGTGTTAACTGTCGGTTTGTGTGTGCACCTCTCCTATCACCACCCAGCCCAGATCCAGGCGTTGGGCAAAGGGGGCGTCGTGTGGTCCATTGACCTGCTGCCTAACCTTGTGCACCTGGAGAATGCCTCTTCCTAATAGCAGGAGTATTTCTGCTTTTGGATCCAGTTCTGGGATGTGCTTGACAATGTGGTGGAGATGTGGCTGGTGTAGCACTGCACTTGGCGTCAGGATCTCAGTGCGGTTATTCAAAATTTCATTGCACTCTAAGAGTGGAGGGAGACAGATAACAGCTTTACCATCCAGGGACTCGAGCTGGAAGCCTTCTGCCTTCCTTCCATGAGTTTCCACGTTGCCTGAGCAAGTTCTAGGGTAGTATGGGAACTGATTACTCTCAATGTTTAACAAATCAAAGAACTCTGGTCTGACTAGTGAGCGATTGCTCTGATCGTCCAGAATTACATAGGCTTTGATGGCCTTGTCTTTGGCTCCCTTAGGGTGCACCTTAGTGAGGCAGATCTTTGAACAAGAACGGATTGGCTGAGCTTGACCGCAAACTTCTGTGCAGCTTGAGCTGACAACAGTTGTCCTGGAGTGAGCCTCTCCCTCCCCGCCGTCCTGTTGTGAGGGTGAAGGAGCTTTGTCGGTTTGTGGTAACGGGCCAGGATGCATGGCCCCATCGTGATTAGTGCTATTACATTCCGGGCACTTCACGGAGATCGTACTCTCTAGCAAGGTGAGTGGTAGAGGAACAGCATTTAAAACATATTTTTTTCTCCTTGAGAAGGGCCATTCTGTCTTCAAGGGGTTTTTTCCTAAACGTTCTGCATTTTTTGAGGGAGTGTGGTTTGTTGTGCAAAGGACAATTCTTGCTAGGGTCATTGTTAGTTGTAAAGGCTTCAGTTTTACACACTGAGACAGGTTTATTAATGTTGAAATTATTCAAAGTGGATTTAACTGGCTTGGTATAAATTGTACTGCTACCTGGACTCATGAAGCTCAGGTCGTTTCGCTTCTTTGCCTCATTGCACACAAACCTAGTGAAATACTCAAAGGGAGGAAATCGACCATCATTCTCTTCCTTGTACTCTGAGCCAACAGACACCCACCTTTCCTGCAGCCCAAATGGAAGTTTGTCCACGATTTGTCTAATCCCGTATGAAGTATCTAGGTATAATAGACCAGTTAAATAGCCATCTTCTTTGGCGCCTTGAATCTCCATGAGTAAATCTCCGAGCTCTCTTAACTTAGTGTGGTCCTTGGCTGACACCTTAGGAAAATTTTCCAGTTATCAGAATAGTGCCGTTTCAATAATTTTAGGGGCCGCATAGCATTCCCGAAGTCTCTCTCATGCTTTGCGTAAGGCTAGCTTGGGGTTGTTAATGTACACTGAACATATGTATCTCACCTGTTCGCATGATTCTTTTCCCAGCCATTTTGTCATAAGATCCAACTCTTGGGTTGCACCGAGCTGGACTCCGTGGATAGCGTTGGCGAATGAGGGGTACCACGCACGGTAATTTTCAGGTTTATCGTCAAACTGATATAATCCTGAAGTGACGAGATCTCGTTGTGCTAAATATTGTGCCATGGGTTCAACTGCAAGTGGCTTGCTGGCTGAGGGAATATGTCGGCGGGTATATGACTGAGGGTGTACATTTGTTACGGAATTTGCTGTTCTGAATTCAGCCTTTGCCTCTCTTCTCACCAAATCTGGTAAGTTTGGTGTCGAGAAGTATTTGTCATCATCTCTTTCATTCTTGAATTCATCGCAGAGTTGCAAGGATAAATTGCCTTCCTCAGGTGAATGTGATGCAATTGGGCCTCTCTGAGACTCCTCGAGAGGTGGGATGTTAGCATACAAGTATGGAGAGGAAGAATGAATCTTCAAGTCCATTTGAGATCGACATAGTCGCTTGTGTGTTCCAATTTGGTCTTTTCTGAAGTAGATTTTACGTCAATCAGAACATGCATTTCTTCAGCACTTTCTATTTTCTCTGTTTCCACCCTGGCAGCTTCTGCTTCTCGGTGTAGCGTCAGCACTTCTAACTCTGACTCTATCCTTACCTTTTCCAACTGGTTTTCAGCTTCTCTGGCAGCCACTTCCTTTTGGTTTTCGGCTTCTCTGGCAGCCACTTCCTTTTGGTTTTCGGCTTCTCTGGCAGCCGCTTCCTTTTGGTTTTCGGCTTCTCTGGCAGCCGCTTCCTTTTGGTTTTCGGCTTCTCTGGCAGCCGCTTCCTTTTGGTTTTCGGCTTCTCTGGCAGCCGCTTCCTTTTGGTTTTCGGCTTCTCTGGCAGCCGCTTCCTTTTGGTTTTCGGCTTCTCTGGCAGCCGCTTCCTTTTGGTTTTCGGCTTCTCTGGCAGCCGCTTCCTTTTGGTTTTCGGCTTCTCTGGCAGCCGCTTCCTTTTGGTTTTCGGCTTCTCTGGCAGCCGCTTCCTTTTGGTTTTCGGCTTCTCTGGCAGCCGCTTCCTTTTGGTTTTCGGCTTCTCTGGCAGCCGCTTCCTTTTGGTTTTCGGCTTCTCTGGCAGCCGCTTCCTTTTGGTTTTCGGCTTCTCTGGCAGCCGCTTCCTTTTGGTTTTCGGCTTCTCTGGCAGCCGCTTCCTTTTGGTTTTCGGCTTCTCTGGCAGCCGCTTCCTTTTGGTTTTCGGCTTCTCTGGCAGCCGCTTCCTTTTGGTTTTCGGCTTCTCTGGCAGCCTTTTTCATTTGGTTTTCGGCTTCTCTGGCAGCCGCTTCCTTTTTCAATTTTGTTTCTTGTTCGCACCTTGGCAGCTTCTGCCTTAGCTCTTGCTTGGGTAGCCTTACTTGTTGATGCCCTACTGCCCCTGTCGCTGGATGGCAACATCTTGATGCTGGATCGTGTTGTCATTGCAGCACTTGAAACACTTGGTAATGCCGCCTTTTCACTGTAGTGTTCTCGCACAGGTGTAAAAGAACTCTGAACTAAACACCAAGCATAAACCAATCAATGAGGCGGTCCCAGTAAGATTAACCGTTTACTGTTCACTCTTCCACATTAACGTATGGTGAAAACTGTTGATAAAACAATACAAAATATATACAGTATTTGTTTCCTTCTTGACATCACATTTACATCATAAATTCTTGCAAAAGTAAAACTGCAACAACATTAACGTGCAACATACAGTCAGAATCTACCTATGCCATCGACTGGCTTTAAATACACTTCAACACAAACTATCCGCAACTCTTTAAATAACAAAAAAACATAAACTTTATCAACCGTCATTATTTTTAACAGAATCAGTGTTAACATTTAAAATTCAACATATTGATTATCTCATGAACTTACGGCATTGCTTCACTAATGTTTCTAGTGTGCAGAAAGAAAACTTTTCTCGCGCTGATCCTGCACACATAAGCCCCCTCCTTCCCGTTTCTCCAAACCGGTATTTTCCCACAAGACGCGGCGAAACTGAGTGTGACGTCATCGCTTGCCGCGATATATCACAGACAACGAATTTAAACAATCTTAACTTTAACTAGAAAACAATAACAAACGAATTACTAAAGTGAAAATATAATAAACTAAATAAATGCCTCAAAGGCAACACAGTGTTTCTACCACCAGCGGTAGGGCACAAAAGCCAGCCGTTGTCACCAGCCCTGCAAGGACCAGGGCCAGCTGCTGCTAATGACTATGGCGGCTGGCCACCAGGACAGCCTCTTGTACATCTGGGACAAACAGTCAGGACGCCACTTCTTGGTCGACACCGAAGCGGAAATCAGTGTCTTGCCCCCAACGGGGTACGACACCCATAATAGGAAGCCAGGACCCACCCTGAGGGCCACAAACAGCAGCACGATACGGACCTACGGCACCCGCACACTACAGCTGCAGTTCGGCGCCAGCCGGTTCACATGGGACTTCACACTGGCTGCCATGGCCCAACCACTCCTGGCCCAACCAATCACTTCTTGCAAACTCACAGCTTGCTGGTCGACTTGCAAGGGAAAAGACTGGTACATGCCGAGACTTTCCAGACATTCTCCCTGAGTGAAGCCAAGTTGCCGGCCCCACACCTGGACTCCATCACTCTGTCGGACAACAAATTCACCAGAATCCTGCCGGACTTTCCATCGATTCTGGCACCGCAGTTCACGGCAGCCATGCCCAGACATGGGGTACAGCACCACATCCCGACCCAGGGACCACCCCTCCATGCCCGCGCACGAAGGCTCCCCCGGGAAAAGCTCCGCCTGGCAAAGGAGGAGTTCAAGAGGATGGAGGAATTGGGGATCGTACGGAGGTCCGACAGCCCATGGGCCTCCCCCCTGCACATGGTGCCCAAAGCAGCCGGGGGTTGGAGACCATACGGCGACTACCGCAGACTGAACGAGGCTACAACTCCAGACCGCTACCCCGTGCCATACATACAGGACTTTGCAACAAACCTGCACGGGACAAGAATCTTTTCCAAAGTAGACCTCGTTCAGGGATACCATCAAACCCCGGTACACCCTGAAGACATCCCCAAAACAGCACTCATCACCCCGTTCGGCCTGTTTGAGTTCCTCTGAATGCCGTTCGGCTTGAGTAATGCTGCTCAGACGTTCCAGCGGCTAATGGATGCGGTGGGACGCGACCTGGACTTTGTGTTCCTCTATTTGGACGACATCCTTATAGCCAGCAGTAGTCGTCAGGAGCATCTGTCCCACCTCCGCCAGCTGTACTCCTGCCTGAGTGATTTTGACCTCACGATCAACCCGGCCAAATGCCAGTTCGGCCTCAATACCATTGACTTCCTGGGCCACAGGATTACCAAAGACGGGGCAACACTTCTGCCTGCCAAGGTAGACGCAATCTGCCACTTTGCCCAGCCCAACACAAAGGCCTACAGGAGTTCGTTGGTATGGTCAACTTCTACCACCGTTTCCTCCCCTCAGCAGCCCATATCATGTGCCCTTTGTACACCCTGATGTCGGGTAAAGGCAAGGACATTACTTGCAACAAGGAGGCCGCGGCTGCTTTTGTTAAAGCCAAGGAAGCCTTGGCCAATGCCGTGATGCTGGTGCACCCCAGAACGGATGTTCCGACGGCCCTCACAGTGGACGCATCCGCCACAGCAGTCTGTGGGGTGCTGGAGCAGCTCATTGAGGGGCGTTGGCAACCCCTGGCGTTCTTCAGCAAGCACCTACGACCACCCGAACTCAAGTACAGTGCTTTCAACTGGGAGCTGTTGGCACTGTATCTGTAATCCGGCATTTCTGGTACTTCTTGGAAGGCAGGCCATTCACTGCGCTCACGGACCACAAACCATTCACCTTCACGTTCACGAAGGTGTCTGATCCCTGGTCGGCTCGCCAGCAGCGACTTCTGTCCTACATCTCCGAGTACACGATGGACATCCAGCATGTCTCGGGAAAAGACAACTTCGTGGTGGACGCACTCTCCAGACCAGCTATCCAGGCCCTGTCCCTGGGGGTGAACTATGCAGCACTGGCGGAGGCGCAGCAGGCAGACGACGAGATGCCCAGCTACAGGACTGCAGTCTTGGGTTTGCAGCTGCAAGACTTTCTTGTAGGCTCAGGTGAGAGGGCCCTCTTGTGCGATGTGGCTACCAGCCAACATCATCCCGGCAGTCTGGAGGCGGCGAGTTTTCGACTCCATACACGGTTTGGCGCGCCCATCTATCAGGACAACTGTCCGGCTGGTCTCCAGCAAATTCGCCTGGCACGGACTTCACAAACAGGTCAGTGAATGGGCCAGAACCTGTGCGCAGTACCAAACAGCCAAGGTGCAGCGGCACACTAAAGCCCTGCCGCAGCAGTTCGAACCCACCCACCGAAGGTTCAACCACATTCATGTGGATATCGTGGGCCCCCTACCAATGTCCCGAGGAGCGCGGTACCTCCTAACTATCGTAGACTGGTTCACGAGGTGGCCAGAGGCAGTCCCGCTCACCGACACATCTGCCGATTCCTGCGCCCAAGCACTGATCGCAACCTGGGTATCTCGCTTTGGGGTACCGGCCCACATTACCTCCGACAAAGGTAATTCACCTCCAGCCTGTGGTCAGCTATGGCCAACCTGTTGGGAACGCAGCTACACCACACAACTGCCTACCACCCACAGTGGAATGGACTAGTGGAACACTTCCACCGTCACTTGAAGTCGGCTCTCATGGCCCGCCTGAGAGGACCTAACTGGGTGGACGAGCTTCCCTGGGTCCTGCTTGGAATTCGCACAGCGCCCAAAGAGGATCAGCTGAGTTGGTGTACGGCGCGCCCCTGGCCGTCCCAGGAGAGTTCATACCAGCCCCAAGGGGGCAAGAAGAAGAACCTGCAGCTGTCCTGGACAGACTACGTGAAAGGCTCGGCAACCTGGCCCCCGTACCAACTTCACAGCACGGACTGACCCCGACCCATGTACCCAAAGACCTGCAGAACTGTAAGTTTGTGTTTGTATGAAGGGGCGAACACTGGGCACCGCTACGGCGGCCGTACAAGGGGCTGTTCAAGGTGATCAGCAACAACGGGTCCACGTACGTTCTGGACATTGGGGGGAAAGAGGAGGTTTTCATGGTGGACTGACTCAAACCAGCCCATATGGACTTGGCGCAGCCGGTCAAGGTTCAGGCACCGAGGCGCAGAGGCAGACCTCCCAAATAGAGGCTGATCCAGACTGTGGACATTGGGGGGTGTATTGCCGGTTCTGGGGGGGGGGGTTTATGTGGCGACCCACTTTCTGCGCAGGCGAACCAGCTCACAAATAGCTAGCGCGTGGGGAGAGACTTTGGTAATGCACCTCTGATGTCATTTCCGCCCGGAGAGGGCGGGCGCTAGGGATTAAATGCCAGCGCTGTGTGTAGCACATTGCTACAAAGTAACGTTTATGGGTTCATGAGCCGTTCAGAAATCCAATGGTGGAAGGGGAAGAAGCTGTTCCTATTAGCAGGTCAGACAGTACCTGCAGAGAATGTACCTAGATCATCTACTCTTCTCTCCTACCGTTACATGACCACCTGACTATTTACTGGACTTTTTGTTATTGTACTTAAGATACATGTGTGTACTTTCAAAAAGCTTTAGGCAAATTACTATGTAAAGATTAGCTTGATTTGTCATATGTACATTGAAATATACAGTGAAATGCATCATTTATTGCAAATCTGTAGTCCGCAAATGTTCCCACACCTCCAGCACCAAAATGTGTGTCAGTGACATGCCCCTGACAGTACTTAATTGGAATGTGGGAGGTAGCCGAAAAGCCCAGAAGAAGCCCACACTGTTATAAGGAATATGTACAAGCTCCTAATAGTCAGCGGGAGGAATCAAACCCAGATCTTACTGTAACTGCTGTAACTGCTATGTTACCATGCTTCCCTATGTTAGACTTGTTAGCAAAGTTAAAAACCATGGGATTAAAAGGGCAGAAGAAAAAAGGGCAGAAAATAAAGATGGTGAACATATGTTTTTAAAAGCTGGAAGATAATTTAGAAATTGATTTTAGAACCTCTGCTTTTTTGATTTTCGAGCCAGATTTTGGTTAAACAGCATAATTTCAAAGTTTATAACCTGACTCAGCTTGTAGATATATTAGATCACAAGTAATCAACTTCATGAGGGTATTGAAAGTCTAAGAATGGAAGGCATGTGGTAGATACAATTTAATTCAAATATAGAGTGATACCTTCCAGTAAAAACAACAAAAAGAGGCAATGTAATGCTGATATACAGTTCTAAAGGAATGGAGAAACTGAGGCACTACTGGGTATTGGTATATAACCCAATACCCGAATTGGTATTGGTATAAGTTTTCTTATAGACCACTCTCCCTCTACACTTCTCTTTTCCAAGTACCTGACAGAACATCTTTTGAATGTTTTAATTGTGTCTGCCTCCAGTACTACCTCAGGAAGCTCATGACAGATATTCACCACTCTGTGGAAAAGCTTACCTCTGAAATCTTTAAATTTCCCCCCTCACTTTAAAACCAAATCCATAGTTGTAGACTTATAGACTCCCTTGCCTTTGGAAAAAGATTCTGACTTTGTGAAGTGTGTGGAAAAACTTGCTGACATTTCAGGTCATACAGAATCTCAACCCAAAACATTAACCATTTCTTACCTCCCCCACCCACATCCCATAGATGCTGCTCAGCCTATTGAATTCTCCAGCAGTTTGTTTTTTTTCTCTCTAGTTTCCTGTATCTGCAGTTGTTTGTGTTTTCCCTCTCACTGTCTATTCTATCTCTACCCATTCTGTAATATATGTACCTCAATAGTGTCACCCCTCAGCCTCGTGTCCTACGAGAATAAACCCAGTTTATCCAATCTGTCCTTATAATGATAGAATCTTGGTGAATCTTTTCTGAATTCTCTATCTGGCTACCACACAATATTCTTAAGTGTGATCTAACAGGTGCTTTGTGCAGCCCTACTATGAAATACTGTCTTCCACACCAAATGCCTTTTTAACTCTCCTATCCACCTGTGTTGCCACTTTCAAGAAGCAATGGGTTTGCATCTCAAGGTCTCTCTGCATCAGTGCTCCTAAAGTCCCTGCCATTTATTCCATAAGATCATAAGAGTCCAAACAGACAATTTAGCCCGTCGTGCCTGCTCTGCTATTCTATCATGACTGAATTTACTATTTCTCTCAAATCCATTTTCCTGTAACTTCCGAAGCCTTTGCAAGGCCACTGTATATGCTATTGAAACTATAGGTGCTGTATGCTGCATTTGACTATGCGTACTGTGCTTTGCATCTTGGCCCCGGAGGAATACTGTTCTGTTTAGCTGTATGATTAAATGACAATTAGGCCTGAACTTGAACTTAATTAGGACCCTATCAACCAATCCATTCCATATGTCTTTCTTGTGACCTTGTCATTTTTGGCTTGATGAATGGAGGTACAGGTATAAAAGAAATAGTATGTAGTTTATATACTGGTGAGGCTTCAGTTTAATTAGTATTTTCATAACTACTTTTCACACATTGGGAAGAATGTGAAACCCTTAGTTAGATACTGGGGTTGCATACAAGAGACACTGAGATTGTTCTCCATGGTTCAAAGCAGATTAGATGGAGGAATGTTTTGTAAGGAATAATGTATTTCAGATGGCACAAGGATTATTCACCAAAAGACAAAGATTATAGATATAATCAAAAGAACAAGAGATGACAGGGATATTTTTCTCTTAACACGGTGAAGGAATTAGCTCCATTTGTAACTTTCTTATAGTATTTTTTCCTTTTAGGATGAGTTTGCCAAATAGGAAACTTGCCAGTTATAACCATTGTTACGTACCCCGTAACTGGGTCACTTACCAGCAAAGATAGAGAGGTCCGTTAAAGTCTGATGGTACTATTTTTAACCGTATTGGTAAAAATACACAAAAATAATATCAATGCAAACATACAGATAATATACAGCATCAATACTATAACTGTGCGGGTGTGATAATAATAAGAAATAAGCTCTATCGTTGTCTAGGGGATAATGTATTGTCCGATGGAAATATAAAAGTCATTAGCTCATTCGGGCTGCAGCCTTTGGTTGGAGTCAAGAGAGACAGATGTTTAAACTTGCCAGCTTTTCCTTTTTATGATGTCGATCCTTCGAGAGTTCAGTTTTTTTGTAGTTGGTCCTTTTAGCTAAGCCGTTCCGTGGACGCCCGCCAATTCCTAGGCCAAGGAAAAGGACTCACACGAGCCCCACCGGCTGTCGCTATTAAACTCTGTCACGGGATTTCTAGCATTTCTCTGGGTGCGTCTCAAGGGGTTGTTCCCCAGACCCTCTTTTATCCTGACTCACAGGGTCTCAGATGTCACAGGGTGGAGGGATGTCTCCCCTCAACCAGCCCACTTTTGGTCATTCCCTGAGGGCTTCAAATAAATAGCACAGTATTCAATACACAATTCCGTCTCCAAGAGACAATGGCCGTTTCCCGACGCTTTGTATCGCTGAGGGGCCAGGACATTCCAAACGTCTCTCTCTCATTTCCTGGGTCTCCTGACCTGACTTAATAGCGATCTTGCGATTCTCGAAAAGGAGGGGGCTACTTTGGGACTCAGAGTTGGGCACAGGTGTAACACCATATAACAATTACAGCATGGAAACAGGCCATCTCGGCCCTTCTAGTCCATGCTGAACGCTTACTCTCATCTAGTCCCATCGATCTGCACTCAACCCATAACTCTCCATTCTTTTCCTGTCCAGAGACCAAACCAATTTTTTTTAAAATGACAAAATCGAACCTACCTCTACCGCTCTTACTGGAAGCTCGTTCTACACAGCTACCACTCTCTGAGTAAAGAGGTTCCCCCTCGTGTTACCCCTAAACTTTTGCTCCTTAACTTTCAACTCATGTCTTCTTGTTTGAATCTCTCCTAATCTCAATGGTAAAAGCCTATCCACGTCAACTCTATCTATCCCCCTCATAATTTTAAATACCTCTATCAAGTCCCCCCTCAACCTTCTACGTTCCAAAGAATAAAGACCTAACTTGTTCAACCTTTCTTTGTAACTTAGGTGCTGAAACCCAGGTAATGTTCTAGTAAATCTCCTCTGTACTCTGTCTATTTTGTTGACACCTTTCCTATAATTTGGTGACCAGAACTGTACACAATACTCCAAATTTGGCCTCACCAATGCCTTGTACAATTTTAACATTACATCCCAACTCCAATATTCAATGCTCTGATTTATAAAGGCCAGCATACCAAAAGCTTTCTTCACCACCCTATCCACATGAGATTCCACCTTCAGGGAACTATGCACCATTATTCCTAGATCACTCTGTTCTACTGCATTCCTTAGTGCCCTACCATTTACCATGTATGTCCTATCTGGATTATTCCTACCAAAATGTAGCACCTCACACTTATCAGCATTAAACTCCATCTGCCATCTTTCAGCCCACTCTTCTAACTGACCTAAATCTCTCTGCAACTTTTGAAAACCTACTTCATTATCCACAACGCCACCCATCTTAGTATCATCTGCATACTTACTATTCCAATTTACCACCCCATTATCCAGATCATTAATGTATATGACAAACAACATTGGACCCAGTACAGATCCCTGAGGCACCCCGCTAGTCTCGGCTTCCAACCTGACAAACAGTTATCCACCACTACTCTCTGGCATCTCCCATCCAACCATTGTTGAATCCATTTTACTACTTCAATATTGATACCTAATGATTGAACCTTTCTAACTAACCTTCCAGGTTCAGATTTATTTATCACATTTACATTGAAGAATACAGGTTTTTAAGCACATCAAAGATTATGGAGAGAAGTTGAGATGGAATTTCAATCAGCCCTGATCAAATGGTGGAGTAGACTCGAAAACATTAAACTAATTAAAAGGAAAAGATAGAGTCTGAAATATGAGTTTAACATTATGTTTTACTTTAAGCGAGGCATGCACATATCACATGGCAGCAAGAAGATGTATGCAATTCACATATTTTATATATAATCCATAATGAATTATTTAAATGAGCAAGAATACTTAATCAAACAATATATATATACACACACACACACACACACAAGATTACTCAAATATCACTGAAATATTAAATACACGACACTCCTCTCTGCTTAGCTGTAAATTCCAACTCAATATAGAAAGCATCTCAATGATATACACAATATACTATATAATACAAATACAATACAGACATTCACAGCATTAGTAAATTTTAAGTTTTCCCAGTTAGGCCAAAAGATTTAATTGCTCTCAAGGCTTTCTTACTCTTGTGGGTAATGTCTTTCCTGACAAGGGGGATGGCTCTGCTTGCCAGGTAAGACTTGTAGCTGTGAAACAATCTCAAATTCTGGGGCCTCTTCTATGGTAGTTGTAGGAGTTGATTCTGAGACTGTAGGAATTGGTTCTCTGAATGTACTTCAATTCTTACTTCTTTTCAAGTTCTTGTCTTTCTTTTTCTCTCCTTCCTTTTTCTTCTAATTTCTTGTCTTGCTGAGTTTACTAAATTTCTTGAATAATTAGGTCTTGTTTATCCTCTTGCATTTCCATAGCACTTATGTCATTCTCTTCTTTTTTTCCTAGGATGTGCATCTTGATCTAGGGAAGGTGTATTTAGTTCACTGGAGTATTCTGTTATTAGTCCTTCTATTGTCCTTTACGATCTGATCTCTCCGCATGGTTTCCTCATCCACAGCATCATCTGACGAATTCTCTATTTTTGTATCTAACATTGACTCCTTTCTTTTTGTCCTTCCATTCATCCAGCTGAGCTTTGGTCTTTGCATTTACTTTTACAAGCTGCTTCTTGTCTCACACTTGAAGTTCATTCAGTAACCTAAATGCATGCAGAGTAGCTTCTTGTTCTTCATTTTCACAAAAGCCAGATGCTTGCAGCTTTCCTGAAGCTTTATGAACTCCCTTCCAGCTTAAAACCAAGCCACACTTTGCAAGTAACTGCTTGATTTCTCAGAAATGTTAGCTACAAAAATTGTTGTAGTTGGACAACGGCTTTCATCACTTTCACAATTCCTCTGAACAGCATGGTTCTTTCTTAGTCCAGTATGCTTTCTAAACACAGGCACAAAGGTTGGCACCAACACCTGGTTCCCCTCTTGGGCAATGGTTCATGGTGTCCAGCATTGAGACAGTTGTGGCATCATAGAAAAGAGCAACACAGAAACAGGCCTTTTGGCCCTTCTTGTCTGTGGTGAACCATTTAAACTGCCGACTCTCAGTGACCTGACATAGCCCTCCAGGCACCAATACCTTTTTAAATTCACTTTCAGTTAACTCTGTTACAAGGAATGTGACATGTAAATAGTGGATGGATCTCCAATCAAGTTGTTGTTGTCTCAGCCAATCATGCCCCCACAATGCTGACCCTCCTGTTTTTACCACATACAAGCCCAATGTGGCTTGTTGGTTGTTGTATTTCACTGTAACAAATGTCATTCCCACAGGAGTTTTCTTTTTTCCTCCAGTGTAAGTTCTTAGTTGGATATCTGTAGGCTTCAGTTTTGTATCTTTGAAAAGCCATTCAAACGCATTTTGTGGAATGACAGAAATAACCAAGCCAGTGTCCATTTTCATTTTAATTAATTTGGCATTCACATCTGTCATTAACCGTATTACTTGTCAATATTGTTAGTTTTCACATTGTAAATCTCAAGGCTACACATCCTGTGTCACTCTCATTATTATCGGATTTTTCATCACCAGCCTGCGGATCATTGCTCAATTTGAATTTGGAATTTGACTTTTTATCTTTTTCTCTTCTCTGGGCAGTCCATTAATTTTTTTCTGCTCTACATGCTCTTCATATGTGTCCAACTTTGTTACATTTTCTGCATTTCACCTATCTGTATTGGTTTGGTGTATATGAGCCCCTGTCACAATTTGTTTGGCCAGGCTGGTTTCTGTTTGGATGTTGCAGTTTTGTTCATGCTCAGTTTCATTCCTGACTGCAACTCAATCACACCTGTCTGGCAGCATCCGTTGAAATGTGCAGTCAACGTTTCGGGCTGAGACCCTTCGTCAGGACTGAAGAAGGAGGGGCAGAGGCCCCATAAAGAACGTGGGGGGAGGGTGGAAAAGAAACCCACGTTCTTTATGGGGCCTCTGCTCCATCCTTCTCCAGTCCTGACGAAGGGTCTCAGCCCAAAACATTGACTGCACATTTCAACGGATGCTGCCCGACCTGCTGAGTTCATCCAGCTTTTGTACATGTTGATTTGACCACAGCATCAGCAGTATACTTAGTGTGAATCACACCTGTCTGCTGTTTACATTGATAAAGCAATTTGCAGCTGCTCTTTTAAATGTTAGTTGTGCTTCAGTTAGGAGCAGTTTTTGAATGCTGTCTTGTAAGATTTTACAAACTAAACGGTCTCTCAGTGTATCATTAAGCCCATTACCAAACTGACAATGCTGAGACAATCTCTTCATTTCAATCACATACGCTGAAATGAATGCCCTTTCCATATGAAATGTAGTGCATTCTGCAATCAACAATGTTGTTGGTTCTAAATGCTTCTGCTTTAATTTCACGATATCAGCAAAGCTTATTTCTGCCAGTTTGGTTGGAGCAGTCAAACTCATAAGCAAACATTTCCTTTAAATCCAGTGCACTCAGTAAAATTGACACTTGCTTCTCATCAGCTATTCCATTTGTTTTAAAATACTGTTCAATTTTCTCTGTATATAAAATCCAGTTATCCACTATGTAATCAAACATTTCTATCTTTTGGGTGTGGCCAGCCATTTCTGCTCTTTGTTTTGTGATTATTCTCACTTGTTACTCACTGTTTATGAATCTGTGAATTCTTCCATTTTAATGTGTTTTTTAAACTTGGTATGGTTCAAAGAACAGATGCTGCACTGCTTTTTTTAAAACTGGTATGTCTCACTGTGCTTCAACAAGTCAGTAGTCACTCAAGTTCATTTTAAAAAATTACTTCATGTTATGATTTGTAACTCCCAAAACAGTAAACCAATTAAAAGGAAAAGACAGAGTCACGTGCTTTACATATAACTCATAATTACTGAAATGAACAAAAATGATTAATCAAACAACATGTATATACAAGATTACTCAAATATTACTGAAATGTTAATTACACAACAGACTCAATTCTGCTACTGCGTCTTATGGTCTAATTCCTTTCTTGACACACTGAGTTCGTCCAGTAGATTGTTTGTTGTTTCAGGTTCCACTATCCGCAGACTTTTGTGTCTCCAGGCTGATACAGGCTGTATCTTTATCTGTATCTTTACTGTATCCTTACTGATACAAGCTGAAGCAACAATGGTTTACTGTAGATCATTTTGAAATGTATCAATCAATCATGCAAATATTGCTATTTGTAAATTAAGGTGTTAGGCTTGGCTTGGTATTCTATCAGGTTTTAATACCCATGAACTATTCAGCCATATGACAATTTAGAAGTGATAAATACTGGGAGCAGATATCGGGGGAGAATTTTCTTCAGTTCATTTATTATCTGATCTGAAGTCATATGAGTGGATTGTCTGCTTTCCATTGTGTATAATCTCACAAAGCCGGAGTAGAGGATGATGTAGGTTTTTAACATCAGAGGGATGGCAAAGAAAAGCTTTCTTCCATTTTACACACTTTGGGAGGGCTGTTCACAATCATGTACTTCTATTGCTACAGCAGTGATTTGCTCTTCCTCATTATTGGTAATGAACAACAATGCAATCTGTTTCCTTTTAGCCTTTCAATGGATTTTACTTTTATACAGGCTTTTATAAACTGTGCAGTAAAGCTAGCCTTGTTCTTTCTATTGCAATATGAGTTTTTCTTGAAGTTTAGCAATAAATCTGAGAAGATATATTTGAAATGCTTGATCAGAATTGATTTGTTATTTGCATGGTTTTCTAACATCAAGGTTTGCTTCTACATTAAGCTCTTGGAGCATTGTTGAAGAATGATGTAATGCCATAATGGCAATGAAAAAGAAACAGCATAGACTGCTAGAGTGCTGTCTGCAGAAGGACTGTCACAATTCAAGAACGCAGGTCAAAATCTCTGCTCAAGTAATTAGGGATTGGAATTAAAATTTCACGTATGAACAAAACCTCAAGATTCACTGGTTACAAAGAGAAACATAATTTTGGGGATTCACTGGTACTGAGAAGATTGAAGAAGACTTAGTGCTCTTTAAGAACATTATTAAGTGGTATTTTGATTATTTCCTCACTCAGTGGAAGTTATAGCAAGTTTGTTGCAAGTTAAGATAAACACAAGAAAGCAGTTCATGAGTTTGAAGTATACAGTTGTCCCCCGTTTTTCGAACGTTCGCTTTACGTCAACTCGCTGTTACGAAAGACCTACATTAGTTACCTGTTTTTGCTAACAGAAGGTGTTTTCACTGTTATGAAAAAAGGCAGCACGCACTCCAAGCAGCCGAGTTCCTCCCCTGGAACTTCATTCTAGCCGGCATTGCTTAAACACGTGCCTGTGAGCATCTGTGCTTTATGTGGATTTATTTTGTGCATCCGTTAGTAAGATGAGTCCTAAGGTATCAGAAAAGCCTAAAAGAACGCATAAGGGTGTTACACTTAGAGTAAAACTAGACATAATTAAGCATTTCGATCATGGTGAACAAAATAACGAAGATGATGTTGAAGAGGTTTTGGCATCCCATGATCAAGAACTAAGAGATGAAGAGCTGATGAAGAGGAAAGGATAATAATTGAAGTCGAATGCAGTAGCGAACGGCACAAAAGTGAAGTCGTCCAGGAACTGAACGTGAAGCAATTGCGTGAGATTTTCGCTGCGATTGACAATGCTGCAATGATTGCAGAAAAGTATGACTTTAATTTTGAAAGGGTACGTAGGTTTAGGGCATATTTGCAGGATGGTTTGAGTGTTTACAAAGAACTGTATGATAGAAAAATGCGCCAGGCTAAGCAGTCAAGCATACTGTCGGTTTTCAAGCCTTCCACACCAGCCACAGCAGATGACGAACCTTGACCTTCGACATTGAGGCAAGCAGACATAGAAGAAGGTGACCTGCCTGCCCTGATGGAAACAGACAATGATGACACCCCAGTCTCCTCTATCTCCCACCACCCCAACCTCCGACGACTCAGCCTAACGCACCATCATCAATGTGCTCGCTGTCTTCCCGATTCCAGTAAGTGAAACTACACTGGGCGTACATTATTTCTACTTTATATAGGCTGTGTATTTTTATGTGTTATTTGATATGATTTGGTAGCTTCATAGCTTAAAGGTTACTGGAAAGAGTACTTCTGCCAAGAATGCTTGCGCCGTGTGTTTTTGCCACAAGTACTGCCGCGAGCACTGCGGTGGACAGTGCTGCAGTAATTGTAGAAAAGTATTCCTGCATTATGTAGGCTGTGTATTTATCAGATCATTCCTGCTTTTACGATATGTTAATGTTATTTTAGGTTTTATGTGTTATTTGGCATGATTCGGTTGGTTATTTTTTGGGTCTGCGAACGCTCACAAATTTTTCCCATATAAATAAATGGTAATTGCTTCTTCACTTCACGACATTCCGGCTTACAAATTGTTTCATAGGAACGCTCTACCTTCGAATAGTGGGGGAAACCTGTACTTTAACAGTGAAGATGTTTTTTTCCTTTTATGAAAACAATGTTGCAAACTATTGAAGTAAAATCTTTAAATTATTTTACACTTGATAGCGAGTTTAGTGTTAGATTAGATTAAATGAGAAAAACATGTTTACTGTGAAAGTTTTATTTGTCTGTTTCATTTAAATGCTTAGTCAGTAAAATTTAGTGTCAAAAAAAAGTATTTTTTTTCAAAAGAATTGATTGTTTAATATATCAACAAATTGTACAATAGTGTAATTTATTGTAATGTTCATTTTGCTAAATTACACATGACTATTCCATCAAAGTAATAGTTTTTCATTATTTTCTTTATTGTAGAACCAATTAAATTGCCCTTTCTCTCCTTAGTTTTATAAGTTCATTAGGAGTTGGGTATATGATGATCTGCTCTGAAAATTATCCAAACGTGCTCGCTTTTTGTTTCCTGGATGAACTGCAACGAGAATTCATTACTTTATATGATACAATGAGGATTAACACGGCTGTCAGACCATACTCCTTCATCGAATTTGGTGAGCTTCCAGGCTTTTATAAATTGCTAGTCTGATGATGGAAGTAATGATAATTTGCCTTCTAAAGTACTAATTTGTGGAGTGGAAAGACTTGAAAAGTGTTAATTACATATTACTGAGAGAAAGATGATACACTTTGGAAAATGTTAATTTAATTTTATTACATGGACTATCATTTGTCATTTTGCCACTCTAAGGTTTTGTGTATTAGTCAAACCTTTTATATGGAAATTTGGAGGTGATTTAGGCTATTCTTGTTTAATTGAGACCAGAAGGCAGTTGATCATTTTCTGATAAAGTGTGTAATAATGTACTGTGAATAATAAGCAATATATAATGTCTCTTTAATATCCAATCATTTGAGTTATGCAACAGGGAGTTTAGCAGTAGTGCTGCAGTCCACCATCGCAGCAGGACTTGTCTGTGTCAGGGACAAAGTGGGCAGGAAAAATTGATATGGACACTCCCATCCACCCCCTTCAAACTACCTTTTCCAAAAGCCTCCTCCTGCAAAGCGCTATAGGCCTATTAAGACAAAAACTTAATGTCATCTTAAAAACTTCTTCCCCCAGTTAGTTAATTTGAAAAATCATTCTAGTTAGCTCCACCACCCACTCTTATCTATTGCCTCAATCACTGCACTGCACTGTAAACACTCTTTATAAAGTTGTTTACATTGTAAATACAGTATTTATGCACATAATATTTCATACCTGTACTTTAAGCTCTAACTTATTTTCAATGTATTTTTATTTTTATCTAACTTATTTTTATGTATTCTTTATAATTGTTGAATGTTGTGATTTTTTTTTGTTGCTTGTTGCAGCCTGATCAATACACCACAGCAAATTCCTAATACATATAAATGCATATGGTGAATAAAGTTGATCTTTGATTCTTTTTAGAATGAGATAAACAATTTGAATAATGGATATAGCATGTTTGTTTTATAGGTTAACTTACCTCAATAGGATTTTTCTCCCTTGAAGACTCAACCATATCTTCCTCTTATAAATTGGAGATGAGGCTATGAATTCATTTGTAAAGTTGCTCTCAAATGTTAGAACTTCAGCAGAGGTGCCATCTACACCTTTCTTTCACTTGACTTATCACTTTTTCAACTTCAGAATCAAAATCAGGTGTAATATCAGTGACATAAGCTGTGAAATTTATTGTTTTTGGCAACGTTTTCAATGCAATACATTAAAAAATGATGTGTATTACAATATATTAAATGAGTCCTCTTTGCTAGAGTGGCTCAAGTCCATGATGGAACTGGCTGAGTTAACTTCTTGCTAATCTAGAAAAGTAGCAACACTGGACCAGATAGTGTGCTTTGGGATGAAGTCAGAGGCACTGGTGTCAAGGTTAGAATTTGTAGAAAAGTCTCTTGAAGTTTTAAGCTTTTTAAGATTATAGGCTAACTATAGTAATCTCCTTGGTTTGTCTACCACAGGGTAAATACATCAGGTAGACAGGTAGTGTAGAGGTTAACACAACACCATTAGAACTCAGGGCTTTCTGCAGTTTGGAGTTCAATTGTGGTGCCTTTCTGTAAGGAGCCTCTGTATGTCTTCTGCATGAAATGCATGGTTTTCCCTGGCTGCTCAAGTTTCCTCCCACAGTCCAAAGATGTACTGGGTAGGTTATTGGTTGTTGTAAAATTGTCCCATGAGTAGGTTAAGGTTAAACCAGAAGTTGCTGAGACAGCATGGCTCAAAGGGCTGGAAGGGCCTTCTTTATGCTGTATTGCTAAAATAATGGATGGATAAATAGACAAACAAATAATCATGGGGTGATCCTCCTTAATCCATGCTTCACTTGTCTGAGCAGCTGCTTCTTGAATCCCATTATAGATGCTGCCAATTTCAGGTATAATGAATGTGATTTTCATTGCACAACAGCGACAAGCATAAACAACCACAGATAGCCTTTCTTGTCCTTGCAAAATCCTTTGACTCCCATCAATCAAGAGGGATTGTGCAGAATCCTTTACATAACAGGCTGCCTTCAGAAATTTATTTCCATTCCATGTGTGCTATGTGCTAGATTACACTTACGTGCCTCATATTCACCAGATTCCAGCTCATTCAGCTGACATCTCTGCCACCTTTGTTATTCAATCTCTGAGGTCTCCACTCTTTTCACAGGCCTTTCCTTTTGTTCACTTTTTCCCTGTCCTCTTTCTTTAACTTAAAACTTGCTGAATTTTTAACCTTTCAAAATTTCATCAACTTGAAATGTTAACTTACACTCAGTGGTCATTTTATTAGGTATAGGAGGTACCCAACAAAGTGGCCACTGAGTGTATGCTGCTGCTGTAGCCTATCCACTTCAAGGTTTGACATGTTGTGCATTCAGAGATGCTGTTCCCATTCAGGGGTTCTACTGAAGTTGGATGGGGATACAACTAGAGTTCATGGGTTAAGGATAAAAGGTGAAAAGTTTAAGAGGAACATGAGGAGAAACTTCTTCACTCAGAGGGTCGTGAGAGTGTGGAATAAACTGCCATCACATGTGCATGCGAGCTCGATTTCAACGTTTAGGAAAAGATTGGGTAGGTATGTAGATGGGAGGGGTATGGAGGTCCTGGTGCAACTCAATGGAAGTAGGCAGTTTAAATGGTTTAGCACGGGATAGATGAACCAAAGAGCCTATTTCTGTTTTGTACTTTTCTACAACTTTTTTTCACACCACAGTTGTAACACGGGGCTATTTGAGTTATTGTCACCTGTCTGTCTGCTTGAATCAGACTGGCCATTCTCCTTTGACCTCCCTCCTTACCAAGGCCTTTTTGTCTACAGAACTACTGACCATTACATTTTTTTTCACATTGATTTTTGGTCTTTATTTGTAAGACAGTGTTTTCTTTAAATCTGTAGATAATTTTATCCAGAAAACCAAGCAGAGGTTTAACAACCCCCGGTCTTTGTCTACGAAGATAAACCTTGCTGACATGCAGACTGAGATCAAATTGAGGCCAGCCCATCAGCTTACAGTATATGATCTTGGAGCAACAAATGGAAGCTTACAACCACGTTCTTCCCCCCACAAGGGGATAGGTGAGACCCTTTTACTTATAAGAAATTTAATAAAAACTGTGCCCATGATCTGTTTTTCTATCAATCATGCTATTGTTTGCACTGTTGTAACTATATGTTGTAACTATGTGGTTTTGTGCAGGTCTTGTAGCTTTAGTTTTTGGTCTTGTTTTGTCTGGTGGCTTTGGAGCTCCTTTCTGGGGAACGCACGAAGATGGTAGCGTGCTATTACTACACAGCAGCCTCTCCGGACTCTGGGTTGGGGATTGCCACACATTATGTAGATTTTCTGGTGTAGTCTGTTTTGTCATGTGCTTTTGTGATATCATTCTGGAAGAACGTTGTCTCATTTTTTAACTGCATTGCATTTGTGGTTTCTAAATGACAATAAACTGAATCTGAATCTGAAAAAGCCATTCACTGCTCCAAGTTGACCCGACTTCACTTTCTCTGCTAAGATTTATCACCTTTTGAAGTGTTACGTACCCCATAACTGGGTGTCTGACCAGCAAAGATAGAAGAATTCGTTTGAGTCTGGTGGTACTATTTTCAAACAGTGTTTATTAGTAAAATATACAAATCAATATCAACAATGCAAATATATAGATAATACATATTAGCAATACTAAACCTAAAAGTGTGGGTATAATAATAATCAATAATAAACAAGCTCTATCGATGTCTAGGGGATAATGAATTGTCATATGTGAATATAAAGTTCAGTTCAGTTCATACGTACTGAGGTAGTTGTTGGTGGTTTTGTTGTAATTGTTGGAGAGAGAGAGAGAGAGAGAGCGAGCAAACAGTAACAGCTGCAGCCAGGCAAACCTTCCTTTACGTTCTTGATCCGTCGATGTGTTGTTGTGGCCATTCAGGTATGACCCCTCTATCCTTCAGCCAGACCATTCTTCTGTGGTGGACTCGCCACCCAGGCAAGGGTGGACACACACACAAGCCCCCACCGGCCCTGCTGTAACACTATGAGTTAAGCTGACCGATCCTTTGCTCGGTCCCCGATGCCCCACACCTTCTCGTGGGTTCCAACACTCAAGCTGTGCTCACTAGTGTGTCTCCTGGTGTGTCTGAGGGGTGTCTCCCCAGACCTCACTTTTATCCCCACTCACGGGGTCTCAGGTGTCAATCAATTTTGAATAACCATATAACCATATAACAATCACAGCACGGAAACAGGCCATCTCGGCCCTCCTAGTCCGTGCCGAACTCTTAATCTCACCTAGTCCCACCTACCCGCACTCAGCCCATAACCCTCCACTCCTTTCCTGTCCATATACCTATCCAATTTTACCTTAAATGACACAACTGAACTGGCCTCTACAACTTCTACAGGAAGCTCATTCCACACAGCTGTCACTCTCTGAGTGAAGAAATACCCCGTCGTGTTTCCCTTAAACTTCTGCCCCCTAACTCTCAAATCATGTCCTCTCGTTTGAATCTCCCCTACTCTCAATGGAAACAGCCTATTCACGTCAACTCTATCTATCCCTCTCAAAATTTTAAGTACCTCGATCAAATCCCCCCTCAACCTTCTGCGCTCCAATGAATAGAGACCTAACTTGTTCAACCTTTCTCTGTAACTTAAGTGCTGAAACCCAGGTAACATCCTAGTAAATCGTCTCTGCACTCTCTCTAATTTATTGATATCTTTCCTATAATTCGGTGACCAGAACTGCACACAATATTCTAAATTTGGCCTTACCAATGCCTTGTACAATTTTAACATTACATCCCAACTCCTAGACTCAATGCTCTGATTTATAAAGGCCAGCGTTCCAAAAGCCTTCTTCTCCACCCTATCGACATGAGACTCCACTTTCAGGGAACTATGCACTGTTATTCCTAGATCTCTCTGTTCCTCTGCATTCCTCAATGCCCTACCATTTATCCTGTATGTTCTATTTGGATTATTCCTGCCAAAATGTAGAACCTCACACTTCTCAGCATTAAACTCCATCTGCCAACGTTCAGCCCATTCTTCTAACCGGCATAAATCTCCCTGCAAGCTTTGAAAACCCACCTCATTACCCACAACACCTCCTACCTTAGTATCATCGGCATACTTACTAATCTAATTTACCACGCCATCATCCAGATCATTTATGTATATTACAAACAACATTGGGCCCAAAACAGATCCCTGAGGCACCCCGCTAGTCACCGGCCTCCATCCCGATAAACAATTATCCACCACTACTCTCTGGCATCTCCCATCTAGCCACTGTTGAATCCATTTTATTACTCCAGCATTAATACCTAACGACTGAACCTTCTTAACTAACCTTCCATGTGGAACTTTGTCAAAGGCTTTGCTGAAGTCCATATAGACTACATCCACTGCCTTACCCTCGTCAACATTCCTCGTAACTTCTTCAAAAAATTCAATAAGGTTTGTCAAACATGACCTTCCACGCACAAATCCATGCTGGCTACTCCTAATCAGATCCTGTCTATCCAGATAATTATTAATACTATCTCTAAGAATACTTTCCATTAATTTATCCACCACTGCTGTCAAACTGACAGGTCTATAATCGCTAGGCTTACTTCTAGAACCCTTTTTAAACAATGGAACCACATGAGCAATACGCCAATCCTCCGGTACAATCCCCGTTTCTAATGACATCTTAAAGATCTCCGTCAGAGCTCCTGCTATTTCTACACAAACTTCCCTCAAGGTCCTGGGGAATATCCTGTCAGGACCCGGAGGTTTATCCACTTTTAAATTTCTTAAAAGCGCAGTACTTCCACCTCTTTAATTGTCATAGGTTCCATAACTTCCTTACTTGTTTCCCACACCTTACACAATTCAATATCCTTCTCCTTAGTGAATACTGAAGAGAAGAAATCATTCAAAATCTCTCCCATCTCCCTCGGCTCCACACGTAGCTGACCACTCTGATTCTCTAAGGGGCCAATTTTATCCCTCACTATCCTCTTGCTTTTAATATAACTGTAGAAACCTTTCAGATTTACTTTCACCTTATTTGCCAAACCAACCTCGTATCTTCTTTTAGCTTTTCTAATCTCTTTCTTAAGATTCCTTTTACATTCTTTATATTCCTCGAGCAATTCCTTCACTCCATGCTGCCTATATCTATTGTAGACATCCCTCTTTTTCTGAACCAAATTTCTAATATCCCTTGAAAATCATGGTGCTTTCAAACCTTTAACCTTTCCTTTCAACCTAAGAGGAACATAAAGATTCTGTACCCTCATAATTTCACCCTTAAATGACCTCCATTTCTCTATTACATCCTTCCCATAAAACATCTTGACCCAATCCACTCTCTCTAAATCCCTTCGCATCTCCTCAAAGTTAGCCTTTCTCCAATCAAAAATCTCAACTCTAGGTCCTGTCCTGTCCTTCTCCATAATTATATTGAAGCTAATGCTATTGTGATCACTGGACCCGAAGTGCTCCCCAACACATACATCTGTCAGCTGACCTATCGCATTCCCTAACAGGAGATCCAACACTGCCCATCTCTAGTCGGTACTTCTATGTATTGTTGCAAAAAACTATCCTGCACACATTTCACAAACTCTAAACCATCCAGCCCTTTTACAGAATGAGCTTCCCAGTCTACGTGTGGAAAATTAAAATCTCCTACAATCACCACCTTGTGTTTACTACAAATATCTGCTATCTCCTTACACATCTGCTCTTCCAACTCACGCTCCCCATTAGGTGGCCTATAATACACTCCTATCAGTGTTACTACACCCTTCCCATTCCTCAATTCCACCCAAATAGCCTCCCTAGAGGAGCTCTCTAACCTATCCTTCCAAAGCACTGCCATAAGATTTTCTCGGACAAGCAATGCAACACCTCCTCCTCTGGCCCCTCCTACTGTATCACACATGAAGCAACTAAATACAGGAATATTTAGTTGCCAATCACACCCTTCCTGCAACCATGTTTCACTAATAGCTACAACATCATAATTCCAGGTATCAATCCACGCTTTAAGCTCATCCACCTTTCTTACAATGCTCCTAGCATTAAAATAGATACATTTAAGATACTCTCCACCCCCTCCTCTCTTTTCATCCCTAATAATGCATTCAAGCTTATTATCCTTTTCTTTCTTCTCCCCTACATCTTCGGGCTGAGCGCATCACTTCTCCATCACCTGCCTTTCCTCCCTCACACACTGTCTATTTACTTGCTCTACTGGTGAACTAACCTCCTCTCCCATGGTTTGCTCAAATTGATTCCCGCCCCCCCATCTTACTAGTTTAAAGTCTGCCCTGTAGCCCTAGCAAACCTCCCTGCTAGAATATTGGTCCCCCCCAGGATTCAAGTGTAACCCGTCCTTCTTGAACAGGTCACGCCTGCCCCAGAAGAGGTCCCAATGATCCAGAAACTTGAATCCCTGCCCCCTGCTCCAATCCCACAGCCACACATTCATCCTCCACCTAATTCTATTCCTACTCTTACTGTCGCGTGGCACAGGCAGTAATCCCGAGATTACTACCTTTGCGGTCCTTCTTCTTAACTGCCTTCCTAACTCTCTATACTCTCGTTTCAGGACCTCTTCCCCTTTCCTACCTATGTCATTGGTACCTACATGTACCATGACCTCTGGCTCCTCACCCTCCCACTTCAGGATATCTTGGACGCGATCAGAAACGTCCCGAACTCTGGCACCAGGGAGGCAAATTACCATCTGGGACTCCCGATCACCTCCACAGAACCGCCTGTCTGAACCCCTGACTATCGAGTCCCCTATTACTATGGTCCTCTTTCTTCTATCCCTACCCTTCTGAGCTACAGGGCCATCCTCTGTGCCGGAGGCCCGCCCACTGTCACTTCCACCAGGAAGGCTGTCCCCCCCAACAGTACTCAAACATGAGTACTTATTGTCAAGGGGTACAGCCACCGGGGTACTCTCTAGTACCTGCCTCTTCCCCTTCCTGACCGTGACCCACCTATCTGCCTCCCGTGGCCCCGGAGTGACCACCTGCCTGTAACTCCTCTCTATCACCTCCTCACTCTCCCTGACCAGGCGAAGGTCATCGAGCTGCAGCTCCAGTTCCCTAACTTGGTCCCTCAGGAGCTGCAGTTCGGTGCACCTGGCGCAGCTGTGGACGTCCGGGAGGCTTGGAGACTCCAAGACCTACCACATCCGACACCGAGAACAACAAGCTGCCCTCACACTCATACTTCCCGAAAAACTGAAAAATAACAAGAACTAAAAGATAAACCTACTGTGCCCTCTTCTGCCTAAGCCCCCTGAGCCCAAGCCCTACACTCTGCGCCCGGCTCACTCTGCTGCCCGCAAACGAAGCTGCCCGCCTCTTAAGGCTGCGTTCTTTTTATATCTTCCCTCCTTCCCAGGCCTCCTCACGGGCCTGCGCAGTCCCGCCTCTCAGAACTCCGATCTGAGACGCAATTGGACAATTTGAAAATGGCCGCCGCCGCACTTCCTCTCAAAGCCTCGCTGTCCTCGTCCAAAAGAGAACTACCTCACTCAGTCTCTCCTTTTTTATATCTTCCCTCCTTCCCAGGCCTCCTCACGCGCCTGCGCAGTCCCGCCTCTCAGAACTCCGATCTGAGACGCAATTGGACAATTTGAAAATGGCCGCCGCCGCACTTCCTCTCAAAGCCTCGCTGTCCTCTTCCAAAATAGCTTAGTCTATCAAACCAGCCCACTCCGGCTGTCCACTGAGGAATTTTAATGAACAGAATGGTACCAAGTAAACAGCCCTCTTCAGAGCCGTAAGTCTTTCAGGAGTCATAATATGGTGGGTCAACAAGTCTCTCTCTCCCGGTGTTATCTCTCCCTTATCTGAAGCAGATGTTTCAGTCCCAGTATGTTTTCCCTTTGTCTCTCGTTCTCTCTCATTAGCAGCGTGGTAACAGTAACAGTTTGTGATTCTCCCGGGGGTGGGGGGGGGAATATGGGCAACTCTGCACCCTTCTGCCCATCAGAGCTGTTCATCCTTTTTAACAGAAGAAACATCAGTTCATCTCAGATAGGCATGTCATATCCTTCCATTACATCCTTCTGGTCTCCACAGTGAGTTAAGCAATATCAAATGTTGATTCTGATATTCCTATTTCCAAGTCAAAATAAATTTATTGTCAAAAGTATATACATGTAACCATGCACTACCTTGAGATTCATTTTCTTGAAGGTATTTACAGTAGATCAAAGAAATACAATAGAATCAATGAAAGACTATACACAAAAACTGACAATGTGCAAAAGAAATCAAACTGCAAATAATGTAGTAAATAATACTAAGAACATTAGTTGTAGTCCTTGAAAGTGAGTCCATAGGGTGTGAAATCATTTCAGAGTTGTGCTGAGTTAAGTTATCCATGCTGGTTCAGGAGCCTGATGGTTGAAGGTTAATAATTGTTCCTGAACCTGGTGGTGGGGGAACCTAAAGTTCCTATGCCTCCTTCCCAATGGCAGCAGCAAGAAAAGAACATGAACTGAATGGTGGGGGCCTTTGATGATGTACGCTGCTTTCTTGTGGCAACACTCCACCAGTCCCATATTTTATTCATGATTGCTATTTTTACCTTGATTACCATTCTTACTGTTTAATCTCACTTTCCCTTCCACTTTTCTCTTATTTCCTCTTTTCTGCATATTAAGACATGTTTATGATGTTAATCCACTTCTAGCCCTGTTAAAGGGTCATCAGCAGAAATGTTGCCATGTTTTGTGGCCTGAGTGGTTTTGACACATCTTCCTTTTCCATTCCTTGTCTATGTCTTGGTAGCAACAGCTTGCATCTGATTAGTAACCTTACTGGATAAAAACTGTAATAATTGACATTGACCACATTCTTTAGGCCTACCTTTTTTGATTGATTATCTGTCATGATAGTCATGTAATGGTATGTTTTATTGCATTAAAGGCATTATTCATATGATGATGCTTTTGAGTTGTAAGATGTTTGTGAATCCTTTGTATTTACCTGGTTTTCTGCGGTAATTAAGTGTGGTCTGATCTTCAGCTCAGTCACAATAATAGGCAGACACAATCTGCCTAAAGTAATAACACACAAGCAATTGTACTTTTCATGTCTTTATTGAACACATTTTTAATCATTTACAGTCCAGGCTGTGAAAAGCATGTGAACCCTTGTATTTAATCACTGGTAGAATCTCCTTTAGCAGTAATAACCTCAACCAAATGTTTCCTGTAGCTACTGATCAGACATGCACAATGGTGAGGAGGAATTTTTAGACCATTCCTCCATATAACATTTTTAGTTTATCTACATTTCTGGGATACCTTGCATGAACATCCCTCTTCAGGTCATGCCACAGCATCTCAATTGAGTTAATTTTCTTTTTGTTAAATCATTATGTTGTTGATTTACTCTTCTGTTTCAGATCATTGTCTTGTTGCATCATCCAACTTCTATTAAGCTTCAGATGATGGACTACTATCCTGACAATCTCCTGTAAAAATGTCTTGATACAACTTTGAATTCATTGATTGCAAGCTGTCCAGATCCTGAGGCAGCAAAGTAGCCCCAAGCCATGATGCTGTTTCCACTGTGCTTCACAGTTAGGATGAGGTTTTGGTGTTGGTATGCAGTCCCCTTTTCTTCTAAACATAGCAGTATGCATTTCTGCCAAGAACTTGTCTCATCTGTTCACAGGACAATGTCCTAGAAGTGTTGTGGAACATTCAGCTGGTCTTTTACAAACTTGAGACATGAGGCAATTTTTTTGAAGAACAGTGGTTTCCACTGTGGTGTTCTTCCATGAACACCATTCTTGTTCAGTGTTTTCTTATAGTGGACACATGAACAGAGACTTTAGCAAGTTCTCGAGAGTTCTGCAGGTCTTTTGCCCTTACCCTTGGCTTCTTTTTCTGCTCCTTTAGTATTGTGCATTCTGATCTTTACAAGAAGCCCACTTATAGGGAAAGAAGCAACAGTACTGAGTTTCCTCCATTTGTAGACAATTTCTGTTACTGTGGACTGATGATCACTTGCATCTTAAAAATTGTTTTTGTAGCCTTTTCCAGCTTCATGCATTCTTCTTCTAATGGCCTCTGAAAGTTGTTTTGATTGAGGCATGGTGCACGTGAACAGATCCTTCTTGAAAAAAGCAAAACTCTCTCAGTAACCTGACTTTGTGTGTCTTTTTTTTATAGGGCAGGACACACCTCCAATCTCATCTCATTGATTGGAACAACATGGGTTTTTTGAACCTAGAGGGTGTTTAAATGCTGTACTCCATATTGACGAAAAGTACAATTGTTTATGTGTTATTCATTTAGGCAGATTGTGTTTGTCTATTATTGTGAGTTGGCTGAAGATGAAACCTCATTTTATGAGTAATTAATGCAGAAAACCAAGTAATTGCAAAGGAATCAGACTTTTTCTTGCAACTGTATGTAGTGCACAAGATAATAAAATGCATAGATAAAGTGGACAACCGAGACATTTTCCCAGTGTGGTAATAGCTAATTCAAAGGATCTTTAAGATGTTTGGAGGAAAGTATAGCAGAATGTCAGAGGATGATTTTCTACACAGAGAATGGTAGGTATGTTGAATGCACTACTTGGGGTGGTGGGTGGTAGAGGATATTACATTTGGGACATTTAACAGATCCTTAGATAGGCATATGGAGGGTTATGTGGGAGGGAAGGATTAGATTGATCTTAAATAAGTTATAAGGTTGGCCCAACATTGTGAGCTGAATGACCTGTCCTGTGCTGCAGTGTTCTATTTTCTATATCTTACCTTTACAAGCAGCTTTCAATTTCATCTAACTTTAAAAGGCCTTGTTTCAACTTTCTTTGTACTCCCAGCTGTTTGTTTAGCTTTTGAAACCTCCTTCTCAATCTCTTTAACACTTGAATGGGCCAGTGAAGGAGTGGAACTTTGAGGCTTTGACTCAAGCGGCTTTGAAGAGAAGAGGGGGAGGATGAGCTTGCTCCCAGTTAGGCTTTACAGTACCTCCTGAGATGGTGATGTGCCTTTCGTGTGAGATGTGGCAGTCTTGGGGGATCTCCCCCCTCCCTCAGAGTCACATCTGCCAGAAGTGCATGCGGCTAGACCAGGGGTCGGCAACTCGCGGCTCCGGAGCCGCATGCGTCTCTTTCATCTCTGTGCTGCGGCTCCCCGTGGTTTGTTAGTTTTTGAAATGTAATTCGAAATTTGAAGATTATGGTGATCTTGTACAATCTAAATAAAACATTGTGGAGACCCCATTTCCTGGCACATCTGAACCGGCTCACAATTAGCCACCATTCCGGCTAAGGGAGATAGCCTATGGAGGTTTGTGAGTACGTGTCTTTTGGAGCATCCGCGCCCACGGGCACGGGTTGAGGGAGGCTTTAAAGCAAGGCTGTTTAGTTCGAATAAAGTTATCTTTGACTGCAGTGTCGTTATTTTAGCGCTGCGTGTAGCACACCGCTACAACATGTTTTTTTATCGCTATTAATATACATCACCACTGCCAATGCCTGACACCCGCCAGTGCGCGCTTTCTTTTAATTCTTCGATCCAAGGTAGGCTAACTATGGAGTAACCTTCAACCCAACGTCTTTTTTTCGGGGTTCAAAATGTTTTTGTTGCATGCAGAAATGTAATTTCGTTTTCTCTGCAGGAGTTCAAAAATTTCATAAATGCAACACATTATAGTTTGTTTATACATAGCATAAAGGCAAAAAAAAAACGTTGTATGCAGTGTTACTTCATTTTAAATGTCAAACGGGTTTTGTGGCTCCCAGTGTTTTCTTTTCTGTGGGAAATGGGTCCATATGGCTCTTTCAGTGGTAAACGTTGCCGACCCCTGGGCTAGACGATATAGAAAACCATGTAAGGGATCTGGAACAGCAGCTGGATGACCTTCGGCTCATAAAGGAGAATGAGGCAGTCATAGATGAGAGCTACACCACACATAGGCTGCCAGAAGCAGGTCGTTGGGTGACAGCCGTGGGGCGGGGGAGCGAAGGTAAGTAGACAGGTAGTACAGAGCACCTCTGTAGCCATTCCCCTGAATAATAAGTTTACTGTCCTGGATACTGTTGGCAGGGTCGACCAACCAGGGGTGAGCCACGGTGGCAGGGCCTCTGGCACTGAGTCTGACCCTGTGGTGCAGAAGGGTGGGATGGAAAAGAGGAGAGCTGTTGTCATTGGAGACTCTATAGTCAGGGGAGCAGACAGGAGATTTTGTGGATGTGAGAAAAACACCCACGTGGTTTGTTGCCTTCCAGGTGCCAGGGTCCGGGATGTCTCTGACGGGTGCACAACATCCTGGTACGAGAGGGAAAGCAACCAGAAGCCGTGAGACATGTTGGTACCAATGACATAAGCAGAAAGAGGGATGAGGTCCTGAAGTGTGAGTTTTGGGAACTAGGCAGAAGGTTGAAGAACTGGACCTCGAGGGTGGCGTTCTCAGGATTGCTGCCAGTACTACGTGATAGTGATGGTAAGAATTGGAGGAAATGGCAGTTGAATGCATGGCTGAGTAGTTGGTGCAGGGGACAGGGTTTTAGATTTTTGGATCATTGGGATCTCTTCTGGGGAAGGTGGGACCTGTACAGATTGGATGGGTTGCACCTGAACTCGAGGGGGATCAATATTCTTGTAGGTAGGCTTGCTAGCATGGTTCAGGAGGGTTTAAACTAATTTGCAAGGGGGATGGGACCCGGAGTGATAGAGCAGTGGAAGAAGTGCATGGAGTAAAGCCAGATCTAACATGTAGAGAGGCTTTGAGGAAAGAGAAATAGAATAAAGGGTGTAAAGGTAGTAAGGTAGATGGGCTAAAGTGCACATACTTAAATGCAAGAAGCATCAGGACCAAAGGTGATGATCTGAGAGCTTGGATACATACATGGAATTTAAGTGGTAATAGCTAATTCAAAGGATCTTTAAGATGTTTGGAGGAAAGTATAGCAGAATGTCAGAGGATGATTTTCTACAAAGAGAATGGTAGATATGTTGAATGCACTACTTGGGGTGGTGGGTGGTAGAGGATATTACATTTGGGACATTTAACAGATCCTTAGACAGGCATATGGATTAATTTAATTTAATTTAATTTAAATTTAAAATAAGTGGCCATTACAGACACTTGCTGGCACCAGAGCAGGAATGGATTCTCAATATTCCTGGATTTCAGTGCTTTAAAAGGGTTAGAGGGGGAGAAAGTGGAGGAGGGGTGGCATTACTGGTCAGGATACTATTACAGCTACAGAAAGGGTGGGTAATGTAGCAGGATCCTCTTTTGAGTCAGTATGGGTGGAAGTCAGGAACAGGAAATGAGCAGTTACTCTATTGGGAGTATTCCGTAAGCCCCCTGGTAGCAGCAGAGACACCAAGGAGCAGATTGGGAGGCAAATTTTGGAAAGTTGCAAAAATAACAGGTTTGTTATCATGGGTGACTTTAACTTCCCTAATATTGATTGGCACCTGATTAGTTCCAATGGTTTAGACATGGCAGAGTTTGTTAAGTGTGTCCAGGATGGATTCCTGTCATAGTATGTTGACAGGCTGACTAGGGGGAATGCCATACTAGATTTAGTATTAGGTAACGAACTGGATCAGGACACATATCTCTCAGTGGGTGAGCATCTGGGGAACAGTGACCACCACTCCCTGGCCTTTAGCATTATCATGGAAAAGGATAGAATCAGAGAGGACAGGAAAATTTTTAATTGGGGAAGGGCAAATTATGAGTCTATAAGGCTAGAACTTGTGGGTGTGAATTGGGATGATGTTTTTGCAGGGAAATGTGCTATGAACATGTGGTCGATGTTTAGGGATCTTTTGCAGAATGTTAGGGATAATTTGGTTCCAGTGAGGAAGATGATGAATGGTAGGGTGAAGGAGCCATGGATGACAAGTGAGGTGGAAAATCTAGTCTGGTGGAAGAAGGCAGCATACTTGAGGTTTAGGAAGCAAAGATCAGATGGGTCTATTGAGGAATATAGGGTAGCAAGAAAGGAGCTTAAGAAGGGGCTGAGGAGAGCAAGAACTTTGTGAGTAGGATAAAGGAAAACCCCAAGGCATTCTTCAATTATGTGAAGAACAACCGGATGACAGGAGTGAAGGTAGGACCGATTAGAGATAAAGGTGGGAAGATGTGCCTGGAGGCTGTGGAAGTCTCAATGAATACTTCTCTTCGGTATTCACCAATGAGAGGGAACTTGATGACAGTGAGGGCAATATGAGTGAGGCTGATGTTTTGGAGCATGTAGATATTAAGGGAGAAGAGGTTTTTGGAGTTGTTAAAATACATTCGGACGGATAAGTCCCCAGGGCCTGACGGAATATTCCCCAGGCTGCTCCACGAGGCAAGGGAAGAGATTGCAGAGCCGCTGGCTCGGATCTTTATGTCCTCGTTGTCCACGGGAATGGTACCAGAGGATTGGAGGGAGGCAAATGTTGTCCCCTTGTTCAAAAAAGGTAGTAGGGATAGTCCGGGTAATTATAGACCAGTGAGCCTTACGTCTGTGGTGGGAAAGCTGTTGGGGAAGATTCTTATAGATAGGATCTGTGGGCATTTAGAGAATCATGGTCTGATCAGGGACAGTCAGCAGGGCTTTGTGAAGGGCAGATCTTGTCTAACAAGCCTGATAAAGTTCTTTGAGGAGATGCCAGGCATATAGATGGGGGTAGTGCAGTAGATGAGATCTACATGGATTTTAGAAAGGCATTTGATAAGGTTCCACATGATAGGCTTATTCAGAAAGTCAGAAGGCATTGAATCCAGGCAAGTTCGGCCAGGTGGATTCAGAATTGGCTTGCCTGCAGAAGGCAGAGGGTTGTGGTGGAGGGAGCACATTCAGATTGGAGGGTTGTGGCTAGTGGTGTTCCCCAAGGATCGGTTTTGGGACCTCTACTTTTTGTGATTTTTATTAACGACCTGGATGTGGGGGTAGAAGGGTGGGTTGGCAAGTTTGCAGACGACACAAAGGTTGGTGGTGGTGTGGATAGTGTAGAGGATTGTCGAAGATTGCAGAGAGACATTGATAGAATGAAGAAGTGGGCTGAAAAGTGGCAGATGGAGTTCAACCCGGAGAAGTGTGAGGTGATACACTTTGGAAGGACAAACTCCAAGGCAGAGTACAAAGTAAATGGCAGGATACTTGGTAGTGTGGAGGAGCAGAGGGATCTGAGGGTACATGTCCACAGATCCCTGAAAGTTGCCTCACAGGTAGATAGGGTAGTTAAGAAAGCTTATGGGGTGTTAGCTTTCATAAGTTGAGGGATAGATTTTGAGAGTTGAGGTAATGATGCAGCTCTATAATACTCTGCTTAGGCCACACTTGGAGTACTGTGTCCAGTTCTGGTCGCCTCACTATAAGAAGGATGTAAGCATTGGATGGAAGCATTGGAAAGGGTACAGAGGAGATTACCAGGATGCTGCCTGGTTCAGAGAGTATGGATTATGATCAGAGATTAAGGGAGCTAGGGAGCTTTGGAGAGAAGGAGGATGAGAGGAGACGTGATAGAGGTATACAAGATATTAAGAGAAATAGATGAAGTGGACAGCCAACGCCTCTTCCCCAGGGCACCACTGCTCAATACAAGAGGACATGGCTTTCAGGTAAGGGGTGGGAAGTTCCAGGGGGATATTAGAGGAAGGTTTTTTTACTCAGAGAGTGATTGGTGTGAGGAATGCTCTTCCTGAGTCAGTGGTGGAGGCAGATACACTAGTGAAATTTAAGGGACTACTAGACAGGTATGTGGAGGAATTTAAGGTGGGGGTTATATGGGAGCAGGATTTAAGGGTCAGCACAACATTGTGGGCCAAAGAGCCTGTACTGTGCTGTGCTATGGTCTATGTTATGTTTGACTGGATCATGACTCTCCTATTACATTTCATCCTTCATTGAGACCTTTTTTACTGTCATATCCAGAGAATAAAAATATAGAAACATAGAAAATACAGGCCCAATACAGGCCCTTCAGCCCACAAAGTTGTGCCAAATATGTCCCTACCTTAGAAATGACTAGGCTTACCCATAGCCCTCTATTTTTCTAAGCTCCATGTACTATCCAAAAGTCTCTTAAAAGACCCTATCGTATCTGCCTCCACCACCATTGCTGGCAGCACATTCCACGCACTCATCACTCTTTGCGTAATAAAAAACTTACCCCTGACAGCTCATCTGTATGTACTCCCCAGCACCTTAAACCTGTGTCTTCTTCTGGCAACCATTTCGTCCCTGGGAAAAAGCCTCTGACTATCCACACGATCGATACCTTTCATTATCTTATTCACTTCTATCAGGTCACCTCTCATCCTCTATTGCTCCAAGGAGAAAAGGCCGAGTTCAATTAACCTGCTTTCATAAGGCATGCTCCCCAATCCAGGGAACATCCTTGTAAATCTCCTCCACACCCTATGGTTTCCACATCTTTCTTATAGTTAAGCGACCAGAGCTGAGCACAGTATTCCAAGTGGGGTCTGACCAGGGTTCTATATAGCTGCAACATTCCCTCTCGGCTCCTAAACTCAATCTGGTGTAGTCTATTTTGTCATATACTTTATTGATATCATTCTGGAGGATATTGCATATCGTGGTTTTTAAATGACAATAAACTGAATCTGAATCTGATTTGCCAGGAGCGCTGCCACAAGAAAGCAGCATCCTTTATCAAGTACCCCTACCATCCAGTCTATGCTGTCTTCTCACTGCTGCTACTAAGGTTCAGGAGCCTTAGGTTCCACACCAGTAGGCTCAGGAACAGTTATTACCCTACTATAATTGGACTGCTGAACCAATGTGGATAACTTAGCTCATGTTAACTCTGAACCGATTCCACAAACTACAGTCTCACTTTCAATGACTCTACTACTCATGTTCCCATAATACTGAAAACGCTGGTATAAATTACATATACTTTTATATATATCTTATACTTTTTATACAATTTCTCCTTTGCCCATTGGTTCTTTGTCAGTCTTTATATATAGTTTTATTCTATTATATTTGTTTATTTTCCTGTAAATTACTGCAGGAAAATGAATCTCAAGGTGACATATATGTACTTTATTAATAAATTTACTTTGACTTTTGAGTTCAAATTCTTGTTCTCTTGACAAGGCCACTGAGAAATATGGAACGGTAATGAACATTATGTTGCCAACTGTTGACTTTCCAAGCTCTTACCTGTTTTTTTATTTTACCTTCTATTTATATTATATCATTTATTTTTGGAATCCTCAAATAATCAGCCAGAATGCTCATTTCATTTTTTTTCTAGTTTTCTTGGTTTAACAATCTTTGTATTACACTTGCGGCATTTTTATACTTGGGGTATATAACAATACATTTCTCTGTGTAGTTTACTAAGTGTGCTTTGAGCTTCAGGCATTCCAACATATTGAAATCCAATTGCTTTAACTTTCCTGTGTCTAATATAAGCATACAATGTCAATTTGATTGTCATCCTCCACTACAACACTTGAAAGCAGACAATTAAGGCTTTGTCTGCCACACTACCAGGTTCAGGGACAGTTATTACCTTTCAACCATCAGGCTACTGAACCTGTACGGTTAATTTCGTTCACCTCAATTTTGAACTGACTCCACAACCTACGGGTCATTTTCAGTATCTTTACAGCTCATGTTCTCAGTTTATTTGTATGTTTGTTTATTTATGTTTGTCAGTTTTAGTTTGTGTGTAGTTTTTCATTGATTCTGTTGTATTTTTGTGTTGTGCTGTGAATGCCCACAAGAAATGAATCCCAGGGTAGTATACAGTAACGTGTGCGTACTTTGATAACAAACTTACTTTGAACTTTTGTTTGCAATTTTTCTGTGGCTTCCAATGTGTAGAACTTCTCTCCTCTTTGCCTTTAAGCTAGCTTGTATGTTCCAAATGTTAATCAAATATACAGTAGTTGCAGTAATTGAGCATTTTTTTTGCACAGACTTGTGCCTGTGCTGTGGTACACTTAATCTGTAAATAGCTACATCTTGTAAATAGCTATTTTAGGTTTCTTGGCTTCTGGCAAAAAGTTCAGAGGTATGCTAAGTGTTTCCACTAATCCCTTAGTTTGAGGACTTATCTGTATTAAATACTGTGGCAGCAAGTTGGTGACAAGGAGTAACAATAGCCTGCTTTGTGCTGTTTACCAGAGAAATGAAAATAAGGGTGTGCAAGTTAATGAAACCTGTATGAAGGGTCTCAGAATGTTTTGCTGCATAATGGTGCTATTTTAAAGCAAGTTGTTGAGGCTGATCATATGAATGTTATCTTGAAGACCATGCACATTTCTTAATAGGAATCTTTGTCATTTATCAGTGCATTGGTCAATATGCCATCAGTTTTAATATTCTTTTGTTTTGGCATAATTGGCAATGCACCCATGTAACCTACATTAAAAATGGTATACAGGTCCACAATACCTTATCTGAAATCCTTGGGGCCAGTTGCATTTCGGAATTCAGAATGTTTTTGATTTCAGAATCCCTCCTTATTGGTTCCAGGACCCCCAACGGATACCAAAAGACACGTATGCTCAAGTCCCTTATTTAATCGTCTCAGTGTGGTTGGACTTTAGGACCCGGCGGAGCTCCAGACATATGCACATCCTCCCGTATACTTTAATCATCTCTAGATTACTTATAATACCTAATTCAATGTAAATGTTATGTAAGTGGTTGTTATACTGTAGTGTTTAGGGAATAATGACAAGAAAAATTTTTATTTCCAACAAAAACATACAATAAAGCATAAAACTATACACCTTCAAACGAACAGAATCAAACACATGGTAAATGACTTATTGGAATAAATGTAGAATGTCATGTCATTATAAAACTTCAGTAACTTGTCTTTCTATTTCTTTAAATCATATAGTGATAGTTCTGACACCATATTCTTCAGTAAGATGCCAGGCAGACACACCACGATCAAGCTTCTGCAATAACTCCACTTTCTACGTTATTGATAATGATAGATGCTTCCTTCTTTTTTTCTCATTGTTACCCATAGGGGTATCTGTAGCTCTTTTTGACATTTCCACAGCAAAATTAAACACAAAGTCAACAGTGGACACAAGATATCAGCAAACACCAAATGCACATGTAACCAGTACGAGCGCTGAGCCACAACTGACTTCCGGCGGCCTCTGCTAGTGCTGCCACGTCACACCTGAGTGATGTCAGCCGTTGGCAAAAAAACTTTGGTTTTTGGAGCTTTTCGGTTTTCAGAATTTTGGATAAGGGATTGCGGACCTGCACTTGGAAACTTACTGCAGAAAGTCACAAACTTTGAAAGGCTTCTGAATGCAGAACTAGAATTAGGTCCACACATTTGAGAGATTTATTCTGATGTTAAATTTTTGGTGTTCTGGGAAAGGAGGGGAGGTAGAGAGGTGTTTGATGGTAGGATCTTGTTGAAGATGGCAGAAGTTGTGCTGGATGTGGAGGCTCATGGAGTGGTAGTCTGTCCATGGTGGTGCGAAGATGGGTTGGGGGCAGATGGCTGGGAAATAACGGAGATGCAGGTGAGGGCATCATCAATGGTTGAGGAAGAGAAACCCCATTCTTTGAAGAGGGAGGACATTTCAGATGTTATGGAAGGGGAAGCTTCATCTTGAGAACAGATGTAGCAGAGATGTAAAAACTGGGAAAAGGGAATGTTGCTTTTACATGTGATGGGGTGGGAGAAGTATAGCCGAGGTAGCTGTGAGTCAGTACATTTGTAAAAGGTATCAGTAGACAGTCTGTCTCCAGGGATGAATACAGAGAGATTGAGGAGAAGTGAGGTGTTAAATATGGTGGTACATTCTGAGTGTGTGGGAAAACTGTTTTTGATTGGACTGGATTTGCTACCGCTAGGCAGGATAAAATGGAACATTGTATCAGATGCTGAAATCATAGTTTACATCTTATGTTATTTTTAGTGAATTCAACTGTTCTTTTTAATATTTTATTCATAAATGCTAACATTATCCAACCTTAATTAGCCTCTGTACTGAGTTTTGCTCACCCATTACACGACAACTGAAAAATTAAATGTCTTAAGAATAGTAGATTTTTTTTCTTTCCTAGAGGGCATTTGTGAACCAACTGAACTGAGTTTCTGTGATAATCTAATGGTTGTATGAGCATACTTATTGACATTAACATTTTATTCTGAATTTACTTTATGAACCGAGTTCCCAGGCTTCTGTGGTTTAAAGCTATGTGTGGATCAGTAATACAGGCCTCTTAGGTCATAAGACATAAGAGCAGAATTAAGCCATTTGACCCATTGAGTCTGTTCCATCATGACTGATTTACTATCCCTTTAAACCCCATTCTCCTTGTAACGTTTGACACACCTACTAATCAAGAACCAATCTGTGCCCTGTGTTCGTAGACGCCCCCCATGAAAGGAAACATCTTTTCCACATCCACACCATCCTGGGCCTTTCAATATTCAATAGGCTTCAATGAAATCCACCCCCCCCAACAACGTTGTTCTTGTTAGATGTATTGACAGAGCCATTATGTAGCTGCGCCCTATGCATCTCAGACAACTAGTTTTATTTTATTTACAAGTGCAATACTATTAAAATTAATAAACCTGGAAAATATTTGAAGTCATATGTTGCTAAAGTGTTGTGACAGACTGTCTTTTTAACTTCTTCAGTTATCTTAAATCAGTGTGTCTAGTTACTGACCCTCTTTCCAGTAGAAAGTTTCTCCTTGTCACTGTACCAGATAACATTGTTCCTTTACTCAACTATTCACTCAAAAACGTACATCATGTGCGACCATATTAAATCAATTTTCTACTTTAATGCTTTGAAGGCATAGCCATTTGCTGAATTATAACTACACATACAAAGTGCTGGCGGAACACAGCAGGGAATCCTTTGAAGGGAAAGGATCATGGGACGGGAGGCCTCAGGAGAAAGAAAGGAGGTGGGGAGCACCAGAGGGAGATGGAGAACAGGCAAACAACTAAATATGTCAGGGATGGGGTAAGAAGGGGAGTACTCTACCTGGCCGAGGCACAGCAACAACTCTCTGATACCTCCTCTTATTTACCCCTTGATCATGACCCCACTAAGGAGCACCAGACCACTGTCTCCTTATGGAGACAGTGATGGTGTCTCCATCACCAACCTTATCAGCTCTGCGGATCTCCCATCCACTGCCACCAACCTCATAGTTCCCACACCCTGCACTTCCCATTTCTACCTCCTACCCAAGATCCACTAACCTGCCTGTTCAGGTAGACCTATTGTCTCAGCTTGCTCCTGCCCCACCGGACTCATTTCTGCATACCTGGACACTGTCTTATCCCCCTTGTTCAATCTCTTCCCACCTATGTTCATGACACTTATCATGCTTTGAATTTTTTCAATGATTTTAAGTTTCCTGGCCCCCACCGCCTTATTTTCACCATGGACGGTCCCTATATACCTCCATCCCTTGCCCAGACGGTCCCAAAGCTCTTCGCTTCTTTTTGGATTCCAGACCTAATCAATACCCCTCTACCACCACTCTCCTCCGTCTAGCGGAATTAGATCTTACTCTCAATAATTTGTCCTTTGGCTCCTCCCACTTCCTCCAAACCAAGGGTGTAGCCATGGGCAGCTGCATGGGTCCCAGTTATGCCTGGCTTTTTGTTGGCTTTGTGGAACAGTCCATGTTCCAAGTCTATACGGGTATCCATCCCCCTCTTTTCCTTCGCTACATCGACGACTGCATTGGCGATGCCTCCTGCATGCATGCTGAGCTCGTTGACTTCATTAACTTTGCCTCCAACTTTCACCCTGCCCTCAAATTTGCCCGGTCTATTTCCGACACCTCCATCCCCTTTGTTGAGCTTTCTGTCTCCATCTCTGGAGACGGCTTATCTACTGATATCTATTATAAGCCTACAGTCTCTCATAGCTACCTGGACTATTCCTTTTCCACTGATACGTCTCTTGCAGAAGTGCTATCCCCTTCTCACAATTCCTCCATCTCCGCCACATCTACTCTCAGGATGAGGCTTTTCATTCCAGGACAAAGGAGATGTCTTCCTTTTTTAAACAAAGGGGGTTCCCTTCTTCCACCATCAACTCTGCTCTCAAACGCATCTCTCCCATTTCCCGCACATCTGCCCTCACCCCATCCGCCTGCCACCCCGCTTGGGATAGGGTTCTCCTTGTCCTCACCTACCACCCCACCAGCCTCCAGGTCCAACATATCATTCTCCGTAACTTCCGCCACCTCCAACGGGATCCCACTACCAAACACATCTTTCCCTCCCCCCGTCTTTCTGCTTTCCACAGGGATCGCTCCCTACGCGACTTCCTTGTCCACTCGTCCCCCCCATCCCTTCCCACCAATCTCCCTCCTGGTACTTACCCTTGTAAGCGGAACAAGTGCTACACCTGCCCTTACACTTCCTCCCTCACCACCATTCAGGGCCCCAGACAGTCCTTCCAGGTGAGGCGACACTTCACCTGTGAGTCGGTTGATGTGGTATACTGTGTCCAGTGCTCCCGGTGTGGCCTTTTATATATTGGTGAGACCCAACGCAGACTGGGAGACCATTTCGCTAAACACCTACGCTCAGTCCGCCAGAGAAAGCAGGATCTCCCAGTGGCCACACATTTTAATTCCACGTCCCATTCCCATTCTGATATGTCTATCCATGGCCTCCTCTACTGTCAAAATGAATCCAAACTCAGGTTGGAGGAACAAAACCTTATACACCGGCTGGGTAGCCTTCAACCTGATGGCATGAACATTGTCTTCTCTAACTTCCGTTAATGCCCCTCCTCCCCTTCTTACCCCATGCCTGACATATTTAGTTGTTTGTTTTTTTTTCTCTCTCTGCCCATCACCCTGCCTGTTCTCCATCTCCCTCTGGTGCTCCCTCCCTCCCCCTTTCTTTCTCCCAAGGCCTCCCGTCCCATGATCCTTTCCCTTCTCCAGCTCTGCATCACTTTCACCAATCACCTTTCCAGCTCTTAGCTTCATTCCACCCCCTCCAGTCTTCTCCTATAATTTAGCATTTCCCCCTCCCCCACTACTTTCAAATCTCGTAGTATCTCTCCTTTCAGTTAGTCCTGACGAAGGGTCTTGGCCCGAAATGTCGACAGTGCTTCTTCCCGTAGATGCTGCCTGGCTGGTGTTCCACCAGCATTTTGTGTGTGTTGTTTGAATTTCCAGCATCTGCAGATTTCCTTGTGTTTGCTGAATTATAACGCTCTAGCTCTCTGTTGAATAAAATATTCTTCATGGGTGGGAAATTAGGGCCACTCTAAGAACAAAAACTAGTCGGGAAAGTAGTTGGAATTCCCTTCGTTTATTTGGGACACTATGCCACAATTGGGGCAGGAGACGATTGCCAAACAATTTGCACTTGTGTGGCTGTTAGGTACTGCACTGTGCTTAGAGCAAACAGTCTTTAAATAGTGTGTGTTTGTGTTTAAAAAAAAAGCAGTGATTTTTCTCCCCAGTGTTGGGGAGAAATAGCAGCAAGACAACTCAGAGCTGTTTTGCTCACTGTCTTTTCAAGCATTCAGGCTTGGAAATGCAAGAAATGGCCTAGACAATTTCATTTCCGTAGCAAGTTAGGAACTATGTCGAATTTGAAGGTAACAACATTCTTTTTTATTTTTGGAGAATACATCTCATGATGCAATTAATGCATCATCAGTGATGTAACTTGGAGTCATTGGGTGTTTCGGGTCTTTCAACATCATAAGACCATAAGCCATAGGAGCAGAATTAAGCCATTTGACCTATTGAGTCTGCTGTGCCATCCAGTCATGGCTGATCCTTCTGATTCCTCAACCCCAGTTCCCAGCCTTCTCCCCGTAAGCTTTGATGCCATGTCTAATCAAAACCCATCAATCTCTACCCTAAACACACCAATGACCTGGCCTCTACAGCTGCATGTGGCAACAAATTCCAGAAATTCACCACCCTCTGGCTAAAGGAATTTTTCCGCATCTCTGTTTTAAATGGATGCCCCTCTATCTTGAGGCTGTGCCTTCTTATCCTAGACTCTCCCACCAGGGAAAACATCCTTTCCACATTGACTCTGTCCAGGCTTTTGAACACTTGAAAGGTTTCAATGAGATCCCTCCTCATCTTTCTATATTCCAGACCCAGAGCCATAAAATGTCCCTCGTATGATAACCCTTTCATTCCTGGAATCATCTTTGTGAACCTCGTATGGACCCTCTTTGATGCCAGCACATCTTTTCTAAGATGAGGAGCGCAAAACTGTTCACAATACTCAAGGTGAGGCCTCACCAGTCTCAACATCATATCCCCACTCTTATATTTGAGACCTCTTGGAAAAAAATGCTAACATTGCATTTGCCTTCCTCACCACTGACTCAACCTGCAAGTAAACCTTTAGGGTGATCTGCACAAGGACTCCCAGGTGCCTTTGCATCTCAGGTTTTTGGATTTTCGCCCCGTTTAGAAAATAGTCCGCACATTTATTTCTACTACCAAAGAGCATGACCATGTTTTTTCCAACATTATATTTCATAGAAACATAGAAAACACACAGCACAATACAGGCCCTTTGGCCTGCAAAGCTGTGCCGAACATGTCCCTACCTTAGAAGGACCTAGTCTGTACCCATAGCCCTCCATTTTTCTAAGCTCCACGTAGCCATCCAGGAGTCTCTTAAAAGACCCTACCATTTCTGCCTCTGCTGACGCTGGCAGCCCATTCCACGCACTCACCACTCTGCGTAAAAACTTATCCGTTACATCACTTCTGTACCTACTTCCAAGCACCTTAAAACTACGCCCTCTTGTGCTAGACAATTCAGTCCCTGGGAAAAGCCTCTGACTATCCACATGATCAATGCCTCTCATTATCTTGAACACCTCTATCAAGTCACCTCTCATCCTCCCTCACTCCAAGGAGAAAAGGCCGAGTTCACTCAACCTATTCTCATAAGGCATGCTCCCCAATCCAGGCAACATCCTTGTGAATCTCCTCTGCACTCTTTCTATGGTTTCCACATCCTTCCTATAGTGAGACGATCAGAAATAAGCACAGTACTCCAAGTGGGGGCTGACCAGGTTCCTATATAGCTGCAACATTACCTCTCAGCTCCTAAACTCAATCCCACGATTGATGAAGGCCAATGCACCGTATGCCTTCTTAACCACAGAGTCAACTTGCGTAGCAGCAGCTTTAGTGTCCTGTGGACTTGGACCCCAAGATCCCTCTGATCCTCCACACTGCCAAGAGTCTTAACATTAGTACTATATTCTACCATCATATTTGACCTACCAAAATGAACCACCTCACACTTATCTGGGTTGAACTCCATCTGCCACTTCTCAGCCCAGTTTTGCATCCTATCAATGTCCCATTGTAACCTCTGACAGTCCTCCACACTTCTCACAACACCTCCAACCTTTGTGTCATCAGCAAACTTACTAACCCATCCCTCCACTTCCTCATCCAGGTCATTTATAAAAATCACAAAGAGTAGGAGTCCTAGAACAGATCCCTGAGGCACTCCACTGGTCACTAGCCACCATGCAGAATATGACCCATCTACAACCATTCTTTGCTCTCTGTGGGCAAGCCAGTTCTGGATCCACAAAGCAATGTCCCCTTGGATCCTATGCCTCCTTACTTTCTCAATAAGCCTTGCATGGGGTACATTATCAAATGCCTTGCTAAAATCCATGTACCTACCTTTATCAATGTGCTTAGTCACATCCTCAAAAAATTCAATCAGGCTCATAAGGCACGACCTGCCTTTGACAAAGCCATGCTGACTATTCTTAATCATATTATGCCTCTCCAAATGTTCATAAATCCTGCCTCTCAGGATCTTCTCCATCAACTTACCAACCACTGAAGTAAGGCTCACTGGCTTATAATTCCCTGGGATATCTCTATTCCCTTTCTTGAATAAGGGAACATTATCCGTAACCCTCCAATCCACCAGAACCTCTCCCTTCTTCATTGATGATGCAAAGATCATTACCAGAGGCCATGTAATCTCCTCCCTCACTTCCCATAGTAGCCTGGAGTAGATACTGTCCAGTCCCGGTGACTTAGTCAACTTGATGCTTTCCAAAAGCTCCAGCACATCATTTTCCTTAATATCTACATTCTCAAGCTCTTCAGTGCACTGCATGTCATCCCTACAGTTGCCAAGATCCTTTTTCGTAGTGAATACTGAAGCAAAGTATTCATTAAGTACCTCCGCTATTTCCTCCGGTTCCATACACACTTTTCCATTGTCACACTTAATTGGCCTATTCTCTTCACGTCTTATCCTCTTGCTCTTCACATACTTGTAGAATGCCTTGGGGTTATCCTTAATCCTTTCTGCCAAGGCCTTCTCATGGCCTCTTCTTGCTCTCCTAATTTCATTCTTAAACTCCTTCCTTTGCCACTTTCTTGCCCATTCTCCTAATCTGTCCAAGTCCTTCTGCATCCTACTTGTTTCCTTAGAATTTTCCCTTAAGGAAACCATGCTGATTTTGCCCTATCTTGTCCCATCTCACCAAGTACTCCCATCATCTCATCCTTAACAATTGACTCTTAACATTTTCCCAATCACTGAGGTCAGGCTAACTGATTTATAAACACAAAATACTCTGCAGATGCTGGGGTCAAAGCAACATGCACAACTGGTCTATAATTTCCTTTCTGCTGCCTTCCTCCTTTCTTAAAGATTGGAGTGGCATTTGCAATTTTCCAGTCCTCTGGCACTGTGCAGAGTCCAATGATTTTTGAAAGATCATTGCTAATGCTGCCACAATCTCTACTGCTACTTCTTTCAGAACCCTAGGGTGCAGTTCATCTGGTCCAGATGATATATCTTTAGGTCTTTTGTATACCTTTAGGTCTTTTAGCTTTTTGAGCATCTGCTCCCTTGTAATAGTAACTGCATCCACTTCTCTTCCTTCACACTCTACAATATCTGGCACACTGCTGGTGTTTTCCACAGTGAAGGCTGATGCAAAATGCTCATTTAGCTCATCTGCCATCTCCTTGTCCCCAGTTACATTTCTCCTGCCTCATTTTCTAGCGGTCCTATATCCCCTCATCTCTCTTTTATTTTTTACCTGCCTGAAAAAGCTTTTACTATCCACTTTGATATTATTTGCTAGCTTGCTTTCATATTTCATCATTTCCTTTCATGATTCTTTTAGTTGCTCTGTAGGTTTTTAAAAATTTTCTAATCCTCTATCTTCCCACTAATTTTTGTTTCGTTGTATGCCCTCTCTTTTATTTTTACATTAGCTATGACGTCCCTTGTCAGCCACAGTTGTACTATTTTGCCATTTAAGTATCTCTTCATTTTTGGAATACACATATCCTGCATAATCCTAATTTTCCCCAGAAACAGATGCCACTGCTACTCTGCTGACATCCCTGCCAACAGCTCCTTCCAATTTACTTTGGCCAACTCCTCTCTCATACCACTGTAATTTCCCTTACTCCACTGAAATACTGTTACGTCAGACTTTACTTTCTCCCTATCAAATTTCAAGTTGAACTCAATCATATTGTGATCACTGGTTCCTAAGGGTTCTTTTACCTTAAGCTTCCATATCACCTCCAGGTCATTACATATCACCCAATCCAGTATAGCTGATCCCCTAGGAAGCTCAATGACAATCTGTTCTAAAAACCCATCAACAAACTCACTCTCTTGAGATCCATTACCTTCCTGATTTTCCCAATCAACCTGCATGTTAAAATCTCTCATGACTATCACATGCCTTTTCTGTTTCCTGTTGTAATCTGTGGTCCACCTCCCAGATACTGTTGGGAGGCCTGTATATAACTGCCATTAATGCCCTTTTACTCTTAGTAACTCTTTCTTAACTCAACCCACAAGGATTCAACATCTTCAATCCTATGTCACATCTTTCTACTGATTTGATGCCTTCCTATCCCTCCGATACAATGTGTAGCCTTGGACATTCAGCTTCCAACTACAACCATCCTTCAGCCACGATTCAGTGATGGCCTCAACATCATACCTGGCAAGATGTATTAGTGCAACAAGATCATCCACCTTATTTCGTATACTCAGTGCATGAGATACAACACCTTGAGTACTGTATTTGCTACCCTTTTTGATTCTGCATCCCTAATGTACTGAAACTCACCCTGTTGGCTGCAACTATGTGCTGCCTGCCCTTCCTGACAGTCTGACTGCATGCTATCTTTACTTTTTTACTACCTGTCCTATCCTGAGTCACATCTCTCTGGTTCCCAGCCCCCTGCCAAATTAGTTTAAACCCTCCCCAACAGCTCTATCAAACCTGCCCACAAGAATATTGGTCTCCCTTGGGTTCAGGTGCAACCCTTCACTTTTGAACAGGTCATGCCTTCTCCAGAAGAGATCCCAATGATCCAACTACCTGAAACACTGCCCCCTGCACCAGCTTCTCAGCCACGTATTTACCTGCCAAATAATCCTCTTTCTACCCTCACTGGTGCGTGGCACAGGCAGCAATCCAGAAATTACTACCCTGGAGATCCTGCATCTCAGCTTTCTATCCAGCTCTCTAAAATCTCTTTTCAGAACCTATAGCATTGTACCAATATGTACAAAATATACTAAGGCGTCTGGCTGCTCTCCCACCCTCTCCAAATTGTTGTGAAAGTGATCTGTGGTATCCCTGACCCTGGCACCTGGGAGGCAATATACCCTCCGGGTGTCCTGTTCACATCCATAGAATCTCCAGTCTGTTCTTCTCACTATTGAGTCTACAATCAATACCGCTCCCTTCTGCACCACGGACCCATGCTCAGTGCCTGTCACCTGGTCGCCGTGGCATTCCCCCAGGAGGTCATCCCCCACAAAAGTATCCAAAGCAGTATACTTATTTTTGAGGGAAATAGCCACAGGTGTGGTCTGCTCTCACTGCCTGTTTATATTTCAATTCCTCCTGACAGCCAGCTACTTGCCTCCTGCAACTTTGGGGTGACTACTTCCCTGTTAGGGAGATGAGGCAGAGTACAGGGCTACGGTAGGAAACTCTGTCACATGGTGCGAGCAGAATCATCTGCAGCTTAATGTGAAAAAGACTAAGGAGCTGGTGGTGGACCTGAGGAGGGCTAAGGCACTGGTGACCCCTGTTTCCATCCAAGGGGTCAGTGTGGACATAGTAGAGGATTACAAATACCTGGGGATATGAATGGACAATAAACTGGACCAGTCAAAGAACACTGAGGCTGTCTACAAGAAGGGTCAGAGCCATCTCTATTTCCTGAGGAGACTGAGGTCCTTTAACATCTGCCGGATGATGCTGAGGATGTTCTATGAGGCTGTGGTGGCCAGTGCTATCATGTTTGTTGTTGTGTGCTGTGGCAGCAGGCTGAGGGTAGCAGACACCAACAGAATCAACAAACTGATTCGTAAGGCCAGTGATGTTGTGGGGGTGGAACTGGACTCTCTGACGGTGGTGTCCAAAAAGAGGATGCTGTCCAAGTTGCGTGCCATCTTTGACAATGACTCCCATCCACTCCATAATGTACTGGTTAGTCAAGAGTACATTCAACCAGAGACTCATTCCACCGCGATGTAACACTGAGCGTCATAAGAAGTCATTCCTACTTGTGGCCATCAAACTTTACAACTCCTCCCTTGGAGTGTCAGACACCCTGAACCAAAAGGCTGGTCCTGGACTTAATTCCACTTGGCATGATTAACTTATCTTTATTTAATTATTTATGGTTTTATATTGCTATATTTCTTCACTATTTTTGGTTGGTGCAGCTGTAACAAAACCCAATTTCCCTCAGGATCAATAAAGTATGTCTGTCTGTCTGTCTGTAACTCTGATCACCATAAGACACCCCCACCCAGGTGATCCAGCTGTGGTTGATCAAGCCACAACTTGAGTTCAGGTAGCATGTGCTGCACATTTCCATGGGCTTGCTACCTTCATCCTGAGCCATCTAGAGGCTTTCTCTGCTGCCTTGATATGTGCAGATGGCTCGCTATCTCCTTGTACTAGTGATGCCCATTATGCTGAGGGCTCTGTAAAGAGACTGCCAGGCGAAGCTCCTGCAGCCCACTTCAATGGGCCTGCACTTTGCTTTCCATCCCTGCCTCTGACAGTTGCTGACCAGTTCCTCATATCTGGCAAGCCTCATCTCATGGGCCTCCTCCAGACACCCCCTCCCACGGCACTGTCAGCTGCAGCAGGATGTTTTGTTGCCTCTGAGACCAGGAGGATGTTTGGTCTCAGGTGACCTTGATGATGTGCTGTGGAAACTTTAGTTGTTTCTCCAGGTCATGAGTTGCCAGATGTGAGGTGGTGCCAGAATCACTGGGGGTGGCTTTACTCTTGCTTCTGGTTGCTCTCCAGCTCTCACAAAGGTGATGATTCAATTGCAGGGTTGAGCTTATCTGCTAATACAGATTCTTAAGATTGCTTCTGCAAGGGTCTTCAAATCCTGGTCATGTCTCCAGTGGTATCGGTCGTCTCCAAGAGCTTTCAGGCAACAGATCAGGATGTGCTCTGAGGTTGCTCTCCTGGAACACAACAGACAGGCTGGAGCATCAACTTTCCCCCAGCTGTGCAGGTTGGATGGACTGGCCAAGATATCATACACTTGATTCAGTGCAGCTCTGAAAATGAAGATTTGGAGAATGGAATCATCGAAGGCATTATATGAAAGCAGTCCATTTTCTACATTAGGTGTCTGTGTTGAATTTGTTCATTTGCAGTAGATCAAAAGAACACGGCATCATTCACCGTATTAGTTCCTCTGTCAATAACTATTAGAAACTAATACACAGCTTTTTGTACTGCAGTAATGTTGATAGTGTTCTAATTTGTTCTGTATTTCAGTTAAATACATAATTTGTTACTCAATGAAATGGTAGTTTATCTTTTTTTTACCTTTTTAACTATCTCCATGAAACTTTGGCTAATTGGGCCAAAATGTACAGATGTGTCCCAATTAGCTGGAATCCATTGTATATAATATAAAATTTAAATAAGTAGTGAAAAAGAGAGCAAAAATCATGAGATAGTTTGGTTCTTCCCACTTCCTTCAAACAAAAGGTGTAGCCATGGGCACTCGCACGGGTCCCAGCTATGCCTGCCTTTCTGTTAGCTCAGTGTAGTCTATGTTCCAAGACTACACTAGTGGCCATCTGCACTTTTCCTACACTATATCGACGACCACATTGGTGCTGCTTCCTGCACCCATGCCTAACTTGTTGATTTCATCCACTTTACATCCAACTTCCACCCTACCCTCAAATTTACTTGGTCTATTTCCGACACCTTCCTCCCCTTTCTCTGTCGCTCTTCTGGAGATAGCTTATCTACTGATGTGTATTATAAACCCACGGTCTCTCAGAGCTGCCTGGACCATACCTCCTCCCACCCTGTTACTTGCAAAAACACCATCCCCTTCTCTCAATTCCTCGGTTTCTGCTGCATCTGTTCTCAGGATGAGGCTTTTCATTCTAGAGCAAAGGAAATGTCCTCCATCTTCAAAGAAAGGAGCTTCCCTTCCTCCATCATCAACGTTGCCTTCACCCGTATCTCTCCATTTCACTCACATCTGCCCTCACCCCATCCTCCCCCTACCCTACCAGGGACAGGGCTCCTCTTGTCCTCACCTACCAACATACCAGCTTCCGCGTTCAGCACATAATTCTCCGCAACTTCTGCCATTTCCAATGGGATCCAGCCACCAAGCACATCTTTCCCTTCGCCCCCCCCCACCCCCACTTTCTGGAGGGTTCCCTCCGTACATGACTCCCCTTTGACCATTTGTCCCTCCCCACTGATCTCCCTCCTGGCATATACCTTTGCAAGCAGAACAAGTGCTACACCTGCACCTCCTCCCTCACAACCATTCATGGCCCCAAACAGTCCTTCCAGGTGAGGCGACACTTCACCTGTGAGCCTGTTGTGGTCATTTACTGTGTCTGGTGCTCCTGGTGTGGCCTCCTGTATATCAGTGAGACCCGATGTAGACTGGAATACCGTTTCACCGAACGCCTATGCTCTGTCCGCCAGAAAAAAGCAGGATCTCCCAGTGGCCCCCATTTTAATTCCACTTCCCATTCTGATATGTCTATTCAGGGCCTCCTCTACCGTCATGATGAGGCCACACTCAGGTTGGAGGAGCAACACCTTATATTCCATCTGGGTAGCCCCCTACCTGATGGCATGAACATTGATTTATCAAACTCCTGATAATGCCCCCCCTTTACCATTCCCAATAACCTTTTCCCACTCTCACCTTATCTCCTTGATGCCCATCACCCCCCACTGGTGCTCCTTCCACCCCCTTTTTTTTTCCATGGCCTTCTGTCCTCTCCTATCAGATTCCCCCTTCTCCAGCCCTGTATCTCTTCACCAATCAACTTCCCAGCTATTTACTTCACACCTCCCCCTCCCAGTTTCACCTATCACCTTGTGTTTCTCCATCCCCTCCCCTCCCCATATCTTTTTTTTCTCTGCTCCTGTTGAAGAGTCTCGGCCTGAAATGTCGACTATACTCCTTTCCATAGATACTGCCTGGCCTGCTGAGTTCCTGCAGCATTTTGTGCTTGTTAGTGAGATAGTGTTCATGGTTTCATCGTCTATTCACAACTCTGGTGGAAGGGAGAAAGAAACCGTTCCTAAAACATTTAGTGTGTATCTTCAGGCTCCTGTACCATCTCCCTGATGATAGCAATGAGAAGAGGGCATGTCCTGGGTGGTGGGGGTCCTTAATGATGGATGCTGCCTTTTTGTGGTACCACCTTTTGAAGATGTCCTCAATGGTGTGGAGGCTAGTGCCCATGATGGAGCTGGCTGAAACAACAACCCTCTGCAGCTTTTTCCAGTCCAGTACATTGTCACTTCCATACTAGATGGTGATACAAACAATTAGAAATAAAAATACTTTACAAGAACTGACTACTTAAAAACCTTAAACCACTCAGTAACTGTTTCGCTGGGTTAGCTAGCAGTTAGAGCTTTGAAGAAATCACATTGCAGTTCTTCTAAATGACCTTCTGATAAAGTTTCCCCCAAAGCAAGATGTTATTGCCTTTTCTGCAACACTTCTTTTCCTCTTCTGATCGAGGGCAATTGCTCTGGGAAAACTGGAAATCCAGGATGTGGTACTCATGGACTGATTATTGGGTCCAAGATGTAATTTCATATTAACTCGTGTACTGATCATTAGGGGCTAACAGATATTTCCAGCTGAACAAATGTTGGTGTCAACAAATAAGTTAGAAGCTGTAATATGCATCCAAATTCATGGTGCTGCTTTTTTACTGTTGGTTTTGTCACCACAGCTCCCAATCAGCGACTGGAACCAGTGAAGCTGCCAGGAGTTATATCTTGTTTACTAAGTCTGCTTTGTGCAGCTTTAAATCTAATCCGTGGATTTCATGCAGTGGAAAATTTATTTCAGGTGAGATTTCCTCCAGTCATGTGTTTACTTTCTTAATTAAATTTCAAGTTAAATGTCTTTCGTGCATCATGTTTAAGGACCAACATAAATACAGATCATTTTGTTTTAATTTTCCATCTTTCAATCCCAATACAAATATTTTCAGTCTTGTCTGAGAGGTGACCAACAGTGCTCTGCAGCACTGGCAAAAGGAGAATCTGAGACTAAGCTGACCCTTATAGTTGTCAGGCACAGAATAATCCACCCACGGAAGGCATGGGGTAGTGAATATGTGGAATCCATCACACAGATAGACCTCGAGGCCAGGTCATTGGATAGAGATTCAGTGGCCACTTGTTAGCTACTGAGTATATGTTCATTGAGTTCTGCTGCTGTTGCCCATCCACTTCAAGGATCAAAATGTTGTGCATTCAGAGATGCTCTTCTGCACACTACTGTTGTAACATGCAGTTATTTGAGTTAGTCACCTTCCTGTTAATGTGAACTAGTCTGGCCATTCTCCTCTGACCTCCCTCATTAGCAAGCTGTTTTAACCCATAGAACTGCTGCTCACTGGATTCCTTTTTGCATCATTTCCTGTAAACTCTTGAGACTGGCACCAACAATCATTCCATGGTCAAAATCACTCAGATCCTATTTCCTCCCCCTTCTGCTGTTTAGTCTGAACAACAATTGAACTTCTTGGCCAAGTATTAATGAGCAGGAATACAGGGGTACCTAATGAAGTGGCCACTGAGTGTATGTAAAATGGTGGTTGATAGGTACTAGATTAGTAAGGGTGTCAAAGGTTACAGGGAGAAGGTGGAAGAATGAGGTTGAGAGGGTTAATAAATTAGCCATGATGGAATGGTGGAGCGTACTCAATGAGCCAAATGCCCTGATTCTGGTCTATTTGCTCTATTTCTTATGGTCTAGAATAGAATTGGCAGAGTCCTTACTTCTGCTTTTAAGTGGTATAGAGCAAAGGATATTAATAAACCTTAGAAAGAAGAGAATTCTCATTAAGTTCTGAGCTCAAGTAATGAACCTTATTAAGTGGAGGCAGGCTGTGGTTGATGGTTGCAACTGAGTATGACATTAAATTAAATAGTTCTGATGTAATTACTTCTAAGCACATTGAGCAATTGTTTTCATTCACCTCCTGGAATATGTGAGTGTGTTGAGCCTGTTTTAAATAGCATAATATGGAAAGTGTAAATTATAACATGTCTTGCTTCTGCAAAAACAATCATTATTCAATCAACATCAAGGTGAATTGCTGTCCCTAGGATATGCAGCTGTGTGTATCTGTCTCTGTAATATGTATGATCATTACATATACACTCAGGGTCACTTTATTAGCTATACCTGTACATCTGTGCATTAATGCAAATATCCAATCAGCCAATCACATGGCAGTAACTCAATGCATAAAACCATGCAAACATGGTTAAGAGGTTTAGTTGTTGTTCTTCCCCATCATGTGATATAAGTAAGTGACTGTGGAATGATTGTTGGTGCCAGACAGGGTGGTTTAAGTATCTCAGAAACTGCTGGTCTCCTGGGATTTTCACACACAGCAGTCTCTAGAGTTTACAGTAAATAGTGTGAAAAACAAAATACATCTGTGAGCAACAGTTCTGTAGGAAAAACATGCCTTGTTAATGAGAGTCCAAGGAGAATGGCTAGACTGGTTCAAGGTGACAGGAAGGCAATATTAACTGAAGGAACCACACATTATAACTGTGATGCGCACAACATGTTGAGCCTTGAAGTGAATGGGTTACAGCAGCAGCAGAAGACCATATACATACATTCATTGGCCACTTTTTGAGGTACAGGAGATACCTGATAAGGGGGCCACTGAGTGTATATTAATTAGCTTTCTCTTCTAATTCTTCGAGGGGTTTGTGATAGTGACACAACCCTATTCAAATATGATACATTTCTAGCAGTGATGGGTGCAGTAAATGATCTTTAAAGCAGTGGCACTGTTCTATATGCTACTTCAAGGTGAATGCCTGAGATGTAATATACATTGTGAAAATGAGAGGCATTGATTGTGTGAATAGTCAGCGGCTTTTTGCCAGGGCTGAAGTGGCTAGCGTGAGAAGGCACAGTTTTAAGGTGCTTGGATGTAGGTACAGAGGAGATGTCATGTGTAAGTTTTTTATGCAGAGAGTGGTGAGTGAGTGGAATGGGCTGCCAGCGACAGTGGTGGAGGTGGATACGATGGGGTCTTTTAAGAGACTCCTGGATAGGTACATGGAGCTCAGAAAAAGAGAGGCCTATGAGTAACCCTCGGTAATTTCTAAAGTCAGTACATGTTCGGCACAGCTTTGTGGACCAAAAGGCCTGTATTGTGCTGTAGGTTTTCTGTGTTTTTAAAACTGTTCTCTTGACCCAAGCCTGTTTTACATTGAGCTTTTGATCATTTATTCCTTCTTAATATATTGGCTTGAATAGAAACTAAATTGATCAACATTGTCAATCCATTTGAAGCAAGTTGGCAGTAAACAAATGTATTAACTTTTTAACAGTTTTAAATGCAACCTTTCACAGAGAGGGATTGTGAATTGTTGAATAGAGCAAGCAATTCTATTTTTCAAATGTATTTAGAATGATTTTCCATTAGAAATCAAATAGGTTTTTGACCTAGATTTGAAGAGGTGATCACAAGCAAGACTATTAGTAGTAGTTGATAGAGAATTGTGTGCAGTTCTGGTCTCCTACCTACAGGAAATATATCAATAATCTTGGAAGAGTACAGAGAAAATTTGTAATGATGTTGTTAGGACTTGAGGACTGGAGTTATAGGGAAAGTTCAAGGTACATTTATGTCACCATATACTAAAGTCATAGACTCACTCATTGAAAAGTTCAGCACAGAAGCAGGCTGTTCAGTCCATCTAGTCCATGCCAAAACCATTAAACTGTCTACACGCATCGACCTGCATTGGGACTATACTATCCATACCCCTACCGTCCATTAATGTATCCAAACTTTGTTTAAACTTTGAAATCAAGCTTGCATGCATCAAAACTGCCGGCAGTTTGTTCCATGCTCTCACTACCCTCTGAGCGAAGAAGTTTCCCTTTGTAAACTTTTCACCTTTCACCCTTAAACCATGACCTCTGGTTGTAGTCCCACCCAACTTCCATGGAAAAAGCTTGCTTGCTTTTACTTTATACTCCTCATAATTTTATGTACCTCTATTAAATTTCTCCTTAATTTTCTATGTTCCAGTGAATGAAGTCCTAACCTATTCAGTCTTTCCTTATAACTCAAGTCCTTCAGATCCAGCAACATCCTTGTAAATTTTCTCAGTACTCTTTAAACCTTATTTACATCTTTCCTGTAGGTCTGTAACCCAAACTGCACAGAATACTCCAAATTAGGCCTCACCAATGTCTTATACAACTTCAACATAACATGCCCACTGATCTCCCACCTGGCACTTGCCCTTGCAAGTGGAGTTGCTCCCTACGCAACTCCCTTGTCCATTCATCCCTCCCCACTGATATCCCTTCTGGCAAGTGAAACAAGTGCTACACCTGCCCATGTACTTCCTCCCTCACTACCATTCAGGGCCCCAAACAGTCCTTTCTGATAAGGTGACATTTTACTATGTCTGGTGCTCTTGATGTGTCCTCCTGTGTATCAGTGAGACCCGATGTAGGTTGGGAGATTGCTTTGCCAAGCACCTATGCTCCATCCGCCGGAAGAAGTGGGATCTGCCAGTGGCCACCCATTTTAATTCCACTTCCTATTCCCATTCCGATATGTCTATCCATGGCCTCTACTGTTGCGATGAGGCCACACTCAGGTTGGAGGAACAACACTTTCTATTGTGTCTAGGTAGCCTCTAACCTGATGGCATGAATATCGATTTCTCGAGCTTCCGGTAATGCCCCCCCTCACCATTTCCCATCCCTTACCTGCCTATCACCTCCCTCTGATGCTCTTCCCCCTTTTCCTTCTTCCATGGCTTTCTGTCCTCCCCTATTAGATTGGCTCTTCTCTAGCCCTGTATCTCTTTCACCAATGAACTTCCCAACTCTTTACTTCACTATTCCCCCTCCCAGTTTCACCTATCATCTGTTGTTTCTCCCACTCCTCCCCACACCTTTTAAATCTATTCTTCATTTTTTTCTCACCAGTACTGCTGAAGGATCTTAGCCCAAAATTTCGACTGTACTCTTTTCCACAGGTTCCTCTAGCATTTTGTTTGTGTTGCTTGGATTTCCATCATCTGCAGATTTTCTCTTGTTTGTGATCCCTTCTCCTGTACTCAGTATTCTGATTTATGAAGGCCAATGTGCCAAAAAGTTTTCTTTATGACCCTATCTACTTGTACTTCCACGTTCAATTATATATGGACCTGTATTCCCAGATTCCTTTGTTCTACCACACTCCTCAGTGTCCTGCCATTCACTGTGTAAGGCTCAGCCTGATTGGTTCTACTGAAGTGCAAAACTTCATCTACATTAAATTCCATCTGCCATTTTTCAGCCCATTTTTTCCAGCTGATGCAGATCCCTCTGCAATCCATGATACCCTTCCTCACTGTCCACTACACTCCTAATTTTGGTGTCATCCCCAAATTTGCTGATCCAGTTAACTACATTACCATCCAGATCGTTGATATAGATGACAAACAACAACAGACGAAGTATTGATCCCTGCAGCATTCCATTAGTCACAAACCTCCGATCAGAGAGGCAAGCAATTACTACCACCCTCTTGCTTCTCCCACAAACCTGATGTCTAATCTAACTTACTACCTCATCTTGAATGTCGAGCAACAACCTTCTTGAACAACAGCCCATGTGGGACATTGTCAAACGTCTTAAGTTCATGTAGACAATGTTCACTGCCTTGCTTTCATCTATTTTCTCGGTTATTTTCTCAAAAGACTCAATAAGATTAGTTGGACATGACCTACCATGCACAAAGCTATGCTGACTATCTTTAATCAGTCCATGTCTATCCAAATACTTATATGCCTTAGAATACCTTCCAGTAACTTTCCACTACTGATGTCAGACTCACCAGCCTGTAATCTCCTGGTTTATGTTTGGAGCCTTTCTTAAACAGTGCACCAGCATTGGCTATCCTCTAATCCTCTGGTACATCGCCTGTCACTAAGGACGATTTAAATTACTCTGCTAGGGCCCCAGCAATTTCTGCATTTGCTTCCAGTAGGGTACTCTGAGATTCATTTTCCTACAGAAATACAATAGAATCAATGAAAAACTACACACAAATGAAGATTGACAACCAATACACAAGAGACAAGCTGTACAAATACAAATAATAAATAAATAACTTCAAGAACTTGAGTTGTAAAGTTCTTGAAAGTGAGTCCACAGGCTGTTGAATCAGTTCAGTATTGAGGTGAGTAAAGTTATCCACACTGAATTAAAAGGTTAGGAAGTTTGAATAGGTACAGGGATGAATGAGATTTGGAGGGATAGGTAGATGGGACTAGGCAGAACATCAGTTTGGCATGGACTACATAAGCCTGTTTCTACACTGCAGTACTCTATGACTCCAAATAAGAAAGGACTGCATTCAAAGTACAATGTTACCAATGTAAGGAAGTTGCTAAACACAGGAGTACTTAAAAACACCTGATACTTTTTGTGACATCACTGTCCTCCACCATAGTTTGTAACTTGTAATTGAGATATTGACACACTGAGGCAATGTCTCAGAATACAAGAATGTCCCTTTATAAGAGAGATGAAGAGGAATTTCTTTAGCCAGAGGGTGGTGTAAGAGGGGAGAAAGGCAAAAGAAAGGACATTATAGGCCAGTGCTTGGGAAGCCTTGGAGTCCATTATCAAAGTTAGCATAGTTTCTGTAAAGGGAAATCTTGCCTGACAAATCTGTTAGAATTCTTTGAGGAAGTAACAAGCAGGGTGGACAAAGGAGAGGCAGTGGATGTCATTTACTTGGATTTTCAGAAGGTGTTTGAAAAGGTGCCACACATGAAGCTGATTAACAAGATAAAATCCTTTGGCGTTACAGGAAATATGCTAGTATGTATAGAGGAAGGTGCCTTTTCTGGAGGGGTCAATATTGGGACCACTACTTTTCACACTGTTTGTTGATGATTTAGGTAATGGAGTTGATGGCTTTGTTGCAAAGTTTGCGGATGATAGGAAGATATGTATCATATCTAGCCAGGGCTGAAATGGTTAGCACGAGAGGGCACAGTTTTAAGGTGCTTGGAAGTAGGTACAGAGGAGTGTCAGGGGTAAGTTTTTTTACGCAGAGAGTGGTGAGTGCATGGAATAAGCTGCTGGCGACAGTGGTGGAGGCAGATATGATAGTGTCTTTTAAGAGACTCCTGGACAGGTATATGGCACTCGGAAGGATAATGGTAACCATAGGTAATTTCTCAGGTAAGGACATGTTCAGCACAGCTTGTGGGCCAAAGGACCTGTATTGTGCTGTAGGTTTTCTATGTTTCTATGATATGTGGAGGGGTATGTAGTGCTGAAGAAGCAATGCGGGTCTTAGACAAATTGGAAGAATGGGCAAAAAAGTAGCAGATAGAATGGTTTTGGGAAATATACAGTATGATGCTGCATTTTGGTAAAGGAACAATAGTGCAGACTATTATCTAAATGGGGAGAAGGTTTGAACATCAGGGGTGTAGAGACACCTAGGAGTCCTTGTGCAAGACTCTCAGAAGGTTAATTTACAGATTGAGTCTGTGGTAAAGAAGGCAAATGCAATGTTGGCATTGATTTCAAGGGGAATAGAATAAAAAAGCAAGGAGATAAAACTGAGCCTCTATAAGACACTAGTCAGGCCACACTTTGAGTACTGTCAATGCTTTTGGGCTGCATTCGCAGAAAGGATGTGTTGTCATTGGAGTCCAGGGGGGTTAATGTATGAGGAGCGTTTGGCAACTTTGGACCTGTACTCACTGGAATTTAGAAGAACACATGGTAATCTCGTTGAAACTTACCAAATGTTGAAAGGACTAGATAGAGTGGATGTGGAGAGGATGTTTCCTGTAGTTGGGCTATCTAGGACTGAAGGGCACAGTTTCAAAATTGAGGAGTGACCCTTTAAAACAGAGGTAAGGAGGAATATTTTTAGCCAGAGAGTAGTGAATCTGTGGAATACTCTGCCACAAACTGCAGTGGAGGCCAAGTTCGTGGGTATATTTAAGGGGAAAGTTGATCATTTCCTGATTGGTCAGGGCATCAAAGGATATGGTGAGAAGGCAAGTGTATGGGTTTGAGTGGGATCTGAGATCAGCCATGATGGAATGATAGAGCAAACATGATGGGCCAAATGACCTAATTCTGCTCCTATGTCTTATAGTCTAACAGGAGTAAAGAGAGATGAAGCATTCTGAGTAGAGATTTGTCTTGGTAAGATGAATAAGATGTTTGACAATCAAGATGACATTAGCTGTTTAAGTAGAGAGAGACTACATGGAATCATGCAGATTCCTTTGGGTGGGAGAGTTATTTTAGCCTCGCAGAAACTAGTTGGGAGTAGAGGCACATTGGGGAAAAAATGGGGTGAAGTACAGTTCATGACTAGTGCAACTTGACGTTTGAGTGATTAAAGGAAGTTATTCTAACCCTATAGTCATAATTGCTGCAGCTACAGTTAGGCTGTGTTAATTTAGGCTCTCAGCAGTCCAAGTATATTGGAACTGGAAAGACAGATTTCTACAGTGAGCACATTTCGAGTGCTATGATGAAGGGTATTTCAAATTCTAAAATGAACTAATTAAAAAAATACTTGTATGCAATTGCAATAAAAGTTAGGTTAATAAAACTAAAATAGAGTGAAGACTGGAAGTATAAAAATATTGAATCCCCTCCATGGTAATTAACATATTTGATAAATTCTATGAGTAATTCCAGTTAACAGCAAGATGATTAACACTTCTAAATCAAACTATGTGATTTGTGATAGTATTATGAGGATCAGAAATTGTTAATGTTTCTTTATTGGCATAATTCTGATACAATGGAATGTATGTTTTACTGATCCAAGACAGATAATGTGATATGTGGGAGTGGTGTGGAAATTTTGTGTTTGTTACCTTTATTTAACAAGAGTTGGGAAGAAACTTTTCTTCCTTGAAGAGATAAAGATAATTGGATATCTTTCGGAGCAAATATGGGTATGGGGAAGGGAGTGCAAATTGCTAAATATATATTTACTTTGCTGTGTATTATTATAAATTAAACTTTTATGTAGATTTTCATGATGATCATTTATATCTTATGGTGTTATGATCAGCCTTTAGCACTGGGTCTGGCAGTTCAAGAAGATAAGCATAGACATTAAATGCTGCCATTGCCAACAGCATCCACCTCCAGAAAAATGAACAACTAAATAAGATGACTTAATACAAAATGAACTTATGCAGCCAGGATTATGATATTGATCGGTTAATCTGTTTCTGAGATTGGAAAATATATCAGTCATGATGAATGGTGGAGAAGACTCAGTGGGCTGAATGGCCTAATTCTGCTCATGTGTGTTACGGTCTTATGGATATTTCCGTCACCTGAATAATATTAATTTCAATCACTAATGTGGGTACATTATTCACACCAAGTCGAGAAGAAATAATGTTTTCACTGCCTATTTATAGTGCAGCTGATACACGTAGCATCCAATGCATGAACTATTGTGCATTAGTGGTTAATTAGTATTCAAAATGATTATCTAAGTTTGTAAATTTTTGATATTTAAATATGTTGATGGGCATGGAGCAAAGACAGGAATGTGGAGTAGGGCCTCATATTATCCATAATCCTGTTAAATGTTGAATTAGCTTCATGAGGCTAAATGGCCAACTCCTGTTCCTGAAAGTGAAAATGGAAAAATCTAAAGATGCTCAAAATGTCAAACTGCTGGGAACACTCAACAAGCCAGGCAGTATCTGAGGAACAAGAAGCCACTTAATATTTTAGGTCAGTGATTCTTTCCAAACAATTAGGGACACATGTTTAGATGAATCACTGCAGCTAACTACAACAACACCTCCCAAACCTGCAGTTTATATTATAAAGAAGGATAAGGTCAACAGGCACTCTGGAGCACCAATACCTGCGAATACAAGAGGAATGTCATCTTTATTCAGAAGTATATTCTCCAACAGCACTTACTTCACTAGGACTATAGCAGTTCAAGAAGATCATCATGGACATTCTCTGACATTAAACCTATTGAAACTATCGACATTAAGTGCTGCCCTTCAAATAGCATCCACCTCCTGAAAACGAGTGAACAAATAAATAAGGTGACTTAACTCAAAACAAATATCTGCAGCCAGGAATATAATATTGATCAGTTAGTCTGTTTCAGAAATTGGGAGATAAATATTGGCCAAGGGAACAGAAATGTTTCCCCCTTCTAATTTATAATGGTGATGAGATATTTTGAATTATGTGTAGAGGTAGATGGGGCTTTGGTTTAATATCTCATCAAAAGATAGCCCTCCCCTAGATCTTTAGACCCAATTGCTGGATTAGAATGGGTCTACAAGAGGTAAGTGAGCTACTCAGTTCTCCTACAAACTGAGGAAATATCTTAATGGCTCTTCTTGGTTCTGGGTAGAAATGGAAAAATGGGAGAAGCATTGTGAGGTTATAGTTCTGGGCAAGATTGGTTATTTTAGTTTCATATTCCTCTGTAATTGCTATTTATTGTACTCTTTGGAGTATCCAACAATATGTTTTCAATGTGACCTCTCTAAAAATATCTTGTTTTATTTCAGAAATTTAGGTGATTTTGTTTCTACCTTCACATAGCAGGAAAAGTAAACAAATTCAAAGGAAGTAGTGTCTTACCCTTTACAAAGATTTTTCAGATTTATTTTGGTAGTTTTAAAATGGACACAATATTTATTGAAAAGTGTGCCATTGAATCATGCTAAGCACAGAGTTCTTGATCCTGGGATGCTTTCTGTTGATTCATTATTTAGCTCAGTGGCAACATGTTTCTCTATAAGTCAGAAGATTATTATTTCAAATTGCAGTTCAGTAACTGAACTGGCATTTCAGTGATAGAGACCCTCCAGAGGTGATACCATTTTGATGTGACACTAAGCTGTTGCATTTTGGGTGTTGTAAAAGATCACATGACATGGACATGTTAAAGTCCTGCTCAACCAATTAATTAACTATTCCTCTCAAAGCCAATGTTACTTTAATGGTGTTTTGGAAATTCTACAGATTTTCTGTTCAGGTTCAAGATTGTTTAATATATTTTCCAGTACAGAAGTGTAAAGGAGAATGAAATAAGTAATTGTTAGTTCAGCTCCATTGCAGCACAAAAGATACACAATAAGATAAAGAACACAATAATAATAAAAAAGAACATATTACATTTAAACACATAAGTCAGGTACAGGAGTGCCTGTAAATAAGGAGCACTACTACTACCACGTCAACTCAGGCCTAGGGAGCTGGTGTCGGGCACGATGATGGACTGCCCACTCCTCCCTCTCCCTCATCAGTGTGTTCAGTTCATCTACATTAGTTGCACCGCTATCTTCTAGGAGCATGTTGACCGTAGTCTTGGGAGGGCGCCCAGGGTTCATCCTCCCATGCTTGGGCTCCCATGTGATGACTAGGCTGGCAGGTAGCTCAGGGTGGCATAGACAGTGCCCCGCTAGTTGCAGTCTTCTTGCCCCGATTTTAGTGGTGAGCGTCGGTAGGTTGTCATAGAGCTCAACGTTCGTCATGTGCTGTTGCCAACACACGTCAAGAGCCATTCGGAGCATTCGTGTATAGCAATCATCTAGTGACTTTCGTATGGTCTTGTTGAGTGTCCACGTCTCGCATCCATACGTGAGAATGGACTCTATGACTGCTATGAAGATCCTCTTTTTGAGCCCTCTGGTCAGGTTCAACCTCCAGATTTCCTTCATGTTGTTCATAGCCCTCCATCCCAGCACTTTCCATATCTTCACGTCCTTCTCCGAACTCATCATTCTTGACCCGAGGTACTTGAAGTCTAAGACTTTCTTAATGGTATCGTTCTTTACGGTCTTGAGAGTACCTTCATCACAGTTGAACACCATGTACTCTGTCTTTTTAGCATTTAGGTGAAGTCCAATTATATTGCACTCAATTTCCACTTTTGTCAGTAGCTGCTGTGCTTCCTCCATCTGGTCAGAGAGCAGGACTATGTCATCTGCAAAACTGAGATCTGTGAGCTTAACTGGTCTGACCCTTTTGGTTTGTCCTGGTTTTATGGTAAAACCAAGCTTGTCATGATCCTTGGTAGTTTGATGTAGAGTGTAATCAAGGATGATTATAAAGATGTAGGGTGCCAGAGTGTCTCCTTGCAGCACACCAGCTAGGAGCTCGAACACTGCTGTTTCTCTGTCTGGTGATACAACTTTTGCCATGGTCTCGATGTAGCTGGACTCTATTGCTCTCAGTAGATGGTCTGGCTTTCAGGATCTTCAGCATTTTACCTCGATGAATGGAGTCAAAAGCTTTACGAAAATTGATGAAAGTAAGCATGGCTGATAGGTTGTTCTTCTTGACTTCCTCGATGATTCTATGAAGAGCAAGTATTTGCATTACTGTTGTGCACTTCTGCTGAAAACCATTCTGATTGAATCTTGCTCAGAGTCAATGGCGGTGCGAATCCTGTTCAAGATCATCCGATTGTATAGCTTTGCTAAGATGCAGGTCAAGCTGATACCGCGGTAATTATCTGTCTTCATGAGGGATCCAGACTTGGGGACAGGGATAGTTTTTGAGAGTGACCACTGTTCTGGTTTGTCGCCTTTCATCAGTGCTGTGTTACATATATCCAGCAAGATGTCATCCAGGTTGTAGTTCTTCAGGACATCTGGTGGTATCCCATCTGGTCCAGCGCTCCTTCCCTGTTTGAGTGCATATTTAGCCTTCTTCAGTTCCTCAATGGTGAATGGGCCATGTCCTCTTCTTCTTCCATATGGAGACTGACAGGAAATGACAATGTAGTGGTGGTTGGGAGTGTTGAGGGGTTGATCTGCTTTACTGCTTGGGGGGAGTAACTGTCCTGGTTATTGCATTGTCTGTATGGAATATTGTTGTAAATAATTGGCTTTCCATTACTTCATTTCTGCACTGATTACCTTTCAAAAGTTCAATGTCTACAAGGGTTTAGGACATGATGAGCTGTAAAAGTTGTTCTTCAATTCATGAACTCATTTCTTAAGTTCCTCTTACCAGCTGTAAAACTAAATTACTTTTAACTTGTTAGTAGAAGAATGGTTTTAAGGATATATAATTCACAGTTAGTCTTGAGTTACTGGCATTGCACAGGTCATTCAGAAATTTAAATGATTTATTTTAGTTATCTTTGTATTGTACTTTTTCACTATGGGTTAAATTAAATGGAGTAAATTTCATAACTGGGCCAGTTCTGGTGACGATGTGAGCTTGATGGCATGTACAGTCCTGAAAAATAATTCATCTAGAACAAGTTAGAGTGGGAGAATCTGAGGGAGGACAGAGTTGGGTGAGAGTGTTCTAACAGTTAGTTTCTCTGCCACCTGTGCTGCTCTCTAATCTCCTGGCTGGGGTGGCAGCCAACTATATTGTCCTTGACATGTCTTTGTAACTGGCCACTGGGCAAATCCACTACAATTATTTCCAGCACGACTCTTTCCTTTCCTTACTGGTGGAAAGTGCTTGGCTCAGTGCCGTTCCCCAAGGGCTTTTGCAGTCAGTCCAGACTTAGTCATGCATAAAATTATTGGCACCACTCTTCTGAGCTTCAGCATGTTGGCATCTAGTATGTTGTTACACAGTTCATGAAAGCGCAAGGGAACTTGGACTTGTTGAGTGCGCCCTAAATCTATGAAACATTCTGCATTTTCTCATTACGTTGCACTGGGATACAAAATACATACTTATGATCTTTGATTTTAATAGTATGCTGTTGCTGTCTTCAAAGGATGAAAGTAATCTGTTCTGCTGTTTGAGAATTTAAAACAACTTAGTTGTAAGCTAGATAAATTCTTAAGTCTAATGCAGTGTAATCTGTAATGTTTTCACTCATTTCAGATAAAAAATTTTGTATAGGTGATGAATGAGGCCCTCTGCTGGAATGATATACCATATGTATATTATGTTTCTTTTACTGATTATACATGTATAAAATCACCAGGTTTAGAGATAGAGTGAATGTACATGTTCTTTTCCCCAGGGAAACAGAATCAATAACTAGAGGGTATAGGATTAAGGTGATAGGGCTAAGATTTAAGAGGGACTTGAGGGGCAACGTCGTCATGCAGAAGGTGGTATGTACATGGAATAAGTTACCAGAGGAAATATTTGATACACTTAAAAAGTCATATGTTTAAGAATGTGGATAAGAGAAGTTTAAAGGTATATGGGCCAAGCATGGGTAAATGGGATTAACTTGATGGGGCACGATGGATAAAATGGGCCAAAGGACCTGTTTCTGTGCTATATGACTCTGATTCTATTTTCTCTTATTCTGTGCCAATAGGCACCCTAAGGCCAGCAGTGCACTTAATTCGCACTGACATAATGACTGTTTTACTTCTGAATATAAAACAGTGAAATATTGTCATGGGCAACGGAGTTGAGCCTGTCACACTATCAAAGTCATTACATATCATTCAGAAACTGTGTCACTCAAACTCAAGGAAACTAAACTCTCCTTCCGTCCTAGTACAGATGGAAGGTATACTGAGAAAATCAGTGTACTACGTACTGAAAGTAGGGAAGCTTCCTAATGGTACTTCATTAGCATTGCCAATACTAAACTCGTAGTTTACTTTGGGGGCATAGAAGACTGCCAGATGGTGGAATCCGGAGCAAACAAACAAGCTGCTGGAGGAACTCAGCAGGTCAGACAATGTCTGTACATGGAATGGAGAGTCAAGACCCCTCAACTTGACATAGTCCAGATGAAGTGTCTCAGCCTATGAGGTATTATGTAATTAAACCATTTTTCCCAGTATGAATCAAATTGTTCCAACTTATGATTAACAAATGCTGTTATCTTCTCCATTTTGTAAATGTCCATTGTAATTTCCATCCATGTGTTTAAAGTTGGACTCTCCTATGATAGCCATTTCCTAGTAAGAGTTTTTACCAGCCACCAACAGTATATCCATTAAATATTTATCTCTTTTCTACCATTCTTGAGGTATATACCCAAAATATATGGTCTTTCTTTCTAAGGGTATTTCACATTTAAAGATGTCTTGAAGGGCATTATGTATCCCACTCCAACAGTCTTTGATAATGCGGCATTCCCAGAAAATAAGATAATGGTTTGCATTTTGACTTCCACAATTTCTCCAGCAAACAGGGAGGTTACTATCATAATGGGATTTTTGAGAGGATGTACTAAAATATCTTATCAAGTTTTTCCATCCAAGCTTCCTCCATTTCTGTGAACTGGTACACTTCCATTAATGCCTCCATATTATTGTCCATTCTTCCTCAGATATAATTATTCCTCCTTCCTTCTCCCATTTTGTTTTAATGTATGAGGTCAAATGTATTTTAAGATTTGACAAACCCTTATACACGCTTGAAATGATTCTACTACCGTTATCTGAATTATATGCTTTTCTAAATAGCTCTATCAAACATGTACTTGCCTTGGTTACATTTTTAACGCTCTTATTAACATATTGTCGCATCTGTAAATACCGATAAAAGTCTTATTTTTCTTGTAAGTGTTTCTCTTCAAGCATTTCGAAACTGAACAATGTTCCTTCTTTCATTATATTACAAAGAACTGTTATTCCTTTTGCTGTCCAGTCCTTAAATCTAGCATCCAGTTTATTTGGTGTAAAATCCGAATCATATGCGCACCATTTATGAATTGCAATATCTCCTTCTAATTTATATTCTTTTATAATAGCTTTCCAAATTTTAAGAGTCCATTTCACCCACGGGTTATCAATAGTATTTATGTAACTTTGTAGGTTGTTATCAGCCAAAATTACCTGTATGGAGATGGAAAGTATCCCTCAACACCAGCTCCCAGCAGCATCTCTACTTTCTGCGAAGGCTGAGGAAAGTCCATCTCCCACCCCCCATCCTTATCACATTCTACAGGGGATGTATTGAGAGCATCCTGAGCAGCTGTATCACTGTCTGGTTCGGAAATTGCACCATTTTGGATCGCAAAACACTGCAGCGGATAGTGAGGTCAGCTGATAAGATCATCGAGGTCTCTCTTCCCGCTAATATGGACATTTACGCTACACACTGCATCCGCAAAGCAAACAGCATTATGAAGGACCCCACGCATCCCTCATACAAATTCTTCTCCCTCCTGCCATCTGGGAAAAGGCACCGAAGCATTTGGGCGCTCACGACCAGACTATGTAACAGTTTCTTCCCCCAAGCCAACAGACTCCTCAATACCCAGAGCCTGAACTGACATCAGCTTATTGCTCTCTACTGTGTCTATTGTCTTGTTTATTATTTATTGTAAAGCCTGCACTGTTTTGTGCACTTTATGCAGTCCTGGGTAGGTCTGTAGTCTAGTGTAGTTTTTTTCTGTGGTGCTGTCACATAGTTCAGTGTAGTTTTTGTATTGTTTCATGTAGCACCATGGTCCTGAAAAACATTGTCTCGTTTTTACTGTGTACTGTACCAGCAGTTATGGTTGAAATGATAATAAAAAGTGACTTGACTTGACTCTCCTTAGTGCTTTTCCATTGAGCGTCATATGACAAGTTGCACCAGCATATCACAGCTCTCAACTGTGCTGCAAAATAATAATCTTCTAAGAGAAGGTAGGCCCTATCCCCCCACTTTTCCTTGGCTAATTACAAAGTTTTAAGGTGAACTTTAGGCTTTTTACCTTGCCATATATGTCCTGATAACATTTTGTTCCATTCATTGAATTGATTTTGGTTAATCTCTATTGGTAGGGTCTGAAAGAGATTATAATAGTCTGGGCAGTATATTCATTTTAATGGATTCAATCCTTGAACTGAGACTAAAAAAAGGAATTAGGTTCCATCTTGTTATATCTTCCTTAATTTTTTTAATATTTAGGCGATAATTGCATTCTGATAATTTTGCAAAATCTTTTGGCATAATGATGCCCAAATATCTGAAAGATTCCATTTGCCATGCCCAGGGATATCTACTCTCAATTTCTCTTGGTGGGCTATAGTTATATGAAAGTAATTGGGTTTTATCTATGTTGATCTTATATCCTGATAATTGACCATATTGTTCAAATGATTGCATCAATTTAGGTGAAGAGTATGTTGGTTGTCCTAGATAGGTCAAAATATCATCTGCGTAACAGGCCAATTTATGCTCTGTCCCTTTAATAGTGATTCCCCTGATATCTTCATTTTGTCTGATGTATTGAGCTAATGGTTCCAGATATAATGCAAAGAGTAGTGGTGACCATGCACAGCCCTGTCTCGTGTCCCTTTCTAGGGTAAAACTATTTGATAAATATCCATTGATTTTAATCCTAGCAGTAGGATTGTCATATAGTGCCTGTATAGTTCTAGTAATTTTGTCATGTAAACTAAATCTATGTGAAACTCTTGTAAAAAAAAATCCAATTAACCGAATCAAATGCCTTTTCAGCATCCACACTTATTATCACTATTGATTTGATTTTTTTTTGTATATGATTCATAACATGAAGTGCCCTTCATATATTGTCTTGTGTCTGGGGTTGTCGTATGAAACCTGTCTGATCATTACGTATCAGTATGGGTAGAAACTCCTCTAATCGTTTGGCCATGATGGAGGTAAATAACCTATAATCTACATTAAGAACGGATATTGGTCTAAATGATCTACATTTCATTTTATTCTTGCCTTCTTTCGGTATAGCTGAGATTATTGCCTCCTTCCAGCTGGTTGGCATTTGTGCCTTTTTTAGAGTCCAGTTCAGTGTCAGGAGTAAAACAGGAATTAACTCATTTTTAAATTCTTTATACCACTCTGCCATATATCCATCTGCTCCTGATGACTTGCTTAATTTAAGCCTACTAATTGCAGTTTTTAATTCAGCTTCAGTTTTGTATTGATTTTCAAAGCTTTTAATAATGCATTTTTTAAACCAAACAGGACGATGAGGAGGAACTGAATACTGCTGCTGTATTTTTCATTGGAACTGCTGCAAGTTTGTATCAGGTGGGTTCTTGGTTGATAAGTAGCTTTTGAGGAAGTATTTTTGCTGGTTAGAAATAATCTGATATGTGTAAACTTCTTGTTCTTTAATTTCATAATTTCTTGAGAATTCCCTCAGATTGTTTTCTTGAATTACATTTCTTAAGGTTTTTCATGCACATACCTGTCATGGAGATGCATCCTATTTTATTAGCTTCAATACTTGGATGCCACTTGTCAAGGAAATAGTGCCAAGGAAGCCTAGTGGTTAGCACAACACTGTTATAGCTTGGGGTGTCAGAGTTCAGAGTTCAATTCCACATCATCTGTAGGGAGTCTGTAAGCCATCCTTTGGTTTTCTCTAAGTGCTCACGATTTAGCTGTGATTTAATTGGTAGATGCGGGGCAGCATGGCTCCAAGGGCCAGAAGGCTCTATTCCATGGTGTATCTCAATAAATAAATAGAAAGATAGGTAGAAACATTGATAGAGAGCAGACCCTGCAATAGATCAGCGCCATAGTTTCTTACAGAGTTTGTTGCATCTTTCTCCTTTTGATTGTTCCACGTATAGCCAACTCACTACTTAGATTGCTAACTATATCACAGATTTGCATATACAGTAATGGTTATCATTGTTAATCCAGTATCCGCAGCAGTGTACATTTATAAAAGAACTTTAATGTAATAGAATGTTGTAAGATGTTTCATAGTACAAAGTATTATAGCATATAGCATGGTATTAAACCTACCAATGACACCAATCCATGTGATGATATGGTAGTTGTTTCTTAAAGGGCATCAGCAATGCAGAGGTATAGGTAAGATAAATACTTTGGGCATAGGCAGCTGAATGCATGGCTGCCAGTGGTGGAGTGATTAAAATCAGGAATACACAAGAGGTCATCATTGGAGGGGTGCTGTCATTTCAGAGAGTTCTATGTGCTAGGGAGATGATAAGACTGAGGCAGATAACAAAGGAATGAAATGTTTGAACAGCTTGCCAAACCAGGTGCCACTATAGGTCATTGAGCTGAAATGTAATAGATGAATAAGACTGAGTGAGTTGGAAAGCAGACATCAGAGTTTTGGATCACAAGTTTATGCAAAGAAGAAATGTTTAACTGAAATTAAAACTTGACTGCTTCTTAATGAGTGCCCTTAGCTAGCAGCCTTTTATCTGGGGCACCATATTTTAGATGACTACAAAGTCAGGGCCTTGTCTTTCATTTAAGTTGGATTTTAAATGTACCACAACATTATTCAAAAAAGGAAAGAAATTCGTCCAGTTATACCTCATAGACACTACCAAACACAGTGAGGGTTTCTAACCGGCATTATTAGTGTACAAGTTAGTTGATGCTTTTGCTTACAATACAGGGATTGAAAGTTGCTTAGCAGTTTTAAACAGGATTGTGCAAATCAGTTGAGTTTCACATTAAGCATATATTGATAACCTATTGAATATTGAAAGGTCTAGATAGAGTGGACATGGAAAGGGTGTTTCCTATAGTGGGGGAGTCTAGGACCAGAGGGAAAAGCCTCAGAATACAAGGACTTCTCTTTAGAACAGAGATGAGCCAGAAGATGGTGAACCTGGACTTCTTTGCACAGTCAGCTGTGGAAGCCAATTCATTGACTATATTCAAAAAAAGGGTTGATAGGATTTTCATTAGTAAGGGTATCAAACATTATGGGGAGAAGGCAGGAGAATGAGTTTGAGAGGGATAATGAGCATGCTCTTTTCTTGCTGCTACTATCAGGAAGAAGATGCAAGGATCTCAGGATCACCAGGTTCAGGGAAAGTTATTACACCCCAACCATCAGGCTCTTGAACCACTGGGGATAATGTCACTCACTCCATCACTAAATTGTTCCCACAACCTATAAGACCATAATATATAGGAGCACAATTAGACCATTCAGCCCATCAAGTCTTCTCCACCATTCCATTATGGCTGATTCCAGATCCCACTCAACCCTGTACACCTGCCTTCTCACCTTAACCCTGACCAATCAAGAAAATATCAATTTTCACTTTAAATAATACCCCTGGTCTTGGCCTCCACCGCAGTTTGTGGCAAACATTCCTCAGATTCACTACTCTCTGGCTAAAAAAAATTCCTCCTTACCTCTGTTCTAAAGGGTTTCCCCTCAATTTTGAGGATGTGCCCTCTAGTTCTGGAAATCCCCGCCATAGAAAACATCCTCTCCACATACACCTGATCTAGTCCTTTCAACATTCAATAGGTTTCAATGAGATAACCCCACATTCTTCTAAATTCCAGTGAGTACAGGCCAAAAGCTGCCAAATGCTTCTCATATGTTAACCCATTATTACTCCTTATTACCCCTTATTATTATTCATGGTTTTATATTGCTATATTTCTACACTATTCTTGGTTGGTGCAACTGTAACAAAACCCAATTTCCCTCAAGATCAATAAAATATGTCTGTCTGTCTTCATTCCTGGAATCATCCTCATGCACCTCCTCAGGACTCCCTCCAAGGACAACACATCCTTGCTGAGATATGGGGCCTAAAACCAAGTACAGCCTGTCTAGTGTCTGATAAAGCCTCAACATTATTTCCTTGTTTTTATATTCTATTCCATGTAACATTTAATTTGCCTTCTTTACCACAGACTCAACCTGTAAATAAACCTTCTGGGACTCTTGCACAAGGACTCCTAAGTCCCTTTGCACCTCTATCGTTTGAATATTCTCCCCATTTAGGTAATAGTCTGCACGTTTCTTCCTTTTACCAAAATGCATTATCATACACTTCCCAATACTATTCCATCTGCCTCTTTTTTGCCATTCTTCCAATTTAAGTTCTGCTGCAATCGCATTGCTTCTTCAGCATTACCTACCCCTCCCCTGACCTTTGTATCAACTGCAAACTTTGCCACAAAGCCATCAATTCCATTATCTAAATCATTATCTAAATGTGAAAAGTAGAGGTCCCGATACTGATCCCCGAGGATCACCACGAGCCACTGGTAGCCAAACAGGAAAGGACTCCTTTATTCCGCTGCCTCTTGCCTGTCAGCCATTCCTCCCTTCTTAAAGAATGGAGTGGCATTTGCAATTTTCTATTCCTCTGGAACCATGCCAGAATCAAGTGATTCTTGAAAGATCATAACCAGTGCACCTACTGTCTCTCAGCAACCTCTCTCAGAACTCTGGGATGTAGACGGTCTGGTCCAGGTGACTTATCCACCTTAAGACCTTTGAGTTTGCCTGACACTTTTCCGTTTGGAATAACAATGATTCACTACTGCTCCCTGATACTCGTGGATCTATGGCACACTGTTAGTGTCTTCCACAGTGAAGACTGATGCAAAGTGCTTATTGAGTTCATTTGCCATTTCTTTGTTCCCCCACTTTACCTTGCAAGCATCATTTTCCAATGGTCTAATATCAACTCTCACCTCTTTTACTCTTTATATGACTGAAAAAAACTTCTAGTATCCTAGTTCATATTATTGACTAGTTTGCCTTGATATTTCATCTTTTCCCTTCTTATGGCCTTTTTAGTTACCTTTTGTTAGATTTTAAAAACTTCCCAATCATATGACTTCCCACTTGCTTTTGCTAGATTATATGCCCTTTCCATAATTTTTATGCTGTCCTTAACTTACCCTGTCAGCCAAGGTTGGCTAACCCTGCCATTTGAGAACTACTTCTTCTGTGGGATATGTGTATCCTGCGCCTTGTGTACTATTCCCAGAAACTTCTGCCATCATCTATGCCAGTATCCTACTCTAATTCACCTGGGCAAGCTCCAATCTCATGCCTCTGTAATTCCCTTTATTCCATTGCAACACTGATACATATGACTTGTGCTTCTCCCTTTCAAATTGCAGTATGGATTCAATCATATTATGATCATTACCTCCTAAGGGTTCCTTTACATTAAGCTGACTAATAAAATCTGGGTTATTACTCAACACCCAGTCTAAGGTAACCTTTCCCTGAGTAGACTCAAGCACAAGCTGCTCTAAAAGCCATCTCATAGGCATTCAACAAATTCCCTCTTATGATCGGACACCAACCTGATTTACCAGATCCCCTTGCATATTGAAGTCCTCCATTACATTTGTGTCAATCCCTTTATTACATGCCTTTTCCAGTTCCCTTTGCAATCTCAACCCTAAATCTTGGTTACTATTTGGAGGCCTTACTGTATATATGATTTTCATAATGATTTTCATAACTTGCAATTTCTTAACTCCGCCCACAAAGATTCAACGTTCTCTGACCCTATGTCACCTCTTTCTAAAGATGTAATTCCATCTCTTACCAACAGAGCCACACCACCTATGCCTTCCTACCTGTCCTTTCAATACAAAGTATATCCTTTGATATTAAGCTCCCAACTATGATCTTCATTCAGCCACAACTCAGTGAATGTCACAATGTCATATCAACCAATCTCTAGTTTTGCCATAAGTTTATCCACCTTATAGGATAGGGCCTCCGCCCCCTCCTTCTTCAGTCCTGACAAAAGGGTCTCGGCCCGAAACGTCGACTGCTCATTTCAACGGATGCTGCCCAACCTGCTGAGTTCATCCAGCTTTTATACGTGTTGATTATTCTGAATACTATGTGCATTTAAATACAGCACCTTCAGTTCTGCATTCTTTGCACTTTTGAATTTTTGCCTCTGTGGTACAATTTAAATGCACTCTCTGCATTTGTACCCAATCATTGGCTTGTCCTTCCGTACATTCATATTATACCCATGATCAACTTGTAACCCTGCTGGCTCATTCTCAACTCCTTCTTACTGGTTCCCATTGTTGGCCATGGTGGATTTAAAATATAGAAGTAAAAGGTAAGCTTGAATGAGTTAAGAACAGTGGAAGCAGACAGTTCTTTGTTCCTGCTACGTGCTTGGAGATGGAGGCTGCCATTTTATGGAACTGTTTGCACCCTCCATTTTGTAAGATGAAATTGCTTTGCTTTCAGTGTTTTAAAGAAGACACAATGATGCTTCAGGTAATTTGCAAGACTAGCGATCATTTCCAAATAAGAAGTTATTTGTGAGGTGTTCTTTGATATAACAAAACATGCAGGTTTATGAATGTTTGGGTTGGTGCCTGTTCTAGAGTGATTCGAGCTGGTTACTGAAGAGAATGAAGACCCATATATTATTGACTGTCACTTGATGGAAAGAGGGCAATAAATGGATGCTGGCCTGGAGCAGAATCAATAAAAAGGTATTAAGGGTCAATCAGACAATGACACTGGAATGCAATATTTGAATTGGTAAGGAACAAGTATAAAAGTGATGGAGTGTGCTATCAGCAATAACTGGAGAATCACCATCGCGAGGGAAAACCCCCATGCCGGAGGCTGAGAGAAGAAATGATCAATTGTCTGGCCAACAGAGAGCCCCTGTTTTGGTGTTATAAATTGGGCAAGTGAGTATTGGCACAGAGGGAACAGTAGAATTCACATTCTAAGCTGTTGGCCCATAGTTATGTTGTTGTTTGTGCAGAGACAATAAAGTGCAAGTTTCAATTAATTGTGAATTGCGTAGTGAGTTTCCCGATTAATTGTGAATTGCGTAGTGAGTCTCCTAACCTAGTTGCGTTAGGTCAATACCATCCTTCTGCCATGTTAATTTAAACCACTCCCAGCAGCTGTAGTAAATCTCCTCGCAAGGATATTGGTCCCCCTCAGATTCAAGTGCAACCTGTTCCAGTTGTACAGGTCACACCTGCCCCGGAAGAGGTCCCAATGATCCAGAAATCTGAATCTCTGCACCCTACTCCAATTCTTCAGCCACACATTTAACTGCCATCTTATTCTATTTCTACCCTCACTGTTGCGTAGCACAGGCAGCAATCTCAAGATTATCACCCTTGAAGTCCTGCTTCTCAAGTTCCTTCCTAGCATCCTGTAATCAAATTATCAGGACTTCCTCTCTTTTTTTTACCTATATGTCATTTGTGCAATAGGTACCACAACTTCTGGCTGCTCCCCCTCCCTTTTCAGGATATTATGAATGCATTCAGAAACATTGCGTCCCTGGCACCTGGGAGGCCAACTACCATCCATACTTCTTTATTGCGTCTACGGACTTGCCTATCTGTCTCCCTGACTATAGAGTCCCCTAATGCTGTTGCCATCCACTTCAGTTACCTACCCTTCTGAGCCAAAGGGCCAGAATCAATGCCAGAGGCATGGCTGCTGCACTTCCCCAGTCAGGTCTCCCACCCCCAAAAGTATTCAAAATGAGTACTTGTTGAGGGGGTGGGCCACAGGGTTATGCATTCCAGTATCTGACATTTGCCCTTCCATCTCACAGTCACACAGTTATCTGTCTCCTGTAGCCTTGGGGTGACTACTTCCCTGTAGCTCCTGTCTGTCTGTCATCTCCTCTTTTCCCCTAACAAGCTTAAGGTCATTGAGCTGCAGCTTCAGTTCCCTAACACGGTTTCTAAGGAGCCACATCTCAATGTACCCAGTGCAAATGTGGCTGTTGGGGAGGCTGGAACTCCCCTAGATATCCCACATCTGACACCAAGAAGAGACCACTAGCCCTGCAGACATACCCTCATTCTTTCAAGAGTTAAATTTAAAAAAAAACTTATCTACTTGCTCGCTGAAGCCTGTTTAGCCAAAGCCTTGACAATGACTACTCCTCTCTTTTATGAAGACTGGGTTTTTCAAGCTCTGCTCTGGATCTGCATGGGAACACCTCTATTGTGTCTATGCTGCTGTCCACTCAAAGACTGCAACTGAAAACTGGCTGCTTTTTCAAGCTCTGTTCCAGACCTATGCAGGAAAGCTTCTACTGCATCTGTGCTGCCATCCAATCAACTTTAAAGAATTCTTCATGTTCTTGATATTTATTATTTATTATTTCTTATTCTTTCCTTTTTCCATTTTGCATTTGCACAACTTGTCTTTTGCACATTGATTGTTTGTTCATCTTGTTGGGTGCAGTCCTTCACTGAATCTGTTATGTTTCTTGGATTTACTGAGTATACCCACAAGAAAATGAAAGTCAGGATTGTATATGGTGACATCTACTGTGATAATAAATTTACTTGAACTGTGACTCAAATCAGCCATGATTTCACCCCATATGTGAGTGACATTAAAGCTGATTCTGATGAAATGATGGAACAGATGGCCAAATGACCTAATTCTGCTCCTGTATCTTAGAATATACAGTTTACAGCAGTATGCTGGAATGTATGGACGATTTCCAAATGCTGAGAGAAGAATTATAGTACATGGTAAATTGGGATTTTTGTCTGAAAGATATATCTGGGAAGTGGGAATAAAGCCACACAGGTTTAGTGGAATAACAGATTTACTTTGGTTTTCTAACCTCAAGCAGTGATTGAAAAGCTTGACAGGAAGAATTGGGTGATCCATTATAGCTTCTAACTATTCAGTCTTCCTTGCAACTATCTATTTTATAACTAGCTAGCTTCTAACTATTTTATCTTCCTTGCAACTACAGTTCGTAATTCTATTACATCACTGATTGTAATCTCTTATACTTATGGGTTGAGGGAGTTTCTTGGCACATCAATAGCAAATAATTCTCTGCTGAACTTCATGAATCTTGCTCTTGCCGGCTAAATTGTACTGCATTCTTTGCTGCTGGAATTAACATTTACAAAATGCTCTTCATTTTTGTACTGTCTCCCAGAGTCCTTACAAACCCATGAATTTCCCTTGCAGTGGCGAGTAAGCTTATAGCTAGTTTACTCAGATTTTTTTTCTTTCATTGACCAAACTGACTTCACCCATTGTGTCTATACCAACCAAGTTCAAGTTCATTGTCATTCAGCCATGTACTTGTATACTTCCATGTACATGGCCTATCAGCGCTGTGAACAGAGCTTCACCAAGAGGGATTTCTTGCAGGTCAGCAGCGGTTATTTAAAAAGGGAGCTTCGCGAGCATTTGTCCATTGTACGTGGCCTATCACAGCGGCTATAACTGGAGTACCAGTCGTGAGTTAGATAGCAGGGAAGGTTCAGGCATAAAAGGGAGACACTGCCTAGCGGAGCAGTCATCGACAGAGTGATCTGAGGCAGAGTGGTAGGGGTTTGGCTCATTTGGTCTTCGGCGATAATGAGTTGAGGCAAGGTAAGTTTCCTGTGAGGGATTGAAACTGGAAATATGTCTATGAGGCCAGTGTTCTGTACTGGGGGTCAGACGTGGGAAGTCTGGGAGACTCCCAGCCTCCCGGATGGGAACATCTGCACCAGGTGTGTTGAGCTGCCGCACCAGAGATGTTGCTCCATGACCTTCGTCTGGTCAGGGAGAGTAAGGAGGTGATAGAGAGGAGTTACAGGCAAGTAGTCACACTGGGGCCTTCGGAAACAGTTAAGTGGGTAACAATCAGGAGAGGGAAGGGCAAGAGTCAGATACTAGAGAGTACCCCTGTGGCTGTCCCACTGAACAAATAAGTACTCCTGTTTGAGTACTATTGGGAGGGATGGCCTACCTGGGGGACGCAACAGTGGCTGCACCTCTGGCACAGAAGGGTAGGTAAAGGAAGAAGGCAGCAGTAATAGGGGACTCTATAACTAGGAGGTCAGACAGGCAATTCTGTAGATGCAGGAAAGAAACAAGGATGGTAGTTTGCCTCTCAAGTGCCAGGATCCAGGATGTTTCAGATCACGTCCATGATATCCTTAAGTGGGAAAGTACACAACCAGAGATCATAATTTATATTAATACCAACGACATAGGTAGGAAAAGGGAGGTCCTGAAAACAGACTACAGGGATTTAGGAAGGAAGTTGAGAAGCAGGACCTCAAAGGTAGTAATCTCGGGATTACTGCCTGTGCCACATGACAGTGAGAATAGGAATAGAATGAGGTGGAGGATAAATGCGTGGCTGAGGGTTTGGAGTAGGGGGCAGAGACTCAGATTTCTGGATCATTGGGACCTCTTTTGGGGCAGGAGTGACCTGTACAAAAAGGATGGGTTTCACTTGAATTCAAGGGGGACCAACAACCTGGTAGGGAAGTTTGCTAAGGCTATTGGAGAGAGTTTAAAGTAGAATTGCTGGGGGGGGGGGGGTAAGAACCAAACTGAAGAGACAGAGGCAGGGGGCAGTTGGCTCACAAATAGAAAAAGCTTGGAGACTGTGCAAAAGGGAGGATAGGCAGATGATAGAGAAGGGATGCGCTCAGACTGATGGTTTGAGATGCAAGAAGCATCATGAACAAAGCAGATTAGTACTTGGAGCTATGATGTTGTGGCCATTACAGAGACTTGGATGGCTCAGGGGCAGGAATGGGTAACTCAGAGTGCCAGGCTTTAAATGTTTCACAAAGGACAGGGAGGGAGGCAAAAGAGGTGGGGGCATGGCACTGTTGATCAGAGATAATGTCATGGCTATGCAGTCCAGTGTAGGTCTGTAGTCTAGTGTAGCTTTCTCTGTGTATTTTTTTATTACGTAGTTCAGTCTAGTTTTTTGTACTGTGTCATGTAACACCATGGTCCTGAAAAACGTTGTCTAATTTTTACCACTGTACCAGCAGTTATGGTCGAAATGACAATAAAAGTTGACTTGGCTTGACTTGGCAGCAGAAAAAGAGAAAGTCATGGAGGGATTGTCTACTGAGTTTCTGTGGGTGGAAGTTAGAAACAGGACGGGGTCAATAACTACTGGGTGTTTTTTTATAGACCACCCAATAGTAACAGGGACATCGAGGAGCAGATAAGGAGACAGATTCTGGAAAGGTGTAATAATAACAGGGTTGTCTTGGTGGGAGATTTTAATTTCCCAAATATTGATTGGTATCTCCCTAGAGCAAGGGGTTTAGACGGGGTGGAGTTTGTAGGTGTGTTCAGGAAGGTTTCCTGACACAATATGTAGATAAGCCTACAACAGGGAGGCTCTACTTGTTCTGATATTGGGAAATGAGCCTGGTCCGGTGTCAGGTCTCTCAGTGGGAGAGCGTTTTGGAGATAGTGATCACAATTCTATCTCCTTTACTATAGCATAGGAGAAGGATAGGAACAGACAAGTTAGGAAAGTGTTTAATTGGAGTAAGGGGAAATATGAATCTATCAGACAACAACTTGAAGGCATAAATTGGGAACAGATATTCTCAGAAAAATGTACGGCAGAAATGTGGCAAATGTTCAGCGGATATTTGTGTGGCATTCTGCATAGCTACATTGCAATGAGACAGGGAAAGGATGGTCGGGTACAGGAAACATGGTGTACAAAGGCTGTTGAAAATCTAGTCAAGAAGAAAAGAAAAGCTTATGAAAGGTTCAAAAAACTTGGTAATGATAGAGATCTAGAAGATTATAAGGCTCCACACACAAAATGCTGGTGGAATGCAGCAGGCCAGGCAGCATCTCTAGGGAGGAGCGCTGTTGACGTCTTGGCCGGAAACGTCGACTGCACTCCTCCCTATAGATGCTGCCTGGTCTGCTGCGTTCCACCAGCATTTTGAGTGTGTTGCTTGAATTTCCAGCATCTGCAGATTTCCTCGTGTTCGCAGATTATAAGGCTAGCAGGAAGAAGCTGAAGAATGAAATTAGGAGAGCCAGAAGGGGCAATGAGGGGCACAACATTGTGGGCTGAAGGACCTGTATTGTGCTGTGGGTTTTCTATATTTCTATGAAACTTCGTTCTTCCAGACCAAAATGTGGAATACAGTACATAAAACTCACACATGACCATAAAGAAATATTACAACAAATAAATTAACAATTAATAAAATAAGTGCAAGAAGATTGACATTTAGCATAAGATACATCACCAACATAAGTTAAAAAGTAAACATAATCCTACTGGTACTTCGTATGATGAGACCTGAGTGGTGGCAGGGAGTTCAGTAGTCTCACAGCTTGGGGGAGGTAGCTGTTTCCCATCCTAACAATCCTTGTCCTAATGCTTCAGTACCTCCTGCCTGATGATAAGGTGGGGGGGGGGGGTGTCAAAGAGATAGTTAGATAGATAAGAGGGATCCTTGACAATGCTAAGAGGCCTGTGTACACAGCATTCCTGATATATATATCCCTGCTGAGTGGAAGAAATATCCTGATGATCCTATCAGAATATAAGGAGACCAAATATTCTGGAACTTAGCTTAATATTTGTCAATTTAGTTGTGGTAATATTACTATGTGTTGCGTGTGGTGCCACATTAACATAGCAATTGGCATGCCGCTATTACAGCTCAGGCATTTCAGAGATTGGAGTTCAATTCAGATATCCTCTGTAAGAAGTTTATATGTCCTTCCAATGAGCACACGAGTTTCCTCCAGCTGCTCCAGTTTCCTCCCAGTCCAAAGATGTACCAGTAAGTAAGTAAGTTAATTGGTCATTGTAAGTTGTCCTGTGATTGGGCAATTGGTTAAATTGGTGGGTTCCTGAGCAGTGCAGCTTGTTGAGTTTGCAATACAGCATAATAAAAAACTGTAAATTACAAGTATATATATTTGAAAAGGTAAAATAAATACGTAAAGAGGAAAAAAGTAGTGAGGTAGTGTTCAATGTCCATTCAGAAATTGGATGGCAAAGGGGAAGAAGCTATTCCTGAATCATTGAGTGTGTGCCTTCAGGCTCCTGTGCTTCCTTCCTGAAGGTATGGGTGATGGGGGGTCCTTAATGATGGATGCTGCCTTTTTGAGGCATTTCTCCTTGAAAATGTGGGGAGGCTAGTGTCATGATGAAGCTGACTGAGTTCATAACTTTCTGCAACTTATTTCAATCCTGTGCAGTGCCCCCCCCCCAACCAGACAGCAGTGTAGCCAGTTAGAATGCCCTCCGTGGTGCAAGTGTCTTTAGTGACATATCAAATCTCCTCACACTCCTAATGAAATATAGCCACTTTTGTGCCTTCTTTGTAACTCCAATGATATGCTGGGCCCAGGATGGATTATCAGAGATGTTAACACTCAGGAACTTGAAATTGCTCACCCTTTCCACTGCTAATCCACTACAATAAAACAGAAGTTGATAGGCTCGTGATTAGTAAGGGTGTCAAAGGTTACAGGGAGAAGGCAGGAGAATGAGATTGAGAGGAATAATAAATCTGCCATGATGCAGTGCCGAGCAGACTCGATGAGCGAATGGCTTAATTCTCTTCCTATGTCTTATACTCATGGAATGTTCCAACTTTTATACTGGACACCTATGTGCTAAAGTTCTCAATACCATTCCCAATGCTCTTTTGAAGTATTTTAACATTTTCTTTTAATGGTCCTGGCCAGGGTTTCCTCTGAGTTAGTTTAGATACTGTATTTTTCAAATAAATTTTGAGGACATCCTTAGAACTTTTCCTCTGCCTGTCTGGTCATTTTGTGTCATGACAAACTGGGAATGATGTGTTAACCCTGCCAGAGGAACCTAGCTCATGAACAATGTGTGCTATGCTGCAGATGTTCTATGACTCAGTGGTGGCCGACATTTTATTCTATGATGGGGCAGGAGGGTGAGAACTATCTTTATTTACTTGGGGTCTCAATCCTGGGACTGTTGGTATGACAGAATGCAGATGTTGCCCCTCTTCCTTCCAGTGGATTTGGAGGACATTGCAGAGACAACATTGGAGGTATCTCTGAAATGTATTGAGATACCTGATGTGAATAATGCAAGACAGAATAATTCCGAATTGACTGCAGTCAGATTGTGCATTTCTAGCTGGAGTTCCTTAGAACAGACACTCAGTGGCCACTTTATTAGGTACAGGAGTAGAAGCTGGTGTTGCCTTCTGCTGATGCTTCTCATCCACTTCAACATTAGACATGTTGTGCATTCAGAGATGCTCTTCTGTTGTAACACATGGTAATTTGAGTTGCTGTAGTCTTCTTGTCAACTTGAACTAATCTGGCCATTCTCCTCTGACCAGGCGTTTAATGCATTGATGTGTTGCCACATGATTTTAGAGAGGCCCTCTCTTGGTCAGGGTCAACCATAGATGTTGCATCACAGCTGGCTATGTTATACGCAGGTCAGGGCAGTATGATATGGAGAGCAAACTATTGCCCATGCAGCAGGCTCCCCCTCTCCATGTAACTGATGAATCCAAAGGAACAGCAAAGACCGATACAATTTGGCACCTGCGGCGTCACAGCAATTGCCAGTCAGCATTGTACTCAATGTAGGACTGCCTTCAGGACTCCGGCTCCAGGTTTTTCCTTGGCGTTTATTCCTGAAACCTTCCCCATGAGTGGGTATAGCCGCAGTGTAGCGGAGGTTTGAGGTGATAGTTTTCCTTCTCCTGAATGAGCTGTCAGTATGACTGACGTGCCCCATCTGCCCAAAGTGACTCATTTTAAGGCACCAGTAGCCCACCTTTGCCCCTTCTGTCAGTAGATGCTGTTCCACTGGGCTTAGTACCTAAGCCTCACATGAAGACTAGCAGGTGGACTTGGTTGTCAGAGGCCACTTGAGACACATGCCATTCGTAGCACTTAATAGGTAGCAGGAGCTTATTCCCACTACCCTTACCCCCCACCACCACCCCCCAGCCTATGAGGTTTATGATCTGTCTCAGGGGTCAAGAGGCTTAGGACAGAAGACTGGTGGACAACTTCGTTGAGTGGTGTGGGTTGAATCACCTGCAGCTCAACATCACTAAGACAAAGGAGTTGGTGGTGGCCTTCAGGAAGGTGAAAATACCTTGCATTCCCATCCATCAAGGAAGCAAATGTGGAAGTTGTCCGAGACTACAAGTTCCTGGGAACTGAGCTGGCCAATAAACTAAACTGGAACAAAATAGAGGCTCTGTACAAGAAGGGACAGAGCCAACTGTACTTGCTGAGGAGGCTCCAGTCATTCAACATCTGCAGTACTATGCTACAGATGTTCTACAACTCAGCATTGGCCAGCATTTTATTCTATGCTGAGGCAGCAGGGTGAGAGCAGCTGATGCCAAGAAGATCAATAAGCTCGTCAGGAAGACTGTTTCTGTTCTGGGGGCTGAACTGGATTTCCTGTCTGAGAGGAGGATGCTGCAGAAGCTATGGAGCATTATAACCATTATTACAGCACGGCCCTTCTAGTCCGTGCCGAACGCTTACTCTCACCTAGTCCCACTGACCCACACTCAGCCCATAACCCTCCATTCCTTTCCTGTCCATATACCTATCCAATTTTACTTTAAATGACAATACCGAACCTGCCTCTACCACTTCTACTGGAAGCTCATTCCACACAGCTACCACTCTCTGAGTAAAGAAATTCCCCTCGTGTACCCTTAAACTTTTGCCCCCTCTCAACTCATGTCCTCTTGTTTGAATCTTCCCTACTCTCAATGGAAAAAGCATATCTACATCAACTCTATCTATCCCCCTCATAATTTTAAATACCTCTATCAAGTCCCCCCTCAACCTTCTACACTCCAAAGAATAAAGACCTAACTTGTTCAATCTTTCCCTGTAACTTAGGTGCTGAAACCCAGGTAACATTCTAGTAAATCTTCTCTGTACTCTCTCTATTTTGTTGACATCTTTCCTATAATTCGGTGACCAGATCTGTACACAATACTCCAAATTTAGCCTTACCAATGCTTTGTACAATTTTAACATTACATTCCAACTCCTATACTCAATGCTCTGATTTATAAAGGCCAGCACACCAAAAGCTTTCTTCACCACCCTATCCACATGAGATTCCACCTTCAGGGAACTATGCACCATTATTCCTAGATCACTCTGTTCTACTTCATTCTTCAATGCCCTACCATTTACCATGTATGTCCTATTTGGATTATTCCTACCAAAATGTAGAACCTCACACTTATCAGCATTAAACTCCATCTGCCATCGTTCAGCCCACTCTTCTAGCTGGCCTAAATCTCTCTGCAAACTTTGAAAACCTACGTCATTATCCACACCTACCTTAGTATCATTTCCTCTCACCCCCTCCATGGCATACTGGGCAAACAGAGGAGCGCCTTTAATAACAGACTTATTCCACCGAGGTTCACCACCAAACGCCACAGGAGATCCTTTCTCCCAGTGGCTATAAGATTTTTACAATTCCACCTCCCTAAGTATACAAGTATATGGTTTAAAATTACATCTGTATTTTGCACTGTAGCCCATATCATCTGAGCTGACCGTGTTGTCCATCTACATTGATCCCATATGCCCACAGTAGGTTTGTATCTTTCTACTCCTGTCCAAGTACATGGTGCATATGCCTACTTATTACTTCCTTTAGCAACTTCTTCTTCCCACCCTCTGCATAAATAACATTAAATTTCTTTTTACATTCATAATGAGATACTTATTTAAAATTTCTCTCCATCACCTTACATCTATGCCCTTTAGTTTTAGACACCCAAAGAAAAAGACTGATAACCACCCTAACTCTAGGGGCTGACACTCTAAGCTTTGTCATGACAAGGAATTACAAGGCCTCGAAATCTTCCTGAGAAATCCATACTTCTCATAATTTTATAAATCTCTTATAAGATCAACTCTCAGCCTCTTATATTGAGAATAAACCCAGTCCATCCAATTTCTCCTCAATACTAAAGCCCTCCATTCCAGGCAACCTCCTCATAAAGGTCTTGTGCACTTTTCCCAATGCTGCCACATCCTGAGAACTTCTCAAAGGACTCAACATGGGGATATAGGTAGGATGGTTTCCCCTAGCTAAGGAATTTAAAGTAAGGGAATTTGGAGCCAGGTTGTTTCATCTCTTTACTCAAAGGATGGTGAATTAATGGAGTTCTTTTTCCTAGGGTAGAAATGACTGATACAAGTGGGCATAATTTTAAGGTGATTGGAGGAAAATATAGGGGAGATATCAAAGGTAAGTTCTTTATGAAGCAAGTGGTGGGTGCTTGGAATGCCCAGCCAGGGATGTGTGTAGAAGCAGATATATTAGGAGCATTTAAGGATCCATGATTGATAGGGAAATAGAGAGCTGTGTAGGAGAGAAGGGTAAGTTAAAAGGTTGGCACAACGTTGTGGGCTGAAGGGCCTGTAATATTTTATTTGGAAAGAGAAATCCAGGATAAGAGGTGAAAGTAGGGATATAGCGATACGGCATGAAAATAGTATTGAAATTGAATATCAGACATTGTCTTAATGAGAAGCCTCGCAGGCTCCAAGAGCTGAATGGTCTGCTCCAGCTTCATTGTTTACCTTCACTGAGAATTGTTTCCCCAAGCTATGAGATTCACAATCTTACCATGAACCTTTCTTGTTAGAGGACAGTGTTATTGTATAGCAGATGCAACTTGCTAAAAGCCTTTAGTTTTGCTAATGAATGATGTTTGGCCAGTTAGTGTACATTGATGATGACTTGGAGCTCAGTCTCAAAATAAACACAAAGCATAATTTGGTTATCAGCAGTACGATTATTGATGTTGTGATTTGACTCACTAAAACTTCATTTGGACATTCTGTAGAAAATAACCCAGTCTATCCCATGTTTTTTGAAAATTAAAAATCCTCAATCTTGCAGTATATCCTCTTATGCCTGTTTGTATGTATCTCTAATGCCTGGGATAAATAATTAACAATTTTGGCTGCTTGTATTCTATGCTGCTAAACTGTGAGGAGCGAGAGAGAGCATAGGTTGTATCTTGACTAAGCTATCACCAAAAGCATTTATGCGGGATGTGCTTAAGATGTCCAAGGGATTTAGAGGAACAAATTTGTAAAGAGATTACAGACTGTTGCAACAAATATAAGGTTGTTATGGTAGTTAATTTTAACTTTCCACATATTGACTGGAAATCCCATACTGTAAAAGAACTAGATGGGATAGAGTTTGTCAGATATTTTCAGGAAAGTTTCCTCCATCAGTACATAGAAATCCCAATGAGAGAGTGCGCAATACTAGACCTCCTATTAGGGAATGAGTCAGGGCAGGTAACTAGTTTGTGTAGGGGAACACTTTGCATCCAGTGACCACAGCCATTAGTTTCAAAGTAAATGTACAGAGATAGGTCTGGTCTGCTAGTTGAGATTCTAAATTGGAGGAAGACCAATTTTGATGGTATCAGAAATTATCTGGCAAGTGTGGACTGGGACAGGCTGTTTTCAGGGAAAGATATATTTGGTAAATGGGAGGCCTTCAAAAATGAAATGTTGAGAGTACAAAGCATGTATGTGCCTGTCAGAATAAAAGGTAAAGATAACAAGTGTCGGGAACCTTGGTTTTCAAGCCCAGTTTATAGGCAAATAGGAACAAATGAGGTGATTATGGAGTACAAGAAATGGAAGAGAACACTTAAGAAAGAAACCAGGAAGTCTTTTAAAACGAGGCATGAAGTTGCCATAGCAGACAAGGTGAAAGAGAATCCTAAGGGATTCTGCAGGTATGTTAAGAGCAAAAGGATGGGAAGGGGCAAAATTGGTCCTCTGGAAAACCAGAATGGTAGTCCCTGTACAGAGCCAAAACAAATGGGGGAGATCGTAAATGAATTCTTTACATATGTATTTATTCAGGAGACAGATACAGAGTCTGTAGAAGTGAGGCAAAGTGGCATCAATTTCATGGATCCTGTACAGATTACATAGGAGGAGGTGATTGCTACCCTGAGGAAAATCAGGGTGAATAAATCTCCAGGGCCTGGCAAGGTGTTCCCTTGGACCCTACGGGAGACAAGTGCAGAAATTGCCGGGCCCAACAGAGATATTTAAAACATCCTTAGCGACAGGAGAGGTACCAGAGGATTGGAGGATAGCCAATGTTGTTCTGCTGTTTAGAAAAGATTCTAAGCAGAAAGCAGGAATTATAGGCCCATGAGTCTGACATCAGTTGTGGGAAAGTTATTGGAAGCTATTCTTAGGGACCATATATATAAGTATTTGGATAGACATGGAATGATAAAGGATAGTCAGCATGGCTTCATGTGTGGTAGGTCATGTCTAACCAATCTTATAGAGTTTTTCAAGGAAGTTACCAGGGCAGTGGATGTTATCTATATGGACTTCAGTGAGGCATTTGACAAGGTCCCACATGGAAGGCAGGTCAAGTAGTTTCAGTGGTTCGGCATTCAGGATGAGATAGTAAACTGGATTAGACATTGGCTTTGTGGGAGAAGCCAGAGGGTAGACACTCTGACTAGTGGTGTGCCGCAGGGATCAGTGCTGGTCCTTCGTTGTTTATTATCTAGATTAGTAAATATGAGGATGACACCAAGATTGTGGATGTAGTGGACAGCAAGGAAGGCTATCGGGGGTCTGCATCAGCTAGAAAAATAGTACCATAAAAAACCATAGTAGTAGGTCTTACACAGTGAACATACATAATTCATTGAAAGTGGCATCACGAATAGATAGGGTCATAAAGAAAGCTTCTGGCACATTAGCCTTCAAAGTCAATGTATTGGGTACAGAAGATGGGATGTTATGTCAGACGTTGGTGAGGCCATAATTTGGAGTATTGTATCCAGTTTTGGTCACCTACTGGTAGGAAAGATGTAAACAAGGTTGAAAGGGTACAGAGAAATTTTACAAGGATGTTGCCAGAACTGGAGGACCTGTGTTATAAGGAAAGATCAAATAGGTTAGGACTGTATTCTTTAGAATGTAGAAGATTGAAAGGAGATATAAAAAAGGTATACAAAATTATGAGGGGTATAGATAGGGTAAATGCAAGCAGGCTGGTTTCCATTGAGGTTGGGTGGGTTTACAACTAGAGGTCATGGCTTAAGAGTGAAAGGTGAAAAGTTTAAGAGGAACGAGGGGAAACTTCTTCACTCAGAAGGTTGTAAGAGTGTCAAATCGGCCTTCAGCACAAGTGGTCTGTGCAAGCTTGATTTCAACTCTTAGGAGAAGTTTCGACAGGTACATGGTTAATTTTTATATGGAGGGCTGTGGTTGCAGTGCAGGTCGATGGGAGTAGGCCGTTTAAACGGTTTCAGCATGGACTAGATGGGCTGAAGGGCCTGTTTCTGCACTGTTCTTTTCTATGACTCTGAATTTGTGAGGCAAGTTCTTTTATAGAGAGATTGGTAGGTACCTGGAACATGGTGCTTGGGCAGGTGGTGGACTTACAAACCCCATTTCCAGAAAAGTTGGGATATTTTCCAAAATGCAATAAAAACTAAAATCTGTGATATGTTAATTCACGTGAACCTTTATTTAACTGACAAAAGTACAATGAAAAGATTTACAATAGTTTACTGACCAACTTAATTGTATTTTGTAAATATACACAAATTTAGAATTTGATGGCTGCAACACACTCAACAGAAGTTGAAACAGAGGCATGTTTACCATTGTGTTACATCACCTTTCCTTTTAATAACACTTTTTAATCGTTAATCGAACTGAGGATACTAATTGTATTAGATTTACAATTGAAAATTTTGTCTGTTCTTGCGTGATATAAGACTTCAGCTGCTCAACAGTACGTGATCTCCGTTGTCTGATTCTCCTCTTCATGATGCGCCATACATTTTCAATAGGAGATAGATCTGGACTGGCAGCAGGCCAGTCAAGCACACGCACTCTGTGTCTACAAAGCCACGCTGTTGTAGCCCGTGCAGAATGTGGTCTGGCATTGTCCTGCTGAAATAAGCATGGACGTTCCGGGAAGAGACGTCACCTTGATGGCAACATATGTCTCTCTAAAATCTTAATATACACCTCAGAGTCAATGGTACCTTCACATACATGCAACTCACCTATACCATGGGCACCTATACCATGAACCCCCATACCATCACAGATGCTGGCTTTTGCTGATAACAATCAGGATGGTCGTTTTCATCTTTGGCATGGAGAACTTTACGCCCGTTTTTTCCAAAAACTAGCTGACATGTGGACTCATCTGACCACAGCACACGGTTCCACAGTCTTTCGGTCCATCTGAGATGAGCTGGGGCCCAGAGAAATCGCCGGCGTTTCTGCATAGAGTTGATGTATGGCTTCCTCCTTGCGTAATAGTTTCAAGTTGCATTTCTGGATGCAGCAACGGACTGTGTTAAGTGACAATGGTTTCTGAAGTACTCCCGAGCCCAGGTGGCTATAATTGTCACAGTAGCATGACGGTTTCTTAGGCAGTGCCGCCTGAGGGCTTGAAGATCACGCGCGTTCAACAGTGGTTTCCGACCTTGCCCTTTACGCACTGAGATGTCTCTGAATTCTCTGAATCTTTTCACAATATTATGTACTGTAGATGTTGAAAGATCTAAATTCTCTGCAATCTTATGTTGGGAGATGTTCCTTTTGAACTGACTAACAATTCTCTCACGAATTTTGGCACAAAGAGGTGAGCCACGACCCATCCTTGCTTGTAAAGACTGTCTTTGATGGATGCTACTTTTATACCCAGTCATGATACCTTACCTGCTACCAATTAGCCTGCTTAATGTGGAGTCTTCTAAACCGGTGTACTTGAATATTCTGTGCACTTTTCAATCTTATTTTAACTCTGTCCCAACTTTTGTTGAGTGTGTTGCAACCATCAAATTCTAAATTTGTGTATATTTACAAAATACAATTAAGTTGATCAATAGAACTATTGAAAATCTTTTCTTTGTACTTTTGTCAGTTAAATAAGGGTTCACGTGAATTAACATATCACAGATTTTAGTTTTTATTGCATTTTGGAAAATAACCCAACTTTTCTGGAAATGGGGTTTGTAGATAAGATAACAATATAAAGGGCATTTTGACAGACATGAGCAGGCAAGGAATAGAGGGATAGAGACCATCTGCAGGCAGATAGAATTACTTTAGATTAGTCAGCATGATTAGCACAGACAGGGTTTATTTGATAGATGAGGTAAGTCACTTGATCATTCGAGGCTGCTTCACAGTCAATAAAATCTTTTCTTAAACTCACCTTCCTGCCAAATGCCAACCTCCAAGTTCCCAATTAACTCTGTGTCAGCCACTCCCAGTTTTTAATGTTGTAAGTTCATGAGCATTCATCTCTCTTGTACAAAAATATTTGCTACCCTCGGATTGCATCAGAAATGCCTGAGATTTGTGGCGGTGTGCAACAATCTGTAGTTGAAGGTTTTGTGGTGTGGTCATTATAATAATAGATGAGATAGACCGAGACTTTTCTTGGAGTATAGGAGGTGGAGATCTAACCTTAGGGAAGGTTCTAAATCAAAACAGGTGTAGTTAAGATAGATGGAGTTTAAAACTAGAGGACCTAAACTTAAGGTGATATAGAAAGATTTTAAAAGACCTGTGGGGAAACTTTGTCATGCAAACAATGGTGGGTATATTCAAAGATTAAAAGTACATGTATAAATTATATAACTTTGAGATCTGTCTGCCTACGGGCAGTCACAAAGTAAGAAATCCAAAAGAACCCAATTTAAAAAACAGACTAACACCCTATGTGCAAAGAAAAAGAAAAAAAACACAAATCATGCAAACAATAGAAGCAAGCAACAGCATTCTGAAACAAAATCAAGTCTATAGACTGGAATTCCTGGAGCAGGTGGAGTGACCCAAAGCCTTGGTCTCAAGTTCATCATATAATGGGGTAAGCTGCTGTGAAGCTCGCAGACATGAAGTGTGTAGCAGTGGGAGCAGACTCAGAGCCTCAGCACCATGGGGAGAGGAGGGAACATCATTGCAGAGCGAGCAAACTCAGCCCAACCCTCACCTCTGGTCCCAGCACCCTTCCTTTCCAGTCTATTTGGGTTGGTATATAAATTGTCTACAAACATGCAGTGCCTAGACTTCACCACCAAGTCCAAAGCTGTGTGCTTGATTTCTCCAAATCAGCTCAGCACTTAGAGTAATCCAACCTCGCATCTGGTTTAGGTAGATGGGCACCAAAACTGCTCCATCTCGACTCCTCTTCGAGTAGATCGTTCCAAATCCATTTCAGTCTCCGAAACTGCCTCAAACATGTTGTGCCTTGACTTTACGATACACCAGCAGGACTCCTCATCCCACGAGTCAGCTTCACTTCCACTCACCTCTTCATTGTTTGTGGTGATAGTCTACCACGATTTACCTCATAAAAAGTGTTATTAATGATGTTTTTAGTCGTATTTCTTGACTTCTGAACTACCAGTAAGCTGTCGCACAAATGATCAAATGGTGGAGCACTATCAATGGGCTAAATGACCTAATTCTGCTCCTATGTCTAATGGTCTTGTATTTCTGATAGACATCTTAGCTGGCATGGATGATTTGAGCTGAAAGGCCTATTTCTGTGCTGTATAACTCTAAGACTCTAAAGGACACAAATTGTGGCCATGGACCATATGGAAAAACTCACCTAAAAAGCCATTGTAAGCAGCTCACCCATTGAATTGTAAACAAACTCTTTATTAATAATGTCTCTAGTGTGTATACTATTATCTGCCTTCCTCTGGCCTCAATCACTGCCACTAGTTAATTTGTGGTTATGTCAATAAGTTTAATAATGTACAATTACACTTGAATCTTGAAAAAATTGGAAGGTGCCTGATAGCTTTTTTCCCCAGCATGAACATTCCTGGCTTGTTTCTCCCCTTGTAACTTGTTTTTGTCACTTCAGCTCATTTAGAGTAGTTAGATTTTAGGCTGATCACCTCTTCCCTTGAAGTAAAGAAGCGCAGTTTATTACTAATGAAAGGCTGTAGAGATGAGCTTTACCCATTGCTTACATTATCTGAAATTCTAAACTGTATTTTAACTCTTGTTTTCTTTCAGTGTTACTTGTTAGCATGCTACAGTGGACAGAGGAATTTGAAATCATTCCTGATGTTTGGCGTCATTTGTCTCTGTAACCTCTATCTGCATGAACATCGTAATATTTGGCAGATTCTGTTTCATGTGGCAGTGGCTGCATTTTCAACTCTGCAGACATGGATGAGACAACCACAAGGAAAGGCCCCCGACTACAATGTCTGAGTGTCGGAGTACGGAGAATAGTTCCGTGTAAAGCACAGAATGACCTGGGGTATAGAGCCTGAAGTGAAAGATTCATGTCCATTATGGGCCAAATGATGAAACTTATTTGACTTCCTTGGAAACACTGTGGCACAATGCTGACACTCGAAGCTACTAATCAAGGTTGTGAAGATGAATTCCTGCAGTTAGGTCCTTATTGCTGCAATGTATGGGGTACTTATTTGGGCACTAGACATGAGGCTGGAAAATCCCTTGTTAGTGTTCTATTTGGATTCAATTAATATGAGATTGTTTGTCAAATTTTTGTTTAAAGTTTATTTCTCTTTGGTTCAAAAGGCAACTATTTGTATTTTGTATCACATACTATTTCTATCACATACAGTGAAATCACAAGGCTCTGCTTTTATGTTCAACTTCAGAGACTTGACCACTTAATTTGAATTGACACTCCCAATACAGGACTGAGGAGATACTGTACTACCTAAGATGCGCTGCTCAATTGAGTGTTCACATGAGATTCATGTCACCATCTGGATGGAAATTGAAATTCTCCTCCTATTTCTCGTTAGTATTTACATTTCATCAAGTACTTTTTAACCATAAAATACTTTACTTGGTCATTTATTATGCAGAAATTTGCTCTGTTTCCTGCATTACAATAGCAGCTGCATTTTTTTACCCCAAAGTATTTAATTGGTTTTCAAACTTTCAAGCAGCCTGCAATTACAAAGTATAAAAACAGGAACTGCTGGACAGTTCAGTAATTCAGGTTCAAGTTCAAGTTTATTTATTGTCATCTGCCTATACATAACAACGTTCCTCTAGACCACAGTACACCCACAATACATAAATCATACACAGCACATAAACCAAAATATTATACCATAAATAAGTTAATAAAATATAGTTCAAAATGAATGTAGTGAAGTGCAACACAGGTAAACAGTACAGAAAACAGATCAAACACGAGGAAATCTGTGGTCCTGATGAAGGGTCTCGGCCCGAAATGTCGATAGTGCTTCTCCCCATAGATGCTGCCTGGCCTGCTGCGTTCCACCAGCATTTTGTGTGTGTTGCAGAAAACGGATCTAGTGAAGAGAGCATGGTGGTGCCAGGGTATTCATAAATCTTGCAACCAGAGGGAAGAAAATGTTACCCAGTCTAGAAGTGCTGGACTTGATGCAGAAGGGGAGAGTTGCTTCTGTGTTCTTTGAACACAGAACGATACAGCACAGTAACAGGAAATTCAGCCTACAATGTTCTGCCAAACCAGCTAAAAAGCAAGTCAGAAGCACTGATACACTAATCCCTCCTACCTACATCATGTCCATATCCCTCCATCTTCCAAACATCCATGTGCCTATCCAAACGTGTCTTAAAAGCCTCTAATGTATTTGCCTCTACCACCATACCAGGCAGTGCATTCCAGGCATCCATCACTCTGAGTAAAAAAACTTGCCCCTCACATCTCCCTTGAACCTACACCCTCTCACCTTCAATGCAACCCTGGGAAACAAATACTCTCTGTCCACTCTATCTATGCCTCTCATAATCTTGTAAACCTCTATCAGATCTCCCTTCAGTCTCTGGTGCTTGAGAGAAAACAACCCAAGTTTATCCAGCCTCTTATGATAGCACATGCTCTCTAAACCAGACAACATCCTGGTAAACCTCTCTGCACCCTCTCCAAAGACTCAACATTCTTTCTACAGTGGGACAATCAGAACTGTACACAATACTCCATCATGTGTGGCCGCACCAGAGTTTTATAAAGTTCCAACATAACCACCTGACTTTTGAACTCAGTGCCTTGACTAATAAAAGCAAGCATTCCATAAGCTTTCTCAACCACCTTATCCACCTGTGTAGCCACAGTCAAGGAGCTATGAAGTTGGATCCCGAGATCTTCTCTGCTGAGCAACATCATTAAAGATCTTGCCCTTAACTGTGTCCTTGCATTTGCCCTAACAAGGTGCAACACCTCACACTTATCTGTCTTGGATTCCATCTACCATTTCTCAGTCTGTATCTGCAATGGTCTGTGTCATGCTGTATTATTTGCCAGTCTTCTACACTATCCACAACTCCACCAATCTTGGTATCATCCCCAGATTTACTAACCCACCATCTATATTTTCGTCCAGTTCACTTAAATACATCACAAACAGCAGAGGTCCCAGCACAGACCCCTTTGGAACTCCACAAATTTCAGACCCCAGCTCAAATAAATCCCTTCAACCATTATTCTGTCTTCCATGCACAAGTCACGTGCCGGTGATAATAAACCTGATTCTGACAGCCAAGTCACCAGAGACCCTATGCATATTAATCTTGGAGAGGATACTGATAATGATGAAAGGCCCAGCAATCTCTTTGCGTATCTCCTTCAATAACCTGGGCTATAGTTTGATCTGAAACATTAACTATTTCTACCAATGCTGCCTTTTGTGCTGAATGTTTCCAGTATATTTTTACTTCTATTTCAGATTTCCTGCATTTAGTTTTTACAGTTTTCATTTTAATCTGCCTATTTCCATCCACCTGCACCCAGACAATGGCCCTTCATACCCCTTCCATACAAGTACTCTCTTAAATGTAACATTTAACAAGCTTCTCTTAAATGTCAAAATCAAAACCACATCCACCTCTTGCGCTGGCAGCATGTTCTATGCTTTCACCACCTTCTGAATGAAGATGTTCCTCCTTATGTTCCCCCTTAAACATTTCACCCTTAACCCATGACCTCTAGTTCTAGTCTCACTCAATCTCATTGGGAAAAGCCTGCTTGTATTTACCCTATTTACACCCCTCATCTCTTAAATTTTCCTAAGATATTACTTTCTCATTTAAAATTTTCTCCCCTTCCTCTTTTCTCCCAAATCCCAAATTGAACTGTTGCTAGCCATAAAAGAAATCACGGGAAGAACTTAGCAGGTCAGACAACATCCATGGAAGCAGAGGGGTGGTTAATGCTTTGCATCTCAACGGTTGCCACTTTTGCATTTTGCAACAAAAATGCAGAAAAGCTGCAAATATTTAGCAATTATGCAGTATCTATGGAGAGAAAATTTGTATTAATGTTCAAAACGCTAATTTTAATTGAGGTTCAGGTTCTTTTCCATAGATGCTGCCTGGCGTGAGATTTCTAGCATCAATCTTCATTTCAGATTTTCCAGCATTTGCAGTGTTTTGGGCCTTTACTAACTAACTATAAAGGAAGCTGAATACAAGTCTTTACTGTGCCTCATCGATAATATTTAAAACTGACACAGTAGGGATTAGTTGTTTTGTAACTATGCCTGTGCCTGGGAATTCCAATTTGTGAGAGAATGCAAGAGTGAATTTTCTTGCTTCCAGGCCATACTTCAGTGTCACACTGCTGCCTTTTGGGATCTGAATGTTTTCCTATTTAGGTTTCCATAATTGAGTATTTATTTTATGAGAATTGTAACATGCTAATATCTATATACATTCATGTGACTGTGTTACAACATTTTGTAGGAAATTGGTAAGAAATAAAATACGTAATGCATATATTTAGAGAATTGAGCAAGCCCACATGGTTTCCACCAATACAAAATATGATGTGTAGACTGCATTTGTCGAGGGAATAATTTATCTTCTAAACTGGCACTGATGATCTGTACACTACTTTATCCTCCGCTGGCTCCAGGCTTTCAATCGCCGGTTCTTTGACTTTCTCACGTCCTGCAAAGATCACCCGTCTACAGACCACAGAACCTGCTAACTCCAACATCGGTAGGCCTGGATGTCTCCAGGCTGTGATCTCTGCTGTTGATCTCAACGGTGCTAACAATCCAGAGCAAATTCAAAACCTAGAGTCCCTCGCCATCAATGCAGGTTCCAACGACCTCCGACATCTCCAAAGTGCCAACTGTGCAACCTCTAACTCCGACTCCAGCCTTGACCTCCAGGCCGGATCTTCATGCACTGTTGCTGAAACCCCCATGTCCTCGGAGACGCCACCTTCTTCCCACCCCTCTTTTCCCTGAACACCCCAATCCTCTGACCTTCCTCTCTCCAAGGCAGAATGTTCTGTCCTCAGTAAGGGCCTCACCTTTATCAGCCATTCCCTCTGACCTTCCCCTCTCCGAGGTAGAACATTCTGTCCTCAGTAAGGGCCTCACCTTTGTCAACCTTCCCCTCTCCGAGTCAGAATGTTCTGTCCTCAGTAAGGGCCTCACCTTTACCAGCCATTCCCTCCGACCTGCCCCTCTCCGAGGTAGAACATTCTGTCCTCAGTAAGGGCCTCACTTTTATCAGCCATTCCCTCTGACTTTACCCTCTCCAAAGCAGAATATTCTGTCCTCAGTAAGGGCCTCATCTTTGTCCCCCTGCGTCCACACCTCAGTTTCATACCTACAGTGACGGTGAGTCTTCTTCTGCCGCCTCCGTCTCTGAGCCTATTTCTTTGGCAAGGACTCCCCACCCAGCAACTATGACCCCTTCTCCCGTCTTCTACCCTCCTCTTCCTGGACACCCTACCCTGGTCTTCTGCCCGTTCTGGACCTTTTCCTTGCCAACTGCAGATGGGACATTAACCATCTAGACTTTAACACCCCTCTCTCCTATTCCAACCTCACTCCTTCTGAATGCTCGGCTCTTCACTCTGCACTGATTCTAACCTCACCATCAAACCCTCAGGTAAGGGGGGTGCTGTAATAGTGTGGTGTACTGACCTCTACCTTGCCAAGGCCCAGCGCCAACTCTCAGACACCTCTTTACTCCTCAAACAGGACCCTACTAAGGAACACCAGGCCATTGTCTCTCAAACCATCACCAACCTTATTGACTCTGGGGATCTCCCATCCATTGCCATCAACCTGATAGTTCCCTCACCCTGCACCTCTCGTTTCAACCTCCTACCCAAGGTCCACGATCCCACTTGTCCAGGTAGACCCACTGTGTCAGCTTGTTCCTGCCCCACTGAACTCATATCAGCATACCTTGACGCTGCTTTATCCTCCCTAGTTCAGTCCCTTCCTACCTACATCCATGACACTTCACACACTCTGGATCTTTTCAATGATTTCAGGCCCCCTGGCCCCCTTCACCTTATTTTTACTATGGATGTCCATGAACAACCCTCACTCCTTCATAACCCTCCACTTTTCTATCACCCAGATGCCTATCTAAGAGTTTCTTTAAAGCCCATAATATATCTGCCTTTGCCACCACCCCTGGCAGGGCATTCTATGCGCCCATCACTCTCTGTGTCAAAAAAAACTCTTGATAACTACTTTACTGTACTTTCTTCCAATCACTTTAAAATCACAACTCTTGAACTCAATCCCCAACTAATGAAGGCCAACACACTATAATGCCTTCTTAACCACCTTATCAAATTCTGTAATTTCTTCTCATCTGTGTCATGAATGGTTGACCCTTTACTTTAAGACTGTAACCCCTGGCTCTTGATCATCACCATCCACTCCCCATTGCGCCTTGGGTGGCATCAATTTGGCATCTACTCTCAAGAGCCCAGAAAGAAAACTGGTAGGTTTCAGCAAGATCACCCTCCATACTTTTAAACTGAGCTTAACTACTCTAATATTTCCTCAAAGAACAGACCCACCATCATAGTAATTAGTCTGGTCTACCTGTTGCAAGCACCTAAAGTCATTGAGTGAATCTATTGCCTCGATAGGCATTTGGGCATGCTCACTGTTTTATGCAAGTAGACTGTCAGAAACTTGTACAGAGAAATGAGCCCATTGATCAAATATTGTACATTTAGTCCAAAGAAAAATTCAATGAAGAGTAATGTAGCTGATTCCAATGAACAAAGGTTTTGGACTTTATGGACAGTAGCTGAAGATAGCAGGGCAGTTAGATAAGCTATTAAGAAGACATACAAAGTATTTCATTTACTGGCCAAAGCTTATGTTAGTATTGTACTGTATTACGACCAGCAAAGTCACAGTTTGTTTACCTTCTGTTGGTCTGGTCACTAGTATGTTATTGCCCAAGCCAGAACACAGAGGAGATTCATAGGATTGGAAAACAGTAGTAATGAGGTTCAGAATCAGGTTTACTATAACTGATTTCTATGGTTTTGTGGAGGCAGTACAGTGCAAGACATTAAAATGGCTATTAGTTACAAAAATAAATAAATGGTCCAAGTTAGGCTCATGGACTGTTCAAAAATCTGATGGTAGATGAGAAGAAATTGTTCTTAAATATTGAGTCCAGATCATCAGGCTCCTGTATCATCTCCATCTATGATGGTCATGTGAAGAGGGCATATCTCAGATGGTGATGGTCTTTACTGATAAATGTCACCTCTTGAAGATGTACATGATGGTGGGGGGGAGGGGTTGTGCCGTGATGGAACAGGCTGTGTGTTCTGTGCAGTGGAGCCTCCATACTAAGCTGTAAAGCAAACAATCAGAGAATATTTGTAGAAATGTGCAACCTCCCCTTCCTGAAGTCCACAATTCCTTGGTCCTGCTGATGTTGAGTGCAAGGACATTGTTGCAACACCACTCAACCAGCTGATCTATCTCACTCCTGCATGCTTCCTTAACACCATCTAAGATTCTGGTGTCATTGGCAAATTTATAAATGGTGTTTGAGCAGTGAGTAGCCACACAGTCATGAGTGCAGAGAGAGTATTGCAGTATGTATCCCTGAGGAGCACCTGTGTTGATTGTCAGCAAGGATAAGATACTACTACTAATCCACACTGACTGTGGTCTCCTGATGAGGAGGTCAAGGATCTAATTACAGAGGCCATGTTTGAATGTTGTTAATTGGTACTTGGGAATTGATGGTATTGAACACTGAGCTTCAATCAACTTTACTAATGTCTACATGCTCCAAGGCTGATTGGAAATCCAATGAGATTGTGTCTGCTGTAGACAGTGTAGTAGGCAAATTGCAGCAAGTTCAGGTCTTTGCTTAGGCAGGAGTTAATTCTAGCCATAATCAACCTCCCAAACCGTTTCATCACAGTAGACTTGAGTGCTACCATGCTATAGTAATTGAAGCATCTTCGCCTGCTCTCAAAGCTGATTGATGTCCCTTTGAAGCAGATGGAAGCTTTGCACTGTGGCAGTGAGAGGTTAAAGATGTCCATGAACTCTCTGCCCATTTGCTCAGCTCAGGTTTTCAGTGCCCTGCTAGAGTACATCACTGGGGCCTAATGCCTTGAGAAGGTTCACCTTTTGAAAGATGTTCCAATGTCAGCCTCTAAAACAGAGAGCGCAGGATTACCAGATGCTGCATAGATTCTCCTTTTCAAAGCATATGTAAAAGGTGTTGAGCTCACTGGGGAGTGAAACATCACAGCTATCTACACTGTTATGTTTCACCATATAGGAAGTAATAGCATGCAAACAGCTGTCCTGCATCCAGTTGTGTCTCTAACTTCACACAGAATTGCTTTTTCACTCTCGTGATGGCTCTCCATAGAGCATCCATGAAACTTGAGAGGAGATTTAATTGCATATAAACGCTATGGGGAAGCCCTGGTAAGATAAACGTGGAGGATTTATTTAGACATAGAAGCACGGTTAGACCATTCACCCTTTGAGTCTGCTTTGCTATTTCCCAAAGCTGAGACAGAAGTAAATAGAGGACATAAGCTTAATTTCCACGGTTCAGTAAGCTTGCTTCCGCACAGGGATGATGATTGAAGAAAGCAGTGAGCTAAGGTTTGGTGGTAGTAGAAGGTAACTCGTAAATAGAATGGATCAAGCAGATAACAATATATTTTTGTCGATAAGGACATTATGTTGCAATAGGAGGTTAAGTATACTAGCACCAAATTAAGATAAAGATTAAAGAATAGCTTTGTTACAAGTATATCACAACATAAAGTCATAAAGAAATATGTCATTTGCATCAAATAAAATCAGCAAGGATTGTGCTGGGCAGCCCACAATTGTTGTCATATTTCCATTGCTAACACAGCACACCCACAGACTCACTAATCCTAAAGTGTACATCTTTGGAATGTGGGAGGAAAGGAGAATGCACCAACTGCTTACAGACAGCAACGGGAATTGAAGCTCAATCTTACAGCCAGCACTGTCAAGCCTTGTGCTGACCACTCTGCTACTGTGGTGCCCCCTGGTGCCCAGTTTTATGTATTACAGTTAGACATGGATTAAATGCTCCATGACTCGAGTAGGGCATTGAGAGAGGCAGACGGAGCTGTTACTCTTGATTCTATTCCAGAGAAACTTTGCCATCTCATTCAATGGACTCAACATGGCCAGTTCAGTGGTAGTGGGTAATCACTGATATTTGCGTACAAAGTAATATACAGATTTCTATCATTATGTTCTATAAGTTGGTTGAGCCTGACCTTTGTCTTGATGGACGGAAAGCCCTTGCCCTGATGCAAAATTCCCAGTCTGTTTCTAAATTAGTTTTTTGTATATTCGCTGACAATATTAATTTCTGCCCGTTTTGAAGTGCATCTGAAACATGACAAATGCTGACAGAAGCAACTCTGGACCAGCCGATGTAGAATAAACTATTGATCTGTTCAATGGACCAGAATCAATGGCTTGCAAACTTAACACATGACTGATGAAGATTAAATCAGTAATGTAGGCAAAGCATTTTAACTCTAAGAAAGTAAGTAAAAGCAGCAGTTAAGCCATTTGATCTATTGTCCCTATTATATCTCAATTGATCTTCTACTTGCGCTAGCATAACATTCCTAGACAGAAAATGTTAGAAATATTCAGCAGGTTGAGCAGTGTCTTTGCAGAAAGAAACAAACATAGTATTTCAGGCTGTTGTCCTATTGACAGAACTAAGCAAAATTAAAAAACAGGCATGGTTTAAGTTGCAAAGGTGGGGGGGGGGGAGAAACTGCAGAGAACAAAGAGCGGCAAGGGACTGAGAGAGAGGGAGTCATAGTTAATCATACTGCACAGAGAAAGGTCCTTTGGCCCAACTCATCCATGCACGTCCAATTGTCCCAGGTTTGGCCCATATCCTGCTAAGTCTTTCCTATCTACTTACTTGTCTAAATGTCTCTTAAACATTGTAATTGTACCTGTCTCTACCACTTCTTCTGGTAGCTTGGTCCATTTACCTACCACCCTCTGTAAGGACAAAAACTGCATCTCAGGTCCCCTTTTAATTTTTCTCCTTTGTCTTCTTTCACCTTGAATCTATATCCTCCAGTTTTAAACTCCTTCACTCTGGCAGGGAGAGGAAGACTGACCATCCATCTTATCTGTTCCTCCCATGATTTTATAAACCTCGGTAAGTTTATCCCTCAGTCTCCACACACCTAATTGTCCAGCCCAGGCCCTCCATTCCAAATATATGTTTATCCTCATGAATCTTTTCTGAACTCTTTCCAACTTAATGACATCCTTCTTATACCCAGGAAACCAGAACAGTGCAGTGTGGTCTCTCCAATACCTTATACACTTGTGAAGAGAGCTGAAACTAATTCATTGCAAATGATCTGGCTAAAGGAGACGAACACAGAGGAAAGAGAATGAAAAGCAATGAGTTACAAAGCACTTGCTAAATGCAAATAAAAGGACTATGTTGCAAGAGAAAATCAGGTCAGACAGCATCTGTCGAAGGAAATGGACAACGTTAATGTAGGTTGATGACCTTTCATCAGAACTGACCTATTCTGCTGAAATATTGATTATGTGAAGTTGTGGAATTCACCCATAAATTCAGCCTTATCTATAAATGGGAAGTCCCTGGGGAGTGTTTCAAATAGGAAGACATAGTACACCACAAATGGGTATAAGTACATAGTTCCCATAAAGTGGTGACGCCAGTAGACAAGGTGGCGAAGAAGACATTTGGCATCCTTGTTTTTGTTGTCAAGGTTTTGAGTATAATCTGAAGTCTTACCCAGAAGATTAAGGTGCATGGGACCCACAGTAACTTAGCTATTTGGATTCAGAAATGGTTTGTCTACAGAAGATTTAATAGGACTTTTTCTGGCTGGATGTCTGTGTCTGGTGGTGTTCTACAGGGATCCATCCTGGGACTTCAAATGTTTCTGATACATAAATGAGCTGGATGAAAACGTGGATGCATAGTTTGGGCGGTAGATGTTATCTACATGGATTTTAGTAAAACCTTTGATAATGGCCCCTCTCGGCAAGATTGTTAGGTTGTATGGGGTTTGGGGAACTAGTGGGGGGGTTTCAGAACTGGCTCAATGTTAGGAAGCAGAGAATGATGGCCGAAGGTTAATTTTCCAATTGGCAGTCTACGATGAGTGTAATGTTGGGACCTCTGTTATTTATTATTTATGTAAATGATTTGGATATGAATGTACATGGCATGGTTAGCAAGTTTGCTAATGATACTAAATGAGGGGGTTCTGTTGATAGTGAAATAGGTTACAATAAGTTATGAAGAGTTCCTCAGCAGTTAGGAAGATGGGCTGAGGAAGGGCAGCATTAGATTTCAACTTAGGTAAGTGTGAGGTGATGCATTTTTCGACAGTCCAGCCTGTACAGTCAATGACTGGGCATTAATGAGTGTTGAGGAACAGAGATACCTGGGAATATTTGTGCCTAAAGTGGCTGCACAAATAGTTAAGGTGATAAAAAGGTGTTTAGCATGCTGGCTTTCATAAGTCGGGGCATTGAGTTTAGGAGTAGGGACATTACATTCCAGTTATATAAACATAGAAACATAGAAAACCTACAGCATAATACAGGCCCTTTGGCCCATAAGTCATTGGTGAAGCCACACTTCAAGTATTGGGTACAGTTTTCGTCACCCTGTTTAAAGGAAAGACACTGTCAAGCTGGAGATGTTACGCAAGAGATTTATGAGGATGCTACCTGGACTAGAGGAGAGGCAGGTCATGCTAGATTTTTATTCCCTGGAGTGCAGGAGAACCTCAGAAGTTTAGGAATGCGGATGTAAGTAAGATGGGCCATCATAGTCTTTCCCCAGGGTTGAGAATTCCAAAAATAGAGAGCATTAATGAGAAAGGAGCAGTTTAAAAGAGACCTGAGAGGTACTTCTTTGCACGGACAGTACTGAGTACCTGGAATGAGCTGCCAGAGGAAGTGGTTGTGACAGGTACAACTGCAACATTTAAGAAGCATTTGTATAGGTACATTAAGAGTTATGGTCAGACTGCATCCAACTGGGAACTAACAGGGAGGTGCTGTGGTTGGCATGAACTAATCAGCTGAGGACATGTTTCCTTGCTGTATTACTACTCCATGATTCTACAAGGTCAAATAAAAATAGAATGCAAAATGAAGTGTTACAGTTATGGGAAAAAGTGCAGTGCAGGGAGCCTGTGGTATGTATTTTCAGCCTTTTGTATCTCCTGTCCAATAGGAAGGGGCAAAGAGCGAATGTCAAGGTAGGGTGAGGTCTTTGATAATGTTGACCTCTTTATCAAAGCCAGATAAAGTGTGGTGAGACCACAAGTGGAGGATTATGTGCATTTCTGGTATCCCACCATAGGAAAGATGTCATTAAGCTGGAAGAAGTTCCTAAGGGTTCTACCAGGACTGGAAGACTTGAGGCTGAATAAGCCAGGACTTTTTTACCTGGTGTGCAGAAGGGTGACTTTATACAATCAGGGCTATAAGGAACTGGTATAGTGCAGTCTAAATCTGGGGGCATAGATTTAAGGTGAGTGGGGAAAGATTTCAAAGTGGTCTTAGAGGAATCTTTATTAGTTTATGGATAAATGGAACAAGCTGCTAGAGGAAGTTGTAAAAATTAGCAACTTTAAAATTCTATTTACACAGGTACATGAATAGAAAATGTTTAGAAGGATATGCGTTAAATACAGACAGATGGGACTAGCTCAGGCAGGTACCTCAGTTGACATGGACAAGTGAGAAAGGTTTGATTTTATTCTGTGTAACTTTGATTCTATATCCCTTCATTCTTGTGGTGAACTACATATACCTGTCTAGACACACCCTCCCCCCACCCCACTGACTGCTCCTGTGGCTCCTCCCAAGGACCTCGATATAAAGGCCATTGGAGGCACAGCCCTGGCCTCAGTCTCCAGGATGTTGTGTGGTGGTCACTTGCTGCTTGTTCTTTCTTCCAGCCAATAAAAGCCTATATCTCGCCTCATGTCTCCGAGAGTTATTGATGGTGCATCAATTCTATCAATATTCTTAAAATCCTTGTCTTAAAATACTCTGTAACTGAGACTACAAAGCCCTCTTGACTGGAGAGATCAAAGGATTCACCACCATCTGAGTGAAGAATTTCATCTCATTTCTATCCTGAATCCTTTATTTTGAGATTGTTACCCTGGCTTCAGATGCTCCATCTAGGAGAAACTTCATCCCCGTACATGAAGTCACACAAAAGATTTGTGTGTTCAGTGACGTTCTTGAAAGCATAGGTCTAGTCTGCTTTATCTTTTCCTGAGGCCCAACCTCCATCTTATGAATCAATCTGATGAGCATGTGTTGCTCTTTATCGCACTATATCCTTGCTGTGATAGGACCACAGCGGACAACAATTCCACGACACCCTACACATGCAGCAACTGTGGCAGAGCCTGCCATTCCAGGATTGGCCTCAATAGCCACAGTCAATACTGCTCGACAAACCAGTGACTACCAGAGGCCCAATACCCATAGTCGACCACGACCAATGGAGGCTACACCCTGATAGGACCCCTGACATGATATTCCATTTGGGGTCTCACCAGGCTGCAATGCAATTATAGTAAGACTTCTTTACTTCTGTAGTCAAACTCTCTTGCATGCTGTTTGTCTTCCAAACTGTTTGCTGCACCTGCACGTTAATATTCAATGGAAAGACACTTATAACCAGATCTTTACAATCACAAAGCCCTTGTGGCAGGGTGGGGCTGGTGTGGATCTCACTGAAACCTATCGAATATTGATAGGCCTAGGCACAGGGGACGTGGAGAGGATGTTTCACACAGGGGGTGAGTGTGGGACCAGAGAGCACAGGCTCAGAATACAAAGATGAACTTGTCAACCTCTGCTTTAACTATACCCAGTAACTTGGCTTCCAGACACCTGTGGCAATGAATTCCACAGATTCACAAAGCTCTGGCTAAAGAAATTCCTCCTCATCTCTGAGCTGAAGGGACATTCTTGTATTCCAAAGCTGTGCCATCTGATCTTAGACGTTCCCCCTATAGGAAATATCCTCTCCTCATCCACTCTATCTAGGCCTGGAGTTCCTAACCTGGGTCAGTGGACTCCTTGCTTAATGGTATTGGTTCATGGCATTAAAAGGTTACAAACCCCTGATCTAGGCTATTCAATATCTGATAGGTTTCAATGAGATCCCCCCGCCACCTTTTCTTCCCAGCATCGTTCTTATGAACCTCTTCTGGACCCTCTCCAATGCTAGCACATCCTTTCTTAGATAAGGGGCCCAAAATTGCTCACAGTACTCCTAAGTGCAGTCTGACCAATGACTTAATTAGCCCAAGGCAGTGGTGTCATCTGCAAATTTGTAGATGGTTAGAGCAGAGTCCGGCCGCACAAACATGAGTGCACAGGGAGAAGGAGGATGAGGACACAGACTTTTATGGTTCCAGTATTGAGAATAATCCTGGCAGATATTTCCTGCCTATTGTCAGTCAGAAAGTCAAGAATCCAGTTGCAAAGGGAGGTGCTGAGTCTCAAGTCTAGGGGTTTGAAAGATGTATTTGCTTGGAATCAGAGTATTGAGAGTGGTGCTGTAGTCAGTAAACAATAGTTCAACATTGGTATGTGTGTTGTCCAGATGCTCCACAGTGGAGGGCCAGTGCGATGATGAACACTGTAGACCTGTTTTGGTAGTAGATAAATTATGTAATATAGTTTTACTGCGATTTGTATTACGTATTTGGAGTACAATAAATGAGTTGTTACAATTTTTCTTAAATATAAAATTTCACATTGGTGGCCCCCATGCTCCAGGATGATTCCAGAATTATTGAACATGTTGGCCAACACAGTCACTTTGAAACAGCCAGAGTTTGGGGAGAAAAATGCGGCTGCTTGGTTTGTACAAGCTGAGGCCCAACTCGCATTGCAAAAGATCACTGCAGACTACACAAAATTCTGCTTTGTGGTAGTTTCGCTCAGCAATTCTATGGCTGTGAGAGTGGTGAGTTTACTAGAACTGAAAATGATAAATACCAATGACTGCAAACTCACCTTTTACAAACGTTTGGTCTGTCGGAGTCTGAGCATGCCAAACTGTTGCTCTCCACGATGCCAAGCCATCGGAGCTAATGGACCACAGGCTGTTTCTCCTGGGAAATCACCATCCTTCTTTTATTTTTGCACATGGGACCTTGTCCTTGCTAAAGTGGCTAGATCTCTGCTCAGTTCAGATTTCCTGTGTGCCCAAGAACTATTAGTCAATCTTAAGAACTGCCAGCTTGTGGGTCCCCCTGCTCCCCAGCAAGTTCCCCACAACGACTCTGTCAAGCACATGCACCACCTCATGTGAGTTTACTCGACTGCTGGGCAAACTCCCAAACCCCTTCAAGCCCACATTCTCCACTACAGTCACAAAACATGGAGTCAAGCACCACATTTCCACAACTGGCCCGCCAGTCCACACCCACATGCGTAGACTGGGCCCAGAAAAGCTGGCAACCATGAAGGCTGAGCTTGCCAACATAGAAAGACTTGGTATTGTACAACAGTTGAATAATTCCTGGGCTTTGCCCTCCATATGGTCCCTAAGTTCAATGATGGTTGCCACTCATGTGGTGATTACTGATGCCTTAACAAGGCCACCACCGTTATCTGATCCAACATATCCAGGACTTTTTGACACGTTTAGCTGGAAAATTAATTTTTTCCAAAGTTGATCTAGTTTGGGGCTACCATCAGGTGCCAGTATGCTCAGAGGACATTCCCAAAACAGCTGTGATAACCCTGTTTGAGTTTCTGCACATGTCATTCAGGCTGAAAAATGCAGCACAGACAGGTGATAAGCTTCATATTAAAAAACATTTTTTTTACTTGGATGACATACTTGTCACCAGTGCATCCAAACACGAACACGTATCTCATCTCCACACACACTTCAAACATTTAAGCCAACATGGGTTGATTATTAACCCTGCTAAGTGCTGTTGTGTGTTGTCAACCGTGACTTTGTGGCATTGCATCTCCACAGAGAAGTGAAACTTCTCCAATCAAAAGTAGCCACTATTATGAATTCCCACTGCCCCACTCTACTAAAAAAACACAGAAGGTTTTAGTTATAGTGAATTTCTATCACCCCTTCATTCCGCAAGCTGCTGAACTTGTGCTGTATAGTGTGTTTAAAGGCAATAACCTAATCACGTACTTGACTGGTCAGCAGACATGACCAGGGCATTTGATGACACCAAGCAAACTCTTTCCAATGCCACCCTACTGGCACACCCATTCCCCAGTGCACCTATAGCTGTTACTACTGACACTTCAGACTATGCTGTGGGTGCTGTGCACGAACAGTTGGACAGAGGCGTGTGACAGCCGCTCACCGTCTTCAGCCAGTGCTCCGTCCCCCAAAAGGAAATTCAGCACGTTTGACCATGAGCTTCTTGGCCTTTGTCTGGCTGTCTGCCATTTCTATTGTCTTCTAGAGGGTTGACATTTCACAGCATTCATTAACCACAAACCCCTCATGCACACAATGTCCAAAATATCAGGTCTGGATGGCAGTAATGCCACCTGACCTACTTATCAAATTTCACAACTGACACAACCCATATCAAAGGGAAGAATAATGCCCTAACTGATTGCCTCTTACGGCCAGCCATTGAGGCCATACACATCGGGATTGACTATGATGGTAGGGCAGCCAACCAAGTTACTGACCCAGAGGTCCAGGCTCACCGAACAGCAGTCACAGGCCTCCAGTTGACTGACATTAAGTTTGAGGAAGCGGTGTTTCTCTCCTGTGTGATAACCTCAATCAGTTGTTCTCATAAACTGGTGATGGACTGCTTTTGACTCCATACATCTGGGCTGGAAGGCCTCACAGAAAATGGTTGCACTAAAGTTTGTGTGGCATGGCTTTAGAAAGGACATCCGTGATTGGACTGCAGCCTGTGTGGAGTGCCAGTGAGCAAAAATTAACTGTCATGTTCAGGCACCACTGGCACTTTTGATGTCTCTGAGCGAGAGTTTGACCATGTCAATGTGGACCTTGTTGGTCCTCTTCCCGCCTCCCCAAGGTTTCATGGACTCTGGACTGGACCACCAGGTGGCCAGAGGTTGTCCCTCTAGCATTGATGATGACCACAGATGTGGCTCGGGCATTCACCAGCACCTGGGTTGCTCAGTTTGACCGCAGTCCCTCGTTCATATCAGACCTCTGGGCTCCAATGGCCCAGAACCTCAGCGTTAGGGTACATCACACCACAGCATATCACCCACAGTCCAATGGCCTATGCGAGCCGTTTCACTGCTCATTAAAGGCTGCTCTGAGGGACTCCCTCACCGATGAGCGTTGGCATGATCGTCTCCCATGGGTCCTGCTCAGAGCCGCTCCAAAAGAGGACCTGCAGTTGTCCGTGGCTGAGTTGGTATACAGCCATTATGAGTGTCAGATGATTTTATTCCTGACAGCACAACCACCTAATCGGCCTTTCAACAGTGTTCCACCCTCAGTAAATTCAATTCCTTTGCACCTATTCCTATCTCCCATCATGGCGTACAGCACTCATGGGTTCCTGTTGACCCACATTCTGCCTCATTCATTTTTGTCTGCTATGATGCAAGCCAACATCCCCTTAGGCCCCCTTACAACAGCCCATTCTATGTTTTGGAATGGGGAGAAAAGGTTTTTATCATAGATAATAGGGGTAGATCATCTTAAGCTAGCCCTCCAAGGTTTGGAGGGTTCCACTACCATGTCCCTGGCATCATGACCTGACATGACCACGCCAGAGGCAACTGCTGTTATTCCACACATGGAACATAGAACCTGAGTCAGGCAGCTCACCCAAGCTCCAGACAGGCTCAGAATGCCAGTTGTGGTGAATTCTGGGGGTGGGGGTTCTGTGTAGGGTAACGTAATTGGTGGAAACATGCTTAATTCACAGCCACCAATATTGGGTTGGAGTTCACTTTAAGAGGCTGGTCTGATGTGATGACATAGAGTACTTTTACTGCTCTTTATGTTCAGTGTTTGGAACACAAAGAATGAGATGTTAGTTTTTCTTAACCATAGAGGCCTCATGGTATTTTTCTTTTGCAAATACCAAAAGGAGACTCAATAGTTAGGGGGATGGACAAGAGATTCTGTGACCATGAAAGACAAAAAATGTGTGTTGCTTCCCAGGTGTTAGGGTCAAGGATATCTTGGAATGGTTCCAGAATATTCTGAAGAGGGGGGAGAGCAGCCACAGGGCGTGGTGCACTTTGACAGCAATGACATAGAGGGGGAAGAGGTCCTGTGCAGTGAGAATGGGGAGTTAGGGAAGAGGCTGCAGAGCAGGATCTCCAAGGCAGTAATCTCCAAATTACTCTCAGTGCCACATGCTAGGCAGAGCAGGGATAGGATAGTAGTACAGATGAATGAGTGGCTGAGGGAGTGGTGCACAGTGCAGGGTTTCAGATGTCTGGATCATTGGCATCTCTTCTGTGGGAGGTATCACCTGTATAAATGTAAGGGGTTTCTTCTTTTATGTTACTGCTAAGGCTAATAAAATGGCTTCTTTGTTATATTAACTGTTGAGAAAGTGCTTCTCTCTCATAGCTTGTTTGGGTTATAATTACTGATAACGAGAATTGTATTTATTTGCTAACCAATTGGGATAGAGGTTATCCTTTCTTGTGTGTCTGTAAGCTATTGTTTTTGCGGACTTTGATGAGACGATGCGATGGGGATAGAGAGAGGAGACATGATGCTGTAAGCTGGACGATGGAACGGACCCCGAGCGGGAGTCCAAGGCCCAGGGTTTTTGGTGAGGAGAGGAGACAAGGACAGACTCGTGTGGAGCTTCTGGTTGACCACCGTGGTTGGTCTCAGGTGGCAGGTCAAGGAGGCTGGAAGGGATCGAATGGTGGCAAGAAGACTTCATTAACTGAGCTCCAACAGTTGTGCATGAAGTGGTTGAACTTTGATATGTTTGGCACCTGTTACTTTTCCTTTTATGTTGTATCTCTATTAAGTACATAGTTTCAGTGAGATCTATAAAGTGTTATCATTTAATCGCATATGGTGTGTTATTGCCTGTTATTTGGCGAGGTGGGGACATCACACAGCATCTACACAAGCTGATTACCCAGTTTGGTGGGGCCGAAGGCTGCTCCCCCTAGACGGAAGCGAGCTGAGTGAGCCTGAGGCTTACCGGGGTCTACATAAAAAGTACGGGTTACACCTGAACAGGAGCGAGACCAATATCCTTGTGGGCAGGTTTGTGAGGGCTAATGGGGAGGGGTTAAACTAATTTGGCAGAGTGATAGGAACTGGAGTGATAGACTTACAGATGGGGCAGTTGGTATAAAGGTTCAAAGTTTCATTTTATTATCAAAGTATGTATGCAGAATACAACTCTTGAGATTCGTCTTCTCCAGATAAAATACAGAAAAACAATGGAAATCTTTGGGGAAAAAAAGACAGCCCCCCAACATGGAAAAGAAAAAAATAAAAATTCACAGAACCCAAATCTCCAGCCCCTCTCTTACACAAAACTAAGATCGCCCACCCAGAAAATGGCAGCTAGAACATCAAGCCCCAAACCCCCAACCCCCTTCCTCGCAATAAGTAATATATCACCCACAAGAAAAAAACAATGACAATAACATCAAACACCGTGCCCCACCCTTTCACACACAAATAACTTACAGATCCCCCAAACACAGCAAGAACATCAGAGCCCAAATCTCCAAACTATCCCTAACAGAAAAACAAAACATATCGCCCACAAGGACATTAAACCCCCAACCCGCCAAATGGCAACAAGAAAAAAGACTGAAGAAGTCCAATATAAACTACAGTCCACACCAAAAATCAAGTAAATCTCAGAGTTTTGAAATCACCTCAGCATCAAGGAGAGTGATCACTGGATCTCAGTCCTTCCGTGGAGAGAGATGGCTGACCCACAGCCTCCCGACTGCTGACTCACAGCCTCCGTGGAGAGCAACCACCGTCCCACAGCCTGCTCTGCATTCCTGTCTATGTTTCAATCTTCCTCGACACTTTGATTGACGAATAATGGAGTTGATCATCTTTGGTCTTCTCTTTGAGGCAGCTCATGTTTGCAGTCCTCTCTGGGAATTTTCTTGGGGACAGCAGAGCCACTAGATCATTCAATTGAACTCCAAACTGAAAGTCACTGGCTCCAACAGTTTCTGAAACACAATTAAGATGAAAAGAATAAGTATGAGATGTAGAAAAAGTGAAATAATTGACCTTCTGGAAATTGTCACCCATTGTTGGTGTGCCATCTTGCACACAAGCACATGGGTGCAGTGTGGATTGAGACCGTGAGGAAGGACAGGCAGATGATAAGACAATCAGTGGGATGAGTTGAAGTGTAATATGAGAGCAAAATTGAAAAAGGTGTTGAATACAGGATTGAATGTGTAGCTGAACTGAATTGAAACTGTATTTGTCTCTTGTGCCAGGTGACCCTGAGGCTCTAAACCCTCTGGTCTGGTGTGTTACTAGCATTGCAGAATGGATGACTTTGAATTTCTTTCAACTAACTTAGGAAAGAACAAATTCTGGTCATTGGTAATAATAATTAAGTGTGAATATTAAAAATAAACTTGATCTTTTAGCCTTACAAATCACATATTAACCATATTACTAGACTGTTCTTTCACTTAAGGAACATTGCAAGAGTTCAATTTCTTATAACATCTCAAGATGCAGAAAAATCAATACACACTTTTGTTTTTAACCAATCTGACTACTGTAATGCACTTTTCAGGACAGCCTATGAAAGATATAAATCAGCTGCAGCTTGTTCAAAATGCAACAGCAAGAATTTTAACAAAAAAAAGAAAAATCTGAGCACATTTCACCAGTTTTTTGGCATCACACTGGCTGCCTGTGTCCTTTCAGATCAATTGAAAAATACTGTTAATTGTGTATAAGGCACTGAATGACCTAGCTCCTCAAAGGTTTCAAAGGTACATTTAATGTCAGAGAAATGTAAACAATATACATCCTGAAATTCTTTTTCTTCGCAACCATCCACGAAAACAGAGGAGTGCACCAAAGAATGAATGACAATTACGTTAGAACCCTAAAGCCACCACCAATTCCCCCCCTCACGCGTAAGCAACGATCCCCCCTCCCCAGCCAACAAACTAAGCATCAGCACTCCCCACCAAGCACACAAGCGTGCAGCAAAGCATCGATAAAGACGTAGGCTTACAGTATCCCAAAGACCACCCAATAATTTGACATACCACAGGCTCTCTCTCTCTCTCACTAATAAGGGGAAAAGAGATGACTTCGTTTCTCAGCTCCTCCGTATATTTTGGAGTGTCTATCCCCTTACATCCCTAATCATAATCTTAGATTCATGAATTCTGGTTTGCTTTATGTTTCCAGAGCCAAGCATATAAGAACTGGAGATTCAGCCTTTTGCTCTTTCGTACCAAAAATCTGGAATACTCTACCAACTGAAATACATCAGGCTAGTACTGTGGAATGTTTCAAAATACTTCTGAAAACCTACTTTTTTAATTTGGACTACTTATACGATTACTTAATGCCTGTTGATATTGATTACATTTATATAATTTGGTATGTTTAATTACATTTTATTCTACATAATATTTGTCTTATGATTTTTAATTTTGTCTCAAATTTTTATGACTATATTGATTTATCTTTACAATTGATGTAAAGCCCTTTGAGCCTGCATATTAATGTATGAAAGGTGCTATATAAATAAAGTTATGATTATTATTGTTGTATTATTGCTGTGTTTTTATTTTTTCTCAGCTCAAGCTGGTAAAACTTGAGGTACAGGCACTAATTTCTCAATTCTCAATTTCCCAAGCACTCTCATTTCTCAATTGCTAGGAATTTTTGGACTATTCTGATGGTGTTTAGTATTGCGATTTTCTGGAGATTTATATAAATACTGGTGTATAGCCCTAATTGTTTAATGCAATTATGCAGTGATACTATTCGGATAATAGTATGGGGTGATACTATTGAGACAATGTATACACTGTTCATGTTCCATAGTCGTTCAATTTCCTCTTCACATATTTCTGGTGTTTTCCTCTTACTGATTTCTGTATGTTATGTGTTTTGGGAATGGTTTTTCTATTAAGTAAGTTGTTCTTGCTTGTTTATCCTGTAATATTATATTTGAACGGTTATGGATTGTCTTCTGTAATAACGGATCGGTCATAATAAAATTTGTCGGACTTTGACATCAAAACTGGATTGGGCTTGTATTTATAGTAAGGTATGGTGTCTTTCATGAGTTTGTATTTTAAAACATGACTTTGGTGAATAATGTTTGCCACTTGATTGCACTCGTGTAGGTAATCAGATTGAGTTAAACTGCTACAGGATCCTGTAGTGTGTTGGATTGTTTCTAGTTTCTCTTGGCGTTTTCTGCATTTATCGTCTTGAATTTGTTGGTCTTTTATTATGTATTTTTGATAGTTTTTTTGTGTTAACCATCTGATCCTGTATTGCTGCCAGGAACCCCTCTGTTTCTGGGAAGATATCTCCAACTCTGAGGCAGGCATTCAATACTTCCTTGTTGACATCTGGTCTGCTCAGATCATGGAATGTCTTCCATGGAGGGTTATGCTCTTCCATTGGTTAATTTTTTCTCCTATAGTGATAATTATAATAATATATAGTGATATAATTATAACATATAGTGATAATTACTTCATTTTTCTGGGTTGTGTTTTCATTTAAGCTTAGTGGTATGTACTTCTTATCAGAATTGCATATGCTCACCTGGAATGCTGAATCCTGTTTTCATTGATGAAAGTATTTCCTTAGAAGTTCTACCTGACTGTCGTGTAAATTTTTTAAGTCCTCATCCTCCTCCTGTCCTAGGTAATGTTAATCTAAATGTGTTCAAATGTACAAGGTGTTTTCTGAAACATGTCTTTTCAGTTCTTATTTTTCTTTGTGAATTTTCCAGATCCAGAATTATTATTATTGTTGTAATTTTATTTTTTCTCAGCTGAAACTGGTAAAACCTGAGGTACAGGCATAGCCAAGCACACTCATTTCTCAATTGCCAAGAACCTTTCGAATATTCTGGTGGTGTTTAGTATTATGAATTTCTGGAGATTTATGTAAATATTGCTGTGTAGGACTAATTATTTAATACTATGGAATGTTACCAATTGTAGATATTACTATTGGGGTAATGTATACCCTGTTCACGTTCCATAGTCTTTCAATTTCCTCTTTTAATGCAGCATATTTCTGTTTTTTTCACTTATTGATTTCTGTATGTTATATGTGTTTGGAATAGCTATATCTATTAAGTAAGCTGTTCGTGCTTGTTTATCCTGTAATATTATATTCTATAACATTAAACCATCATTCATCCCTTTGCAATAACTAAAACAGCATCATTCAAAGAGTTGTACATTTAAAAAAATCCCATGTATATTACTAAATTTTGAGGATTTTCCATTTTCAATAGACAATAGGTGCAGAAGTTGACCATTCGGCCCTTCGAGCCTGCACCGCCATTTTGAGATCATGGCTGATCATCTACTATCAATACCCAGTTCCTGCCTTGTCCCCATATCCCTTGATTCCCCTATCCATAAGATACCTATCTAGCTCCTTCTTGAAAGCATCCAGAAAATTGGCCTCCACTACCTTCCGAGGCAGTGCATTCCAGACCCCCACAACTCTCTGGGAAAAGACGTTTTTCCTTAACTCTGTCCTAAATGACCTACCCCTTATTCTCAAACCATGACCTCTGGTACTGGACTCTCCCAGCATCTGGAACATATTTCCTGCCTCTATCTTGTCCAATCCCTTAATAATCTTACATGTTTCAATCAGATCCCCTCTCAATCTCCTTAATTCCAGCGTGTACAAGCCCAGTCTCTCTAACCTCTCTGTGTAAGACAGTCCAGACATCCCCGGAATTAACCTCGTGAATCTACGCTGCACTTCCTCTACAGCCAGGATGTCCTTCCTTAACCCTGGAGACCAAAACTGTACACAATACTCCAGGTGTGGTCTCACCAGGGCTCTGTACAAATGCAAGAGGATTTCCTTGCTCTTGTACTCAATTCCCTTTGTAATAAAGGCCAACATTCCATTAGCCTTCTTCACTGCCTGCTGCACTTGCTCATTCACCTTCAGTGACTGATGAACAAGGACTCCTAGATCTCTTTGTATTTCTCCCTTACCTAACTCTACACCATTCAGATAATAATCTGCCTTCCTGTTCTTACTCCCAAAGTGGATGACCTCACACTTATCCACATTAAACATCATCTGCCAAGTATCTGCCCACTCACCCAGCCTATCCAAGTCACCTTGAATTCTCCTAACATCCTCATCACATGTCACACTGCCACCCAACTTAGTATCATCAGCAAATTTGCTGATGTTATTCTCAATGCCTTCATCTAAATCATTGACATAAATTGTAAACAGCTGTGGTCCCAATACCGAGCCCTGTGGCACCCCACTAGTCACCACCTTTCATTCCGAGAAACACCCATTCACCGCTACCCTTTGCTTTCTATCTGCCAACCAGTTTTCTATCCATGTCAATGTCTTCCCCCCGATGCCCTGAGCTTTGATTTTACCCACCAATCTCCTATGTGGGACCTTATCAAATGCCTTCTGAAAATCGAGGTACACTACATCCACTGGATCTCCCCCATCTAACTTCCTGGTTACATCCTCGAAAAACTCCAACAGATTAGTCAAGCATGATTTACCCTTGGTAAATCCATGCTGGCTCGGCCCAGCCCAATCCTATCACTGCTATCTAGATATGCCACTATTTCATCTTTAATAATGGACTCTAGCATCTTCCCGACCACCGATGTCAGGCTGACAGGTCGATAGTTCTCTGTTTTCTCCCTCCCTCCTTTCTTAAAAAGTGGGATAACATTAGCCATTCTCCAATCCTCAGGAACTGATCCTGAATCTAAGGAACATTGGAAAATGATTACCAATGCATCCGCAATTTCCAGGGCCACCTCCTTTAGTACCCTAGGATGCAGACCATCTGGACCTGGGAATTTGTCAACCTTCAGTCCCATCAGTCTTCTCATCACTGTTTCCTTCCTAATGTCAATCTGTTTCATTTCCTCTGTTACCCTATGTCCTTGGCCCAAAGTTAAAATATAGAGAAACAAATTTATTACAAAAATGCAAATAAGATCCTAGGTTCCATAGCCCTGATGTGAGAGATTCACATGTATTAAAGTATCAGCAGCCTTGATCGTCGGAGAGAAAGGTTGCAAGAAAGTTATGGCAAGTGCCTGAAGTCAGTTCAGAAGAAGGATCCTGGACCTGAAATAGTAGCTGTTTCTCTTTCCACCGATTCTGTTTAACCTTTCTGAGGTGTTTTGGGGATTTTCTGATTTTTGTCATGAGCCTACAAGAGCAGTATTAGGCCAAAAGACATAGGAGTAGAATTAAGCCATTCGGCTTATCAAATCTGCTCCACCGTTCTATCCTGGTTGATTCATTATCCCTCTCCACTTCATTCTGTAACCTTTGCCTCCCTTACTAATGAAGTACCTGGAAACCTTCACTTTAAATACACGCAATGACTTGGCCTTCACAGCCATCTGTGGCAATGAATTTCACAGATTCACCACCCTCTAGCTAAAAAAATGCCTCTTCATTTCTAAAGGGACATTCTTCTATTCTGAGTCTCCATGAACACTCTCTATAGGGCTGTCAATATTTGGTAAGTTTCAATGAGATTCCCCCTCATTCTTCTAAACTCCAATGAGTATGGGCCCAGAACCATCAAATGCTCCTCATACATAGAATTTAAAGTTCTACAATCTAAAAAGAAAAGTAGGAGGGTATCTGATTAGGAAAAATATGGTAAATCTAAGATAACTGCTTTGCGATAAGAAGGTAAGAGAATGGGACTATAACTCACTGGGAAATAAATCTAAGGTAGATGTTTCTAATAAAGTAGGCACTGCGTGTGTTTTCCTGGTCTTCTGCTGCTGTAGCCCACCCATTTCAAGGTCTAACGTGTTGTCCATTCAGGAATGTTCTTCACACCACTGTTGTAATATGTGGTTATTTGAGTTATTGTCCCCTTCATGTCAGCTTGAACCAGTTTGGCCATTCTCCTCTGACCTCTCTCACTAACAAGGCACTCTTGCCCATGGAACTCACTGGGTCTCACTGGAAAATAGTGTTTTTCACACTATTCTCTGTAAACTCTAGAGACTGTTGCGTGTGAAAATCCCAGATACTCAAACTAATAGAAATCTGAGATACTCAAACTACCCTGTCTGGCACCAACAATCATTCTGCAGTCACTTACTTAGATCACATGATGGGGAAGAACAACAACTAACCTCTTAACTATATTTTCATGCTTTTATACATTGAGTTACTGCCATGTGATTGGCTGATTAGATATTTGCATTAACGAGCAGGTGTACAGGTGTAGCTAAAAAAAGTGGCCACTGAGTGTATATGTAATGATCATACGTATTACAGAAACAGATACACACAGCTGCATATCCTGGGACTGTACTGCTTTTCTATTCTGATGTTTGATCCAAATAACAATTGAACCTTTTGACCATGTCTTCATTGATTGATTGATTAGAAATTTGCGTTAACAAACTGGTGTACATATGTAACCATATGAAATGACTACATAGTAATCATAGCTGATCTTCTTGACCATAAATAAAGGGAGATGAATGAGAATAGTGGAGATAAAATTAAAGAGCAAATGTGTAAAAAGTGGATCATTGCAAAAAGTGTCATGCAAAACAGAAACTGGGGGAAACATAAAATAAAAGAGAATCCTAAAAACACTCACCATGTCAAGCAGCATCTGTGGAGTAAGAAATGGTCAGTTAACATAACATCAAAATCGGCCACTTCTGACACAGACAGAGAGCAGAGGAAGGATGAGTTTTCTAAAAATGTTGGACTCAATATATTGACCCAAAAACTACCCTGTGCACACACAGTGAACCAGCTGTTCTGCTTGGTGTTTACACTGAGCTTGACTGGTGCAATGAATTCGGCCTAGGAGTCCAGTGGGAATGGGATGGGGAATTAAAGAGATCAGCACCTGGACTGGTCTTATAGAATGATTGAAGGAATTCTGCAAAGTGATCAACAAATCTGTATCAGAGACCAGCTTTGCAAAATACAACTCTGATATTTGTCTTCTCCAGATAGACATGAAATACAGAAAAACCAAACATCAACTCCACCACATGAAAAAGAAAAAGAAGCAAAATTCGCAGATCTCCAAAATCCCCCACCCTCCCCGCAGAAGAAAAACAGCAACAAAAGCAACAAATTTCCACCTCCTCCCCACAAAAAAAGCAGCAACAATGTGATCCTCGACCCCTCCACTCCAGAAAAAATCAGCTACAATAACAATCCTTGAGTCCCCTCAGTCGCAAAACAGAAGAGCAGCTGTTTGGCCTGTAACTGAGGGTGAGCTTATCATGGTGTTACCATTAATGCTCTCAAGTGGGTTTTTACCAAATTTCATTTAATAGCAAATATGTTATTAAATTAAAATTCTGTTAATTCACTCTCCAACTCTCTGGATCCTAATGGATTGGTGTTATTTGCTACTCTCCCTCTCCACGCAGTGGACCCCAGTTCCCTTCCCACACACATCCCTTCTTCCCACTTGCAACACTCCAGTTCCCCCACTCTCTTCTACTCCCCAGCCACAGTTCTCACTCTATCTTTCAACTGACCGCACTCTAGTTCCTACACTCCCTTTCCAGCGTAACCCCAAATCTGTCGATTCCCAAATTCTCTCTTGAATATTGTGACATAACTTGAGTTGAGTATGATGTTTTCCCTTAATGGAGAACACCAGTGCAAGACTTTATTTTATGGGCAGAGGCCGATGATGTCAAAGCCACATGTTTCTTGATAGAACGGTGTCATAGCATCCAAGGTGACTGAGGATCATTCACTGCCTTTGTGAAATGTCATTATCATGTGCTGTTGAGGTCTTGGTTGTATTGCTCTGGGTCTGGAGCCTCCACTTAACCTTACTACCATGGGTGACCCTACCGGAAGTTGAGCTCCAGATGGCATCGCTCGCGGGATCTAGGAACTCCCAGGTTTCCCCACCTCGTGACGATCCTTGGAAAAGCTCTTGAATAAACTTTTGGTAGAGAATAACTGAGATTCACAGCTCTCTGGGCGGAAAAAAGTTATCAGTAATGAGTAAATTATTGTATACTATTGTGAGAGGCAGGATCTACCAACTTTTGGAGAGACAAGGACTGATTCTGAATAATTAGTCCCAAAATCAGGTTACCTTGCAGGTTGAGTTGGAGGTAAAGAAAGCAAATGCAATGTCAGCATTTAGATTAGATTCTTAAACCAGAATATAAGGGCAAGGATGTATTGCTGAGGCTTCATAAGGCATTGATCAGACTGCACTTGGAGTATTGTGAGAAGTGTTGGGCAACTTATCTAAGAAAAGTTGTGCTGCCATTGGAGAGGGTCCAGAAGAGGTTCGTGAGAATGATTCAGGGAATGAAAGAATTAACACATGAGGAGCGATTGATGGCTCTGGCCTGTACTCACTGGAATTCAGAAGAATGAGGGTGGATCTCAGTGAAACCTATCAAAAGTCCTAGATAGAGTGGATGTGAGAGGACAGTGGGTGAGTCTAGTACCAGAGGGCACAGCCTTAGAATAGAGCCGATGTCTAATCCAATTTACTACCTCATCTTGAATGCCACACAATTGAACCTGCTTGACCAACCTCCCATGTGAGGCTTTGTCAAGTTTCTTGCTGAAGACCATATAGAGAACATCCACTGACATCATCATCAACTTTCCTGGTAACATCCTCAAGAAACTCTTTAAGATTGGTTAGATACCAAGCCAGGCTGACTATTCCTAATCAGCTCCTGTCTATTCAAGTACTCATATATTTGGTCCCTTAGTATACCTTCCAATAACCTTCCCACTACTGATGTCAGATAATTTCCTGTTTTATTCTTAGAGCCTTTCTTAAGCAGCAGAACAACATTAGTTATCCTCCAATACTCTGGTACCTCATCTGCCACCAAGGATAATTTAAATACCTCTGCTGGGGCTGCTTCAACCTCTGCACTTGCCTCCCACGAGGTCCAGGGAACAATTTGTCAGGACCTGAGAATTTGTCCATCCTGATTTGCCTCAAGCCAGTAAATACCTCCTCCTCTATCCTTTGCATGACCTTGCTGCTGCTTTGCCTCAATTCAATAGACTCTGTGTCCACCTCCTGAGTAAATGCACCAGCAAAGTATCCTTTTAAGATCTCCCCCGTCCCTTTTGGCTACCATACTGATCTTTCAGAGGACTACTTTTGTCCCTTGCAATCCTTTTGCTTTCAACATATCTGTAGAATCTTTTGGGATTCTCCTTTATCTTGCCTTCCCTGAGCCCTCCTGATTTCTTTCGAAGTGTTCTCTTGCGTTTCTTATATTCCATAATTACCTCATTTGTTCCTTCCTGCCCAAACCAGCTATGCACATGATTTTTTTTCTTAACCAGGGCTTCAATATCTCTCAAAATCCTTGGTCTCTAAACCTGTTGCTCTTGCTTTTTATTCTGACAGGCACTACAAGCTTTGTACTTCTAAAATTTCACTTTTGAAGGCCTCCCACTTACCAAGTACTCCTTTGCCAGAAAACTGTTTTCCCCTGTGGTGAACTATGTGCCTTTCTGGACACGCCCCCTGCTGACTGCTCCTGTGGCTCCTCCCACAGGCCCCTGTATAAAGGCGATCTGAGGCCTGACTGAGGCCTCAGTCTCCAAGACATAGTATGATGGACACTCACTCCTGGTTCCTTCTTCCAGTCAATAAAAGCCGATATCCCGCCTTACGTCTCAGAGTGAGTTATTGATGGTGCATCAATTTTATTGACTGGAAGTTTTAAAACATGGAAACCGTTTTGCGACCGGACCGGTTGGATTTGGACCCTCAAGACCCTGACGCAGCTCTCGCTTTTGAACACTGGCTTGCATGCTTCCAATCGTGCTTGGAGGAGGTTCGTGCAACTGAACCCGCCGTTATGCACAGAATTCTACTCTCGAGGGTCACCCCCAAAGTTTACTCCATTATCCGGGACCTGCCGACCTACGATGGGGCACTGGACGCCCTCAAAAGACAGTACCTGTGGCCGGTGAACACCGTCTACGCAAGACATTGTTTAGCTACCCGGCAACAGCGGCCTGGCGAATCGTGCGCTGAGTTTCTCCGAGCACTACAGACGCTCGTCCGAGCTTGTGACTGCAAGACGCTCACGGCAGAACAACATGCGGAGCTGCTGGTGCGAGACGCCTTTGTGACGGGACTGAGGTCAGTGTACATGCGCCAGCGGCTGCTGGAAAATGCCGACCTTACCTTAAGCTCGGCGATAGAGAAGGCCAACGCTCTAGAAGCTGCTTTGCATAATGCTGACGCTGTCCAGTCACGCGATTCCCCGCCGGTTCCGTGGACACCTCAGACCCCGCCACTGCCGGCTCCCGGGAGCGAATTCGCCAACGCCGCTGCCAGTCACGATTCCACGAGCTCCCCGACCCTGACCACGGCTGTGGCCCATCAGAAGCCCGTGTGTTATTTCTGCGGCCATAAAAAACATCCTCGACAACGCTGTCCAGCGCAAGAAGCGACCTGCTCCAGCTGCGGAAAGCGGGGCCACTTCGCCAAGGTCTGTAAGTCTCAACCTCGAGCGGAGTGCAGCGCTGCGGGTGAAACGTGGGGGCCGCCATCTTGCATGCCCGGATGTGGGCGGCCATCTTTGTCGACGTCAGCACGCCCCGCCCCCGACCCTCCGATGCTGACCAGGCACCCCGACGGCGATTCAACTCTGGCCACTGTAACCCTCGACCAAAGCGCCCCACACCAGCTTGCAAGGTCCATGATGGACATCCGGGTGGAGGGGCACAGGACTAGATGCCTGTTTGACACGGGCAGCACTGGGAGTTTTATTCACCCGGACACAGTGCAACGCTGCGGACTTGCAACGCGGCCGGTAAGTCGGAGGTTCCATTTGGCTTCTGGGTCGCAGTCCGCAGACATCCGGGCGGGTTGTGTAGCGACTTTGGTGGTGCAAGGCACAGAATATCAGAACTTTGAGCTGCTGGTCATGCCTAAACTGTGTGCTATTGGGGCTGGACTTCCAGAGCCATCTCGAAAGTGTGACTATGGTGTATGACGGGCCCCTCCCACCACTCACCGTCAGGAATCCTCAGTTTTGTGGGACTTCTTCACATACCCCGCTACTGACCACACACACACGCGGGCACACACATCCCATCCAGAACCAGGCCGACAGCTGCGCTACCGACACTTGCAGCCTCTCCACTCTCAAGGTCCCTCCCCCACTGCTGTTCGCCAACCTGACCCCTGACTGTAAACCTGTGGCAACCAAAAGCAGGAGGTACAGCGTGGGGGACAGGGCCTTCATTCAGTCAGAGGTGCAGCGGCTGCTCAGGGAGGGGATCATTGAGCCAAGCTCAAGCCCTTGGAGGGCCCAGGTGGTTGTTGTTCGGACTGGGCAGAAAAATAGGATGGTGATGGACTATAGTCAAACCATCAATAGGTTTACGCAGCTTGACGCGTACCCCCTACCCCGCATCACGGATATGGTCAACCAGATTGCTCAGTACAAGGTGTACTCGACAATAGATCTGAAATCCGCTTATCACCAGCTCCCCATCTGCCCAGAGGACCGCCCCTACACCGCCTTCGAGGCGGGCGGCAGGCTCTATCACTTCCTGCTCATCCCTTTCGGTGTCACGAATGGTGTCTCTGTCTTCCAGAGGGAAATGGACCGGATGGTGGACCAGTACCAACTGCAGGCCACATTTCCCTATCTGGATAACATCACCATCTGTGGTCACGACAGGCCAGATCACAACGCCAACCTCCAACGATTTCTCCAAGTGGCCGCAGCTCTGAACCTTACTTATAACAGGGACAAGTGTGTGTTTGGAACCACCCGCCTTGCTATACTTGGGTATGTCGTGGAAAACGGGGTTATTGGCCCTGATCCCGAACGTATGCGCCCCCTGTTAGAACTCCCTCTTCCCACCACTCTCAAGGCCCTCAGACGGTGCCTGGGTTTTTTTTCCTATTACGCCCAATGGGTCCCCCATTATGCAGACAAGGCACACCCCCTGGTCAAGTCTACCTCGTTTCCCCTCTCTGCTGAGGCCCGCGCGGCCTTCAGCTGCATTAAAGAGGACATTGCCAAAGCTACGATGCATGCGGTGGACGAGACCGCTCCCTTTCAAGTGGAGTGTGATGCCTCCAATTTCGCTCTGGCTGCTACCCTCAATCAGGAAGGCAGACCAGTAGCATTCTTTTCTCGCACCCGCCAAGGCTCCGAAATTCGGCACTCCGCGGTGGAGAAAGAAGCCCAGGCCATAGTGGAGGCTGTTAGGCACTGGAGGCACTATCTCGCCAGCAGAAGGTTCACCTTGCTGACCGACCAGCGCTCGGTTTCGTTCCTGTTCAGCAACCAACAGCGGGGCAAAATCAAAAATGATAAGATTTTGCGGTGGAGGATAGAACTCTCCACCTACAACTATGATATCCTGTACCGGCCTGGCAGACTCAATAAGCCCCCTGATGCCCTATCCCGGGGAACATGTGCTAGCACACAGCTCGACCAGCTGTACACCCTTCATGCACAACTTTGCCATCCGATGTTTTCCATCAATTTTAACATTCAAATCAGATTCCCATTTTTGTCTTGATTTATGAATTCCTGATTTAATTGTCTGTTTTTGAATCAAATTATACATACAAGATGTAAATTTTTTAATTTTTCCTTTCTGAATTAATATTTCTATTTCACTAGGTTTTGGTATCAACATTGTTTGACCCAGCTTTTCTCGTAAATAGGCTTTTAATTGAAATTAACAGAAAAGAGTGTTATTTGATATTTTATATTTATTTTTTAATTGATCAAATGACATCAATATACCTCCTTCAAAACAATCACCTATATATTTAATCCCCTTTTGGAACCAATTATGTAAAAGTTTATTATCCATTGTAAAAGGAATAAGCCTATTTTGAATTAAAGTTCTTTTTGCTATTAAAGATTTCTTTATCTCGTCGTCCATATTTACCTTATTCCATAAATCAATCAAGTGTCTTAACATAGGAGATCCTTTTTTTTCCCGTATCCATTTGGATTCCCATTTATATATAAAATCTTCTGGTATATTTTCTCCTATCTTATCTAACTCTATTCTAATCCATGCCGGTTTTTCTTCATCAAAAAAAGATGCAATAAATCTAAGTTGATTTGCTTTATAATAATTCTTAAAATTTGGAAGTTGTAACCCTCCTAAATCAAACTTATATGTCAATTTTTCCAATGATATTCTTGACTTCTTTCCTTTCCAAAGAAATTTCCTTACATATTTATTCAGTTCTTGAAAAAACTTCTGAGGTAATTGAATTGGTAAAGTTTGAAATTAATATTGCAATCTAGGAAATATATTCATTTTTACAGCATTAACTCTACCTATTAATGTTATTGGTAACATCATCCATTTATCAAGATCCTCTTTTATTTTTTTTAATAATGGCAAATAATTTTGTTTATATAAATTTTTTACATCATTATCAACTCTAATACCTAAATATTTTATTCCATTTATTGACCATCGAAATTGAGTTACTAATCGACATTGATTATAATTTCCTTTGGTAAGGGGTAAAATTTCACTGTTATCCCAATTTACTTTATACCCTGATACTTTCTCATAGTCTTCCAATCTAAAAGATAATCTTTGCAAAGATTGTAATGGGTTTGTTAATTAAATCAAAACATCATCAGCAAATAAATTAATCTTATATTCTTCTTGATTAACTCTAAAACCCCCAATGTCTGAATCTGTTCTAATTAATTCAGCTAATAGTTCTATTGCCAATACAAATAAAGCAGGTGATAATGGGCAGCCTTGTCTAGTTGACCTCGTTGAGCAAAATGGTGTTGAAATCTGACCATTTGTAACTACTTTAGCTTGAGGATTAGTATTTAAAGTTTTAATCCATTGTATAAAAGATTTTCCTAACTCATATTTTTCCAATACCTTAAATAAAAAATCCCATTCCAATCTATCAAATGCTTTTTCTGCATCCAAAGCAACTGCCACACTCATTTCCTCTCTTTTTTGTGCCAAATGAATTATACTAAGTAACCAGGTTATATTATCCATTGATTGTCTGTTTTTAATAAAACCTGTTTGATCCATATGTATTAATTTTGGTAAATATTTAGATATTCTATTAGATAAAATTTTTGCTATTTTATAATCTGTATTCAACAAAGAAATAGGCCTATATGATGTTGGTTTTAAAGGATCTCGATCTTTTTTTGGCAATACAGTTATGATCGCTGTTAAAAAAGATTGTGGGAGTTTTTGCATTCTTTCCACTTGGTATATTAATTCCATAAAAGGAGGAATTAATAAATCTTTAAATTTTTTATAAAATTCAGGAGGAAAACCATCTTCTCCTGGGGATTTATTACTCTGAAGTGATCCTAAAGCTCCTTCAAACTCTTTTAATGTAAAGGGCATATCTAATCCTTTCTGTTCTTCCAAATTTAATTTTGGAAGGGTTATTTGTGATAAAAATTTATCTATCTCAGCAATCTTATTTTGTGATTCTGATTGATATAGTTCAGTATAAAATTTTTTTAAAGTTTCATTAATTTCTAAAGGCTTATAAGTAACCTTATTTACACTTGTTCTAATTGCATTTATTGTTTTAGAAGCCTGTTCTGTTTTCAACTGCCAAGCAAGAATTTTATGTGATCTTTCACCTAATTCGTAATATTTCTGTTTAGTTCTCATAATTACTTTTTCTGTACAATATGTCTGGAGTGTATTATATTGTAGTTTTTTATTAACAAGTTGTCTTCATTTTTCTTCTGTCATATATCTTTGAGATTCTTTTTCTAACTTTATGATATCTTGTATAAATTGATCTATTTCTGCTGTGTATTCCTTCTTAATTTTAGATGTATAACTTATAATCTGACCCCTTAAATATGCTTTCATCGCTTCCCATAATACAATTTTATCCTCAACTGAATGTATCCAAAAAAAATTGAATTTGTTTTTTCATAAAATCACAAAAATCTTGACATTTTAATAAAATTAAATTAAATCTCCATCTCTAGATCAATTCCTCCTTATCCATCATTATCATTGTCATTATCAAGGGGGAATGATCTGACAGTATTCTTGCTTTATGTTCCACACTTTTCACTCTATATTGAATACTTTTTTGATAATAAAAAAAATCAATCCTTCAGTAAGTTTTATGTCTATTTGAATAAAATGAATAATCTCTTTCTCTTGGATTAATTTTTCTCCATATATCAATCAGGTTTAAATCTTTCATTAATGATAAAGTTAGTTTTGTTACTTTTGATTTTGTAGCAACTTTAGTTGACCTATCCAAAACTGGATCTAAACAAAAATTAAAATCTCCACCTATTAATATTTTATCATGTGCATCAGCCAAGTTCAAAAAACTTCTTGTATGAATTTTACATCATTTTCATTTGGTGCATAAATGTTCTTAAAAGTCCATAATTCTGAAAAAATTTGACAATGTATAATCACATATCTCCCCACAGAATCAATTATTACATTTTGTATTTTAATTGGTAAAGATTTATTAACCAAAATTGCAACTCCTCTCGATTTTGAATTAAATGAAGCTGCAATGACATTTCCAACCCAATCTCTCTTTAATTTCTTATGTTCTGTTTCTGTTAAATGTGTTTCTTGTAAAAAAGCTATATCTCCTTTCATTTTCTTCATATATGTTAAAACTCTTTTTCTTTTCACAGGTCCATTAATTCCATTAACATTAAAACTTAAAAAATTAAGTACATTAATCATTCATAATACCTTGGGAACTCTTTAAAATTCTCCATGTTGCTATGAGTTTCTCCCCAACCATCCAGGCAAAAAAGAAGAAAAATAGAAGAAAGATAACTAATATATAAGAAAAAAAACCAAAATACCCCCCCACTAATGTTGCGAATAAAAAGAACACAACATTACCCCCTCCCCATTTTACTGTTCATGGCAATCACCATGATTGTACACGTGAAACTCGCAGCCATCGATCAGGAGCTCCTCCAGCTCCCCCGCAAAAAAAAGAAAATATATTAGTGAAGAAAAAAAAGAAAATAATTAATGTCTCTACTCCCAATTAATACTCCTCAACTATTTTTTTTCCTTATAAATGTCCATCAAGTCCAACCTTGTTTCAGTCTTCATCATTAGCCCATTTCATTTCTGTAATTCTTTACTCCTCTTCATGGACATCAGGTAGTTCTTGTACAAATTTCTCCACTTTCCGGTAGTCAACGATAAAACTTCTTTCTTTGTTATCCAGGAAAATTATCAATTTTGCTGGGTAGCTCAATAAAAATTTATAGCCCTTTTCCCCACAAAGATTTTTTCACTGGATTAAATTCCTTCCGCTTCTTCAGAAGATTGTAACTTATGTCTGGATAAAAAAACCTCTTCCCTTCTATTATCAATGGCCCATTTCTCTTTTTAGCACCTTGAGTAGCTGCCTTCAAGATCATTTCTTTATCTTGGTACCTTAAGCATTTTATCAAAATTGATCTTGGATTTTGATCTTGTTGAGGTCTTGGTCTTAAAGTTCTGTGTGCTCTTTCAATTTCAATTACTTGGCTTCCTTCTTTCATTTCCAAAATTTTCGGAATACATTCTTGAAAGAATTTTATTGGATTTTCTCCCTCTGTACCTTCCATAAAACCAACAATTTTAATATTATTTCGTCTACTAGAGTTCTCAAGCGCATCCATTTTTTCCAACATCCGTTTTCTTTCTATTGTCCAGGCAAGGTTATTGTCTTCTATCTTAGCTATTCTTTCAGTGTTTTCTTCCACTTTTACTTCCATCTCTTTAACTTTATTATCCATCTTCTTTTGTTTTTCCACCACATTATCGAGTGTATTCTGCATCCTTCTTATAGCTTCTTATAGCTTTTAATTCATTCGTCATATATATCAGGATATCTCTTATGTCTCCTTTAATCTCTTCCTTCTTTTCCTCTTTTTCTTCCTTTGAATTTCCCAAAGAGTCTGATTCCACTTCCGATTTACTTCCAATTCACTTCCAGCCGTAGTTGGGATTTGTAGTTTTGTTAATATCTGTTCATGCATACTTGTTTCTTTGCCCATGCGTTGTTCTTGCCGTTTCTTCTTAGAGACCGCAGACATTGCTGCAACTTCCTGTCCCGCACCATCAGAAGTGCCATGCACTTCGCCGGGAGGAGATCCAACTTGAGTCCGAGGCTTCACCGAAACTGTTAGGCCTTTTTCCCCGCCGACTTGCGCAGTCTTCGAAGTAGTAGCTTTCTTCTGTTTCAGTTTAGGAGCCATATCTAAAAATAATCCTGAGTTGCTTATAAATAGTTTCTAGTAGGTATTTGTTAACTCTCCTTCACTTAAACCCTATTTCATTACTTTTTATGAGGGAGCTGGATTCCCAATGTCTCGATCCTACGTCATCACGTGACGCCCCCCACCTGTTGTTGAGGGGAGTGGCCACAGGGGTACTCTGCCATGGTTGTTTAACCCCTTTCCCCTTCCTGACAGTCACCCAATTTCCTGTGTCCTGCACCTTGGGTATAACTACCTCTCTATATGGGAAGATGAAGGAAGTGTGGTAAAAAGTTGTCTACAAGGACTTTAGCAAGGTCCAAGCTGGTCCAGGAGGTGAGATCTCATGGGATCTAAGTTAACACAGACAATTTTATGTAAAGTTGGCTTAACAGTGGTAGAAAGAGTGTAGTGGTAGAGGGTTGTTTTCAGACTGGAGGCTAGTGAGAGATTGCTGCAGGGATAGGTGCTGGGTTCACTGTGGTTCATTAATTATATAAATGATCTGGATGGGAATCTTGGAGACACGGTTAGTAGATCTTCAGATGACACGAAAATGGTGGTATAGTGGACAGCAAAGATTACAATGGAATCTTGGTCAAATGGGCCTATGGGCCAAGAATTGGCAGATGGGGTTTAATTCAGACAAATAAGAAGTATTGCATTCTAGTAAGACAACACAAGGCAGGACTTATATTGTAAATTACAGAGCCACAGAGGGCTTTTCAACAGAGAGACCAAGGGGTGCAGGTACAGTACATCCATTATCAAGGGCCCCCACAATCCACTCTTCTCACTGCTATCATTAGGCAGGAGGGACTCTGTACCCTTAGCTAGGTTTTGGAACAGTTATTACTCTGCAATCTTCAGGTTCCTCGTAGAGCATGGATAATTCTCTCAATTCAACACTGAGCTGATTCCACAACCGATAGACTCATTTTCAAGGACACAACAGCTCAAATTCTCAGTATTATTTATTTAAAATTTGTATTTGCACAATTTGCCACCTTTGCACATTAGTTATTCGTCAGTCTTTTTATGTAGTTTTCATAAATTCTCTTGTATTTCTTTATTTTCCTGTAAATGCCTACAAAAATGAATCTGAAGGTTGTACATGGTGACATAAATGTACATACTTAAATTTACTTTGACTTTGACTTTGACATAGTTCTTTGAAAGTGCAGAAAGGGTAGGCAGGATGGCGAAAAGGAGATTTGGCATGCTTGTTTTAGTCAAAATTCAAAGTATATATATACATGGAAGGTTAGTTAAGAAGGTTCAGTCGTTAGGTATTAATGCTGGAGTAATAAAATGGATTCAACAGTGGCTAGGTGGGAGATGCCAGAGAGTAGTGGTGGATAATTGTTTATCGGGATGGAGGCCGGTGACTAGCGGGGTGCCTCAGGGATCTGTTTTGGGCCCAATGTTGTTTGTAATATACATAAATGATCTGGATGATGGGGTGGTAAATTGGATTAGTAAGTATGCCGATGATACTAAGGTAGTAGGTGTTGTGGATAATGAGGTGGGTTTTCAAAGCTTGCAGGGAGATTTATGCTAGTTAGAAGAATGGGCTGAACATTGGCAGATGGAGTTTAATGCTGAGAAGTGTGAGGTTCTACATTTTGGCAGGAATAATCCAAATAGAACATACAGGATAAATGGTAGGGCATTGAGGAATGCAGAGGAACAGAGAGATCTAGGAATAACAGTGCATAGTTCCCTGAAGGGGGGTCTCATGTAGATAGGGTGGTGAAGAAAACTTTTGGAACGCTGGCCTTTATAAATCAGAGCATTGAGTACAGAAGTTGGGATGTAATGTTGAAATTGTACAAGGCATTGGTAAGGCCAAATTTAGAATATTGTGTACAGTTCTGGTCACCGAATTATAGGAAAGATATCAATAAATTAGAGAGAGTGCAGAGACAATTTACTAGGATGTTACCTGGGTTTCAGCACTTAAGTTACAGAGAAAGGTTGAACAAATTAGGTCTCTATTCATTGGAGCGTAGAAGGTTGAGGGGGGATTTGATCGAGGTATTTAAAATTTTGAGAGGGATAGATAGAGTTGACGTGAATAGGCTGTTTCCATTGAGAGTAGGGGAGATTCAAACGAGAGGACGTGATTTGAGAGTTAGGGGGCAGAAGTTTAAGGGAAACACGAGGGGGTATTTCTTTACTCAGAGAGTGATAGCTGTGTGGAATGAGCTTCCTGTAGAAGTAGTAGAGGCCAGTTCAGTTGTGTCATTTAAGGTAAAATTGGATAGGTATATGGACAGGAAAGGAGTGGAGGGCTATGGGCTGAGTGCGGGTAGGTGGGACGAGGTGAGATTAAGAGTTCAGCACGGACTAGGAGGGCCGAGATGGCCTGTTTCCGTGCTGTGATTGTTATATGGTTATATTTATTATCAAAGTATGTACATAACCTTGAAGATTGACTTTTTGCAGGAAACCACAAAATAAAGAAACACAATAGAGACATTAATAAAATACACACAACAACAAAGACAGTTCCAGCTGTTATGTTTTGGAAATACAAACATAAAACTAATTGAAAGGAAAACACTGGGAGACCAGAATAAACTTGTACTCTTCATTTGTTCTTTTAGTGAGATGTGCCCTAATGATATTGTGGCGTGATAACGTATGCCATCCACATACTTTTACATATAACCTGTGATGAATTAAACAAAAAATGCTGAATCAAACAATATATTTACAAGATTATTCAAGTATTTCTGAAATATTAAATCACAGCACTCCTCCCTACTTAGCTATAAACTCCAACTCAATGTAGAATGCATCTCAACTTAAATCTATAACATATTGCTTTCTAGTCACATACGGATGCAGTACACTATATAATGCAACCGCTATATAGACATGTACAGTATAGTAAATTTTAAGTTGTCCCAGTCAAACTTAAAGATTTAAGCACTGTGGAGGATTTCTTACTCTTGTGGGATAACATCTTTCCTGAAAGGGTGGGGGGGGGGGGGTGGTTGTGGTCACTCTGCCTGACAGGTGAGACTTGTGGCTGTGAAGCGATCTCAGGGCCTCCTCCATGGTGATTGTAGCAGCTGATTCTGAAACTGCAAGAAGTGGTTCTGCCAGTCTTGGACACCCTTTCCTCTAGTCATGTTCGCATCCCAAACAGTGTGAGGCAAGCTGCTTGATCTGCTGATCTATTCTATGCCACCAGACAAAGTTTCAAGCCAACCCTTTCATTCTAACCATGCCTACATGATTGGCAGGTTGCTCCTTCAAAACTTTAGCTATAAACTTGGATTATACACCAACTTTCAATCCCCACATAAGGCAACATCCATAAAGGGTAAGTTAATCCTGGTGCTGGTAACAATTAGGGAACTGGGATTTCTGCTGCACATTCCAGTCATTTTATGTTGCCAGATACTCCTGGGGCAGTCTTTTCCCTGTGAATCATCTGTGCCATAATAGGGAGACTTTCACAGAGTCACAGAGTTGTAGAAAATTACCACATAGAAACAGGCCTTTTGGCCAATCTGGTCTGTGCTAACCCTATCCAAACTACAATTAAATATTGAAATTGAGCTCACATGCACCACTTATGCTGGCAGTTCATTCCACACACTAGTGACCCTCTGAGTGAAGAAGTTTCCCCTCATGTTCTTCTTAAACTTATTGCCTTTCACCCCTAACCCATGACCTTTGGCTGTAGTCCCACCCAACTTCAGTGAAAAAAGCCTGCTTATGTTTACCCTATCTATATTCCTCATAATTTTGTATACCTCTATTAAACCACCTCAATAAAGTCCTAACCTATTCAATCTTTCCTTATAACTCAGGTCCTCCAGACCTGGCAACATCCTTGTAAATTTTCTCTGTACCCTTTCAACTGTAATTACATCTTTCCTGTAGGTAGGTGTCCAAAACTAGACACAATACTCCAAATTAGGCTTCACCAATGTCTTATACAGCTTCAGCATAACATCCCATCTCCTCTACTCGGTACTTTGATATAATTGTGCCAGAATCTTTCTTTATGACTCTATCTACCTGTGATGCCACTTTCAATGAATTATGTATCTGTATTTCCAGATCCCTTTGTTCTACAGCACTCCTCAGTGCCCTACAGTTCACTCTTTAAGACCTACACTGGTCGGTCCTACTGAAATACAAAACCTCACACTTGCATGCATTAAGATCCATCTGCCATTTTTCAGCCCATTTTCCCAGCTGAAGGCCATGATTGCCTTCCTCACTGTCTACTACACCACAAATCTTGGTGTAATTTACAAATTTTCTGATCCAGTTAACCATTGTTGTCCAGATTATTGATATAGATGACAAACAACAACAGGCCCAGTACCAATTACAGCACTTCACTAGCAGGCCTCCAGTCAGAGGGGCAGCCATCTACTACCCCTCTACCATCTACTACCTTCTTGACCAGCCTCCCATGTGGGACCTTGTTAAGTGCCTGCTGAAACCCATGTAGACACTGCCATCCACTGCCTTGCTTTCATCAATTTTCCTGGTAACATTCTTGAAAAACTCTATAAGATTAGTTAGACATAATCTAACAAACACAAAGCCATGCTGACTATCCCTAATCAATCCCTGTTTATCCAAATACTCATATATCCAGTCCCTTAGAATACCTTGCAATAACTTTCCCACTACTGATTTCAGTAATGAGGGTGAACTCTCTCCCATATAAGTAGTGGTTGAAATGTTTTACTTGCCAAACTAGACCCCAGGCCTCCATGTTAATCTGTGCATAATGTTTCTCTACAATGGTAAGGGAATATGATGCAAAGGCTATGGGGCGTTCACTCACAACGTTTGATATGACTGCACCTGTACCATAAGGTGAGGTGTCTCAGACAAACTTCACTGGACAGTGTGGATCATGATGTGTGGGTATAGTGCCTGGTATCACTATTTGAAAAGTCATCTCACACTGCATTGTCCATTGTCGTTTCTTCCTGATCTGTAGTAATGAATTCAAGAGGTGGAGCAGAGTGACAAGGTTTGGCAGGAACTAGTTATAATAATAGACAAATTGTAAAAAGGACCGTAACTGTGTTATATCCTTCGGGTTTGTTTAATTCTTGTGTGTCAATGGTTTGATGACAGTAAGTGATGCTTGGTTTGAAGAATTCACACTTATGGAGTCATGCTATGAGCCCATAAATTTCTAGTTTTTTTAACACTGTCTTGATATTTTGGGAAAGTTCCTAGCTGCATCTCAATCTGATATAGAAACAGCAATGTCCTTGGTCAAAAAATCCTAAAAGTAGTGAATACAGTCCAATCCATTACTGGCAAAACCCTCCTCACCACTGAGCATTTCGACACAGAATGTTTTCACAGGAAAGAAGAATCCATCATCAGGGATCAGCACCACAAAAGGTACCGGAGCTTCAGGACTCTCACTAGCAGCTTCAGGAACAGTTACTACCCCTCAACCATCAGGCTCTTGAACCAAAAGGCATAACATCATTCAACTTCACTTGCTCTATCACTGAAATGTTCCCACAACCTATGGACTCACTTTCATGGACTCTTCATCTCATGTTCTCATTATTTATTGTTTATTTATTTATTATTATTTCTTTCTTTTTGTATTTGCACAGTTTGTTGTCTTTTGCACACTGGTTGGATGCCCAAGTTGCTGTGGTCTTTCATTAATTCTGTTATGGTTATGATTCTGTAATGAATTTATTGAGTATGCCTGCAAGAAAATGGGTCTCAGGGATGCATATCATTTCATATATGTGCTTTGGTAATAAATACACCCTGAACTTTGATCTTTGACGGTAACAATAAAGTCATCCGGGTAACACTGAGTGCAACCTTGCAGAACCTGGTCCCTGGCTTTCTGCCAGAGTGCAAGTGCAAATGCTACTCCAAAAGCCAGCCTATAAAGATCTTTGTGAGAGCTTATGGTGAGAAACACTGCACTCTTCTTTGGTCTCCATCTGTAAGCAGGCCTCAGCTCAGTTCACTTTGCTGAAGTATTTTCCTGCAGAAAGGTTTGCAAAGATATCCTCTATCCTTGGCAGAGAGTATTGACCGACTCTCAGTACTGGACTGATTGACCTTAAAATCACTACAGACCCTGATAGACCCATTCTTCTTGGCATTGCCCATGGGCTCCACTCAAAAATTCCGTCAGCTAGCATGTGAACTAGCTCACTGGCTACTTTATCACGGATGGTATAAGGAACTGGACTGGCTTTGTGAAACTTTGATGCGGCATTTTCATTTAATACAATTGTGTCCTTGATATTTTTGAGTTTTCCAATGCATTCCTTGAACACAGCTTTTTAAACTTGCTTTCAGTTGACTCGTTTCCAGATGATGCATAGGTCTCCAATCACGTTGTATTTGTCACAGCCCAACAATGCTGGCCCTCCTGCTTTTGTCACATACAAACCCAATGTGGCTTGTTGGTTGTTGTATTTCACTGTTACAGATGTACTGTAATTCCCACAGGAATGATCTTTTCTCCAGAGGAAGTTCTGAGTTGGATATCTTTGAAATGTCATTCAAACTTATTTTGTGGAATGACTGAAACAGCCAAGCCCATGTCCAATTCCATTTTAATTAATTTCCTGTTCATTTCTGGTGTAATCCATATTACTTGTCTATTGCAAATTTGTACACTGTAAATCTTAAGGCTGCATAGTCCTGTGTCACCCTCATCATCATTAGATTTTTCATCAACAGCATTCAGATTAGTATTCTTTTTAAAAATGCTATTTGTTTTTTTAAATCTTTTTCTCTTCCCTGTGCAGTCCATTTATCTGCCCAATATGCTCTTTGTGTGTGTGTTACTTGTTTGCATTTTCTGCAAGTTTCAACTTTAAACCTGCATTGGTCTGGTGCATGTGAGCTCCTGCTACAGTGGTAACACAATTTCTGCTGCCAGACCAGTTTCTGTTTGGATGTTATCATTTCATTCACACTCATTTTCATTCCTGAACACAACTCAATTGCATCTTGGCTGAAGTTTCCATTGATACAATGATTTCAACTGGTCTTTTAAATGAGAGTTGTGCTTCAGTTGGTGCCTGTTTTGAATGCTTTCTTGTAAGATTTCACAAACAAAGCAATCTCTCAGTGCATCATTGAACCCATCACTAAACTGACAATGCTCAGACAACCTTAATTTAATTATGTACACTGAAATGAACTCCTCTTCCTTTTGATTCCGCTTTTGAGACCTAAAATGTTCTACAATCAACCCATTTTTTGGTTCTAAGTATTCCCACATTACTTTCATGATATCAGCAAAGCTTATTTCATCTGGTTTGGTTGGAGCAGTCAAACCTCTAAGCAAACTGTATGATTTTCCATCCAATGCACTCAGTAAAGCTGACACTCGCTTTTCATTGGCTATTTCATTTGCTTCAAAATACAGCTCAATTCATTCAGCATGCAATATCCAGTTATCCCTTATGCAATCAAACCCAACTATCTTTCTGATTTAGCCAGTCATTCCTGTTTTTTAAAAAATTATTATTATCACCCAGTACTCATTATTAATAACCCTGCAAATTTGTCCATTTTCTGCCTTTTTAAAAAATTTCAACAGTTTATCTCTGCTTGCAAAGAAAGCATGCTGCACGTTTTGTTTAAACTCATACATCTCGCTGCACTTCAGCAGGTAGGTAGAGTTGTCTCAGGTTCATTCTAAAACTTACTCATTGCCACTGTTATGTTTTCTAACTCCAAAACATAAAACTAATCAAAAGAAAACCACCGGCTGACTGGGATAATCACGTATTCTTCATTTTCACTTCAAGAAAGGTGCACCCTTATAATATGGTGGCGTACTGACATATACCATTCATGTACTTTTACATAATAAATTATTTAAACTAACAAAGAATGCTTAATCAAACAACACATTTACAATATTACACAAATATTATTGAAATATTAAAGACACAACACCATTGTTTGAAAAAAAGAGCAAACTTTTAAACAGTAAAAAATGTAAACAAATAACACACAGAACACGAACTGCAGAGTCCCTGAAAGCAAGTCCAGTGCTGAGGTGAATGACAGTGGTTCCAGGCCACAGCTGCAGAAGTAGTTCAGTGCAATTACATGGTACAATTACAATATTTAGACCATAAGGCCATAACAAATAGGAGCAGAATTAGGCCATTTGGCCCATTGTCTCTGATCTGCCATTCAACCATGGCTGTGTACATACATCTACTGATGCCTCTGGACACATCTTCAGTGATGTTCCTGGAATCATCGGGTGTTTCGGGGCTTTCAACATCATACACCCTCCTCCAGGTGACCCCGGCACTGATCAGACCCCAGCTTGTGTCCAGATGGCTAGCTACACAGGACTCCATGGCTCCCCTCTTTTGAGCCACAGCCAACATGAGGCCCTCTCTGCTGCATCGGTGGTATTGCGGATGGCTCTCCTCTTCCTGCCCAAATTGCTGAAGGCTCTGGGTAAGGAATGTGCTGCGAATCCCCTACATCCAGCCTCCACTGGGAGATGCCTCGCTCTCCATCCAGCCTGCTGGCAGTTGCCTTTTCAAAGGCCTCTTCCAAGTGATCTTCCCATGGGACTGTCAGCTCCAGCATCACCACCTGCTTCGTAGACTCAGACACAAGGATGATGTCTGGTCGCAGGGTGGTGGCTGCGATATAGTCAGGGAACCTCAGATCCCAAGGTCCACCAACAGCTACCAGTCCCTTGCAGAGGTCAGGATACCTGCTGATGTTCTTTTGGCGGGTATTGGCTGCTCCCCAGCTCTGACAAAGGCAATGGTCAGCTTGGAGGGTCGGGACCACTTCGCCCACTCCACTCCTGTGAAGATGGCTTCAACAATGGTCTTCAGGACCTGATCATGCCTCCATTGGTACCGTCCCTCACCATGTGCCCTTGTGCGGCTGCTGAGGATGTGCTCCAGGGTTCCTCGCTTGGAACACAGTGGGCATGCTGATGACTCTGCTTTGGCCCATGTGTGCAGGTTTGATGGGCTTGGAAGCACATTGTACACTGCCTGGATGAGAAATTGGATGTGGTGAGGTTTGGCTTTCCAAAGCTCAGCCCAGGTCACTTCCCTCTCAACCGCATTCTCCCATCTTGTCCAAGCTCCCTGTTGCTTCATTCCCTCTGCCTTGCAGGTTCTCCTCTCTTCCACTGCTGCTCTCACCTCCTCCTGAACTAGGTGACGCCTTTCCTTCTCTCTGATGGTGTCCATTTGAGGAGTTGGAAAGGATCCTAGCCCAGCTTGGCCTCATGTAACCACTCCCACCTGTGATACAGCCTTCTGCTTCCTGAACAGCTTCCTCTGCCCTCCACTTCCTGCCAGTCCTCACTTGGATCCCTGCTCTAGCCACATTCGGATCACTTGAGTCCTTGTATTGTACCACTTCTCTGACTCTTGTTACCTTGAATTCGCCCTCCAAGGATTTGAAGGGCAGTTGCAGTTTGTTGTGGTGTTCATAGAGTGCGATGGTGCTCAGGCTCCTTGACAGCCCCAGCCATCATCCGAGGTGCTTGCTGACCCTCCTCTCTAAGGTTTCGACTGTTGAGATCGGAACTGCATAGACAAGGAGGGACCACAGTATTCTGGGAAGAATGCCATGCTGATCCACCCAGGCTTTGAACTTCCCAGGTTGGCCAGACTTGTCCACAGATTTCAGCCAGCCATCCAACTCGGTGCAGGTCGCCTGAATGGGTGCTGTGTCCCTCAGAGGGCTGTCAAAAACTGTACCTAAGCTCCTGACTGGCTTTTCTGTGATGTTTGGGGTGGCTGTGCCTGCGATGCTGAACCGAAACTTGTTTTCCACCTTGCCTTTCCTCAGCACCATTGATCTTGCTTTGGCTGCTTTGAAACGCATCCAGGCCCACTCCACCAGCTTTTCGAGCCCCTGCAGAATCCACCGGCAGCCGGGGACTGATTCTGGGGTGACTGTGAGGTCATCCCTGAATGCCCTGATGGGTGGTTGCCATTCATTCTGGGCCCTTTGCACTCTTTTTCAGCAGATTTGGTGAGTATGTTCATGGCTGGGGAGAACAGTGTCACTGAGATAGTGCACCCTGTGATGATGCCAATCTCCACCTTGTGCCAGCTCGATGTACTTTGCTCCTGAAGAGACCCTCACCCTGAAGTTGCTGTAATAATCAGCGATAAGGTCTCTGATTCTGCAGGGGATGTGATACTTGGTCAGTGTGAGCTGCACCAGCTTGTGCGGAATGGAGCCATATGCATTTGCCAGGTCAAGCCACAGCACTGACAGGTTGCCCTTGTTCTCTCTGGCCTCCCTGATGAGCTGTATCATCACACCGATATGTTCCAGACAGCTGGCATCCCTGAAATGCCACCCTTCTGGACTGATGTATCAATATAAGTGTTCTTTGCTAGGTAGGTGCACAGCCAATTGGAAACCGCGCTGAAGAAGATCTTCCCCTTCAGACACAGCAGGGAGATGATGTGGAACTAGTCTGTCTGGGTGGCATTTTCTTCCTTCGGGATCCATACCCCTTCAGCCACTCTCCAGTATTCTGGGATCTTCTCCCTTCTCCAGAAGATTCTCAGGATCTTCCACAGACCAAGCAGGAGTTTGGGGCAGTTCTTGTACGCTTTGCATGAGGTGCTGCTTGAGTCCTGGAGCCGAGCTTGCCTTGCTTTGCGGACAACCTCTCCGATTGTCATGATCTGCCATTCAATCATGACTGATTTATTACTCTCTCAACCCCATTCTCCTGCCTTCTCCCAGTAAGTTTTCCCACCCTGACTTATCAAGAAGCTATCAACATTAAATATATCCACAGTCGTCTATGGTAATGAATTCTGCAGATTCACCTCCCTCTGCCAAAGAAGTTCCTCATCATTTCCATCCTAAATGGACATCACTCTATCGAAAATATTTAAAAGACATTTGGTCATTGACATGGATTGACAGGAGGCAAAAAGTAGGAATAAAGGGATCCTTCTTGGATTGGCTGCCAGTGACTGGTGGTGTTCCACAGGGGTCTGTGTTGGGGACTGCTTCCTTTTACGTTGCATATCAATGATACAAATGACAAAATTGATGGCTTTGTGGCCAAGTTTGTAGACAACATGAAGATTGGTGGCGGGAGGGCAGGGGCTATTGAGGATGCAGAGAGGCTGCAGAAGGACTTAGATTAGGAGAGTGGGCAAAGAAGTGGCAAGAAGTGTATGGCCATGCACTTTGGTAGAAAGAGTAAAATCATAGACTGTTTTGTAAGTGGAGAGAAAATTCAAAAAAATTGAGGTACAAAGGGATTTGGGAGCCCTCATGCGGTTGAGTCTGTGGTGAGGAAGACAAATGCAACGTTAGCATTCATTTCAAGAGGACTAGAATATAAAAGCAAGGATATAATTCTGAGGCTGTATAAAATACTGGTGAGGCCTCAATTGGGGTATCATGAACAGTTTTGGGCTTATTTAAGAAAGGATGTGCTGACATTGGAGAGTGTTCAGAGAAGATTCACGAGAATGATTCCAGGGTATTATTCTTGGTTATCGCATGTGCACTGATTGAAAGCTCTGAGCCTGTATTCACTGGAATTTAGAAAAATGAGGGGGGATCTCATTGAAACCTCTCTAGATAGAGTGGATGTAAAGAGGACTTTTCCTTTGGTGGGTGGAGTCTAGGACCTGAGGGCACAACCTCAAAATAGTGGGATGTCTGTTTGGGACAGAGATGAGGAGGAATTTCCTTAGCCAAAGAGTGTTGAATCTGTGGAATTTTTTGCCACATGCAGCCCTGGAGGCCAGGTGAATAGGTGCGTTTAAAGTGGAGGTTGATAGGTTATTGATTAGTGAAAGGTTATGGGGAGAAGGTAGGAGAATGGGGTTGAGAAGGAAATACGTTTTATGGTAGTGTGGTGAACTACATATACCTGTCTGGACACGCCCCTCTGCTGACTGCTCCTGTGGCTCCTCCCACAGACCCCTGTATAAAGGCAATTGGAGCAGACTTGATGGGCCAGATGGCTGAATCCTGCTCCTAAATCTTATGGTCTTTGATGCAAGAGACCAAGAGTAAGCCACTGAACCTAAAATAGCCAGCAGAGTGGAGAGCTAGAACAGCCTTTGCCTCACAGCTCTGGTGGGCTGGCTTCAATCCTGATCTCCGCAGTTGTCTGTATGAGTTTACACATTCTCCCTGTGACCATTTGGCTTTCTTTCCATATCCCAAGACATGCCAGTTGATGGGTTAACTGGCCACCCTAAATTGCCCCTAGTGTGTTGCTAAGTGGTAAAATTCTGGGGGCAATGATGGGAATGTAGTGAGAATAAAAGTGCTGTATATTCAGGGAAAGATCAGCACGGAAACAAGTACTTCAGCCCACCACATCCATGGTGGTATATCCTGTGATAGTTCAAAGCATATTTATTATTAAACTACATATATGGTACCATATACTACCCAGAGATTCATTTCCTTGCAGGGATTCACAGTAGAACAGAGAAATACAATAAAATGAAAGAGAAACCACAGACAAAAAAAGACTGACAAGTGACTGATGTGCAGTGCAGGCGCTGTGGTTGCACAACAGTTAGTGAGACGCTCTTACAGCTCAGGGAATTCTAGACTTCGGAGTTCAATTCTGCCACCATTCTTCCAGGGGTCTCTGTACATCCTCCCCGTGGAATGCCTGGGTTTTCCTTGGGTGCTCTGGTTTCCTCTCACAGTCCAATGATGTACTGGGTAGGTTAATCAGTCATTGTAATATTGTCGAGTGATTAGTTTGTAGTTAAAAAAAGTTGCAGGGTTGCTGGGAGACTGTGACTTAAAGGGCCACAAGGGCTGACTCGGAGCTGTATTGCTAAATAAACAAATAAACCAATAATAGTAACCACATGAGTTGTAGAGTCCTTGACTGTGAGTCCATGGATTGTGGACTCAGTTCAGTGTTGAATCCATGACTGTGAATCCAGAGATTGTGAATCAGTTCATCGCTAAGTGAGTGAGCCCTGGTTTAGGAGTCTGATGGTTGACTGGTAATAACTGTTCCTGAGGTTGGTGGTGTGAGACTTGAGGATCCTGCACCTCCTTTCTGATGGCAGCAAGGAGAAGACAGCATGGCCTGGAAGGTGGGGGTCCTTGATGATGGATGCGGCTTTCTTATGACAGTGTTCCGTGTAGATGTGCTCATTTGCAGTGAGTGTTTTTCCTGTCATGGTTGAGCCATAGACACTACTTTTTGTACACTTCATAGCCTTCTCCTCCTCCCATTATAAGATTCTCCTTTGAAGTATTTGGCATGGAAATAAAAAATGCACCCAAGTTCTTTAAATGTTAATATATGAGATGACGTAACTGCTTTCAAAACAACAACATGCTTAACAGAGAGACTTACATAATTTTTGCTGATGTAGTTTTGTCCGATGATACATCAGGTGTCCACCTTGGTGTTTTTCTTTCAGCGGATGAGAGTTCCTGTTTGCCTTCCTTTCAGGCAGTGAGCCTCTCCTATTTCTCATTCTGGGTCTCCCATAATTTTATGCACTATTGCATATGCTTAATCATATCTGGCTCAAAGCTTTGGAAGTGTAATTGGCTATCTGATTTTCTAAGCTGCAGACCTTGTTTTCATCAGCTTTAATGCTGGAGCATTAATGTTGACACTTGAAATTAGGCCTTTTCAAAGTGAAATATTGATGTACATTTAGTGAGAGAAATAAAAGCAACCCACAAGCTTCTGCCTGAAGTGGACTTGAGAAGCAATTTATTTTTGAATTACGTAATGACCTTAGTGAAAAAAGTAAATCCAAAGTTGCCCTTATTTTTGTTCCATCAAATTACATCCATGATACTTCCCAATTTTAGCTAACAAGTCCCTAAAGTCTTCCCATTGCTTCAGCCATGCAGTAACTTCCAAAAATAAATGCTTTTATTGCTGGCCTGTCTAATATTCTCTAGGAACTAATCCATCAACTTGAGTGAAAAGCTTGAAATTGCACTCGAAGAACAATTTCCATTATTTCTCAATTAACTCTCACAGTTATCGGTGACTATTTGCCATATCACTCTGTTATAATGCTAAAACAAAATTCTGTATAGCTTGTTATGAGATGACTCTGACAGTGCAATTATGTAAAACAAATTTAGATTCAAGATTCACGATTGTTTAATGTCATTTCCTGTACACCTCCCTGATGGTGAATGAAATAATTGTTACTCCAGATCCGATACAGCCCAAAAAAACCCATAAAAGATAAAGAAAACAACAATAATAAACACACCATGAACTTAAATATATAAAATGGCTTACATACATAGATTGATCATATGCCCATAAAGTGTCTCTAGGCTACATGTAAGGTGACTGATGAGAAATCATAAAGTAGCGGTGGAGGTGTTGATCAGCCTTACTGCTTGGGGAAAGCAACTGTTTTGGAGTCTGGTGGTTCTGGTGCCGATGCTACGTAGCCTCCTCCCTGATGGGAGTGGGACAAACAGTCCATGAGCAGGGTGGGTGGGATTCTTTGTGATGCTACTGGGTTTTTTCTCTGGCACCTTTCTGTATATATATCCTTGATGGCAGGTAGGCTGGTGCCAGTGATGCATTGGTAGCTTTCTCTACCTGTTATAGAGCTTCCTATCCACCACAGTGCAGTTGCTGTACCGAGCAGTGATGCAGCTTGTCAGGATGCTCTCTACTACACATTTGTACAACGATGTGAGTATTGGTGTGCAAAGTCCAACTCTCTTCAGCCTCCTCAGAACGTAAAAGCACTGGTGAGCTTTCTTAACTGTGTATAATGTGTTCTGAGACCATGAGATGTTGTGTGTGACGTGCACTCCCAGGAGTTTGAACCTGTTCACGCTTTCGGCTGCTGTGCTGCTGACGGTAAAGAGAGGTGTGAGTGGTGTGAAGTCGATAGCCATCTCCTTTGTCTCATTGATAGTGAGGAAGAGTTTATTCGCCTGGCACCAGGCTTCAAGCTCTTCCAAATAATAGGAAAGTCTGTCTGTCAAGGACACTTATGTCCGAATGCTGTTTCTGCATTTCAGTTCAATATTCAACACAGACTTTGGTAAATAAACTGCTACTTGTCTGTCTCTCTGTATGCCGTCTTATTGCTGTTGGTGATGAGCCCCACCACTGTTGTGTCATCAGCAAACTTGAAAATGACTTTAAGGTTGCAGTCATGTGTGAGCAGAGTGTACCGTGTTCAGGATGATGGGGAGGGAGGAGCGGTTGTGCATCCTGACTGCCATACAGACCCAGCTGTTTGTTCTGCACCCTCTTCCTGAGATAGGGTTTGCGGAGATCCTAACGTAAGCGCAAGGGTTGACACAGGACCAGTATAGCTGGTGAGTAGTTGGCTGTGGAGTGTGCTGTATTGTGATATACAAGGAGGAAATATGCAAGCTTTTGATTCAGCGTTAATGTACTGTGTTCTGTTCACATTGCTTGCAGTGTGTTTAGACTCTGGCAAAACTTTCTGCCAAGAGATTCACAGCTGGGTGGCATGGTGCAGATGTAATATGTCTTACTCCATTCACTTCAGGAATGATTGAAACTGTTCCACAACAAACTGTGGTCCATTCTCACTGACTGAATGTTCTGGAACACCAGTCCTTGAGAAGAGGCTTTTCAACACATCAACTGTAGGCTGTAGTGGAGGCTATTGGAAACACTTTTGTCCGCTTTGTAGCTGCACCCACTACTACCAAGAAATTTGTGCCTTTGAACAGTCCAGCAAAATCCAGATGAATCCTCTGCCAGGGCAGTGCAGGCCATTCCCAGAGACGGAGAGGCACTGCTCTTGGCATCTTCTGGATGTGTTGGCATCCTGAACAGTGCATGGCAAGCTGTTCAATCTGTTGATCTATCCAAGGCCACCAAAGAAAGCTTTGAGCCAACACTTGTAGCATGTAGCTCCTCCATCACTTTAGCTGTCAGCTTGGATGGATGGTACAACTCTCAGTCCCCACATAAGGCAACCTCCATCAAGGGCAAATTCATATTGGTGGTGGTAAAAAATGGGGGAACTGGAGTTTACGCGGCATTTTGGGTGGCCATATAGACCTGGGCATTTCCTGGTTTACGTCTGAATCATCTCTGCTAGAATAAGGAGACTCTCAAATTGCATTGGGGAGAATACATCAAAATGATTGTCTTCTTTTGTAAGTTTTTTATGTATTTCCTTTTCCAAATGCAGACGGGACAATCTGTCTCCATTTCCATGCTTAGTCGTCCTTTTGAAATTCAATCTTGTAACCCATAATTGATCAGTTAAACTAGTGCTTTCCTGGCGTATATAATCAATTAACTCTTCTCTGGCTTCCAGATGGGTACAGGTATAAATTTTACCTGATGTTTTGATGACAAACTCTGCTATCTTCATCAGGGATGATGCCTGGGCATGTCAAGTCCGGTGGTATTTATACCCCCGTCATCCATCCATCCTAGGTTAGTCCTCAACCAATCAGGTTTCGGCTGTCTCACCTTGTTTACAATTGAGTTCCAGTTCTTACTTAGAGTCTTTATTAAAATTCTTTTCTTCTAGTTTTATTTCAATGGTGTCCTTCACTAATAGTCCAAAAAGCCAATGGCATGGCACAGTAGTTTTGTGCCATCAAAGTCAATCCTATGGCCATTGCAAATGCCATGTTCCCTGTTAATGTGGAGCACCACATATCAGCCAAACAGGGTGCATGGTGGAAACCTACATCAAGGAGCACAGGAGGTCTATCTGTTTGGGTTACCTGGAGAAACTGGAGATAGCAGAAAATTGCATTTGCAATGGCCATAGGATTGACTTTGACAGCATAAAACTATTGTGCCATGTCAGTGGCTTTTGGGACCACCTGGTGAAGGAAGTCATTGAAATAATCTAGAGGAAATGAATTTTAACAAAGACGAAGCTCTTGCTCTAAGTAAGAGCTGGAATTCAATTGTAAAGAAGGCGGGTCAGTGGAAACCTGATGGTTTGAACACAAACCAATTAGGATGGATTGATGATGGCGTGTATAAATACAGCCAGACTAAGCATACTCAGGTATCATACCTGATGAAGATTGCAGAATTTGTTATTGAAACATTGGTTAAAATCAATAGCCTGAGAAGTGATTATTTGAATATATATATAATATTACTCAATTTACTACTGAAGTATTAAATACATAGCACCTTGGTCCTTAACCCAATAGGATTATTTTCAAGATGACGCTAAGCTATTCGTGGATACGATAGCAGACCATGAGAATGCTTCTTGCATGTCTTCCACCATTTTTCAGCAGCAGAGTGATAATGTAGCCAGTGATTTAGAAAGGTGAACCAGGATATGTTGGTAGTCTACCTATTGCTTCTAATAATCTGAATTTCCATGTATTGTGTTCAATGCCATTAGATTGGGGTTTGCAAAGTCTTCAATATAAACCAACAAATGTTGGTTGTTTCAATCAGAATTTTGCAATGAAAAGTATCTGCAGCCATGTTAAAGTTGATAGGGTTGTTAAAAAGGCGTATGGTACGTTGGCCTACATTAACTGGAATATGGGGAACAAGAGACATGAGCTCATTGCAGTTCTATTAAACCCTGGTAACCAGCGGTTGGACCACACTTGTTCAATTCTGGTCACCTCATAATAGGATGGATGTGGGAAGTTTTGGTGGAGTACAAGAGAGATTTACCAGAATGTGCCTGGATTAGAGAACAGGTCTTATGAGGATAGCTAGAGTGAGCTAGGACTTTTCTCTTTGGAACAAAGAGGAAATGTGTATAAGATTATAAGAGGCATAGATCAGAGACTTTTACCCAGGGTTGAAGTAGCTAATATGAAGCAGCATAATTTTATATTGATTGGAGGAAAGAGTAAGGGGTTGTGAGAGTTAAGTCTTTTTACACAGATTGGTGGGTGAGGAGATGGTTAGGGACATTTAAGAAACTCTTGTTATAGACACATTGATGTGAGAATAACGGGTTAGATAGATCTCAGAGTAGGGATCAGCACAATATCGTGAGACAGGGGGCCTGTACTGGCTGTAGTGTTCTGTTTGCTATTTTCAAAGTAAATTTATTTATGTTTTTTTTTCATTCTTTTATGTTCTTACCAAAATAGGTATTTATTACTCCGGGAGCGATGAAAGGCGGGATCCGCGGGAAGGCGGCTTCACACCACGTGGCACATGCTTGCCCGCAGGCAAATGGCTGGAAAAAAACCGTGCGAGGAGCCAATCAGGTGAGGGGAGGGGTGGAGGCGGTTTGTGCGAGCACGTGAACATTTCCCGAGCGCGTGCGCTCGCTCGCTCGCATCCGGAGCCACGGTCGGTCCCGCACGATGAACATCCTCAAGCTCTACCGCCCGGTGCGTCCAGATTTTATAGTCGGCAATCATGTTGCGATATCGTTACTTAGCTTCATAAAACGTTAAATGTTCCTTTAGTTTACAATTTGCTGACCTATATTCAACGCATTTATGTGTCCAAGCATGTTATTTAAATCTGTACTTAATATGTTAAATATTCAAATATGAAGTTAAGTTTATGAATTGCAAGATATATTTTGATTGTATGCATATCTATTTTTTAATCCTGTGTACATGCTATTATTTGTTCAAATATAAGGGTGATTTAGGGCAACTTTTCTTTCCCTGGTATAGATTTTCAAGAAAAGTTTTTACTATAGTTTCAAAAGTATTGAAATAGTAACTCAAAATTTTTCAGTATGCTTCATAAATAATATTTTCTTAATAGTTAAGTGAATTTTAAAAACCTTTAATGTGCCAGCATTTCACTATTTTGGGCTTATCCCCGTCCTAATTTTGTCTTCAAAATAAAGTAATAATAAGTATTAAACTGATGAAACTTTTAGTTTGTATCTTCTCACAAAAACTTTTAAAACACATTATTTTTAATAAAATTTGTACGTTTTTGTTTTATTGGGAAGGAACCACTGCCCCCAACACTTCTGTCATGACCAACAGGCAACAGATTTTAGACCAATTTCAAACAACTGCTTATGTTTGCCATGGGAATGAGAAGTGGTGGGAGCACATGGCTAATAACTGACATGTTGATGTCCAGAATTGTGAGTAATTTAAAGATTTATACCTCCTGATCTGACAGTATGTGTATTATGTTATCTACATGAGTCAAATGTTGCTGTTAACAAATCACTTATTTTATTAACTACACAATGTAGTAACTTAAAACCAGGAGTTAGCAGTTTTATACATATATGTGTGTAAATAGAATTCCCAAACTCATGCAAACTCAGGTGTAAGATTTAAAATCATCGATGGTACTGTAACCAAGTTCAGTTCAATGCATGGAGTTGTTACTGGTATGAGAGATATTTTGTAACCCAGAGGTTTGATCCACAATAGGGGAAAAACAAGCACCTCTGAATCCACACACGAGGTTTCACCAACAGTGATCTTCACAGAATATCCTTCTTCACAAGTGGTTACCACAATACCACGCCCGAATTCAGCTGCAGGTCATCCCAAAGTGGTGGCCACAGGATACTCAAACATAATCCACATATGGATCATCACAAAGGGGACCCTCTTCAAGGGAAAACTACCACCTAGGCAGGGGTAGATACACTGGTAGATTCCACAAGGTTACTCCAAACACACACATGATAGCCACTTATCCAGTTCCACGACATACGAAATAACTCCAACAGTGATTTGCCACGGGGGTACCTTCTTCAGTGAACTACCACACCCAGACAAGGGTAAATGCACCAGAGAACCCACTCCTGTGGATTAACTGTGACAGTCACACTTTTGTATTCAAATGGAATAAAACTCACCCTTACGGGCTACTTGGAGAGAATCCAAACAGTGATCTCTTTGTCGCTAGGTTTCTTCTTCAATCCTTCCTCTGTCCTCTCCTCTCTGCAAACTTCTAGTTGCAGCACTTGTGGGAGTCATTTATCAATACTGTGGATTGATCTCAACTCACCCCTTTGGGTTACTGAAAGTTTAAACCAGTGACCCCACTCAACTGGTGTCTTTCATTGACCGAAACCATCTCGACTGTGTGCCTCTCTGTGCCCTTGTATATTCAAAACATGCTGCAGAAAAAACGTAAACTTTCATTGTCCATCACATAACTCCACCTCTCTCACCATTGTAACCAAGCAATTTTGTAGTCAGTAGAAATCCAAGAGTATCCAAACGTCAGTCTCTTTCTCTCGGCATTTTAAAGTGATAGTCCACAGAAACAATGGACCCTAGGGGTATATAATAATTACGTCTCATTACCAAACAAGTTACGATTTCAGTGTTTTAACTGAGAAATAAAGCACCACTTTATTTCTGTATATTTAAATTACATTTACAAGCTAGCTATCTGGTCCAATTAGCAAGTGCTAGCCTGAGCCATTTTTTTTAAAATGAGAAATGTCTTTACCATCACACAAGTTGACAAGATGGCCCCAAAATCATCAGAAACCGATCAAAGAAACTACAGAAACAATTAAAGAAGACCCAGTGAAATATTAGAAGTACCTTGAAAGAAAAAGAAAGATACAATGAAAGAAAAAGAAAGATACAAAGAAAGAAGGGAGACATGAAAACTTAAGATCATCTGACAGACAACAGTGGAGAGTTAATCAAAGAAACAAAAGGTTTGCTGATTAAAAAAGACGGGCATGGGAAGTTTTATAGCAGAGAATGCCCGGTCCGAATCTCCATGAGCCAGCAACAAGAACAGAATGACCTCCATCTTCCTCAGGCTTCACCTCTGCACTAATGAAGACTATAAAAAGGTGCTTTAAATTTCAAGAATTGTTTTTTTCTCCCTGTTGTTGAGATTTTTGTGAATGTTACACAAGTCTTACTGATTTTATTTTTTTAAATGTGCAGAGGATTGAGTAAGTGCTTTGTCAGTGTTTAAAAAACGTGTTCTGTCTTATGGATAGATGAAATGTGAATTATTTCAGAAGGGGAGGGTTATGGAAATGTTTTGAAAGCATTTTTTTTAAACAAGATTGGAGAATGCCTAGTTTAGCTGGACTGTCCATGTTTATGTTTAACGTAGATGGTAACATTGAAGACCTACAGCACAATATAGACCCTTTGGCCCACAAAGCTGTGCCAAACATGTCCTTGCCTTAGAAATTACTGAGGGTTACCCATAGCCCTATATTTTTCAAAGCTCCATGTACCTGTCCAGGAGTCTCTTAAAAGACCCTATCTTATCTATCACCACCACTGTCACCAAGTGGGGGCTGACCAGGTTCCTATATAGCTGCAACATTACTTCTCAGCTCCTCAACTCAATCCCACGATTGATGAAGGCCAATGCACCGTATTGCCTTCTTAACCACAGAGTCAACTTGTGTAGCAGCAGCTTTAGTGTCCTATGGACTTGGACCCCAAGATCCCTCTGATCCTCCACACTGCCAAGAGTCTTAACATTAGTACTATATTCTACCATCATATTTGACCTACCAAAATGAACCACCTCACACTTATCTGGGTTGAACTCCATCTGCCACTTCTCAGCCCAGTTTTGCATCCTATCAATGTCCCATTGTAACCGCTGACAGCCCCCCACACTATCCACAACACCTCCAACCTTTGTGTCATCAGCAAACTTACTAACCCAACCCTCCACTTCCTCATCCAGGTCACTTATAAAAATCACAAAGAGTAGAAGTCCTAGAACAGATCCCTGAGGCACTCCACTGGTCTCTAGCCTCCATCCCTATCATTGCCTAGTTTTTTGAACCTTTCATAAACTTTTCTTCTCCATAGAACCATAGAACACTACAGAACAGAAACAGGCCTTTTGGCCCTTCTTGGCTGTGCGGAACCATTTTTCTGCTTAGTCCCACTGACCTGCACCTGGGCCATGTCCCCCCGAACCCCTCTCATCCATATACCTGTCCAGGTTTTTCTTAAATGTGAAAAGTGAGCCCGCATTCACCACTTCATGTGGCAGCTCATTCCACACTCCCAACACTCACTGCGTGAAGAAGCCCCCCCCCCATGTTCCCTTTAAACGTTTCCCCCATCACCCTTAATGCATGAACTCTTTTTTTTTTCTCCCCTGGCCTCAGTGGAAAAAGCCTGCTAGCATTCACTCTATCTATACCCATCATAATCTTATACACCTCTATCAAATCACCCCTCATTCTCTTACGCTTCGGGGAATGAAGTCCTAACCTATTCAACCTTTCTCTGTAACTCAGTTTCTCAAGTCCTGGCAACAACCTTGCAAACCTTCTCTGCACTCTTTCAACCTTATTAATATCTTTCCTGTAATTAGGTGACCAAAACTGCATACAATACTCCAAATACAATCTCACCAATGTCTTATCCAATCTCACCATTACATTCCAACTCTGATACTCAATAGTTTGATTTATAAAGGCCAATGTACCAAAAGCTCTCTTTACAACCCTATCTACTTGTGATACCACTTTTAGGGAATTATGTATCTGTACTCCCAGATCCCTCTGTTGTACTGCACTCCTCAGTGCCCTACCATTTACCTTGTTTATTCTGCCTTGGTTTGACCTTCTGAAGTGCAATACCTCACACTTGTCCGTATTAAACTCCATCTGCCATTTTTCAGCCCATTCCTCCAACTGGTCCCTCTGCAAGCTTTGAAAACCTTCCTCACTGTCCACTACAGCTCCAATCTTAGTATCAGCAAATTTGCTGATCTAGTTTGCCACATTATCATCCAGATCATCGATATAGGTGACAAATAACAATGGACCCAGCACTGATCCCTGTGGCACATCACTAGTCACAGGCCTCCACTCAGACTAGCAATCCTCCACTACCACTCTCTGACTTCTTCCATTAAGCCAATGTCTAATCCAGTTTACTATCTCTCCATATATACCTAGCATCTGAATCTTCCTAACTAACCTCCCATGTGGGACCTTGTCAAAGGCCTTACTGAAGTCCATGTATACACCATCCACTGCCTTCCCTTCATCCATTTTCCTGGTAACTTACTCAAAAAACTAATAGATTGGTTAAACATAACCTACCATGCACAAAGCCATGCTGACTTTTTCTAATAAGTCACTGTCTATCCAAATACTTGTAGATCCTATCTCTTAGTATTCCTTCCAATAATTTACCTACTACTGATGTCAAACTTACTGGCCTATAATTTCCCGGCTTAGTTTTTGAGCCTTTTTTAAACAACGGAACTACATGAGCTATCCTCCAATCCTCCGGCACCTGAGCCGTGGATATCAACATTTTAAATATTTCTGCCAGGGCCCCTGCACTTTCAATACTAGTCTCCTTCAAGGTCTGAGGGAATACCCTGTCAGGTCCTGGGGATTTATCTACCCTGATTTGCCTCAAGACAGCAAACACCTCCTCCTCTTTAATCTGTATAAATTCCATGACCTCCCTACTTGTTTGCCTTGTTTCCATAGACTCCATTCCAGTTTCCTTAGTAAATACAGATGCAAAAAACACAATTAATATCTCCCATTTCTTTTGATTCCATACATAGCCGACAGCTCTGATCTTCGAGAGGACCAATTTTATCCCTTACTATCCTTTTGCTCTTAACATACCTGTAGAAGCTCTTAGGATTATCCTTCACCCGGACTGCCAAAGCAACCTCATGTCTTCTTTTAGCTTTCCTGATTTCTTTCTTAAGTATTTTCTTACTCCTTTTATACTCCTCAAGCATCTTATTTCCTCCCTGTTGCCTATACATGTTACACATCTCTCTCTTCTTCTATCAGAGTTCCAATATCCCTCGAGACCCGAGGTTCCTTATTCTTATTCGTTTTTGCCTTTAACCCTGACGGAAACATACAAACTCTGCACTCTCAAAATTTCTCCTTTGAAGGCCTCCCACTTACCAATCACATCCTTGCCAGAGAACAACCTGTCCCAGTCTACGCTTTTTAGATCCTTTCTCATTTCTTCAAATTTGGCCTTTTTCCAGTTTAGAACTTCAACCCGAGGACCAGATCTATCTTTATCCATGATCTTTATCCATTAGTTGAAACTAAAGGTGTTGTGATCACTGGAACCAAAGTGTTCATCTGCACACACTTCTGTCACCTGCCCTAACTCATTTATTAATAGGAGATCTAATATTGCATCCTCCCTAGTTGGTACATCTACACCCTCCCCAATAACACTAGCAAACCTCCCTGGAAGTATATTGGTCCCCTTGTAGTTCAGGTGTAACCCTTCTCTCTTGTACAGGTCCCACCTGCCCCAGAAGAGGTCCCAATGATCTAGAAATCTGAAACATTGCCCCCTACACCAGTTTCTCAGCCATGTGTTCAACTGCATCCTACTCTTACCCTCACTGGCACGTGGCACAGGCAGCAATCCGGAGATTACTACCCTCGAGGTCCTGTTTTTCAACTTCCTACCAACCTCTCTGTACTCGCTCTTCAGGACCTCCTGACTCTTTCTACCTATGTCATTGGTACCGGTGTGTACCATGACATCTGGCTGATCATCCTCCCACCTCAGAATGCTGTGCATGCAATCACAGACATACCTGACCCTGGCACCCGGGAGGCAACAAACCATCCGGGAGTCTCTGTCACGAGTCTCTGTCTGTACCCCTGACTATGGAGTCCCCTATCACTACCGCTCTCCTCTTCTTCCTCCCTCCCTTCTGCACTGCAGAACCATTGCCAGAGATCCAGCTGCTGCAGCTTGTCCCAGGTAAGCCATCCCCTCCAACAGTATCCAAATTGGTATACCTGTTTTGGAGGGGAATGGCCGCAGGGGTACCCTGCACTACCTGCCCTTTCTCCTTCCCTTGCCTGATGGTAACCCTATTACCTGTGAACACGAGGAAATCTGCAGATGCTGGAAATTCGAACAACACACACAAAATGCTGGTGGAACACAGCAGGCCAGGCAGCATCTGTAGGGAGAAGCGCTGTTGACGTTTCGGGCCGTCCCTTCGTCAGGACTAACTGAAGGGAAAGATGATAAGAGATTTGAAAGTAGTGGGGGGAGGGGGACATGCGAATTGATAGGAGAAGACCGGAGGGGGTGGGATGAAGCTAAGAGCTGGAAAGGTGACTGGCAAAAGTGATACAGAGCTGGAGAAGGGAAAGGATCATGGGATGGGAGGCCAAGGAGAAAGAAAGGGGGAGAGGAGCACCAGAGGGAGATGGGGAATAGGCAGAGTGATGGGCAGAGAAAGAGAAAAAAACAACTAAATATGTCAGGGATGGGGTAAGAGGGGGAGGAGGGGCATTAACAGAAGTTAGAGAAGTCAGTGTTCATGCCATCAGGTTGGAGGCTACCCATTCGGTATATAAGGTGTTGTTCCTCCAACCTGAGTGTGGCTTCATTGTGACAGCAGAGGAGGCCATGGATAGACATATCAGAATGGGATGTAGAATTAAAATTTGTGGCCACTGGGAGATCCTGCTTTCTCTGGCAGCCAGAGCGTAGGTATTCAGTGAAACGGTCTCCCAGTCTGCGTCGGGTCTCACCAATATATAAAAAGGCCACACCGGGAGCACTGGACGCAGTATACCACACCAGCTGACTCACAGGTGAAGTGTCGCCTCACCTGGAAGGACTGTCTGGGGCCCTGAATAGTGGTGAGGGCAGAAGTGTAAGGGCAGGTGTAGCACTTGTTCCGTTTACAAGGATAAGTGCCAGGAGGAAGATCAGTGGGAAGGGATGGGGGGGGGGGGGGGGAAACGAGTGGACAAGGGAGTTGTGTAGGGAGTGATCCCTGCGGAAAGCAGAAAGATGGGGGAGGGAAAGATGTGCTTGGTAGTGGGATCCCGTTGGAGGTGGCGGAAGTTACGGAGAATTATACGTTGGACCTGGAGGCTGGTGGGGTGGTAGGTGAGGACAAGGGGAACCCTATCCCGAGTGGGGTGGTGGGTGGATGGGGTGAGGGCAGATGTGTGGGAAATGGGAGAGATGCGTTTGAGAGCAGAGTTGATGGTGGAAGAAGGGAAGCCCCTTTGTTTAAAAAAGGAAGACATCTCCTTCGTCCTGGAATGAAAAGCCTCATCCTGAGAGCAGATGTGGCAGAGACAGAGGAATTGTGAGAAGAACCCTATTACCTGTGCTCTGTTCCTTAGGTGTAACTACCTCCCAGAAGCTACTATCTATAAACTGCTCAGTCTCCGGAATGATCCGGAGGTCATCCAGCTCCTGCTCCAGTTCCCTAATGCGGCCTGTTAGGAGCTGCAGCTGGATGCACTTCTTGCAGGTATTGATGCACTTCCCACATCCTGCAAGAGGAGCATTCCAAAATCCTGCCTGGCATTTTCTCTGGTCTGAACAAAAAAAAAAGAAGAAAACAAACTTACCGGAACCTACCCTCGCCTCTGCCTGTTTCTTGCCAAAGCCGTCCCACTCCGACTCAGTCCACTCCAATGATGGCCGCTGTATATGGCGGTCTTTCTTTTAAATCTTGGCACGCTATGTCACACGCCTGCGCAGTCTAGCCTCTTTTCCCCAAGCTGTTAAAGAAAAACGACCTTCTCTCCGCGAAGCCTTCAGTCTTCCACTCTCAGCCTCTTGCTTTGATTGAAAAGACTGTTGAAAGTTTTTCTGTCCCTTTTAAAACTTGGCGCGCTATGTCTTGACGAGATTTACGACAGCCTTTGTACACCATTGTTCCTGTACCCTACCTTTCTTTCCCGATGTTATTGGAGCATACCAATGCAGATATCACATGAAAATTTGCCCCATTTCTTCCATACATTTCCCTGAGAACATCTGTTTCCAATTTATGCTTGCAAGTTCCTGCCTGATAGCCTCATATTTTCTCTTACTCCAATTAAATGCTTTCCTAACTTGTCTGTTCCTATCCCTCCCCAATGCTATGGTAAAGGAGATAGAATTGTGATCACTATCTCCAAAATGCTCTCTCACTGAGAGATCTACCTGACCAGGTACATTTCCCAGTACCAGATCAAGAACAGCCTCTCCTCTTGTCTACATATTGTGTCAAGAAACCTTCCTGAACACACCTAAGAAACTCCACCCAATCTAAACTCCTTGCTCTAGGGGGATGCCAATCGATATTTGGGAAATTAAAATCTCCCACCATGACAACCCTGTTGTTATTACACCTTTCCAGAATTTGTCTCCCTATCAGCTCCTCGATGTCCCTGTTACTATTGGGAGGTCTATAAAAAAACACCCAGTAGAGTTATTGACCCCTTCCTGTTCCTAACTTCCAGCCACAGAAACTCTGTAGACAATCCCTCCATGACTTCCTCTTTTTCTGCAGCGGTCACACTATCTCTGATGAGCAGTGTCACACCCTCACCTCTGTTGCCTCTCTCCCTGTCCTTTATAAAACATCTAAAGCCAGGCACTCGAAGTCACCATTCCTGCCCCTGAGCAGTCCAAGTCTCTGTAATGGCCACAACGTCATTGTTCCAAGTACTGATCCATGCTCTAAACTCATCCGCTTTGTTTATAATACTCCTTGCTATTAAAATAGACAAGTCTTAAAATCATCTGTCTGAGCGTGTCCCTTCTCTTATCATCTGCCTATTCTCCCTCTTGCACTCTCTCCAAGCTTTCTCTATTTGTGAACCAACCACCTCTTCCTCTGTCTCTTAAGTTTAGTTCCCCCCCCCCCCCAGTAATTCTAATTTAAACTCTCCCCAATAGCCTTAGCAAACCTTCCTGCCAAGTTAGTAGTCCTCCTGGGATTCAAGTGCAACCTGACCTCCAAAAGAGGTCCCAATGATCCAGAAATCTGAATCCCTGCCAACCTGCTCCAGTCACTCAGCCATGCATTTATCCTCCACCTCACTCTATTCCTATACTCACTGTCTAGTGGCACAGGCAATAATCCCGAGATTACTATCTTTGAGGTCCTGCTTCTCAATTTCCTTTAGTCTGCTTTCAGGACCTCCCTTTTCCTACCTATGTTGTTGGTACCAATATGTACCATGACCTCTGGCTGTTCTCCTTCCCACTTCAGGATATCATGGACGCGGTCAGAAACATCCCAGACCATGGCACCTGGGAGGTAAACTACCATCCGTGTTTCTTTACTGCATCCACATAATCGCCTGTCTGACCCCCTAACTATAGAGTCCCCGATCACTGATGCCTTCTTCCTTTCCCTACCCTTCTGTTTGCTTTAATGAAGTTCTCTGGTGCCTGCCTTAAAAATTGAGATCTCTTAAGGAATTTTGATAAATAATGCAGACTGCAAGGATCTGTTTTATAATCAAGTGTTGTTTCTTCTAGCTACACATGTTCTGTCAGAGTTAATGTTAAACTAAGACCATTGCTTCTCAATGTTAAATATATTTTGTCATTACCATCACAGTGCATATTTTTATTGGAAATTAAGTTTTGTTTAGGAATATTGGTCTGAACTCATTTGCTGGAGTCAAGTGCTCTGATGCCAAAATCAGCATTCTGTCAAAAAGTGTTGAAATTCCAATAGTTTAATTAGTAAACAAATGTTTTGTTTATTCAAAGAAAATATTGACACACTTAAGAAAATTTCTCTAATATGTTCTGAATATAATTAAAAATGAGTTGAAACAGTTTTATTGAAAGGCATTTTTTTATTTGTAGGTTTGACTTTGAATTCTTTGTTTCATATTAAACTAAATTCAGTATTTTGATGGTGTGATGGTAATGACATTTATACATGAAAACTCTGCAAAAAAAAGCCTTAAAGGATAAAAGTTCTCTAAAAGGTTCATCAATGCCGAGATCTGGTCTTCATTCCAGAGCCTAAAATAAAGGTAATAACATAAACAGAATTTCAAGAAATTTCATTTTTCAGAACTTCTAGTAGTCATATGTGCCCCTAATTGAAGAATCACCCATAAACAAGTAAATTATTAGAAAAGGATCTGGTGCTTTCTCGGCATTTATGATGTATAAGCTTTTCTTCGGCTTCCTGTCAGGTACAGGCGTCAATTTTAACCAACATTTTGATGACAAACTCCACTGTCTTCATCATGGATGATGTCCAGGCATGTCCAGTCTGGTGGTATATATTTTAACAAAGACGAAGGACTGGCTCAAAGGAAGATCTGGAATATGATTTTAAACAAGGTGGGGCAGTGGAAACCAGATGGATTGAGGACTAACCAATCAGGATGGACAGACAGACGGTGGGAGTTAAGTATATATACCAGACTAGACATGCCTCAGCATCATACCTGATAAAGATTGTGGAGTTTGTCCTCAACAAGGCAGTTAAAATCAAACCCTATACCCAGCTGGAAGCCCGAGAAGTGTTTATAAATAAATTATTGTGTAAAAGATTAATATATAAGCACTCAGTTTGCACAGATTCTGGCTTTGTGTGACACTTATGGCTGCTAGAAATCCAAAACAATAACAGAAAATGCTGGAAACACAGTGGACCAGGCAGCGCCGGTGGAGAGAGGAGTGACGTTACTGGTTCACCCCGTTCTCTTCCTTTAAACGTGGCCTGACCTGCTGAGTGTTTCCACTGGAAGTGTGTGCATGTTTTGAGGGATAGGAGAGGGATGCACTCTCGTGCATTTTCTAGATATGTCTTCATTATATACATATCTGTTTTCTTGATCATGTGCATTTGTGTGCATATATCTGTCCACATTTTAACCCTAGGTAGCTTAGCGGTTAGGATAACGCTTTATGGTGCCAGCAGTTAATGATCGGAGTTCAATTCCAGGGGTTGTGTGTAAGAAGGTTTTCAGGTTCTCCCTGTGACCATATGGGTTTCTCTGGGTGCTCCAGTTTCCTCCCACATTCCAAAGATGTACGTGTTAATGTCAGTAGGTTATGGGCGTGCTATGTATGTTCCAGAAACACGGTGACCTTTACAGACTGCCCACAGCATATCCTCAGACTGCTGGTTAATGCAAACAACACATTTCACTGTATGTTTTGATCTACACTTAGTGACCACTTCATTAGGTACACCTGAACGCCTTTTTAAAGCAAATATCTAATCAGCCTATCATGTGGCAGTAACTCAATGCATAAAAGCATGCAGACATGATCAAGAGGTTCAGTTGTTGTCCAGACCAAATATCAGAATGGGGAAGAAATGTGATCTAAGTGACTTTGACTCTGGAATGATTGTTGGTGCCAGACAGAGTTGTTTGAGTATCTCAGAAACTGCTGATCTCCTGGGATTTTCATGCACAACAGTCTCTGGAGTTTGACAGGGTATGGTGTGAAAACCAAAAGACATCCAGTGAGCAGCAGATCTGTGGACTAAAACACCTTGTTAATGAGAGAGGTCAGTGGAGACTGATTCAGGCTGTCAGACTGGTTGAGGCTGACAGATTTTGAGATGGTAACTCAAATAACCATGCATTACAACAGTGTGTGCAGAAGAGCATTTCTGAACACGCAATGTTTTGAACCTTGAAGCAGATGGGCTACGGTAGCAGAAGACTACACACATACACTCAGTGACCACTTTAATTAGGTACAAGAGGTAACTAACAAAATTGTAATTGAATGTACATGTGACAAATAAACCTAATCTTTCTCCTTATGTTCAAATACACTATCTCCACCTGGAATATTGTGAATTATCCTCCATAGATGCTGCCTTGAGTTCCTCCAGCAGTTTGTTTTCTTGCTGCAGATTCCAGTATTGCAGTTTCTTTTTGATGTTGTTTTTTTAATGTTATTGTTCTGAATTTGAGAGTGTAGTTGTAAGTAGAAGTAGGACAAACTTGGGTTGTTTTACTGGAGTGTCGGAGGCTGGAGGAAAATTCTTCCCACGTTCCAAAGAAGTACGTGTAAAGGTTAATAAGTGAGCATGCTATGTTGGGCCTGGAAACAAGGTGACACTTTCAGCTGCCCTGGCACAATCCTCAGACTGTTGGTGGTTAACACAGTAAAATGCTCTGATTTGCATGTTTTGGTGTTTCAATGTCCATGTAACAAATAAAGATAATCAGCTTTATTCTTTACAAGTATGTAAAATAGGTAGTTACTCTCTTCCCCAGGGTATATATGTCAAGTACTAGAGGGCATAGATTTAAAGGGAAAGGGCAGAGTTTAAAGGATATGTACAAGGTAAGTTTTTACACCTAGTGGTGGGTGCTGGTACATGCTGCCAGGGGTTGTGGTGAAAACAAATGCAGTAGTAATATTTAAGAGATATATTTATGCAAACACATGAATAGCAGGGAATTGAGGGATGTGGACTATGCAGACAGAAGGATTGGGTAAATTGGCCTTATGGTTCTTATGCACATGGTGGGCCGAAGGTTCGGTTCCTGTACTGAACTATGTTCTATATTATGTATGTATGCACATAATCATGTAAAGGTACACTTATATAAAAGATATATTGTAGACCAACGCATAACTCAACTGGGAAAACAATCTGCTGGAGGACTTCAGAAGGTCAAGCAACACCTGAAGAAGGAAAGGAATTGTTGATGTTTTGGGTTAAATCCCTGCATCAACACAACTGCACATCCCCACTGAACACTGTTCATCATGCTGAATTCCTCCAGCAGATCATTGCTTCAGATTCCAGCCTCTGCAGTGTCTCCGCTGGTTTGTTTGCAAGTCTTGTTGTGAGGTTGTGTTTATTTTCCTCTACTAACCAAGCAATGTGTTTGCTTGAGTTTAATTCCTTCTAGGATACCCGTTGGACATTGTTGTTAAACGATTTATCAAGGGATTAGTGAATCTCAAAGCATTTCATTTGAGCTGGTCTGGAAGCAGATTCAGCTTTTGTTGGAGGGACACACCCATCAAGCTCCAAGTCAAAGAGAGCCAAGATAAACACTACCAGTTGTTATGGAGTGGACCCGGAATGGTAGATTCTTTGGATTGGAGAATTGGTCACCAGATCCTAAAATGAATCAGCAAAAGAACAAAAGACAAGGGCATTGAATTATGTTCTGAAACCTAAAATTGTAATTGAGAGGGTTTGATAAAGAATTGGAAAAAGGGCAAGAGTGCTGCTGGATTGATCAGCTGATTGGACTCCTTTTACGTATGGTATTTCCATACATTGAGCTGCACTGCAGTGTAGTGGTGATTGTAACGCTATTAGAGTGCCAGCAATTAGTGTTCAATTCTTGCTGTTGTCTGTAGAGTTTATACGTTCTCCTCTGACCATGTGGGTTTCCTTTGGGTGCTCCGGTTTCCTCCCACATTCCAAAGTTGTATGGGTTAGTAGGTTAATTGATCACATGGGTGTAATTGGGCAGTTGAGCTGGAAGGACTGTTACGGCATAAATAAACAAACAGTTCATTAGATTTTTCTCACTTTAGTTGAGGGATTAAGTTAATACCTTCTTTTGATGTAGTGAACAGCAATGATTTTTGAAAGCAATTGCCTCATTGTCACAGTCATAGAGAGATACAGCATGGAAACAAGATTTTGGAGAAAATTGTGCATCCATTTTTTTCACTGGTCTACTCTAACCCATTTTATTCTCCCTATATTCCTGTTGACCAACAAATCCTACTCTTCCATCCCTCTTCCCCCGCTCCAAATATTTTGGGGTTCAGCGCAGCTTTAAAGTTAGAGTTGTATAGCACAGAAACGGGCCCTACAGCCCACCATGATCATTAATGGCTAATTAAACCATGAGCCTACACACTTTACACTCTTGAAATGTAAGAAGAAACCAAAGCATCTGGGAAGCCAACATGGTTAGAGTCAGGTCAAGTCAAGTCAAGTCACTTTTTATTGTCCTTTCCACCATAACCGCTGGTACAGTACACAGTAAAAATGAGACAACATTTTTCAGGACCATGGTGCTACATGAAACAGTACAAAAACTACACTGAATTACGTAAAAACAGCGCAGAAAAAACTACACTGGACTACAGACCTACCCAGGACTGTATAAAGTGCACAAAACAGTGCAGGCATTACAAAAATAATAAACAAGACAATAGGCATAGTAGAGAGCAGTAAGTTGGTGTCAGTCCAGACTCTGGGTATTGAGGAGTCTGATGGCTAGGGGGAAGAAACTATTATATAGTCTGGTCGTGAGAGCCCGGGTGCTTCGGTGCCTTTTCCCAGATGGCAGGAGGGAAAAACTTTTGTATGAGGGGTGCACGGGGTCCTTCATAATGCTGTTTGCTTTGTGGATGCAGCGTGTAGTGTAAATGTCCGTAATGATGGGAAGAGAGACTCCGATGATCTTCTCAGCTGACCTCACTGTCTGCTGCAGGGCCTTGCGATTGAGATGGTGCAATTTCTGAACCAGGCAGTGATGCAGCTGCTCAGGATGCTCTCAATACAACCCCTGTAGAATGTGATGAGGATGGGGGGTGGGAGATGGACTTTCCTCAGCCTTCGCAGAAATTAGAGACGCTGCTGGGCTTTCTTTGCTGTGGTGTTGGTGTTGGTGTAACACCATGGTCCTGGAAAAACATCCCATTTTTACTATGCACTGTACCAGCAGATATGGTTGAAATGACAATAAAAGTGACTGACTGACTTGACTTGAGGGACCAGGTGAGATTCTCTGCCAGGTGAACACCAAGAAACACCAAGAATGTGCAAACATCATGGAGACAGCATGGAACGTCAGGGTTAAACACAGATCAGGGTAGGACAGTGAGAAAGAGGTTTTACTAATTGTGCCACTGCTGTCTTTGACTTGACATTACTATCTTGAGAACTGAATAGCAAAGTGAAGTGCGGTATCTTTTCATGCAGGTGGAAATAGATCCTGTCCAGATTCATGTTCTGGGCAATCCAATTATAAATGACAGGCTCAGTGATGTTACAGTAAAATTTTTTGCAATATTGACTGTTGCTGAGTTGGGCACTTCCACCTTAAAATTGTAAAAACACTTCTTCATAATGTAAGTTTTCTAAACTACAGTAGATGCTAATATTTGACAAGATACAAAGAACTTTTAACGTACTGTATTTAATCTCATATTTAGTCAGCATTCTACATGGTTGGAAACTTAAAACTAAAATGAATTGGCTTTTTACAATAAAGGGAAAATGTATGTTTATATGATAACCTTCGTAATTGCAGAATGTGTCAAACTGCTATATAGTCAGTGCCAGGTATTTATTTTAATAATGTTGTAAATGCAGTACTCTATTTGCACACAGCAAGAACTCTCAGCTAGTAATCTGATAATGACGAGTAATATGCGAAAGGTATTGTTTGAGAGCTACTGTTTGTTAAAGAAGAAGTGAGGCCATCCTCTCTTTTCTTGCAAGCTGCATATTGGGTCATTTTTGGACATTTTTATCAAATATGTGTACCTTTTTTGATAGCTGGATTGTCCCCATCATGCAGGAGTGTGAATCTAGACTTTTTGTTTAAGTCCCTGAAATACAGTCTGAACACATGAATAGGTTATGAGAGTGATTTCTCAGTTTTATCAAGGTTGAAAATTCACAATCCTGTTTTCTGTCAAGTTTCATAAGAGTTAAATCATTTAATCAAACAGGAGTCTTTACATTAGTCAAATCATATTTAATCATTAAAATAACTATTTAGTCAAACTTGTAACCTTGAAAACAGGCCATTTGGCTTTTCTAGTCTGTGCCGAAACTTTATTCCATTAGTCCCAATGACCTGCACCCAGTCCATAACCCTCCAGACCTCTCACATCCATGTATCTATCTAATTTATTCTTAAAACTTAAGAGTGAGCCCGTATTTACCATGTCAGATAGCAGCTCGTTCCACACTCCCACCACTCTGAAGAAGTTCCCCCTAATGTTCCCCTTTCACCCTAAAGCCATGTCCTCTCGCATTTATCTCTCCAAATCTAAGTGGAAAGACCCTACTCGCATTTACTCTGTCAAGACCCCTCATAATTTTGTAAACCTCTATCAAATTCCCCCTCATTCTTCTACGCTCCAAGGAATAAAGTCCTAATCTGTTCAATCTTTCCCTGTAACTCAACTCCTGAAAACCCAGCAACATCCTAGTAAATCTTCTCTGCACTCTTTCAATCTTGCTGATATCCTTCCTGTAGTTAGGTGACCAGATCTGCACACAATACTCTAAATTTGGACTCACCAATGTCTTCTACAACCTCATCATAACATCCCAACTCCTATACGCAATACTTTGATTTATGAATGCCAGGATGCCAAAAGCCTTCTTTACAACCCTGTCTACCTGTGACGCCACTTTTCATACAATCATAGAACATTACAGCACAGAAACAGGCCTTTTGGCCCTTCTTGGCTGTGCCGAACCATTTTCTGCCTAGTCCCACTGACCTGCACCCAGGCCATATCCCTCCAAACCCCTCTCATCCATAAACCTGTCCAAGTTTTTCTTAGTGTCAAAAATGAGCCCGGATTCACCACTTCATCTGGCGGCTCATTCCACACTCACACCACTCTCTGCGTGAAGAAGCACCCCCCTACAATGTTCCCTTTAAACTTTTCCCCCCTTCACCCTTCACCCATGACCTCTGTTTTTTTTCTCCCCTAGCCTCAGTAGAAAAACCCTGCTTGCATTCACTCTATCTATACCCATCATAATTTTATACACCTCTATCAAATCACCCTTCATTCTCCTACGGTCCAGGGAATAAAGTCCTAACCTATTCAACCTTTCTCTGTAACTCAGTTTCTCAAGTCCCGGCAACATCCTTGTAAACCTCTCTGCACTCTTTCATCCTTATTAATATACTTCCTGTAATTAGGTGACCAAAACTGCACACAATACTCCAAATTTGGTCTCACCAATGCCTTATACAACTTCACCATTACATTCCAACTCTTATACTCAATACTTTGATTTATAAAGGCCAAAGTACTAAAAGCTGTCTTTACTACCTGTGACGCCACTTTTAGGGAATTTTGTATCTGTATTCCTTGATCCCTGTGTTCAACTGCACTCCTCAGTGTCCTGCCATTTACCTTGTATGTTCTACCTTGGTTTTTCCATCCAAAGTGCAATACCTCACACTTGTCTGTATTAAACGCAATCTGCCATTTTTCAGCCCATTTTTCCAGCTGGTCCAGATCCCTCTGCAAGCTTTGAAAACCTTCCTCACTGTCCACTACACCTCCAATCTTCTTATCATCAGCAAATTAGCTGATTCAATTTGCCACATTATCATCCAGATCATTGATATGGATGACAAACAATGGACCCAGCACTGATCCCTGTGACACACCACTAGCCACAGGCCTCCACTCAGAGAAGCAATCCTTCACTACCACTCTCTTGACTTCTCCCATTGAGCCAATGTCTAATCCAATTTACTAACTCACCATGTATACCTAGCAACTGAATCTTCCTAACTAACCCCCCATGCGGGACCTGGTCAAAGGCCTTACTGATGTCCATGTAGATAGCATCCACTGCCTCTAATAGATTGTTAAACATGACCTACCACGCACAAAGCCGTGTTGACACTCCCTAGTAAGTCCCTGTCTGTCTAAATACTTGTAGATCCTATCTCTTAGTACTCCTTCCAATAATTTACCTACTACTGATGTCAAACTTACCAGACTATAATTTCCTGGATTACTTTTAGAGCCTTTTTTAAACAAACGAACAACATGAGCTATCCTCCAATCCTCCAGCACCTCACCCGTAGATACCGATATTTTAAATATATCTGCCAGGGCCCCTGCAATTTCAACACTAGTTTCCTTCAATGTCTGAGGGAATACCCTGTCAGGTCCTGGGGATTTATCTACTCTGATTTGCCTCAAGATAGCAAGCACCTCCTCCTCTTCAATCTGTATAGGTTCCATGACCTCACTACTTTTATGCTTCATTTCCATTGACTCCATGCCAGTTTCCTTAGTAAATACAGATGCAAAAAACACATTTAAGATCTCCCCCATTTCTTTTGGTTCCATACATAGTGGACCACTCTGGTCTTCAAGAGGACCAATTTTATCCCTTACTATCCTTTTGCTCTTAATATACCAGTAGAAGCTCTTTGGGTTATCCTTCACCTTGACTGCCAAAGGTACGTCATGTCTTCTTTTAGCCCTCCTGATTTCTTTCTTAAGTGTTTTTTGCACTTTTTATACTCCTCAACTACCTTATTTACTCCCTGTTTTCTATACATGTCTTACATCTCTCTCGTCTTCTTTATCAGAGTTCCAATATCCTTAGAGAACCAAGATTCCTTATTCTTATTGACTTTGCCTTTAATTCTGACAGGAACATACAAACTCTGCACTCTCAAAATTTCTCCTTTGAAAGCCTCCCACTTACCAATCACATCCTTGCCAGAGAACAACCTGTCTCAATCCACGGTTTCTAGATCCTTTCTCATTCTTCAAATTTGGCCTTTTTCCAGTTTAGAACCTCAACCCGAGGACCAGATCTATCTTTATCCATGATCAAGTTGAAACTAATGGTGTTATGATCACTGGAACCAAAGTGTTCCCCTACATACACTTCCGTCACCTGCCCTAACTCATTTCCTAATAGGAGATCTAATATTGCATCATCTCTAGTCAGTACCTCTATATATAGATTTAGAAAACTTTCCAGAACATATTTTGCAAATTCTAACCTGTTAAGACCTTTAACAGTATGGGGGTCCCAATCAATATGTGGAAAATTAGAATCCCCTACTATTTCAGGGAATAATGTTTTTGAACTCCCAGATCCCTTTGTTCCTCCGCACTCCTCAGTGCCCTACCATTTACTGTGTATGTCCTACCTTGATTTGTCCTTCCAAAATGCAACACCTCACACTTGTCTGCATTAAATTCCATCTGCCATTTTCTGGCCTATTTTTACAGTTGGTCCAGATCACACTGCAAGCTTTGAAAGCCTTCCTCTATGTCCACAACACCTCCAATCTTAGTGTCATCAGCAAACTTGCTGATTCAATTTACCACATTATCATCTAGATCATTGATACAGACAACAACCAACAATGGTCCCAGCACAGATCCTTGAGGAACACCGCTTTGCACTTAACTCCCTAAACTCTCTTTGCAGGACCTCCTCCTTCTTCCTATCCATGTCTTTGTTCCCACATGGACCACAACATCTGACTACTTACCCTCCCTCTTGAGAATACTGAGAACTTGATCCAAGATATCACGAACCCTGGCACCAGGCAGGCAACAAACCATCCAGGATTCTTAATCTCTTCCACAGAACCTCCTATCTGTCCCCCTAACTATTGAAACCCCTATCACTACTGCTCTCCTCTTTTCCCTCCTTCCCTTCTGAGCTGAGGGTCCAGTCTCTGTACCAGAGATGCAACCACTGCAACTTGTCCCTGGTAGGTTGTCCTTACCAACAGTATCCAAAACAGTATACTTATTATTGATGGGAATGGCCACAGGGGTGCTCTGCTCATTCTGTCTATTCCCCTTCCCTTTCCTGACAGTCACCCAGCTACCTGTCCCCTGACTCTTAGGGGTGACTATCTCCCTGTAATTCCTGTTTATTTCTGCCTCCCGAATGATCCGAAGTTCATCCAGCTCCAGTTCCAGTTCGCTAACTCGGTTTGTCAGGAGCTGCAGCTGGATGCACCTTTTGCAGGTGTAGTCATCAGGGACAATTGTGCTCGCCCTGACTTCCCACATACTGCAAACGGACCACTCGACAGCCCTAACTGCTGCCTCCATTACCTACTCCTAAACTAATTAGATTAATTAAACGATTACCTGAATGGGAGCAAGCTCGTCCTCAGCCTCTACTACCTGAAGCTCCTCGAGCCAAAACCTTCCTACTCTTTCGCCCGCTGCGTTAATCTGCTCGTTTTTTTAACTCTCCCGCGCTTGTGCAATCGTGCCCCGTTCAAACTGCTGAAGGAATGACCACCTCTTCTCAATCTGCTCACTCTTTAAACCCTTCCGCTGCCTCATGGGCCAACTTTCACGCACTTGCGCAGTCATGCCCCATTCAAACTGCCGAAGAAATGACCACCTCTTCTCAATCTGCTCACTCTTTAAACTCTTCCGCTGCCTCATGGGCCAACTTTCACACGCTTGCGCAGTCGTGCCCCATTCAAACTGCCTGGGGGAAACTGAATTCTGAATTTGTGCTGTAACATGAGCTCGGCAGTCTCTGAAGCTGATGGTACTTTGGGAAAGGGTATGAAGCGACAGGCCTTGGAGGGGAATCGGTTTACGACTACCATAATTACTGTATTACTCTGAGATGCTGGAAGACCAGTGACAAAGTTCTTAATAATTTTGGTCAAGAGCAAGTAGGAATGGGGAGAGGCTGAAGCAGACCTTGAGGCTGTGCTTGGGGTTCTTTATATCATGCACAGACAATATATGCTAAGACATATTTCCAGATATCTTTAGTCATGCCTTGGCATCAATTATGTCTCTTGAATGGGGCAGGACTGGCAGCTCCCAGGGTTCTGATGTTTCAGACGTGATAGAGGCAGAGGGATGAAGGGTAGGGGGTGGCTTTGCTAGTCAGGGAAAATATTACAGCAGTGCTTCGGCAGGACGGATTAGAGGGCTTGTCTACTGAGGCCATATGGGTGGAGCTGAGAAACAGGAAAGGTATGACCACATTAATAGGGTTGTATTACAGACCACCCAATAGTCAGCGAGAATTGGAGGAGCAAATCTGCAGAGAGATAACAGACAACTGCAGGAGACAGAAAGTTGTGATTATAGGGGATTTTAATTTTCCACATATTGATTGGGACTCCCATACTGTTAAAGGTCTAGATGGGTTAGAGTTTGTGAAATGTGTTCAGGAAAGTTTTCTAAATCAATATATAGATCTACCAACTAGGGAGGATGCAATATTAGATCTCCTATTAAGAAATGAGTTAGGGCAGGTGATGGAAGTGTGTGTAGGGGAACACTGGTTCCAATGATTATAACGTCATTAGTTTCAACTTGATCATGGATAAAGATAGATCTGGTCCTCGGGTTGAAGTACTAAACTGGAAAAAGGCCAAATTTGAAGAAATGAGAAAGGATCTAAAAACATACACAAAATGCTGGTGGAACACAGCAGGTCAGGCAGCATCTATAAGGAGAAGCACTGTCGACGCTTTGGGCTGAGACTCTTCAGAAAGGATCTTTCTTTCTCCTGAGGCCTCTCGCCCCATGATCCTTTCCCTTTTCCAGCTCTGTATCACTTTCACCAAACACCTTTCCAGCTCTTAGCTTCATCCCACCTCCTCCGGTCTTTTCCTATCATTTTGCATTTGCCCCTCCCCCCACTACTTTAAAATCTCTTAGTATCTTTCCCTTCAGTTAGTCCTGACGAAGGGTCTCGGCCCGAAACGTCAACAGTGCTTCTCCTTATAGATGCTGCCTGACCTGCTGTGTTCCACCAGCATTTTGTGTGTGTTGTTTGAATTTCCAGCATCTGCAGATTTCCTCGTGAATGATCTAAAAAGCGTAGATTGGGACAGGTTGTTCTCTGGCAAGGATGTGATTGGTAAGTGGGAGGCCTTCAAAGGAGAAATTTTGAGAGTGCAGAGTTTGTATGTTCCTGTCAGGGTTAAAGGCAAAAACGAATAAGAACAAGGAACCTTGGTTCTCAAGGGATATTGGAACTCTGATAAAGAAGAAGAGAGAGATGTATAAAATGTATAGGCAACAGGGAGGAAATAAGATGCTTGAGGAGTATAAAAAGAGTAAGAAAATACTTAAAGAAATCAGGAAAGCTAAAAGAAAACATGAGGTTGCTTAATCCTTCACACAGGTATGTTAAGAGCAAAAGGATAGTAAGGGATAAAATTGGTCCTCTTGAAGATCAGAATGGTTGTCTATGTATGCAGCCAAAAGAAATGGGAGAGATATTAAATGGGTTTTTTGCATCTGTATTTACTAAGGAAACTGGAATGGAGTCTATGGAAACAAGGCAAACAAGTAGGGAGGTCATGGAACTTACACACATTAAAGAGGAGGAGGTGCTTGCTCTCTTGAGGCAAATCAGCATAGATAAATCCCCAGGACCTGACAGGGTACTCCCTCAGACCTTAAAGAAGACTAGTATTGAAATTGCAGGGGCCCTGTCAGAAATATTTAAAATGTTGATATCCACGGGTCAGGTGCCAGAGGATTGGAGGATAGCTCATGTAGTTCCATTGTTTAAAAAAGGCTCAAAAAGTAAGCCAGGAAATTATAGGCTGGTAAGTTTGACATCGGTAGTAGGTAAATTATTGGAAGGAATACTAAGAAATAGGATCTACAAGTATTTGGATAAACAGGGATTTTTTAGAAAAAGTCAGCATGGCTTTGTGCATGGTAGGTCATGTTTAACCAATCTATTAGAGTTTTTCGAAGAAGTTACCAAGAAAGTGGATGAAGGGATGGCAGTGGATGTTGTGTGCATGGACTTTAGTAAGGCCTTTGACAAGGTCCCACATGGGAGGTTAGTTAGGAAGATTCAGACACTAGGTATACATGGAGAGGTAGTAAATTGGATTAGACATTGGCTCAGTGGAAGAAGTCAGAGAGTGGTAGTGGAGGATTGCTAGTCTGAGTGGAGGCCTGTGACTAGTGGTGTGCCACAGGGATCAGAGCTGGGTCCATTGTTATTTGTCATCTATATCAATGATCTGGATGATAATGTGGCAAATTGGATCAGCAAATTTGCTGATGATACAAAGATTGGAGGTGTAGTGGAAAGTATGGAAGGTTTTCAAAGCGTTCAGAGGGATTTGGACCAGTTGGAGGAATGTGCTAAAAAATGGCAGATGAAGTTTAATGCGGACATGTGTGAGGTATTGCACTTCGGAAGGTCAAACCAAGGTAGAACATACAAGGTAAATGGTAGGACACTGAGGAGTGCAGTACAACAGAGGGATCTGAGAGTACAGATACATAATTCCCTAAGAGTGGCATCACAGGTGGATAGGGTCGTAAAGAGAGCTTTTGGTACATTGGCCTTTATAAATCAAATTATTGAGTATAAGAGTTGTAATGTAATGGTGAAGTTGTATAAGGCATTGGTGAGACCGAATTTGGAGTATTGTGTGCAGTTTTGGTCACCTAATTATAGGAAGGATATTAATAAGGATGAAAGAGTGCAGAGAGGTTTACAAGGATGTTGCCAGGACTGGAGAAACTGTGTTACAGAGAAAGGTTGAATAGGTTATGGACTTTATTCCCTGGACCGTAGGAGAATGAGGGGTGATTTGATAGAGGTGTGTAAAATTATGATGGGTATAGATAGAGTGAATGCAAGCAGGCTTTTTCCACTAAGGCCATGGGAGAAGAAAAACAGAGGTCATGGGTTAAGGGTGAAGGGGGAAAAGTTTAAAGGGAACATTGTGGGGGGGGTGCTTCTTCACGCAGAGAGTGGTGTGAGTGTGGAATGAGCTGCCAGATGAAGTGGTAATTGTGGGCTCATTTTTGACACTAAGAAAAACTTGGACAGGTTTATGGATGAGAGGGGTTTGGAGGGATATGGCCCGGGTGCAGGTCAGTGGGACTAGGTAGAAAATAGTTCGGCACAGCCAAAAAGGGCCAAATGGCCTGTTTCTGTGTTGTAGTGTTCTATGGTTCTATGGAATGGTAGGGTGTGAACCACCCCTGTATGTCCAGCAAGGTTTGACGTGTGTCCCTGGTTGAGTACCTCAAGACGAACAGGTTTGGGAGCAAAGATACATCTGGGATGACCATTACCGGGTTTGCCCCATGTTGCTCTTTATATTCCGGCACATTAGAACTAGGATTACAGTTGAAGGATTCTCTTCCGTTAGGTACTTCTAACTGTCAAGAGAAGGTGTCTGATGTTTGATTTTTTTAAATCCTGGGTGTTAAGTAGTAATGATGTTGAACCTATTAAAGACTAGGGGCCAATGTGCCCGCCTGGAATTCTGCCTCTTCAAATCCTGGATGTTGACTAGGCTTTTGTGTTTGGTCATAACACAAACAGATGTTTGGACCCCACCTCCAATCAGTGCCTCTGTAGCACCCTAGCAAAAAGGATATGGCAAGTGAAACATAGATATGCTGTGTTCATGCAGTCATTACTTTATGGAACCAAAATAAATTACAGTACATCCAGATAACTGTATAACAATGGGCAATGAGATGTCCATTCCATCAAGTTCAATCCTCTTCCCATTTCCTTTCTCAACGAAATGATATTCACATGAAATAAATTATTTGAACAATTATTTATAACTAAATTGAACAGATTTCAACTTGGTCACACTTACAGTCCTCCAGTGCCATTTTAACAGCCAATTCCTGATGTCATAGTTTGGCATTAACGACAGACCATTCGATTCTCAGAGAGAGAGCTTTGCACAAGTCCGGGAGAAGAGTTTACAAAGGCATCCTGTGGGGCTTGGCGCATTAGTGGCAGACCATTTGATTGCCAGAGAAAGAGAGAGCTTTGCACAGGTCAGGGAGAAGAGTTTAAAAGGCATTTTGTGGGAATTTGTGCATTAACGGTGGACCAGTCAATTCACAGAGAGAGCTTAACACAGGTCAGGGAGAAGAGTTTAAAAAAGGAGTGTTGTATCATTTTCACAAATCAACTTCCCAGCTTTTTAATGTACCCCACCCCCACCCAGTTTCACCTATCACCTTGTGTTTGTTCCTCCCCTCACTTCCTTACTCTGACTCGTCTTTTTTTTCTCCAGTCCTGTTGGGTCTTGACCCGAAATGTCGACTGTACTCTTTTTTTTCCCATAGATGCAGCTTGCCCTGCTGAGTTCCTCCAGTATTTTGTATGTGTTGCTTGTCTACTGTTAGCTTTACATTGTAAATGTCAAAGCTACACAGTTCTGTCACTCTCATCATCAGATTTTTTATCAGCATTTTCATCAGTAGCATGCAGACTAGTGCTCCTTATGAAACTGCAACTTGACTTTTTAGCTTTTACTCTTCCCTTTGCAGTCCATTTATTTTCATCTGCTCAACACATTCTTTGTACATTTTCACCCTTAAACCTGCATTGGTCTGATGTACCACCTGACCACCTGACCCCCTGCCACAACAGTAACACAATTTGCTCCGCCAGGCAGGCCTGTCTAGGGGATGCTGCAGTTTTGTTCACTCTCACTTTCATTTCTGACTGCAACTCAATTACATCTCTGTCTGCGGTTTCCATTGTAAAAGCAATTACAACTAAACTTTTATATACAAGTTATGCTTCAGTTAGGACCTGTTTTTGAATGCTTTATTGTAAGATTCCACAAACTAAATGATCTCTCAGTGTATTATTAAGCTCATTACCAAACTGACAATGCTCAGACAATCTCTTCAATTCAACCATGTACACTGAAATGGACACTCCTTTTTGATTCCACTTAAGAAACCAAAGTATTCTGTAATCAACAGTGGCTTCAGTTGTAAATGTTCCTACATTATTTGGACAATAGAAGCAAAGCTTATTTTTGCTGGTTTGATTGGAGCAGTTAAACTTAGAAGCAAATGGTATGCCTTTAAACTCAAAGCACTTGGCAAAATTGGCACTCATTTCTCTTTGGCTATTTGATTCAAAATACTCAATTTGCTCAGTATGTAAAATCCAGTTATCTGTTAAGTAATCAAACATGTATTGTTCCGATGTAGCCAGCCATTCTACTCTTTTTTAAAGATGATTATTATCACCCAGTTCTTTTTATGAACCCTAAATACATACTTTTACTGCCTTTTTTAAAAACCCTTTTTTTAACTCAGTATCTTTGCATATGCTGGGTTGTTTCAGCTTGCCATTTCCCGTGAAACTAATTCCTAGGAAGATTTGAGTTTTCAAAATGTGATTCATGTTTACTTTAGGCAAGGGGTGCATATATCAGCTATGTATTTCACATATTTTACATGTAACCCATAGTTAAATATTAAATTGAAGTATGCTTAATCAAACATACGTACATTTACATATACACACATACATATGTATATACACACACACACACACTTATAAAATTACTGAAATATTAAACACACAACACTCATTGACTTCGGGGGGGGGGGGGTGCATGTGCTTCTATCTATATCATCAATGATGAGGTTTGAAAGCTTCAAATGCCCAGGTGTGAACATCATGAAATGCCTGTCCTGGTCCAACAGTGGAAATATAGAAAACCTACAGCACAATACAGGCCCTTTGGCGGCCCACAAAGCTGTGCTGAACATGTCCTTACCTTAGAAATTACCTAAGGTTACCCATTGCCCTCCACTTTTCTGAGATCCATGTACCTGTCCAGGAACCTCTTAAAAGACCCTATCATTCCCACCTCCACCACCGTTGCCGGCAGCCCATTCCATGCACTCACCACTTCCTGCGTAAAAAAAAACAAAACTTACCCCTGACATCTCCTCTGTATCTACTTCCAAGCACCTTAAAACTGCGTCCTCTCATGCTAGCCCTGGGGAAAAAGCCTCTTACCATCAACAATCAATGCCTCTCATCATCTTATACACCTCTATCAGGTCATCTCTCATCCTCTGTCGCTCCAAGGAAAAAAGGCCAAGTTCACTCAACCTATTCTCATAAGGCATGCTCCCCAATCCAGGCAACATCCTTGTAAATCTCCTCTGCACCCTTTCTATGGTTTCCACATCCTTCCTATAGTGAGGTGACAAGAACAGAGCACAGTACTCCCAAGTGGGGTCTGACCAGGGTCCTATATAGCTGCAACATTACCACTCGGCTCCTAAACTCAATCCCATGATTGATGAAGGCCAATGTACTGTATGCCTTCTTACACACAGAGTCAACCTGTACGGCATCTTTGAGTGTCCTATGGACTCAGACCCCAAGATGCTTCTGATCCTCCACACTGCCAAGAGTCTTATTATTAATACTATATTCTGCCATCATATTTGACCTACCAAAGTGAAGCGCCTCACATTTATTTGGGTTGAACTCCATTTGTCACTTCTCAGCCCAGTTTTGCATCATATCAATGTCCCGTTGTAACCTCTGACAGCCCTCCACACTATCCACAACACCTCTAACCTTTGTGTCATCAGCAAATTTACTAACCCATCCCTCCACTTCCTCATCCAGGTCATTATAAAAATCACGAAGAGTAGGGGTCCTAGAGCAGGTCCCTGAGGCACCCCACTGGTTACTGACCTCCATGCAGAATATGACCCGTCTACAACCGCTCTTTGCCTTCTGTGGCAAGCCAGTTCTGGATCCACAAAGCAATGTCCCCTTGGATCCCATGCCTCTTTACTTTCTCAATAAGCCTTGCATGGGGTACCTTGTCAAATGCCTTGCTAAAATCCATATACACTACATCTGTGGCTCTGCCTTCGTCTATGTGTTTAGTCACACCCTCAAAAAGTTCAGTCAGGCTCGTAAAGCATGACCTGCCTTTGACAAAGGCATGCTGACAACTCCCTATCATATTATGCCTCTCCAAATATTCATAAATTCTGCCTCTCAGGATCTTCTCCATCAGCTTACCAACCACTGAGTAAGACTCACTGGTCTATAATTTCCTGGGCTTACTCTACACCTTTTCTTGAATAAGTGAACAACATCTGCAACCCTCCAATCTTTTGGAACTTCTCCTGTCCCTATTGATGATGCAAAGATAATCGCCAGAGGCTCAGCAATCTCCTCCCTTGCCTCCCACAGTAGCCTGGGATACAAGTCGTCTGCTCCCAGTGACTTATCCAACTTGATGCTTTCCAAAAGCTCCAACATATCCTCTTTCTTAATATCTACATGATCAAGCTTTTCAGTCCACTGTAATTCATAATACAGTGAATACATAATCCACTGTAATCACCAAGATCTTTTTCTGTAGTGAATACTGAAGCAAAGTACTCATTAAGTACCTCTGCTATCTCCTCTGGTTCCATTCACACTTTTCCACTGTCACACTTGATTGGTCCTATTCTCTCACTTCTAACCCTCTTGCTCTTCACATACTTGTAGAATGCCTTGCGGTCTTCCTTAATCCTATCCACCAAGGCCTTCTCATGGCCTTTTCCTAATTTCTTTCTTAAGCTCCTTCCTGCTAGCTTCATAATCTTCTAGATCTCTATCATTACCTAGATTTTTGAACCTTTCATAAGCTCCTTCTTGACTAGGTTTACAACAGCCTTTGTACACCACGGTTCCTGTACCCTATCATCCTTTCCCTATCTAATTGGATTGTACCTATTGCAGAACTCCACGCAAATATTCCCTGAACATTTGCCACATTTCTTTCTGTACATTTCCCTGAGAACATCTGTTCCCAATTTATGCTTCCAAGTTCCTACCTGGTAGCCTCATAGTTCCCCTTACTCTATTTAAATGCTTTCCTAACTTCTTTGTTCCTATCCCTCTCCAGTGCTATGATAAAGGAGATAGATGTTGATGTTACAGACAAGAACAATGTTGATATAGACAAGGAAGCTCATCAAAGCCTCTACTTTCCTCAGGAGGGTAAAGAAATTGGTAGTCTCCATCAACTCTTACCAACTTTTATTGATGCACCACAGAAAACATTCAGTCTAGACACATACTGAGGCTCCTCTAGCACATTCCCTTGGATACATTACCCACCTCACTTACAGGCTGGAGGTGGAAATCTGATAGGAGAGGATAGAAGGCCAAGGAAGAAAGAAAGAAAAGGGGGAGAAGCACCAGTGGCTGATCTTGGGCAAGTAAGGAGATGAGATGAGAGAGAGGAATGGGGAATGGTGAAGTGGGGGTGGCGGGGCATTGCTGGAAATTTGAGAAATCAGTGTTCATACCATCAGGTTGGAGGCTACCCAGATGGACAATAAGGATTTGCATGAACATCGATTTCTTCAACTTCTGGTAATGTCCCACCTCCCTTTCACCATTCCCCATACCCACTTTCTTCTCTCACCCTATCTCCTTAGCACCTTCCTTTGGTGCCCCTCACCCTTTTATTTCTTCCATGGTCTTCTGTCCACTTGTAGCAGATCACCCCTTCTCCAGCCCTGTATCTCTTTCACGAATCAACTTCCCAGCTCTTCACCCTTCTCCCCTCCCCCCCCCCCATATTTCTGGTATCACCTATCACCTTGTGTTTATTCCCTCCCCTCACCTTCTAAACCTGACTCCATATTTTTTTCTCCAGTCATGATGCCTCTTTGCCTTAAATGTTGACTACTCTTTTCTGTAGATGCTGCTTGGCCTGCTGAGTTCCTTAAGGATTTTGTGTGTGTTGCTTGGATTTCCAGCATCTGCCGATTTTTCTCTTGTTTGTGAATAGATAAACAATACAGCTTACACCAGAAGTGAATGGCAAATTAATTAAAATGGAATTGGACACTGGCTCAGCTGCTACAGTCATACAAAATTGCTCGGGATAGAGGATATCTTTGCAAGCCTCTCTGGTGGAAAACATATCTGCAAAGTGGACAGCTGAGGCTAATTGCAGATGGAGGTGGAAGGAGTTCAATGTGCCTCTTATCATAACCACTTACAAAGGGCTTTATTCACTACTATAAGCTTATTTTTTTTGTAATTGATTTTTTATTCAAGTTCATCATCATTTCCATAAGATGTATTTCAGGTATTGTACTTATATATCATATAGTCATATATGCCACAAATCTCCGCATAATATTAATCTGAGGTATATACTTAGAAAAGAGAGGAAAGAAAGAACAAGCGAAAGGAGAAAACTATGTACAAGTAGGGAGTGATCTTTTTCTTACAACGTATTCATTGATTTGTGAGAATAAAATTAGGCCTATAAGGTCTTAAGTCGTTAAACCATTTTTCCCCAGTATGAATCAAATTGTTTCAACTTATGATTAAGAGATACTGTTATCTTCTCCCTTTTGTAAATGTCCATTGTAATTTCCATCCATGCATTTAAGGTTGGGCTCTTCTGTAATAACCATTTCCTAGTAACCAGCCACCGACAGTATATTCATTAAATATTTATCTCTTTTCAACCATTCTTGAGGTATATACTCAAAATATATGGTCTTACTTTCTAAGGGTATTTCACATTTAAAGATGTCTTGTGGGACACTGTGTATCCCACTCTAATAGTCTTTGATAACAGGGCATTCCCAGAAAATAAGATGGTTTGCATTTTGATTTCCACAATTTCTCTAGCAAACAGGGAGGTTACTATCATAATGGGATTTCTGAGACTGTGTAATAAAATATATTAGCAAGTTTTTCCATCTGAACTCCCTCCATTTCTGTGAACTGGTACACTTCCATTGATACCTCCATATTATTGTCCATTCTTCCTCAGATAATTATTCCTCCTTCCTTCTCCCATTTTGTTTTAATTTATGAAGTCGAATGTGTTTTAAGATTTGACAAACCCTTATACATGCTTGGAATGAATCTACTACCATTATCTGAATTATATGCTTTTCTAACTAGCTTGATGAAACACGTTCTTGCCTTGGTTACATTTTTAACCATCCTATTAACATATCTTGACTTTCACTTAGCTTATTTTCTAACATTTTTGTTTTTGGATTCCTAATTCTATGATTTGTATTTTCTGCTATCTTTTTTTTCAGTTTCCACACCAGTATTTTCGTAGACTTGGGTCCACTTTCATAATGTCTCTGTTTCAGTAACATTAAATTTTTCCTGATTTCTTGGGTAGCCAAACTATTAATTTAATTAATTTTTTAAATTTCCTCTAATGTATCCTGTGCCAAATTCAATTTGTGTTCTTTTTCTAGTTCCTTCAGCCTATTTTGTAATTCCTCTAATGTTTCATTCCTTGTTTTTTTCTTATATGAAGATATCGCTATAATTTTCCTTCTTAAAACAGCTTTTAGAGTATCCCATAGAATGGGCGGTGAAACCTCTCCATTATCATTGAATTCTAAGTAAAGACAAATTTCTTTTTAAATTTGTTCCTTAAAGTAGGGATCATTGAGTAGACTTGAATTTAATTTCCAAATAGTATTCTTTGGTTGTAGGTCAAAATCAACATAAATATATAGGTGCAAGGTCACTTACATCTGTTGTCCCAATTCCACAGGTGTTTATTTTGTCTTTGTCTTTTCCAAAAGTTATCAACTAGTCTATTCTTGTATATACAGAATGGGGGGGGGGGTGGGGGGGTGCAGAATAATGAATGTAATCCTGATGGGGAAAAGGTCCCTCCATTTATCAATTAGACCAACATCCTCAAAACCTGTAGTAACTTCCTTATGTAAGGATTTTGTTCCATAGGTTTTTCTATTGGAAGAGTCTAACTTTGGTTGTAATTGTAAATTTAAGTCTCCCCCACATATCAGGAGACCTTCTGTTTCCATTACCATAATATTAGTAATTTTCTGAAAGAAACTAATAACACTTCCTGGGGGTGTGTATATATTCAATAGAGTAACTGAATATCCGTCTATATTCCCCCTTACCAGAATATATCTGCCCTCCTTATCTCTCATTTCGATACTTTTTCAAAATTTAGCTTGTTTGAGATAAGAATAGCAACTCCTCTCCTATGTCCTGGTTTATATGAGGAGGAAAACCCATTCTCTTTAGTTTTCCATGCTCATTATTACTCAAATGAGTTTCCTGTAAATATACTACATGGGCTTGTTCTTTTTTCATTTTGGATAGAATTCTACTACGTTTGATTGGATTTAACAGCCCATTGACATTAAAAGAAATGAACTTTACCTTGTCCTTAGCCATGTTTATTTATCTGTCGACATACCATTCTAATCATTAGAGTAAAACTTAATTGATCTACTCCCTGAACAATTAAGAACCAAGAAATGTGAATAATAAAAAAAAGGCAACGAAGGTGTGATTCCAAGGCTGAGGTCTCTAGTAGATGACCCTGGATTGAGCTAGAGAAAACGTCTAGCTGTGGGGGATAGCTCCTCCTACCTGTGAGTTGAGGGCCCCCATTGCAGTACCCATAAAGTAAGTGAACATATCTATATGCATTACACAGAAAAGATTTTCCCATGTATTCCTCCCATGTATATATTCTCATTTAGGTGAGGAAAAAGGAGTGAATGAATGAATAAAAAAGAATAATTGAGTAATTAATATAAAATCCGTATTATAATAAGCATTTCTTGAGATAGGTACATCACTGCCTATTTTTGCTTCTGTTTAGCTTCTCAACACTTTTAAAGTTAGCCAAACCTTATGGCTCTTCTGGAGGGGGTGAGGGCTGTATTCGGAAAAATCCCAGTCTCTTCCTAATATATTTCTCTCGTCCTCCTCCAGTCCCCTGCTTTCTCGATTCTCTCAGTATTTCCCCATCAGAGCAGAATAACTGCTCAGCCAGGCTTTCCCTCGGTTTGATCACGCTGATGTGCAACCCTCTGGCCTTCATGTTTGTAGTTGCCTCTTGTATATATATATTATTTGATTAAGTATTCTTGTTCAAATAATTAATTATGTGTTGTATATAAAGCTATGTGAATTGCATATGTCATCATGCTACCATGTGATACGTGCATGCCTTGCTTAAACGTAAGTTAGACTCTCATTTCAGACTCCCATGTCTTCCTTTGAATTAGTTTAATGTTTTGAAATTACAAAACAAAATAATGACTTTTTAAATTGATATTGAGGGTAATTTGTTGTTATGCCACTATATCATTAAGATCTCTTTCTCCTTCCTATACTCCAACTCCTCATCATTGTTTGAAATATGGCCCAGTACAGTGCATCTACAAACTTGTCGATGGACTTTGAGCAGAATCTGATCACACAGTCATGAGTGTACAGGGAGTAGAGTAGGGGGCTGAGAACGCAGCCTTGTGGAGCACCAATGTTTAGAATAATTGTGGCGGAAGTGTTAACTGCCTGTCCTTACTGATTGTGATCTGTTAGTCAGGAAGGATCCAGTTGCAGAAGGAGGCTTTTAACTCCCAACATCCAGAGTTCAGTAATGAGGTTGCTTGAATTAATAGTATTGAAAGCAGAACTGTAATCTTAAACTCAGATGTCTGACTATAGTATGAAATCACTATTATTCTAACTTGCATATGAAATAAAGAACTTCTGAAAGAAATAGTATATTTTAGTATTTATCATTATGTGAATAAAAATCATACAATTATACAAATCAGAAACTAATCTACCCATTATGCTTGTTTTATGAATCTGTTCCACTGTTTCCACTTCATATATTGCCTATTTGCTTTGAAAGGAACTGTAGAATATGTGGATTTTTTTCAGTACTGTTTAATACCATGTCCTCCCTAGCTTACAAGTGTTCAACATATGTAACCACACATACAAACAAGTATTTGAGAGACCGCAGAATTTATTTGCTCTCTGTTGCTAATGTTCTCACACTAGCTGGAATTTAACCACATCAAAACTGAGAAGAATACATTTTAGCTGACATTTAAAACTGTCATTAGCATTTAAAATTTCATCTACAGTAAAAGCTTTTAAAAGTGAAATAGTCATTTTACCTGAACCTGAAATGGCCTCAAAGTCCTGATGAAGGGTCTCAGCCCGAAACATTGACTGTTTACTCTGTTCCATAGATGCTACTTGGCATGTTGAGTTCCTCCAGCATTTTGTGTGTGTTGTTCAGACTTTCAGTATCTGCAGATTTTCTCATGTTTGTCAAGCTGAATTTGTTAATGTTATCTAATTTTTGCTAAGAATGGCAAAATGAGATCTAAAATGCTTCTTCAGACTATATAAATCTAAGAGAAAAAAATACACCTCTGCAGACGTCTTCTGCTGTTTGGGGAAAACGGTTCATTGCTACAAACAGTCCTCAGGATCAGAATCTTCCATAACCTGGGAAGGATATATAGCGGGAATGTAAAAAGTATTTCTGAACCCCCCCCCCCCCCCCATAAGCTTTCATATCTTATGATTTTATTTGAATCACAGTGGATTTAATTTGGTAACATGCACAAAATGCTGGAGGAACGCAGCGGGCCAGGCAGCATCTATGGAAAAGAGTAAATCATTGTTTCTGGCTGAGACCCTTCAGCAGAATTGGAAAAATAAAGATGAGGAGTAGAGTTAAAAGGTGGGTGATGCACCATCAATAACTCACACTGAGACGTAAGGCGAGATATCGGCTTTTATTGACTGGAAGAAGGAACCAGGAGTGAGTGTCCATCATACTATGACCTGGAGACTGAGGCCGAGCGTCAGGCCTCAGATCGCCTTTATACAGGGGCCTGTGGGAGGAGCCACAGGAGCAGTCAGCAGGGGGCGTGTCCAGACAGGCACATAGTTCACCACATTGGGCAAGGGGAGTGAGAAACAAGGTGATAGGTGAAACCAGGAGGGGTAGAGGTGAAGTAAAGAGCTGGGAAGTTGATTGATGAAAGAGATAATAGAGCTGGAGAAGGAGAATCTAATAGGTGAGGATAGAAGTCCATGAAAGAAAGAAAAGGGGAGAGGAGCACCAGAGGGAGGCGATGGGCAGGCAAGGAGAAGGTGAGAGAGGGAAGTGGGAATGAGGAATGGTGGGGGGGGGGGGCATTTCCGGAAGTTCAAGAAATCGATGTTCGCGCCATCAGGTTGGAATATAAGGTGTTGTTCCTCATGGCGACAGTAGGGGAGCCCGTGGATAGACATATGGGAAGGGGAAGTGGAATTAAAAGGGGTGACCACTGGGAGATCCCGCTTTTTCTGGCTTTTGAGTTCCTCCAGCATTTCATGTGTTCCATAGATGCTGCCTGGCCTGCTGAGTTCCCCCAGTGTTTGTGTGCCTCCAGAAAAAACAGGATCTCTCTGGCTACCCATTTTAATTCCATTTACCATTTCCATTCTGATATGTCTATCCATGGCAGCCTCTACACATGAGGCTGCATTCATTTTGGAGGAACAACACCTTATTCTGTCTGGGTATCCCCTAACCTGATGCCATGAGCATTGATTTCTTGAACTTCTTGTAGTCCCCATTCCCTTTTCCTTCTCTCATCTCCTTGCCTGCCCATCGCCTTCCTCTGTTGCTCCTCCCCCCTTTTCTTTCTTCCATGGACTTCTATCCTCTCATATTAGATTCCCCCTTCTCCATCCCTGTATCTCTTTCAGAATCAACTTCCCAGCACTTTACTTCACCCCTCCCCCTCCTGGTTTCACCTATTGCTTTGTGTTTCTCCCTCCCCTCCCCCCACCTTTTAACTCTATTCATCTTTGTTTTCTCTCCAGTCCTGCTGAAGGGTCTGGGCCCCAAACGTCAATTGTACTCTTTTCCATAGTTGCTGCCTGGAGTTCCTCCAACATTTTGTGTTTTGTGTGTGTTACTTGGATTTCCAGCATTTTCAGATTTTCTCTTGTTTGGGATTTAATTTGGCTTTTTTTGACACTGTTCAACAGAAAAGACTTTTTCATGTCAAAGTGTAAAGAAATTTCTACAAAATGATCTAAACTTATTAGAATTATTAATCACAAAATAATTGATTTCATAATTACTCACCCCCTTCAAGTCAGTATTTAGTAGATGTACCTATGGCAGTAATTATAGCTTTGAGTCTGTGTGGATAGGTCTCTATCAGTTTTGCACATCTGGACACTGCAGTTTTTCCCCATTCTTTACAAAACTGCTCAAGCATAGGGATCGTGAGTGAACAGCCCTTTTCAAGTCCAACCACAAATTCTCAATTGGATTGAGGTCTGGACTCTGACTTGGCCACTCCAGGACGTAAACTCTGTTGTTTTTAAGCTATTCCTGTGTAGCTTTGGGTTCTTGTCTTGCTGGAAAACAAATCTTCCAAGTCAAAATTCTCTTGTAGACTGTATCAGCCTTTCCTCCAGGATTTCCTGTTATTTTGCTGCATTCGTTTTAGCCTCTACCTTCACAAGTTTTCCAGGGCCTGCTACAATGAAGCATCTCCACAGAGTGATGCAGCTACCACCATGCTTCACAATAGGGATGGTGTGTTTTTGATGATGTGTGGTGTTTTGACTTCAAAAGACCATAACACATAGGAGCAGAATTAGGCCATTCAGCCCATTGGGTCTGCTTCATCATTCCATCATGGCTGATCCTGGATCCCACTCAACCCCTTACACCTGCCTTCTCGCCATATCCTTTGATGCTCTGACGGATTAGGAAATGATCAACTTCCGCCTTAAATATACCCATGGACTTGGCCTACACCACAGTCTGTGGCAGAGCATTCCACAGATTCACTACTCTGGCTAAAAAAAATTCTTCCTTATCTCTGTTCTAAAGATTGCCCCTCAAATTTGATGCTGTGCCAGCTAGTTCTGGATACCCCCCCCCCCCACCATAAGAAACATGCTCTCCACATCCGCCCTATCTAGTCCCTTTCAATCAAGATCCCCATGCATTCTTCTTAAATCCAGTAAGTACAGACCCAGAGTCACTGATCACTTCTCATATGTTAACCTCTTCATTCCTGGAATCATCCTCGTGAACCTTCTCTAGACACTCTCAAATGACAACACATCCTTTCTGAGATATGGAGTCCAAAACTGTTGGCTTGACTTGTGTCTTATAAAACCTCAACATTATCTCCTTGCTTTTATATTCTGTTTCCCTTGAAATAAATGCCAACATTGCATTTGACTTCTTTACTTTAGACTTAACCTGTAAAATAACCTTGCACATGGACTCCTAAGTACCTCTGTTTGAATCTTCTAATTTAGGCAATAGTCTGCACTGCCGTTTCTTTTTACCAAAATACATTATCATACATTTCCCAACACTGTATTCCATCTGCCATTTTCAAATTTGTTTAAGTCCTACTGCAATTTCATTGCTTCCTCAGCACTACCTACCCCTCCACCTGTCTTTGTATCATCTACAAACTTTGTCACAAAGTCATCAATTCCATTATCATGGTGTAGTTTTTGCCATGATACTGACTCAACAGCAGTTGGACCTTCCAGATACAGGTGTATTTTTACTACAATCATTTGAAACACCTTCACTGCACACAGGTCTCCAAAACCATCTTGGTTTAACTAGTTATATGACTTCTAAAACCAATTGGCTGCACCAGTGATGATTTTGTGTGTCATATTGGGGGGGGGGGGGAATACTTATGCAATCAATTAATTTGTATTTTATATTTGTAATTAATTTGGAACATTTGGTAGAGACTGTTTTCAATTTGACAGGAAAGAGTCTTTTTCTGTTATTAGTGCCATTAAAGCCAAATTAAATCCATTGTAATTCAATGCTGTAAAACAATAAAACTTGAAATCTTCCAAGGGTTGTGAATACTTTCTGAAGGCACTGTATATTACTAGCACTAGATATAGTGCAACCCAGGGACTACCAAAAACTTGTTATAGATTAGATAGTGGTATAGTTGTTATTTTTCCTTGTGATTCAGTTTACATGTGGCTATTTTATGTTTTAGATTGTTCCTTGTACTGCAAAATTTGGTGAAGAATTAAGTGAAGAATCAATAGTTGTTATTAAAGGAAAGTTGACTGATGACCCTCTGAGGTAATGTGACCATTGTTTTGTTTGTACTTTTTTCTAATGAGTTGTTAAAATCATGCAGGTTCAAGATATTTCCATGCACCTTCTTGATTTTGTTAATAAAGTTATTTTGTATCTGAAATATATTCGGTAAATTGGGAACACTTAATGCAACTAATAACTTGAGCAATGACTTAAGTTGTTAAGTCATTGCTCAAGTTGTTAGTTGCATTGATTAGAATTTAGATATTTACAGCTGTTTATTGATGGGTTTTAGAAGTCTTAGAACCGACAATACATAGGAACAAAAAATTGCAGTGACTAAAACACTTTACTGCCAATGAAGTACTTTGGAACAGTTGTAACTGTTACAGTATAGGAACCACAGCAGACAACTTTTGAAAGCACTTTTATGTCCACCCAAGATGGCAGTTGGGACCTTATTTTAACACATCATTCCAGATGGTAGGGACTTGTAGTGGTCCCTCAACATTTGGCTGGGAAAAAAATCTTAGGCTTTTTGTGCTCAAGCATAAAGATATGATTCAGAGGGAAAAGGCCTGAATAGGACCCTGTCTTGAAAATCCAGTGATTTGGGATAGAAGAGGAAGAATAATCTGAAACAACAATATATTAATAATGTATTTTTCAGTTACAGTGAAAAATTATCACCAAGATTTGTCGACCCATAAATTCCCAAGTTCAAACATTTATACTTCAACGCTCCCTAAAATTAACTTTATTCATGCAGCTGCCAATGTGGCTTCCTTCCCCCATTCCTCCATACCCTTGTTTTCATACATTTCTTTCTGTTCATCTGCCAATTACTTTCTTATCTTCCCTGGTTTATCTCAGAATGAGCCATTATCTGCTACCAAAACAGATACAAGACCTAAGAATTCATTCTTACAATCATTTTCACCTATCAGATATTAACTAACAATGCCCCAAATCTAATCATGCATGAACCACAACTAAATAAGAGGTCTGAAATAATTATTTTCACTTTTGCTATTTAAATTTTTTTTGCTCAGCATAATAAAACTTTAAATTTCCAGATACATTTACATTTCTTCCCCTCATGGATATCAGCTATCAGAACACTTCCATCAAAGTGCAGACATTACCACAACATTACCACAACATCCTATAGTATAGCAGACAGGTTTACATCTACATACTGTATGTTTTATGAAAACTATTTTGTTTTTGAGTGTACCATACATGTCAAAAAGTCCAAAGGAATGTATTCCCTGATTAATTTATGGCAACCATTAATTCCAGGGGCCTTATTGGATATCCAATAAAGTAAAATGTTCTTCCTCGCACAAAAAGTCAGGATGTTAAGAAGTTTTTTCTGATGTGCATTAATAATACGACTGCTGTGTAAGCCTAAGAGAAAAGACACTGGATTACCAGTTCAAGCACCATCTTCATAATCTTTTCCATTTCACCCAAAATATCACTCCGGTATGCCTGAAGTTTGGGACAAGTCCAAAACAATGGGTGAAAGTTCCATTATTTACTTTACATTTAGAACACATTAGAGAAACACCCATCTTAAATTTTGAGAGATGATCTGGAGTCAGATGGGCTCTATGCAGAATTTTGAGTTGCAATGCTTTACAAACTGAAATTTTCTTTGCATTATCATAGATGTCTTCTCATGTTTCAGCTGTAATTTCTGCTCCCAGCTCTTCCTCCCAGACCCTTCCCAGCTGCTCAGCTTCTCCACAAGAACATTCCCTCAGGATGCTGTAAAAAGTACTAATGGAGACTTCACCCTTAGAACAAAACACCCTCTTTTCTATGTCAGAACTATAGAAATCAGTTAACAATGATGTTTTTTTCTGTATATAATCTCTTACCTGAAAGAAACAAAAATGATCCTTGTTGGGTATGTTAAATTTCTGTACTATTTGACAAAAAGTCAAATTGTTCCTTCATCAAATAAGTCTAGATGGAAAATACCCTTAGAAGTCCAAAGTTTAAATCCAGAATCCATTATGCCAGGCTGAAAATCTGGACTGTTGGTTATTGGGAGTGAAGGGTGATATTTTTGCTGTGTTGCCCTCAATTTGTTGCTCGCCCTCAAGCCTTGATTGTATTAATTGTCATTGGATTACGACAGTATTCCTTAACTAAATTCCTTAACTTATTGAAGAAAATTCCTTAACTTATTGAAGAAAAGCAAATTGATGAGAGGGCATTTTGCTTGTGAAGCTTCAATGTCTAGCCAGATTGAGGAGCAGTCCCTGCAAACCCAGTCAACCACATAAGATAAAAAGGAACTTAATTGATATTTTTTGATGTCTGGAAAATCGACACCCCACTAGACTACTGGGAAGCTGTAACTTAGACATTTTAATATAGGGTCTGATTTTGTTCCAGATGAAAGAAATGAACCAGCCATTTATTTTTGCAAGTATTTGTTGGGTAAAAATGACTGGAATCATTTGTATTGGGTAGAGCAGACAACGAAGAATGTTTATTTTAAGCAAGGATATTTGGACAAGCCAAGAAATGGGAAGAGTGCTCCATCGCTCAAGATCCTGTTTGATTTTGTCAAATAACTGTGTAAAGTTAGCTATGAACAGTTGATCAAACGTAGGTGTGATAAATATGCCTAAGTAAACAAAACCTGTCTGCGACCATTTAAAGGGGAAAACACCCTGAGTGTCAGGTACCTACTCTGATTTAGTAAAGTTGATTTTATAACCTGAAAATAAATGAATTGATGCCTTGTATAGGGTGGTGCACTGATATAGCAGGGTTTGTTAAGAAAATTAGAACATCATCCGCATACGATGTAATTTTATGTGACTTTAGTCAGATATTTTGTGACTTTAGTCAGATATTTTGTGACTTTAGTCAGATATTTTGTGACTTTAGTCAGATATTTTGGGGTCTGGCCAAATAGCCTCAGCCAGTGGCTCGATCACTTGTGTGAAAAGTAGTGTAATAAAGGGCAGCCCTATCGGCTACCCCTCAGAATACTCAAATTATCCAACCTAATACTATTAGTGAGAATTGCATTATAAAGAACCTTCACCCACTTAATAAAATTATTGCCCAAGCCAAATCGTTCCAAAGTGAAAAAAAGATATGGCCATTCAACATGATCAAAGGCCATTTCTGCATCTAAGGAAACCACCAAGTCATCCATCCACTGCCTGTTGCTGACATGCCTGAATCACATTAAGAAATCTTTTGATACTGTTAGATGATTTATGGCCTTTTACAAAACCCGTTTGATCCTCTTTTATGATAGAAGGTAATACAGTTTCTAATCGCAATGCTAAGGTTTTAGATAAGATTTTAAAGTCAACATTTAACAATGAAATAGGCTGGTAGGAGGCACAATCTTCAGGGCTCTTCCCTTTCTTAAGAATTAGGGAGATATTAGCTTCTCTCAATGATGGTGGGAGGAGACCACAATTAAATGCATGATTGAACATGTTTAGCATAGGCTCTGATAATAATCCTGTGAACTCTATAGAATTTACTAGTGAGTCCATCAGGACCAGGGGCCTTCCCACTTTGGAGCTGTCTCACAGCTTCCTGTATCTCATGTATAGATAATGGAGCATTGAGGAGGGACTCTTGTTCAGAAGAAATGCCCAGGAGATCTAAATTCCTGAAAAAGGACTCCATCCTAGATTTTCCATCATTACATTGCTCAGATTGATACAATTTAGAATAAAAATTCTTAAACACAACATTAATCATTTTAGAATTACTAGTGAGGGCTCCTGTCCCATCCCTAATTGAAGCAATAATCTGAGAAGCATTTTTCTTTCTAGCTAAATAAGCCAAAATACCTACCTGGTTTTTCACCATGTTCAATCATTGTTTAGCAAATGTCAATTTTCTTTTGGCTGCTTGTGTAAGTAAAGAGTTTATTCTGTAACTTGGCTGCAGAATCATTTTCAGCTGCCGCAAGCCTTGCTTTCACTAGGCACTGCTGCTCCGCAGCTTGTTGCTTCTTACTAGCAGAGAAGGAGATAATTAATCCCCTTGCATAGGCCTTTGCAGTTTCCTCGAGCATCGATGGACTGCTAGCTGATTTGGAATTAATAGATAGGAAAGTTTTGAATTCGGAAGTAGTCTATAAATTTATTATCTTTTAGTATAAAAGGATTCAGCCTCCAATGTCTAGACTGCTGAATTATCTTTGGGCTTAATATTTGAATATACTGCTGCATGGTCAGAAATAGCGATATTTCCAATTGTGCAGGATACAACTAAATCTAGGAGCGTTTTGTGGGTCAGAAAAAAAGTCTATCCTGATGTAACACTTGTGTGGATTAGAAAAAATGTGAAGTCTTTGAGGGATGTAACAACCTCCAGACATCCACAAATCCTAGTTCTCTACATAAGCCCATGATTTGTTTGGACTGTGAGGAGAGCAGTGGGGGACCACTAGGCACTCTGTCCATCAATGGGTCCATGAGACAATTAAAATCCCCACCTACAATAATGTTTTGTATTGAAAAGCTTGTAAGTTTGGAAAAAGCATCTATTAGAAATTTGAGGGGATGAACTGGAGGGCAGTAAGCATTGAGAATACCATATTCCTCTCCATATATTTGAAGCTTTAACAATCACAAATCTTCCATACTTATCCTTAATGCAGTCTAATAACTTAAAAGGTAAGTTCTTCCTAATTAAAATGACCATGCCCAACTCCTGGTATTAAAAGATGAAAAATAGACTTGATCAGATCCTCTCTGTTGCAGTTTTAGATGTTGTTTATCATTTAAATGTGTCTCCTGCAATAAGGCTAAATCCACCCTTTCCTTTTTCAGGTTTAGTAGGATTTTCTTTCTCTTGATTGGTAAATGCCTCACCTTGATGCTCCAAGTGTACAATTTTAATATATTACTGGTCATAACCCTTCATAACAATCATTTGACTCCAGAGGAGAAGAAACCCGACTTAAGATCAGCTGAGCAGCAATAAGTAAATTAAAAAAACATACAAAAAAAACAAAGTGCCAACAGCGCTGAACAAGAGGACTTACCCCACACCTAAAGGGGATGTCTGAACCTTCTAGCACCCCGTATTCTGCCCCACTGCCAATATGGTATTTAACATAGTCAAAAATGAAAACGGCATAATTTATCAATCCACTGATTTATTACTATCATGCTTAAACTCCTTCAGGCGGGAGCAGCACTGCTAATTTAAATGAATAATGAAACTGTATTAATCAAAACAAACACTTTACCCATCAATTGTCATTGAGTAATGAAAAGGTAAAATAAAGCAACAGTGGAGTATATTATCGTCCATAACCAGGGCTACACAATATACTGTATATATTCTTTAGCCCAACAAGTCCACAAAAGTTTTGGCTTTGTCAGGAGAATCAGATATCTTGGTGGTCCCGTTGTAGGTGATTTTCAGTGCTGCTGGGTACAGCATAAAGTACTGGATTCCAGATTCTCTCAGCCACTTCTTTACCTGGTTGTATTCCTTGTGCTTCCGAATAATGGCTGCCGAAAAATCTTGAAAAAACATAAGCTTGGATCCCTCATATGTTAAAGCCTGGGCATCAGTCCTGTGGCATCTCGAAGCCTCCATCGCTCTTTGCTTATCACCAAAATTATGGAACCTCATAAGGACAGATTGAGGGCATTGCCTGGGCCCGGTTTTGGAGCCAGCATACGGTGAGCTCTTTCCACTTTAATGTGTCCAGCCTTGGTTTCCAAATCAAGGAAATTAGGCAGCCAGCCTAATCAGGCTTCCAGGGAATTTAGGGTTTCCTATCACTCTAGCTATTTCCTCAGAACATAACATGAAGGGCATGGGTTGGGTGTACCACAGAGTTCTTCCTTTTTGCTCATCATCCTGCTTAGGAGGATCTTGCACCTTCTCAAAAACAACCCTGAACACCAGGTGAACAGACAAGGTTTTCAAAAAATTCTCTCCATTTCTCTCCTTTCAGGCTTCCACGAGCCTTCTCATAATGGGAGTATATGTTGCCACAATAATGGAAGCTTCACCTTTTTCAACTGGGTCCAGACAGACCAATATTTATGTATCAAGGGCCTCAGCTTCTCTAATATCGACTTCCAAAAGTGGCAGCTTCATCTTATGGGTAATCATCAGTACTAAGGCTCCAAATTTCTAGGGATGTCAATGGTAAATGTGTCAAATTTGAAACAGGATTTGTAGAGTAGAGTAACCTGAGAACCTGTTTCAAGTATGGCTCTAGCATAAATGCCCTCAATTTGTATGGATACTCTTGAGCTTGGTTGTACTAAACCTTTAGGAATACGGTTTGCACTCTAGTGTTTCCTTGATACACTGATTAGAACATGTTCTCTCCGAGATGCCAGGCCGTTCCCTTACAGGGACTCTCTGAAATTTCCTGACTTCCTTTTCTTTAAGTAACTGTTGGGCTATTTTACCGCTGGGCTGTCTGTTGTGCCAAAAATGTTTTCTTTTGCTTTCACGTAACTTACTGTCATGACCAACAGGTTTTCGCCCTTTGAGACTTCACCACCTTAGCCACTGGACCTTTTAGACTCTCCTCCAGTCACTGTCTTTTCACATTATCTGTGCATTGCCACTCATCCAGTAACTGAGATGTCTGCTTTGCCCAAGTCCCATATTCTTCCTTCTCATCGGGGGTGAGCTTGACTCCAGAGAACATTCTCAGCCTACGGTAACTTTGGCTCTCTGCCAGTATACTTTGTCATTTATGTACCAGCGATGTAATTGCCAAAACCAGCACAGAATTTTCATCACCTGCTGGACCTTTTAGACCTTTCACATCGGACAGCTCCTTCCTCTCACTTCACAGAAATGAAAACAACTTGTCTTTAAAGTCTTCACCCTCAGTTACATGCCCCTTTCTCTAAAAATATGGACTGCTCATGGTCCCACCTCTCCAAGTGTCCCTACCCTATCATGCAGCGCAACTTCAGTCACGACACTGTTAGTCTGGACTAACGTGATATCCTTACCTGCTGATTTGACCAAACCACTGTTCAACCAGTGTAACTTTCCCTAATACTCTTGCAGAACTCAGTACTCTATAATTTAGCAGTTCTTCAGGGCTTTAGATATCCACCCCTGCTCAAACACAACCATTATTTGTGGGTATTCTCTTTGAATTGCACCAAACCTTAATCCCTGCGGCATCCATAATAATGTACCTTAATCGCTTTCCCAACAATAGTTCAAACAGAGACTTAAACACACAAACCGCTTAATCAATTCTTAACAGTACTTACACAGCATTCAGTGAATTCCGGACCAGCCCCACAAAAGTAGCCCCTTCACTGGGCTTGCATGCAAACTTGGTTTGCTAGCTAGCGCTGCTAACAGCCACATGATTAAGCAGTGAGAAGGTCACCTTTCATAAACAATATATGTCTAAGGTCATAATGATTTGGGGTTCAACCAAACAGGAATGTAGTGATATTCTGATAAAAGAAACCTTGGTTTGAGCAAATGCTGTGTTAGTTCTGCCTATACACAATTATCAGTCGACAAGGAATAGCAGATTGTGCACTGCATAAAATTATAAAGAAAGTATACTTGCTAATTTCAGTCCTATCAAACAGTTATTAAGAGAAAGAAAATGCAGGAAAAAATAAAAGGGCCCATTACAGTTAAACCAGTCTAAATGTGCACAGGACCATTGGAGTTCATATCTTCCAAAAGCTGGTTATATCTGTTCTGGCACTGAATTCTCATTAGCAATCACCAGCAGAGTTTCCCTAGAGGGTCAAATCCTATGGCCGTCTCTCCTAATCTCTTCTCCACATCTCCCATCAAAAGACCATGAACTCCACTAGTGCCTGTCACAAACCTCTCTCTGCCCAGCTCTCTCTAGAACCTTCTCTCAAATCCACCATCCTGATTGGCTGACATAACATTCCTAAGTTGAACATCATTGCCACTTATCTTTAGCTGAGACCATGATATTCTACCAGCAGGACACACTCCTTTTTCAGAAAGCTACTAAATGAAATACCTCGCAGAATTAGCAGTAGAAATCTTAACCACAGCATTACACCAGGAGAATCTCTATATATTAAATAATACTTTAAAGCCAGAGGCATTGTTAAGAACATAGATCATGGAACAGTACAGCATAGTACAGACTCTTTGGCCAATGATATTGTGCCGACTCTTTAACCTACACCAAGATCAATCTAACCCTTCCCTCCCATAATAGTCTGTTTTTCTATCATCTATGAGTGTATCCAAGAGTCTCTTAAATGTCCCTAATGTATCTGCCTCTACCACCACCATTGGCACTTCATGCACTTACAATTCTGTGTAAAAAAAAAAAAAAACTATAAGCTTGGTTTTTATCCAAAATGTACGATATTTCATGGACTATTGCAGCAGACAGCTCATATATACTTCAAATTTTCACAGGCTCATTGATTTCTGAAGATTATGACAAGGGGGATTATAATAAGGACATCCTTTGGGGAGCATGGAGCAGTAATAGTTTCTGGATTTTCATTTTGAATTGCATAATCCTGATGCTGTTGTATTTTTGTGGTATATTGAAATTATAGGCCAGTGAATTATAGGCAGGAAATTATAGGCCGGTGAGCCTGATATTAGTAGTGGGAAAATTATTGGTTGTTCTAAGGGACCAGATCATATGAGTATTTAGATAGACTGGGATTGATTGGGGATAGTTAGCATGGCTTTGTGTGTGTAAAGTCATGTTTACCAATCTTACAGAGTCTTTCAAGGCAGTTACTGGGAAAGTTGATGAAGTGGATGTTGCCTTCAGCAAGGTATTTGACAAGGTCCAGCATGGAACATTGGTCAAGAAGGTTCAGTTCCCTGGCATTCAAGATAAGGTAGTAAATTGGATTAGATATTGGCTTTGTGAGAGAAACTAGAGTGTGGTATTAGGTGATTGTCTCTCCGACTGGAAGACTGTGATTAATGGAGTGCAGCAGGGATTGGTGCTGTCTGTTGTTGTTTATTATCTGTATCAATGACCTGGATGATAATGTGGTTTAGCAAATTTGCGGATGACACCATGATTGGAGCTGTATGGACAGTGAGGAAGACTATCAAAGCTTACAGTGGAAAAATGGGCTGGAAAAATGGCAGATGGAATTTGATGCAGACAAGTGTGAGGTGTTGCATTTTGGGAGGGACAGGTAGGTCTTACATGGTGAACGGTAGTGCACTGAGGTATACAGGTTCATAATTTCTTGAAAGTGGTGTCACCAGTAGATACGTCAATAAGGCTTTTCACATATTGGCCTCAGTAGATCAAAGAATTAAGTACAGGAGGTGGTATTTTATATTGAAGTTGTATAAGACGGTGAGGCTTAATTTGGAGTATTGTTTGCAGTTTTACTCACCTACCAAGAGAATAAGGAACTGGAGGACCTTCGTTATAAGGACAGATTGAATAGGTTAGAACTTTATTCCCTGGAATGTGAAAGATTGAAGGGAGGTTTGTAAGAGATATACAAAATTGAGGGGTATGGATAGGATAAATGTAAGCAGGCTTTTTTCATGGTGTTTGGGTGAGACTACAACTAGAGGTCATAGTGAAAGGTGAAATGTTTAAGTGAAACATGAGGAGAAACTTCACAGAGGGTGGTGAGAGTGTGAACGAGCTGCCCTTTTAAGTGTTGGATACAATTTCAATTTCAACATTTAAGAGGTTTAGATAGATGCAGTACATGGATGAGAGGGGTATGGAGAACTATGGCCCAGGTGCAGATCGGTGGGACTAGGAAGTTTAAATAGTTCCCATGGACTAGATAGGCCGAGGGGCCTGTTTCTGTGTTGTAATTGTTGATGACTTTATGAAAGTGAATATTGACTGTTTCCCTATCTGTGGTCCAGATTTTCTTGAGAATGCCAGCAATTTCAATGTGCAATTGTGGCTTCTCCCCATAGATCTGTCAAGAAGCTCAACATTCACAAGAGAGTGCAAGTCCTGAACTTGTTGATGTTTCCAGGCTAGTGAGTTGCTAATTGTAGTCACAAGATGAAATGCCAGTTTTTGGTTGTTTTCTGGCAGTTCTGAGAAATCTGCATAAATTAGACCTGACATTAATTCAGTGTTTATTCATTTGATTGGAGTGGAAGGACTGCAAGAGATTGAGTTAAATTTTAGGTAATGTAATTGAGTTTGTTTCTAATCACTTTTAGAAAAAGGATAGGGCATGTTTAACTCACATTGTGATGGAGTTTATGATAGGAAAGGTTTGTCCTGAGCAGTCTTGCTGTTTAGGTTTATGCCGTTTATAGTAAATATTTTCTGTTCCTGACTAAGAATCAATAATGAGATAATGAGTGAAAAAGTGAACTGTGAAAGCTTTGTATCATGTAATAGAACTTCTAATAATGAAGCTGTGGTATGTTTTCCACAAACTATTCAGATGTCCTTGTTCATATCATTTAAGGTATTTAAGGTGTAACTGCAGTATTATTACAATACTTTGTAACAATAACATCACCATCCCTTATTAAAAATATCTTTCCTTTAGGTTCGATGTTAATTTTCAGAGGGGCGACCATCCTGATGCTGACATTTTATTCCATTTCAATCCCCGTTTTAAAGAGGAACTTGAAAAAATTATCTTTAATTCTCGCGGACCTGATGGCTGGGGATTTCAGGGTGAGAAGTATGAAAAGATTGCTTCCAGAGGTTCACTATTTAAGCTGGTGTTTATAGTGTGGAACAACTCTTTCCAGGTATCATTTAACAAATCTTATAAATAATTTGTCACATGTTTTATGTAAAAAATCTAAATGAGAGCAGCAGACAGTAATTTGAAATAATAATTAGTTTTTGCTTTTGGATTTCCTTGAACTGTAACTATTTCATCAAAGGCATTGACGTACTGTATATGAATCTGGCTTTTGCTGCATTTAACTAGTTTACTTATTCATGCTGACAATATTTTAATCTATTTACCACCACTTCCCTCTTTATGAGTTAATCAATCCAAAGACTCTGTACAGCCACTTGGAAATAGCATATTAGATAAAGCAAATTTCAATACTCAGAATGACATGTTATGATTTTGTACTAATGGTGGCTTATATCTCTGATCATGTTTTGTGTGGTAATACCAGGCAAAGTCCATATACTTTGTTCTGGCTTGAAATGTAACTTTCCATGCATGCTGTCTCTTTTTATTTCAGATTTCCACCTTCTGCAGTTTTTGATTTGGCTTCCCACAGGGTGATGTTTCTTTTGAGAGCTCGTCATGGACCACGAGCATCTTAGAAATGGTGTTTCAGAGATTTCACTCATTTTGGGAGGGGTATGGAAAACTATGGTCCAGGTGCAGATCGGTGGGACTAGGAGGTTTAAATAGTTCCCATGGACTAGATAGGCCGAGGGGCCTGTTTCTGTGTTGTTTCACACAGTTTGTTTCTGATCTGATTTAAAAAATGGAAAGGTACAGCACAGGAACAGGTCCTTCAGCTCACAATATCTGAGCTGAATGTATGCTAAATTAAACTATTTGTCTTCTGCATATAAACGATCCATTCCTCACGTATTTATGCGACTATCTTAATAGCCGCTTAAACACTATTGTTGTATCGGCTTCCACCATTTGCCCCAATAATTTGCTTTAAACTTTCTTCTTCTGACCTTAAAGGTGTGTCTTCTGTAACATGACATTTAATTTTGAATGTGGATCTATATAAAGCAGATGGTTAGGAAAAAAGAACATTTTATAAGTATCTTCCAGTTTTAAATAAACAATAATATTAACTAATGGTCCATTAGAGACTCAGTTGCCCAGATTCTATCTCAATCTTTCTTGCCAGAAATTGCACCTCACCAGCAAATTATTCACTAAAGAGTAAGTTATCTACAGGATGAATGGGAAACTCTTCATCTTGCAGCAAAGTAACTCAAATCTTATTAATTCAACTACCACATCGGATGACATGAAATACTTTTGTATCCACTCTTGCAATGAAGGAAATGCAGCAGCCAATTTGAGTCCAGTAAGGTTTCTGTAAACAGTTGTGATAATAACTGTTAAGTAAATTGGTAAATCAGTTTATTATTGTCACATGTCCCAAAGGTACAGTGAAAAGTTTGATTTGCATACATTTATACAGATCATTACAACAGTGTATTCAGGTAGAGTATGGTAAAACAACAGAGTGCAGAATAAAGTGTTACAGGTATAGAAAAAGTGCATGCGGGCAGACAATAAGGTGCAGGGTCATAGGAGGTAGATTGTGAGGTCAAGAGTCTATCTTACTGTACTAGGGATCCATTCAGTTGTCTTAAAACAGCAAGGTAGAAGATGTCCTAGAGCCTGGTGTTATATGCTTTCAGGCTTTTGAATCTTCTCCCCAGTGGCAGAGGGGAGAGAGACAGTGTGTGTGGGGCCTTTGATTAACAGTGGGATAGAAGCTGTTCTTGAGCCTAGTGCTATGTGTTGAATTATGTCTGCAGTCATATCTTGCGGTCACTGGTAAAACAGTCATGATGCATTTACAGTATGTTGTGCACCCCAGAAAGTTCAATGGTTTATTGACAAAAAATGGTGAGAGTCAAAGGGGACATATCAAATTTCTTTAGTCTCTTGAGGAAGTAGAGGCAGAGGTGAGCTTTCTTTTTCATGGTGTCAGTGTGGTTGTCGAGGAAGGGTGATGTTCACTCCTGGAAGCTTCAGGCTTTCATCCCAGTTAACTTCAGCACTGTTGATGTAGCCAGGAGCATATGAACTATATGAAGTCAATGACCATATCTTTTGTTTTGCTGACATTGAGGGAAAGGCTGTTGTCATGACATAATGCCACTAGGCTCTCTATATCTCCTTCCTACTCTCATTAGTATTTGAGATACACCCACTGCAGTGCTAGCACAAACCTGTAAATGGAGTTGGAGTAGAATCTGTCCATACAGTTGAGAAGAGTAGGGAGCTAAAGATGCAGCCTTGTGCGGTGCCATTGTTGAGAATAATCGTTGGTGGAGATGTTGCATATCCTTATTGATTGAGATCAGCTGGTCAGGAAGTCAGGGAGCTATTTGCAAAGGGAGGTGTGAGTCCCAGGGTCTAAGGCAGCCTTTCTCAACCTTCTTGCCTTGGATGAACCCTTAAAATAATTTTCAGGTCTCAGGAAACCCCTGCATAAAAATAATTATATGTAGAGCTCATGGAATGCAAGTTGTAGATATAATAATCCAAAAATAATTGTCAATGCTCTTTTGAATAGAGAATGAATTCTTAGTCAACCTTTCTTGGAAAAAAATAGTTAAGTTTAGCTTGCCTTTCTTCAGAATCGGAATCAGATTTATTATCAGCAGCATGTGTCGTGAAATTAGTTAACAGCAGCAGCAGTTCAATGCAATACATAAAATAGAAGAAAATAAATGAATAAATTACAGTATATGTATATTGAATAGATTAAAATTGTGCAAAAAACAGAAAGAGTATATACTAAAAAAGTGAGGTTCAATGTCCATTTAGAAATCAGATGGCGGAGGGGAAGAAGCTATTCCTGAATCACTGGAATCACTGGTACAGAATCCTTCAGGCTTCTGTACCTCCTACCTGCTGGTAACAATGAGAAAAGGGCATGCCCTGGGTGCTGGAGGTCCTTAATAATGGATGCTGCCTTTCTGAGACACCGCTCCTTGAAGATGTTCTGTGTAGTTTGTAGGCTAGTACCCAAGATGGAACCGACTTTTTCTTGAAATTACTCTTTCATAAGTTTTAAAACCTCATAAGGCAAACGTAATAAATTTCTCAGTTTAACCATATAACCATATAACCATATAACAATCACAGCACGGAAACAGGCCATCTTGGCCCTCCTAGTCCGTGCCGAACTCTTAATCTCACCTAGTCCCACCTACCCGCACTCAGCCCATAGCCCTCCACTCCTTTCCTGTCCATATACCTATCCAATTTTACCTTAAATGACACAACTGAACTGGCCTCTACTACTTCTACAGGAAACTCATTCCACACAGCTATCACTCTCTGAGTAAAGAAATACCCCCTTGTGTTTCCCTTAAACTTCTGCCCCCTAACTCTCAAATCATGTCCTCTCGTTTGAATCTCCCCTACTCTCAATGGAAACAGCCTATTCACGTCAACTCTATCTATCCCTCTCAAAATTTTAAATACCTCGATCAAATCTCCCCTCAACCTTCTACGCTCCAATGAATAGAGACCTAACTTGTTCAACCTTTCTCTGTAACTTAAGTGCTGAAACCCAGGTAACATCCTAGTAAATCGTCTCTGCACTCTCTCTAATTTATTGATATCTTTCTTATAATTCGGTGACCAGAACTGCACACAATATTCCAAATTTGGACTTACCAATGCCTTGTACAATTTCAACATTACATCCCAACTTCTGTACTCAATGCTTTGATTTATAAAGGCCAGCATTCCAAAAGCCTTCTTCACCACCCTATCTACATGAGACTCCACCTTCAGGGAACTATGCACTGTTATTCCTAGATCTCTCTGTCCCTCTGCATTCCTCAATGCCCTACCATTTACCCTGTATGTTCTATTTGGATTATTCCTGCCAAAATGTAGAACCTCACATTTCTCAGCATTAAACTCCATCTGCCACCGTTCAGCCCATTCTTCTAACCGGCATAAATCTCCCTGCAAGCTTTGAAAACCCACCTCATTATCCACAACACCTCCTACCTTAGTATCATCGGCATACTTACTAATCCAATTTACCACCCCATCATCCAGATCATTTATGTATATTACAAACAACATTGGGCCCAAAACAGATCCCTGAGGCACCCCGCTAGTCACCGGCCTCCATCCCGATAAACAATTATCCACCACTACTCTCTGGCATCTCCCATCTAGCCACTGTTGAATCCATTTTATTACTCCAGCATTAACACCTAACGACTGAACCTTCTTTCTTTCTTTCTAAATCTTTTAATTAATATTAGTAATATGGACAGAATACAGATGATATATTGATAAAGAAATTACCAACATACACATTCCATTACATATGAAAAAAAAACATACATAATAGTTACAATATAAATGAGTTTACCAAGACATAAGCCATAAGATATATGTATGGACATAGTAAATCTAAATATTTCATAATGTATAATATAAAAAAAACAGAAAAAAGAAAGAAAAAAAACAAAAAAAAAATTTATATAATGCAGAATCTAATCTAATAACTATAACTAATAAGTAATATAAAAGAAAAAAAACAAAAGAGAAGGAAAAAAAAACGGGCTGTTTATAATATCTCACAAAAATAAGTATTCATCAATGCCGTCACTTCCGGTCCTCTCAAAATACATAAGCTGAAAGCTGGGAAATCAAATGAACTTGGCACAGGGTCATATTACATCATATGAAAATGTTGAATAAATGGTCTCCATAACTTTTCAAATTTAATAGAAGTCTCAAAAGTACCACTTCTAATTTTTTCTAAATTTAAACATAACATAGTTTGAGAGAACCAATTAAATACAGTGGGAGGGTCAATTTCTTTCCAATTCAACAATATAGATCTTCTAGCCATCAGAGTTAGAAATGCAATCATTCGACGGGCTAAAGAAGATAAATGCAGTGAATCTAACATTGGTAAACCAAAAATTGCGGTAATAGGATGAGGTTGTAAATCAATATTCAAAACCGCAGAAATAATATCAAAAATATCTTTCCAATATTTCTCCAAAAATGAACACGACCAAAACATGTGAGTTAAAGACGCAATTTCAGAATGACATCTATCACAAATAGGACTTATATGAGAGTAAAAATGAGCTAATTTATCCTTGGACATATGGGCCCTATGTACGACCTTAAATTGTATTAGTGAATGTTTGGCACATAACGATGATGTATTAACTAATTGAAGAATTCTATCCCAATTCTCACTAGAAATACTAAAACTAAGCTCTCTTTCCCAATCCTGTTTAGTCTTATAAAGAGGCTCTGAACGTATCTTCATAATTATATTATAAAGTTTTGAAATAAGCCCTTTTTGAAAAGGGTCTAATTCAAATAAACTCTCCAAAGTATCTGAAGGCACAAAATTTGGAAACGTAGAGAGTACAGAACTTAAAAAATGTCTAATCTGTAAATATCTAAAAAAATGAAATCTCGGCAAGTTATATTTGTTGGATAATTGTTCAAAAGACATGAAACAATTATCTAAAAATAAATCAGAAAATCTTAGTAATCCCTTAGTTTTCCAAGCTGAATAAGCTTGATCTATAATGGAAGGGTGAAAAAAACAATTAGATACAATAGGACTATTTAAAACGAATTGAGTCAACCCAAAAAATCTCCGAAATTGAAACCATATACGCAATGTATGTTTAACTATCGGGTTGTCAATTCGTTTCGGCAATTTAGAAAGAGCAAAAGGGAGAGAAGTCCCTAAAATAGAACCCAAAGCATAAGCTGATACCGATTTAGTTTCTAAACTCACCCAACAAGGGCCAAAAGATCCACCCCCATCTTTCAACCAACATAACAAATATCTAATATTAACTGCCCAATAGTAAAATCTGAAATTAGGTAATGCTAACCCGCCTTCCTTTTTTGTCTTCTGTAAATATGTTTTACCTAACCTGGGATTTTTATACTGCCATATATATGAAGAAATTTTAGAGTCAACATTAGTAAAAAAAGATTTTGGGATAAAAATTGGTATCGCTTGAAAAATATATAAAAACTTAGGTAAAATAACCATCTTAATAGCATTAATCCTACCTATTAGGGATAGAGACAAAGGTGACCACTTAGTAAACAAACCTTTAATCTGATCAATTAAGGGTAAAAAATTAAATCTAAATAAATCTTTATGGTTTTTTGTGATTTTGATCCCTAAATAAGTAAAAGAGTCGTTAACTAATTTAAAGGGTAAATTTCCATAAATTGGGACCCATTTATTCAATGGAAACAATTCACTTTTATTAAGATTTAACTTATACCCAGAAAACTCACTAAATTGAGCCAATAATGATAAAACTGCTGGAATGGATTTCTCCGGGTTAGAAATGAATAGTAATAAATCATCTGCATACAAAGATAACTTATGAATATCTGTCCCACGATTAATACCCAAAATATCCTGTGATTGTCTGATGGTAATTGCCAAAGGTTCTAAGGCAATGTTAAATAGTAATGGACTAAGAGGACATCCCTGTCTAGTGCCCCGAAATAGGCGAAAAAAGGGAGATCTTTGATTATTGGTAACCACTGAGGCTACTGGAGTATGATAAATCAATTTAATCCATGATATAAATATCGGACTAAAATTAAACTTCTCCAACACATTAAATAAGTAAGGCCATTCAACTCTATCAAATGCTTTCTCCGCATCTAATGAAATCACGCATTCTGAAGTATCATGTGAGGGAGTATAAACAATATTCAACAATCTCCTAATGTTAAAAAAAGAATAATGATTTTTAATAAAGCCAGTTTGATCATCTGAAATAATTTTGGGTAATACCTTCTCCAATCTAGATGCCAGTAACTTAGAAAAAATCTTGGAGTCTACATTCAATAAAGATATAGGTCTATAAGAAGCACAATTAGTAGGGTCTTTATCTTTCTTCAATATTAGAGAAATGGAAGCTCTATAAAAAGATTGTGGCAAATTCCCTAATCTAATGGCCTCCTCAAAAACCTTACCTAACCAAGGGGAAAGAGTAGCGGAAAAAAATTTAAAAAATTCAACTGTATAACCATCTGGACCCGGTGCTTTCCCAGAATTCATTGAGGAAATAGCCCCCTTAATTTCTACATCCGTAATAGGAGTATCCAATATCAAAAGATCATCAGATGATAACCTTGGAAAATTTAATTTTCCAAGAAAATCAGACATGGTATTATAATCTTGAGGAAATTCAGATTGATACAGGGAGGTATAGAAATCTTGAAATGCCTTATTTATCTCATCATGATTAACTGTCAGATTCCCATTCTGCTGACCAATCTTAGTGATTTGACGTTTAACCAGAGCATTCTTCAATTGACTAGCTAACAGTTTACCAGATTTATCACTATGTATATAAAAATCAGATTTAGTTTTCATTAATTGATTTTCAATCGAGGATGTAAGTAATAAACTATGTTCCATTTGAAGTTCAACCCTTTGTTTGTAAAGCTCCTTACTAGGAGCAATCGAATATTTCTTATCAATCTCTTTAATTTTATCAACCAATAAAAGAGTTTCCATCTTGATACGTTTCCTCAAACCAACAGAATAAGAAATAATCTGTCCACGTATATAAGCTTTAAAAGTGTCCCAAAGTGTTCCGCAGGAAATATCATCTGTAGAATTAGTTGAGAAGAAGAAGTCGATCTGCTCCTCCATAAATTTTATAAAGTCAGAGTCTTGCAACAAGGTAGAGTCAAATCGCCATTGTCTAGCATTAGAAGCTGTATCCGTAAATTTCATAGAAAGTAATAACGGAGCATGATCAGAGATAGCTATAATATCATAGTTACAACCGATTACCAATGGAATAAAACAAGAGTCTACAAAAAAATAATCAATTCTTGAATAAGAGTGATAAACATGTGAGAAAAAAGAAAACTCTTTGTCATTAGGATACCGGAATCTCCAAATATCAAAAACTCCATTGTCAGTCAAAAAAGAATTAATACAAGTGGCCGACTTATTAGGTAAAGTCTGAATAGATAAAGATTTATCCATCAGAGGATTTAAACAACAATTAAAGTCACCACCCATTATTAACTTATATTCGTTTAGATTGGGTAAAGAAGTAAATAAAGACTTAAAAAAGTCAGGACAATCCACATTTGGAGCATAAACATTAACCAAAGCAACCTTTTTATTACAAAGTAAACCCGTAATTAACAAAAATCTGCCATTCGGATCTGAAAAAATATCATGTTGAACAAATGAAATAGAGGAGTCAATAAAAATTGAAACTCCTTTTACTTTAGCATTCGAATTTGCGTGATACTGTTGACCCCGCCAAAATCTAAAAAAACGAAATTTGTCCTCCCTCCTCACATGAGTTTCTTGTACAAAAATGATATGAGCATTAAGTCTTTGGAATACTTTGAAAATCTTCTTTCGTTTAATTGGATGATTTAAACCATTAGTATTCCAAGACACAAAATTAATGGTCTGAGCCATAATTCTATAATCAACCCTTTGGTATAGAAAGGGTTAACCAACTTATAAACTCATGCACCCGGAAGAAGAACAAAAGTAGTGAGAAAACCCGGAAGTGACGACAACACAGACATATTCGAAGTTCAAAAACAGCCCGAATAAAAAAACTAACACAAACTGGTACAAAAAAAATAGAATTAGAAAACAGACCATCCCCCCACCCCCCGAGAAAAAGAGAAAAAGCCAAAATATGACTTAAAAAGAGAAAAAGTAAGACTAATCCTACCCCCATGTCAGCTGAAGAACACTCCATATAAAAAGAATATATATAAAAGAATCACCCCAACTTTAAAAATAAAATCGCTATAATAAAAACCATATTTCTAAGTATAGTTAGTTGTAAAAAGAATAAAAATATAATCACTAAAAAACAATTATAACTCGGGCTCTGGCCCAGACAAAACAAAAAATATTTAAGCTAAGATAAAGTAAAGGTTATGGAGCGAATCCAAAACGGTACTCACTCCATGAGCGTCTCCAGCTGACTTCCTGAACCTTCTTAACTAACCTTTCATGTGGAACTTTGTCAAAGGCTTTGCTGATCTTGAGCTAAGTGCACATGGATTTCACCTTCAACTAAAAATGAGATGATTTCTATCCTTGCTCTTGATGCTTGTTAAACAAGAAAAAGCTTGTTCACAAATGTAAGAAGTTGAAAATTGCAGCAAAATGTTCAGAGGTTCAAAGGTTCAATTTAATGTCAGAGAAATGCATACAATATACATCCTGAAATGCTTTTTCTTCGCAAAACTTCCATGAAAACAGAGAGGTGCCCTGAAGAATAAACAACAGTTAAACGTGAGAACCCTGAAATTCATTGCTTTCCTATGAATGGCAGGATACTCTTCTTTCACAGAAATCCAGAACTTGTCCTGAGGCAGGTTGGTAAATCTCATCTTGAGTACATGATCAGACTGTAGCTCACAAAGTTCTTCCTCTTCTCTCAAAGTGAAGTGTTCAGGCTGAGCAGAAGTTTCAGAGAAAGGGTCCCTCACCCAGTCATACACTTGTGTTGAAAGGGAGAAAAAATACTGTTCAATTTTGTTCTGCAGTTCTTCCAGGTGGTTTTCAATAAGTCTTAAGACTTTCTGACACCCTTTCTCACTTTCAAGCCAAGCAGCAGTGGAAACATTTCAAGATTTCCTTTTGCAGCATGATTTTTCCAAAGATTCAGCTTCTTTTAAAATCCAAGAATCTTGTTACTTGAAGTCAAAGCATTTTCTCCAGGACCTTGCAGAGAATTGTTCAACTGATTCATATGATGAAAAAGGTCTGTTAAGTAGGCTAGTTTCTGCAGCTGTTCTTCATCTTCAAATCACTTAATAAAATCTGTCCTACTATTTTCTTGAAAGTGGTCTTGCAATTCACCTTTTAGCTCAAACACCCTGTTGAGAATTCTTCCTCCGCTAAGCCACTGGATTTATGTATGTAGCAGGGGATTGGTGTGCTCTTTGTCCAGGTTTTCACAGTTTTTAAACATTCTCGAGTGAATTGGTCTTGCTGCTAAATAACTTGCTTCCTGAGCCTTTTAATGACTGTTAACTTGAAAATTATTTTCAAAAGCTTTAATTTGTTTGTTTTGAGATTCCAGTAGTCGTCTAAAATAATCAGCACTTTTACATGTCATACAGCTGTGATTTGTAGTTCAGTGTCTTTTCAATTTTGCTGGAGCCATTGCTACAGTTGTAAGTTGTTTGCCACAGACTGGGCACAATGGAATAGGACAACTCGGATCACCAGTTCATGTAAAACCCATTGATAAGTAGCTTTCATTGTAAAGATATGGTACTGGCTGATTACTTTAGACCCACCAAATGCTTTTGACTCCAGGACTCAGAAGAGGCTGGTGGACTTCTTTAGAGGCATCAGGAGGCAATGAATCACTGTGCAGTCCTGAGACTTCCTATCGTGGAAGGTGGCAAGTCATTGGTGTGTGTGTGTGTGCACCCAGCTAGCAGCTGTCTGCCTCAGGACCCCCCAGAGATACTTTTTACAGTGACCACCCTCTGAGATGGCATGTGCTGGCGATGCACTTTCTCTGCCAGGGACACTGCCTGCAAGAGAGCATATGGCTTCCAGCAGACAGCGTCAACCACACCACTTTGAGGGGACTGTCTCACTTTTACTGAGAACTGTTGAGGGTATGGGGTGTAGACTCATCCAAACATGTTTCTCCTAAGCCTGTGGGGGACGATGCTCTAGATGCGAGGGGGCTGGTCCCAATCCTAATACAGTGGGTGTCGAGGGACCTTGGGGAAGTGGAAAGATTCACCACCTGATTGTCCGGAAGTGCTCGTCGGACCCAAGCCTCAGGATATCATGCAGGAGAGGGTCCCACGCAACGTGAGCTATTTCGTGGGGATGCCCACCATGACCTTCCATGACATTCCAAAGCATTTCTTGTATGGGCTGCTCTGGCTACCTTTCACTTCCTTGCCTTCATCTAACAACCAGACTCACCTTGGCGGTCTGTTTTACCATCTGGCAGCACAGGAGGTCAGCAGTGAAAATCAATTTTATATAGGGGTCCTTCCTCTGTACATTGGGGCCCTGGGGTGGAAGGTGTTGCATTGGGCAGTACCGTACAACAGGTTTTTAAGCATTAGAGTTAAGGTTACTGTTCACCGGTCCATTCTGTGGATGAAAGGAGTCAGTGTACCATGCTTAAGTGGAGTGTGAGAGGTTGCAGCCCCTGTTTAAGTATCTGAAGGGTCTGCTGCTCAGGTTCTGGTTGTACTTCAGCCCCATGCTCCTTGTATACGGGCACCCAGTACAGATGGGGTCAGGTCATGAGGAGGATCTACTGGTGGGGCTTGCCCCTGGGCCTGGCAAAGATGGCCATTCATGGATCTAGGCATCAGAAGGTCGAGGGCTCTGCCAGGGCCAACTGCCTGCCCCTCTTTTGAGAATATGTTCATGTTCGTGTCCTTGGAGGAGAGACTACAATGGGTCATTTCTGGGAGTGGTGGGCCCCCAGGGAATTGACTGTTTTGTAGACAGTAATAATCATATTTTAATTTGAATTTATTCACTGTCTTCAAAATATTTGATGTTTGTACTTTATGTATATAAACTTTTATAGTTTTGTAAAAAAAAACAGACTTTTTGTGTCTATTGTTGCACTAGTGCAGTGAAATGACTCAGAAGATTGTAATTCTTCATCATTAACCTTATCAGAATTGTCCTTAGGCCTAGGCTTAGAATCCTCCTCTTCCATCCCACACCTCCTCTTCGAAAATCACCACACTAGACAGTCTTCAGAATGAAAATTTTCCTCCAATTTTTGACTACACTGATAAAGTTTGTTTGCTCCCTTAAGTCAGTCATGGCTCATCAGGGGAAATTGGGGGAGGTAATTTGGGAGGGAGAGGCTGACATCATGGCCCAAATTGGGCGAGTCCATTCAATAATTGGAAAACGCAGTTAATGCTCCTCATCAGCCTACCGTCTGTCCCTCTGCAATATAGCACTCACCAATTATCAGTCTACAGTACTCCCCTCCACTGTGCTCACCAAAAAGTTATCAAGGGCCTCCCCTCTCATATGTTTAAAAATTGAAAATGGACTCAAGCAAGTAAACACGGTCCTACTGCACACTGTCATACTGGGCTGAGAGTCCTCGAATGAGATTGCTAACAGGTCTGCGTGCTCACTGCCCATCGCTGAGAGTGCAAACATCGCATGTTGTGCAAAGTTTAAAAAATAATGTTTGTTTATTTTTTAATCGCGATCGCTTGCGAAACCCCTAAGGCTGCACCAAACTCTGGTTAAGAAACCCTGGTCCAGGGTTTGGAGATGAGTTTGCTTGGAATTATAATATTGAAGGCAGAGCCGTAATCAATAAACAGTAGTCTAATGTAGGTGTCTTTACTGTGCAGGTGCTCCAGAGATGAGTGTAGATTAAGGTAGCCAAGGTTTCAGTGTAAGTCAAGTTACAGTGAGTGAAGATTGACTGGGATGCTGCAGTTGATGTGCGTCATGACCGGCCAGAGCAATAAATAATGGGCAGGGTATTTGTGAGAATTCCTCTGCACTTTCTGTTAAGGTGGTTAATTTATTTAGTGCCATCAAATATTTAATTCGGTAATTTAACTTAATGATAGTGATAAAATAAAAAGCAGAGAAAATGCTCTGTGGTTCATTCTGAGAACAGTAATTAGTTCAGATCTGCGATCTTACTGGTTGTGAAAATAGTTCTCATGTTTTAGGATGATGACAACTTTCTCAAATAAGATCCCTGGAATACAGCAAAAGATGGGTTATAATTTTAGCTTTTATATGTAGCTTTCATTGAACTTATATCTCTGAAACAGCATGTGGGATTTCTTTAGTATTTGGTCCATATTGTTTAAATTACGTTTGTCAGATTTCTACAAAATGGAAGATAGTATTGGTGCCATTCACCATTATATTTGCAATTCCAACTTACTATTGCTATTTACTGTAATATATTCTTCCCTTTATACTGTGCATTGTGCTTCTAGTTTTCATGTCAGTTAACAAGGATATAAATAAAAGCAAAGATGTACTGCTGAGGCTTTATAAGGCATTGGTCAGAGAGCATTTGGAATATTGTGAGCAGTTTTGGGTCCTTATCTAACAAAAGATGTGTTGGCATTGGAGAGGATCCAGAGGAGGTTCATGAGAATGATCCCAGGAATTAAAAGGTTAATGTATGAGGAGCATTTGATGGCTCTGGGCCTGTACTTGATGGAGTTTTAAAAATGAGTGATGATTTGAAAGGCCTAAATAGAGTGGATGTGGTACACATATTTCTTATTGTGGGGCAGTTTAGGACCAGAAGGCATAGACTCACAATAGGCGGACATCCATTTAGAACAGAGATGAGGAATTTCTTTAGCCCGAGGGTAGTGAATCTGTGGAATTCATTATCATAGGCAGCTATGGAGGCCAGGTCACTGGGTATATTTAAAGCAGAAGTTGATAGGATCTTCAGTAGTCAGGGCATCACAGGTCTCAGGAAGAAGGGAAAAATGGGGTTGAGAGGAATAATAAATCAGTCATGTTGGGATGGCAGAACAGACTCGATGGGCTGAACAGTCTAATTCTGTCCTATGTCTTATGGTCTTAACAAAGGTGTTGGGTTTTTCCAAAAGCTCCAGTGTAACGTGTTTTGGTACATGCTTGATTGATCCCTCACGAGTATCAATATTGCTAAAAATGAATCATGCATAGTAGTGCTTATGCTATTTTACATGAGGGCATTTTAAAATTTGAAAATCAAATCAGTCAAAAGTTGTTTTATTCTGCTGTTTCTGCACAAATCAAAGTAGCAAGGGGGTCAAGTTTTTGGCAATAGATTACTGGCTTGTGTTAGAGAACTAAGATATCTTTTGAAAACTCTTTATTTAGGTATCTCTGAATGGTAGACACATTCTGGACTACCCGCATCGATTAGAAGATTGGAAGCCAGACACTGTTATAGTTTTTGGAGATATAGAAGTAGAAAGTATTGACGTTCTTAAACTTTGAATCGGAGACAAGGTAAATATGTTTAATCCCATGAATACAAAATGAAAGTAGTGAAAGAAAGATTATGTAAAGTAGTGCTGACAGCTTAATATCAGAATCAGATTCAGATTTAATATCACCAGCACATGTCGTGAAATTTGTTAACTCTGCGGCAGCAGTGCAGTGCAATACATAAGTAGTGCAAAAACAAAAATAAAGTAGTAGTGAAGTAGTGTTCATGGGTTCCGTTTCCATTCAGAAATTGGATGGCAGAGGGGAAGAAGCTGTTCCTGAATCACTGAGTGTGTGCCTTCAGACTTCTGTACCTCCTCCTGATGGTAACAATGAGAGGTGGGCATGTCCTGGGTAATGGAAGCTGCTTATCTGAGGCAATTCCCCATGGAGATGCCCTGGATACTACAGAGGCTAGTACCTGTGTTTGAGCTTACTAAGTTTACAACTCTCTGTAGCTTACTTCAATCCTGTGCAGTAGACCCCCACCTCCCCCCCCACCCATTTCCAGGTGGTGATGCAGCCAGTCGGAATGCTTCTATGGTGCACCTATAGAGGTGTTTGAGACTTTTAAGTGACAAGCCAAATCTCCTCAAACTCCTGATGAAATGTAGCTGCTATCTAGTCTTCATAGCTGCATCAATATCTCTGGACCAGGTTATATCCTCAGGAACTTGAAATTGCTCTCTCCCTCCACTTCTGATCCCTCTGAGGATTGGTTTGTGTTCCCTCGTCTTACCCTTTCTGAAGTCCACAATCAGCTCTTTGGTCTTCCTGACGTTGAGTGTACGGTTGTTGCTGCAACCCCACTCAACTAGCTGGTATACCTTACTCCTGTATGCCCCCTCATCACCATCTGAAATTCTGGCAGCAATGGTTGTATGTCAGCAAATTTATAGATGGCATTTAAGCTATACCTAGCCACATAGTCATGGGTACAAAGAGAGCAGAGGTCTAAGCACACATCCCTGAGGTGTTGCAGTGTTGATTATTAGCGAGGTGAAGATGTTATTACCAATTTGCACAGATTGTGGTCTTCTGGTTAGGAAGTTGGGGATGCAGTTGCAGAGGGAGGTACAAAGTCCCAGGTTCTGTAGCTTTTTGATCAGGACTGTAGGACTGATGGTGTTAATGAACAGCATACTGACGTAGGTATTTGTATTGTCCATGTGATCCAAGGCTGTGTGGAGAGCCATTGAGATTGTGTTCATTGTAGACCTATTGTGGTGATAGGCAAACTGCAGTTGGTCAGGTCCTTGCTGAGACAGGAGTTAATTTTAGCCATTACCAACTTCTCAAAGCATTTCATCATCGTAGATGTGAGTGCTACTGGCCAATAGTCATTAAGGCAGCTCACACTGCTCAAATTGAGCACTGGTATAATGATTGCCCTTTTGAAGTAGGTGGGTACTTCTGACCACAGCAGTGAGATTGAAAATATCTTTGAATACCCCACTAATTAGTTGGCGCGCTTTCAGAGCCTTACCAGGTACTCCATCAGGGCCTGCCGCTTTGCAAGATTCACCCAACCATCAGCCTCTGAGACAGAGATCACAGAGTGCAGCAGGGATCTCACAGCTGTAGTTTTATTCTCCCTTTCAAAGTGAGCATGAAAGGCATTGAGCCCGTAGTAAAGCATCACTGCCATTCATGATACTGGGTTTTGCTTTGTAGGAGGTAATGGCCTGCAAACCCTGCCAGAGGTGAGATGTCACCGCCAGACTCACTCAGAATTGTTTCTTAGCTCCTGATATAGCCCTTTACAAGTCATACCTGGTTTGACAGGCTTGGGTCACCTGTCTTAAATGTCATAGATCTAGCCCTCAGCAGACTACAAACTTCCTGAGTCATCCATGGCTTTTGGTCTGGGAATGTACAGCAAGTTTTCATAGGCACACACTCATCCACACAGGTGTTAATGAAGTCAGTAATAACTGCATCCAGACTTGAAGATGAATCCCTGAATACAGTCCAGTCCACCGATTCAAAGCAGACCTATAAGTACTCTGGTGCTTCCCTTGTCCATACCTTGGTGTTGTAGTCAGTCTCTATCTATATAACCATGCATGCTATTTGGAATGATTGGACTATTTTCCAGTGTTTTTCCAATACTAATAATATTTCTGAAATCTTAATTGCTGGTGTCATGTAGTATTTAGGAATATGCAGTCTGTGAAAGACATGTCCATGAACAGTTACACAGGCTTAGCTTTGAAGAAATTGTTAAAATATGGAAATAAATTCAGATCATCCTAAAGGTACAGGCTGGACTTTCATTGCTAATTGGGTATAGAAAGGATAACAAATGTAAAGCTACTCACTTTACATTGCAAACATTAACATGCATTATTTCTTATATTCACAAATTTGAGTAAGTTGCCCTCGTAACAAGTTTTTCAAATATATAATTGATGTAATATAGAAAGAAAGAAATGCACTCCACATTTGTGCACCCATCATTTCATGCTATATATTCAAACTGTTAAGATACTTGAGAAACATGAAATTAACATCAACAGTGATTCATTAGTTTCAATTTGATTGCTGATATGAATATTACTGAGGAAATAGAAAAAGTCTGCTCCCAACTGGAAACACATGGGATTTCATGTAGAAGAAATAGATAGTTGTTTCAGGGAGATAGTCACCCCTAGGAGTCAGGAGATGGGTAGTTGGGAGACTGTCAGGAGAGGGAAGGAGAATAGACAGGAAGAGCAGAGCACCCCTTGGCCGTTCCCATCAACAATAAGTGTACCGTTTTGGATACTTTTGGTGGGAGCAACCTACCAGGGACAAGTTGCAGTGGTTGTGTCTCTGGCACTGAGACTGGACCCTCAGCTCAGGAGGGAAAAGAGGAGAGCAGTAGTGATAGGGGACTCAGTAGTTAGGGGGACAGAGAGGAGGTTCTGTGGAAGAGAGCGAGAATCCTGGATGGTCTGCTGCCTTCCTGGTGTCAGGGTCCACGATATCGTGGATCGAGTTCTCAGTATTCTCAAGAGGGAGGGTGAACAGCCGGATGTCGTGGTCCATGTAGGGACCAATGATGTGGGTAGGAAGAGTAAGGAGGTCCTGAAAGGGAGCTAGGTGCAAAGTTAAAGGACAGGACCTCCAGTACAGCAATCTCAGGATTGCTACCAGTGCCACGTGCAGGTGGGTTTAGAAATAGTAAGGTAGTGCAGATCAACACGTGGCTGAAGACATGGTGCAGTAGGGAGGGCTTCAGATTTGTAGATAATTGGGCAGTTTTCCAGGGAAGGTGGGACCTGTTCCGGCAGGATGGTTTACATCTGAACTGGAGGGGGATAAGTATTCTTGCAGGTAGATTTGCTAGAGAGGCTGCAGTGGATTTAAACTAGATACGAGGGGGGAGGGGAACCAGAGTGTAGGAACAGATGTATGGGAGAAGGAAGAAAAAGAAGACAGTAAAGTCTTTGTACTGTTAGAGATAAACAGAGAGGAAGAGGTGGAGAATTTCTTAAATGCATTTATTTTAATGCTAGGAGCATTGTAAGAAAGGTGGATGAGCTTAGAGCATGGATTGATACCTGGAAATATGATGTTGTAGCTATTAGTGAAAAATGGTTGTAGGAGGGGTGTGATTGGCAACTAAATATTCCTGGATTTCGTTGCTTCAGGTGTGATAGAATCGGAGGGACAAGAGAGGGAGGTGTTGTGTTGCTTGTCAGAGAAAATATTACAGCGGTGCTCTGGCAGGATAGATTAGAGGGCTTGTCTAGGGAGACTATTTGGGTGGAATTGAGGAATGGGAAAGGTGTAGTAACACTTATAGGGGTGTATTATAGACCACCTAATGGAGAGCGAGAATTGGAGGAGCAAATTTGCAAGGAGATAGTAGATATTTGTAGTAAGCACAGGGTTGTGATTGTGGGAGATTTTAATTTTCCACACATAGACTGGGAAGCCCATACTGTAAAAGGCATGGATGGTTTGGAGTTTGTAAACTGTGTGCAGGATAGTTTTTTGCAGCAATACATAGAGATACCAACTAGAGAAGGGGCAGTGTTGGATCTTCTGTTAAGGAATGAAATAGGTCAGGTGATGGAGGTATGTGTTGGGGAATACTTTGGATCCAGTGGTCACAATGCCATTAATTTCAATATAATTATGGAGAAGGATAGGACTGGACCCAAGGTTGAGATATTTGATCGGAGAAAGGCTAACTTTGAGGAGATGTGAAAGGATTTAGAAGGAGTGGATTGGGACAATTTGTTTTATGGGAAGGATGTAATAGAGAAATGGAGGTCATTTAAAGGTGAAATTTTGAGGGTACATTCCTGAGGGTACATTTTGAGGGTATATTCCTGTTAGGTTGAAAGGAAAGGTTAAAAGTTGGAGAGAGCCATGGTTTTCAGGGGATATTGGAAACTTGGTTAGGACAAAGAGAGATATCTGCAATAAAAATAGGCAGAATGGAGTAAATGAGGTGCTCAAGAAATATAAAGAATGTAAGAAGAAACTAGAAAAGCTAAAAGAAGATACGAAGTTGCTTTGGCAAGTAAGGTGAAAGTAAATCCGAAGTGTTTCTACAGTTACATTAAGGGCAAAAGGATAGTGAGGGATAAAATTGGTCCCTTAGAGAATCAGAGTGGACAGCTATGTGTGGAGCCGAAAGAGATGGGGGAGATTTTGAACAATTTCTTTTCTTCGGTATTCACTAAGGAGAAGGATATTGAATTGTGTAAGATAAGGGAAACAAGTAGGGAAGTTATGGAAACTATGAGGATTAAAGAGGAGGAAGTACTGGCACTTTTAAGGAATATAAAAGTGGATAAATCTCCGGGACCTGACAGGATATTCCGTAGGACCTTGAGGGAGGTTAGTGTAGAAATAGCAGGGGCTCTGACAGAAATATTTCAAATGTCATTAGAAACGGGGATGGTGCCGGAGGATTGGCATATTGCTCATGTGGTTCCATTTGTTTAAAAGGTTCTAAGAGTAAACCTAACAATTATGGGCCTGTCAGTTTGACGTCAGTGGTGGGTAAATTAATGGAAAGTATTCTTAGAGAGGTTATATATAACTATCTGGATAGACTGGATCTGATTAGGAACAGTCAACATGGATTTGTGCGTGGAAAGTCATGTTTGACAAATCTTATTGAATTTTTTGAAGAGGTTACGAGGAAAGTTGACGAGGGTAAAGCTGTGGATGTTGTCTATATGGACTTCAGTAAGGCCTTTGACAATGTTCCGCACGGAAGGTTAGTTAGGAAGGTTCAATCGTTAGGTATTAATATTGAAGTAGTGAAATGGATTCAACAGTGTCTGGATGGGAGATGCCAGAGAGTAGTGGTGGAGGCCGATTTGTCAGGTTGGAGGCCGGTGACTAGAGTTGTGCCTCAGGTATCTGTACTGGGTCCATTGTTGTTTGTCATATACATTAATGATCTGGATGATGGGGTGGTAAATTGGATTAGTAAGTATGCAGATGATACTAAGATAGATGGCATTGTGGATAATGAAGTAGGTTTTCAAAGCTTGCAGAGAGATTTAGGCCAGTTAGAAGAGTGGGCTGAACGATGGCAGATGGAGTTCAATGCTGATAAATGTGAGGAGCTACATTTTGGTAGAAATAATCCAACTAGGACATACATGGTAAATGGTAGGGCATTTAAGAATGCAGTAGAACAGAGTGATCTAGGAATAATGGTGCATAGTTCCCTGAAGGTGAAATCTCATGCGGATTGTGTGATGAAGAAAACTTTTGGTATGTTGGCCTTTATAAATCAGAGCATTGAGTATAGGAGTTGGGATTTAATGTTAAAATTGTCCAAGGCATTGTTAAGGCCAAATTTGGAGTATTGTGTACACTTCTGGTCACTGAATTATAGGAAAGATGTCAACAAAATAGAGAGAGTACAGAGAAGATTTACTAGAATGTTACCTGGGTTTCAGCACTTAAGTTACAGGGAAAGATTGAACAAGTTAGGTCTTTATTCTTTGGAGCATAGAAGGTTGAGGGTGGACTTGATAGAGGTATTTAAAATTATGAGGGGAATAGATAGAGTTGGCGTGGATAGGCTTTTTCCTTTGAGAGTAGGGAAGATTCAAACAAGAGGACATGAGTTGAGAGTTAGGGGGCAAAAGTTTAAGGGTAACACGAGGGGGAATTTCTTTACTCAGAGAGTGGTAGCTGTGTGGAACGAGATTCCAATAGAAGTGGTAGAGGCAGGTTCGGTATTGTCATTTAAAGTAAAATTGGATAGGTATATGGACAGGAAAAGAATGGAGGGTTATGGGCTGAGTGCAGGTCAGTGGGACTAGGTGAGAGTAAGCGTTCGGCATGGACTGGAAGGGCCGAGATGGCCTGTTTCCGTGCTGTAATTGTTATATGGTTATCTGGTTATAAGAACATAGTTATTAAATGCAAAAGTTACCAGAATCATAGAATATAAGCTTAATATCGAGCATATCATCTGGAAGTTTTCTGATGGCACTCTGATTTTCTGAGGGTGTGAATTATCAGCTGAAGTTGGGCAAACTGGGACTTAATTGAGGGGTGGCCATGTCTTGTATAAAAACATGAGAGAAAGAGACAGAATGAGTGCACATGGTCTTTTCCCCAGGGAGGAGTAACAAAACTTGGAGGGCATAGGTTTAAGGTGAGAGGTGAAAGATTCAAAAGGAAATTGAAGAACAATTTCATGCAGAAGGTGATGCATATTTGGAATGAGCTACCAGAGGAATTGTTTAAGGCAGATACAATAATAACATTTAAAAGACATTTATACTAGGAGAGACATGGACATATCCTGCTTCCATCTGGCAAATATGGTACCGCAACATTAAACACAAAATACACTGCAGATGCTGGGGTCAAAGCAACACATACAACAAGCTGGAGGAACTCAGCAGGTCGTCAGCATCTGTGGAAACGATCAGTCAACGTTTTGGGCCGAGTCCTGACGAAGGGTCTTGGCCTGAAACGTTGACTGCTCGTTTCCACGGATGCTGCCCGACCTGCTGAGTTCCTCCAGTTAGGTACCGCAGTATTGCAGCCAGGACCATAGCCAGGCTATGTATGGGACATCTTCTTTCTACAAGCCACTAGACTTATAAAGCTACATGTCTGTATATTGTCATTATGCAAATATGTTTACTCTATCATGTTTTGGGACAGATGTAAGATTTAAATAAATTCAAGTTCAAATTCAAATGAGACTAACTGGGTGGGCACCATGATCAACATGAACAATTTGGGCCAAATGGCCCATTTCTATGCTGACTCTGATCAAACTGAGTGGAAATGAAAGTTGGGATGAAGGTGCAAAGTGACTTCAGGAGGAAATGGAAAAGTGAATGGCAATGTTGTGGCAGGTAGGGTATAATGTGGAAAAATGTGAGGTTATCTATTTCAGTATTTTTCTCAGCTGGTGAGAGATTGTGAAATGCTGATATTCAAAGTATACTGTATTCTGTACACAAGTAACTGAAAGCTAAAATGCAATTTCAGCAAGTAATTTGGAAGGCAAATGGTGGCATTTATTACAAGACGTTTCATAAAAAGCATAAAATTGTACAACTGCAATTACTTAGCTTGTTGCTGATATCACACCAGAAGTTTTTTTTAAATACAGTTTTGATCCTCTAATCTAAAGATGGATGTACTTGAGGAAAGGCAGTAACGATTCACTGGACTGGTTCCTGGTATTGTTGTTTTGTAATATTAGGAGGAATAGTTAGGGCATTTTTCTCCAGAGTTTAGATGTGACCTCAAACACAACAAAATCTTAGAGGGCTCGATAGATAGATTTGGAGAGGGTGCTTTATCCTGGCTGAGCAGCCACAGTTTAAAAAGGAAGATGTTGGAGTCAATTTTTAAGGAGTTGGTTTTGGGGTGCTTGGACGCACATGATAAAGTAGGCCATAGTCAGCATGGTTTCCTCAAAGGAAAAACTAGGCTGACAAATCTGTTGGTATTCTTTGAGCAGGATAGACAAAGGGGAATTGGTGGATGTTATGTACTTGTATTTTCAGAAGGCCTTTGACAATGTGTCACACATGAGGCTGCTTAACAAGTTGCAAGCATTCTAGAAAGATTCTAACATGGATAAAGCAATGGCTGATTGGCAGGAGGCAAAGACTGTGAATAAAGGAAGCCTTTTCTGGTTGGCTGCCAATAACTTGTGGTGTTCCACAGGGGTCTGTGTCCAAAGGGGTATATGTCAATAACTTAGGTGACAGAATTGATAGCTCTGTTTGCAGGTGATACAAAAATAGGTGAAGGGCACGTGGTTTTGAGGAAGTAGAGTGGCTTCAGAAGGACTTAACGGATTAGGAGAATGGGCAAAGAAGTGGCCGATGGAATAGAGTGTTGGGAGGTGCATGGTCATGTCCTTTGGTCGAAGAAATAAAAACAGACTATTTTCTAAATGGAGAGAAAATTCAAATATTTGAGGCAAGGAGAGATTTTGGGAGTTTTTGTGGAGGATTCCTTAAAGGTTGACTTGCAGATTAAGTTGGTGATAAGCAAGCTGAATGCAATGTTAGCATTCAGATTCAGATTCAGTTTATTGTCATTTAGAAACCACAAATGCAATGCATTTAAAAAAATGAGACAATGTTCCTCCAGAATGATATCACAAAAGCACACGACATAACAGACTACACCAGAAGATCCACATAACGTTTGGAAATCCCCAAATCCAGAGTCCAGAGAGGCTGCTGCGTATTAATATCGCGCTACCATCTTGGTGCGTTTCCCGGAAAGGAGCTCCAAATCCACCAGACAAAACAAGACCAAAAACTAAAGCTACAAGACCTGCACAAAACCACATAATTACAACATATAGTTACAACAGTACAAACAATAGCATAATTGATAAAAAAAAACAGACCATGGACACAGTAAAAATAGTCCAAAGATGTTAAAAGGCAATAAGTTTGAAAGAAACCACCACACAGTTTCCACAAGTCCTCAGGGTCCCGATAAACTTGCCATCCCACGCCAGCAGCAGAAGGGAATACCCCTGCTATGGACTTCCACGGTGCCACCCGACTCAGCCTCGCAGATGCAGCACACAATGAAAGCTCCATTGAACCCAGCCTCGCAGACACAGCACACACTGAAAGCACCCTGACCGCAGCGGACTCTGAGTCCGTCTAACCTGCGAGCCTCCGACCATCCCCTCCGGCACAACTTCTCCGAGCACCATCCTCTGCTGAGCGTATTAAGATGCCCTCACCAACGGCCACCGGCAACGCGACCCAGAGGACTGGGGGCCTGTTCTCCTCAGCAGAGACCCAGACCTTAGCAGCAGCAGCAATGAAGAGGGCCTTTCTGGAGATTTCCAGATGTTCCTCCATGCTCCCACGTCTGTTTTTCATCAGATTAGGATTGCACATGGTACCCCGCTTAAAAAATAACATATCAGCTCCGGAGTGGCTGCTGCAAGCTGCATCTGCTGCCACCTTGGCTCTCTTGACAGAGGACTAGAATATAAAAGCAAGGATGTAATAAGGCTTTATAAAGCACTGGTGAGGCCTCGCTTGGAGTATTGTGAGCAGTTTTGGGCCCCTTAAGAAAGGATGTGCTGCCATTGGAGAGGGTTCAAAGGAGGTTCATGAAAATGGTTACGGTATTCAAAGGTTTGTCATATGAAGATCGCTTGATGGATCTGGTCCTGTACTGACTGGAATTCAGAAGAATGAGGGATGTCTTCATTGAAACCTATTGAATACTGAAAGGGTGGATGTGGAGAGAATGTTTCCTGTGGTGGCGGAGTCCAAGACCAAAGCCTCATATTAGAGAGGTGTCCTTTTAGAATGAAGATGTAGAATTTCTTCAGCCACAGAGTGGTAAATCTGTAGAATTTGTTGCCATAGCTGGCTGTGGAGGCCAACTCATTGAATATATTTAAGGCAGAGGTTGATAGATTCTGGATTAGTCAGGACATCAAAAGGATTTGGGGAGAAGGCATGAGATTGGGGTTGAGAGGAAAAATGATGAAACGGCAGGCAGAGCAGACTCGATGGGCCAAATGGCCTAAAATTCTGCTCCTGTATCTTATGGTCTTATGAGATGTTTAGAACTGAAATAAAGAGAAATTTCTATACTCAAAGAATGGTAGATCTTTGGAATTCTCTAGCCTGTAAGGTTATGGGCATTGATTCCATTCAAAGCTATGAGAAATAGGTTAATAGATGAATGGAGAGATATATGGGATAGGTCAGAAAAAGAGAGCTGGGGTAGAAGGTTAATTGTGATCTTGTTGAATGGCAGAACATACTTGAGGGACTGAATTACGTTTTCTTGCTCCTATTTCTTATGGTAGTCCACCTCCATTCATTTCTATTGTATTGCTATTTGCCTTGTATTAATCTCCAATTCATTATAGTATAATTATAGACTTTATTTATAATCAATTATTTTGTAATTTGTTACATTTGAATTAAACAGTGCATTTATATTAATTTGCTATACTGCAATTAACAGTTCAGTTATAATGTTATACTGCAATTAATTGCTGCATTTGTATTCAATTTGTAAATTCCTTGCCTTGTATACCCAGCCTTCCATAGTAGTGTTAGCACATACAAACTGCTGGAAGAAATCAGCAAGGTTGAATCACACATCAAGAATGAAGGGGAATAAACAACTTACAGGACCTCTGCCACTTTCCTTTTGAATTCTGATGAAGATCTCCGCTCAAAATGTCAACCACTTATTCCCCTCCATAGATGCTGTGTGACATATTGAGTTCCTCCAGCATTTTGTGGGTATTGCTCAAGATTTTGGGCATCTGCAGAATTTCATGTGTTTCTAGCAGTATTAAGTTTTGATTTAAAAAGAAATCCATTAAAATCTGCAACTGCTGCATTTTCAATGAGAGGTTGGAAATGTGGCCAGACACCTATGCATGCCAAAATTGCTGCAGGCTATTCATAACAAATCCTGGACTCATTTAATTTAAATGATATTGCTAAGTATAAAGCCAGGAGCTGTCCAGCAAGAGATTTAGTAGATCGGCACTTTAGTTGCTCACCAAAAGTTGTTGCCCTGTTAGAACAGATTCATATACTTTTTTTCTAATCCAGAATTTATGACCACTTTGCTACCTAATTTACTACACTGTTCATAACTTGCATGTTCCTAATTTTTCATACCACCTTTTATCCAATATGTGCAAATATCGTACCACAGTTCAGTTCCCCAGGTATATCCATTTTATTGCTTACTGGTAACCTCAAATTCTGTTTCTCAATTTATTACTTTTCCATTTAAACTCTGCATTTATCACCACTCTAAATGTATATCCATTATGTTAAAACCGTTACTGCCTTACAGGTATATTAATTGCATAATTATTTTTGCACCTAATTATCACATTGTGATTTGACATGGCACTCATACCAATTATTTACAGTGCAATTAATCTCATGCATGTATACTCAGTTATCACAATCATTAAACTCCATGTGTCCCTAATTTATTACTCTATTATTAATGTTACACATTCAGTTAATTTCAAATTTAATGCACAAACATTAATCTAATGTGTTTCATTATGGTCATTAAACTCTGCATTTATTTCCGCTTCATGACAGTATCATTAACCATTATGTTAATACTCAATTTATTACATTATCTTGCAATGGATATTGCCATTAATTTCATGTTTACCTTCTCCCTTTCCCTCAACCTTCTAGGATAGCAACTGAATGAAATTTACAAAGCAAGGTTGAATTACACATCAGGAATAAAAGCACAAGAATTTCATCCTTTTTATTTTGGGATATGTTTATTTGTGTGACTTTCCTTCTATTTATTATGAAGCAGATATTGGTTACTTTAAATATAAAGGAATGAAAGGGAGCTGTGTTGTGTTTGTTGAAGAGTTACTTCCATTTGGCTTCAGTATTCAATCTACACAATTTTCTATTAGTTTATTGAAATAAACTTTAACAAACTTACTGCATTCACTTTGTCTTTATTTACAGTTTTTGTTTAATTCAAAACAAGTATTACTTAAGCGAGAGAGAGAGATCCAAATTTAAAGAGGAAACAGACTGGCCTTAAAAAGAAGGCGGGTAAAATGGAATGAATTGTCTTCAAAATTTCAACAAGTTAATGGAGTGAATTATCGAAGAACATGTGATATAGATTTTGAGATCAGCATGTGTAATGAGAGAAATGGTAGACTGTTACAAAGAGTGCAATTCAAGAGATCTGGCAAAAGTGGAAGTAATAGATCTCAGCCAAAATGGGTTCGTGAAAGGCAGGTCATGTCTAATAGGCTTAGTGGAATGCTCTGAGATACAATAACTGATTGCCTTTGTATTTTGACTTTCAAAAAGTCTCTTACAAGAGATATATAGTTAAAGTGAAAGTTCTGAAGATCAAGGAGGAAATCATAGATGATGAATTGACAAGATAATTTGAAACATACTGGAGTTAGCAAATAAATTGTTTTAACTGAACTAGTATAATTGATGGACTCTTCTACCATCATTTGCTTGTTAATTGTTTCATTGGTTACTTTGTGTATGGCAAAGCAAAATTCCAGAGAATTTTGCTAATGAAATATACCTAGCAGGTGTTTAAATGCAAACTTCAATTTTACCTTCTGAAGGACCAAATTTTGTTTCTCTCCCTGACCTCCACTATTATTGCCAGGAGTTGAAACATTATCTGCTGACAAAAGTGTGATTTGAATAGAAGATTATGCTCATATACACTCAGTGGCCACTTTATTAGGTACAGGAGTGGAACCTGGTGTGGTCTTCAGCTGCTGTAGCCCAACCATTTTAAGATTTGACACATATGTTCAGAGATGCTCTTCTGCATAACCACTGTTGCAGAAGAGCATCTTTGAGGTGTGAGATGTGTGTATTTGAATTACTGTCACCTTCCTATCAGCTTGAACCAGTCTAGCCATTCTTCTCTGACTTCTCTCATTAACGAGGCATTTTCACACATAGAACTGCTGCTCACTGTAATTTTTTGTTTCTCGCAACATTCTCTGTAAACTCAAGAGACTGCTGTGAATGAAAATTCTAGGAAATTACCAGTTTCTGAGATATTCAAACCAGCCTGTCTGACACCAACATGGTCAAATTCATTTAGATCACATTTCTTCCCCATTCTGATGTTTGATCTGAACAACAACTGCATGATTTTATGCATTGAATTGCTGCCACATGATTGACTGATTAGATATTTCAATTAATGAGCAGGTGAACCTGTGTACCAAATCAAGTGGCCACTGAGTGTATTTACTGTAGATGATTTAGGAACATGTGTCAAGCACAATCAGCAATATAAATTGAACTGACTAAATGGACTTCTCATGTTTCAAATGTGTTTTGTTCTTAAAAAAAAATTGAGTTTTTGTGTGAATACTGCTTATGTGATGCCATGATGCTGCTGCAAGTAAGATTTACTTGTACATATGACAATAGGCTTGAGTTTGATTAATTCAGCTGTCTGTCTATATCATGTGCAAAGCAGAACAGCTAGGTAATGGATAACATTGTTGAAGCTTTTTCTAATTGTAAACTGGAGGATAACTTCATATTCTTTAACATATTTGATTTCACCTGCAAGACCCACCATTTTAAACAAACTAAACTAAATGTACAAAGTAAAGCATCAAATCTGGGCAATGAGAAAAACCAATGGAATATATCCATTGAAAAAAACAGTGCTACTTATGGCTCTGTTTCAAATGTGTTGAAATAAATAACAATAGATTAAGGAGTTGTAGGTTAAGTACAGCATTCTAAAATATTACAGTTACAAGCTGATTAGGTTGTTATTACTTAGGTGGTGTGTTGTGGTGCCAAAATATTGGGTCTCATAAGTACTGGTCTGGACACAGCCAAGCAGAAAATAATGTCAAGGATCACCATTGTATATTTCCTGACTAATAATTATAGAAAATAACACATGCAAAAGCGAGGGCAGGCAATAGAGCAAAAATTAGTGGGAAATTAGAGGATTGGAAAGCTTTTAAAAATAAACAGAAGGCAACTGAAAAAAATGTAAGGAGGGAAAAGATAAAATATAAAGGTAAGTCAGCCAATAATATCAAAGAGCATAAGATATAGGAGCAGAATTAGGCCATTTGGCCTATTGAATCTGCTCCCCCATTTCATCATGGTGGATCCATTTCCCACTCAGCCCCCAATCTCCTGCTTTCTCCCCATAACCCTTCATGCCTTGACTAATCAAGAACCTATCAACTTATGCCTTAATATACTTAATGACTTAGTCTCCACAGCCACCTGGGGCAATGAATTCCACAGATTCACCACTCTGGTAAAGGAATTTCTGCTCATCTCCGTTCAAAATAGACACCCCTCTATTCTGAGGCTGTGTCCTCCGACTCCCCCACCTTAGGAAACATCCTTTCCACATCCACTCCATTGAGGCCTTTGAACAATCAAAATGTTTCAGTGAGATCCCTTCTCATTCTTCTGAATTCCAGTGAGTACAAGCTCAGAGCCATCATATGTTAAGCTTTTCAATCACGTAATTCTTTTTATGAACTTCCTTTGAACTCTCCAATGACAGCATATCCTTTCATAGATGAGAGGCCCAAAATTGCTCACAATACTTCAACTGAGGCCTCACCAGTGCCTTATAAAGCCTCAACATTACATCCTTGCTTTTATATTTTAGTCTTCTTCCCAGGTTGAGTTAGTCTTCCCATTACCTAACTCAATCTGGAAATTTACCTTTAGGGAATCCTGCACGAGGTCTCCCAAGACTCTTTGCATCTTAGATTTTTTAATTTTTGCTCCATTTAGAAAATAGTCTGCAGTTTAATTACTTCTACCAAAGTGCATAACCATACACTTCCCAACGCTGTATTCCATCTGCTACTTTTGTGTATCACTGCTGGTTAGGGCAGCAATGAAGGTTCACCATCTCTGATGGTGTTCAAGGCTTCCTTCATCAATTCAGTAGATTCTTTTTGGTTTTCAGTACTGTCAGTCATGCAAGTCCCAGGTGGAGACTCAGGAATACCACTGCACTCAGATGCAGAAGAATTCTTCATACTTCTTTCCTAACAATTTTTTTTAACCAGTCAGGATTGTTAGCTCTGAGCTGAACCCTGAACCTGGAGGACTGGTGGATCACTCTTAGGCTGGCCTCTACCCTTTGACCTGTTTGGCATGGATGACCCTACCAAGAGCTGAAGCATGCAGCCCTGACTCCAGCCAACAGAGCTCTCTGGGTCATTGAGGCACACTAGCTCAATGACCTTATGTTATGGCTGTCCTGCCAGTTCTTTGACCATTATTCTAATCTGTCCTCCTGTAGTCTCTTGGTTCCTGAACACTACCTGCCTCTCCACCTGTCTTCATATCGTCTGCAAAATTGGCCACAAAGCCATCAATTCTGTCATCCAATTATTGACATACAACATAAAAAGAAGTGGTCCCAACACAGACCCCTATGGAACACCACTAATCACTCCATTTAAGCAATATACTTTTGAATTGACTTAATGATTTACAGATTTCATGATCTTCTGAGGACAGTGGACTTAACTCTCAAGCAAGCAGACAAAGATACTTTGCCATGGCTGAAGAGAGGTAGGTTTCGGGGGGGACTCCAAGCTGGGCTGAAACACAGGAATGAGACCCTCTCTACCCACCATCTTGTTAGCAAATGTGCGGTTCCTGGAGAACATGATTGAGGACCTGAGGGCAAGATTGGCATATCAAAAGGAAATGAGAAATTGTTGTGTTTTGTGTTTACTCAAAGTACATCAGATACAGTAATCAGACCCAAAGGTTTCTCGATACAGAGGAGAGACTAAACTGCTCTTTCGATCAAGGTTAAAGGTGGTGTATGTTTCATGATAAACTCTGGTGCTCCAAAATGGTAGTTTTGTCGTACTTTTGTTCCCCTGACATTGAACACCTAATGATCAAGTGCTGACTGTTCTCCACCGTAATCCTGACATACAGGCAGAAGCTAATGAACAAGGCTTCAGAGATTAGGGCAAAAAAGGATGGTTATATTAGGCAGCGGAGTGGCTATGGGATTGCTTCGAGTCAGTGGACTGGGCCATGTTCAAGGATTTATCTGTGGTCTGAATGAACACACTGTTGTCACAGATGTTCTAAAAACAGTTGTAGAGTGTCTTCACAAATCAGTGACTAGCTAGGCCATTTGTGAGGGCAGGTAGGGGAGTGGGTCCAGAGTCACATATTGGCCACACTGAGTAATGATGGTAGAATTCCTTCCATCAGGTTGCTTGTTAGTGAATCCAATAGTTTACTATTGTTAATTGTGGTCATTACTAGTGACTAGGTGTTATTCACAATTCATGTTATTCTGAATTTAAGTTCCATGGCTGCCATGATGAAATTTTAATTCAGGTGTTTGGATTGTTCGTCAAAAACTCTGGATTACCAGCATAACCTGAATAGGTCCACTGTCTTGTGTGCCTCAGTGCTAGACTTTAGCCTCCACCTATGTGCATAGATAAGCATAGTCTGCATACTGTAATGCAATAACTAAAATTGAACTGACCTTGGTTCGAGAGACGACACAGGTTAAACTGGTCTTCATTTGTTCTTCAGATAAGTTCCATTCCAGCAAGATGCTTATGCTTGAGGCACAGCAAGAAGGATTCAGAGGAGTGTTCAGATGATGATGACGTTACCTTACCTGTCACTTGTCTGTATTGAAGATGCATCAGTTGTGCGCCTCTTTGTTAAGATATAGCTTGTGTGCCATCATGCACACTTGATTGGTTGAATTGCCTAATTCTGCTCCTATATCTATGGTTTTATTCAGCATAAGTAAATTGTGACAGATTCTATTGATAATCCAGTGTGAGGATGATTTCTCTCACTGATTTACAGGCAGTCTTTAATAAGATTATAGTAGTTGCTTCTGCTGTTGCATTTCTTTTGGAGTTGCCTTGTGTCTTTTCTGACTGAGGTTGGATGGGCTCGGCTTTGCGATTGGGTCTCAGACCTTCAGCTACTGTGAAGAAGTAGCTGAGAACGCTGACAATTTGATTTGACTCCTTTCTTGAAAGTGGCTATGATTACAGCATCTCTGAGGGCTACTGTCATTTGTCTCACTGTGATTCGTATCCCTCTGCCTTTCTCATGAGCTTCTTAAAATGAATTTTCAAATGTTAATGTACCTACCTCTACCACATCATATACAGTGGCATGCAAAAGTTTGGGCACCCCGGTCAAAATTTCTGTTACTGTTAATAGTTAAGTGAATAGAAGATTAACTGATCTCCAAAAGTCATGAAGTTAAAGATGAAACATTATTTTCAACATTTTTAGCAAGGTTAGTGTATTATTTTTGTTTTGTACAATTTTAGAGTAAAAAAAGGAAAGGAGCACCATGTAAAAGTTTGGGCACCCCAAGAGACTTGAGCTCACAGATAACTTTTACCAAGGTCTCAGACCTTAATTAGCTTGTTAGGGCTATGGCTTGTTCACAGTCATCGTTAGGAAAGGCCAAGTGATGCAAATTTTGAAACCCTGACTCCTCAAACTTTGTCCCAACAATCAGCAGCCATGGGCTCCTCTAAGTAGCTGCCTAGCACTCTGAAAATTAAAATAAATGACGCCCACAAAGCAGGAGATGGCTATAAGAAGATAGCAAAGCGTTTTCATGTAGCCGTTTGCTCAGTTCGTAACGTAATTAAGAAATGGCAGTTAACAGGAACGGTGGAGGTCAAGTTGAGGTCTGGAGGACCAAGAGAACTTTCTGAGAGAACTGCTCATAGGATTGCTAGAAAGGCAAATCAAAATCCCCGTTTGGCTGCAAAAGACTTTCAGGAAGATTTAGCAGACTCTGGAGTGGTGATGCACTGTTCTACTGCGCAGCGACACCTGCACAAATATGTCCTTCATGGAAGAGTCATCAGAATAAAATCTTTCCTGCATCCTCACCATAAAATTCAGCATCAGAAGTTTGAAAAGGAACATCTAAATAAGCCTTTTGCATTTTGGAAACAAGTGAAAATAGAACTTTTTGGCCGCATTGAGAAAAGGTATGTTTGAAGAAAAAAGGGTGCAGAATTTCATGAAAAGAACACCTCTCCAACTGTTAAGCACAGGGAAGAATTGATCATGCTTTGGGCTTGTGTTGCAGCCAGTGGCACAGGGAACATTTCACTGGTAGAGGGAAGAATGAATTCAATTAAATACCAGCAAATTCTTAAGTAAACATCACACGGTCTGTTAAAAAAGCTGAAGATGAAAAGAGGATAGCTTCTACAACAGGATAATGATCCTAAACACACCTCAAAATCCACAATAGACTACCTCAAAGAGGCACAAGTTGAAGGTTTTGCCATGGCCCTCACAGACCCCATCCTAAACATCAAAAATCTGCGTATAGACCTCAAAAGAGCAGTGCATGCAAGACGGCCCAAGTATCTTACAGAACTAGAAACCTTTTGCAAGAAAGAATGGGCAAAAATCCCCCAAACAAGAATTGAAAGACTCTTAGCTGGCTACAGAAAGTGTTTACAAGCTGTGATACTTGCCAAAGGGGGTGTTACTAAGTACCGACCATGCAGGGTGCCCAAACTTTTGCTTTGAGCCCTTTTCCTTTTTTGTTATTTTGAAACTAAAAGATGGAAATAAAAAAGTAATATTGCTTAAAATATTAAAGAAATGTGTCATCTTTAACTTTATGCGTTTTGGAAATCAGGTCATGTTTTACTCGCTTAGCTGTTCTCAGTAACAAATTTTGACCAGGGGTGTGCAAACTTTTGCATGCCACTGTATGCACCACCGTCTGAAAGTTGTCCCTTGGATTCCTGTTAAATATCTCCCCTTTTACTTTAAACTGATGCCCACTAGTCCTTGATTCTTCAAACCCCGGAAAGGACTGGGTGCATTCATGCTGTCTATGTTCTTGATTTTATATCTCTATAAGTTGACACTCCAGCACATAGTGTGTCCAAGCTCTCCCTATAATCCAGTACTTTGAATTGTGGTGACACTTTTACTGCAGTACTTCCAGCTTAATGGCATCATTCCTATAAAACGGTAACCAAAGGTTTAAGTGCAGCCTGACCAGTGTCTCTTACAGCTTCAGTGTAACATCCCACAAGGAGAAAATGAATATTGCACATTCCTAATGTTGAAATTAAACAGAGATGGCTGGAGCTGTGAAGCAACTGGGGTGGCACAGTAGTGTAGTGATTAGCACACACTTAACAGTCCAGGTGATCCAGGTTCAATTCCTGTTGCTGCCTGCAAGAAGTTTGTATGTTCTCCTCGTGACCACGTGGGTTTCCTCTGTGTGCCCTGGTTTCCTCCCACAGTCCAAAATACCATTAGTAGTTGGTAGGTTAATTTGTCATTGTAAATTGTCGTGTGATTAGATTAGGATTAAGTCGGGGGATTGCTAGGTGGCATGGGTTGGAAGGACTCATTCTGTGCTGTATCTCAATAAATAAAACTGTTCTACTAATTCCACCACTGTACTGCCCTTATGTGACTTGGTATCATTTGCTACCTTTCCCCTGAAGTATCTTGGGATATTTTATCACATTAAAGGACTATATAAATGCAGTTGTTATTTCTAACCTTTGTTAGTTTTACCCCAGCAATGTGTTGCTACAATAGTAATCCTGCAAGATATACATTTATGTAAATAGGATAACAAGAGGAACTGCAGATTCAGATTTTTGCTGTGTGTTTTCAGCTGAGGCATTGCTATAAAGCTATCATCCTGAATTCCTCTAAGTCTGAATCCATCCTAAGGGTATCAAACATCTTGCATCTAAAGAGTGGGGTGTTATTGTAGCATAGTGGTTAGCATAATGCTATTATATCACTAACAACTCAGATTCAGTTCTGCTGCTGTCTGTAAGGAGTTTATTTATTCTCCCTGTGACCCCATGGCTTTCCTCTGGGTGCTCCTTTGGAATGTTCCAAAGAAATTCAGGTTAGTAGGTTAATTGGTCACCTGGATGTAATTGGGCAGCACAGGCTCATGGGCTGGGAGGGCCTGTATTGTGCTGTGTCTCCAAAATAAAAGTAAAAATATAGTACTGGTCATTCATAAAAATCCCAACAAATGATACATAAGACACATTGCAGTGAAGCAATATTTTTGTTTAATACAGTTTATAATAAATTATTGAACACATTTCAATTTCCATGGGAAATTACCATAATGTCTGCAAGATGTGGATTAAAAAAGTGCATTTCCCTCTTTATAATTCACTGAAGTTTATCTTTCTGATTACATTCCAGCTGTCACAGACCCATAACTGACCCTCTCTGTTGGCCAAATGTAGCTGATCCCTGCTCGCAGACTGCTCATACAGTGCTTGTAATGCTGCAGTTCATCGGCCCATGGAACCAGATAATTGTTTTAAGAATGCAGGGAAGAATATGGGAGGAAGGGAGGGATTGTGCGAAGCCAGGGGAAGGGGGCTTGGAGTGGTAACGCAGGTGGCACAGGAGAGGGTGGGGACCATCGTTGGATTCAGCATGCAACAAAGCCTTATTGCAAATCAAGATGAGTGCGTTGCTGGAAGAGACAGTGTATTACACAGAGAGGGTGCTGTAGTTGGTGCTTGTAATGGCATTAATACATCAGAATAATATACACTGGTGTACGCAGCACTCGCTGTTACCTTTACAAAATATAGAATTCTAATTCTCTGCTAAACTTGCAGTAATATTACAAATTCTCTAAAAAAAAAGGTGGTAGATTTGAAAGTGTTTCATCCTCCCCCACCAACACTCCCTTGCCCATACCCATATCCTCATCTACTACAGAGGGATGGTTTCACTTTACATGGTTATCGACCCGATGTACAAAACAGTCTCCTTACCTCCAGAGTCTGGGCTACAGAGAGAGCAGCAATGGTTTGTCAAACAAATGCTGGCAAATGGACCAGCTTCACCTACATTGGGTGAAAACTTGGCTTATTTTAACTGGGCAGATGTGTAGTAATGTCCCAGTGATATAGACTGGGCCATCTGAGAGGTGTGGACATGGGGGTGTGTGTGAATTATGTCTGTATATCCGCATAAGTGCATGGATGTGTGTTTGAATGTATGTCTGTGTTTACGTACACATACGCTTCCGTCCATCACAAGCTAGTCTTTGGCCCAACTAACAACAATAACTGACTGATACTGCTGGACACCAAGGGTATGTATGGCACCAGCCAACATTTTGGCTGCAGCGCCCCAAAATTAGACACACCTCCAGCCAATCTGTTCCGCCACAAACATGTAATTTCACAAAGTGAAACCTTGTCCTGTAAGGCCAGTCTACATAAAAGCAGGACAAACACAACCTGGAAAATCCCTGTGCCATTAATTTACTTTCAGTCATTGGCAGGATGATACCGGGTATCATCCACAGACTATTAAGTAGTTACCAAAGACCTGCTCACCATTGCCCAGTTTGGGTTCCACCAGCTCCAAACTGGTGATTTGGCTCCAAACCCCGTATCACTACTTTGGTCTGCCCGTGGACAAGAGGCAGCACATGAATGTGCGAGGCACCAAGGCACCCTGGTAAAACTAAAGTGAATGAGCATGAAGCTGAGAACACTCCAGTGACTGGAGTCACACATCATGCAAAGGAAGATGATAGATCAAACATCCTAGCCCCAGGACCTGAGTGCAGCTGTTCCTTGGGGATATGCCTTGATCCAACCAACTTCATCAGATGCATCAGTGATGAAAAACAGGGATCTCTGATGATGTGCACTGCTATGGAACAGGTCAAATATAAACGTACTGAGACCTGTTCAGGAACAGTCTGATACTTGGCAAATAACATTTGTACCAGGATTCCCATCTCCATCTAACCACTCCCCTTGACAGTTAATGGGATCATTATTAACCCCATCACTAACCTGGGGGATTACCACAGAACAAAGCTTAACTTGGACCAACCATGTAAATAATGACCGTCCAAAGGCTTAGTGAACAGAGGCAGAAGACTCACCTCTCGACACTCCAAAGCCCTTCCACCATCTACAAGGCACAAGTCAGGAGCGTGATGGAATATTTCCCCATTCACATGGATAGGTGCAAAGCTAACAGCACTTAAGAAGCACAATACCATCCAGTTCATAGTGGACCCTTTAATTGCCACCTAATCCACCATATATTTGCATTATGTACCATCAAGAAAAGCACTAGTTACTTAGTTTACACCAATAGCACCTCCCAAAGCCCACAATCCCTACAATCAAATAGAACAAAGTGATTGAAACAGTAACCAACTACGTTCCCCCCCCCCCCAACATTTTCATTATGTACCCTCTATAAAAGCTCTCAAGTTACTTGCTCAGGATACGCCAATAGCACTCCCAACATCCAGAGTCCCTACAACCAAGTAAAGCAAGGGGATTGAAACAGTAACCAGCTGTTCCCCCTCCATGTAGCAGTTCACCCTGAAGTTAAATAATATTTTAGCATCACTCGATCCAAATCCTGGAAATTCTGACAGCAGTAATGAGGGAGTCAGAGATGATGTTTCAAGAAGGCAGTTGCTAGAGCGTAACAGTGGGGATAGGGCATTAACAACTAAAGAGGGCTATGCCAACGATGCCTAGCCTATGTCTTGTGAGGGAATCATCTGTATTCGTGTATATGCATCTGCATCTGTGTGTATAGGTGCTAGTTGATCTTTGTGTGGGTATAACCATTATATATATTCATAAAATCTGATGGAGCAAATTCAGTGGGTTAAGCAGCATCTGTGGAGGAAGAAATTATCGACATTTCAGTCAAAACCTGCATCAAGACTGAGAGCGGAGTGGGCCACAGCGTGATGTAGATATTTATGTCAGTATTCTAATTAGTGTGATTTATGTAGTTTAAATATTGTATATAGGCCTTTGTTGTGATATTGTCATAAAGTCATAGAATGCTACAGAAACAGGCCTTCAGCCCATCTAGCTTGTGGTGGATTGTTATTCTGCCTAGTCTTATCAACCCACACCTGGACCGTAGCCCTCAGTACCCCAAACATCCATGTTCTTATCCAAACTTCTCTTAAATGTTGCAAACAAAAACATATCCACCACTTCCACTGGCAGCTCGCTCCACACTCACACCATCCTCTGAGTGAAGATGTTCTTCCTCAGCTTCCCCTTTAATATTTCACCTTTCATTGAAAAAACTTTTGTATGTAAATGACTCAGCAGAGAGATGAGACCAGTGGTACAGAGAGGGGGAGAGTTGAAACAAGAGCTCGAGATGTTCACACAAAGTACACTGCAGATGCTGTGGTCAAATCAACACGTACAAAAGCTGGATGAACTCAACTGGTCAGCCCAAAAAGTTGACTGCTCATTTCAATGGATGCTGCCTGACCTGCTGAGTTCATCCAGCTTTTGTATGTATTGAGCTCCAGGTGTTTGGTGGACTGAAGAAGGGTGTAAATTGACAGGCAGATTGTGTCTGGTTAGGGGTGGGCTGGAGTTGAGAGAATGGCAGATGGAGGCAGAGAGAAAGAGAACATTTTATCAAGAGGCAGATCAAGCAAGCAGGGGAGGGTGAAGTCTGAAGACAGCTGATGGAGAGAAATAAGCAGGAACACAAAGGGTTATCAGAGCATGAAACTGAATGTAAGGTAGGAGATAATGATCATCTTCCCTTCCTACTCTGTCCTGGTGCACTTTTGACCTGTAACATCAACAACTTTTTCTCCCAGCAGGTAGAGTTCAGTGGTGGGGGTGATATTAAAACCTAATGGATATTGAAAGTCCAGGATAGAATAGACGCAGAGAGGATGCATAGGAAGCACAGCCTTAGAATAAAGCAATGCCTCTTTTACACAGAGATGAGGAGGAATTTCTTCAGACGGTGGTGAATCTGTGCAATTCATTGTCAATGAGAACTGTGGAGGTCAAGTAATTGGCTGTCTTTAAGGTAGAGATTGATAGGTTCCTGATTGGTAAGGGGGTTAAGGGTTATGGGGAGAAGATGTGAGAATGGGGTTGAGAAAAATAGCCACGATTGACTGAATGGTGGAGCTGACCCAATGTCCTCATTCTGCTCCTATGTCTTATGAGGTTAGTGGTCAGCACTGACCCAATGGGCTTAAGGGCCTGTTTCCTTACTGTTTCTCTTTAAGAATCTTTGTCTACCTTAGTGATGCCCTGATGCTGGCTTCAGACCCAAAACAGCAACAATTTCTCTCCCCCCACAGATGCTGCTCAGCTCACTGAGTTCCTCCAGCAGACTGTTCGTTGTTCCTGATTCCAGCATTAAGTATACAAATCTGTGTTGATGCCTCTGTGTGTGAGTGTAGGTGTGTGGGATTGTGTCTGTGAGTATGTGTTGTTCTTGCCACATTAAGTTACCAGAAGGCTTAGTATTCGGTGTACTTTCTCAGCTTATATGACAGAAGGAGGGGAGTCTTCTCCAATGGGAATCCACCCTACCCAGAGTGGTCATGGACCTGTTGCCTTCATCATATGGAATCAAGCAGGGTGGTGAAGATGACGACAGAGATCAGCAGTGAACTCACGATTTGGAACTCATGCTTGAGGGGCAGACTGGTCTCCACATACCCTAGCTAATTTTGTGTATCTGTGTTGGTTGGGTGAGGGTGAAGGATGTATTTGAGAAGTGCTCCACCTGGTGTCTTGTCAGGGTTGATAACATCGCTCAGCTGTTGTTTTAAAGCTGCTGGCCCTCAGTCCATCCCTCCTTATCACAAAAATGGCAACGGCTTTCTGAGCATCTGATGACCAGAGTTCTTTATGACCGTGCTTGTTGTCGCTAACTGCTGTCCGGACCCTCGTTCAGGAAATACGTGGACATCTCACCCTTGCCTTTGACCTTAACCAGGCCCCGGTACTCCAAGCGATAGCTTTCAGCTGACAGGACTTGGTACATATCTGTAGTCACCTAGAAAAAGCAACAAACCATATACAAGAAGTTATAGGAAGGGTGCACACAGTTCAAAGTAACTTTATGTTCAAAAGGGAATTGAATTTACAGGGGTCTAGGGAAAGGCAGGGGAATGAAGTTTACATTGTTCAAATTCAAGTTCAAGTTTATTGTCATTTCAACCCTACTCATGTATTTCGCCAAACAAAACAATGTTCCTCTGAACCAAGGTGCACAACACAATATATATTAACTCACACACAACACATAAAGTAATATTACCACAAATATATTAACAAATAATAAGATGAATTTATGACACACATTAAATGTAAACACTATAACTCTACTGGCTTCCTTGTGTGCTGGCAGGATGTTCAGGATGTTTAGTTGTCTCACAGCCTGGGGGAAGAATCAGCTTCCCATCTTAACAGCTCTTTGTTCAAAATTGTTCAGAATGTTCAAAGTTCAAATTATGTCTATTATCAAATTATATATATATATATATATTGTAGGTTTCCAAATGCTACCTTGAGATGCATTTTCTTTTAAGCATTTACAGGGAAAAAGAAATAGAATAGAATTTTACAAAAATCTATACACAAAGACTGAAAAACAACCAATTTGCAAAAGTAGGGAAACTGCAAATAAAAATAACACTTAACTGTAAAGAGATCTTGAAAGCAAGTCTGTAGGTTGTAGAATCAGTTCAAATTAGGGGTGAATAGAGGTGTTCACATTGGTTCAGGAGCCTGAAAGTTGTAGTGTAATAATTGTTCCTGAAGCCCTAAGGCTTCTGTACCTCTTGCCTAATGGCAGTAGTGAGAAAGTGGGCACGGCTTAAATGGTGGGCTATGACAGGCTGCTGTTTGATTACAGCTCGCTGTTCAACACAGTCATACTGTTAGTTCTAATCAACAAGCTCCAAAACCTGTACCTGGACCTCTGTACCTTTCTCTGCAACTGGATCCTTCTTCACTGGGAGTTCAGTCTGTGCGGATGGGAAATAGCATCTCCTCTTCACTGACAGCCAACACTGGCATACCTCAAGATTGTATACTTAGCCCACAGCCCAGCTCACTCTACATCCATAACCATGTGGCTAGGAACAACTGAAACACCATCTATAAATTTCCCTATTGTAGCAGTGTGCTACACGCAGCGCTGAAATAACGACACGTAGTTGGTGAGCTGCAGTTGCAAAAGAGGTTTATTCAATCTTCGCGGCCTTGTTTTAAAGCCTTCCTGATCCCGCCCTCCCCGGGTGGGAATGCTGTTGGGGACGCGTATTCACAGTCCCGTCCCACGCGCGGGCTTTTCCCCTTGTTGGTGAAGCAGGCTTGGCGCCCTCTTTGGGATCGGCCTCAATGCCGACGCGCGCCACTTTGTGAGCCGGTTCAAGTGCGCAGGGAAGTGGGTCGCCACATAACCCCCCCCAGAACTGGCGATACACCCTCCAATGTCCTCAGTCTGGGTCAGACTCTGTTTGGGAGGTCTGCCTCTGCGCTGCGGTGCCTGAATCTCGACTGGCTGCGCCAAGTCCACATGGGCTGGTTTGAGTTGGTCCACCGTGAAAACCTCCTCTTTCCTCCCAATGTCCAGCACAAATGTGGACCCATTGTTCCTGATCACCGTAAACGGCCCCTCATAGGGCCGCTGTAGCGGTGCCTGATGCCCGCCCCGTCGTACAAAAATGAACATACAGCTTCGCAGGTCTTTGGGTACGCAGGTTGAGTTCTACCTATGCTGCGAAGTGGGTATGGGGGCCAGGTTACCGAGCCTCTCGCGTAGTCTGCCCAGGACTGCTGTGGTTTCTTCCTCTTTCCCCCTTGGGGCTGGTATGAACATTCCTGGGACGACCAGGGGTGCGCTGTACACCAACTCAGCCGACGAGGTGTGCAGATCCTCTTTGGGCGCCGCGCGGATTCCGAGCAGGACCCAGGGAAGCTCGTCCACCCAGTTAGGCCCTTTGAGGCGGGCCATGAGAGCCGACTTCAGGTGACGGTGGAAACGCTCCACTAGTCCGTTCGACTGTGGGTGGTAGGCAGTTGTGTGGTGCAGCTGTGTCCCCAAAAGGCTGGCCATAGCTGACCACAGGCTGGAGGTGAACTGGGTGCCTCTGTCGGAGGTAATGTGGGCCGGTACACCAAAGCGAGATACCCAGGTGGCGATCAGTGCTTGGGTGCAAGATTTGGAGGTGGTGACAGTGAGCGGGATCGCCTCTGGCCATCTTGTGAACTGGTCTACGATAGTCAGGAGGTGCCACACTCCTCGCGACACTGGCAGGGGGCCCACAATATTCACATGAATGTGGTCAAAACGCCGGTAGGTGGGGTGGAACTGCTGCGGCAGGGCTTTGGTGTGCTGCTGCACCTTGGCTGTTTGGCAGTGCATGCACGTTTTGGCCCATTCACTGACCTGCTTGCAGAGTCCGTGCCAAACAAACCTGTTGGCTACTATCCGGACGGTTGTCCTGATGGAGGGGTGCGCTAAGTTGTGAATGGAGTTGAAAACGCGCCGTCGCCAGGCTGCCGGGACGACGGGACGGGGTTGGCAGGTGGTGATGTCACAGAGTAGGATCTTCTCACCTGGGCCTACGGGGAGGTCCTCTGCCAGTGCTTCATAGTCTACCCCCTGGGACAGGGCTTGGATGTTAGGGCAGGAGAGGGCGTCTTCCACGACATTGTCCTTTCCCGAGACATGCTGGACATCCGTCGTGTATTCAGAGATGTAGGACAGATGTCGCTGCTGGCGGGACGACCAGGGGTCGGATGCTTTCGTGAACGCAAAGTTAAGAGGTTTGTGGTCCGTGAATGCAGTGAAGGGCCTACCTTCTAAGAAGTACCTGAAATGCCGGATTGCCAGGTATAGCACCAACAGTTCCTGGTTGAAAGTACTGTATTTGAGCTCGGGTGGTAGTAGGTGTTTGCTGAAAAATGCCAGGGGTTGCCAGCAACCCTTGATGAGTTGTTCCAGCATTCCACCGACTGCCGTGTTAGATGCGTCCACTGTGAGGGTGGTAGGGACTTCTGTTCTGGGGTGCACTAGCATCGCGGTGTTTGCCAAGGCTTCTTTTGTTTTAATGAAAGCGGCGGCGGACTCCTCATCCCAGGTAATGTACTTGCCCTTACCCGACATCAGGGTGAAAAGGGGGTGCATGATTCGGGCAGCTGAAGGGAGGAAGTGGTGGTAGAAATTTAACATACCCACGAATTCCTGAAGGCCTTTGATTGTGTTGGGGGGGGGGGGAATGGCGGACCGCATCTACCTTGGCGGGCAGAGGGGTTGCCCCGTCTTTAGTAATCCTGTGGCCCAGGAAGTCGATGGTGTCGAGCCCGAACTGGCATTTGGCTAGGTTGATTGTCAGGCCGTATTCACTCAGTTGGGCGTAGAGTTGACGGAGGTGGGACAGATGCTCCTGACGACTGCTGCTGGCTATGTGGATGTCATCCAATAGATGAAAGTGAAGTCCAGGTCATGTCCCGTTGCGTCCATTAACCGCTGGAACGTCTGTGCGGCATTCTTTAGGCCAAACAGCATGCGGAGGAACTCAAAAAGGCCGAACGGGGTGATGAGTGCCGTTTTGGGGACGTCGTCCGGATGCATCGGGATTTGATGGTATCCCTGGATGAGGTCTACCTTGGAGAAGATCCGTGCGCCGTGCAGGTTTGCTGCACAGTCCTGAATGTGCGGCACAGGGTAGCGGTCCGGTGTTGTAGTCTCATTCAGCCTGCGGTAGTCGCTGCATGATCTCCAGCCCCCTGTTGCTTTGGGCACCATGTGCAGGGGGGAGGCCCATGGGCTGTTGGACCGCCGTATGATCCCCAATTCCTCCATCCTCTTGAACTCCTCCTTCGCCAGTCGGAGCTTGTCCAGGGGAAGCCTTCGAGCACGGGCGTGGAGGGGTGGTCCTTGTGTCGGGATGTGGTGCTGTACGCCGTGTCTGGGCATGGCTGCTGTGAACTGCGGTGCCAGAACCGATGGGAAATCCGCCAGGACTCTGGTGAAGTCGTTGTCGGACAGCGTGATGGAGTCTAGGTGTGGGGCTGGCAACTGGGCTTCACCCAGGGAGAACATTTGAAAGGTCTCGGCGTGGACCAGTCTCTTCCTGGGCAGGTCGACCAGTAGGACCTACTGTGAGCCCGCAAAAAATCCGCTCCCAGGAGCGGCTGGGCTACGGCGGCCAGTGTGAAGTCCCACCTGAACCGGCTGGAGCCGAACTGTAGCCGCACCGTACGGGTGCCGTAGGTCCTTACTGTGCTGCCATTCGCGGCCCTCAGGGTGGGACCCGATTCTCTGTTGCGGGTGTCGTAACTCATTGGAGGTAAGATGCTGATCTTGGCTCCGGTGTCGACCAAAAAGCGGCGTCCCGACTGCTTGTCCCAGACATACAGGAGGCTATCCCAATGGCCGGCCAGCCGCCGCCATCAGCAGCGGCTGGCCCTGGCATTTCCCGGGAACTTGCAGGACGGGCTTCTGTGCCCCACTGCTGGTGGTAGAAGCACCATTGTTCGTTGGTCTCCTCACCCCTGCTGCTGGGGTTAGCGGGCTCTGCGGCTGGGCATGGTCTGGTTTGCTGCTGGGAGCGTGGCCTGGTGACCTGTGCAACGGACAGATGTTCAGCCCACTCTCCTTCTTGGCTTTCCACAGCAAATCCGCCCGGGCTGCCACCTTCCAGGGGGTTGCGGAAATCCGCGTCGGACAGCAGCAGGTGTATGTCCTTGGGCACCTGCTCCAGGAATGCCTGGTCAAACATGAGGCAGGGCTTGTGACCTCCTGCCAGGGACAGCATCTCGTTCATCAAAGCCGACGGTGGCCTGTCCCCCAAACCATCCAGGTGAAGTAAGCGGGCGGCTCACTCACGCAGCGAGAGTCCGAAAGGTCTTATGAGCAAGGCTGTATATTTGCCGTCCTCTGGGGGGGACTGTATGAACTCCTCAACCTAGGCGGCTGTCTCCTGGTCGAGGGAGCTCACCACGTAGTAGTAACGTGTGGCATCCAGGGTTATCTGCCGAATGTGGAATTGGGCTTCTACTTGCTGGAACCATAGGTGAGGTTGTAGCGTCCAGAAGCTTGGCAGTTTTAACGAAACTGCATGAACAGATGCGGCGTCATTCATCTCCGGTCCAAATATCGTTTGGGCCATCGGGGTCACCAATTGTAGCAGTGTGCTACACGCAGCGCTGCAATAACGACACGGAGTCGGTGAGCTGCAGTTGCAAAAGAGGTTTATTCAAACTTCGCGGACTCGCTTTAAAGCCTTCCTGATCCCGCCCTCCCTGGGCAGGAATGCTGTAGAGTATTCACAGTCCCATCCTGCGTGTGGGCTTTTCCCCTTGCTGGTGAAGCAGGCTTGGCGCCCTCTTTGGGACCGGCCTCAATGCCGGCGCGCCACTTTGTGAGCCGCTTCGAGTGCGCTGGAAAGTGGGTCACCACACTATGACATAATTATTATTGGCTGAATTTCCGATAGTGATGAGGAGGCATACAGAATTAAGAGAGATCGAGTGGTGTTGCAGCAAAAGCCTTGCACTCAACGTCAGACCATATAACCATATAACAATTACAGCATGGAAACAGGCCATCTCGGCCCTTCTAGTCCGTGCCGAACACTTACTCTCACCTAGTCCCACAGCCCATAACCCTCCATTCCTTTCCTGTCCATATACCTATCCAATTTTACTTTAAATGACAATACCGAACCTGCCTCTACCACTTCTACTGTAAGCTTGTTCCACACAGCTACCACTCTGAGTAAAGAAATTCCCCCTCATGTTACCCTTAAACTTTTGCCCCCTAACTCTCAACTCACGTCCTCTTGTTTGAATCTCACCTATTCTCAATGGAAAAAACCTATCCACGTCAACTCTATATATCCCCCTCATAATTTTAAATACCTCTATCAAGTCTCCCCTCAATCTCCTACGCTCCAAAGAATAAAGACATAACTTGTTCAATCTTTCCCTCTAACTTAGGTGCTGAAACCCAGGTAACATTCTAGTAAATCTTCTCTGTACTCTATTTTGTTGACACCTTTCCTATAATTCGGTGACCAGAACTGTACACAATACTCCAAATTCGGCCTTACGAATGCCTTGTAGAATTTTAACATTACATCCCAACTCCTATACTCAATGCTCTGATTTATAAAGGCCAGTACACCAAAAGCTTTCTTCACCACCTTATCCACATGAGATTCCACCTTCAGGGAACTATGCACCATTATTCCTAGGTCACTCTGTTCTACTGCATTCTTCAATGCCCTACCATTTACCATGTATGTTCTATTTGGATTATTCCTACCAAAATGTAGCACCTCACACTTACCAGCATTAAACTCCATCTGCCATCGTTCAGCCCACTCTTCTAATTGGCCTAAATCTCTCTGCAAACTTTGAAAACCTACTTCATTATCCACAATGCCATCTATCTTAGTTTCATCTGCATACTTACTAATCCAATTTACCACCCCATCATCCAGGTCATTAATGTATATGACAAACAACACTGGACCCAGTACAGATCCCTGAGGCACACCACTCGTCACCGGCCTCCAACCTGACAAACAGTTATCCACCACTACTCTCTGGCACCTCCCATCCAGCCACTGTTGAATCCATTTTACCACTTCAATATTAATACCTAACGATTGAACCTTCCTAACTAACCTTCCGTGTGGAACCTTGTCAAAGGCCTTACTGAAGTCCATATAGACGACATCCACTGCTTTACCCTTGTCAACTTTCCTAGTAACCTCTTCAAAAAATTCAATAAGATTTGTCAAACATGACCTTCCTCACACAAATCCATGTTGACTGTTCCTAATCAGACCCTGTCTATCCAGATAATTATAGATACCATCTCTAAGAATACTTTCCATTAATTTACCCACCACTGACGTCAAACTGACAGGCCTATAATTGTTATGTTTACTCTTAGAACCCTTTTTAAACAATGGAACCACATGAGCAATACGCCAATCCTCTGGCACCATCCCCATTTCTAATGACATTTGAAATATTTCTGTCAGAGCCCCTGCTATTTCTACATTTATCCACTTTTACAGCACCAGTACTTCCTTCTCTTTAATAGTCATAGTTTCCATAACTTCCCTACTTGTTTCCCTTACCTTACACAATTCAATATCCTTCTCCTTAGTGAATACTGAAGAAAAGAAATTGTTCAAAATCTCCCCCATCTCTTTCGGCTCTACACATAGCTGTCCACTCTGATTCTCTAAGGGACCAATTTTATCCCTCACTATCCATTTGCTATTAATATAACTGTAGAAACCCTTTGGATTTATTTTCACCTTACTTGCCAAAGCAACCTCGTATCTTCTTTTAGCTTTTCTGGTTTCTTTTTACCTCATTTACTCCATGCTGCCTATATTTATTGTAGATATCTCTCTTTTTCCCAATCAAGTTTCCAATATCCCTTGAAAACAATAGTTCTCTCAAACTTTTAACCTTTCTTTCAACCTAACAGGAACATAAAGATTTTGTACACTCAAAATTTCAACTTTAAATAACCGCCATTTCTCTATTACATCCTTCCCATAAAACAAATTGTCCCAGTCCATTCCTTCTAAATCCTTTTGCATCTCCTCAAAGTTAGCCTTTCTCCAATCAAAAATCTCAACCCTGGGTCCAGTCCTATCCTTCTCCATAATTATATTGAAACTAATGGCATTGTGATCACTGCTCCCCAACACATACCTCTGTCACCTGACCTATTTCATTCCCTAACAGAAGATCCAACACTGCCCCTTCTCTAGTTGGTACCTCTATGCATTGTTGCAAAAAACTATCCTGCACACATTTTACAAACCCCAAACCATCCATGCCTTTTACAGTATGGGCTTCCCAGTCTATGTGTGGAAAATTAAAATCTCCCACAATCACAACCCTGTGCTTACTACAAATATTTGCTATCTCCTTGCAAATTTGCTTCTCCAATTCTCGCTCCCCATTAGGTGGTCTGTATTACACCCCTATAAGTGTTACTACACTTTTCCCATTCCTCAATTCCACCCAAATAGTATCCCTAGACAAGCCCTCTAATCTATCCTGCCAGAGCACCGCTGTAATATTTTCTCTGACAATAGTTTCACCTCCCCCTCTTGTCCCTCCGATTCTATCACACCTGAAGCAACGAAATCCAGGAATATTTAGTTGCCAATCACACCCCTCCTACAACCATTTTTCACTAATAGCTACAACATCATATTTCCAGGTATCAATCCATGCTCTAAGCTCATCCACCTTTCTTACAATGCTCCTAGCATTAAAATAAATGCATTTAAGAAATTCTCCACCTCTTCCTCTCTGTTTATCTCTAACAGTACAAAGACTTTACTGACTTCTTTTTCTTCCTTCTCCCATACATCTGTTCCTACACTCTGGTTCCCCTCCCCCCTCGTATCTAGTTTAAATCCACTGCAGCCTCTCTAGCAAATCTACCTGCAAGAATATTTGTCTCTCTCCAGTTCAGATGTAAACCATCCCGCCGGAACAGGTCCCACCTTCCCTGGAAAACTGCCCAATTATCTACAAATCTGAAGCCCTCCCTACTGCACCATGTCTTCAGCCACGTGTTGATCTGCATTATCTTACTATTTCTAAACCCACCTGCACGTGGCACTGGTAGCAATCCTGAGATTGCTGTACTGGAGGTCCTGTCCTTTAACTTTGCACCTAGCTCCCTTTCAGGACCTCCTTACTCTTCCTACCCACATCATTGGTCCCTACATGGACCACGACATCCGGCTGTTCACCCTCCCTCTTGAGAATACTGAGAACTCGATCCGAGATATCGTGGACCCTGGCACCAGGGAGGCAACAGACCATCCAGGATTCTCGCTCTCTTCCACAGAACTGCCTCTCTGTCCCCCTAACTATCGAATCCCCTATCACTACTGCTCTCCTCTTTTCCCTCTTTCCCTTCTGAGCTGAGGGTCCAGTCTCGGTGCCAGAGACGCAACCACTGCAACTTGTCCCTGGTAGGTTGCTCCCACCAACAGTATCCAAAACGGTACACTTATTGTTGATGGGAATGGCCACGGGGTGCTCTGCTCATTCTGTCTATTCCCCTTCCCTCTCCTGACAGTCTCCCATCTACCCATCTCCTGACTCCTGGGGGTGACTATCTCCCTGAAACTCCAGCCTATTTCTGCTTCTGCCTCCCGAATGATCCGAAGTTCATCCAGCTCCAGTTCCAGTTCCCTAACGTGGTTTGTCAGGAGCTGCAGCTGGATGCACCTTTTACAGGTGTAGTCATCAGGGACAACCAGTGTTCGCCCTGACTTCCCACATACTGCAAACGGAGCACTCTACTGCCCAAACTGCTGCCTCCATTACCTACTCCTGCTAATTAAAATAAAGGAGCTTACCGGGCCTTACCTCACCTGGAGTGAAGCTCGTACTCAGCCTCTGCTCGCTATTTAAATTCTCCTGCTGCCTCATCGGCTGACTTTGACATGCTTGTGCAGTTGTGTCCCGTTCAAACCTCGCCTCTGCTTGTTCTCGCCGAAGCCGACCCACTCTGCCTCAGTCCACTACGATGATGGTCTTTCTTTTTAAACCTCTGGCGCACTACGTCACACGCCTGCGCAGTCTAGCCTCTTTGCTGCAATCAGTTAAAAAAAAAAGCTTCTCTCCGAGCTTCTTTGACCTCTTCCCTCTCCACCTCTTGCTGCGATTTAAATAACCTTTGAAAAATTCTTCTCCCTTTTTAAACCTTTGGCGCACTACGTCACGTGCCTGCGCAGTCTAGCCTCTTTGCTGCAATCAGTTAAAAAAAACAGCTTCTCTCCAAGCTTCTTTGACCTCTTCCCTCTCCACCTCTTGCTGAGATTTAAATGTGAATTAAGACCTAGGAATTCATTGGAGAGTATGGAAGGGGAAGTTTAGAGAAGACAAGGGATCAGCAGTGGGAAGGGTGAGCAGTTTCAAGTTCCTGGGTGTCAACATCGCTAAAGATCTATCCTGGGCCCAACATACTGATACAATTACGAAGGCATGACAGTAGCTACATTTCATTAGGAGTTTGAGGAGAATTAGTATGTTACCTCATGACACTCACAAATTTCCACACATGTACCGTGGAGAGCATTAAAACTGGTTGTATTACCATCTGGTATTGAGGGACCACTGCACACAATCGGAAGAAGCTACAGAAAATTGTAAAAGCTCCATCATAGGGACTAGCCTCCTTCAAAAGGCGATGCCTCAGCAAGGTGGCATCTATCATTACGGACACCTATCACTCAAGACATGCACTGTTCTCATTGCTAACATTAAGGAGGTGGTACAGGAGCCTGAAGAAACACACTCAACATTTTAAGAACAGCTTCTTCCCTTCTGTCATCAGATTTCTGAAAGGACAGTGAACCCATGAACACTACCTCAGTTTTCTCCCCTTCTCTTTTTGCACTACCCATATTCAATTTAATTTTGTATATATGTGTGTATGTGAGAGAAAGAAGAGAATATACACACATACACATATATCTATATCTAATTGCATTATATAGATTTATTATTATGTATTTCAATGTACTGCAATGTTCTACAACATATGCCACTAATATTAAGCCTGATTCTGATTCTGATGATGGATGCTGCTTTCCTGTGACAGCGCTCCATGTAAATGTACTCATTGCTGGGGAGGGATTTGTCTGTGATTGACTGAGCTGTATCCACCATTTGCTATAGACATTTCTGTTCCTGGCACAGCCTAGTAGTTCTACAGAATTATAGAAAAGCACAGCCACAGAAATAAAACCAAATTCCTATTAATTTACCGTATGAATCTTATTTTTGCAAAGTACTATGCTGCTGCTGCAAACAGTTCATTTTCGTGGCATGAGTATGTATGATAATAACCTTGGACTGGAATCTATTGATCCATGACAACCATGAGGCCTGTCTACACTACATGATATAACATATAACTTTCCATATAACAATTACAGCACGGAAACAGGCCATCTCGGCACTTCTAGTCCGTGCCGAATACTCACTCTCACCTAGTCCCACTTACCTACACACAGCCCATAACCCCCCCATTCCTTTCCTGTCCATATATCTATCCAATTTTTTTTTAATGACAAAATCGAACCTGCCTCTACCACTTCTACTGGAAGCTTGTTCCACACAGCTACCACTCTCTGAGTAAAGAAGTTCCCAGTCGTGTTGGTCCTACACTCCTCTCTGTCTTTCCAATCAAAACCAAACAGCTTTCAAATACTAACTGTATTTTCCTCCACTCTCCTCTGGCAGTTCATCTCAGATATTCACTAACCTCGGTGCGAGAAACTTACCCCTCAGGTTTCCTTTAGATTTCTCCTTGTACCCTCTAGTTCTGAGCTCCCCTGCCCTGGGAAAAAGATTTTATCTATTCTGTCTATGCTCTGCATAATTTTATGAACATCTATAAGCTTCCCCTTAGCCTCCTACTTCCAGTGAGAATAGACCAAGTCCAATCTCTCCTCATTGGTAAAGTGCTGTGTTCGAGGCGAAGTGCTGGTGACTATTTTAGAAACATAGAAAACTTACAGGTCAACACAGGCCTTTCGACCCACAAAGCTGTGCCAAATATGTCCTTAGCTTAGAAATTACCTAGGGTTACCCATAGCCCTATATTTTTCAAAGCTCCCTGTACCTATCGAGGAGCCTCTTAAAAGACCCTATATTATCTGCCTCTACCACCCATTTCACGCACTCACCACTGCGTAAAACCCTTGCCCCTGACATCTCCTCTGTACCTACTTCCAAACACCTTAAAACTGTGTCCTCTTGTGCTAGCCATTTCAGCCTTAGGAAAAAGCCTCTGACTATCCACATGATCAATGTCTCTCATCATCTTGTACACCTCTATCAGGTCACCTCTCATCCTCCATCGCTCCAAGGAGAAAAGGCTGAGCTCTCTCAACCTATTCTCATAAGGCATGCACCCCAATCCAGGCAACATCCTTGTGAATCTCCTCTGCACCCTTTCTATGGTTTCACCATCCTTCCTGTAGTGAGGCAACTAGAACTGAGCACAGTATTCCAAGTGGGGTCTGACCAGGGTCCTATATAGCTGCAACATTACCTCTCAGCTCTTAAACTCAAACCCATGATTGATGAAGGTCAATGTACCGTATGTCTTCTTAACCACAGAGACAACTTGTGCAGTAGTGGACTCGGACCCCAAGATCTCTCTAATCCTCCACACTGCCAAGAGTCTTACCATTAATACTATATTCTGTCATCATATTTGACCTACCAAAATGAACCACCTCACAGTTATCTGGGTTGAACTCCATCTGTCACTTCTCAGCCCAGGTTTGCATCCTATCGATGTCCTGCTGTAACCTCTGACAGCCCCCCACACTATCCACAACACCCCCAACCTTTGTGTCATCAGCAGATTTACTAACCCATCCCCCCACTTCCTCATCCAGGTCATTTATAAAAATCATGACGAGTATGGGGTCTTAGAACAGATCCCTGAGGCACTCCACTGATGACTGACCTCCATGCAGAATATGATCCGTCTACAACCACTCTTTGCCTTCTTTGGGCAAGCCAGTTCTGGATCCACAAAGCAATGTCCCCTTGGATCCCATGCCTCCTTACTTTTTCAATAAGCCTTGCATGGGGTACCTTATCAAATGCCTTGGTGAAATCCATATACACTACATCTACTACTCCACCTTTATTAATGTGCTTAGTCACATCCTCAAAAAATTCAATCAGGCTTGAAAGGCACGACCAGAATATGCCAAAGCCGTGCTGACTATTCATAATCATATTATGCCTCTCCAAATGTTCATAAATCCTGCCTCTCAGTATCTTCTCCATCAACTTACCAACCACTGAAGCAAGACTCACTGGTCTATAATTTCCTGGGCTATCACTACTCCCGTTCTTGAATGAGGGAACAACATTCGCAACCCTCTGATCCTCCAGAATCTCTCCCATCCCTATTGATGGTGCAATGATCATTGCCACAGGCTCAGCAATCTCCTCCCTTGCCTCCCACAATAGCCTGGGCTACATCCCATCCGGTCCCGATGACTTATCCAACTTGATGCTTTCCGAAAGGTCCAGCACGTCCTCTTCCTTAATACCTACATGCTTAAGCTTTTCGGTCCATACAATCACCAAGATCCTTTTCCACAGTGAAGCAATCTTTCTAATCCTTCCTAAACCAGAACTAGACACAGTACTTAAAATGCAGTATAACCAATGTGGTTACAGCATGACATCCCAATTCTTATACTCAATTCAAGAGCGTTTAATGTTATTTCCAGTGCACGTGTAAAGGAGAATGAAATATAGTGGATTCTGGTTAATTAGGACACTTTGGGACCAGTACATTTTGACCTAATTGAGTGACTGCCCCAATTAATGGACATAGTTAAAAGGTATAAAAAAGACAATCTACATTTAATTTACATATTTAAATTGAATCCAGAACTAGCTAGAATACAGAATGGCCTGAAATGTTGACTATAGTTTTTTCCATAGACGCTGCCTGGCTTGCTGAGTTTTTCTAACATTTTGTGTGTGTTACTCTAACTGATTTGTCAGGTAAGATTTCCCTTTACAGAAAACATGCTGACTTTGACTTATTTTATCATTAGCCTCCAAGTACCCTGAAACCTCATCCTTAATAATAGACTGAAGTTAGGCTAACTGGCCTATAATTTTCTTTCTTTTGCCTTCCTCCCTTCTTAAAGATGGAGTGACATTTGTAATCTTCTGGTCCTCCGGGACCATGCCAGAATCAAACAATTCTTGAAATATCATGACCAATGCATCCGTTATCTCTTCAGCAACCTCTCGCAGGACTCTGGCATGTGGTCCATCTGGCCCAGGGGACTTATCCACCTTAAGACCTTTCAGTTTGCCTGGCACTTTTTCCTTTGTAATAGCAATGGCACTCACTCCTGCTCCCAGACACTCATGTGTCTGGGACACTGTGCAAGACACTAGCAGTGTCTTCCACAGTGATGACAGATACAAAGTACCCATTAAGTTCATCTGCCATTTCTTTGTCTCCCATTCCTACCTCACCAGTATCATTTTCTAGTGGTCCAATATCAACTCTCACCTCCCTTTTGCTCTTTATATAACTGACAAAACTTTTGGTATTCTGCTTTATATTATTGGCTTGTCTGCCCCCATATTCAATCTTTTCCCTTCTTATAGCTTTTTTAGTTGTCTTTTGTTGGATTTTAAAAGCTTCCCAAGTGTTAGTGTGTTGGTGCTGCAAGCATGGCGACACTTGTGGGCTGCCCCAGTACATCTTGGTCATTGGTCATTGACAGAAAACAACACATTTCACTGCATGTTTCAAATTTTCTTTGTATATATAACAAATAAGGCTAATCTTTAAACTTCACTAAGTTCCATGCTTAACAAATGCTAGCCATGAATTTTCCTTCCAACCTTGGAAGCTATAGAGGTGGGTACAATTACATTGTTCAAAAGACAGCTGAACAGGTACACAGACAGGAAAATTTTAGAGCAAAATGGGCCAAATCCAGGCAAATGGGACTAGCTCTTGGTCGGATGATATGGGCCGAAGGCCCGGTTACATATCTTCAATTCATGGTTAACTATTTGCAATAAGTACCTAGTACTTTACATTGCTGGCACTGGAAAACTAGTACTTTTGCTTTAAAGTCTTCAAATTGACCATGACTACCTTTCTCTTGAGTGGCGGGGTGGAAATACAGTTTCAAGAAAAAGTCTCTGAACCCTTTGCAATTACCTGGTTTTCTGCATTAATTACTCATAAAATGTGGTCTGATCTTCATCTGTCAGAAAATAGACAAATACAATCTGCTTAAACTATTAACACACAATTATACTTTTCATGTCTTTATTGAACACATTTTTAATCACTCATATTCCAGGATGGAAAAAGTATGCAAACCCTTGTAGTTAATAACTAGCAGAACCTCTTTTAGCAGCAATAACCTCCATCAAATGTTTCCTGTAGCTGCTGATCAGAGGTGCACAATGACAAGGAAGAATTTTTTAGACCATTCTTCCATACAAAACTGTTTAACTCCATCAATATTTCTGGGATACTGTGATTTAACAGCCCTCTTCAGGTCATGCCACAGCATCTGAATTGGGTTAATGCCTGGACTCTGACTCGGCCATTCCAAAACATGATTCTTCCTCTTTTTAAATCATTATGTTGTTGATTTACTTGTGTTTCCGATCATTGTCTTGTTGCATCATCCAACTTCTATTAAGCTTCAGGTGACAGATACTCTGACATTCTCCTGTAAAATGTCATGATCCAATTTTGAATGCAAGCTGTCCTAATACCCCTTCCATCATGCTTTCTAGCTGAGATGAGGTTTTGATGCAGTGGCCTTTTTCCTCCAAACATAGTGGTGTGCATTTCTGCCAAATAGCTCAACTTTTGTCTCAACTATCCACAAAGCACTGTCCCAGAAGCATTGTGGAACATCCAGGTGGTCTTTTGCAAACTTGAGACATGCAGCAATGTTTTTTGTTTGGAGAGCAGTGGCTTCCTCTGTGGTGTCCTTCCATGAACAGCATTCTTGTTCAATGTTTTTCTTATAGTGGACAAATGAACAGAGACTTTATCAATTTCTTGAAATTTCTGCAGACATTTTGCTGTTAACCTCTGGTTCTTTTTCACCTTCAGCATTGTACCTTGTGCTTTTGGTGTGACCTTTACGGATGCCCACTCCTAGGGAGAGTAACAACAGAACTGAGCTCCCTCCATTTGTAGAGAATTTCTCTTACTGTGGACTGATGAACACTCAGGTCTTCAGAAATGCTCTTGTAGCCTTTTCCAGCTTCATGCATCTCTACAATTCTTCTTCTAAGTTTCCCTGAAAGTTGTCTTGATTGATGCATGGTGCACATAAATAGATCTTTCTTGAGAAGAGCAGGCTCTGTCAGTAACCTGACTTTGTGTGCCTTTTTTTTTAATAGGGTAGGGCACATCTACAGCCCACACCTCCAATCTCATCTCATTGATTGGAACACCTGACTCCAAATAGCTTTTGGAGAAGGCATGACATTTTTGAACTTAGACTGTGTTTAAATAGTGTACTTAGTATTGACAAGAAAGACAATTGTTCGTGTGTTATTAGTTTAGGCAGATTGTGTTTGTCTATTATTATGACTTAAGTGACAATCAGACCATATTTTATGAGCAATTAATGCAGAACACAGGTAATTGCAACTACCAAGATGCTCCTTCCCTCCGCTATCCTGCAGGTCACCCTTGGGCAGGGTGTAGCACCTGCTTAGCCCCCAGTCAGGGTCATGTGAAGCCATGGGAGCAGGTGGTGGATGGTCATATGGGCAGCTGGTGCATATCACAAGTCCTGGTTGTACGACCACTGATGCCAGGCAGACAAACTCTGAAGATAATGGCTGGGGTCACCCATCTTGTAAAGATACTGCCCAGAAGAAGGCAATGGCAATGGTATAACAATTTGCTGAGAACAATCACGATTGTGGAAAGACCATGATCAACCAAGTCATACGTTATGGCACATAATAATTGGACAATCTACATTTCTCACTGCCTCAGTAAAGCAGCCAGCATGGTGGGTGAGACCCCACCCACCATGAACATTTTCTCTTCTTCCCCTCTTCCATCAGGCAGAAGATACAAAAGTCTGAAAGCACATCCCACCAGGCTCAAGGACAGCTTCTACCCCACTGTACTGAATGGTCTCTTATATGCTAAGGTGGATTCTTGATCTAACAATCTACCTTGTTATGGCCTTGTACCTTATTGTATACCTGCACGGAATTTTTTCAGTTGTTTTTATGCTTTATTCTGGATTTGTTATTGTTCTGTTTTATTCTAGCTCTGTGCACTGTATGATCTGTATGAAGAGTATGCAAGAAAAGCTTTTCAGTCTAACTTAGTACATGTGTACACGTGATGATTATAAACCAATGCCATCGCCAATACCAATATTGCCTACACTGCACTTTCTCTGTAAATGTAACACTTTGTTCTGCATTCTGTTATTGTTATTTGGAGAAAACAGTTAACTTTGATTCCTCCTTGGTACATGCTAAAAGATGTAGCACTAAATGGAAGTTTGTAAGATGAAATGGTGTTGGCTTGGCATGTCATGGTAGTCGGAGGATGTGCATGGATCATTAGAAACTGGTGAAGAACATTTTCCTCCTGAGAGACCTGTTCTCTTTATTTTTTAAGTTATGTACAAAGGTCACGAGCAATAAGAAGGTACAAGCTGGTACCACTAGGGGATGGAAAAGTACTGGGGTAAAAGTACTGGGGTAAAAGTTATGTTAAGGACTTTTGCAGGGTGTAAAAAAAGGAAAGTTCTTAGTGCAAATGGGGACTTTCTCTTAGGCTGGGTTGTGAATAGTTCAGTAATAGGAGCTGGAGTTAAAAACAAGGAGGGAGGGAGGGAGGCAGAAAGAAAGATGGGGGGGGGGAGAAAGAGAAAAAGCTGTTGGGCACTTTTATTTATTCACTTCAGAGATATAGGCCAGACTTGTGGCTCCTTTGGCAGTAAGTATACTGTGTGGTGTAGTGGTGGTTGATAAAGCATTACTTTGTCTCTTTTACTACTTCACTAACTATTTGAGTTCCTTTTAAAGGGCCTCAGCCAAAAATATTTACTGTTTATTTCTCTCCATACATACTACCTGACCGTTCAGTTCCTCAGGATCTTGTGTGTTGCTTTGGATCTGCAGCATCAGTAGAATTTCTTGTGTTCATCATTAACTATTTTCCTCCTTTCTATATTTATTCTTTATATTAATTTAAAGCAATTTCTTATAAATTTGAATATATGTACAGTGCCTCCTTTGTTTGGTGATACCTCTTGCTGCTGAATCAGACACTAACATGGAAAAATATTAGGGTAAAAGTTATTTGAAAAGAACAAAATACTTGTGTTAAACTTTGTACGAGAGTGTCCTGTTGTAATTAAATGACTTGTATATCAAGTTTCCACTGTACCTCGGTACATGTGACAATAATAATCCAAATGACCAATTTAGTGTGAGAGTAGAACCACCTGAATTCTGTCTGGGACTCCCGTGCTGTCCATTCGACTTGCTACATTGACAGTATTTCCCCAGATGTCGTATTGAGGCTTGCGAGCTCCAATGACTCCAGCTACCACGGGCCCGATGTTGAGTCCTAGTCGGGAAAGCAGAAACCCTCAGATCACTTCCCATCTCTCAGACCTTTTATCCAAGGACGTTACACTTAATTTATTTATTCAATCTATTTATTTACTTATTTTTATTTATTTTATTTTACTGCCTCAGTAAAGTTGCCAGCATAATCAAAGAGCCCACCCACCCCAGACATTCTCTCTTCTCCCCTCTCTCATCGGGCAGCAGATACAGAAACTTGAAAGCACGTACCATGCACCACCAAGCTCAAGCAGAGGTTCTCATCCACTGCTATCAGACTCTTGAACGATCTCTTGTATGGTAAGGTGGCCTCTTGGCCTCACAATCTACCTCGTTATGATCTTGCACTTTATCATTTACCTGCACTCCACTCTTTTAGTAGCTTTTACACACTACTTTTTACACTTCTGGTAAGCTATGGATTGCTGACTGTACCACGTGCCAGTGAGGGTACGAATAGGATGATTTGGCAGATGAATGCGTGGCTGAGGAAGTGGCGCAGGGCGCAGAGATTTATGGATAATTGGGATCTCTTTTGCAGAAGGCATGACCTGTACATGAAGGACAGGTTATGTCTGAACCCAAGGGGGAGGGTTTAAACTAACTTTGCAGGGGGATAGGCTGAGGATGGGGTAGTACCAGTTTGGTGAACAAGTAGATTCCATATGCAATGAGACTGTGAGGCAGATGAAAGGGCAAGATTACAATCAGTGAGATGAATTGAAGTGTAATATGGGGCAAGATTGAAAAAGGTGATAAATACAGTATTGAAGGTGTTATATATGAATGCAGACAGTATACTGAATAAGGTAAATGATCTCATAGTGCACTTAGAAACTGACAAGAATGATGTTGTGGGCATCACTGAGTCATGGCTAACAGAAGATCACAGTTGGGAGTTTAACATCCAAGGATACAGGTTATATGGAAAGGAGACACAGGTAGGTAGAGGGAGTGGGGTGGGGTGGCTCAGGCTGAAATCAGACCCTTATAGAGAGGTAACATAGGATTGGGAGATGTCAACTCCTTGGGGGTAGAAACTGCAAGGGTGCAAAGCCCCTGATGGGACTCTGAATACAAATACAGATTGTATGGAAAGGAGACACAGGTAGGTAGAGGGGGTAGGGTGGGGGGGGGGGGTGGCTCAGGCTGAAATCAGACCCTTTGAGAGAGGTGACAGGATTGGGAGATATCGACTCCTTGGGGGTAGAAACTGCAAGGGTGCAAAGCCCCTGATGGCAGGATTTATGAACATTAGTGATGGGGGATTTCAATATGCAGGTAAGTTTAAAATCAGATTGCTGCTTGATTACAAAAGTGGAAATTTCTAGAATGCTTATGAGATGGCTTTTTAGAGCAGCTTGTGGTTGAGGACACTAGGGAAAAGGCAATTCTGGATTGGGTGTTGTGTAATGAACCAGATCTGACTAGGGAGCTTAAGAAAAAGGAACCCTTAGGAGGCAGTGTTCCTAATATGTTACAATTCACCGTACAGTTTGAGAGGGCAAAGATAAAATCATGTGTATCAGTATTACAGTGGAATAAAGGGAACTATAGAAGAATAAGAGAGGAACTGGACAAAGTTAATTGGAAGGGGACACTATGGGATGACGGCAAAACAGCAATGACTGGAGAATGTGCAGGATAGATACCGCCCATAGAAGTATCTTAAAGGGAGGATGAGGCTGCTGTACCTGACAAGAGAAGCCATAGACAGCATAAAAGGAAAAGAGGAGGCATATAATATATAATATATATATTAAAAAAAGTGGGAAGTTAGGATTGGGAAGCTTTTAAAAACTAACAGAAGGCACCTAAAAAGCCATAAGGAGACTTATGTCTTCACTGTGGAAGACAGGAGCAGTATGCCAGCAATTCAAGAGTGTCAGGGGTTAGAAGTGAGTGAAGTTGCTTATTACTAACGAATGGTGCTTGGGAAGCTGAAAGGTCTTCAGGTATGTAAGACACCTGGACCAGATTGATTACACCCCAGGGTTCTGAAAGAGGTGGCTGAAGAGATTGTGCAGACATTAGTAGTGATCTTTCAAGAATCACTAGATTCTGAAATGGTTCCAGAGGACTGGAAAATTGCAAATGTCACTCCACGCTTTAACAGGTGTGGGGGGAGGGGAGTAAAGGCAGCACAGTTAAAGGGAAACCTTGACTGACAAATTGCTGGAATTCTTGGAGGAAATAACAGGCAGGATACACAAAGGAGAATCTGTGGATGTTGTTTTACAGAAGGTCTTTGACAAGGTGCCACGCACAAGGCTACTTAACAAGTTAACAGCCCGTGGTATTACAGGAAAGATAACAGCATGGGTAGAAGATTGGCTGACTAGCAGGAGACAAAGAGTGGGGACAAAGGGAACCTTTTCCGGTTAGCAGCTGGTGACTAGTGATGTCCCCCAGGGGTCAATGTTAGGACATCTTCTTTTCATGCCACATGTCAATGATTTGAATGATGGACTTGATGGCATTATGGCCAAGTTTGCAGATAATACAAAGATTGGTGGAGGGGCAGGTAGTGTTGAGGAAGCAGAGTGTGCAGAAGGTCAAAGTGGGAGAATGGGCAAAGAATTGCAGATGGAATAAAGTGTAGGGAACTGTATGGTTATGCACTTGGGTAGAAGGAATAAAGGTGTAGACTATTTTCTAAATGGGAGAAAATGCAAAGGAACTTGGGAAATGCAAAGGAATCCTTGTGCAGGATTCCCTAAAGGTTAACTTGTAGGTTGAGTCGGTGATAAGGAAGACAAATACAATGTTAGCATTCATTCCAAGAGAACAAGAATATATAGGCCTTGTAAAGGTATTCAGCCCCCAACCCTTTATACACATAAATGAGTATTACAAACAGAGATCTTGAACAGTTTAACTGTGAAGTTTTATTTATGGATCCTATGCGTATATTTTTTCAATGGAGCCCCAAAAAAAGTGAAAATTGTAAAGCATAAAACACTAAAAAATCAGAAACTGAAAATATCAGCAGTCCAAAAGTATTCATCCCCCTTTGCTCAGTACTTAGTTGAACCAACTCTCACAGCTATTACAGCCTTTTTGGATGTCTCGAATAGCTTTGCACAACTTGATGGAGCATGGTTAGCCCATTCCTCCTTGCAGAATTGCTCAAGCTGTGCCAGATTAGTTGGGGAGCAGCAATGGACAACAATCTTCTGGTCTTGTCAGAGAAGTTCGATCGAGTTAAGGTCAGGACTCCGAGTCACTCGAGGACATCAATTTTCTTCATTTGAAACTACTCATGGTTGTTCTGGCAGTGTGCTTTGGGTTGTTGTCCTGCTGAGAGATGAACTCCTCCACAGTTTTAGCTTTCTGGCAGGGACTAGCAGGTTTTTATCCAGGATCTCTCTGTTTTTAGCAGCATCAATCTTGCCCAGATTTCTAGTCCCTGCTGCTGAAAATCATCCCCATAGCATGATGCTACCTCCACTGTAGGGATGGAGTTCCACTTTAGCCTCATCCAACCACAAGACCTTCTTCCACGTCATTACAGTATTTTCTAAGTGATGGTTTGCAAAGCCTTTATGAGCTATGATATGCTTTCTTTGTCCAGCCAGGGCTTCTTCCTTAAATATCCTTTTTATGCAAGGCCTTAAGAGTTTGTGGAGCCATGAACTTCATCTCTACTCGCATCCATTGACTTCTGCAGCTCACTCAGAGTTACTGTTGGTGTCACAGTAGCCTCTCTTACAAGTGCTATTCTTCTCAAGCCACTAAGTGTAGAGAGGCAGCCTGATCCAGGCAGTGTGGCTGTGGTTTCATATTTTTTAATGACGGAATATGCTGAGCTCCAAGTTATGTTCAGACCCTTTTAGGTGGTCTGTACCCTTTCCCAGATTTGTGCTTCTGTGTTATCATTTCCCTGACTTGTCCCGAATGCTCTTTTGTCTTTTTGGTTTGATCTTTTGAAAATCTACCATATTGTTAGAACCTTACAGTGACAGGGGGTATCTGTTCTTATGAATTCATTGAAAACAGGTGATCCTCCAACTTTCTACATCAATAATTTGGGTGAGTTGGTGAGGTAATGTATTGCTACTGAGCAAAGTTAATGGGTAATTATAAAGGGGATGAATACTTTCTCAGCTTCATAATTTTGGTGTTTAATTATGAGTCAATTGTTGACAGGTTTTGGAATTTTTCTTTTAACTTGTCACGATGCACAATGTTTTATACATTAGCTCAAAAATTCATACTTCAATATATTTCAAATTTAGAAAATAGACAGTAAAATGTTAAAATAGTTGTGGGGCTGAATACTTTTTCAAGGCACTGTATGTATCGTGTGCAGATAGAAGAGATTTAGCTTAATTCATCACTGATGAATCACAGGGCCTTTCCCCGTGCTTTCTTGTTCTCTGTTCCATTCTATGTTAAATTAGTGACAGAAATGCTTACAGTGAGAGCAAGTATCCTTGCTGTGGGTTGGGTTGCTGACATAACAGTTAACCAGATCTGTTGCTGTTCTACACTGAAACATTTTTAGAGAAATACACAGGGCAGCTACAATTCTTAATGATTATTTTATATGAATAATTTATATTACAAGTGACCCCTGTGTTATGGGGAGAGGTCATATTCCTAGAGAACAAGTCTATTACATTATTACTAAGCTACACCCATCTAAGCTCCATCTAAGCCTCTTAAAAGACCCCATCACATCCTCCTCCACCACTGCTGCCGGCAGCCCATTCCACACACTCACCAATCTCTGAGTAAAAAACTTACCCGTGACGTCTCCTCTGTACCTACTCCCCAGCACCTTAAGACTGTGCCTTCTCATGATAGCCATTTCAGCCGTGGAGAAAATGACTATCCATACGAGCAATGCTAAGAAGCATTGATTAATATGATTCCCTCCCGCTCTTTCCCACTAACTCTGCATCTTTTTCTCTTCAAGCCTACACCTTGCTTTCATTGTTACATCAGAGACAGAAGCAGAGGTAGGCCACTTCATGGTTGTACTGCCATTGATAGATCATGGCTGACCTTTAACCCCAGTGCCCTTTCTCTGGCTAACTCCATATCCTTTGATCTGCTTAATATCTAAAAATCTAACAAGATTGTCAAACATGCTTGCCAGACTGACAATTCTCTTTTCTCTCTACCTCACTATCTTTGCCTTCTTTTTGCACTCCTGATTTCTTTGTTAGATATATCTTGTTGTATTGCAGTAATATTTTTAAGTATTGCATGTACTGCTGCCACAAAACAACAGATTTCACAACATATGTTTGCGATAAAAGTCCCGATTCCGGTGTTACCTATTTTCATCTGGAAGTTATTGAATGAATGCTCGTTGATATACTTCATCTGGTCCATTAACTTCATGGCATAATCAGCCAGAGCTTTGATGTGTGTCTTGCCGACTTTGTCATAAGTAGAATCATTCAGACCGGATGCTGCCATATATGTACTGCCTATAGTCTTAATCTTCTCCAGCTGACGGAACTGGTCTTCGCTGATGATCTGTAAGGACCCAAGCAATAGCTTACTGTAAATATGAGACCCTGGATGGAACAAGGACGTAATGCAAGAATTTATACAAGTATGACCCTAGCAATGAAGGATTTAAGGATGTCTCTTACTGTGTACCTATACTACACTTTCTCTGTAGCTGTTAATTTTTTTCTATCTTTTACCTTTATCAACCTCAATGGAACGCAGTGGAATTCAGGCAGATGGGGTGGGGGGGGGGGGGGGGTTCAGACTGTTGGTGGTTCTGATTGACACCTATTGGATACTTAAAGTCCTGAATAGAGTGGATGTGGAGAGGGTGTTTCCATCAGTAGGAGAAGCTAGCAACCAGGGCACAGCCTCTGAATAAAAGGAGCTCCCTTTAAAACTGAGACAAGAAGGAATTTTTCAGCTGGAGGGTGTTGTGTGGGTGGATGGGAGGGAGAAATGGAGCTTGCTTTGTTGTCACTTTGTTGCTGTCATCTTGTATACTTCTGTGAACAAGTTAGACATGCTGTTTTGGCGCTGGAATTTGTGGTGTCACCTTGCAGGCTGCCTCCAGCATATCCTTAGTCTGTTAACACAAGCAACACATTTCACTGCTTGTTTTGATGTATATATGATAAATGAATTAATCTGTATCTGAAAATTTAAGACAGATTGATAGGTTCTTCATTGGTGAAGGGGGTTAAGGGTATGGGGAAAAGACCATTAGACATAGAAGCAGAATGAGGCCATTCAGCCCAAAAGAGCCAGGTGATTCAATGGCGAGCAGACTTGATGGGCTGAATGGCTGGATTGTACTCCTATATCGTATGGTCAAAGAGCCATAGAGTAATATGGTGTGGAAAACGGCCCTGTAGTCATGTTGACCATGCTAGTCCCATGTCGCCGTGTTTGGCCCTTATCCCTTAAACCCCGTCAATTCCGTGCACTTAGACATGTTATTTTGAAATATTATCATTATTGCACCTGCCTCTTTTTCTCTGGCAGCTTGTTACATGGTTATGGTCTTATTAAAGATGGTTAGTGAATTCCATTGGGCAGAAAATACATGTAAAACCAGACTCAAGGACTGTTTTCTCCTTACTGTCATAAGACTATTAGATAGTTCCCTAGTATGATAAGTTAGACACTTTCCCTCACAAGGTCCCTTATGATTTTACAACTTACTGTTTGCCTGCACTGCACTTTCTCTGTAACTGTAACTCTTTATTCTGTATTGTCCTTTGTACTACCTCGATGTACGTACTGTATATTCAGAATGAGTTGTGTGGATGGCATGCAAAGGAAAGGGTTTTGCTGTGTCTCAAAAGCCTGAAAGCACATCCCACCATGGTGAAGAGCAACTTCTAATCCCGTGTTATCCAAGTCGTGAATAGACCTCTTGTATAAGATGGACTCTTGTCCTCACAATCTATCCTGTCTTGATTTGCACCCTATTGTCTGCCTGTACTACTCTTTCTCTAAAACACTTTATTCTGCATTCTGTGATTGTTTTCCCTTGTTCTAGCTCAATGCACTGTGTAATGATCTGATCTGTGTGAACAGTGTGCAAGACAAGCCTTTCACTGTATCCTGGTACAATGTGACAGTAATAAACTGATTCCAATTCCAGTTCTGGGCCTTTTGATGCCAATAATTCAATGAGAGTTATTATCAGGAATGTTAATTTTAAAACTGAGGCACAGATGAGCTGAGAGCAAGGACGGAATGGGATGGTACAAATTAGGAGATGAGGGTATGAATTAGAGTTCTGTTTGAGTTTTGAAGAAGGGCCTAGAGGGAAGGAGGTGAGGTGAGAGGTGATTGTTTCATGGGTTCACTGGCATACACTGAGGATGACACCACCTTGCTCCCGGTTACCCAGAATTAACCAGCACCAGTGACACTTGCCTCATCAAAGTCAGCAATGATCTCATTCAGGAGCCGGAGACACTCGACCCCTTCGTTGTTGGCCTCCAGCTCCACGTAGAACTCAGAAAAGTTGCTGATGGAGGCAAACATCACTGCCACGCATTCACAGCTCTGGTAGTACAGCTCGTCATTGCGTCTCTCCCGAGCAAGGAAGTGGGCAGCGACATCTTTGGGCAGGATGTTGTGTAGAAGGCGTCTGTTGTAGGCCTGAAGTTCTTCCATTTCTTCCTTCTCTTCTGTGGCCTGTACAAGCCAAACAACAAAAAGATGTATTTGACTGTATAATTAATAAATTAATGATTTTTACCAAAATTTAATTCTTAAATACAGCGGATTCTAGTTAATTGGGACACATCAGGACCAGTCCACTTTGGCTCAATTAAGAGGCTACCTCAATTAGCAGAAGTTCCATGAACATAGTTAAAAAGGTATAAAAAAGACAAACTACTGTTTATCTGAGCAATAAATTATGTATTTAAATGAAATACAGAACAAATCAGAACACTACCAATACCACTGGTGTTTGCACATCGTCTTCAACGATGATAGGAAACCTGTATGGGATAGTTTTTAAAGTGGCATGGGGCAGTTCCACTCTCTCAGTCTTGGACATCCTAGTCCAGTGGTACTAGTAGACGTCACAAATGGGTCTTTCCTAGTTGTAGTGGATGACCATAATTTCTTCTGTGCCCCACCATGCCCGTCGCTCTCCACATAGTGTTACAGAATGCTTTGGATCTCACCATAGATCTCATCCATCCTGTCCGTCAGAGCTGATTTTGCATGTCCTTGTCTCACCGGGGTACGAGGCCCACCAGGTACCCTCACCTGGTTTAACCCACCTGACAAAGTGTCACATGCAAACAGATACCTAGAGCCACAGGTGAGAGCTGAGTTTCTGGTGGGGAACAAAGGTAACATTCAAGATGATTGTTGATCCCTTCAAATTCTTCACAGTTCCTAACTTGTTGAAGTAGTATAATTACAGGTATTTCATTTGCACTCCTGGCCTTCTATGGCATTTCTAAGTCTGAATGTTTGAAACCACAATAAGCAAAACAGTTCTGCACTGTCTTACTGCTTATTTCTCACCAACTATTAGTGGAAAAAATCTCTGCTTTTTGAACATGACATGCAACTGATACTATTTAATAACCATTTGCTGTACTGGCTACACGACATGCACGGGACCGATGCTAGTTGGAAAATGTTCGGCAGGTCTCCTGCCCTAATTATGTGGCATATTGTCCCAAATAAACCATGGGAATCCTAGCTACTTTCTATTTGTTGTTGTTCTTTAAGAATTGTTTTAAATAAGTGGCCACCCTGATTAACAGGAATTCATTCTATATGAAAACTAATTAGTAGAAAAATCCAATGGGAAGACTATTGAAAGTGATCAATACTTTATTAATTATATTAAGATCTATCAAGCCAAGCATTTCTACCCATGGAGTCTCAGATCAAACTCCTAACAGACTGATCAAGATTAACATTATTTGTCACATGTACATCAAAACATTGTAACATACAGTGAAATGTGTCATTTGCATCAACAACCAACACAGTCCAAGGATGTGTTGAGGCAGCTCAAGGTCAACCATGATTCTGGTGCCAACATAGCAAGCCCAAAACTCACAAACCATCACCTGTTCATATTTGGAATGTGGGAGAAAAGCGCAGCACCTGAGTAAACCCAGAGTCACCGGGAGAACATAGAAACTTTACAGACAGTTAATCTCTGGTGCTGTAAAGAGTTCTTCTATGCCACCCTCTCACTAGATCACTGTGCTGTTCACACTGTCAAGCTGATGGATTTACACCAGGAGATTATGCCATAAAGGAGGTGATAGGTGGAAGAGGTAAAGGATTGGAGAAGAAGGGATTTGATAGGAAAGGACAGTGGGCAATGGGAGAAAGGGAAAGAGAAGGGGTACTAGAGGGAGGTGATAGGCAGGAGAGAAGAGGTAAGAGGGGAGCCAGAGTGGGGAATGGAAGAACAGAGAAGAAGAAGGGGGAAAAATTACTATGTTAGAGAACTTGATGACCTCCCCTTTCCCTCTTCTTCCATTCCCTACTCTGGCTCCCCCCTCAGCTCTTCTCTTCTCAACTGCCTATCACCCCTGCCTGGTTGCCCTCCTTCCCTTTCTCCTATGGTCCATTTCCTTCTTCTCTAGCTCTTTACCTTTTCCATCTATCACCTCACTGGTTTCTCCCCCACTCACCTGACTTCACCTATCACTTCCAGCTTGCACTCCTTCCCCTCCCTCCACCTTCATATTCTGGCTAGTTCCCGCTTCCTTTTCAGTCCTGAAGAAGGGTCTTGGCCCCAGGTATCAAATGATTATTAATTTTCGTGGATGCTGTCTGACCTGCTGAGTTCCTCCAGCATCTTGTTGGTGTAATACTTCATTATATTGTGAACACCCAGTGTGACAGACAGACATAAAGCAGAAAGCCAATATACTTTCCCAGCACTGAATAGACTAATATCAGAGAAGAGCACTTAAGGTGCAAGTTCAAAGGAGACAAGTACAGAGGAATATGGAGACACAGATACATAATCCCTTTACGGCGGTGTCAGAGGTAGGTAGGGTTGTAAAGAAAACTTCTGGCACATTGGCCTTCATTAATCAGAGAGTACAGGAGATGGGATGTTATATTGTACAAGTTGTATGAGATGTTGGTGAGGCTGAATTTGGAGCATCTACCTACAGCAAAAATGAGAATGACAGAGGTATAGAAAATTATAACGGATATAGATAGGGTAAATGTAAAGAGGTTTTTTTCCACTGAGTTTGGGTGAGACTAGAACTAGAGGTCATAGGTTAAGGATGAAAAATGAAATATAGAAAGGGAATCTGAGGGAGATCTTCTTTTCTCAAAGGGTGGTGGAAGGTGGAATGAGTTGCCAGCAGAAGTGATGAATTCAACGTTTAAGGGAATTGTGGATAAGTACGTGGATTGGGGGGTGTGTGGAAGGCTGGGTTCTAGGTATTGGGTCAATAAGACTAAGCAGAGTAAAAGTTTAGCATGCAATGGACGGGTCAAAGGCCGTGGTACTTCACGGATGTAACTATCACATCTGATCATTTGGGTATTTTAACATCCACAAAAATCATTTCTGTAAGTCTAGCTTTAGTTTACCATACAACACCTTGCCCGTTTAACTTATAGTGTTGGAGTGTAATCAGGCTAATTTTTAAAGCTTTAAAGGATTCTGCCAAGCATTCTGTGCATGTTGTGTTGGCTCTGAAATGTGTGGCAAAATTTGCAGGCTGCCCCCAGCACATCCTTAGGTTGTGATAACACAAATGGTGTGTTTCACTCAATATTCTGAGGTACATGTGAAAAATAAATGAATCTGAACATGAATCTGGTAAAAAGAAGTTATTTCCTCACTGCTCTGCATAGAGCTTCACAGACACTATGAGGCTGCCTCAACCCCGGGACAGATATTTGAGGGATTTTCTGTGTTAATTTAGCATTTTTCTTTTCTTTTACATTTGCTTACAGGTTTCCTTTCAGTATTTTATTTCAATAAGTCCCTAGATTTGCATGAGTAGCTTTGTGTTCAGCAGTTCAATTTTCATTTCATTTAAAAATCTTTTTATTAATTATTATTTAAGATTAGCAAAAAAAAGATGCATTAACTCACTATGTCATTATATACAATAAGGAATTAAATTAGCAAATAACTGATTAACAAAGCTAAGCAATATATTAATAATAAGAGACAATAAAGGGTTAAGAATAATTTTTTGAAAGAAAAAGAGAAAAAAAAAAGAATTCCTACTAACTAAAAAAAGCCCCTACTAACTGAAAAAAAAAACAAACAAAAAACAAACCCCATTGGGAGCACAACCCCGGAGCTAGACATCATACAAGCCTCCATAAAAAACATCAATCCGCCAACTCAAACCCACTTAAAGAAAAATCGGAAGGAGACCATATTAACTAACTCAAATAGTAGCGGGTGAATGAACCCCACCTTTTCTCAAAATCAAATTGAGAATCTAAAGTTTGACTTTTGATTTTCTCCAAACTAAGACATAACATCACCTGAGAAAGCCACTGTATCAAAGTTGGAGCAGAGACATCTTTCCATTTCAACAAAGTAGCCCTTCTGGCCAATAATGTAACAAATGCAATTATATTTTGGTCTGATGGAGAAATACCATGAATATATTGAACGATTATACCAAATAAAACTGTCAATTTATTAGGTTGTAAATTAGTTTTTAAAATTTTAGACATTGTAGAGAAAATAAACTTCCAAACATGTTTCAGTACAGAACACGACCAAAACATATGTGTCAATGTGGCAGTTCAATTTTGGGACTCTTCAGTAAAGTGCAGTGCAGGTTCCACACTACACAGAGGCACTGTTGTCAATGATGAGTGAATGGTCACAGAACAGACCTGAAGGCTTCTCCACTGAATGACATCTATGTCAAGGGGCCTTATCAAATATGGATGAGGGGCAGGAGTAGACCACTAGGTCCCTCAAGCTTGTTTTGTCATTCAATAACATCACTATCAAAGATCCCTAACATCAATATCAAAGGTCGGCACAACAATGTGTGCCGAAGGGCCTGTACTGTGCTGTATTGTTCTATGTCTATGTCTATCCCCACCTTCTGGGTCAGACCATCTTCTCAGAGCTACTATTAGGCACGAGGCCTAAATTCTACATCACCAGGTTCAAGAACAGCAACTTCCCGTCAACCATTTGTTCTTGAACCAGTGGCACAATCTGAATCACGACCTCCGTCTAGCACTTCAGTTCATCGCTTTGAACTAAAATGGACAGTTTTGTTCCAATTGTAATATTTAGGCATAATTTATGTTCAATTTATGCTTTTCCTGTGAGTACTGCTTTCCTGATACAATAATGTGCCTGTAATGCTGCTGAAATAAGTTTTTCCTTACACCTGAACAAACATGTACTTGTCCAGAAGACAATAAACTCTGCTATGACAGTATTGTGTGCAGCTGTAATTGCCCTATTACAGAAGGGTGTGAAGAGGGTGCAGAAGAGGTTTACCCCTATCAGAGGCTAAATGAATTACCAAAAGTAGGAGTGGAAGCAGGCAATTTGCAGAGTTTAAAATGCTTTTAAACACATAGAACCATATAACAATTACAGCATGGAAACAGGCCATCTCGGCCCTTCTAGTTCATGCCAAACGCTTACTCTCACTTAGTCCCACAAGCCTGCACTCAGCCCATAGCCCTCCATTCCTTTCCTGTCCATATACCTATCCGATTTTACTTTAAATGACAATACTGAACTTGCCTCTACCACTTCTACTGGAAGCTCATTCCACACAGCTACCATTCCCTGAGTAAAGAAAATCCCACTCGTGTTACCCTTAAACTTTTGCCCCCTAACTCTCTAATCATGTCCTCTTGTTTGAATCTCCCCTACTCTCAATGGAAAAAGCCTATCAACGTCAACTCGATCTATCCCCTTCATTATTTTAAATACCTCTATCAAGTCCCCCCTCAACCTTCTACACGCCGAAGAATAAAGACCTAACTTGTTCAACCTTTCCCTGTAACTTAGGTGCTGAAACCCAGGTAACATTCTAGTAAATCCTCTCTGTATTCTCTCTATTTTGTTGACATCTTTCCTATAATTCAGTGACCAGAACTGTACACAATACTCCAAATTTGGTCTTAACAATGCCTTGGACAATTTTAACATTGCATCACAACTCCTATACTCAATGCTCTGATTTATAAAGGCCAGCGTACCAAAAGCTTTCTTCACCACCCTATCCACTTGAGATTCCACCTTCAGGAAACTATGCACATTATTCCTAGATCACTCTGTTCTACTGCATTCTTCAATGCCCTACCATTTACCATGTATGTCCTATTTGGATTATTCCTACCAAAATGTAGCACCTCACACTTAACAGCATTAAACTCCATCTGCCATCGTTCAGCCCACTCTTCTAATTGGCCCAAATCTCTCCGCAAGCTTTGAAAACCTACTTCATTATCCACAATGCCATCTATCTTAGTATCATCTGCATACTTACTAATCCAATTTACCACCCCATCATCCAGATCATTAATGTATATGACAAACAACGTTGGACCCAGTACAGATCCCTGAGGCACACCACTGGTCATTGGCCTCCAACCTGACAAACAGTTATCCACCTCTCTGGCATCTCCCATCCAGCCACTGTTGAATCCATTTTACTACTTCAATATTAATACCTAACGATTGAACCTTCCTAACTAACCTTCCGTGTGGAACCTTGTCAAAGGCCTTACTGAAGTCCATATAGACAACATCCACTGCTTTACCCTCGTCAACTTTCCTCGTAACCTCTTCAAAAAATTCAATAAGATTTGTCAAACATGACCTTCTTCGCACAAATCTATGCTGACTATTCCTAATCAGATCCTGCCTATCCAGATAATTATATATACCATCTCTAAGAATACTTTCCATTAATTTACCCACCACTGACGTCAGACTGACAGGCCTATAATTGTTAGGTTTACTCTTAGAACCCTTATTAAACAATGGAACCACATGAGCAATACGCCAATCCTCTGGCACCATCCCCATTTCTAATGACATTTGAAATATTTCTGTCAGAGCCCCTGCTATTTCTACACCAGCCATGGGCAAACTATGGCCAATGGGCCATATGCGGCCCGTTAAGCTTTTTAATCCGGCCCGCAGAACTTGATGAAATTATATTAATAAACCTTGTTAACGCTTTTTCCCCGCAATTCTGGCGTTTTCCCAATAGATGACGCACTCTATATACATTTGTGGTGACCCATTTCCTGGCACATCCGAACCGGCTCACAATTAGCCAGCGTTCTGGCTAAGGGAGATAGCCTACGGGGATTTGCGAGCACAGAGCTTTGGAGCCTCTGCGCCACGGGGGGCAGGTTGAGGGAGGCTTAAAAGTGAGGCTGGGGATTTCGAATAAAGTTTTTTTCTTCGACTGCAGTTACCGACTCCATGTCGTAATTTTAGCATTGCATGTAGCACACCGCTACACATTGACCTTTGTTGAGGTGCAGCATATTACTCCACATTTGCGCTTTACTCTTTGTTCAGCTCGACCTATTTGTGTGAACAGGCGTTCAGTGTCATGAACATCAACAAAGCCAGCCACAGATCCAAGTTAACTGACCAACACCTCAGATCCATCCTGAGAATCGCCACAAAACTAAATCCAGACTTTGATGCGCTGGCTAAAAAGGGAGACCAACAACACTGCTCCCACTGAAATTAAAAATAAGTTTCTTCGTTGTGTTATGTAAAAAATGCATTTGAAAATATTTTTTTCAATAAGCCTTACATGTTACATGTCATTTCTGTTAAGTGATGGACATGAGTAGTGCGCAGGTGCACGTACGTTCTCAAAATAAAAAAATGCGCTCCAGATCAAATAATGCGCTTCGCATACTGGCGCGCTGTCACTGTTCTGTCTTTGTGCTGGTCGTTGTTGAGTTTTGGCAAAGGGGACAATTGAATAAGAAGGAGCAGGACAAGTAGACCTGCATCTCCTACCGTTTTTGAAATAAAGACAGTCAGGAGGAAAGTGATGATGATAATATCTTGAAGGATAACAGAATTTTCAGTGCTTTAAAATAATAACTGTTACTATTAAAAAAAGCTGTATTTTATTCATTTAATTTTCAGTGTTTTAAAAGTAATTTCAATAAATAGCTAAATACCATGGGACTTCAAAGACAAATATTTTGTTGTAATGCATTTGTTCATTTTCAATTGAAATTAAAGCACATGTTTTCTACATATCCCATGATATTTTATTTTCTCTTATGAGGTGTATTACCAAAACACTCCGTCCATCTGCTCCTAGTCCGGCCCCCCTGTCAAATTTTAGAACTCTTTGTGGCCCACAAGTCAAAAAGTTTGCCCACCCCTGTTCTACACCAACTTCCCTCAAGGTCCTAGGGAATATCCTGTCAGGACCCAGAGATTTATCCACTTTTACAGCGCCAGTACTTCCTCCTCTTTAATCGTCATAGTTTCCATAACTTCCCTTCTTGTTTCCCTTACCTTACACAATTCAATATCCTTCTCCTTAGTGAATACCGAAGAAAAGAAATTGACTATCCTTTTGCTATTAATGTAACTGTAGAAACCCTTTGGATTTATTTTCACCTTACTTGCCAAAGCAACCTCGTATCTTCTTTTAGCTTTTCTAATTTCTTTCTTAAGGTTCTTTTTACATTCTTTATATTCCTCAAGCACCTCATTTACTCCATGCTGCCTATATTTATTGTAGATATCTCTCTTTTTCCGAACCAAGTTTCCAATATCCATTGAAAACCATGGCACTCTCAAACTTTTAACCTTTCCTTTCAACCTAACAGGAACATAAAGATTCTGTACCCTCAAAATTTCACCTTTAAATGACCTCCATTTCTCTATTATATCCTTCCCATAAAACAAATTGTCCCAATCCACTCATTCTAAATCCTTCCGCATCTCCTCAAAGTTAGCCTTTCTCCGATCAAATATCTCAACCCTGGGTCCAGTCCTATCCTTCTCCATAATTATATTGAAACTAATGGCATTGTGATCACTGGACCCCAACACATACCTCCGTCACCTGACCTTTCTCATTCCCTAACAGGAGATCCAACACTGCTCCTTCTCTAGTTGGTACCTCTATGTATTGCTGCAAAAAACTATCCTGCACACATTTTACGAACTCCAAACCATCCAGCCCTTTTACAGAATGGGCTTCCCAGTCTACATGTGGAAAATTAAAATCTCCCGCAATCACAATCTTCTGCTTACTACAAATATCTGCTACCTCCTTACAAATTTGCTCCTCCAATTCTCGCTCCCCATTAGGTGGTCTATAATACACCCCTATAAGTGTTACTACACCTTTCCCATTCCTCAATTCCACCCAAATAGTCTCCCTAGATGAGCCCTCTAATCTATCCTGCCAAAGCACCGCTGTAATATTTTCTTGGACAAGCAATGCAACACCTCTCCCTCTTGTCCCTCCGATTCTATCACACCTGAAGCAACGAAATCCAGGAATATTTAGTTGTCAATCACACCCTTCCTGCAACCATGTTTCACTAATAGCTACAACATCATATTTCCAGGTATCAATCCATGCTCTAAGCTCATCCACCTTTCTTACAATGTTCCTAGCATTAAAATAGATGCAAGTAAGAAACTCTCTACCTCTTCCTTTCTGTTTATCCTTAATGATGCGATCAACCTTATCTTTTTCTTCCTTCTCCCCTACATCTTCGGTCTGAGCGCTCCCCTTCTCTAGCACCTGCCTATCCTCCCTCACACACTGTCTACTAGCTTTCTCTATTTGTGAACTAACCTCCTCTCCCCTAATCTCTTCAAATTGATTCCCAAATGAATATGAAGGGAATGAAGGTATATTAATGACTCACAAGAAGAGAATATTTAGCATCATATTTGGCACAACATCATGGGCCAATGCATTGATCTATGTTCCATGTTCTGTCCTCCCCACCCCAAGTAACGCTTCATTCCTTGCTTACAGAATGTGCACCTGACAAATGGGTTCTGGTTTTACAGACTACTGTAAATCAATTTAGTTCATAAGTTAGAAAATACACAAAACTATGTTAACATACCAACGTCTACAGTCCAGTAACAAATGGTATCAAAAAAGTCAAGGCTGATAAAGAACAATTACTAAAGAGAGAGGTGAGGAGAGAGAGAGTGGGAAAGGGTAGGGGACAGGGACAGGGAGGGTGGAGAAAGGGGAGGGAGAGAGGGAGAAGGAAAAGGAGAGGGAAAGGGTGAGAGAGAGGGAGAAGGAAAGGGAGAGTGAGAGAAACCCTTTAACCACTTGGTTCTTGATTCAACTGGAGAGCTATAATCACCAGCTCAGTACAGCAATACTATGACCATCTTGCACTTTGACTTAACTAATTCATTTGTAGGTACCAAACACATGTACCTTTGTAGGATTTTTGAATTTAATGACATTATGGGGGCTCATTCATATGTCTGAGTGTCTGTAAGTCAGGCGCTTGTAACTTATCTACTTCTTGCCTAAGGTAGGTTCAGAAAATCTGCCTTCCAGCATCTTTGAGAATAGAGTTCCAAATATTCTTGAAGACTCACTATAGGTAAGATGCCATTAAGCTGGAAAGAGGGCAGAGGAAATTTGGATGTTGATGTTGCTGGGATTCAAGGGACTGAGTTATGAAGAGAGGTTGAGCAGGTGCCGACAGTAGCTGTTACACTTCCTTCTGCATTTAGTAATTGTTTTACCATGTTCTGCCTCAATGATCTGATCTGTGTGAACACTAGGCAAGTCAAGCTTTTCACTGCATCTCGGTACAAGTGTCAATAATAGACCAATTCCAATTCACTGGAGCACAGGAGAAGGAGAGGTGATCTTACAGAGCTGTATAAAATCATGAGGCCCATAGAAAGGGTTAATGTACACAGTCTTTTTTTCAAGATTGGGGAGTCGAAAACTAATCGGCATAAGTAAGATAAGAGGGGAGAGATTTAAAAGGGACCTCAGGGACGATTTTTTTTCACTCACATGGCAGCCAGTACATGGAATGAGCTGCCAGAGGTAGTGGTTGAGGCAGATACATTAACACCATTTGGAAAGCAATTGGACAGGAAAGATTCAGAAGGATATGGGCAAAATGCAGGTGAGCTTAGGTAGGATCCTTGATTGGCAGGGCCAGTCAGACCAATGCTATATGATTCACAACTCATTATAAATATTTAGCTCTATATTAAAAGGAAGGCCACTTATTCTTAAAGTGATCCCGAAATTCAGCTTCTTTCACAAGAATCTCCACATCTGCAGACTACAGGACACAGTGGACAACTCAGGATAACTAGAAATCATAGAACATAGAACAGCACAGCACAGGATGACCTTTTAACCCACAATCTTGTGCTCACCTATATAAACATATTCCACGATCAACCTGACACAGCCCATAACCTTCCTTTTTTTAAAAAACACACCCACGTGCCTATTTGAGAGCCTTTTAGATGACTGCTTTGCATCAGCCTCTACCACCACCACTGGCAGTACGTTCCGTGCACTGATGTGGTGAAGGCATACCTTTGATATTTCCCCTAAACGTTCCTCCAATCACCTTAAACAGATGGCATTGCCACCCTGGGAAAAAGATCCTGGCTGACCACTCTGTCTACACCTCTCAGAATCCCATACAGCTCTATCAAGTTGCCATTCAACTTCCATCACTCCAAAGGAAAACTCACTCAATCTTTCCTCTAATCCAGGTGGTATCCTGGTGCATCTTCTCTGCACTCTCTCTACAGCTTCCACATCCTTCCTATAATTTGGCAACCAGAACTGAGCACAATACCAGGGTTTAGTAAAGCTTCAACACTGCTGCCTCTAAAGTTTAGTAAAAGAAAGAGTTTTGAAAACTGAAACGTAAAATTGTTACCAAATGTATTTTGGTTGGGTCATGGGACCAAGCTCTGATCCCATTATTGTTCGAATGTTTGGACAATGCCTACAATGCTCACTCCACGCCATAAACAATGCATGGAGATGCAGAGGGAATTCCACATTTGGGAACGATGACCCAAAGTGTATGGCAATGAGACTTGGCTAGACTCTTACCTGCAGCTTCCACAGGAAGTCCAGCCTGGCAGTCGACTCTACTTGCTGTGCGTGAAGGTACAGAGCCAGGACAAACACTGTGATTATAACTGGCGTCATGATCTTCAGAGAGACTTTTGAGAATAGTGGTGAACTGTTTGAAGGAAAGAAGTTGTTAAGATAATTAGTCAGTAAATAAATTGAAGGAGCCATGTTTTTCACCCAACTGAATCAAAAGAATTGTTCAGGATAGCAACAGGCACACATAGAATATTACAGCACAGTACAGGCCATTCGACCCATAATTTTGTGCCAACCTTTAAACCTACAGTACTCCATCATCAATCTACAGAGCACTCCATTTTTCATTCATCATGTGCCTATCAAAGAGTCTCTTAAATGTCCCTAATGTATGTCCATGCACCTACCACTCTCTGGGTAAAAAACCTACCTCAGCCAACCCCAATATATTTTCCTCCAATAACCTTAAAATGATGTCCCTCCCGTATTAGCCATTTCGGCCCTTCCACCAAGACACTCAGCCTCACAATCTACATCACACTGTTATAAGACTAATAAATGGTTCCCTCGCACAACAAATGGACTCATGAATTCACAATCTACCTTGTTATGATCATGTGCCTTATTGTTCAGCAGTACTGCACTTTCTATATAGCTGGTACACTTTATTCTCCATCCCTCAATGTAATGTAATAATTTGATCTGTATGAACACTGTGTAAAGCAAGTTTTCCACTGCATCTCAGTACTGGCAATAATAATCCATAATAAAATAATAGAAGTACCCACCACTAAACTTAAATGAAAGAAAGCACAACCCAGAAAAATGAAGAAATTATCACTACAGGTTAACCAAAGGAAAAGCATGGCCCTCCATGGAAGACATCCCCATGAACTGAGCAACAAGGAAGCATCAAACACCTGCCTTAGAGTTGGAGACCTCTTCTCAGAAACAGTGGAATTCTTGTGGCAATATCAGGTGGTTTAACACAAAGAGTTATCAAAAATACATAATAAAAGACCAACAAATTCAGACAATAAATGCATAAATGCCAAGAGAAACCAGAAACAATCCAACACAATTCCAGATCCTGTAGCAGTTTAACTCGGTTTAACTAGATCCTTTTTCAATCTGATTTCTTACACAGGCACAATCAAATGGCAAAATTTTGTTTTAAAATATAAACTCATAAAATACACCCTTACTATAAATACAAGCCTGATCCAGTTTTAGAGTCAGAGTCCTACAAATCATATTACCATTGATCAATTATTACAGATAGGACAATCCATGTTAACCATCCTGATATATCACAGGAAAAAAAAGCAAGAACTTACAGTACTTAATAGATATTGGCCTTCCAAACACACATAAAATACAGAATTCAGTAAGTGAAAAAGATCAGAAAGATGCTGAATTAAAAGGGGAAATTGAAAGACTATGGAACATGAACAGGGTGTACATTGTCCTGATAGTAATATCTACAACTGGTATCAACTCAAAGACACTACACAATAGTATTAAAAAATTAGGCATACATAGCAACATCTATGTATATCTCCAGAAAGCCACAATATTAAACCACTACAATAGTCCAAAAGTTCCTAGCAATTGAGAAATGAGTGTGCTTGGCTATGTATGTACCTCAGGTTTTACCTGCTTGTGCTGGTACTAATCCTAGTTACCAAAGCTTGGTTCACAGCTTTCTATGCTTTGGTGATTGAGCTCTTGTTGTGAGAATTTCTGAGGAGAAAAAAAGCCTGCATGCAATTGTACTATTCTTAAAATAAGTGAGGTAGCCTCTACTGTTTCCCTGGACAGAAAACTCCACAGCTCCACTGTCCTCCAAGAAAAGCAGTTTTGCCTCATCTCTGCGCAGTCTAGTCCCCGGAATTATAAGCCTGTCCTCTAGTTCTAGTCTTATTTACCAGTAGAAATAATTTTCCTATTTCTATCGTATCTATTCCTTTCATAATTTCTATAGGACACACTTTCATTCTTCTGTATTTCAGTGAGTACAGTCCCTGGTGACTCAATCTCTTCTCATAAACTAACACATTTATCTCTGGAACTTCCTCTGCTCTATCTCCAAAGCAAGTATACCTTTTCTCAAGAAAGAAGATCAGAACTGCACGTACCAGTAACTTGTAAAGTCGTAGCATAACCTCCCTGCTTTTAAATTCAATCCCTCTATCAATTAAGAACAATATTTCACTGCCTTCTTGATAACCTGTTACTCCTAAAAAAATTTGTGATGTAAGCACTTCCAAGTACCTCTGCACAACAGCATGTTGCAGTCTTTCACCATTTAAATAATCTGATCTTCTATTTTTCCTTCCAAAGTGGATGATCTCACATTTACCAATGTTGCACTCCATCTGTCATACCCTTGCCCACTCATTTAACCTATCTATATCCCCCTGCAGACTCTCAGCATCCCCTCTGTAATTTGCTTTTCTGCTCAGTTTGGTGTCATCAGCAAACTTAGATACTATACAGCCGGTGCCCTCTGTCATTTTGTTTTTGTATATCATGAACAGTTGCGGGTCCAGCAGTGACCCCTGACCACTCTACTCACCGCTGACTAACTAGTCCTTGGTCCGTGCTAATACATTACTCCTAACTCCATGCATCCTTAATGAGTGATGATTAAGGGCAGCATGGTACCATAGCGGTTGGCATTACGCTTTTCCGCACCAGTGATCCAGATTCAGTTACCGCTGCTTTCGTACATTCTCCTCGTGACCATGTGGATGTTCTGGTTTTCTCCCATGTTCCAAAGATGTATGTGTTAGGGTTAGTAAGTTGTGGACATGCTGTGTAGGCACCCAAAGCACAGTGACACTCACAAGCTGCACCCAGCACATATTTAGCTTGTGTTGGTCGTTGATGCAAATGATATTTTTCTCTGTATGTTTCAATGTACAGTACATATGACAAAAATAAGGCTAATTTTTTAAAAGTATTTTTGGTGATTATCATAGAAAAATTAATCTCAGGGTAGTATACAGTGACATATATGTACGTTGATGATAAATTTATTTTGAACTTTTTTCTATGACTGTTATATTTACATATCCAGTTTAGGAACACTGCATTTCATCTTTAAGAACAACATATCACTGTCAGCAAGTGCAATGGATTGAAGATGTTAAGAGGATTCATTCAGTGGAGCAACAAAGTGCTTATTTAACCACCAACACAAGTAATATAGATGACTAATAGTCAGCATTGATACCCTATTACTGCAGATAGACATGCGAAAATTAATGTGGGCTAAATTTGCCACTTAATTTCTGGTATAAGTTTACACATTACCCAACAACACTCACCAAGTCCACGTTTCATTCGAGGGGACGCTGAGGGTAAAGAAAGAAAATGGTTAGTAAAAATTTACAAACTGTAACATGGTAAGTTATACAGCAATGATCCCCAAATGGTGGCATTCAGTGGAAGAGTTTCCATGCAGTGATATGTTTAAAACACGGTCTTATAATTTCATTACATCTAGACCATGGAAGAGATCTTTGTTTTAATCAGATATCTACAGGCTGTTCCTAGGTATGAACGGGCTCTGTTCTTACAGAGGTTGATATTATCCCAAAGTTGGAAAATACACAAAAAACATTCAATATGCTAACTGTATCACCACAGTATTAATGGCAACAAAAGTATATAAGATGGATAAAATTGGTAAGTTGTTAAAATGGTTTGTTACTGTCACAGTGAAAATCTTTGTTTTGCATGTCATCTATAAAGATCAGTGCACTGAGGTATTATATAGGAAAAGCAATAACAGAATTCAGAACTAGGCTTCTGCCTTCTTTCGTTCTAGAAAAGGGTCTCAGCCCAAAACATCGACTGCTTATTCTCCTCCATTGGTGATACCTGGGTTGTTAAATCCCCTCAGCATTTTGAATGTGTTGCAAAAGAAGGCAGAATAGACTGTTATGGGAAACAGCAGTGCTGGGTCATGATGAGGTAGATGGTGAGGTCATGAGACCATCTTGACAAGAGAGAACAATTACTGAAAATAGTGAGATTTTGCAGTTTGAGGAACTAAAGTATTTATAAACTAAACTAAAATATAATAACTAAAAGTATAAACTAAAATTTAAAAATATTATAGCATCTTGTTCAGATGTAGGAATGGTCATGCTATGAAGTTGTTGGGTCCATCAGAACATCAGAGAATGTTACACCTGAACTTTGTTGATCATTTTTGGTCTAGAAACATCATACAGTCAGTGATCACTTCATTACATACCTGCTGTACCTAAGCCCATCTACTTCAAGGTTCAATACATTGTGTGTTCAGAGATGTATCTCTAAACACCATTGTAATGTGTATCACTTTCCCGTCAGTTTGAACCAGTCTGGCCATTCCCCTCTCACCTCTCTCAAGGTGTTTTCACCCACCGAACTATACATCACTGGATTTTTTTTAAAGCTTTTTGCACCTTTGTAAACTCTAGAGACTGTTGTGTGTGGAAATTCCAGGAAATCAGCAGTTTCTGAGCTACTCAAACCTCCCTGTCAGGCACCAACAATCCTTCCATGGTAAGTCATTTTGATCACATTTCTTCCCCATTCTGATGTTTGGCCTGAACAACAACTAAACCTCTGGACTATGTTGACATGATCTTATGCAGTGAGTGGCTGCCACATGATTGGCTGATTAGATATTTGCATTAACAAGCAGGTATAGAGGTGTACCTAATAAAGTGGCCACTGAGTTATAATAAACCTGATTCTGATTCTAAATGGGCTGGAACTGTTTCCCTAGGACTGTAAGGAGCTGAAGGGTGTCTTTATCGAAGTTTAGAAAATGATCAGGTGTACCTAATAAATTGGCCACTGATTGAATGTATATGTACTTTGACAAAAAAATTACTTTGAATTTTTAACATTCCTGAATAAAAAAGTGATAAAAAACACAGTACCAGTTTCACACATTTTCTTACAATATAGGAGTCCATTTGGTCCATCAAGGCTATGCTCTCTCAGAACCGACCCATTAGATTCATCCCTTAACTTCATACCCTTTAATTTTGATCTTCAGAAGACAGCATCCATCGCTGAGAACCCTCACCATCCAAAACATGCCCCCTTCACTTTACGACCATCAGGGTGGAGGTATAGGAGTCTGAAGATCCACACTCAGCGTTTCTTCCCCTGTGCTATCAAATTTCTGAACAATGCATGATCCATACACAGTACCTCGCTTTTCCTCTTGCACTAGTTATTTATTTATGAACAGGTGGTTAGAGTATGAATGAAAATGCTCTACTGAGAGCAGCCTGAATCCCTTCCTGATGAGCTCAATGCATTCTACAAACATTTTGACCAAAAGGACAGTCGAATGTCACCATAGAAAGCATCCTGTATGGATGCATCATGGCTTGCTGTGGCAACTGCCCTGTACTGACCATAAGAAGCTGCAGAGTTGTGGACACAGATCAGCACATCGTGGACACCAACCTCTCTTGCATGTACTTCTCACTGCCTTGCTAAAGCAGCCAGCATAATCAAAAACCCCAACCCCATCCAGCCCAGACTCTCTCTCTTCTCCCATCAGGCAGTGAGCTTAAAGGCACACACCAGCAGGCTCAAGGACAGCTTCTATCCTGCTGTTATCAGACTACTGACTGGCTCCCAGTATGATCAGATGGAGTCTTGCCCTCAAAATCTACCTCGTTAGGAGCTTGCATCTTATTATCTGTCTGCACTGCACTTTGTCTATTTATTTTGCATTGTTTTTGTTTTCCCTTGTATTACCTCACTGCACTGATGTGCTGAAATGATTTGTGTGGATGGCATGTAGAACAGTTTTTCACTGTATGTGTGCCAATAATAAACTTGTGACCATACCAAACAGATTATTTGAACTTTACCATTTGTGCAAGAGTTTCTGTTTGCAGCTTAACTGTTGTGTTCCCAGTCACCAGGGCAGTAAGGAGGAACTTTTTTAGCCACAGAGTGGTGTATCTGTGGAATGCTCTGCCACAGACTGTGGTGGAGGCCAAGTCCATGGGTGTATTTAAGGGGGAAGTTGATCGTTAGCTAAACAGTCAGGGCATCGAAGGATATGGTGAGAAGGCAGGTATATGGGATTAAGTAGGATCTAAGATCAGTCATGATGGAATGGCAGAACAGATATGATGGGCTGAATGGCCTAATTCTGCTGCTAAGTCTTATGGTCCTATGGACTTCTTTGTCTAGGAGCTCAGCAGGTCAGACAGCATCTGTGAAGGGAAATGGATGGTCAGTACTTTAGCTTCTGACCCTTCACCTGGACCTGTAAGTCCATAGAGTCCAGATGAAAGGCCTCGATCCAAAATGTTGACTGCCCATTTCCCTCCATAGATGCTGACTGACCAGCTGAGTTCCTCAAGTATTTTGCATTTCTCCAGGTTCCAACATCTGCAGAGTCTCTTGTGTTTCCATTTCTCTGTCTAAATTATGTTACCAAACTAGGAGTTATTCAAAACTCTCAATCAGGAGCATGAGTAGGCCACTTACTCCTTCAGCCTGCCCTACCATCTAATATTATTTTAATATCAATTCACATCACCCACGCTCCACCCTTGCTTGTCAATAACTAACCACCTCTGCCTTACAACTATTCAAAGTGCCTGCCCTTTAAACGTAGAACACTGAACATTACAGACAGTACAGGCCCTTTGGTCTATGATATTCTGCTAAGCCTTTAACCCATGCTAAGATCAATCTAACCTTTCCCTGCTATATAGCCCTCCATTTTTCTTTAACCCATGCCTATCTAAAAGTCTCTTCAATGTTCCTATCATATTTGTCTCTACCAGAACCCCTGGCAGTGAATTCCATGCACCCACTGCTCTCTGTGTAAAACAACACCATTAACATTCCCTCTACACTTTCCTATAAACAAAGTTATGTCCCCTCATAGCCATTTTCACCCTGGGAAAAATTCTCTGGATATCCACTTTATCATCTCTTATCATCTTATGCACCTCAATCACGCTCCTACCTTTCCTCATAAGAGAGTTCTCTAGTCCTGGCAAATCTCCTATGCACTCTCTCTAAAGCTTCCTATAATGAGGCGACCAGAACTGAACACAATACTCCAAATGTGGTGTAGTTTGAGATTTTTAGAGCTGAACAAGGACGCTGCAGAAGACAGTTCCAAAGACTCATGACCCTCTGAGAGAGAAAGAGAATCTCCATGATTTCAGAGGTGACAGTGTTTCCCTGAGCCAGAATTGGGTGACAAGCAGGTTGTGAGAAACTGAGACTGAACTGAGTGATAAGCTACCTGGAATCCCTCAGAAGGAAGATAAGTTTCATTGGGAATGAGTCAAAATTTGAAATAGCAAGTGTGTGAGAGAGAGAGAGAGAGAGAGAGAGAGAGAGAGAGAGAGAGAGAGAGAGAGAGAGAGAGAGAGAGAGAGAGAGAGAGAGAGAGGGAGAGGGAGAGGGAGAGGGAGAGGGGGAGAGAGAGAGAGAGAGAGAGAGAGAGAGAGAGACATCGTGGCAAGGCAGGAGCTATTTGTAAAGAAACAGTCTCATTGGGAGCGAGTTTTATTTGAGCCAATAAAAAGAAGGGAGGTGCAAACGAGGCAGCCATTGTTGGTGTGGGCCAGTGTTAGAATGGGAGGATTTGACTCAACAGTTTTGGTGAGAACAGGTTTGGGCAAGCACAGGCAGAGGTTCCAAGTAAGTTGATAGTTAAGTTTTTTTTTCTCTTTATTTGTCTACTAGTAAATAGATAGTACACTGAGAAAGGGTCCAGAGTTAGTGGTATGTTTGAGTGAGGTGTGGGAATTCTGGGAAACCTCTAGTCTCCCTGAGACCATGTTAGGGAACTGGAACTGCAGTTCAAAGACTGCAGGCTCTTGCAGGAGGCAGGTACCTGGGTGGCTTTCAGAATAAGGAAAGAGAATAGACAGCCAGTGCAGGGTAGCCCTGAGGCTGTTTCACTCAATAATAAGTACAGTCGGCCCTCCTTATCCGCAAGGGATTGGTTCCAGGACCTCCCACGGATACCAAAAAATGCAGATACTCACGTCCCTTATATAAAATGGTGCATATAACCTGTACACATCCTCCTGTAGATTACTTATAGTACCTAATACAATGTAAATGCTATGTAAATAGTTATTATACTGTAATGTTTAGAGAATATTGACAAGAAAAACTACATTCCTCTCGCTCACAACACAAGCAGCGAACGAACGAGATGCGAGGCGAACAATGATCAAACAATGAGTAAAACTTGTAATACCTGTACAGTAATTGCTACACTGTCTTGTTTAGGGAATAAGGACGCTTTGGAGGAGGGTCAATAATACTAAAGTCAGGAACTGTGGAGGTTGAGGGCTGAGGATCTTCAAGCGTTGAACGTTGAGACTTCAGAACTGCAGATGCTTTAGTTAGAAACATTGTTATAGGAAGCTGTCTCTTCTTTTTCTTTGCATCAGCAAACAAATCTTTCAAGGTAGCCTTTCTCTTCTGTGAGTTTCTTGAGCTCCTCTGGGGCTAATGCTGTGGCCTTGGCATTAGCCGATGCCAATTCTCCTGTGATCTTTACATTCTTGAGGCTGTAGTGCTTTACATAGCTAGCCAGCCATCCCTTACTAGACTTAAACTCTTTTCTCTTGCTCTCATCAACCCCGTCACAGTAGTGCTCATGGAGACTAAGAGCTTTTTCATGTATAATTTGGCCATCGACAGGGATATGCTTCTATGACATATCCTCTAGCCACACACTTAATGCTTTCTCAGTCTTCGCAAGCACTTTATCACGAATCAGAGAGATCAGTTTTGCCGCTGTACGGGCAGCACTAATATGAATTTCAGCTTCTTTCTGCTTTATTGTGCAAATGCTCGATTTGTTCTTACCAACCTTACAGCCCACTTCAGAAAGCGACATACCACTTTTCAAAAGATCTAATATTTCTACTTTCTTGGGCGAGAGATGACACTTTACCTTTACCTCTTAGCCTTTGAGGAATTGCGTTGACCATGTATTTGCTTCTTATGAGCCATTTTTTCACAGGAATCAAGTAGCAAACAAACGAGAGGTGAACAATGAGTGCTGGAAGAGCACTTCTGGGTTTATTCGATTCATTGTTGGTTGAATTCATGCATACGGAACTCACGGATAAGAAGGGCCGACTGTATATTGCTTTGAATACTGTTGGGGGCTGGGGGAAGACCTACCAGGGAAAAACTACAGTCAGCAAGTCCCTGGCACTAAGTCTGGCTCTGTGGCTCAGAGGAAAGGGAGAGAAGATGTGTGCAGTAGTTACGGGGGATTCCATAGTTAAGGGAGCAGACAGGAGGTTCTGTGGAGGTGAAAAAGGCACCTGGATGGTATATTGGTTCCAGAGAGCCAGGGTCAGGGATGTCTTGGATCAGGTCCACAGCATTGTAAAAGGGGGAAGGTGCGCAGCCAAAAGCCTTGGTACATATTGGCACCAATGACATAGGTACGAAATGGGAGGAAGCTGAAAAGCAGGCCATCCAGGGTAGTAATCTCTGGATTGCTACCTGAGCCATACGCCATGAGGGTACACATAGGATGATTTGGCAGGTGAATGTGTGGCTGAGGAATTGGTGCAGGGGGCAGGGTTTCAGATTTCTGGGGGTGGGATCTCTTCTGTACAAGGAGGATAGGTAACCCCAGAACCCAAGGGAGATCAATATCCTTGCAGCAGGTTTGTTAGATCTGTTGGGAAGGGCATAAAATAATTTGGCAGGGGCTTGGGAGCCGGAATGATGGGGCTAAGGATGGGGCAGTTGGTATACAAGTAGATGCAGCGTGTAGTGAGACTGTGAGGAAAGACAGGCAGATGACAGGGCAAAACTGTAGTCAGTGGGTTGAATTTAAGTGTAACAAGGGGTGGCTCTGTTGGTAAAAATCAAACTCTTAGAAAGAGGTGACATAGGATTAGAAGATGTGGAATCCTTGTGAGTAGAGTTAAGAAAATGCAAGGGTAAAAAAGACCCTGGTGGGAGTTGTATACAGGCCAGGATGTGGGATACAAATTACAACGGGAGATAGAAATGGCAAGTAAAAAGGGCAATGTTACAATAGTGATAGGGGATTTCAATCTGCAGGTAGACTGGGAAAATCTGGTTGGTGTTGGGTCCCAAGAGAGAATTTGTAGAATTGCTATGAGATGGTTTTAAGAGCAATGTGTGGATGAGCCCATTAGGGGAAAGACAATTTGGATTGGGTGTTATGCAATGAACCAAATTTGATTAGGGAGCTTAAAGTAAAGGAACCCTTAGGAGACAGTGATCATAATATGATAGAATTCACCTTGCAGTTTGAGAGGAGAAGGTAAAGTCAGATGTATCAGTATTACATATAGTAAAGGGAGTTACAGAGACATGAGAGGTGAGCTGGCCAGAGTTGATTGGAAGGGGACAGTAGTGGGGATGACAGCAAAAAAAAACAGTGGCTGGAGTTCCTGGGGGAAATTATGAAGGTGCAGGATAGATGCATTCGAAAAATGAAGTAGTATTCTAAAGGGAGGATGAAGCAACTGTGGCTGACAAGAGAAGTCAAAGATAGTAAAAAGGAAAAGAGAGCATATAATATAGCAAAAAATTATGGGAAGTTAGATGATTGGGAAGCTTTTAAAAACCAACAGAAAGCAACTAACAAAAGCCATGAGCGAAAAGATTAAACATGAAGGGAAGCTAGGCAATAATATAAGAAAGGATACCAAATGATTTATCAGATATATAGAGAGCAAAAGAGGGGCAAGAATGGATATTGGACCACTGGAAAATGACGCTGGGGAGGTAGCAATAGGGGACAAAGAAATGGCGGAGGAACTTAAGTATTTTTGTGCCTTCACTATGGCAGTATGGCAGAAATTCAAGTGTGTCAGAGGGCAGAAGTGAGTGTAGTTGCTATTACTAAGAAGAAGGTACTTGGGAAACTGTAAGGTCTGAAGGTAGATAAATCACCTGGACCAGATAGACTACACCACAGGATTTTGAATGAGCAGGTTGTGGAGACAGTGGAGGCATTAGTAATGATCTTTCAAGAACCACTAGAGGACTGAAAATTGCAAATGTCATTTCACTCTTTCGGAACGAGGGAAGCAGAAAAAAGGAAATTACAGCCAGTTAGCCATTCTTCAGTGGTTGGGAAGACATTGGAGTCCATCATTAAGGATGTAGTTTCGGGTACTTCGAGGCATTTGATAAAATAGGTCATAGTCAGCATGGTTTCTTCAAGGGGAGATCTTACCTGACAAATTTGTTAGAATTCTTTGAGGAATCAGAAGTCAAGATAGGCAAAGGAAAGTAAATAGATGTTTTTACTTGGATTTTCACAAGGCCTTTGACAAGGTGCCGCACATGAGAGTACTTACCAAGATAACAGGTTACTGGGAGAAGGCAAGAGAATGGGGAATAATAAATCCATCATGATGGAATGGTGGAGCAGACTCCATCAGATGAATGGCCTAATTCTACTCCTGTGTCTTCTGGTCTAATTAGAATGAGATTTGAATTGGGTCACAAATCGAGCCCTGCAGATTGCTAGGCCAGTAATCTTAAACATCACGCTACAGGACCCAGAAAATCTGCCCAACAACTTAAATTCACTAGAAAGAGGCGACATCAATGAGAGGTATGTATTACTCACAGACTATTGGCAATGATCAGCAGGTCCGCATTGTCAAAGAGGGTGACTCCAGGCACCTCCAACATTATGATGTATATCAGCTCAATGGTCAACATGAGGAAGAGCTTCCCGATACTGCTGATCTGTAGGAAGACAGCGCAGGCCAGCAAGCTCAACAGTACGCAGTAGGTGAAGTACTGGCCAGGGAAAGAGAGATGAATGGGTTAGTCAGCATCAACATCCTTAGGCAAATCAGCCATAGTTTCACCACTGGTGGAGTAGATATCAGAAGTAAATTTATTATCAACATATTATCACCATATTCTACCTTGAGATTCATTGTCTAGCAGGCACTTTCAGGAAAATAAAGAAATGCAATAGAATTTATGAAAACCTATACATAAAGACTGACAGACACACAACTAATGTGCAAAAGAAGACAAATGGTGCAAATAAAAATATATAAATCATTGAGTGTAGAGTCTCTAGGTTGTGGAATCTGAGCCGTGGTGCATGATGCTGTCCACATTGTTTTAGCAGCCCGATGGTTGAAGGGTAATAACTTCTAGAACCTAGTTGCATGGGTCCTGAGGCACCTGTGCTCAGGGCCAATGGTAGCAAGAAGAGTGCCTGGTCTGGATGATGAGAGTCCTTAATAATGGATGCTGCTTTCCTGTGACAGCGCACCATGTAAATGTGCTCGCTGGTGGGGAGAGCTTTGCCCGTAATGGACTGGGCTGTATCTACCACTTACTAGAGGCTTTTCCATTCTTGGGCATTGTTGTTTCCATAGCAGGCTGTGATACAACCTTACATTTGTTGAACTTTAGATGATATGCAAATCTATGCAAACTTCTGAGAAAATAGAGGCACTGCTGTGCTTTCTTTGGAATGACACTGAAAAGGACAGTTTCAGTATCTGCTCCCTCTACTTGTATGTAATACCACCCATTCACCAGTCACTAACACAAAAGAGCCATCACACAGGTTTACAAACTTAGCAGCAGAGGCTCTGGGCATTTTGCAAAACTTCAAAGACAGGGAGAAACTTTCCTTTATGGAACCTTCCACGATCCCCAGTGAGCGGTACAACCAGACGGTGGTTAAGGAGCAGGAGAGAGAGTGATGGCATGGTACTGTAGTGGTTAACATAAAGCTATTACAGCTCAAACAATCCGGGTTCAATTCTGCCACACCTGGTAAGGAGTTTGTACATTCTCCCCATACGTGTGCCGGTTTCTATGGGTGCTCCAGTTTCTTCCCACATTCCAAAGATGTATGGGTCAATAGTAAGAGGGATGTAATTACACGGTGTGAGGTCACTGGTCACAGGGGTGTAATTACACGGTGTGAGGTCACTGGTCACAGGGGTGTCATTACACGGTGTGAGGTCACTGGTCACAGGGGTGTAATTACACAGTGTGAGGTCACTGGTCACAGGGGTGTAATTACACAGTGTGAGGTCACTGGTCACAGGGGTGTAATTACACAGTGTGAGGTCACTGGTCACAGGGGTGTAATTACACGGTGTGAGGTCACTAGTCACAGGAGTGTCATTACACGGTGTGAGGCCACTGGTCACAGGGGTGTAATTACACAGTGTGAGGTCACTGGTCACAGGGGTCACAGGGGTGTAATTACATGGTGTGAGGTCACTGGTCACAGGGGTGTCATTACACGGTGTGAGGTCACTGGTCACAGGGGTGTAATTACACGGTGTGAGGTCACTGGTCACAGGGGTGTAATTACACAGTGTGAGGTCACTGGTCATAGGGGTCACAGGGATGTAATTACACAGTGTGAGGTCACTGGTCACAGGGGTCACAGGGGTGTAATTACATGGTGTGAGGTCACTGGTCACAGGGGTGTCATTACACGGTGTGAGGTCACTGGTCACAGGGGTGTAATTACACGGTGTGAGGTCACTGGTCACAGGGGTGTCATTACACGGTGTGAGGTCACTGGTCACAGGGGTGTAATTACACGGTGTGAGGTCACTAGTCACAGGAGTGTCATTACACGGTGTGAGGTCACTGGTCACAGGGGTGTAATTACACAGTGTGAGGTCACTGGTCACAGGGGTGTAATTACACAGTGTGAGGTCACTGGTCACAGGGGTGTAATTACACAGTGTGAGGTCACTGGTCACAGGGGTGTAATTACACAGTGTGAGGTCACTGGTCACAGGGGTGTAATTACACGGTGTGAGGTCACTGGTCACAGGGGTGTAATTACACGGTGTGAGGTCACTGGTCACAGGGGTGTCATTACACGGTGTGAGGTCACTGGTCACAGGGGTGTAATTACACGGTGTGAGGTCACTGGTCACAGGGGTGTCATTACACGGTGTGAGGTCACTGGTCACAGGGGTGTAATTACACGGTGTGAGGTCACTGGTCACAGGGGTGTAATTACACGGTGTGAGGTCACTGGTCACAGGGGTGTAATTACACAGTGTGAGGTCACTGGTCACAGGGGTGTAATTACACGGTGTGAGGTCACTGGTCACAGGGGTGTAATTACACGGTGTGAGGTCACTGGTCACAGGGGTGTAATTACACGGTGTGAGGTCACTGGTCACAGGGGTGTAATTACACAGTGTGAGGTCACTGGTCACAGGGGTGTAATTACACGGTGTGAGGTCACTGGTCACAGGGGTGTAATTACACCGTGTGAGGTCACAGGTCACAGGGGTCACAGGGGTGTAATTACATGGTGTGAGGTCACTGGTCACAGGGATGTAATTACACAGTGTGAGGTCACTGGTCACAGGGGTGTAATTACACAGTGTGAGGTCACTGGTCACAGGGGTCACAGGGGTGTAATTACATGGTGTGAGGTCACTGGTCACAGGGGTGTCATTACACGGTGTGAGGTCACTGGTCACAGGGGTGTAATTACACGGTGTGAGGTCACTGGTCACAGGGGTGTCATTACACGGTGTGAGGTCACTGGTCACAGGGGTGTAATTACACGGTGTGAGGTCACTGGTCACAGGAGTGTCATTACACGGTGTGAGGTCACTGGTCACAGGGGTGTAATTACACAGTGTGAGGTCACTGGTCACAGGGGTGTAATTACACAGTGTGAGGTCACTGGTCACAGGGGTGTAATTACACAGTGTGAGGTCACTGGTCACAGGGGTGTAATTACACGGTGTGAGGTCACTGGTCACAGGGGTGTAATTACACGGTGTGAGGTCACTGGTCACAGGGGTGTAATTACACGGTGTGAGGTCACTGGTCACAGGGGTGTCATTACACGGTGTGAGGTCACTGGTCACAGGGGTGTAATTACACGGTGTGAGGTCACTGGTCACAGGGGTGTCATTACACGGTGTGAGGTCACTGGTCACAGGGGTGTCATTACACGGTGTGAGGTCACTGGTCACAGGGGTGTAATTACACGGTGTGAGGTCACTGGTCACAGGGGTGTAATTACACGGTGTGAGGTCACTGGTCACAGGGGTGTAATTACACAGTGTGAGGTCACTGGTCACAGGGGTGTAATTACACAGTGTGAGGTCACTGGTCACAGGGGTGTAATTACACGGTGTGAGGTCACTGGTCACAGGGGTGTAATTACACAGTGTGAGGTCACTGGTCACAGGGGTGTAATTACATGGTGTGAGGTCACTGGTCACAGGGGTGTAATTACACAGTGTGAGGTCACTGGTCACAGGGGTGTAATTACACGGTGTGAGGTCACTGGTCACAGGGGTGTAATTACATGGTGTGAGGTCACTGGTCACAGGGGTGTAATTACACGGTGTGAGGTCACTGGTCACAGGGGTGTAATTACACCGTGTGAGGTCACTGGTCACAGGGGTCACAGGGGTGTAATTACATGGTGTGAGGTCACTGGTCACAGGGATGTAATTACACAGTGTGAGGTCACTGGTCACAGGGATGTAATTACACAGTGTGAGGTCACTGGTCACAGGGGTGTAATTACACAGTGTGAGGTCACTGGTCACAGGGGTGTAATTACACAGTGTGAGGTCACTGGTCACAGGGGTGTAATTACACGGTGTGAGGTCACTGGTCACAGGGGTGTAATTACACAGTGTGAGGTCACTGGTCACAGGGGTGTAATTACACGGTGTGAGGTCACTGGTCACAGGGGTGTCATTACACAGTGTGAGGTCACTGGTCACAGGGGTGTCATTACACGGTGTGAGGTCACTGGTCACAGGGGTGTAATTACACAGTGTGAGGTCACTGGTCACAGGGGTGTAATTACACGGTGTGAGGTCACTGGTCACAGGGGTGTAATTACACGGTGTGAGGTCACTGGTCACAGGGGTGTAATTACACGGTGTGAGGTCACTGGTCACAGGGGTGTAATTACACGGTGTGAGGTCACTGGTCACAGGGGTGTAATTACACGGTGTGAGGTCACTGGTCACAGGGGTGTAATTACACGGTGTGAGGTCACTGGTCACAGGGGTGTAATTACACGGTGTGAGGTCACTGGTCACAGGGGTGTAATTACACAGTGTGAGGTCACTGGTCACAGGGGTGTAATTACACGGTGTGAGGTCACTGGTCACAGGGGTGTCATTACACGGTGTGAGGTCACTGGTCACAGGGGTGTCATTACACGGTGTGAGGTCACTGGTCACAGGGGTGTAATTACACGGTGTGAGGTCACTGGTCACAGGGGTGTAATTACACGGTGTGAGGTCACTGGTCACAGGGGTGTAATTACACGGTGTGAGGTCACTGGTCACAGGGGTGTAATTACACAGTGTGAGGTCACTGGTCACAGGGGTGTAATTACACGGTGTGAGGTCACTGGTCACAGGGGTGTAATTACACGGTGTGAGGTCACTGGTCACAGGGGTGTAATTACACGGTGTGAGGTCACTGGTCACAGGGGTGTAATTACACGGTGTGAGGTCACTGGTCACAGGGGTGTAATTACACGGTGTGAGGTCACTGGTCACAGAGGTGTAATTACACGGTGTGAGGTCACTGGTCACAGGGGTGTAATTACACGGTGTGAGGTCACTGGTCACAGGGGTGTAATTACACGGTGTGAGGTCACTGGTCACAGGGGTGTAATTACACGGTGTGAGGTCACTGGTCACAGGGGTGTAATTACACGGTGTGAGGTCACTGGTCACAGGGGTGTAATTACACGGTGTGAGGTCACTGGTCACAGGGGTGTAATTACACGGTGTGAGGTCACTGGTCACAGGGGTGTAATTACACGGTGTGAGGTCACTGGTCACAGGGGTGTAATTACACGGTGTGAGGTCACTGGTCACAGGGGTGTAATTACACGGTGTGAGGTCACTGGTCACAGGGGTGTAATTACACGGTGTGAGGTCACTGGTCACAGGGGTGTAATTACACGGTGTGAGGTCACTGGTCACAGGGGTGTAATTACACGGTGTGAGGTCACTGGTCACAGGGGTGTAATTACACGGTGTGAGGTCACTGGTCACAGGGGTGTAATTACACGGTGTGAGGTCACTGGTCACAGGGGTGTAATTACACGGTGTGAGGTCACTGGTCACAGGGGTGTAATTACACGGTGTGAGGTCACTGGTCACAGGGGTGTAATTACACAGTGTGAGGTCACTGGTCACAGGGGTGTAATTACACGGTGTGAGGTCACTGGTCACAGGGGTGTAATTACACAGTGTGAGGTCACTGGTCACAGGGGTGTAATTACACGGTGTGAGGTCACTGGTCACAGGGGTGTAATTACACGGTGTGAGGTCACTGGTCACAGGGGTGTAATTACACGGTGTGAGGTCACTGGTCACAGGGGTGTAATTACACGGTGTGAGGTCACTGGTCACAGGGGTGTAATTACACGGTGTGAGGTCACTGGTCACAGGGGTGTAATTACACGGTGTGAGGTCACTGGTCACAGGGGTGTAATTACACGGTGTGAGGTCACTGGTCACAGGGGTGTAATTACACGGTGTGAGGTCACTGGTCACAGGGGTGTAATTACACGGTGTGAGGTCACTGGTCACAGGGGTGTAATTACACAGTGTGAGGTCACTGGTCACAGGGGTGTAATTACACGGTGTGAGGTCACTGGTCACAGGGATGTAATTACACGGTGTGAGGTCACTGGTCACAGGGGTGTAATTACACGGTGTGAGGTCACTGGTCACAGGGGTGTAATTACACGGTGTGAGGTCACTGGTCACAGGGGTGTAATTACACAGTGTGAGGTCACTGGTCACAGGGGTGTAATTACACAGTGTGAGGTCACTGGTCACAGGGGTGTAATTACACGGTGTGAGGTCACTGGTCACAGGGGTGTCATTACACAGTGTGAGGTCACTGGTCACAGGGGTGTCATTACACGGTGTGAGGTCACTGGTCACAGGGGTGTAATTACACAGTGTGAGGTCACTGGTCACAGGGGTGTAATTACACGGTGTGAGGTCACTGGTCACAGGGGTGTAATTACACGGTGTGAGGTCACTGGTCACAGGGGTGTAATTACACGGTGTGAGGTCACTGGTCACAGGGGTGTAATTACACGGTGTGAGGTCACTGGTCACAGGGGTGTAATTACACGGTGTGAGGTCACTGGTCACAGGGGTGTAATTACACGGTGTGAGGTCACTGGTCACAGGGGTGTAATTACACGGTGTGAGGTCACTGGTCACAGGGGTGTAATTACACAGTGTGAGGTCACTGGTCACAGGGGTGTAATTACACGGTGTGAGGTCACTGGTCACAGGGGTGTCATTACACGGTGTGAGGTCACTGGTCACAGGGGTGTCATTACACGGTGTGAGGTCACTGGTCACAGGGGTGTAATTACACGGTGTGAGGTCACTGGTCACAGGGGTGTAATTACACGGTGTGAGGTCACTGGTCACAGGGGTGTAATTACACGGTGTGAGGTCACTGGTCACAGGGGTGTAATTACACAGTGTGAGGTCACTGGTCACAGGGGTGTAATTACACGGTGTGAGGTCACTGGTCACAGGGGTGTAATTACACGGTGTGAGGTCACTGGTCACAGGGGTGTAATTACACGGTGTGAGGTCACTGGTCACAGGGGTGTAATTACACGGTGTGAGGTCACTGGTCACAGGGGTGTAATTACACGGTGTGAGGTCACTGGTCACAGAGGTGTAATTACACGGTGTGAGGTCACTGGTCACAGGGGTGTAATTACACGGTGTGAGGTCACTGGTCACAGGGGTGTAATTACACGGTGTGAGGTCACTGGTCACAGGGGTGTAATTACACGGTGTGAGGTCACTGGTCACAGGGGTGTAATTACACGGTGTGAGGTCACTGGTCACAGGGGTGTAATTACACGGTGTGAGGTCACTGGTCACAGGGGTGTAATTACACGGTGTGAGGTCACTGGTCACAGGGGTGTAATTACACGGTGTGAGGTCACTGGTCACAGGGGTGTAATTACACGGTGTGAGGTCACTGGTCACAGGGGTGTAATTACACGGTGTGAGGTCACTGGTCACAGGGGTGTAATTACACGGTGTGAGGTCACTGGTCACAGGGGTGTAATTACACGGTGTGAGGTCACTGGTCACAGGGGTGTAATTACACGGTGTGAGGTCACTGGTCACAGGGGTGTAATTACACGGTGTGAGGTCACTGGTCACAGGGGTGTAATTACACGGTGTGAGGTCACTGGTCACAGGGGTGTAATTACACGGTGTGAGGTCACTGGTCACAGGGGTGTAATTACACGGTGTGAGGTCACTGGTCACAGGGGTGTAATTACACAGTGTGAGGTCACTGGTCACAGGGGTGTAATTACACGGTGTGAGGTCACTGGTCACAGGGGTGTAATTACACAGTGTGAGGTCACTGGTCACAGGGGTGTAATTACACGGTGTGAGGTCACTGGTCACAGGGGTGTAATTACACGGTGTGAGGTCACTGGTCACAGGGGTGTAATTACACGGTGTGAGGTCACTGGTCACAGGGGTGTAATTACACGGTGTGAGGTCACTGGTCACAGGGGTGTAATTACACGGTGTGAGGTCACTGGTCACAGGGGTGTAATTACACGGTGTGAGGTCACTGGTCACAGGGGTGTAATTACACGGTGTGAGGTCACTGGTCACAGGGGTGTAATTACACGGTGTGAGGTCACTGGTCACAGGGGTGTAATTACACGGTGTGAGGTCACTGGTCACAGGGGTGTAATTACACAGTGTGAGGTCACTGGTCACAGGGGTGTAATTACACGGTGTGAGGTCACTGGTCACAGGGGTGTAATTACACGGTGTGAGGTCACTGGTCACAGGGGTGTAATTACACGGTGTGAGGTCACTGGTCACAGGGGTGTAATTACACAGTGTGAGGTCACTGGTCACAGGGGTGTAATTACACGGTGTGAGGTCACTGGTCACAGGGGTGTAATTACACGGTGTGAGGTCACTGGTCACAGGGATGTAATTACACAGTGTGAGGTCACTGGTCACAGGGGTCACAGGGGTGTAATTACATGGTGTGAGGTCACTGGTCACAGGGGTGTAATTACACAGTGTGAGGTCACTGGTCACAGGGGTGTAATTACACGGTGTGAGGTCACTGGTCACAGGGGTGTAATTACATGGTGTGAGGTCACTGGTCAGGGGTGTAATTACACAGTGTGAGGTCACTGGTCACAGGGGTGTAATTACACGGTGTGAGGTCACTGGTCACAGGGGTGTAATTACACAGTGTGAGGTCACTGGTCACAGGGGTGTCATTACACGGTGTGAGGTCACTGGTCACAGGGGTGTAATTACACAGTGTGAGGTCACTGGTCACAGGGGTGTCATTACACGGTGTGAGGTCACTGGTCACAGGGGTGTAATTACACGGTGTGAGGTCACTGGTCACAGGGATGTAATTACACAGTGTGAGGTCACTGGTCACAGGGGTGTAATTACACAGTGTGAGGTCACTGGTCACAGGGATGTCATTACACAGTGTGAGGTCACTGGTCACAGGGGTGTAATTACACGGTGTGAGGTCACTGGTCACAGGGATGTCATTACACAGTGTGAGGTCACTGGTCACAGGGGTGTCATTACACGGTGTGAGGTCACTGGTCACAGGGGTGTAATTACACGGTGTGAGGTCACTGGTCACAGGGATGTAATTACACAGTGTCAGGTCACTGGTCACAGGGGTGTAATTACACAGTGTGAGGTCACTGGTCACAGGGGTGTAATTACACAGTGTGTGGTCACTGGTCACAGGGGTGTAATTACACGGTGTGAGGTCACTGGTCACAGGGATGTAATTACACGGTGTGAGGTCACTGGTCACAGGGATGTAATTACACAGTGTGAGGTCACTGGTCACAGGGGTCACAGGGGTGTAATTACACAGTGTGAGCTCACTGGGACCAGAAAGATATGTTACTGCAATGTATCTCTACACAAACAAACTGAACCTGATGTGCTCAATGGCCTCTTTCTGTGCTGTAAAAAGAAAACTACACTGAGGCAGGAGCAAGACAGTCACAGTTTCAATTGTCATGCTGGTTTACAACCTCATCTTCAGTTTGATAAATTTAATAAATTTGACCCGGGGATTCACAAGAGGCAAATATTGTTTTTGCATCTACACTTATGACCTCCTAAGTCTTCAATATGCCACCACTTCCATGCACAGTGTGAGAAAATTTGACGAACTTCCATAGTTGCCCAGATCCTTTACTGGTTGCATCACAGCTGGAATGGATACACCAGAACTAAAAAGCCTACAAACAGTGGTGTACGCAGCCCAGGTCATCACAGTAAAAACCCTCCCCACCACTGATCACATCTGCAAGGAGCTGTGCCACTAGAAAGCAGCGTCCATCATCAAAGACCCCCACCATCCAGGCTAAGTTCTCTTCTTACTGCTGCAATTGGGAAGGAATTTCAGGGGCCTTAAGTTCCACAGCACCGTTCAGGAACCGTTATTATCCTTCAACCATCAAACTCCTGAGCCAGCACGGATAACTTCACTCACCTTGCCAGTAAACTGATCACTGAGCACAGTCTCTGCACTCAATTTCAAGGATCTACAACTCATGTCCTCAGTTTTTGTATGTATGTATGCATTTACAGTGGCATGCAAAAGTTTGGGCACCCTGGTCAAAATTTCTGTTACTGTGAATAGCTAAGCGAGTAAAAGATGACCTGATTTCCAAAAGACATAAAGTTAAAGATGACACATTACTTTAATATTTTAAGCAAGATTACTTTTTTATTTCCACCTTTTACATTTTCAAAATAACAAAAAATGAAAAGGGCCCAAAGCAAGTTTGGGCACCCTGCATGGTCAGTACTTAGTAACACCCCCTTTGGCAAGTATCACAGCTTGTAAACGCTTTCTGTAGCCAGCTAAGAGTCTTTCAATTCTTGTTTGGGGGATTTTCACCCATTCTGCCTTGCAAAAGGCTTCTAGTTCTGTAAGATTCTTGGGCAGTCTTGCATGCACTGCTCTTTTGAGGTTGAGACATAGATTTTCAATGATGTTTAGGATGGGGTCTGTGAGGGCCATGGCAAAACATTCAGCTTGTGCCTCTTGAGGTAGTCGATTGTGGATTTTGAGGTGTGTTTAGGATCATTATCCTGTTGTACAGTGGTCCCCAAACACTGGGCCACAAAGCATGTGCTACCAGGCCGCGAGGAAACAATATGAGTCAGCTGCAACTTTCCTCATTCCCTGTCATGCCCACTGTTGAACTTGAACGCATGCAAGGTCATTAGTCGTCTAAATGCAGTGATACCCTGGCGCCAGGGATCACTGGTTGACCTCGGGTAACTGGCTGCTTTGCGCAGCTGGCGAGAAGTGCCGTTGCTACTGGCCTGGAGTGCGAACAGATGGGTGCCATCTCTAAACTTGTTTAGCACACTGAATGTTCGTGGGGAACCTGGTGCTACAATACTCGCAGACGACTAATTTGCGCTCAGGGTTTCGTAAGTAGTAGAGCAGCTACCTCACTGCGATCTACTGAAAGTCATCCCTCAGGCCAAACTCTTGTCGGCTGATAGATCCATCCTACCTACTGGGGGGTGGGGGGGGGGGGTGCTGGTGCACACCCTGTCACACTCCTCCTTGCTCAGTCACCCTTTCCGGACTGCAACCGCTGCGACCACGGCACAGGGACCTCCAGCCTTTACCTTTTCCTCTCACTCCACCCACGACCAGCTGCACCTGGCCAAGGTGTCTGGTGGCGGGTGGGCAGGAAGCTGGAGTTTGGGCCTGGAGGCTGTCTAATGAGGCAATGAAGCCCTCAAAACTGCTTCGGCACCTTGAGTCCAAGCACCCTGCACTTAAAGACAAACCCACTGAGTTTTTTTGAGCAGAAAAAACATGAGCAAGCGGGACAGAAGCAAGTGCTGACAGCCACGAAAACTAAATTGCGGAATAACTGGACATAAGGAACCCCCTTCAAGTATCGCTGTCCCCCATTGCCCCTCAGTGGGACCGTCTTGTTGCACAGAAACAAGCCCAGGGCTCCCACTGATTCAGCAATATTGGTTTTAATGATTTTATATGCTCATACAAGGAAAATATGCGCTGTGTGTTTAATATCCAAACATTACTTAAAATGATATGATGCTATTGACTTATAATTGACTTATCACTATATTCATGTGAGGAAAATATGTGCTGTGTTTAATATTAAATTCATTAAATTCGTTAGATAAACCCTTTTAGAAACGAAATTGAATGTATTAGCCACTTCTAAGTGACTTATAGTTGACTTAGCACCTATATTCTGGTCGTGATTAACACCCCACCTCCCTTGTCGGCTGGTCCGCAAGAACATTGTCAATATTAAACTGGTCCACGGTGCTAATAAAGTTGGTGACCTCTGTTGTTGTAGAAGCCGTCTTTTCATCTTCAGCTTTTTACAGATGGTGTGATGTTTGTTTCCAGAATTTGCTGGTATTTAATTGAATTCATTCTTCCCTCTACCAGTGAAATGTTCCCCGTGCCACTGGCTGCAACACAAGTCCAAAGCATGATCGATCCATCCCCATGCTTAACAGTTGGAGAGGTGTTCTTTTCATGAAATTCTGCACCCTTTTTACTCCAAACATACCTTTGCTCATTGCGGCCAAAAAGTTCTATTTTAGCTTCATCAGTCCACAAGACTTGTTTCCAAAATGCATCAGGCTTGTTTAGATGTTCCTTTGCAAACTTCTGATGCTGAATTTTGTGGTGAAGATGCAGGAAAGGTTTTATTCTGATGACTCTTCTAAGAAAGTCATATTTGTGCAGGTGTCACTGCACAGTAGAATAGTGCACCACCACTCCAGAGTCTGCTAAATCTTCCTGAAGGTCTTTTGCAGTCAAACGGGGGTTTTGATTTGCCTTTCTAGCAATCCTAAGACGCAGTTCTCTCGGAAAATTTTCTAGGTCTTCCAGACTTCAACTTGACCTCCACCGTTCCTGTTAACTGCCATTTCTTAATTACACTATGAACTGAGGAAACAGCTACCTGAAAACGCTTTATTATCTTCTTATAGCTTTCTCCTGCTTTGTGGGCATCATTTATATTAATTTTCAGAGTGCTAGGCAGCTGCTTAGAGGAGCCCATGGCTGCTGATCGTTGGGACAAGGTTTGAGGAGTCAGTATTTATTAAGCTTTGAAATTTGCATCACCTGGCCTTTCCTAATGATGACTGTGAACAAGCTAATTAAGGTTTGAGACCTTGGTAAAAGTTATCTGAGAGCTCAAATCTCTTGGGGTGCCCAAACTTTTGCATGGTGCTGCTTTCCTTTTTCTCACTCTAAAATTGTACAAAACAAAAATAATACACTAACCTTGCTAAAAACGTTGAAAAGAATAACTTTATGACTTTTGGAGATCAGTTTATTTTCTACTCACTTAACTATTCACAGAAACAGAAATTTTGACCAGGGGTGCCCATACTTTTGCATGCCACTGTAACTATTTATTTAATTGGCACATTGGTTGTTTGTCAGTTTTTGTGTGTAGTTTTTCAATTGCATTTTTTGTTCTACTGTGAATGCCTGCAAGTAAATAAATCTCAGGGTGACATATATGTATTTTAATAATTATTTTACTTTCAACTGAATCCCAAGATTCTGCACATGGATTGTCTACTGCCAAGAAATTTCTTCTCAACTCACTCCAAAGTGAATGCTTTCTAAAGAGACTATGAAACCTGATTTCAGACATCAGCCAGGAAACTTTTGACAGTAGCAACAAAGTGAGCTTAATTTTCTTTCCAAGGATTATTCCCATTCCACAATCCTGGCAATCAACTGGGTGCATCTAGCATCCTGTTGGATGCTGTGTGTGTGTTGTTCTGCTGAACACTGTTGGATGCTGTGTGTGTGCTGTTCTGCTGAACACTGTTGGATGCTGTGTGTGTGCTGTTCTGCTGAACACTGTTGGATGCTGTGCGTGTGCTGTTCTGCTGAACACTGTTGGATGCTGTGCGTGTGTTGTTCTGCTGAACACTGTTGGATGCTGTGTGTGTGTTGTTCTGCTGAACACTGTTGGCTGCTGTGTGTGTGCTGTTCTGCTGAACACTGTTGGATGCTGTCTGTGTGCTGTTCTGCTGAACACTGTTGGATGCTGTGCGTGTGCTGTTCTGCTGAACACTGTTGGATGCTGTGCGTGTGCTGTTCTGCTGAACACTGTTGGATGCTGTGCGTGTGCTGTTCTGCTGAACACTGTTGGATGCTGTGCGTGTGCTGTTCTGCTGAACACTGTTGGATGCTGTGCGTGTGCTGTTCTGCTGAACACTGTTGGATGCTGTGCGTGTGCTGTTCTGCTGAACACTGTTGGATGCTGTGCGTGTGCTGTTCTGCTGAACACTGTTGGCATGCTGTGCGTGTGCTGTTCTGCTGAACACTGTTGGATGCTGTGCGTGTGCTGTTCTGCTGAACACTGTTGGATGCTGTGCGTGTGTTGTTCTGCTGAACACTGTTGGATGCTGTCTGTGTGCTGTTCTGCTGAACACTGTTGGATGCTGTCTGTGTGCTGTTCTGCTGAACACTGTTGGATGCTGTCTGTGTGCTGTTCTGCTGAACACTGTTGGATGCTGTGCGTGTGCTGTTCTGCTGAACACTGTTGGATGCTGTGCGTGTGCTGTTCTGCTGAACACTGTTGGATGCTGTGCGTGTGTTGTTCTGCTGAACACTGTTGGATGCTGAGCGTGTGTTGTTCTGCTGAACACTGTTGGATGCTGTGCGTGTGTTGTTCTGCTGAACACTGTTGGATGCTGTGCGTGTGTTGTTCTGCTGAACACTGTTGGCATGCTGTGTGTGTGCTGTTCTGCTGAACACTGTTGGATGCTGTGTGTGTGCTGTTCTGCTGAACACTGTTGGATGCTGTGTGTGTGCTGTTCTGCTGAACACTGTTGGATGCTGTGTGTGTGCTGTTCTGCTGAACACTGTTGGATGCTGTGTGTGTGCTGTTCTGCTGAACACTGTTGGATGCTGTCTGTGTGCTGTTCTGCTGTACACTGTTGGATGCTGTCTGTGTGCTGTTCTGCCGAACACTGTTGGATGCTGTCTGTGTGCTGTTCTGCCGAACACTGTTGGATGCTGTCTGTGTGCTGTTCTGCCGAACACTGTTGGATGCTGTCTGTGTGCTGTACTGCCGAACACTGTTGGCATGCTGTGCGTGTGCTGTCCTGCCGAACACTGTTGGATGCTGTCTGTGTGCTGTACTGCCGAACACTGTTGGCATGCTGTGTGTGTGCTGTTCTGCCGAACACTGTTGGATGCTGTCTGTGTGCTGTTCTGCTGAACACTGTTGGATGCTGTCTGTGTGCTGTTCTGCTGAACACTGTTGGATGCTGTCTGTGTGCTGTTCTGCTGAACACTGTTGGATGCTGTCTGTGTGCTGTTCTGCTGAACACTGTTGGATGCTGTGTGTGTGCTGTTCTGAACACTGTTGGATGCTGTCTGTGTGCTGTTCTGCTGAACACTGTTGGATGCTGTGTGTGTGCTGTTCTGCTGAACACTGTTGGATGCTGTGTGTGTGCTGTTCTGCTGAACACTGTTGGATGCTGTGTGTGTGCTGTTCTGCTGAACACTGTTGGCATGCTGTGTGTGTGTTGTTCTGCTGAACACTGTTGGATGCTGTGTGTGTGCTGTTCTGCTGAACACTGTTGGATGCTGTGTGTGTGCTGTTCTGCTGAACACTGTTGGATGCTGTGCGTGTGTTGTTCTGCTGAACACTGTTGGATGCTGTGTGTGTGTTGTTCTGCTGAACACTGTTGGCTGCTGTGTGTGTGCTGTTCTGCAGAACACTGTTGGATGCTGTCTGTGTGCTGTTCTGCTGAACACTGTTGGATGCTGTGCGTGTGCTGTTCTGCTGAACACTGTTGGATGCTGTGCGTGTGCTGTTCTGCTGAACACTGTTGGATGCTGTGCGTGTGCTGTTCTGCTGAACACTGTTGGATGCTGTGCGTGTGCTGTTCTGCTGAACACTGTTGGATGCTGTGCGTGTGCTGTTCTGCTGAACACTGTTGGATGCTGTCTGTGTGCTGTTCTGCTGAACACTGTTGGATGCTGTGTGTGTGTTGTTCTGCTGAACACTGTTGGATGCTGTGTGTGTGTTGTTCTGCTGAACACTGTTGGCATGCTGTGCGTGTGTTGTTCTGCCGAACACTGTTGGATGCTGTGCGTGTGGTGTTCTGCCGAACACTGTTGGATGCTGTCTGTGTGCTGTTCTGCCGAACACTGTTGGATGCTGTGTGTGTGCTGTTCTGCCGAACACTGTTGGATGCTGTGTGTGTGCTGTTCTGCCGAACACTGTTGGATGCTGTCTGTGTGCTGTACTGCCGAACACTGTTGGCATGCTGTGCGTGTGCTGTTCTGCTGAACACTGTTGGATGCTGTCTGTGTGCTGTTCTGCTGAACACTGTTGGATGCTGTCTGTGTGCTGTTCTGCTGAACACTGTTGGATGCTGTGTGTGTGCTGTTCTGCTGAACACTGTTGGATGCTGTGTGTGTGCTGTTCTCCTGAACACTGTTGGATGCTGTGTGTGTGCTGTTCTGCTGAACACTGTTGGATGCTGTCTGTGTGTTGTTCTGCTGAACACTGTTGGATGCTGTCTGTGTGCTGTTCTGCTGAACACTGTTGGATGCTGTCTGTGTGCTGTTCTGCTGAACACTGTTGGATGCTGTCTGTGTGTTGTTCTGCTGAACACTGTTGGATGCTGTGTGTGTGTTGTTCTGCTGAACACTGTTGGCATGCTGTGCGTGTGTTGTTCTGCTGAACACTGTTGGATGCTGTGTGTGTGTTGTTCTGCTGAACACTGTTGGATGCTGTGTGTGTGTTGTTCTGCTGAACACTGTTGGCATGCTGTGTGTGTGCTGTTCTGCTGAACACTGTTGGCATGCTGTGCGTGTGCTGTTCTGCTGAACACTGTTGGCATGCTGTGTGTGTGTTGTTCTGCTGAACACTGTTGGCATGCTGTGCGTGTGTTGTTCTGCTGAACACTGTTGGATGCTGTGTGTGTGTTGTTCTGCTGAACACTGTTGGCATGCTGTGCGTGTGTTGTTCTGCTGAACACTGTTGGATGCTGTGTGTGTGTTGTTCTGCTGAACACTGTTGGATGCTGTGTGTGTGTTGTTCTGCTGAACACTGTTGGCATGCTGTGCGTGTGCTGTTCTGCTGAACACTGTTGGCATGCTGTGCGTGTGCTGTTCTGCTGAACACTGTTGGCATGCTGTGTGTGTGCTGTTCTGCTGAACACTGTTGGCATGCTGTGTGTGTGTTGTTCTGCTGAACACTGTTGGATGCTGTGTGTGTGCTGTACTGCCGAACACTGTTGGATGCTGTCTGTGTGCTGTTCTGCTGAACACTGTTGGATGCTGTCTGTGTGCTGTTCTGCTGAACACTGTTGGATGCTGTCTGTGTGCTGTTCTGCTGAACACTGTTGGATGCTGTCTGTGTGCTGTTCTGCTGAACACTGTTGGATGCTGTCTGTGTGCTGTTCTGCTGAACACTGTTGGATGCTGTCTGTGTGCTGTTCTGCTGAACACTGTTGGATGCTGTGCGTGTGCTGTTCTGCCGAACACTGTTGGATGCTGTGTGTGTGCTGTTCTGCCGAACACTGTTGGATGCTGTCTGTGTGCTGTACTGCCGAACACTGTTGGCATGCTGTGCGTGTGCTGTTCTGCTGAACACTGTTGGATGCTGTCTGTGTGCTGTTCTGCTGAACACTGTTGGATGCTGTCTGTGTGCTGTTCTGCTGAACACTGTTGGATGCTGTCTGTGTGCTGTTCTGCTGAACACTGTTGGCATGCTGTCTGTGTGCTGCTCTGCTGAACACTGTTGGCATGCTGTGTGTGTGTTGTTCTGCCGAACACTGTTGGCATGCTGTCTGTGTGTTGTTCTGCCGAACACTGTTGGATGCTGTGTGTGTGCTGTACTGCCGAACACTGTTGGATGCTGTGTGTGTGCTGCTCTGCTGAACACTGTTGGCATGCTGTGTGTGTGCTGCTCTGCTGAACACTGTTGGCATGCTGTGTGTGTGCTGCTCTGCTGAACACTGTTGGATGCTGTGTGTGTGCTGTTCTGCTGAACACTGTTGGATGCTGTGTGTGTGCTGTTCTGCTGAACACTGTTGGATGCTGTGTGTGTGCTGTTCTGCTGAACACTGTTGGATGCTGTGTGTGTGCTGTTCTGCTGAACACTGTTGGATGCTGTGTGTGTGCTGTTCTGCTGAACACTGTTGGATGCTGTGTGTGTGCTGCTCTGCTGAACACTGTTGGCATGCTGTGTGTGTGCTGTTCTGCTGAACACTGTTGGATGCTGTCTGTGTGCTGTTCTGCTGAACACTGTTGGATGCTGTGTGTGTGCTGTTCTGCTGAACACTGTTGGATGCTGTCTGTGTGCTGTTCTGCTGAACACTGTTGGATGCTGTCTGTGTGCTGTTCTGCTGAACACTGTTGGATGCTGTCTGTGTGCTGTTCTGCTGAACACTGTTGGATGCTGTGTGTGTGCTGCTCTGCTGAACACTGTTGGATGCTGTGTGTGTGCTGCTCTGCTGAACACTGTTGGCATGCTGTGTGTGTGCTGCTCTGCTGAACACTGTTGGCATGCTGTGTGTGTGTTGTTCTGCTGAACACTGTTGGATGCTGTCTGTGTGTTGTTCTGCTGAACACTGTTGGATGCTGTCTGTGTGTTGTTCTGCTGAACACTGTTGGATGCTGTCTGTGTGCTGTTCTGCTGAACACTGTTGGATGCTGTCTGTGTGCTGTTCTGCTGAACACTGTTGGATGCTGTCTGTGTGCTGTTCTGCTGAACACTGTTGGATGCTGTGTGTGTGCTGTTCTCCTGAACACTGTTGGATGCTGTGTGTGTGCTGTTCTGCTGAACACTGTTGGATGCTGTCTGTGTGTTGTTCTGCTGAACACTGTTGGATGCTGTCTGTGTGCTGTTCTGCTGAACACTGTTGGATGCTGTCTGTGTGCTGTTCTGCTGAACACTGTTGGATGCTGTCTGTGTGTTGTTCTGCTGAACACTGTTGGCATGCTGTGCGTGTGTTGTTCTGCTGAACACTGTTGGATGCTGTGTGTGTGTTGTTCTGCTGAACACTGTTGGATGCTGTGTGTGTGCTGTTCTGCTGAACACTGTTGGCATGCTGTGTGTGTGCTGTTCTGCTGAACACTGTTGGCATGCTGTGCGTGTGCTGTTCTGCTGAACACTGTTGGCATGCTGTGTGTGTGTTGTTCTGCTGAACACTGTTGGCATGCTGTGCGTGTGTTGTTCTGCTGAACACTGTTGGATGCTGTGTGTGTGTTGTTCTGCTGAACACTGTTGGCATGCTGTGCGTGTGTTGTTCTGCTGAACACTGTTGGATGCTGTGTGTGTGTTGTTCTGCTGAACACTGTTGGATGCTGTGTGTGTGTTGTTCTGCTGAACACTGTTGGCATGCTGTGCGTGTGCTGTTCTGCTGAACACTGTTGGCATGCTGTGCGTGTGCTGTTCTGCTGAACACTGTTGGCATGCTGTGTGTGTGCTGTTCTGCTGAACACTGTTGGCATGCTGTGTGTGTGTTGTTCTGCCGAACACTGTTGGATGCTGTGTGTGTGCTGTACTGCCGAACACTGTTGGATGCTGTCTGTGTGCTGTTCTGCTGAACACTGTTGGATGCTGTCTGTGTGCTGTTCTGCTGAACACTGTTGGATGCTGTCTGTGTGCTGTTCTGCTGAACACTGTTGGATGCTGTCTGTGTGCTGTTCTGCTGAACACTGTTGGATGCTGTCTGTGTGCTGTTCTGCTGAACACTGTTGGATGCTGTCTGTGTGCTGTTCTGCCGAACACTGTTGGATGCTGTCTGTGTGCTGTACTGCCGAACACTGTTGGATGCTGTCTGTGTGCTGTTCTGCCGAACACTGTTGGATGCTGTCTGTGTGCTGTTCTGCCGAACACTGTTGGATGCTGTCTGTGTGCTGTTCTGCCGAACACTGTTGGATGCTGTCTGTGTGCTGTTCTGCCGAACACTGTTGGATGCTGTCTGTGTGCTGTTCTGCTGAACACTGTTGGATGCTGTCTGTGTGCTGTTCTGCTGAACACTGTTGGATGCTGTGTGTGTGCTGTTCTGCTGAACACTGTTGGATGCTGTCTGTGTGTTGTTCTGCTGAACACTGTTGGATGCTGTGTGTGTGCTGTTCTGCTGAACACTGTTGGATGCTGTCTGTGTGCTGTTCTGCTGAACACTGTTGGATGCTGTCTGTGTGCTGTTCTGCTGAACACTGTTGGATGCTGTCTGTGTGCTGTTCTGCTGAACACTGTTGGATGCTGTCTGTGTGCTGTTCTGCTGAACACTGTTGGATGCTGTCTGTGTGCTGTTCTGCTGAACACTGTTGGATGCTGTGTGTGTGCTGTTCTGCTGAACACTGTTGGATGCTGTCTGTGTGCTGTTCTGCTGAACACGGTTGGATGCTGTCTGTGTGCTGTTCTGCTGAACACGGTTGGATGCTGTCTGTGTGCTGTTCTGCTGAACACTGTTGGATGCTGTCTGTGTGCTGTTCTGCTGAACACTGTTGGATGCTGTGCGTGTGCTGTTCTGCTGAACACTGTTGGATGCTGTGCGTGTGCTGTTCTGCTGAACACTGTTGGATGCTGTGCGTGTGTTGTTCTGCTGAACACTGTTGGATGCTGTGTGTGTGTTGTTCTGCTGAACACTGTTGGCATGCTGTGTGTGTGCTGTTCTGCTGAACACTGTTGGATGCTGTCTGTGTGCTGTTCTGCTGAACACTGTTGGATGCTGTGTGTGTGTTGTTCTGCTGAGCACTGTTGGATGCTGTGCGTGTGCTGTTCTGCTGAACACTGTTGGATGCTGTGCGTGTGTTGTTCTGCTGAACACTGTTGGATGCTGTGTGTGTGTTGTTCTGCTGAACACTGTTGGATGCTGTGTGTGTGCTGTTCTGCTGAACACTGTTGGATGCTGTGTGTGTGCTGTTCTGCTGAACACTGTTGGATGCTGTGTGTGTGCTGTTCTGCTGAACACTGTTGGATGCTGTCTGTGTGCTGTTCTGCTGAACACTGTTGGATGCTGTCTGTGTGCTGTTCTGCTGAACACTGTTGGATGCTGTCTGTGTGCTGTTCTGCTGAACACTGTTGGATGCTGTCTGTGTGCTGTTCTGCTGAACACTGTTGGATGCTGTCTGTGTGCTGTTCTGCTGAACACTGTTGGATGCTGTCTGTGTGCTGTTCTGCCGAACACTGTTGGATGCTGTCTGTGTGCTGTTCTGCCGAACACTGTTGGCATGCTGTCTGTGTGCTGTTCTGCTGAACACGGTTGGATGCTGTCTGTGTGCTGTTCTGCTGAACACGGTTGGATGCTGTCTGTGTGCTGTTCTGCTGAACACGGTTGGATGCTGTCTGTGTGCTGTTCTGCTGAACACTGTTGGATGCTGTCTGTGTGCTGTTCTGCTGAACACTGTTGGATGCTGTGCGTGTGCTGTTCTGCTGAACACTGTTGGATGCTGTGCGTGTGCTGTTCTGCTGAACACTGTTGGATGCTGTCTGTGTGCTGTTCTGCTGAACACTGTTGGATGCTGTGCGTGTGCTGTTCTGCTGAACACTGTTGGATGCTGTCTGTGTGCTGTTCTGCTGAACACTGTTGGATGCTGTCTGTGTGCTGTTCTGCTGAACACTGTTGGATGCTGTGCGTGTGCTGTTCTGCTGAACACTGTTGGATGCTGTGCGTGTGCTGTTCTGCTGAACACTGTTGGATGCTGTCTGTGTGCTGTTCTGCTGAACACTGTTGGATGCTGTGCGTGTGCTGTTCTGCTGAACACTGTTGGATGCTGTGCGTGTGCTGTTCTGCTGAACACTGTTGGATGCTGTGCGTGTGTTGTTCTGCTGAACACTGTTGGATGCTGAGCGTGTGTTGTTCTGCTGAACACTGTTGGATGCTGTGCGTGTGTTGTTCTGCTGAACACTGTTGGATGCTGTGCGTGTGTTGTTCTGCTGAACACTGTTGGATGCTGTGCGTGTGTTGTTCTGCTGAACACTGTTGGATGCTGTGCGTGTGTTGTTCTGCTGAACACTGTTGGATGCTGTGTGTGTGCTGTTCTGCTGAACACTGTTGGCATGCTGTGTGTGTGCTGTTCTGCTGAACACTGTTGGCATGCTGTGTGTGTGCTGTTCTGCTGAACACTGTTGGATGCTGTGTGTGTGCTGTTCTGCTGAACACTGTTGGATGCTGTGTGTGTGCTGTTCTGCTGTACACTGTTGGATGCTGTGTGTGTGTTGTTCTGCTGAACACTGTTGGATGCTGTCTGTGTGCTGTTCTGCTGAACACTGTTGGATGCTGTCTGTGTGTTCTTCTGCTGAACACTGTTGGATGCTGTCTGTGTGCTGTTCTGCCGAACACTGTTGGATGCTGTCTGTGTGCTGTTCTGCCGAACACTGTTGGATGCTGTCTGTGTGCTGTTCTGCCGAACACTGTTGGACGCTGTCTGTGTGCTGTTCTGCCGAACACTGTTGGATGCTGTCTGTGTGCTGTTCTGCCGAACACTGTTGGATGCTGTCTGTGTGCTGTTCTGCCGAACACTGTTGGATGCTGTCTGTGTGCTGTTCTGCCGAACACTGTTGGATGCTGTGCGTGTGCTGTTCTGCCGAACCCTGTTGGATGCTGTGTGTGTGCTGTTCTGCCGAACACTGTTGGATGCTGTCTGTGTGCTGTTCTGCCGAACACTGTTGGATGCTGTCTGTGTGCTGTTCTGCCGAACACTGTTGGATGCTGTCTGTGTGCTGTTCTGCCGAACACTGTTGGATGCTGTCTGTGTGCTGTTCTGCCGAACACTGTTGGATGCTGTCTGTGTGCTGTTCTGCCGAACACTGTTGGATGCTGTCTGTGTGCTGTTCTGCCGAACACTGTTGGATGCTGTCTGTGTGCTGTTCTGCCGAACACTGTTGGATGCTGTCTGTGTGCTGTTCTGCCGAACACTGTTGGATGCTGTCTGTGTGCTGTTCTGCCGAACACTGTTGGATGCTGTCTGTGTGCTGTTCTGCCGAACACTGTTGGATGCTGTCTGTGTGCTGTTCTGCCGAACACTGTTGGATGCTGTCTGTGTGCTGTTCTGCCGAACACTGTTGGATGCTGTCTGTGTGCTGTTCTGCCGAACACTGTTGGATGCTGTCTGTGTGCTGTTCTGCCGAACACTGTTGGATGCTGTCTGTGTGCTGTTCTGCTGAACACTGTTGGATGCTGTCTGTGTGCTGTTCTGCTGAACACTGTTGGATGCTGTGTGTGTGCTGTTCTGCTGAACACTGTTGGATGCTGTGTGTGTGCTGTTCTGCCGAACACTGTTGGATGCTGTGTGTGTGCTGTTCTGCCGAACACTGTTGGATGCTGTCTGTGTGCTGTTCTGCCGAACACTGTTGGATGCTGTCTGTGTGCTGTTCTGCCGAACACTGTTGGATGCTGTGTGTGTGCTGTTCTGCCGAACACTGTTGGATGCTGTCTGTGTGCTGTTCTGCCGAACACTGTTGGCATGCTGTGTGTGTGCTGTTCTGCCGAACACTGTTGGATGCTGTGTGTGTGCTGTTCTGCCGAACACTGTTGGATGCTGTGTGTGTGCTGTTCTGCCGAACACTGTTGGATGCTGTGTGTGTGCTGTTCTGCCGAACACTGTTGGATGCTGTGTGTGTGCTGTTCTGCCGAACACTGTTGGATGCTGTCTGTGTGCTGTTATGCCGAACACTGTTGGCATGCTGTCTGTGTGCTGTTCTGCTGAACACTGTTGGATGCTGTCTGTGTGCTGTTCTGCTGAACACTGTTGGCATGCTGTCTGTGTGCTGTTCTGCTGAACACTGTTGGATGCTGTGCGTGTGTTGTTCTGCTGAACACTGTTGGCATGCTGTGTGTGTGTTGTTCTGCTGAACACTGTTGGCATGCTGTGCGTGTGCTGTCCTGCTGAACACTGTTGGCATGCTGTGTGTGTGCTGTTCTGCTGAACACTGTTGGATGCTGTCTGTGTGCTGCTCTGCTGAACACTGTTGGCATGCTGTCTGTGTGTTGTTCTGCTGAACACTGTTGGCATGCTGTCTGTGTGTTGTTCTGCTGAACACTGTTGGATGCTGTCTGTGTGCTGTTCTGCCGAACACTGTTGGATGCTGTCTGTGTGCTGTTATGCCGAACACTGTTGGCATGCTGTCTGTGTGCTGTTCTGCTGAACACTGTTGGATGCTGTCTGTGTGCTGCTCTGCTGAACACTGTTGGCATGCTGTCTGTGTGTTGTTCTGCTGAACACTGTTGGATGCTGTGTGTGTGCTGTTCTGCTGAACACTGTTGGATGCTGTCTGTGTGCTGTTCTGCTGAACACTGTTGGATGCTGTCTGTGTGCTGTTCTGCTGAACACTGTTGGATGCTGTCTGTGTGCTGTTCTGCTGAACACTGTTGGATGCTGTCTGTGTGCTGTTCTGCTGAACACTGTTGGATGCTGTCTGTGTGCTGTTCTGCTGAACACTGTTGGATGCTGTGCGTGTGTTGTTCTGCTGAACACTGTTGGATGCTGTGCGTGTGCTGTTCTGCTGAACACTGTTGGATGCTGTGCGTGTGCTGTTCTGCCGAACACTGTTGGATGCTGTCTGTGTGCTGTTCTGCCGAACACTGTTGGATGCTGTCTGTGTGCTGTTCTGCCGAACACTGTTGGATGCTGTCTGTGTGCTGTTCTGCCGAACACTGTTGGATGCTGTCTGTGTGCTGTTCTGCCGAACACTGTTGGATGCTGTCTGTGTGCTGTTCTGCCGAACACTGTTGGATGCTGTCTGTGTGCTGTTCTGCCGAACACTGTTGGATGCTGTCTGTGTGCTGTTCTGCCGAACACTGTTGGATGCTGTCTGTGTGCTGTTCTGCCGAACACTGTTGGATGCTGTCTGTGTGCTGTTCTGCCGAACACTGTTGGATGCTGTCTGTGTGCTGTTCTGCCGAACACTGTTGGATGCTGTCTGTGTGCTGTTCTGCTGAACACTGTTGGATGCTGTGCGTGTGCTGTTCTGCTGAACACTGTTGGATGCTGTGTGTGTGCTGTTCTGCTGAACACTGTTGGATGCTGTGTGTGTGCTGTTCTGCTGAACACTGTTGGCATGCTGTGTGTGTGCTGTTCTGCTGAACACTGTTGGATGCTGTCTGTGTGCTGTTCTGCTGAACACTGTTGGATGCTGTCTGTGTGCTGTTCTGCTGAACACTGTTGGATGCTGTCTGTGTGCTGTTCTGCTGAACACTGTTGGATGCTGTGTGTGTGTTGTTCTGCTGAACACTGTTGGATGCTGTCTGTGTGCTGTTCTGCCGAACACTGTTGGCATGCTGTCTGTGTGCTGTTCTGCCGAACACTGTTGGATGCTGTCTGTGTGCTGTTCTGCCGAACACTGTTGGATGCTGTGTGTGTGCTGTTCTGCCGAACACTGTTGGCATGCTGTGTGTGTGCTGTTCTGCCGAACACTGTTGGCATGCTGTGTGTGTGCTGTTCTGCCGAACACTGTTGGATGCTGTCTGTGTGCTGTTCTGCCGAACACTGTTGGATGCTGTCTGTGTGCTGTTCTGCCGAACACTGTTGGGTGCTGTCTGTGTGCTGTTCTGCCGAACACTTTTGGGTGCTGTCTGTGTGCTGTTCTGCCGAACACTGTTGGCTGCTGTGTGTGTGCTGTTCTGCCGAACACTGTTGGCATGCTGTGTGTGTGCTGTTCTGCTGAACACTGTTGGATGCTGTCTGTGTGCTGTTCTGCTGAACACTGTTGGATGCTGTCTGTGTGCTGTTCTGCTGAACACTGTTGGATGCTGTCTGTGTGCTGTTCTGCTGAACACTGTTGGATGCTGTCTGTGTGCTGTTCTGCTGAACACTGTTGGATGCTGTCTGTGTGCTGTTCTGCTGAACACTGTTGGATGCTGTCTGTGTGCTGTTCTGCTGAACACTGTTGGATGCTGTCTGTGTGCTGTTCTGCTGAACACTGTTGGATGCTGTCTGTGTGCTGTTCTGCTGAACACTGTTGGATGCTGTCTGTGTGCTGTTCTGCTGAACACTGTTGGATGCTGTCTGTGTGCTGTTCTGCTGAACACTGTTGGATGCTGTCTGTGTGCTGTTCTGCTGAACACTGTTGGATGCTGTCTGTGTGCTGTTCTGCTGAACACTGTTGGATGCTGTCTGTGTGCTGTTCTGCTGAACACTGTTGGATGCTGTGTGTGTGCTGTTCTGCTGAACACTGTTGGATGCTGTCTGTGTGCTGTTCTGCTGAACACTGTTGGATGCTGTGTGTGTGCTGTTCTGCTGAACACTGTTGGATGCTGTCTGTGTGCTGTTCTGCTGAACACTGTTGGATGCTGTCTGTGTGCTGTTCTGCTGAACACTGTTGGATGCTGTCTGTGTGCTGTTCTGCTGAACACTGTTGGGTGCTGTCTGTGTGCTGTTCTGCTGAACACTGTTGGGTGCTGTCTGTGTGCTGTTCTGCTGAACACTGTTGGGTGCTGTCTGTGTGCTGTTCTGCTGAACACTGTTGGGTGCTGTCTGTGTGCTGTTCTGCTGAACACTGTTGGGTGCTGTCTGTGTGCTGTTCTGCTGAACACTGTTGGGTGCTGTCTGTGTGCTGTTCTGCTGAACACTGTTGGGTGCTGTCTGTGTGCTGTTCTGCTGAACACTGTTGGGTGCTGTCTGTGTGCTGTTCTGCTGAACACTGTTGGGTGCTGTCTGTGTGCTGTTCTGCTGAACACTGTTGGGTGCTGTCTGTGTGCTGTTCTGCTGAACACTGTTGGGTGCTGTGTGTGTGCTGTTCTGCTGAACACTGTTGGATGCTGTGTGTGTGCTGTTCTGCTGAACACTGTTGGATGCTGTGTGTGTGCTGTTCTGCTGAACACTGTTGGATGCTGTGTGTGTGCTGTTCTGCTGAACACTGTTGGATGCTGTGTGTGTGCTGTTCTGCTGAACACTGTTGGATGCTGTGTGTGTGCTGTTCTGCTGAACACTGTTGGATGCTGTGTGTGTGCTGTTCTGCTGAACACTGTTGGATGCTGTGTGTGTGCTGTTCTGCTGAACACTGTTGGATGCTGTCTGTGTGCTGTTCTGCTGAACACTGTTGGATGCTGTCTGTGTGCTGTTCTGCTGAACACTGTTGGATGCTGTCTGTGTGTTGTTCTGCTGAACACTGTTGGATGCTGTCTGTGTGCTGTTCTGCTGAACACTGTTGGGTGCTGTCTGTGTGCTGTTCTGCTGAACACTGTTGGGTGCTGTCTGTGTGTTGTTCTGCTGAACACTGTTGGGTGCTGTCTGTGTGTTGTTCTGCTGAACACTGTTGGGTGCTGTGCGTGTGTTGTTCTGCTGAACACTGTTGGATGCTGTGCGTGTGTTGTTCTGCTGAACACTGTTGGATGCTGTGCGTGTGTTGTTCTGCTGAACACTGTTGGATGCTGAGCGTGTGTTGTTCTGCTGAACACTGTTGGATGCTGTGCGTGTGTTGTTCTGCTGAACACTGTTGGATGCTGTGCGTGTGTTGCTCTGCTGAACACTGTTGGCATGCTGTCTGTGTGCTGCTCTGCTGAACACTGTTGGCATGCTGTCTGTGTGCTGTTCTGCTGAACACTGTTGGATGCTGTGTGTGTGCTGTTCTGCTGAACACTGTTGGATGCTGTCTGTGTGCTGTTCTGCTGAACACTGTTGGATGCTGTCTGTGTGCTGTTCTGCTGAACACTGTTGGATGCTGTCTGTGTGCTGTTCTGCTGAACACTGTTGGATGCTGTCTGTGTGCTGTTCTGCTGAACACTGTTGGATGCTGTCTGTGTGCTGTTCTGCTGAACACTGTTGGATGCTGTGTGTGTGCTGTTCTGCTGAACACTGTTGGATGCTGTGTGTGTGCTGTTCTGCTGAACACTGTTGGATGCTGTGCGTGTGCTGTTCTGCTGAACACTGTTGGATGCTGTGCGTGTGCTGTTCTGCTGAACACTGTTGGATGCTGTGCGTGTGCTGTTCTGCTGAACACTGTTGGATGCTGTGTGTGTGCTGTTCTGCTGAACGCTGTTGGCATGCTGTGTGTGTGCTGTTCTGCTGAACACTGTTGGCATGCTGTCTGTGTGCTGTTCTGCTGAACACTGTTGGATGCTGTCTGTGTGCTGTTCTGCTGAACACTGTTGGATGCTGTCTGTGTGCTGTTCTGCTGAACACTGTTGGATGCTGTCTGTGTGTTGTTCTGCCGAACACTGTTGGATGCTGTCTGTGTGCTGTTCTGCCGAACACTGTTGGCATGCTGTGTGTGTGCTGTTCTGCCGAACACTGTTGGATGCTGTGTGTGTGCTGTTCTGCCGAACACTGTTGGATGCTGTGTGTGTGCTGTTCTGCCGAACACTGTTGGCATGCTGTGTGTGTGCTGTTCTGCCGAACACTGTTGGCATGCTGTGTGTGTGCTGTTCTGCCGAACACTGTTGGATGCTGTCTGTGTGCTGTTCTGCCGAACACTGTTGGATGCTGTCTGTGTGCTGTTCTGCCGAACACTGTTGGGTGCTGTCTGTGTGCTGTTCTGCCGAACACTGTTGGGTGCTGTCTGTGTGCTGTTCTGCCGAACACTGTTGGGTGCTGTCTGTGTGCTGTTCTGCCGAACACTGTTGGATGCTGTGTGTGTGCTGTTCTGCCGAACACTGTTGGCATGCTGTGTGTGTGCTGTTCTGCCGAACACTGTTGGATGCTGTCTGTGTGCTGTTCTGCTGAACACTGTTGGATGCTGTCTGTGTGCTGTTCTGCTGAACACTGTTGGATGCTGTCTGTGTGCTGTTCTGCTGAACACTGTTGGATGCTGTCTGTGTGCTGTTCTGCTGAACACTGTTGGATGCTGTCTGTGTGCTGTTCTGCTGAACACTGTTGGATGCTGTCTGTGTGCTGTTCTGCTGAACACTGTTGGATGCTGTCTGTGTGCTGTTCTGCTGAACACTGTTGGATGCTGTCTGTGTGCTGTTCTGCTGAACACTGTTGGATGCTGTCTGTGTGCTGTTCTGCTGAACACTGTTGGATGCTGTCTGTGTGCTGTTCTGCTGAACACTGTTGGATGCTGTCTGTGTGCTGTTCTGCTGAACACTGTTGGATGCTGTCTGTGTGCTGTTCTGCTGAACACTGTTGGATGCTGTCTGTGTGCTGTTCTGCTGAACACTGTTGGATGCTGTCTGTGTGCTGTTCTGCTGAACACTGTTGGATGCTGTCTGTGTGCTGTTCTGCTGAACACTGTTGGATGCTGTCTGTGTGCTGTTCTGCTGAACACTGTTGGATGCTGTCTGTGTGCTGTTCTGCTGAACACTGTTGGATGCTGTCTGTGTGCTGTTCTGCTGAACACTGTTGGATGCTGTCTGTGTGCTGTTCTGCTGAACACTGTTGGGTGCTGTCTGTGTGCTGTTCTGCTGAACACTGTTGGGTGCTGTCTGTGTGCTGTTCTGCTGAACACTGTTGGGTGCTGTCTGTGTGCTGTTCTGCTGAACACTGTTGGGTGCTGTCTGTGTGCTGTTCTGCTGAACACTGTTGGGTGCTGTCTGTGTGCTGTTCTGCTGAACACTGTTGGGTGCTGTCTGTGTGCTGTTCTGCTGAACACTGTTGGGTGCTGTCTGTGTGTTGTTCTGCTGAACACTGTTGGCATGCTGTGTGTGTGCTGTTCTGCTGAACACTGTTGGGTGCTGTCTGTGTGTTGTTCTGCTGAACACTGTTGGCATGCTGTGTGTGTGCTGTTCTGCTGAACACTGTTGGCATGCTGTGTGTGTGCTGTTCTGCTGAACACTGTTGGGTGCTGTGTGTGTGCTGTTCTGCTGAACACTGTTGGGTGCTGTGTGTGTGCTGTTCTGCTGAACACTGTTGGGTGCTGTGTGTGTGCTGTTCTGCTGAACACTGTTGGGTGCTGTGTGTGTGCTGTTCTGCTGAACACTGTTGGGTGCTGTGTGTGTGCTGTTCTGCTGAACACTGTTGGGTGCTGTGTGTGTGCTGTTCTGCTGAACACTGTTGGATGCTGTGTGTGTGCTGTTCTGCTGAACACTGTTGGATGCTGTGTGTGTGCTGTTCTGCTGAACACTGTTGGATGCTGTGTGTGTGCTGTTCTGCTGAACACTGTTGGATGCTGTGTGTGTGCTGTTCTGCTGAACACTGTTGGATGCTGTGTGTGTGCTGTTCTGCTGAACACTGTTGGATGCTGTCTGTGTGCTGTTCTGCTGAACACTGTTGGATGCTGTCTGTGTGCTGTTCTGCTGAACACTGTTGGATGCTGTCTGTGTGCTGTTCTGCTGAACACTGTTGGATGCTGTCTGTGTGTTGTTCTGCTGAACACTGTTGGATGCTGTCTGTGTGCTGTTCTGCTGAACACTGTTGGGTGCTGTCTGTGTGCTGTTCTGCTGAACACTGTTGGGTGCTGTCTGTGTGTTGTTCTGCTGAACACTGTTGGGTGCTGTCTGTGTGTTGTTCTGCTGAACACTGTTGGATGCTGTCTGTGTGTTGTTCTGCTGAACACTGTTGGATGCTGTCTGTGTGTTGTTCTGCTGAACACTGTTGGATGCTGTCTGTGTGTTGTTCTGCTGAACACTGTTGGATGCTGTCTGTGTGTTGTTCTGCTGAACACTGTTGGATGCTGTCTGTGTGTTGTTCTGCTGAACACTGTTGGATGCTGTCTGTGTGTTGTTCTGCCGAACACTGTTGGATGCTGTCTGTGTGTTGTTCTGCCGAACACTGTTGGATGCTGTCTGTGTGCTGTTCTGCCGAACACTGTTGGATGCTGTCTGTGTGCTGTTCTGCCGAACACTGTTGGATGCTGTCTGTGTGCTGTTCTGCCGAACACTGTTGGATGCTGTCTGTGTGCTGTTCTGCCGAACACTGTTGGATGCTGTCTGTGTGCTGTTCTGCCGAACACTGTTGGATGCTGTCTGTGTGCTGTTCTGCCGAACACTGTTGGATGCTGTCTGTGTGCTGTTCTGCCGAACACTGTTGGATGCTGTCTGTGTGCTGTACTGCCGAACACTGTTGGCATGCTGTGCGTGTGCTGTTCTGCTGAACACTGTTGGATGCTGTCTGTGTGCTGTTCTGCTGAACACTGTTGGATGCTGTCTGTGTGCTGTTCTGCTGAACACTGTTGGATGCTGTCTGTGTGCTGTTCTGCTGAACACTGTTGGCATGCTGTCTGTGTGCTGTTCTGCTGAACACTGTTGGCATGCCGTGTGTGTGCTGCTCTGCTGAACACTGTTGGCATGCTGTGTGTGTGCTGTTCTGCTGAACACTGTTGGCATGCTGTGTGTGTGCTGTTCTGCTGAACACTGTTGGATGCTGTGTGTGTGCTGTTCTGCTGAACACTGTTGGATGCTGTGTGTGTGCTGCTCTGCTGAACACTGTTGGATGCTGTGCGTGTGCTGTTCTGCTGAACACTGTTGGATGCTGTGTGTGTGCTGTTCTGCTGAACACTGTTGGATGCTGTGTGTGTGCTGTTCTGCTGAACACTGTTGGATGCTGTGTGTGTGCTGTTCTGCTGAACACTGTTGGATGCTGTGTGTGTGCTGTTCTGCTGAACACTGTTGGATGCTGTGTGTGTGCTGTTCTGCTGAACACTGTTGGATGCTGTGTGTGTGCTGTTCTGCTGAACACTGTTGGATGCTGTCTGTGTGTTGTTCTGCTGAACACTGTTGGATGCTGTCTGTGTGCTGTTCTGCTGAACACTGTTGGATGCTGTGTGTGTGTTGTTCTGCTGAACACTGTTGGCATGCTGTGCGTGTGTTGTTCTGCTGAACACTGTTGGATGCTGTGCGTGTGTTGTTCTGCTGAACACTGTTGGATGCTGTCTGTGTGCTGTTCTGCTGAACACTGTTGGATGCTGTCTGTGTGTTGTTCTGCTGAACACTGTTGGCATGCTGTCTGTGTGTTGTTCTGCTGAACACTGTTGGATGCTGTCTGTGTGCTGTTCTGCTGAACACTGTTGGATGCTGTCTGTGTGCTGTTCTGCTGAACACTGTTGGATGCTGTCTGTGTGCTGTTCTGCTGAACACGGTTGGATGCTGTCTGTGTGCTGTTCTGCTGAACACTGTTGGATGCTGTCTGTGTGCTGTTCTGCTGAACACTGTTGGATGCTGTCTGTGTGCTGTTCTGCTGAACACTGTTGGATGCTGTGCGTGTGCTGTTCTGCTGAACACTGTTGGATGCTGTGCGTGTGCTGTTCTGCTGAACACTGTTGGATGCTGTGCGTGTGCTGTTCTGCTGAACACTGTTGGCATGCTGTGTGTGTGTTGTTCTGCTGAACACTGTTGGATGCTGTGCGTGTGCTGTTCTGCTGAACACTGTTGGCATGCTGTGCGTGTGCTTTTCTGCTGAACACTGTTGGATGCTGTGCGTGTGTTGTTCTGCTGAACACTGTTGGATGCTGTGCGTGTGTTGTTCTGCTGAACACTGTTGGATGCTGTGTGTGTGCTGTTCTGCTGAACACTGTTGGATGCTGTGTGTGTGCTGTTCTGCTGTACACTGTTGGATGCTGTGTGTGTGCTGTTCTGCTGAACACTGTTGGATGCTGTCTGTGTGCTGTTCTGCTGAACACTGTTGGATGCTGTCTGTGTGCTGTTCTGCTGAACACTGTTGGATGCTGTCTGTGTGCTGTTCTGCTGAACACTGTTGGATGCTGTCTGTGTGCTGTTCTGCGGAACACTGTTGGATGCTGTCTGTGTGCTGTTCTGCCGAACACTGTTGGATGCTGTCTGTGTGCTGTTCTGCCGAACACTGTTGGATGCTGTCTGTGTGCTGTTCTGCCGAACACTGTTGGATGCTGTCTGTGTGCTGTTCTGCCGAACACTGTTGGATGCTGTGCGTGTGCTGTTCTGACGAACACTGTTGGATGCTGTGCGTGTGCTGTTCTGACGAACACTGTTGGATGCTGTGCGTGTGCTGTTCTGACGAACACTGTTGGATGCTGTGTGTTGTTCTGCCGAACACTGTTGGATGCTGTGTGCTGTTCTGCCGAACACTGTTGGATGCTGTGCGTGTGCTGTTCTGCCGAACACTGTTGGATGCTGTGCGTGTGCTGTTCTGCCGAACACTGTTGGATGCTGTGCGTGTGCTGTTCTGCCGAACACTGTTGGATGCTGTCTGTGTGCTGTTCTGCCGAACACTGTTGGATGCTGTCTGTGTGCTTTTCTGCCGAACACTGTTGGATGCTGTCTGTGTGCTGTTCTGCCGAACACTGTTGGATGCTGTCTGTGTGCTGTTCTGCCGAACACTGTTGGATGCTGTGTGTGTGCTGTTCTGCCGAACACTGTTGGATGCTGTGTGTGTGCTGTTCTGCCGAACACTGTTGGATGCTGTGTGTGTGCTGTTCTGCCGAACACTGTTGGATGCTGTGTGTGTGCTGTTCTGCTGAACACTGTTGGCATGCTGTCTGTGTGCTGTTCTGCTGAACACTGTTGGATGCTGTGTGTGTGCTGCTCTGCTGAACACTGTTGGATGCTGTCTGTGTGCTGCTCTGCTGAACACTGTTGGCATGCTGTCTGTGTGTTGTTCTGCTGAACACTGTTGGATGCTGTGCGTGTGCTGTTCTGCTGAACACTGTTGGATGCTGTGCGTGTGCTGTTCTGCTGAACACTGTTGGATGCTGTGCGTGTGCTGTTCTGCTGAACACTGTTGGATGCTGTGCGTGTGCTGTTCTGCTGAACACTGTTGGATGCTGTGTGTGTGCTGTTCTGCTGAACACTGTTGGATGCTGTGCGTGTGCTGTTCTGCTGAACACTGTTGGATGCTGTGCGTGTGCTGTTCTGCTGAACACTGTTGGATGCTGTGCGTGTGCTGTTCTGCTGAACACTGTTGGATGCTGTGCGTGTGCTGTTCTGCTGAACAGTGTTGGATGCTGTGCGTGTGTTGTTCTGCTGAACACTGTTGGATGCTGTGCGTGTGTTGTTCTGCTGAACACTGTTGGATGCTGTGCGTGTGCTGTTCTGCTGAACACTGTTGGATGCTGTGTGTGTGCTGCTCTGCTGAACACTGTTGGATGCTGTCTGTGTGCTGCTCTGCTGAACACTGTTGGCATGCTGTCTGTGTGTTGTTCTGCTGAACACTGTTGGATGCTGTGTGTGTGCTGTTCTGCTGAACACTGTTGGATGCTGTGTGTGTGCTGTTCTGCTGAACACTGTTGGATGCTGTGCGTGTGCTGTTCTGCTGAACACTGTTGGATGCTGTGCGTGTGTTGTTCTGCTGAACACTGTTGGATGCTGTGCGTGTGTTGTTCTGCTGAACACTGTTGGATGCTGTGCGTGTGTTGTTCTGCTGAACACTGTTGGATGCTGTGCGTGTGCTGTTCTGCTGAACACTGTTGGATGCTGTGTGTGTGCTGTTCTGCTGAACACTGTTGGATGCTGTGTGTGTGCTGTTCTGCTGAACACTGTTGGATGCTGTGCGTGTGTTGTTCTGCTGAACACTGTTGGATGCTGTGCGTGTGCTGTTCTGCTGAACACTGTTGGATGCTGTGCGTGTGCTGTTCTGCTGAACACTGTTGGATGCTGTGCGTGTGCTGTTCTGCTGAACACTGTTGGATGCTGTGTGTGTGCTGTTCTGCTGAACACTGTTGGATGCTGTGTGTGTGCTGTTCTGCTGAACACTGTTGGCATGCTGTCTGTGTGCTGTTCTGCTGAATACTGTTGGATGCTGTCTGTGTGCTGTTCTGCTGAACACTGTTGGATGCTGTCTGTGTGCTGTTCTGCTGAACACTGTTGGATGCTGTCTGTGTGCTGTTCTGCTGAACACTGTTGGATGCTGTCTGTGTGCTGTTCTGCTGAACACTGTTGGCATGCTGTCTGTGTGCTGTTCTGCTGAACACTGTTGGCATGCCGTGTGTGTGCTGCTCTGCTGAACACTGTTGGCATGCTGTGTGTGTGCTGTTCTGCTGAACACTGTTGGATGCTGTGCGTGTGCTGTTCTGCTGAACACTGTTGGATGCTGTGTGTGTGCTGTTCTGCTGAACACTGTTGGATGCTGTGTGTGTGCTGTTCTGCTGAACACTGTTGGATGCTGTGTGTGTGCTGTTCTGCTGAACACTGTTGGATGCTGTGTGTGTGCTGTTCTGCTGAACACTGTTGGATGCTGTGTGTGTGCTGTTCTGCTGAACACTGTTGGATGCTGTGCGTGTGCTGTTCTGCTGAACACTGTTGGATGCTGTGCGTGTGCTGTTCTGCTGAACACTGTTGGATGCTGTGTGTGTGCTGTTCTGCTGAACACTGTTGGATGCTGTGTGTGTGCTGTTCTGCTGAACACTGTTGGATGCTGTGTGTGTGCTGTTCTGCTGAACACTGTTGGATGCTGTGCGTGTGTTGTTCTGCTGAACACTGTTGGATGCTGTGCGTGTGCTGTTCTGCTGAACACTGTTGGATGCTGTGCGTGTGCTGTTCTGCTGAACACTGTTGGATGCTGTGCGTGTGTTGTTCTGCTGAACACTGTTGGATGCTGTGTGTGTGCTGTTCTGCTGAACACTGTTGGATGCTGTCTGTGTGTTGTTCTGCTGAACACTGTTGGCATGCTGTCTGTGTGTTGTTCTGCTGAACACTGTTGGATGCTGTCTGTGTGCTGTTCTGCTGAACACTGTTGGATGCTGTCTGTGTGCTGTTCTGCTGAACACTGTTGGATGCTGTCTGTGTGCTGTTCTGCTGAACACGGTTGGATGCTGTCTGTGTGCTGTTCTGCTGAACACTGTTGGATGCTGTCTGTGTGCTGTTCTGTTGAACACTGTTGGATGCTGTCTGTGTGCTGTTCTGCTGAACACTGTTGGATGCTGTCTGTGTGCTGTTCTGCTGAACACTGTTGGATGCTGTGCGTGTGCTGTTCTGCTGAACACTGTTGGATGCTGTGCGTGTGCTGTTCTGCTGAACACTGTTGGCATGCTGTGTGTGTGTTGTTCTGCTGAACACTGTTGGATGCTGTGCGTGTGCTGTTCTGCTGAACACTGTTGGCATGCTGTGCGTGTGCTTTTCTGCTGAACACTGTTGGATGCTGTGCGTGTGTTGTTCTGCTGAACACTGTTGGATGCTGTGCGTGTGTTGTTCTGCTGAACACTGTTGGATGCTGTGTGTGTGCTGTTCTGCTGAACACTGTTGGATGCTGTGTGTGTGCTGTTCTGCTGTACACTGTTGGATGCTGTGTGTGTGCTGTTCTGCTGAACACTGTTGGATGCTGTCTGTGTGCTGTTCTGCTGAACACTGTTGGATGCTGTCTGTGTGCTGTTCTGCTGAACACTGTTGGATGCTGTCTGTGTGCTGTTCTGCTGAACACTGTTGGATGCTGTCTGTGTGCTGTTCTGCGGAACACTGTTGGATGCTGTCTGTGTGCTGTTCTGCCGAACACTGTTGGATGCTGTCTGTGTGCTGTTCTGCCGAACACTGTTGGATGCTGTCTGTGTGCTGTTCTGCCGAACACTGTTGGATGCTGTCTGTGTGCTGTTCTGCCGAACACTGTTGGATGCTGTGCGTGTGCTGTTCTGACGAACACTGTTGGATGCTGTGCGTGTGCTGTTCTGACGAACACTGTTGGATGCTGTGCGTGTGCTGTTCTGACGAACACTGTTGGATGCTGTGCGTGTGCTGTTCTGACGAACACTGTTGGATGCTGTGTGCTGTTCTGCCGAACACTGTTGGATGCTGTGCGTGTGCTGTTCTGCCGAACACTGTTGGATGCTGTCTGTGTGCTGTTCTGCCGAACACTGTTGGATGTTGTCTGTGTGCTTTTCTGCCGAACACTGTTGGATGCTGTCTGTGTGCTGTTCTGCCGAACACTGTTGGATGCTGTGTGTGTGCTGTTCTGCCGAACACTGTTGGATGCTGTGTGTGTGCTGTTCTGCCGAACACTGTTGGATGCTGTGTGTGTGCTGTTCTGCTGAACACTGTTGGCATGCTGTCTGTGTGCTGTTCTGCTGAACACTGTTGGATGCTGTGTGTGTGCTGCTCTGCTGAACACTGTTGGATGCTGTCTGTGTGCTGCTCTGCTGAACACTGTTGGCATGCTGTCTGTGTGTTGTTCTGCTGAACACTGTTGGATGCTGTGTGTGTGCTGTTCTGCTGAACACTGTTGGATGCTGTGTGTGTGCTGTTCTGCTGAACACTGTTGGATGCTGTGTGTGTGCTGTTCTGCTGAACACTGTTGGATGCTGTGCGTGTGCTGTTCTGCTGAACACTGTTGGATGCTGTGTGTGTGCTGTTCTGCTGAACACTGTTGGATGCTGTGTGTGTGCTGTTCTGCTGAACACTGTTGGATGCTGTGTGTGTGTTGTTCTGCTGAACACTGTTGGATGCTGTGCGTGTGCTGTTCTGCTGAACACTGTTGGATGCTGTGCGTGTGCTGTTCTGCTGAACACTGTTGGATGCTGTGCGTGTGCTGTTCTGCTGAACACTGTTGGATGCTGTGCGTGTGTTGTTCTGCTGAACACTGTTGGATGCTGTGCGTGTGTTGTTCTGCTGAACACTGTTGGATGCTGTGCGTGTGCTGTTCTGCTGAACACTGTTGGATGCTGTGTGTGTGCTGCTCTGCTGAACACTGTTGGATGCTGTCTGTGTGCTGCTCTGCTGAACACTGTTGGCATGCTGTCTGTGTGTTGTTCTGCTGAACACTGTTGGATGCTGTGTGTGTGCTGTTCTGCTGAACACTGTTGGATGCTGTGTGTGTGCTGTTCTGCTGAACACTGTTGGATGCTGTGTGTGTGCTGTTCTGCTGAACACTGTTGGATGCTGTGCGTGTGTTGTTCTGCTGAACACTGTTGGATGCTGTGCGTGTGTTGTTCTGCTGAACACTGTTGGATGCTGTGCGTGTGTTGTTCTGCTGAACACTGTTGGATGCTGTGCGTGTGCTGTTCTGCTGAACACTGTTGGATGCTGTGTGTGTGCTGCTCTGCTGAACACTGTTGGATGCTGTCTGTGTGCTGCTCTGCTGAACACTGTTGGCATGCTGTCTGTGTGTTGTTCTGCTGAACACTGTTGGATGCTGTGTCTGTGCTGTTCTGCTGAACACTGTTGGATGCTGTGTCTGTGCTGTTCTGCTGAACACTGTTGGATGCTGTGCGTGTGCTGTTCTGCTGAACACTGTTGGATGCTGTGCGTGTGCTGTTCTGCTGAACACTGTTGGATGCTGTGTGTGTGCTGTTCTGCTGAACACTGTTGGATGCTGTGTGTGTGCTGTTCTGCTGAACACTGTTGGATGCTGTGTGTGTGCTGTTCTGCTGAACACTGTTGGATGCTGTGCGTGTGTTGTTCTGCTGAACACTGTTGGATGCTGTGCGTGTGCTGTTCTGCTGAACACTGTTGGATGCTGTGCGTGTGCTGTTCTGCTGAACACTGTTGGATGCTGTGCGTGTGCTGTTCTGCTGAACACTGTTGGATGCTGTGTGTGTGCTGTTCTGCTGAACACTGTTGGATGCTGTGTGTGTGCTGTTCTGCTGAACACTGTTGGCATGCTGTCTGTGTGCTGTTCTGCTGAATACTGTTGGATGCTGTCTGTGTGCTGTTCTGCTGAATACTGTTGGATGCTGTCTGTGTGCTGTTCTGCTGAACACTGTTGGATGCTGTCTGTGTGCTGTTCTGCTGAACACTGTTGGATGCTGTCTGTGTGCTGTTCTGCTGAACACTGTTGGATGCTGTCTGTGTGCTGTTCTGCTGAACACTGTTGGCATGCTGTCTGTGTGCTGTTCTGCTGAACACTGTTGGCATGCCGTGTGTGTGCTGCTCTGCTGAACACTGTTGGCATGCTGTGTGTGTGCTGTTCTGCTGAACACTGTTGGATGCTGTGCGTGTGCTGTTCTGCTGAACACTGTTGGATGCTGTGTGTGTGCTGTTCTGCTGAACACTGTTGGATGCTGTGTGTGTGCTGTTCTGCTGAACACTGTTGGATGCTGTGTGTGTGCTGTTCTGCTGAACACTGTTGGATGCTGTGTGTGTGCTGTTCTGCTGAACACTGTTGGATGCTGTGTGTGTGCTGTTCTGCTGAACACTGTTGGATGCTGTGTGTGTGCTGTTCTGCTGAACACTGTTGGATGCTGTCTGTGTGTTGTTCTGCTGAACACTGTTGGATGCTGTCTGTGTGCTGTTCTGCTGAACACTGTTGGATGCTGTGTGTGTGTTGTTCTGCTGAACACTGTTGGCATGCTGTGCGTGTGTTGTTCTGCTGAACACTGTTGGATGCTGTGCGTGTGTTGTTCTGCTGAACACTGTTGGATGCTGTCTGTGTGCTGTTCTGCTGAACACTGTTGGATGCTGTCTGTGTGTTGTTCTGCTGAACACTGTTGGCATGCTGTCTGTGTGTTGTTCTGCTGAACACTGTTGGATGCTGTCTGTGTGCTGTTCTGCTGAACACTGTTGGATGCTGTCTGTGTGCTGTTCTGCTGAACACTGTTGGATGCTGTCTGTGTGCTGTTCTGCTGAACACGGTTGGATGCTGTCTGTGTGCTGTTCTGCTGAACACTGTTGGATGCTGTCTGTGTGCTGTTCTGCTGAACACTGTTGGATGCTGTCTGTGTGCTGTTCTGCTGAACACTGTTGGATGCTGTGCGTGTGCTGTTCTGCTGAACACTGTTGGATGCTGTGCGTGTGCTGTTCTGCTGAACACTGTTGGCATGCTGTGTGTGTGTTGTTCTGCTGAACACTGTTGGATGCTGTGCGTGTGCTGTTCTGCTGAACACTGTTGGCATGCTGTGCGTGTGCTGTTCTGCTGAACACTGTTGGATGCTGTCTGTGTGCTGTTCTGCCGAACACTGTTGGATGCTGTCTGTGTGTTGTTCTGCTGAACACTGTTGGATGCTGTCTGTGTGTTGTTCTGCTGAACACTGTTGGATGCTGTCTGTGTGTTGTTCTGCTGAACACTGTTGGATGCTGTCTGTGTGTTGTTCTGCTGAACACTGTTGGATGCTGTCTGTGTGTTGTTCTGCTGAACACTGTTGGATGCTGTCTGTGTGTTGTTCTGCTGAACACTGTTGGATGCTGTGTGTGTGTTGTTCTGCTGAACACTGTTGGATGCTGTGTGTGTGTTGTTCTGCTGAACACTGTTGGATGCTGTGTGTGTGTTGTTCTGCTGAGCACTGTTGGATGCTGTGTGTGTGTTGTTCTGCTGAGCACTGTTGGATGCTGTGTGTGTGTTGTTCTGCTGAGCACTGTTGGATGCTGTGTGTGTGTTGTTCTGCTGAGCACTGTTGGATGCTGTGTGTGTGTTGTTCTGCTGAGCACTGTTGGATGCTGTCTGTGTGTTGTTCTGCTGAACACTGTTGGATGCTGTCTGTGTGTTGTTCTGCTGAACACTGTTGGATGCTGTGTGTGTGTTGTTCTGCTGAACACTGTTGGATGCTGTGTGTGTGTTGTTCTGCTGAGCACTGTTGGATGCTGTGTGTGTGTTGTTCTGCTGAACACTGTTGGATGCTGTGTGTGTTGTTCTGCTGAACACTGTTCGATGCTGTGTGTGTGTTCTGCTGAACACTGTTGGATGCTGTGTGTGTGTGCTGTTCTGCTGAACACTGTTGGATGCTGTGTGTGTGTGCTGTTCTGCTGAACACTGTTGGATGCTGTGTGTGTGCTGTTCTGCTGAACACTGTTGGATGCTGTGTGTGTGCTGTTCTGCTGAACACTGTTGGATGCTGTGTGTGTGCTGTTCTGCTGAACACTGTTGGATGCTGTCTGTGTGCTGTTCTGCTGAACACTGTTGGATGCTGTCTGTGTGCTGTTCTGCTGAACACTGTTGGATGCTGTCTGTGTGCTGTTCTGCTGAACACTGTTGGCATGCTGTGTGTGTGCTGTTCTGCTGAACACTGTTGGATGCTGTGTGTGTGCTGTTCTGCTGAACACTGTTGGATGCTGTGTGTGTGCTGTTCTGCTGAACACTGTTGGATGCTGTGTGTGTGCTGTTCTGCTGAACACTGTTGGATGCTGTGTGTGTGTTGTTCTGCTGAACACTGTTGGATGCTGTGTGTGTGTTGTTCTGCTGAACACTGTTGGATGCTGTCTGTGTGTTGTTCTGCTGAACACTCTTGGATGCTGTCTGTGTGTTGTTCTGCTGAACACTCTTGGATGCTGTCTGTGTGTTGTTCTGCTGAACACTGTTGGATGCTGTGTGTGTGTTGTTCTGCTGAACACTGTTGGATGCTGTGTGTGTGTTGTTCTGCTGAACACTGTTGGATGCTGTGTGTGTGTTGTTCTGCTGAACACTGTTGGATGCTGTGTGTGTGTTGTTCTGCTGAACACTGTTGGATGCTGTGTGTGTGTTGTTCTGCTGAACACTGTTGGATGCTGTGTGTGTGTTGTTCTGCTGAACACTGTTGGATGCTGTGTGTGTGTTGTTCTGCTGAACACTGTTGGATGCTGTGTGTGTGTTGTTCTGCTGAACACTGTTGGATGCTGTGTGTGTGTTGTTCTGCTGAACACTGTTGGATGCTGTGTGTGTGTTGTTCTGCTGAACACTGTTGGATGCTGTGTGTGTGTTGTTCTGCTGAACACTGTTGGGTGCTGTGTGTGTGCTGTTCTGCTGAACACTGTTGGGTGCTGTGTGTGTGCTGTTCTGCTGAACACTGTTGGGTGCTGTGTGTGTGCTGTTCTGCTGAACACTGTTGGATGCTGTGTGTGTGCTGTTCTGCTGAACACTGTTGGATGCTGTGTGTGTGCTGTTCTGCTGAACACTGTTGGATGCTGTGTGTGTGCTGTTCTGCTGAACACTGTTGGATGCTGTGTGTGTGCTGTTCTGCTGAACACTGTTGGATGCTGTGTGTGTGCTGTTCTGCTGAACACTGTTGGATGCTGTGTGTGTGCTGTTCTGCTGAACACTGTTGGATGCTGTGTGTGTGCTGTTCTGCTGAACACTGTTGGATGCTGTGTGTGTGCTGTTCTGCTGAACACTGTTGGATGCTGTGTGTGTGCTGTTCTGCTGAACACTGTTGGATGCTGTGTGTGTGCTGTTCTGCTGAACACTGTTGGATGCTGTGTGTGTGCTGTTCTGCTGAACACTGTTGGATGCTGTGCTGTGTGCTGTTCTGCTGAACACTGTTGGATGCTGTCTGTGTGCTGTTCTGCTGAACACTGTTGGATGCTGTCTGTGTGCTGTTCTGCTGAACACTGTTGGATGCTGTCTGTGTGCTGTTCTGCTGAACACTGTTGGGTGCTGTCTGTGTGCTGTTCTGCTGAACACTGTTGGGTGCTGTCTGTGTGTTGTTCTGCTGAACACTGTTGGGTGCTGTCTGTGTGTTGTTCTGCTGAACACTGTTGGGTGCTGTCTGTGTGTTGTTCTGCTGAACACTGTTGGGTGCTGTGCGTGTGTTGTTCTGCTGAACACTGTTGGGTGCTGTGCGTGTGTTGTTCTGCTGAACACTGTTGGATGCTGTGCGTGTGTTGTTCTGCTGAACACTGTTGGATGCTGTGCGTGTGTTGTTCTGCTGAACACTGTTGGATGCTGTGCGTGTGTTGTTCTGCTGAACACTGTTGGATGCTGTGCGTGTGTTGTTCTGCTGAACACTGTTGGATGCTGTGCGTGTGTTGTTCTGCTGAACACTGTTGGATGCTGTGCGTGTGTTGTTCTGCTGAACACTGTTGGATGCTGTCTGTGTGTTGTTCTGCTGAACACTGTTGGATGCTGTCTGTGTGTTGTTCTGCTGAACACTGTTGGATGCTGTCTGTGTGTTGTTCTGCTGAACACTGTTGGATGCTGTCTGTGTGTTGTTCTGCTGAACACTGTTGGATGCTGTCTGTGTGTTGTTCTGCTGAACACTGTTGGATGCTGTCTGTGTGTTGTTCTGCTGAACACTGTTGGATGCTGTCTGTGTGTTGTTCTGCTGAACACTGTTGGATGCTGTCTGTGTGTTGTTCTGCTGAACACTGTTGGATGCTGTCTGTGTGTTGTTCTGCTGAACACTGTTGGATGCTGTCTGTGTGTTGTTCTGCTGAACACTGTTGGATGCTGTCTGTGTGTTGTTCTGCTGAACACTGTTGGATGCTGTCTGTGTGTTGTTCTGCTGAACACTGTTGGATGCTGTCTGTGTGTTGTTCTGCTGAACACTGTTGGATGCTGTCTGTGTGTTGTTCTGCTGAACACTGTTGGATGCTGTGTGTGTGTTGTTCTGCTGAACACTGTTGGATGCTGTGTGTGTGTTGTTCTGCTGAACACTGTTGGATGCTGTGTGTGTGTTGTTCTGCTGAACACTGTTGGATGCTGTGTGTGTGTTGTTCTGCTGAACACTGTTGGATGCTGTGTGTGTGTTGTTCTGCTGAACACTGTTGGATGCTGTGTGTGTGTTGTTCTGCTGAGCACTGTTGGATGCTGTGTGTGTGTTGTTCTGCTGAGCACTGTTGGATGCTGTGTGTGTGTTGTTCTGCTGAGCACTGTTGGATGCTGTGTGTGTGTTGTTCTGCTGAGCACTGTTGAATGCTGTCTGTGTGTTGTTCTGCTGAACACTGTTGGATGCTGTCTGTGTGTTGTTCTGCTGAACACTGTTGGATGCTGTGTGTGTGTTGTTCTGCTGAACACTGTTGGATGCTGTGTGTGTGTTGTTCTGCTGAGCACTGTTGGATGCTGTGTGTGTGTTGTTCTGCTGAACACTGTTGGATGCTGTGTGTGTTGTTCTGCTGAACACTGTTGGATGCTGTGTGTGTGTTCTGCTGAACACTGTTGGATGCTGTGTGTGTGTGTTGTTCTGCTGAACACTGTTGGATGCTGTGTGTGTGTGCTGTTCTGCTGAACACTGTTGGATGCTGTGTGTGTGCTGTTCTGCTGAACACTGTTGGATGCTGTGTGTGTGCTGTTCTGCTGAACACTGTTGGATGCTGTGTGTGTGCTGTTCTGCTGAACACTGTTGGCATGCTGTGTTGGTATTGATTGGTGTGGTTATACTTGCAGGCCTCCTCAAGCACAACCTCAGAGTGTGTTTGTTGTTAATGCAAATGATGCATTTTACTCTATGTTTTGATGTACTGTATAAGTGATTAATAAATAAACTGATGTAACCTAATCCATTTCCTACCACTGTATACTAAGACGGCACTAAAACAGGCCCTTTGGCCCAACTCTTCCATACTGACTGCTGTGCCTGGCAATCAAGTCCCATTTGTCCACACTTGAGTCATATCCTCCTACCCACATATTTATGCAAAGTCTTTTAATGTTGTTATTGTACCTGCCTCAACCACTACCTCCCCTCCACTGAGGATATCTTCAAAAGATGATGTCCCAAGAGTGCAGTGTCCATCAAGAAGGACCCTCACCATACTGGAAGAAAAAGCAGTAAGATTTTTCAGTGGAAGTTGCTGACTGGACAACTGCGCAGGCGCAGAACCGTCCCTGTGTAATTCCAGCAAAGAGCTTTAAAAAGCAGTAAGTTTTTCCAGCAACAGTCGCTGATAGGAGTACTGTGCTGACGCAGGAGAACCGTCCCTGTGTAATTCCAGCGAAGAGCTTTAAAAAGCAGTAAGTTTTTCCAGCAACAGTCGCTGATAGGAGTACTGTGCTGACGCAGGAGAACCGTCCCTGTGTAATTCCAGCGAAGAGCTTTAAAAAGCAGTAAGTTTTTCCAGCAACAGTCGCTGATAGGAGTACTGTGCTGACGCAGGAGAACCGTCCCTGTGTAATTCCAGCAAAGAGCTTTAAAAAGCAGTAAGTTTTTTCAGCAACAGTCGCTGATAGGAGTACTGTGCTGACGCAGGAGAACCGTCCCTGTGTAATTCCAGCAAAGAGCTTTAAAAACCCTGTCTCCATAAAAGAGGGGTAATATATAGTGGAGTGGTCATCATGGGAGAGGTCATCATTGGAGTGGTCTGAGTCAGAGTGGTGAGGCTTTGTCTCAACAGGGCTTCGGCAAGAACAGGCGGAGGCAAGGTAGGTAGGTAAGTTCATCCCTTATTTCTTCTTTCTTATTTAACTCTTGACAGTGCATGTTCATTCCATCTATGCCCCTTGTGATTTTATACACCTCTATATGATCACCCCTCATTCTCCTCTGCTCCCATGAAAACTGTCCCAACCTGCTCTACTTCTCTCCATGACTCATCTCCCAAGTCCCGTCAACATCCTTGTAAATCTCCTCTGTACTCTACCAGAGTAGAGCCGCACAGCCACGGGTTAGAGTCAAAAGTAGGAAGGGCATTGATAGAATAAGAAAGGACATATTCAGAGACAATAGAGTTAGTCGCCAAAGGATGGAGGGTGGGATTTCAAAGAGAGAACAGCAAAATGCAGATATTCAGAGACAATAGAGTTAATCACCAAAGGATGGAGGGTGGGATTTCAAAGAGAGAACAGCAAAATGCAGATTTGAATGGTCTCCCCTGAATCCTGAAGTTCCATAGATATAGGGATCTGTCAGCGTTACCTCAGGGAAGTTACAGCTGGGTTGTTTGCCACCGCATTCGACTGTTTCCAAGTCCAGACTGTAGTTTGAGAATGAATTGACAATGTGACAGGCATTGACGTTACTAAGGGTAGTGTTGAACTCTTTGGCGACACAGCTCTGTAGATCCTGGGTGTTGCAGACAAACTGGAAGAAAAATAACCAGGTATTAAAAAGGTCTCCACATACATAAGGCTAGAACGCTCTGAGATACGTTTCCTCCCTCCTCACCTTTTTTCTCTCACCTGATGGGGTACAGCAACTCCAGTTAAGACCATAAGACACAGGAGCAGAACTAGGCCATTCAGCCCATCAAGTCTGCTGTACTATTCTATCATGGCTGATTTATTATCTCATTCAACAACTTCCTCCTGTCTTCTCCCCATAACCTTTGACACCCTTACTAATCAAGAATCTATTAATCTCTGCTTTAAATAGCTGAGTGATGATGGTGCTAAACGGCGACTCCTTTGCTTGCATCTTTAGAAACAGCTTTATTTTTATCTTTAATATCTAATTTTTTTCCTTTTCAAGACCCTGACCTGGACTCTGACTTCGGTTCTTTGCAGGAATGGGACCCACTTTCAGCCTCACAACCGGCCACTTTTCGATACGCCAAGGACGTGACCTAGAAGACTAGTGTGTCTTCAGGGTGCTGGATTTTTCATGGCTCTGGAGGTGGGGGGATTCAAGGCTGATGCCACCGACTGATACATTGCAGGAGAACAAAGAAGATCAGAGTTTGCTGCTGGCTGTGTGCCCGGAGGCACAGAGCGCGGAAAAAACAATGCAACAGACTACTAACACCATAAATCAGCCAGTTGCTTTGTTATGTCTCCCCTCTTGCTGTGAAATGGAGACACTTCTTTTTGCCTTATTAGGGAGGGAGAGCCTGTGGTATGTCAAATACCGGATGAACGAGTAGTCCTTGGGGTACTGCAAGTCTGTGTCTTTATCGATGCTTTGCTGCTGCTTCTGCGTGGGTGGGGGCAGCTGGGGGGGACTTTGGGGTTCTCACGTTTAACTGCTGTACATTCTTTGGGGCACTTCTCTGTTTTCGTGGATGTTTGTGAAGAAAAAGCATTTCAGGATGTATATTGTATACATTTCCCTGACATTAAATGTACCTATTGAAACCTATTAAATATACCCAATGACGGCCTCCACAGCTGCCTGTGGCAACTAATTCTACAGATTCACCACCTTTGGGCTAAAGAAATTCTTCCTCATCTCTGTTCTAAAGGGACATCCCTCAATTCTGAGGCTGTACCCTCTGGTCCTACCTAAACTGCCCCACCATAGGAGATATCCTCTCCACATCCAGTCTAAGCTAGGCCTTACAATAGGTTTCAAAAGATCCCTTCCCCCAATTCTTCTAAACTCCAGCAAGTGCAGGCCCAGATCCATCAAATGCTCCCCATGTATTAAGCCTTTCATTCTTGATATCATTCTTGCGAAACTTTTCCAGACCCTCTCCAATGCCAGCACATCTTTTCTTAGATAAAGGGTCCAAAAATGCTCACAATCCTCAAGTACAGTGTGACTATCACCTTATTACCTTATCACCTTATCAGCATTCGATCCTTGCTTTTATATTCTAATCCCCTCAAAATGAATGTTTACCGTACCACCAAATCAACCTGCAAATTAACCTTTAGGGAATCCTGCACTAGGACTCCCAAGACCCTTCGCACCTTGATTTCTGAATTTTATCACAATTGTGGGATCTTTCTGTGCTCAGATTGGTTGCTGTCGTTCCTACAGGACAATGGTTACTAGTTGGCTAAGAGGGGCTGCAGAGAAAGTCAATGCAAGTTCTCCTGCCGTAATATTTATTGTTAACATTTCATTCCATATTCCTACTTTAAATTTCTTCATTCTTTATAACTGTTGAATGTTGCTGCTGTTGTTGCCTGACATGCAAACAAACCACCCACAAATTCCTGATACACTCAGTGACCACTTAATAACTCTGACTATTGGCGCCAGATGGGATGGTTTGAGTATCTCTGAAACTGTTGATCTGGGATTTTTATGCACAATAGTCTCTAGAGTTTGCAGAGAATGGTGCGAGAAACAAAAAACATTCAGTGAGCAACGGTTCTGTGGGTGAAAACGCCATGTTAATGCAAGAGGTCAGAGGAGAATGGTTTAAGCAGTCAGGAAGGTGGCAATAACCCTGTATTACCACAGTGGTGTGCAGAAGAGCATCTCAGAATTCACAACACATTGAACCATGAAATGGATGAGCTACAGCAGCAGAAAACCTCACTGGGTTCCACTCCTGTACCTAACAGAGTGGCCACTGAGTGTATATGTAAATTTCATTTCAATTATCGTTGATGATGAGAGGCACTGATCATGTGGATAGTCAGAGGCCTTTTCCTAGGGCTGAAATGGTTGCCACAAGAGGACACAGGTTTAAGGTGCTGGGGAGTAGGTACAGAGGAGATGTCGGGGTAAGTTTTTTATTCAGAGAGTGGTGAGTATGTGGAATGTACTGCCAGCAACGGTGATGGAGGCGGATACGATAGGGTCTTCTAAGAGACTTTTAGATAGGTACATGGAGCTTAGTAAAATAGAGGGCTATGGGTAAGCCTAGTAATTTCTAAGGTAGGAACATGTTTGGCACAACTTTGTGGGCTGAAGCCTGTATTGTGCTATAGGTGTTCTATGGTTTTCTATAAAACATGCCACAAATAGATGAAACAGTCTAGTAGCCTCAATGCTATCCCAAGCAAACGTGGGTGAATTCTAGAGTGCAGACAAGTAGTACAATATCATGGGAGTGGATGGGAATTGGAAACAACTAAAAAAGGATCTGTGTACCAGGTAGAAATGGTTTGTTGATGGTTGTGTAAACTTGTTTCTATTCTGTGAATCTACCCTGGATCTGGCAAAGGAATGTCTCTTATCCACTGAATACATTCAGAATCTGTCTATAGCAAACACACAGAGATTTTCTAACACTTTTTTCTAACATTTTCTAACACTGTTATAAGACTTTTGAATGGTTCTTTAGTACGAGATTACTCTTGACCTCACAGTCTGTCTCATTATCACTTTGAATCTTTTTTACCCTGCACTGTATCCATAACACTTTATTCTGTATTCTGATTGCTTTTCACCTGTACTATACCTCAAAGAACTATTGTAATGAAATGATCTGTAGTAATGGCATGCTAAACAAAGATATTGCCAGAGACAGCTATGGCAGCCAAGTCATTGGATATGTTTAAATTTGAGGTACATAGGTTCTTGGATAAGAGTGTCAAAGCTTACAGGGAGAAAGCAGGAGAACGGAGCTGCGAGGGTTTGAATGGTGAAGCAAACTTAATGAGTCGAATGGCTTTATTCTGCTCCTATGTTTTATGGCCTTACTCACTGAACCTTGGCATAGGTGACAATAATAAACCAATATACCAGATTATTACCACCTCTACCTACCATGTTGACAAAGGCAGACAGGAAGACCAGTGAGATGGTGAAGACCCCAACAATGGTGCTGTTCATCTTTGACTGGACGATCTTCTTTGACAGGAGCTGCAGTGGGACCGGGAAGATCTGGGGTGAGAGAAAGATGGGGCTCTTAGTCAATTGAGACAGCAACAAAAGATATCTATGCACAACATCGATTAACAAGGTTAAATATTTGTTTCTCTTCACCAGCAAAATTAGTCCCAGGCCAACACGATCACAAGATCTAAGTTAACAGAGATACGCTGGTTTATTGATCTTTAGTGACCTGTTTGCTGGGATATGACAAAAAGAGGAGCAGGATTAGGCCAGTGCTGGTGTATCCAGTCTCACGCTTTACAACACATTGTTCATCACTCTTGTTTCTCTTAAATCTCCTGAAGTTCAAATATCTATCAGCCACATTCAGTGACTCCACCTCCACAATTCTGTACTGTAACATTTTGTAGAGTCACTCACTGAAATATTTTTTTCCATTCTCCTTTCCAAAATGTATAACCTGACACTTTCCTATGTTACACTCCATCTGCCAACGTCTTGCAAACTCTCCCTTTAAGCTAGTCTCTGCAAGTTGGCTGGGGAAGTCATGGCCCAGTATCTGTGAACCCACGGGTCTGCTGGAGGCTGGAAGCAGAAGATGACATGTGAGGATGTGTGTAGATGGGTGGATAGGAGGGAGGGAGGGATGAGGTTTGTTGTTGTTTGCTATGCTGTGTTGTTCTGTTGAGCATTGAGAGCATGCTATGTGTGCTGGAATGTGTGGTGACAGTTACAGACTGCCCCCAGTACATCCTTGGTTTTGTGTTGGTTGTTAAAGCAAACAACACATTTCACTGTAGGTTTTGATGTATATGTGATAAATAAATGATTTGAACTCAAACCCGAGGTTCCTTTAACTCCTCCAGGTTATAGACCATCTAGATATCCCTTAAAGTTGATGGGCAAGAGAGTTAAGAAGGGGTGTGGTTGTTGGCCTTTAATAGTCGGGGGATTAAGTTCAAGAGTAGTGAGGTAATGTTGCAGCTCTATGAGACCCTGGCCAGACCACACTTAGAATATTGTGTTCGGTTCTGGTTGCCTTATTATAGGAAATATGTGGAAGCTCCAGAGAGGGTGCATTGGAGATTTACCAGGATGTTGTCTGGATTGGGGAGAATGATTTATGAGGATAGGTTGAGCAAGCTAGAGTTTTTCTCTTTGAAGCAAAGGAGGATGAGAAGAGACTTGATAGAGGTGTACAAGATAACTGCATAGCCAGAGACGTTTTCCAGGGTAGAAATGGCTAATACAAGGGGACATAGTTTTAAGGTGATTGGAGGAATGTATGGGGTTAGAGTTAAGTTTTTTTTACACAGAGTGGAGGGTGTGTGGATGTCCTACCAGGAGTGGTGGTAGAGGCAAAGACATTAGGGGTATTTAAGGAACTCTTGAACGGACACATGGATGACAGAAAAGTGGAAGTCTAGGTAGAAGGGAAAAATAGATTGATCTTGAAGTAGGTTAAAAGGTCAGTATAACATTGTGGGCCAAAGGGCCTGTACTGTGCTAGCAACACACACAAAATGCTGGTGGAACGTAGCAGGCCAGGCAGCATCTGTAGGAAGAAGCACTGTTGATGTTTCGGGCTGAGACCCTTCGTCTTGGCCCGAAACATTGACAGTGCTTTTCCCTATAGATGCTGCCTGGCCTGCTATGTTCCACCAGCATTTTGTGTGTGTTGCTTAAATTTCCAGCATCTGCAGATTTCCTCGTGTGTACTGTGCTATGTTTTATGAACACTGGAACGTGATTACTAAACTCTGTTACTTCTCCAGCAGAGTTAAAGAGTTAATCCAAATGAACGGGGGGAGAGGTTTTCATATTCCATCCCTGCATTTCCATGAAATGAAATAAAAACAATCTCTTCTAATCTCTTCTGTTCCTCCTGATGTCAATGAGACGAGGGCCTAATCTCTTCTGTTCCTCCTGATGTCAATGAGACGAGGGACTGCAGTGAACGCAGTATGACTCCGAGAGTACATTAGTAAGTTATGGATCTGACAGTGACAGGGAAAGCTGCTGTGAAGCTAATCAGCAGGTGGGGAATTGTCCGCAATGACCCAGTGACCCGCAATGACTGCAGGAATGAAGCTTTTCTCAAAGGAAGAAGCAAATTGTCAGCTCTTAAACCACAAAGCAGAGAGCCAAATATTTAATAGAGAGAGAAAAAAATACACAGCGGTGTTTTGAGCCTTTCCTGAATGTTAATTCATCACCAGTTGTTTATAAATTGATTTGAATATTTTATGCTAATCAAAACATCGTAGCTCAGTGTGAACCAGGGATAAAAATTTTATAAAACTGCAAATTCTGGAAATCAAGAAAACTGAAGAATCTGGAAATATTTAGCAAGATCTTTGCAGCACCTGTAGAAAGAGGAGCAGAGCTAACCCAACCATATCGGATCGACTGCAGGGACGTGGCAAGTATGCATGTAGCTACTTGATCGAACAGTGAATCAAGTGGCCTCCTATGTGCAGAGTACTCCATTTTGGGTGTGGCCTTTTGAGCATGCAGGGTTTCTTCTTGGTGGGCCTGGTTTGGAGCCCCTACACTGTAAGTTGCCCAGTGTGTGTCATTATGAAATGACTCAGTAAAAACACTTAATCATACTATTCCTTTTCCGCACTTAACTCTGTGCACACCTAACATTAACAATTAGGTTGTATACAGATACGTGACATTAACGATTGAGTTCCGAACACATACGTGATATTAACGACTGGGTTGTGTGATATTACTGAATGGGTTACGTATACATACCTTGCGTTAATGATTGGGTTACATATATATACGTGACGTTAACGATTGGGTTGTATACACATATGTGATGTTAACAATTGGGTTGTGTACACATACGTGACATTAACAATGGGTTGTATAACCTTTGATGTCTTTTTGGCCAGAATGTCATCAAAGCATGAAGACTGAACAAGGCTAAAGAGGAAATCTCTTCAGAAAGCAGAAGCAAACTTCTTCATGTTTGGAATTAGTGGAAAACAAGTAGCAGTAAATTTGACAGCAAATGAAAATAAAAGAAAACTGCATATGCATGAAATTTGAAATACAAAGATAAAATGCAGGAAAAAAACTGAGGTTGGTGGGTATTCACATGAGCTACCTAATAAAGGGTCTTGACCCAAAATGTCGACTGTTTATTCCCCTATGTAGGTGCTGCCTGACCTGCTGAGAATTTTCAAACATTTTGTTAATGTTGCCAGAGGAAGTTGCAGATACCATAACAACATTGACGACATCCTCAAGGTGTGGCTCTTCGAGAAAGCAGCGTCCATCATTAAGGACCCTCACCATCCAGGACTTGCCCTCTTCACATTCGACCATACGGAGGAGGTGCAGGAGCCTGAAAACCCATGCTCAGCGATTCAGGAACAGCTTCTTCCTGTCTGTCATCAGATTTCTGAATGGTCCATGACAATACCACATTTTTTGCACTATTCATTTGTTCTGCAATTTTTAGTAATTTTGCACTGTGCTTCTACATCAAAACCACAAATTTCACATCATATACGATAGCAATAATGTACCTGATTCTGGCTCTGGAAAGTCATTTGGACAAGTTCAAAGACAAATAAGGTTTAGAGGGGGATGGACCAGATAGATAGGTCCTGATGAAGGGTCTTGGCCTGAAACTTCGACTGCATATTGCCCTCCACAGTTGCTGCCTGACTTGCTGAGTTCCTCCAGTGTTTTGTGTGTGGCTTGGATAAGCATCTTTGCAGAGATAGGCTGAAGGACCACTTCTATGCTATATGATTCCATGACTCTAAATTAGTGTATTAAGACCATAGAACATAGGAGCAGAATTAGGCCATTTGGCCCATTGAGTCTTGTCCACTATTCTATCATGACAACCGCATTCTCCCACCCTCTCCCAGTAACCTTTGACGCCCTTACTAACCAAGAACCTATCAAATTAAGTCTTAAATATACCCAACAACTTGGCCCCCACAGCTATCTGTGGCAATGAATTCCACAGATTCACCACCCTCTGGCTAAAGAAATTCCTGCTCAGTTCTGTTCTAAAGGGATACCCCTCTATTCTGAGGATGTGCGGTCTGGTCATAGACTCCTCTACTGTAGGAAACATCCTCTTCATGTCCACTCTATCTAGGTCTTTCAATATTTGTTTGGTTTCAATGAGTTCCCCTCTCATTCCTTAAACTCCAGCGAATACAAGCCCAGTGCCATCAAATGCTCCTCATACATTAACCCTTTCATTCCCAAGATATTCCCTCTGTGACATTGCTCCAAAGGTACTAATTAATTGCAAATTAAGTATCTTTAAGTGCCTTTGGGTGCCACAGCAGTGCAGCCGTTAGCTCAGGATGTTCTGGAGTTCAGAGTTCAACTTCAGCGCCATTCTATAAGGATCTCTGTATGTCCTCCCTGTGGAACGTGTGGGTTTTCTCCTGCTCCCACAGTCCAAAAACCTACCGGGTAGGTTAATTGGTCAATGTAAATTGTCCCGAGATTAGGTTAGGGTTAATCGGGTTTGTGGGGGGTTGCAGGGAGGTGTGGCTGGAATGGCCTATTCTGCATTGTATTGTTAAATAGTTGAACAATAAACCCCAGTCACCAATCTATGTTCTTGCTTTACATTGTAATTGAACAGAGAACGAGGAATTTTGGGAGAAATGAAATGACTCTGGAGAATGCACGTTTTATGTAACTGGAAACATTTTCCCTTTTCTGACAAACACACCGATTGTTCATTGCCTCTCTTTCAGTACCAGGTACCAATGACTCATACTGCAGTCCATGTTTATGTAACCTGTATTACTAATTCAAAATCAGCGATTCTTATCACGGGAGGAGTTTTTCTAAATAAGTAACCAAATATGACCAGAATGCACATATACTTCATCTGTGCTACTTAACTCATGATATCAGTTCCTTGATTAGCAGTAAGAAGGGTAGCATTCTATTGGGTTCAACTAAATTGTTACTTCAGGTAATGGCACTAGCTGGTTGCTTTGATTGGTCACATCTGCACAGATTCAGCACGTCATCTAAAACTATGCTGCACAATGGAGAGTATCTTGACTGGATGCATCACAGCTTGGGATGGAAACACCAATGCCCTGGAATGAAGAAGTCTACATGAAGTAGTGGATACTACCCAGTCCGTCACAGGCAAAGACCTCCCCACCACTGAGCACTACAAGGAACAAGGAAGTAGCATCCATCATCAAGGACCCCCACCACTGAGGCCATGATCCCTTCTCACTGCTGCCTCAGGTCCTACATCACCAGGTTCAGGAACTTATTATAATAATAATAATAATAGGAACTTATTATTCAGAAATTATCAGGCTCCTGAACTAATGTGGGTAATTTCACTCACTTCAACACTGAACAGATTCCACAACCTATGGACATACATTCAAGGACTCTACAACTCGTGTTCTCAGTATTATTTTTTTTGTATTTTCACAGTTTATCTTCTTTTGCAGACTGGTTGTGTAGTTTTTCATTGATTCTATTGTATTTCTTTGTATCGATTGTGAATGCCCACAAGAAGATGAATCTCAGGGAGATTCTATGGTGTTATACATGTACTTTGATAATAAATTTACTTTGAACTATAAAATTGCAAACAAACTTGAAAATGCCACTGGAATAGTCTGGTGAACCTGATATGTGATAGATATGAGCTTGGCCCTAGATGGTTAAAGGATGTGAGATGAGGTCATTTCCTTTAATGAAAGGACACATTGCACATGGACATGACACCACATTACGGAGATCTGAGGTTGTATTTGGGTTAGGATATATGTACCTGCATTATTGCACATAAACTCAACATTATATTCTGCATAAAAACACAAAATGCTGGCAGAACTCAGCAGGCCAGACAGCATCTATGGGAGGAGGTAGTAACGACGTTTCAGGCTGAAACCCTTCATCAGGAGGGCCAAAACGTAATTACTACCTTCTCCCATAGATGCTGTCTTGCCTGCTGAGTTCTGCCAGCATTTTGTGTTTTTATTTATTTCCAGCATCTACAGATTCACTCATGTTGCCATTATATTCTGCATGCTTAAGTTTTTCACTTTAGCTTGGTTTGTGTGGCCCTCTGTTGTTTGAGGTCACTGTGGATGTTGTGTCCTATCTATGTCGTTGATGCAGCACCATTGTGGCCGACAAGACCAAGGTGAGGGTAGCAGCCTCTGTTACAAAGGCCACATCTATACCACAAATGGTCTCAGTTCTGCTGGAGATGCAGTGTATCTTTCTATGGGCCCGTTTGTCTTCTGCTGTTTCAGGAATTTTTCCTCACCCGACTTAACATGTTTCAGGGTGCTTCTCCACCTGGTGCCATCGGTTGCAAGCTCCCCCCAGGACTCACTGCTTCCATGTTCCGCTCGCGGACATCCTCGTAGCACGGTTGAGGGCAGGCGGCGGTCCTCTCGCCTGAAGCCAGCTCGGCGTAGAGGATGTCTTTTGGGATGCGGCAGACATGGCCCTGCCAGCCAGCCCACACTGCCTGAACAGGGTGTACACAGTAGGGAGATTTGTGCACTTTGTTTTTAGCTCTTAGGCAATCAAGATTAAAAAGCCTGCCATCTGGTCTAGTGTGGAGATGGATCCCCTCTGTAACAGTACCTCAGAAGGACAAAGAAGATCCCAAAGAGTGTTAGCACGAGAACACCTTGCTTAACATGCTGCTTATGTCAAAGGGCCCCGAACAGCTGCTGTTGTACTGTACATGGTGTTGTAGAAAGATCTGATTGTGTTTATTATTAGGATTAGTCTTGGCGGACATGAAAGAGCCTGTCTCTGTTGACTAAGTCAAATGGCTTGGTGAGACCAATAAAGGCAATATAGAGGAGTTTCTTTTATTCTCTGCACTTCTCCTGGAGTTGATGGAGAGAGAAAATCATGTCTGCAATCACTCTGTGACTCCAGGTAGACACGCGGTGAACCAGGGAGACCTGGGTAATGGCTTTGCTAACAATATTCAAGAGGGCAAAGTTCCTGTAGTTGTTACAGTCACTTTTCTTGCCTTTGTTTTTGTAGAGGGCATTGATCTTGGTGTCTCTCTTATGCTGTGGTATAGCTCCTTCTAGCCAGCACTGACAGAGAACTTTATGTACTCGGTGCATGCAGTGCTTGATCAGGTCTAGGGGGGACTCCCATCATTGCCTGGTGTCTTCCCTGAGGCCAAGTTGCCGATGATCTTGCCGAGCTCCTCCCGGATCGGCTCTGTATCTGGTTCCTCTATTGTCAGCAGGGACTCAATAGCATCCAGGACTGAGGTGGAGTAGAGGTCAGAATAACACTCTAACCATCTCTCCATTTGTTTGGGCTGTCAGTGATTACGTCCACATTTGAGGGAAGCCATCCCGCTCTGAAAGGAGATGAGGGCTTTCTTGATGCCATCATACAAACCCCTGATCTTGTTGGTCAGTGCCGTGGTCTGAGCTGCATCCAGTACATGGTGGCACAGTGCCTGACAGACTGCTGAACTTTACTTTTAGAAGCTTCTACTTCTACCCTCTGTAGGTTCCTTTCAGTTGGCGAATGTTTATATTCAGCTAGGTCAGCACATTTGGCTTCAGTGATGGTGGTCATCTCATTGGGTTTACCTTTGAACTAATCATTTGTTTTCGAAGACTTCCTCCCTGAAGTTAGGCTGTGCTGTAGCTGGTATTCCAATGACATTCCAATGGCAGAAGTTGCCATTGCTCTGTGACAGAGTTTCCAGGCTGAAGGGGATTCAGTTCTTTCTCGAAGGACTTAGCTAACTGTACCAGCAGGTCTAGGTGAGACATCTTACCTACATCAATTCCCTTTGTGTTTAATGTCTTTGATTGCAGTCTGATCGTGGAACACAGCAGTGAATGGTCTGTGTCACAGTAGGAATGTGTGAGAAGCACAGTTCTGGGGAAGGAATGCCTGACCAGGATCAAGTCCAGCTGGTGCCAGTGTCTGGAGCAAGAGTGTCTCCAGGAAACCTTGTGTTGAACCTTGGTCTGGAAGTATCATTTGGTGATCCATAGATTATAGATCAGTGCAAAATTCGAGCAGTCGCTGTCCGCTCTTGTTCATCTTACCCACACCAAAGTGACCTAGGTAGGAAGGCCATGAGTGGTGATCTGCACCCACTGTGATGTTAGAGTCACCCAGGAGAACAAGATGTTCCTTGTTAGGGGTACTCCTGATAGTGATTGTAAGGTTTTCATAAAACTCATCCTTTGCCTCAGGTGTGGAGGGGGAGGGCATACACACTGACAAGAGTAACTGGACCTTTTGTGGTGTTGAGGTACTAAGTAAGAATTCATACAGATCCATTTCTGCCTGGTTCCACCATCTTCAACAATGTGTTCCTCACTGCAAAGCTTACTCCATACTGTCTGGGCTCATCAGGGCAATTCCCTTGCCAGAAAAAGGTGTAGTTTTTCTCGTTTAGTAGTACATGCATCTCCTGGAGGAGATGTATGTCCACACACAGTCTTTTGAGCTCCTTGTCTACTACAGCTGTCTTCCTGACATCACCGATGTCTTGGAGGTTATCAGAGAGACCAGTCATCATTGTCCAAACATTCCAACATTCCAGTTTTAAACCTGGTCTCTCTCCTTGTGTTGTCTTGCCTGGTGCAATGTTTTCACTCTGCAGTTCAGGGAATACCTAGCCCCATACAGCCAATGAGGAAAGCAGACTGTAACAGGACAACACCTTTTTGACTGGGGATTGCCTAACTTAACGCAGGCAGTAGCTGTCTAGTGAGATCCAAGAATCTCTCCCACTATCAGAAGCAACCCCTGGCATCATGCTCCATGTCAACGGAGTGTAGTATCTACAACCAGTAAGTGCTGCTTCCTGTGTTGTGTCAATGCCATGAGGCGAAGCAGGAGTGTCCTCTCCTGAACAGTGTTGACCCTGCAAGGTGAAGTCAAGCCAGTACACGAGCCAGGGCAATAGAATATGGAGAGCAAACTGTTGCCCATGCGGCAGACTCCCCTCTCCACGCAGCCGCTGGTTCCGAAGGAATGTACAGTTTGACACCAACAGCACTGCAGGAGTCACCTGTCAGCGCTGAACTCAACGTGGGACTCCAGCTCCAGATTTTTTCTTGGGACTTACTCCCAAAGCTTTCCCCGTGAGTGGGTGTAGTTGCAAGGCATGGAGGTTTGAGACCAGAGTTTTCCTTTTCCTAGATGAGCTGCCAACCATGGCTGACGAGCCCCATCGGCCCAAAGTGACCAGTTTTAAGGTGCCAGTAACCCACCTTTGCCCCTTCTGCTGTCAGTAGAAATGGTTCCGCTGGGTTTAGTAGCTGAGCCACACGTGAAGGCCAGGAACTTGGTTCTTTGAGACACATGCTATTGGGAGCATACTGGTATATGTGACAATAATAAAACATATATTTGTTTATTTAGAGATTCTGTGCGACACAGGCTCTTCTGCGCTACCCAGTAACCAACACTATGCTCTCATGCTGCCCTCCTGAGGGATTACAGGTTTCATTTACTACAGAGACATTACCATTCCCCTTTCCAGTACTGTGCAAAAGTGTTGCCCATGGTTTTTGTGGTGGAACATTGTAAGTTTAATTAGAGATACAGTGTAGAACAGGCCCTTGTGCCAACGAGTCACACTACTCAGCAGCCCCCCTATTTAACACAAGCTCAATCACAGGGCAGTCTACAATGACCAATTAACCCACTAGCCGGTATGTCTTTAGACAGTGGGAGGAAACTGGAGCCCATGTAAAACTCCTTACAGACAGCGCTGATGTGAACTCCAAACTCTGAGCTGTAATAGTGTCATGCTGCTATGCTATCATGACCTCCCTTTCCAAGCAATTAACACACACAAGGAAATATGAATGCATAAAGGTACAACCACGTTAGTGGGGCTACATTATACACCACCCAACAGTCTGCAGGGTTTGGAGGAACAAATTTGTAGAGAGGTCACAGGCTATTGCAAGAAACTTAAGATTGTTATAGATAGATAGACACTTTATTGATCTCAAAGGAAATTACAGTATCACAGATATACAAATATTAGAAGAGAAGTACAAAAGAATGAAAAATAAGTTACCTCAAACAGCTTAAGTGGAGAGAGTCATCACTTCCCCGGCTACAGGTTGAGTCATTATAGAGCCTAATGGCCGAGGGTAAGAATGACCTCATGTAGCGCTCTTTGGAGCAGCGCAGTTGTCTTAGTCTGTAACTAAAAGAGCTCCTTTGTTCAACCAAGGTGGCATTCAGAGAGTGAGAAACATTGTCCAGAATTGACAGGATTTTCCGTAGGGTCCTTTGTTCTACCACAGCCTCCAGTGTGTCCAGTTTGACTCTTATAACAGAGCCAACCTTTCTTATTAGTTTATTGAACCTGTTGGCATCACCCGTGTTGATGCCATTGCCCCAGCACACCACCACATAGAGGATTGTTCTGGTGACAACAGACTGGTAGAACATGTGAAGGAGAGGCCTGCATATTCCAAAGAACCTCAGTCTCCTCAGGAAGTAGAGGCGACTCTGGCCCTTCTTGTACACAGCCTCTGTGTTGGTGCTCCACTCAAGTCTGTCATCCAGGTACTTGTTTGTCCTCACACATCCACATCCTCACCATCAATAGTAACAGGGAGCAGTGCAGGCTCAGTCTTCCTAAAGTCTATCACCATCTCCTTTGTCTTACTGATGTTGAGCATCAGATGATTCAGCTTATACTATTCAACAAAGTCCCCCACTAGGGCCCTGTATACATCCTCCCATCCTCCCTTTATACACCAACTATTGCTGAGGCACAGGATCAGTGCTGGATCCATTGTTGTTTGTCAGCTATATCAATGATCTGGATGATGTGGTATACTGGATCAGCAAATTTATAGATGACACCAAGTTTGGGGGTGTAGTAGACAGTGAGGAAGACTATCAGAGTTTGCAGTGGGATCTGCACCAGCTGGAAAAATGGGTTGAAAAAATGGCAGATGGAGTTTAGTACAGACAAGTGCAGGTGTTGCTCTTTGGTAGGACCAACCTGGATAAGTCTTACACAGTGAACGGTAGGGCACTGAAGAGTGGGGTAGAAGAAAGGGATTTGGGTATATAGGTGAGGTCTAATTTGGAGTATTGTGTGCAGTTTTGGTCACCTACCTAAAGGAAAGATGCAAATAAGGTTGAAAGAGTGCAGAGAAAATTTACAAGGATGTTGTCAGGCTGGAGGACCTAAGTTATAAGGAAATATTAAATAGGTTAGGAATTTATGCTTGGAATGTAGAAGATTGAGAGGAGATTTGATAGAGGTATACAAAATTATGAGGGGTAGAGATAGGATAAATGCAATCAGTGTTTTTCCACTGACAATAGGTGGGACTACAACTACAGGTTATGGGTTAAGAGTGAACGGTGAAAATTTTAAAGGGAACTTCCAGAGGGCCATGAGAGTGTGGAATAAACTGCCAGCACGTGGTGCATGCGAGCTCGATTTCAACATTTAACAGAAGGTACATGGATGACGGGTATGGAGGGCTATGGGCTGGGTGCTGGTCAATGGGATGAGGGTGCTTAAATAGTTCTGCATTGACTAGATGGGCTGAAGGCCCTTGTTCTGTGCTGTACTTCTCTTTGACTCCATGACAAAATGCTGGAGGAACCAGTAAGTCAGACAGATCCAAGAAGGGGAATAAACAGTCAAATTTTTGTGCTGGGACCCTTCATAAGGACTGAAAATGAAGGGGTAAGAAGCCAGAATAAGAAGGTGGAGGGAGGGGAAGGAGTACAAGCTGACAGGTGATAGGTGAGGTCAGGTGGGTTGGAAGGAGTACAAGCTGACAGGTGAGAGGTGAGGCAAGGTGAGTGGGAAGGTGGGTTTGGGGGTAGTGGAGGAGCTGGAAAGGATGAAGACCATCACCTGGTAGTTTTATTTGATTTAATTTCACTGAAATAACCATGCAAATGTAGAAACAGAAGATGTTTATTCACCTCTGCAAACTTCTCTCGCCGTTCAGTTACCGGTAAGTTAACTCTTTCAGTCTTCCAGATTATTCTGTTATTTCTCCAGAAGAGTTAACCTAACTTTGAGCCAGATTTACAGAGCGCTTCGAGAGGAGCATAAAACGCTGGCAAGGACTGGTTGGGCTGAATGGCCTGTTTCTCAATGTAATCTGATGCAGGTCACCAGCTGTGAAGTTCTGGTTGATAATGGCCCTGTGAAATGCCTTGGGATGTTTTGGGATATAGAACAACACAACACAAACACAGGCCCTTCAGCCCACAATTCCACAGGTCACAGGTAGTATCCATGGAGTCGATGTTTAGGGCCGAGACTTTGTTTAGACTGGAAAATAAGGGGGGAATCTAGAGCCCACAAAGCAACTGTAACCATATCTGCCTTTACCTCTTCCTCTGGCAGATCATTCCACATTTCCATCACATGTTCTGTAAAAAACTTGCCCCTTCAGGTCGCCTTTAAATTTCTTCCCTGCCACTTTAAAACTATATCGGCTTAGTTTTAGACTGGTCTACCCCGGGACCCCGGGGGAAAGACTCATCTATTCACATCATCTGTACTTGTGATCTTACAAGGCTCTAAATCACCCCTCACCCTCCGCCAGGGAAATCAGTCCCAGCCTACGCATCACTGCTTACAACTCCAGGCCTCCAATCCTGGTAAAATCCTTTTGAATTTTACCTGCACCCTTTCCAGATGATGACAGCAGATGCTCAACAACACAGCAGTGTACTGCAGTTACTAGTTTTCAGGAAAGAAACGAATTTGCTATTTGTACTTGGTCTGTGCACTCAATCTGAACTTTCTAGCCAGAAACCAATCCTAATTTTAACTGATTAATTGAAAGGACATGATATCAGTCAAACTCCTTAAATAACAAACCCAATGCCTGCCATTTGCCCCATCTGATGCAAAATCACTCACCCAAAACATTAGCTTCCCTTCTCAGCCAAGTCTCCTGACCCACTGAGCTGTTCCAGTCTTTCCTGTTTCTATGTTAGATTCCCTGCATCAGTAACGCTTTGTGTTCATAACCTGAAAACGTCCTCATATAATAAGCAGTGTTCAACTCGGGAAAACGGAGAACGACAGAAATGAGAGTGAAGGTCTCGACCTTGGAAATCCTGAGGGCAAAACGATGTAGCTCGATACCTGAAAAGGATCTTGGGGACCTGACAGACAGTAATTTCTACTTGTGTACATGGTTGACATGGTGGCCAAACTAATAGTGCAGCTGCCCCTCCCCCAGCGCCAGGAACCTGGTTTTAATCTTGACTTTGCCGCCCGAACCATTGAATGTTTATTCCTCTCCACGAGTGCTGCCTGACCCGCTGAGTTCTTCCTGCATTTTGTGGTGATGCTCTGAATTTTCAGAATACACAGAATTTCTGGTGTTTACATTCTCCCTGTGATTGACTGGGTTTCTCCAGGTGCTCCAGTTTCCTCTCACATGGAACAGTACAGTGCAGGCACAGGTCTCTTGGTCTTTGATATTATGCCCAACTAATTACACTAGAAATTAAATTCCTAACTAATCATGTCTGCCTACTCTTGGTCCATGCTGATTCTCTGCAAATTCATGTGTATATCTAGCAGCCTCTTCAACGTCTCTATTGTAAGTATAAAAACATAAAGATCATGAGACATAGGAGCAGAATAAGGCCATTCAGCCTATTCAGACTGCTGCACAATTCAATCACAGCTGATTGTACATACAATTTATTACAAATTACTAAAAATTGCACATTGCACATTCAGATGTAACGTAAAGATTTTTACTACTCATGTATATGAAGGATGCAAGCAATATAGTCAATTCAATTCAATTATCCCTCTCAAGCCCATTCTCCTGCTTTCTCCCTGTAACCTTTGATGCCCTAATTTATCAAGAACCTCTACTGCAAATATAGCCAAAGACTAGGCCTCCACAGTTGTCTGTGACAACGAATTCCACAGATTCACCACCCTCTGGTGAAGGAAATTCTTGCTCAACTCTTGTTCTAAAAGGACACCCTTGTACACAAAGGCTGTTCACTCTGGTCCTAGACTCCCCCATTATTGAAAATCTCCTCTCCAACAGACTGGCGGAGTGCTGGCTGTTAAGGAGCGTCTCAAAAGAAGATGGAGAGTAAGATGTTGGGATGGAATTCAGAAGCAATTAAGATTCAGGCACATTGAAGAGGTAGGAATTGCAGGGATCTCAGGGTTGTAGAGCTGGAAGGTGGCAGACAGAGGCAGGGATGAACTTAGGGAAGGGTTTAATAACTTCTATACTACAGTAATCGAAGTGAGGGGTGAACAAGATCCCCGCCCTCTGATAAGGTGATTAAATAGTTCTCTAGTGTGATAAGGAAAACTTCTACCTCACTGTTATCAGTCTTGAACGGAGCTCTTGTACGATAAGATGGACTCTTAACCTCACAATCTTCCTTGTTACGATCGTGCATTTTATCATTTACCTGCACTGCACTTTTTGATAGTTTTTACCCTTTATTCTGCATGATTATTCCAGCCCAATGCACTGTGTAACGATGTAACAGTTTGCAAGACAAGCTTTTCACTGTATCCTGGTACATGTGACAATAATAAACCAATACACGCACCAATCTATGTCTCTCTTCGGGATTTTCGAAAAGAGTTGGCGATATTAACGAATACCAATGTGTGGATCGGTAGGTGAATCAGCTGCTGTAAATTACCCTTAGTGCATAGATGAATGGTAGAATCTGGGGACAGCTGATCAGAGTATGGGAAGATTTGAATCATGGGATTAGTGTGAGTGGTGCGTGATGGTTAGTATAGATTCCTCTGTGGGCCAAAGGGCCAGTTTCAAGTGTGTGTGCCTCTGTAACTCAACCCAGAGTACATCTGGTTACTCACCTTAACACAGCTGTAGATGGTGGAGACAAAAAGCACACTGGCCAGAATGATCAAACATATCAGGTAGAAGCTTAGCATCAGCACAGAGCTGCTCGGAGACAGGGAAAGAACAAAAATTAGACTCCAAATACCAACACTACTAACTGTGCTCTCTGCACAGTGAAAAATCATAAGTCTTTTGGCTTCATTCCACAATCACTAATCGTCCGGCAAAACTCTCCAACTGTGGAGAAGTTGGAAGCGCACAGACATCGAACACCAGGAGATGACACCTCAAGAGTTTGAAATACTTGTCTGGAGTAATGATGGTGTAACCAGATGGTTTACTGACATCCTGTCAGCCTCCCAGCCATCGCTGATTAGCTGTTAGCAATATATTCCATTCTTTAAGGGTGTTTACTTAAAATGTTAAAAATAAGCACCATAAGGGAATGCGATTCAAAATTCAAATGCATTTAACAGGAAGAAAATTTCATTACTTCTACCAGCTGTTCGTAACATGGAGGAATCCAAATTCACTCCCTTCTTTACCCCACCTCTCCCAAGCATTCAGATTCTCCTTTGCTGTTTCCAGTTTCATCGTTCGCCCATTTTTGTACCCCTCCCCCATATTGGCTGCAGCGACGCGCCAAGTGAAAACACACAGATCACTGACAGGTCCCCCACTTCCACCCACCCATTATGTATGTAATTCACTAACAGATTCGCCCCCTCCCCAGTTCCACCCACCCATTATGTATGTAATTCACTGACAGATTCCCCCTTTCCACATACCACCCACCTATTATGTATATAACTCACTGACAGATTCCCCCCCCCCCCCCCCCGGTTCCACCCACCCATTATGTATGTAATTCACTGACAGATTCCCCCCTTCCCCGGTTCCACCCACCCATTATGTATGTAATTCACTGACAGATTCCCCGCCTCCCCGGTTCCACCCACCCATTATGTATGTAATTCACTGACAGATTCCCCCCTTCCCCGGTTCCACCCACCCATTATGTATGTAATTCACTGACAGATTCCCAGTTCCCTGGTTCCACACACCCATTATGTATGTAATTCACTGACAGATTCCCCCCCTCCCTGGTTCCACCCACCCATTATGTATGTAATTCACTGACCGATTCCCCACTCCCTGGTTCCACACACCCATTACGTAGGTAATTCACTGACTGATTCCCCCCCCCTCCCCGGTTCCACCCACCCATTATGTATGTAATTCACTGACAGATTCCCCGTTCCCTGGTTCCCTGACAGGTTCTCCCTTTCCACATACCACTCACCTATTATGTATGTAATTCACTGACAGATTCCCCGCTCCCTGGTTCCACACACCCATTATGTAGGTAATTCACTGACAGATTACCCCCTCCCCGGTTCCACCCACCCATTACGGATGTAATTCACTGACAGATTCCCCACTCCCTGGTTCCCACACCCATTATGTATGTAATTCACTGATAGATTACCTCCTCCCTGGTTCCACACACCCATTATGTATGTAATTCACTGACAGTTTCCCCCCTTCCACGTTCCACCCACCCATTATGTATGTAATTGACTGAAAGATTCCCCCCAACCCCGGTTCCACACACCCATTATGTAGGTAATTCACTGAAAGATTCCCCCCTCCCCGGTTACACACACCAATTATGGATGTAATTCACTGACAGATTCCCCCCTCCCTGTTTCCACACACCCACTATGTACATAATTGACTGAAAGATTCCCCCCACCCCGGTTCCACACACCCATTATGTAGGTAATTCACTGAGAGATTCCCCCCATTCCCCGGTTCCACCCACCCATTAAGTATGTAATTCACTGATAGATTCCCCCCTCCCTGGTTCAACACACCCATTATGTATGTAATTCACCGACAGACACCTCCCGCTCCACGGTTCAAACCACCCATTATGTAGGTAATTCACTGACAGATTCCCAGTTCCTGGTTTCACACACCCATTATGTATGTAATTCACTGACAGATTCCCCCCCTCCCTGGTTCCACCCACCCATTATGTATGTAATTCACTGACCGATTCCCCACTCCCTGGTTCCACACACCCATTACGTAGGTAATTCACTGACTGATTCCCCCCCCTCCCCGGTTCCACCCACCCATTATGTATGTAATTCACTGAAAGATTCCCCCCTCCCCAGTTACACACACCAATTATGGATGTAATTCACTGACAGATTCCCCCCTCCCTGTTTCCACACACCCACTATGTACGTAATTGACTGAAAGATTCCCCCCACCCCGGTTCCACACACCCATTATGTAGGTAATTCACTGAGAGATTCCCCCCATTCCCCGGTTCCACCCACCCATTAAGTATGTAATTCACTGATAGATTCCCCCCTCCCTGGTTCCACACACACATTATGTATGTAATTCACTGACAGATTCCCCGCTCCCTGGTTCCACCAACCCATTATGGATGTAAATCACAGACAGATTTCCCTCTCCCTCGGTTCAACCCACCCATTATGTATGTAATTCGCTGATAGATTACCCCCTCCCTGGTTCCACACAACCATTATGTATGTAATTCACGGATAGATTCCCCCCTCCCCGGTTCTACCCACCCAATATGTAAGTAATTCATTGACAGATTCTCCGCCTGCCCGGTTCCACACACACATTATGTATGTAATTCACTGACAGATTCCCTGCTTCCCTGGTTCCACACAACCATTATGTATGTAATTCACTGAAGGATTCCCCTCTCCCTGGTTTCACACACCCATTACGTATGTAATTCACTGACAGATTCCCCCCCCTCCCTGGTTCAACACACCCATTATGTAGGTAATTCACTGACAGATTCCCCCCTCCCCGGTTCCACATTCCCATAATGTATGAAATTCCCTGACAGATTCCCCCCCTCCACGTTTCACCCACCCATAATGTATGAAATTCCCTGACAGATTCCCCCCCTCCACGTTTCACCCACCCATTATGTATGTAATTCCCTGACAGGTTCCCCCTTTCCACATACCACCCACCTACTATGTGCATAATTGACTGACAGATTCCCCTCCCAGTTCCACCCACCCATGATGTATGTAATTCCGTGACAGATTCCGCCCCTCCCCGGTTCCCCCCACCCATGATGTATGTAATTCACTGACAGATGCCCCCCTTCCAAGTTCCACCCTCCCATTATGTAGGTAATTCACTGACAGATTCCCCCCCTACCCGGTTCCACACACACATTATGTATGTAATTCACTGACAGATTCCCCGCTCCCTGGTTCCACACACCCATTATGTATGTAATTTACTGACAGATTGCCGCCTCTCCCCGGTTCAACCCACCCATTATGTATGTAATTCACTGACAGATTCCCCCCTTCCCCGGTTCCACGGACTCATGATGTATGTAATTCCTTGACAGATTCTCCCCTTCCAAATTCCACCCACCCATTATGTATGTAATTCACTGACAGATTCCCCCCTCCCTGTTTCCACACACCCACTATGTACGTAATTCACTGATAGATTCCCCCCTCCCTGGTTCCACACACACATTATGGATGTAATTCACTGACAAATTCCTCCCTTCCACGTTCCACCCACCCATTATGTACATAATTGACTGAAAGATTCCCCCCTCCCCGGTTCCACACACCCATTATGTATGTAATTCACTGACAGATTCCCCCCTCTCTGTTTCCACACACCCACTATGTACGTAATTCACTGATAGATTCCCCCCTCCCTGGTTCCACACACACATTATGGATGTAATTCACTGACAAATTCCTCCCTTCCATGTTCCACCCACCCATTATGTACATAATTGACTGAAAGATTCCCCCCTCCCCGGTTCCACACACCCATTATGTATGTAATTCACTGACAGATTCCCCCCTCCCTGTTTCCACACACCCACTATGTACGTAATTCACTGATAGATTCCCCCCTCCCTGGTTCCACACACACATTATGGATGTAATTCACTGACAAATTCCTCCCTTCCACGTTCCACCCACCCATTATGTACATAATTGACTGAAAGATTCCCCCCTCCCTGGTTCCACACACCCATTATGTATGTAATTCTCTGACAGATTCCCCCCTCCCTGTTTCCACACACCCATTATGTATGTAATTCACCAACAGACACCTCCCGCTCCACGGTTCAAACCACCCATTATGTATGTAATTCGCTGACAGGTTCCCCCTTTCCACATACCACCCACCTATTATGTATATAATTCACTGACAAATTCCCCTCCCTGGTTCCACCCACCCATTATGTATGTAATTCGCTGATAGATTCCCCCCTTCCACGTTTCACACACCCATTATGTATGTAATTAACTGACCGATTTCCCCCCCCCAGTTTCACACACCCATTATGAATGTAATTCACTGAAAGAATCCCCCTCCCCGGTTCCACCCCATCATTATGTATGTAAGTAACTGACCGATTCCCCCCCCCAGTTCCACCCACCCATCATGTATGTAAGTAACTGACCGATTCCCCGCCCCAGTTCCACCCACCCATCATGTATGTAATTCACTGACAGATTCCCCCCTCCCAGTTTCCACCCACCCATTATGTATGTAATTTACTGACTGATTTCCCCCTCCCCGGTTCCACCCACCCATTTTGTATGTAATTCACTGACAGATTCCCCCCTCCCAGTTTCCACCCACCCATTATGTATGTAATTTACTGACTGATTTCCCCCTCCCCGGTTCCACCCACCCATTTTGTATGTAATTCACTGACAGATTACCCCCCCGGTTCCACCCACTGATTATTTATATAATTCACTGACAGATTGCCCTCCTCCCCTGTTCCACACACACATTATGTATGTAATTTCCTGACCGTTTCCCCACCTCCCCGGTTCCAGACACCCATTATGTATGTAATTCGCTGACTGATTTCCCTCCTCCCCCGGTTCCACACATGCATTATGTATGTAATTCACTTACAGATTCCCCCACTCCCCGGTTCCATACACCCATTATGTATGTAATTCACTGACTGATTTCCCTCTCCAATTTGGATCAGATTCTGCTTGCCTTACAGCTCTCCCTTCATCATTCCCATTCTCACTTCCTTCACTAATTAATATCCAGCACTTGTGGCCTTTGTGTTCCTGCTCATCTCCCAGCAGCAGCTGCCTCCTATCTTCACACTCCCCTCCCTCAATCTTGCTCCATCTGCTGCTTTTTCTATTGATCCTCTTTCCTCGCTCTTTGTTGGTTTCCACCTATCATTCACCTGCCACCATCTCCAACTCACAGAGAATTTATAGAGGGAATGGTAGGGGACTGAGGAGTGTGGTAGAACAAAGAGATCTGGGAATACAGTTACATCATTCATTGAAAATGCTGTTACAGATACAAAATGTTGCAAAGGTGGCTTTGGCACATTTGCTTTCATAAATCAAAGCCCTGAGTACAGGAGTTGGGATGTTATGTTGAAGTTGTATTAGATGTTGGTTTGGCCATAAGATATAGGAGCAGAATTAGGACAATTGCCCAATGACTCTGCTCCACCTTTTCATGCATGGTCCATTTCCCTCTAGACTCCAATTTGGAGTATTGGGAGCAGTTCTGGCCACCTACATACAGGAAAGGAATCAATAAGATTGAAAGAGTAAAGAGAAAATTTACAATGATATTGCCAGAACTTGAGGACATGAGTGATACGGAAAGGTTAAATAGTCTGACTTTATTCCCTGGAGTGGAGGAGAATACGGGATTTGATAGAGGTATGCAAACTTAAGAGGTGTATGGATAGGGCAAATGCAATCAGGCTTTCTCCACTGAGGTTGGATAAGACTACAACTACAAGTCATAGGTTAAGGGTGAAAGGTGAAATGTTTAAGGGGAACTTCTTCACTCAGAGGATGGTGAGCGTGGAATGAGATGCCAGAGGAAGTAGTGGATGTGGGTTTGATTTCAACATTGAAGGGAGGCTTTGACAGGCACATGGATGTGAGGGATATTGTCGATGGGACTAGGAGGAACACATAGGCTGGAGGGTCTGCTCATGTGCTGTATTACTCTGTACTCCACCCTTCATCCCCTCCTCTGTGTTGCTCATTATGCCTGTCACCTTACACCCCTCTTCTGCCAACCAATCACCTCAGAATCCTTTCTCACTCCGCTTCTCCTCTTTAGAACGGCCATCTCCCCCATCCACTCGGTCCTGTGGCAGGGTTTCAGCACGAAACATTAACAATTCCTTTACTCCCACAGATGCTGCTCTACCCTTTGAGTTCCTCCAACAATGTCTTTATTTCCATCTGGTCCTGGGTGACAGGAAGTCCTGGCTGCCAGAAGGCCGGTGTTTTTCCAGAGATTCTGCAGATGCTGGAAATCCAGAGCAATACACACACAAAATGCTGGAGGAACTCAGCAGGTCAAGCAGTATCTGTGAAGGGGAATAATGAATAGTCAACATTTCAGGCCAAAACATTTCATCAGGATTAGAAGAAAGGTGGAAGAGGCCAAAACTTTCTGGCTTCTCCTTTCCAGTCCTGATGAACGGTCTCAGGTCCAAACATGGATTGTGGAATTTCCAGATCCTTGTCCACAAAAGACTATGTCGTCAAAGGACAGACAAACCAACCCTCTTTCCCTTGACATTCCCACCCCCGCCTCACCCCAATCAATTCCTCCCAGTGAGGAGACAGAAGGTTACTGTGCAAACCCTCAAATTAAGGACAACTAGCACAGCGACTTACTGTGGAATGATGATGATCTGAATAGAACAGATGAAGAGGAAGACCAAGCAAGCACAGGCCACGTAGGCACCAAATCGGTCATCCACCTCCTTGGAATACTGCAAGGAAAAGAGGGAGGGTGTTCAAAGTTCAATCTACATTTATAATCAAAGCATATACATCACAAATACTACCCTGAGATTCATTTTCTTGCAGGCATTCACAGTAGATCAAATAAATACTATAGAATGAATGAAAAGCTGCACACAGACTGACAATCAGTGCGCAAAAGAAGACAGACCGCAAATACAAGAAAATAACAATAACACATAAAAAAAACATAAGTTTTTGTCATTGAGTGTGTAGATTGTGGAATCTGGTTAAAGTGAGTCTGTAGATTGTGGAATCATTTTATTTTGAGGCAAATGAAACTATCCACACCGGTTCAGAAGCCTGATGGTTGAACCTGGATGGTTGTTCCTGAACCTGGTAGTGTGAGACCTAAGAGTCCAACCTCCTGCTTGATAGTAGTAGCAAGAAGAGACTTGGCCTGGATGATGGGGGTCTTTGACAAAGGATGCTTAGTTCCCCTACCTTCATCACCCTCCCCCTCCTGATCCCATCCAGCTGCTACATACATAGTTCACCTACAGGTTCCCTTTCAAATCTACATCAGATCCAAGTGTTCCCCCTCAAATCTACATCGGATTCCGGTGTTCCCTCCTCAAATCTACATCGGATTCAGATGTTTTCCCTCAAATCTACATCGGATTCAGGTGTTTTCCCTCAAATCTACATCGGATTCAGGTGTTTTCCCTCAAATCTACATCGGATTCAGGTGTTTCCCCCTCAAATCTACATCGGATTCAGGTGTTTCCCCCTCAAATCTACATCGGATTCAGGTGTTTCCCCCTCAAATCTACATCGGATTCAGGTGTTCCCCCCTCAAATCTACATCAGATTCAGATGTTCCCCCTCAAATCTACATCAGATTCAGGTGTTTTCCCTCAAATCTACATCGGATTCAGGTGTTTCCCCCTCAAATCTACATCGGATTCAGGTGTTCCCCCCTCAAATCTACATCGGATTCAGGTGTTCCCCCCTCAAATCTACATCAGATTCAGATGTTCCCCCTCAAATCTACATCAGATTCAGATGTTTTCCCTCAAATCTACATCAGATTCAGATTTTCCCCCTCAAATCTACATCAGATTCAGGTGTTTCCCCCTCAAATCTACATCAGATTCAGGTGTTTCCCCCTCAAATCTACATCGGATTCAGGTGTTCCCCCCTCAAATCTACATCAGATTCAGATGTTCCCCCTCAAATCTACATCAGATTCAGGTGTTTTCCCTCAAATCTACATCGGATTCAGGTGTTTCCCCCTCAAATCTACATCGGATTCAGGTGTTCCCCCCTCAAATCTACATCAGATTCAGATGTTCCCCCTCAAATCTACATCAGATTCAGATGTTTTCCCTCAAATCTACATCAGATTCAGATGTTCCCCCTCAAATCTACATCAGATTCAGGTGTTTCCCCCTCAAATCTACATCAGATTCAGGTGTTTCCCCCTCAAATCTACATCAGATTCAGATGTTCCCCCTCAAATCTACATCAGATTCAGGTGTTCCCCCTCAAATCTACATCAGATTCAGATGTTCCCCCTCAAATCTACATCGGATTCAGGTGTTTCCCCCTCAAATCTACATCAGATTCAGATGTTCCCCCTCAAATCTACATCAGATTCAGATGTTCCCCCTCAAATCTACATCGGATTCAGGTGTTTCCCCCTCAAATCTACATCAGATTCAGATGTTCCCCCTCAAATCTACATCAGATTCAGATGTTCCCCCTCAAATCTACATCAGATTCAGATGTTCCCCCTCAAATCTACATCAGATTCAGGTGTTTCCCCCTCAAATCTACATCAGATTCAGATGTTCCCCCTCAAATCTACATCAGATTCAGATGTTCCCCCTCAAATCTTCATCAGATTCAGGTGTTTCCCCCTCAAATCTACATCAGATTCAGGTGTTTCCCCCTCAAATCTACATCAGATTCAGATGTTCCCCCTCAAATCTACATCAGATTCAGGTGTTCCCCCTCAAATCTACATCAGATTCAGATGTTCCCCCTCAAATCTACATCAGATTCAGATGTTCTCCCTCAAATCTACATCAGATTCAGGTGTTTCCCCCTCAAATCTACATCAGATTCAGGTGTTTCCCCCTCAAATCTACATCAGATTCAGATGTTCCCCCTCAAATCTACATCAGATTCAGGTGTTTCCCCCTCAAATCTACATCGGATTCAGATGTTCCCCCTCAAATCTACATCAGATTCAGATGTTCCCCCTCAAATCTACATCAGATTCAGGTGTTTCTCCCTCAAATCTACATCGGATTCAGGTGCTCTCCCCTCAAATCTACATCGGATTCAGGTGTTTCTCCCTCAAATCTACATCGGATTCAGGTGCTCTCCCCTCAAATCTACATCAGATTCAGGTGTTTCTCCCTCAAATCTACATCGGATTCAGGTGTTTCTCCCTCAAATCTACATCAGATTCAGGTGTTTCTCCCTCAAATCTACATCGGATTCAGGTGCTCTCCCCTCAAATCTTTATTATATCAATCTCCAGACTAGAGGACCCCGAGCTCCAGGGCTCAAAGTTCAGGTTCGCTGACTCACCAGCTCTCATGCCTGTTGCTCGCATGGACACCTGATCCCAGGACCAACTAACTAACATCCTTGGACATCCTTTATGCCATGTCCACATCACTACCCTTCAACTATGGAGCAGAGGCCTGGACTCCGTCTGCCATTCACCTTTCCTTAAAAGGTTCCCACTCTCACCTCCTTTACTTACCAGAATCCTGCACGTGTGTCCTTTGTGTTTCCTGCCTATCTCTCTCCTGCATTTGTCTTCTACCTTCACGCTCCCCTCCCTCAAGACCAACGCTCAGCATCTCATCGGAGTTGTATCTTTGGAGAAACATTTGCACCTCGACCTATTCCCCTCCCATTCATCTTCAAATTCCATTTATAAATTCATCGATGACACTGCTGTTGGCAGAATCTTTAATGGCGACAAGGAGGGATACAGGATTGGGGAAGATTGGCTGGTTGAGTGGTATCAGAACAACTTTGCACTCAAAGTCAGCAAGACCAAGGAGCTGATTGTGGACTTCAGGAAGGGGAAGTTAGGAGAACACACACCCATCCTCATCAAGGGGTCAGCAGTGAGCAGCTTCAAGTTCCCAACTGTCAGCATCTCAGAGATCCTTCCTGGGTCCAACACTCTGATGCACGCCAGTGGCACTACTTCATTTGGATTTTGAGGAGATTTGACTCATAAATTTCCTACAGATGTACAGGGGAGAGAATTTTGATTGGTTGCATCACAAATCTACAGGGTTGGTATGAAGGCTCCAATCCACAGGATTGAAAGAAGATGCAGAGGGTTGTAGACTCGGCCATCATGGACACAAACCTTCCCACTACTGCGCACATCTTCTCAAGGTGGCACCCATCATGAAGTGGCCCTCACCTCTGGGATATTCCCTTTTCACATTACTTCCATCAGGCACAGGTACAGGAACCTGAAGACCCACATTCAACTTCTTCAAGCCACAGCTTCTTCCTCTCCACTATCAGATTTCTGAATGGTGCATGAACCCATGAACACTATTTTACACATTACTTTTGTAACTTACGATAACTTAAATGTTTTTGCACTGCAAGATTTCTTGTTAGTGATAATAAACCCAAGTCTAATTCATAGTTTCACATTCACAACCAACTTCTTAGAATTATTTTTAGCACAACTTGCAAGAAGTGTTTTACCTCTTCCACCTATCACCATCCACACCCCAACCAACCACCTTCCCCTTCACCTGGATTAACCCATCAGCTCCCAGCATGTACTCCTCACCTTTAACCCATCACCTCCCAGCATGTACTCCTCACCTTTAACCCATCACCTCCCAGCATGTACCCCTACCCCTCCGCCCACCTTCTCATTCTGTCTCTGACACTACCTTTCCAGTCCAGATGACAGGTATTGGCCAAAATGTTGGCTCTGTTTTCCCTTCCATAGATGCAGCCTGACCTGCTGAGTTCATCCAACATTTTGTGTGAGTTTCTGGTCCTTATATGAGTGGTGCTGTCTCTAGAACTATAAGCATCAGGGTTATGGCCAGGAGACCAAACCCTCAGAGATTAGGGCCAGCTTTGCAAATGATACAAATACAGGGGAGGAGCAGGTAGTGTTGAGGAAGCAGAGGGTGTGCAGAAACACTTGGTCATATTAGGAGATTGGGTAAAAAAGTGGTAGATGGAATACAGTGTAGGGAATAAAGGTGTCCACTATTTTCTAAATGGAAAGCATATTCAGAAATTGGATATGCAAAGGTACATGTACAAAAGAGTGAAGTCCCTGTTCAGGACTTCGTAAAGATTAACTTGCATGCTGAGTTGATAGTAAGGAAAGCAAATGCAATGTTCGCATTCATTTTGAGAGGACTAGAACGTAAGAATATGGTTATAGGGCTGAGGCTTTATAAGACATTAGCTAGACCACATTTGGGCCCCACATCTAAAAACAATGTGCTGGTATTGGAGAGGGTCCAGAGGAGGTTCACAAGACTGATTCTGAAAATGAAGAGGTTAACATATGAGGAGCGTTTGATGACTGGGCCTGTACTTGCTGGAGATTAGAATCTTATTAAAACATTCAAAAAATATTGGAAAGCCTAGATAGGGTGGACATGCAAAGGATGTTTTTAATAGTGGCAGAGTCGAGGACCAGAAGGCACAGCTCAGAATAGAAAGTTGTCCTTTTAGAACAGAATTGAGGAGGAATTTCTTTAGCCAGAGGCTAGTGAATCTGTGGTAGTCATTACCACGGACAGCTGTGGAGGCCAAGTCATTGAGTACATTGAAAGTGGAGGTTGATAGGTAATTTCTAAAGTAGGGACATTCTGTTGCCTTTAAGGCATTTGTTTAGTTTATTATATTTTCGCTTTAGTAATTCGTTTGTTATTGTTTTCTAGTTAAAGTTAAGATTGTTTAAAGTAAATTCGTTGTCTGTGATATATCGCGGCATGCGATGACATCACACCCGGTTTCGCTGCGTCTTGTGGGAAAATACTGGTTTGGAGAAACGGGAAGGAGGGGGCTTATGAGTGCAGGATCAGCATAAGAAAAGTTCTCTTTCTACGCACTAGAAACATTAGTGAAGCAACGCTGTAAGTTCATGAGATAATCGATATGTTGAATTAAAAATGTTAACGCTGATTCTGTTAAAAGTAATGACGGCTGATAAAATTTATGTTTTTTATTATTTAAAGAGTTGCGGATAGTTTGTGTTGAAGTGTACTTAAAGCCAGTCGATGGCGTAGGTAGATTCTGACTGAACGTTGCACTTTAATGTAATATAGTTGTTGTAGTTTTACTTTTGCAAGTATTTATGATGTGAATGTGATGTCAAGAAGGAAACAAATACTGTATGTATTTTGTATTGTTTTATCAACAGTTTTCACCATACGTTAATGTGGAAGAGTGAACAGTAAACGGTTAATCTTACTGGGACCGCCTCATTGATTGGTTTATGCTTGGTGTTTAGTTTAGAGTTCTTTTACACCTGTGCGAGAAAACTACAGACATGTTTGGCACAGCTTTGTGGGTTAAAGAGCCTGTATTGTGCTGCATGTTTTCTGTTTCTATGATAGTTTCTTGATTTAGTGAAAGCATCAAAAGTTACAGGGAGAGGCAGGAGAATGGGATTGAGAGGGATAATAGGTCAGCCATGATGGAATGGCAGGGCAGACTCAATGGGCCGAATGGCCTCATTTTTCTCCCATGTCTTATGGAGATATAACTGTACCACTGAATGAGGAAGAATTGCACTACCGTTTATGTATCTGTGCTGCTCTTGCCCCTTGGTCGGACTGGGATAGCCGGACAACATCAACACTCACCTTCTTTTCTAGCTCCGGCTTCCTGAAGGTTAGGAGGAACTTCCGCACGTGCTCGGAACGCAGCCGATCTATGCTTCTGGCATCGATTGCTCGTCCCAGAAACTCATCCACTTCCTCCTCCGGGTTCATGTTTTCTTGAATGCTTCTGCTATAAAGGAGAGGAAAATCCAAATATAATTCAGCAGTAAAGTAATGGCTAGTTCAAAGATCAGGCAGGGAGACAGGGCTGTTCAGGAAGCTCAAAGTTCAAAGCAAATTTATTATCAAAGTAACTGTATGTCACCATGTGCTACCCTGGGATTCATTCTCTTCCAGATATTGACAGACAAAAAGAAACACAATAGAATTTTACAAAAACTATACATAAATAGAAACTGATAATGCAAAAAACAAAGATCTGACATGAGTCGTAAAGGGTCCTTGAAAATGAGTCTGTAGCTTCAATCCAGCTCAGAGTGGTAGTGAATGATTTTGGAGCCCAATGGTTCTACAATGAATTGACAAAAAAAATCATAGAGCACAGATATTTGAAAAGTGCAGCACAGCCCAGGCTCTTTGCTGTCCTTTTGACCTAGTTCAAGATCAATCTAACCCTTCACTCTCACATAGCCCTCCATTTTCCCATCACACATTTGCCTGGTGGGCAAAAAGTTCAAAGTAAGTTTGTTATCAAAGTACGTACTGTTAATGATATAAAGAATTTATGTAAATTAAATTATTTGCCATTATTGAAAAAAATTCAAGAAGATCTTGATAAATGGATGATGTTACCAATAACATTAGTAGGTAGAGTTAATGCTGTAAAAATGAATATATTTCCTAGATTACAATATTTATTCCAAACATTACCAATACAACTGCCACAGAAGTGTTTTCAAGAGTTGAATAAATGTGTGAGGAAGTTTCTTTGGAAGGGTAAGATGTCAAGAATATCGTTGGAAAAATTGACATGTAAATTTGACCTAGGAGGGTTACAACTCCCAAATTTTAAGAATTATTATAAAGCAAATTAACTTAGATTTATTGCATCTCTTTTTGATGAAGAAAAACCCGCATGGATTAGAATAGAGAAGACAGGAGAAAATATACCAGAAGATTTTATATATAAATGGGAATCCAAATGGATACAGGAAAAGAAAGAATCTCTTATATTAAAACATTTGATTGATTTATGGATAAGATAAATGTTGATGATGAGATAAAGAAATCTTTATTAGCAAAGAGAACCCTAATTCAAAATAGACTCATTCCTTTTACAATGGATAACCAACTTTTATATAACTGGTTTCAAAAAGGGATTAGATATATAGGTGACTGTTTTGAAGGAGGTATATTGATGTTGTTTGATCAACTAAAGAATAAATATAAAATATAAAACAACACTCTTTTCTGTTATTTTGAATTAAGGGCTTAGTTAAGAGATAAATTGGGTCAAACAATGTTAATGCCAAAGCCTAATGAAATAGAAATTTTAATTCAAAAAGGAAAAATTAAAAAATTTACTTCTTGTATGTATAATTTGATTCAAAAACAGACAATTAAACAAGGAATTCATAAGTCAAGACAAAAATGGGAAATTGATTTGAATATTAAAATTGATGAAACAAGTTGGTCAAGATTATGTCTCGACAGTATGACAAATACAATAAATGTCCGACAATACAATTTTTTACATCAATTATATATTACACCACAAAAAAATAAATAAATTAAACCCAAATTTATCTGACCAATGTTTCCGATGTAATCAAGAAATTTTTTACACTCTATTTGGTCTTGTTTTAAAATTCAACCTTTTTGGATAAATTTAAGAGTTTTACTGGAACAAGTTATTGGAATACAACTTCCACATAACCCAATATTATTTTTATTAGGCGATATTGAAGGGATAATACTGAAACCTAAATTGAATAAGTATCAGAAAAAATTTATAAAAATTGCATTGGCAGTAGCCAAAAAAACTATTGCAGTTACTTGGAAATCAGATTCATACTTAACTATGGATCGTTGGAATAATGAAATATTTAGCTGCATTCCACTTGAAAAAATTACTTATAATTTAAGAGATGAAAATGATATATTCTTGAAAATTTGGTACCATTATTTACAAAAGATAGGATTAAATATATAGGTCCTTCGAAGATAAAATTATTAGCTATTTGGGAAAAAAAATAAAGATATATACTAAAGCTATTTTGAACTCCATGGAGCATGTGGGGATCTTCCGATATCCAGGTAATCTTTCTTTCTTCTTTCTTTCTCTTTTTTTGCTTTTTTTCCTTTTTTTTTAGATAGGGATGTTGGGGGGGGAGGGTTAAAGGGAGGGGGGAGGGCTGATATTATTTTTCATTACTCTATTATTCTATTCATTCTACGTAATTCTCTTAAAATTTAATAAAAAATATATTTTTTAAAAAAGTACTGACTGTTACTGTATACTGCCCTGAGATTTATATTCTAGCAGGCATTCACAACAGAACACAGAAGTACAATAGAATTAATGAAAAACCACAGAGACAAGCAGCTAAAGTACAAAAATAATAAGCAAACAGACAGACAAATAATATTGAGTGTGGAGTCCTTGAAAATGAGTCCATATGTTGTGGTATCAGTTCAGTGTTGGGATGAGTGAAGCTATCTCGTACATCAAAACAGTAAGGCCTTATTTGAGTTGGTGTATCTTCTTGTGAGTTATCATTTTTGAAAGAAAGGCCAGAAGAAATATTCCAAAAATAATATAACTGGTTCTTTAATCCTTTTCAGTCAGTCTGCAGGAGAAGCTTTTCAACATATTTTAGTACAGGTAGCCCCCGAGTTACGAATATCCAACTTACGGACAACTCGTATTTACAAACCGAGGAAGGAAAACGCCGTCTGCCATTTTAAGTCGGATCACGACGCCGTCTGCCATCTTAAGTCATTGACACTGTGTTGAGTGTGTAACTTCGTATTTGGCTTAAATTTTTCTTAGCAAGATTCACCCTGATCCTGCCCTCCCCCCACCGTTCCAGTCGGCTGGTGGTGCAGTGAGATCAGCGCTGGGCTCGAGAATGGAGTTTTCTGAGTTCGATCCAGTGACAGACCACTCCCGTGCTGGGTAGATGTCGCTCCAGTGACTCCTGTACTATGATGTTGAGCTCGCAACTCAACCTCGTAAAAAAAACACTGCCACCTCCAATTTAAATTCCCACGCGGAATATTGTGGAGGATCAAATACCCAAACCCAGTACAGCCCCCACTTGTCCCATTTAACCTGTCTCAGTGCAGTGGACTTTAGGGCTCGGGACCCAGGACTTTTGGACCTGGGGAATTCAGTGCGGTTGCCCTTAGGACCCAGCGGAGCTCGGGACCCGCCGCCCACAGTGTTTCTGTTCCATTGACAGGAAGCGATCACGATTGAAAATAAAGTGGAAATAATAAAGCGTTTGGAAAGAGGTGAAACGCCATCGGTCATTGGAAAAGTGTTAGGCTACAGTCGGTCAACGATCGGAACAATTTTAAAGGACATAGTGAGAATAATGGAGCACATGAAAGGCCCTGCCCCAATGAAAGCTACAATTATTACTAAGCAACGCAGTGGTTTAATTATTGGAATACATACATTTCTTGTGTGTTTTATATTCATAGAAAAGTAAAATATATACTATATACTAAGACAAACGTTTCACTAACTGATGCTAAATAATACTGGATGTACTTGTTCTGATTTACATACAAATCCTACTTAACGACGGACTCAGGAACGGAACTAGTTTGTAACCTGGGGACTGCCTGTATATGTAACACTTATAAACCAATACCAATAACAACACTAATACCAATCCCTCTTACCACTGGCAAAGTGATGGGTGTTCTTTCTTAATCTTGTACTTCCCATGTTTCTGGTAGCTGCACTACAGGCAGGATGTAGAGATTTTGGAGAGGGTACGGAAGAGATTCACTAGGAGTGTTTTAGCCATAAGGAGAGATTAAACAAACTTCTATTTTTTTTCCCCTGAGACTGAGGGGAGGCCTATAAAAGTTATAAAAAGATCTGCATGGTAGTGTAGTGGCCAGTTAACACTATGATAGCACCAGCAGCACAGGTTCAATTCTGTCACTGTTTGTCAAATGTCTGTGTTCTCCCCATGCCTCGTGGGTTTTCTCTGGGTGCTATGAAAGCCTCCCACATTCAAAATCGTCTCAGGCTAATTGGTCACATGAGTGTAACTGGGTGGAGTGGGCTCATTGGGCCTGTTACTGTGTTCAATCTCCAAATTTAAAAAAAAGAAAATTTTGAACCATAGACCAATAAGTCTGTGGTTCCCTACCCTAAAGGCTTAGATGATAATTTACCCAATAGAGATGTCCAAGTACTAGAGGGCATAACTTTAAGGTGAGAGGGGGGAAGTTTAAAAGAGATTTGCAAGACAAGTATTTTCACACAGTGTGTGGAACAAGCTGTCAGGCATAGGAGAAAAAGTAGATGCAATAGCATTATTTAAAAAGCCTTTAGACAGATATGTGAACTGGCAGAGGATAAAAGGATACAGGTTATGTGCAAACCGATGCGATTAGCTTAATTTGGCATTGTGGTCGGCTGTTTCTGTTTCTGATTTCACAATCTGAGCATGGTTGTGGTAGACAGCAGAGGGCGCTCTTGGCCCTCTATAGCCGACAAGGAGTTGAAGTACAATATGGGTCACAAATTCCTTTCAACTCAGAATCAGAATCAGCTTTATTATACCGACATAGGCTGTGAAATCTGTTGTTTAGTGGCAGCAGTACATGCAATAGATAAAATATACCATAAATTACAATAAGAAATATAAAAAAATAGTACAAAAAGAGACCAGAAAAGTGAGCAAGACACACAAAATGCTGGAGGAACTCAGCAGGCCAGGCAGCATCTAGGAAGAGCACAGGCGACGTTTCGGACTGAAATCCTTCGCGAAGCAGGATCTTTTTAAAAAGTGGAAGTGACTGTGATGGGGACACCAAGTACCTCCTCATGGCGGAAAGCGTGCACGTAGAACGCGGTGGGAGAAGCAGTTAATTGAATGTGAGTAGCTGGCATCCTCAGAGGGTCCAAATCGAGAAGCTTGAAAACAAATCTGGAAACTGTGTGGTACAAGCTGGCGGCAAAGACATGTTCCCAGAAAGGATACATGGCTGTAGAAGTGAGCTTGTGTTCGGGTACATGGACTGTTCAGAACTACGATGGCAAAAGGAAATGTTCCTAAGACACAGAGTGTGTGCCTTAAGGTTTGCATACGCTCCTCCCAATGGTAGCAATGAGAAGGAGGCATGTGCTGGGCAGTCAGCGTTCTTAATGCTGTATACCAGGCTTCTCGAAGCATTGCCTTTATGAAGACGTCCATGATGTAATTGTTACATGGTTAAAGAGTTTGACCTTCCTAGCTGACATTATTACCACTTTAACTCATTTATTCTATCCACAATATCATAAGACATGGGTCTGGAATTCGGCTATTTGGCTCATCAGTCATTTGATCATGGCTTATTTATTATTCCTCTCAATCCCATTCTCCTGTGCTTTCCAGCAGAACCTTTGATATCCTTAACTAATCAAGAACTTATCAACACCTGCACTCAATGACTTGGCTTCCGCAGCTGTCTGTGGCAACAAATTCCCCAGATTCATCACTCTCTGGCTAAAGAAATACTTCCTCATCTCTGTTCTAAAGGGACATCCCTCTATTCTGAGGCTGTTCCCTCTAGCCCTATACTCACCCACTATAGGAAACATCCTCTAGATGTCCACTCTAGATAGGCCTTTCAATATTTGATAGATTTCAATGAAACCCCCTCCCCCATTCCTCTGGACCATCTCCAATGTCAGTTCATCCTTTCTAAAATACAGCGCCCAAGCCAAGAGGGTTAATGCTGAATATGAATTAAGAGGGTGGATCACCCGTTGTTTTACTGAATGGTAGAACAGGTTTGGAGGGCCGAATGATTTACTACAGCCCCTATTTTTCTACACTATGGGCTACCAGGGCAAGTGGTGAAAGAGATGAGAAAGAGGCATTATAGAGCCAGTTGGACATGTGAATATGGAGAGATACAGATTATGGGGCACCACTCAGCACATCACTGGCACCAGTCTCCCCTCTACAAACTCTGTCTACACTTCTCGCTGCGTCAGTAAAGCAGCCAGCATAATCAGGGGCCCCATCTCAGGCACTCCCTCCTCTTCCATCTTCCACCAGGCAGGAAATACAAAAGCCCAAAAGTACGTCCCGCCAGGCTCCAGAACACCTATCCCACCGTTACAGGAAAATTAAATGGCTCCCTAGTACTATAAATTGGACTTTTGATCTCACCATCTACCTGATTATGATCTTGCCACTCATTGCTACCTGTACTGCACTTTCCCTGAGGTTGTTAACGTTACTCTTTGACCTGTATGAACAGTATGCGGGACAAGCATTCCACTGTACCTCGTGCACAGGCAGCAGAGATGGAGTTTTATCCAGCATTGTGCTCATCACATTGTTGGTGAAGGGCCTGTTCCTGTGTCGTACTGTTCTTGGCGATGCACGCTATTTTAGCGGCAGATGCATGGTGATACGATATTGACGCATGTTGCAATGTTTCAATGTATATGTGACAAATAAAGCTCATCTTTATTCTGTGTTCAACGTTCAGAACAATACAAATCGGTGCTGTGGTGCCTGTTCCAGTCTTCATATCCTGATCTGGTATGCTTATCAATATGATATGAGACACTGTGAAAAGCCTTTTGTTTGTCCACCACCCAGAAACCTTTCACTGTGCCTTGATACGTGTGACAATAAAAAAACCAACACATCAGATTCAGGCACGTGAATCGAGGCGAGCATCCCAGAAGAGAAGAGATTCTGCAGATGCTGGAAACCCAGAGCAACACACACATAATCCTGCAGGTCAAGCAACATCTATAGATGGGAATAAACATTTGAAGTTTCATGCCAACAACCTTCATCAGGACTGGAAAGGATGTGGGGGGGGGGGGGGGGGGGGAAGGTAGAAGCCAGAATAAGAAGCTGGCAAAGGGTGTACAACTGACAGGTGAGATCAGGTAAGGGGAAAGCTGGATGGGTGGGTGGGAGAAGTGAGAAGCTGGCAGGTGATAGGTGGAAAAGGTAAAGGGCTTAAAAAGGAAGAATCTGATAGGGAGAGTGTATCATGGGAGAAAGAGAAGAGGGGGGCACCAGAGGAATGTGATGGGCAGGAGAGGAGAAGAGAGGAGCCAGAATGAAAAATGTGAAAAGAGAGAAGAAGGAGGGAGGAGAAATGACCAGAAGTTAGAGCTATCACATCGATAGCTCAAAGACATGGCATCAAACCATGTCATCAGGTTTGAGGGTACTCAGACGGAATATGAGGTGTTGCTCCTCCAATCTGAGAGATTTATTTTGTCAGACTAAAACATGAAAACATCCCCTTGATGCTTCCAAGGCCTTGTTCAACTACAGCAGTGGCATCACCTCAAGTGCATTGGCCTGCAAAAAGTTTTTGCTGGCAGGTACTGAAAGTGTACCAGAATTAATGCCACTCGCATTACACTGGGTGTAACGTACATCTGGTATCTAAAGTGGCCAATGAGAGTGTGTTCGTGGCCCACTGCTATCGCTATCAACTTTAAGATTCGACAAGTTGTGCATTCAGAGATGCTCTTCTGCACAGCACTGTTGTAACATGTGGTTACTTGAGTTACTGTTACCTTCCTGTCAGCTGGAACCACTCTGACCGCTCTCATAAACAGGGTGTTTTCAAAGCACCCTGTCTGGCACCAACAATCATTTCATAGTCAAAGTCACTCAGATCACATTTCTTCCCCATTCTGGACGTTTGGTCTAAACAACAACTGAACCTCTTGACCATGTCTGCATGCTTTTATGCATTGAGTTGCTGCCACATGATTGGCTGATTAGATATTTGCATTAATGTGCAAGTGTACAGGTATACCTAATAAAGTGGCCACTGAGTGTATGTCCTTGATGGTGGAGACAAACCCTGGTATTTGTGACAGTTTCAGTGTTTTCTAGAGAGCTCTTGCATGCAGTAAAATGATTTTAAGGTTGCTGTGTAATAAAGTGGGCACTGCATGTAGATTTGTGCCACTGCTACAGAGTTTTGGAGAGTAAATAAAGATGAAAGTATCAGATAAGAGCCAGGCTGCTGCCAAGCTAGAGCACAGAGCTGGGAACATTTTCTACTCTGTGCTAACTTAACCGTGAGAAACAGCCATCGCTGTTCTGTCTCAGCATCTTATAGCTCCGGAACAACAAATTCTGCCCTCCTTTCTATGACATCTGTAAGCTTTTCTGACTGATCTCAGATAGATCTCTTGGAGAAAAAAACAGCAGAGTCAAAAAGAACACACACACAAAATGCTGGAGGAACTCAGCAAGACAGGCAGCGTCTGTGGGAAAAGTCAGTTGACATTTTGGGTCGAGACGATCCTGCTCGAAATTCTGAGAATCCCCTCTGGAAAGAAAGGAAGGGGGAAGAAGGCTGAAGAAGTAAGTGGAAGTGAGGAAGGTGAAACAAGAAGAGCTGCCAGGCAGGGCTTCCTGTAGCCAGAACATATTTCAGAGTGGGAAGACCAAGAGAAGCGCTTGGCGTGAGAATAATCCCACAGGCACTACATATTTTTATTGTACTGTGCACAGTTCAACTGTGCAGCATTACTACTTGAATTGTCAAATCAAAATCTAAAGCAGACCATTGCCTGAATGCATGTTGTAATGTAATAGTTTGTCATTTTTCATTTCTGTTCTGCATCAGCTGATCATAACTGACTTTGCTTTGTTCTTACATACGCTTGCAATTCTCTGAAATAGATTGTGCCTTCACCTCTGAACCACATCAGAAAAGAATGTTATAAAGTTAAATTGCCCTGGTACCAGACTGTATCAATGATTAACTATTATCCAAAACTACTACTACTTCCTTCCAACATGCAACACAATTTTGGCCCATGGATCTCCAGTAGATGGGGTGAATCTCCATTGAATTTCCAGTAGATGGGGTGAATCTCCACTGAATTTCCAGTAGATGGGGTGAATCTCCACTGAATTTCCAGTAGATGGGGTGAATCTCCAGTAAATGGGGTGAATCTCCACTGAATTTCCAGTAGATGGGGTGAATCTCTGGTGAATCTCCAGTAGATAGAGTGAATCTCCATTGAATCTCCAGTAGATGGGGTGAATCTCTGGTGAATCTCCAGTAGATAGAGTGAATCTCCATTGAATCTCCAGTAGATGGGGTGAATCTCCAGTAAATGGGGTGAATCTTCATTGAATCTCCAGTAGATAGAGTGAATCTCCATTGAATTTCCAGTAGATGGGGTGAATCTCTGGTGAATCTCCAGTAGATAGAGTGAATCTCCATTGAATCTCCAGTAGATGGGGTGAATCTCCAGTAAATGGGGTGAATCTTCATTGAATCTCCAGTAGATAGAGTGAATCTCCATTGAATCTCCAGTAGATAGAGTGAATCTCCATTGAATTTCCAGTAGATGGGGTGAATCTCTGGTAAATCTCCAGTAGATAGAGTGAATCTCCATTGAATCTCCAGTAGATGGGGTGAATCTCCAGTAAATGGGGTGAATCTTCATTGAATCTCCAGTAGATAGAGTGAATCTCCAATGAATCTCCAGTAGATGGGGTGAATCTTCATTGAATCTCCAGTAGATAGAGTGAATCTCCATTGAATCTCCAGTAGATAGAGTGAATCTCCATTGAATTTCCAGTAGATGGGGTGAATCTCTGGTAAATCTCCAGTAGATAGAGTGAATCTCCATTGAATCTCCAGTAGATGGGGTGAATCTCCAGTAAATGGGGTGAATCTTCATTGAATCTCCAGTAGATAGAGTGAATCTCCAATGAATCTCCAGTAGATGGGGTGAATTTTCATTGAATCTCCAGTAGATAGAGTGAATCTCCATTGAATCTCCAGTAGATAGAGTGAATCTCCATTGAATCTCCAGTAGATAGAGTGAATCTCCATTGAATCTCCAGTAGATGGGGTGAATCTCCAGTAAATGGGGTGAATCTTCATTGAATCTCCAGTAGATAGAGTGAATCTCCAATGAATCTCCAGTAGATGGGGTGAATCTTCATTGAATCTCCAGTAGATAGAGTGAATCTCCATTGAATCTCCAGTAGATAGAGTGAATCTCCATTGAATCTCCAGTAGATGGGGTGAATCTCCAGTAAATGGGGTGAATCTTCATTGAATCTCCAGTAGATAGAGTGAATCTCCATTGAATCTCCAGTAGATAGAGTGAATCTCCATTGAATCTCCAGTAGATGGGGTGAATCTCCAGTAAATGGGGTGAATCTCCATTGAATCTCCAGTAGATAGAGTGAATCTCCATTGAATCTCCAGTAGATGGGGTGAATCTCCAGTAAATGGGGTGAATCTCCATTGAATCTCCAGTAGATAGAGTGAATCTCCATTGAATCTCCAGTAGATGGGGTGAATCTCCAGTAAATGGGGTGAATCTTCATTGAATCTCCAGTAGATAGAGTGAATCTCCATTGAATCTCCAGTAGATGGGGTGAATCTCCAGTAAATGGGGTGAATCTTCATAGAATCTCCAGTAGATAGAGTGAATCTCCATTGAATCTCCAGTAGATGGGGTGAATCTCCAGTAAATGGGGTGAATCTTCATTGAATCTCCAGTAGATGGGGTGAATCTCCAGTAAATGGGGTGAATCTTCATTGAATTTCCAGTAGATGGGGTGATTAAGCAGACGTAGAGTGTGTTTGTCTTCTTTATTCAGGGGATTGAGTTCAAGAGCCATGGGGTAACATTGCAGCTCTATAAAACCCTGGTTAGATAATACTTGGAATATTGTGTTCATTTCTGCTGGCCTCATCACTAGGAAGATTGTGGAAGCTTTAGAGAGGGTGCAGAGGAGATTTACACTGCCTGGATAAGAGAGAATGTCATACTAGGATAGTGTGAGTGAGCTAGAGCTAGAGCTCACGAGCAAAGCAAGGTGTGAGGTGACTTGATAAGAGGTGTACAGATTGGTTAGAAACATAGATAGAGTGGACTGGCAGATGCATTAGGGGTTTAAGAGACTCTTAGATAGGCACAGAGATGACAGAAAAATGGAAGGCTATGAGGGAGGGGAGCATTAGATTGTTCAAAGGTCAGCACAACATTGTGGGTCGAAGGATGTACTTTGTTCTAAGAGTCTATGCTGGCTTGTCAGAACAGTACCATGCTGCAACTAAACTCCCCTGCAACCTGCTCTCCGGCCGTTAATGTCAACTCTATCCCCACCCCCAGAATCTACCACTCTCCTACAGACTAAGGACAATTTACAGCAGTCAATTAATCTACTGACCTACACATTTTTGGGATGTGGGAAGGAAGTAGAAAACCTGGAAGAAACACATGCAAATGAATACCTGCAAACTCCACAAAGACAGCACTGAGGCTCGGGGTTGAACCTAGGTTTTTTGACACTGTGAGGCAACAGCTCTACTAGCTGCACCACCCTTCTGTCAATCATTATTGGGATATTAGATCACTGATCTAATATCTCCCTTCCCTCATTGTCCTTGAGAAGGCAATGAAAAGCCAACTTTTTAAATCGCTCCATTCCTCCCAGTGAATCCACCCATCCCACTATCTCTTTGACCCTGTACCGTCAGGAAGGAGGTACAGCAGCATCAAGACTATATTTGCCAGTCTGGGTAACAGCTTCTTCCCTCAGGCTATGAGACTATTTTATTAACATGTACTGTAATATTCTGGTTTATGTGATACATGTTTTGTGGGTGCACTGTGGTCGTACAACGTTTGGTTGTACTGTAGAGTCAGATGACAATAAAGTTGAACTTCAAAAGAACACATAAAATATTGGAGGAACTCAGCAGATCAGGCAACATCTGGAAGGAAATGACCTCTCTCAGCAGGACTGGAAGGGTAGGGGCGAAGCCAAACTAAGAAGGTCGTGAGAGGGGGCGAGTCCAGGCCAGCATGTGAGAGCGGGTAGGAGAAAGTGGATGATGGGAGGTGGTAGGTGGCAGAGGTAAAGGGCTAAAGGAGGAATCTGATAGGAGAGGATCGTGGAAAAGAGGGAAGGAGATGGAGAATCAGAGGAGTTGATGGATAGGTTTATGTAAGTGAGGGAAGGAGAAAGGCTGAGAAGGCCATCAGAAGGGGGAAGAGAAACAAAATAGTGGGTGGGAGAATAGAGGGGAATAGCTAACAAAACTTAAGAGAAATCTTCTAAATTCTTCAAAATCAGTGTCCATGCCATTAGGCTGGAGACAAACCTAGACATTTGAGGTGTTGCTCCTCCAACCTGTGGCTGCCCTCTCGATGGAGGCTGTGGACAGACCTATCCATTCCTTCAGCATTTTGTGTGTGTTGCTCAGGATTTCCAGCACCTGCAGAAGCTCTTGTACTTCCTGGGCATGGAGTTCCAGGATTTTGATGAAAAAAGGCTAATGCATTACCAAGTCAGGATTGGAAAGTAGTTTTGCATTCCCATATGACTGCTGCCCTCTCTTGTTTGGTTGTAGGGAGCACTCTTTGGAAACACTTGGAGGAAATCCATGTGGTCACAGGGAGAATGTGCTCCGACACAGTGGTGGGATTAAAACTGGCTCTGCAGAGTGTTGCACTAACTGTTATGTTACCCCCTGTGGATGTCAGATCACTGGCTATACTTAAAGGAGATTGATAGGTACTTGATCAATAAGGGTGTCAAGGATTACTGGTAGAAGACAGGAGAATGGAGGTGAGAAAGAAAATCAATCAGCCATGATGAAATGGCAGAGCAGACTGAAAGGCACAATTCTACTCTCATGTCTTATTATCTCTCATATGCAATTAATATGACTCACCCCTAGCCCCTGCACCCCACCAGAAACAAGTCATCATCGTAGCTTGTCACACCAGCCAGCCAGCCACTCTAGTGTTGTTTGGTTGATGTTGAGCAGGTCAGTGTCAGCTAAATCCGGTGAGAGTGGGCAGTTCAATGTTCTGCACCCTATCACCACACTCAAAGGAGTCGCTGGATTTAATCCCCACCACCATATTGTCCTCTGCCCTACAAACTCCCGTTCTGCTCTGTGGGGAGTGCACCATGTCTGTCTGTCAAGCAGTGCCCCGTCTGGCAACATTTCTGTGGGTTTTGCACTGTATTGTTTGGTGCCAGTTGTCAATCCTGTATGTTTGGGGGGATGTTCTGTGCGGTAGTTCCTCCACTGTAGCAAAGCTTTTCCTTGATTTTAGGCGGTTGGAACCTGCATAGTGGGTGCTGTGGATCCGAGTTCTGTTGACCTTTTTCAATTTTTGTCGTAGTGTGTCTTCGGATCTCTGGGGGAGCAATGCCTGCAAATCTGTAAATGATGTTACTGGGTGTGGGGTGCAGTGTGCACGTGATTATTCAGCACGCTTCGTTAAGCAACAGGTCTATATTCTTCACATGGGCTGATCTGCCCCACACAGGTGCACAGTATTCTGCAGGTGCATAGCAGAGTGCTAGGGCTGTTGATCTAAGAGTGTGAGCATTAGCTCCCCATTTCGTGTCTGCTAATTTTTTCAAGAGAGAATTGCGAGAGCCAACTTTCCCTCGGGGTTTTTGGATGTGGGTGGCAAATGAGATTGTTCTATCCAATCTCAAGTCCAGGTAAGTTGAAGTTGGACGGTATTCGAGCTCCTTCCCACACCAGAAGATCTTGAGTTTCCGAGCTGCTTCTCGATTCATCAGCTGGAATGCACACACTTGAGTTTTTGATGGAGTTGGGTTCAGAAACCATTTTTCATAATACTGCTTCATTGCTTTGAGGACTGCTATAAGTCGTACTTCAACTCCTTGGAATGAGTTAGCTTGTGTTGCTATGCATAGGTCATCTGCATAGATAAACCTGTGTGTGTTAGGAAAGGTTGGTTGGTCATTTGTAAAATAGTAGAGGTGCCAGGACTGATCTCTGGGGTAGTCCGTTCTTTTGTGGACGCCACCTACTCTTAATTCCTTTCATTTCTACATAAAATCTGCGATTTTCGAGGAGGCTTCTTATTACTTTGACTGTGGTTTTATTCTTTAACATTTTAGATAATTTCAGTAGAAGGCCTCTGTGATTCAGTGTTGCATGCTGCTGTTAAGTCAACAAATACTGCCCCTGTAATTGGTCGCATTTCAAAGCCATCCTCAATATACTGGGTTCAGTTCAGGACTTGACCGCAGCAAGAGTGGCCTGGCCTGAACCCGGCTGGGTCTAGTGTTAGAAGTGGTGTTATAAACTCTCGTAGAGTTTATAGAGGGTGCAGAGCAAGGAACAAGGTCAGAAACAAGTAGCACATCTGAGACACGGGAGTGCCCAGGAGAAATGCACACAGTCACGGGAGAAAGATGTAAGCTCTATGTGGACAATATTGGAGGTCAGGATAGAATGTGGACTTCAGTCAGCAGCACTATCCACTGCCTCCCCACCCCCCAGCCACCTTCTCATCTTTTATTCTCTCAGCCCCTCCTGCCTTCCACACTCACTATTTCCATGTCTTTAACATTTCCTCCACAGTGTCCTCCCTGTCCCTGGTGTATCTTTGTCCCAGATAATCACCAGTTCTCCTCATCTCAAAGCAAAATATCAATATCTCCAATGTTCATTCTAAAAACATTTAGGCCTCTTTTTGACTGGTCAGGAGTAAAGTGAACAGCCCAATCATGAGACAAGAAGCAGGCACTAGGACCTCATGGAACCACTGACCCTGCATGGCAGTATAGCAGTTAGTGCAATCCCATCAACCCCAGTTCTATTTTTGCTACTACCTTCTCCCCATGACCACTGGGGTTTCCTCCAGATGTTCCAGTTTCCTCTCACATTCCAAAGACAAACACGTAGGTTAATTGGTTCCATGGGTATAATAGAGCTAGGTGGGCCAGAAGGACTTGTTCTCTGAATAAATTCAATATAAATAAATATATCCTTCTATTCCCTGCCAGTTCATGTACTTGACCAAATGCCTCTTAAACATTGCTATGGAATCTAGCTTAGGTGCCAAGCTCTGCCAATCCGTAACTTCTGTTTGGACAGACAAGTCTCCAACAGGTTAACATGCTTTCCGGTGATAATGTAAAAATGTTCTTGAGAAAAAATAACATATCCACTTACTTGTCCTTGGCCATGTAGTCCACGATGCCCTGTGAATGAGAGAGAGAGAGAGAAAAAGAGTGAAACACCTTGTTAATGTTGACTGAAAAACCACAGATGCGAGTGAATTAAAGCAAAACATTTACAAATGCTGGAAATCTGAAATAAATAGAGAAACATCTGGAAACTCCCTCTGGAATGTAAGGGAATAAGGGGAGATTTAATGAATATATACAAACTCACGAGGGGTAAAGATAGGGTAAGTGCAAGCAGGCTTTCTCCAGGGCTTAGGGTGAGACTAGAACTAGAAGTCATAGGTTAAGGGTGAAAGGTGAAATACTTATGGGGAAACTTAGAGGATGGTATAAGTGTGGAACGAGCTGCCAACGGATGTGTTGGATGCAGGGAATATTGCAATATTTAAGAGGTTTGGCTAAGTAGATGGATGGGAGGAGTATGGAGGGCTAAGGTCCAGGTGTGGGTTGAAGGGACCAGGCAGAATAACAGGTTATCATGGACTGAAGGCCTTGTTTCTTTGCTGTAGTGCTCAATGATGTTATGACTCTGATGGAAGATCATTGCTCTGAAACAGCTAACTCCGTTTCTTTTCCCACAGATACTGCCTGTCCTGCTGAGTGTTTCTGGTTGGTTCTGTTTTTGTTACAGCAAAAGCTGACACCAATTAAAAGATTAATCAGAAACTCTGAGGGGGATAAATCCCATTTTTGGAGCATGGGGCAGGGCGGTTGGGATGAAGAATCTTGAAGTGTAGCTGGGATGATGCTCCTCGATCCAGTGGGGCTGTACAGCAGTGTTCCCACGTTGTGTGACTCTAACCCCCTATTCTGCATGTAATATCGAGGCCTCAGGGTCGAATCGGAGGTCCAGAAGTTGAGACCTGTGGGCCAGAGCCAGGCCTGTGAATCGCTGCAAGACCGCTAGGGAAGCGGAAGCCTAATATCTACAGGCCCAAGTCCAAGCCCGAGTCTGCTGGACGCTGGGGATGAAGAGGTGGCCTGTTCTGGGGTTAAAGGATTGTGTAGGGAGGGAAGAATAGGGTTTGCTTTGCTGTTGTTTTGTCACTTGTTGTGTCTGTGTTATTCTGACAGGATTGTGGACATGCATGTTGATGCCAGAAGGTATGACAACACTTGCAGACTGTCCCCAGCATACTGTTGGACTGTGCTGGCTGTTGACGCTAATAATGCATTTCACTGTATGTTTCAATGTACAGGACAGATAAAGCTCAACTTTAGCATCTTTTAACTTCAAAAATTAGACAAATACTATATCTAGAAAATAAGAAAAGGAACATTTTAAATTACAGTTGTTATGAATGTACCACAGCTCTGAGGGGCCGAAGGGGCGGGAGCAGCCCCCTCCTTCTGGAGAATCGCAAGAGCACTATTAATTCGGGTCTCGGACCCAGGCAAATGAGAGACAATGTAATGGTTTTGGCCAGGGCTCTTAGAGACACCTGTGCTGAGGGCATGACCCTGCTACGTGACAGCTACCACGGATATGGACACCCTCGGGCAATGTGGGGGTGGGGATTACATCACCCTACTTTGATGGACATCTACAACTCTGCAAGTCAAGATAAAAGGGGACTGCTGAAGGCAGTAACCCAGACAGACGCACCAGAAGGATTCGATCGCTCAACGCTCCCGTGATAGCTGGAAGCCATTCAAAAGCCACGTGCGCTCCGTAACTTCTCTGCCTGGGGAGTGGGTGGCTGATAATACCGAGAAGGACTTCGAACTAACAACGGGGAAACAACGCTCCCCTGATTCAACGGAGTTGCTTTGTCAAAGACCCGGGCAAGTTTTGTTGTTTCTCCTCACTCTCTCTGAAACACGTGAAACCCAGCGATTCCCCAAAAAGACTGAAGCCTGCAGACTTCTGAGTGACTTTTATATTTCCAACGGACAATATATTATCCCTTAGACAACAGTCGAGATTATTTCTTAATGATGATTATTGCTATACCCGCGCTTTAGATTGAGTTTGGCCGATGTATATGTTCTGAATGTTTGGTTTAACCTTAATTTTGTGCCCCCTTTATGAATAAAACGTTTGAAAATAGTGCCCTCAGACTCCAACGGACCTCTCTATCTTTGCTGGTGAGTTATCCAGTTACAGGATACGTAACAACTTGGGGTTTCTCGTCTCGGGATTTGACACCAAATTGGGAGGCAGTGAATCGGGCTTGTAGTCAAAAACTTGAATCTGGTTACGCGGGTAGCCAGACGGGAAACCAGCAAAGATGGACGTGGGTGAATTTATGAAAAACCCAACTGGGGGGGGCGCTAGAAACGGCCACCAAATCAGAATTGTTAAATTTGGCGAAGGGGTTGAACCTCGCAGAAGTGAGGTCGTCCATGAAAAAGCGGGAGGTGCGAAGGGCCATAACCCAGTATCACATTGGGAAGAAGGTGTTTGAAGCTGAGGTATTGTGAGATATCCCTGACAAAGTACCATCAAGTGGGACGGTTCAGTTAGAGGTGGAGAAATTAAGGCTGGAACATGAAATTAAGTTAAAAGAGCTGGAAGCGGCTGAGAGAGAGAAAGAAAGGCAAAGACAGCATGAAATTCACCTAAAGGAGCTAGAAGCAGACGAGAAAGAGAGGGAACGGGCCGAGAAAGAGAATCAGAGGCAACATGACCGGGAAATTGAGAAGATGAGAAACAAGCGAAGAGATCAAGGGTTAGACCGAGCTGAGCTGTTTAATGTTAGATTGGTGCCCCCGTTTGAGGAGACAGATGTCGATAAGTATTTCTTGCTTTTTGAAAAGGTGGCAGTAAATCAGAAATGGCCAAAAGAGCAGTGGGTGGCATTGTTACAAAGTGTGTTAAAGGGGAAGGCCCAACGAGCATATGTGGCGTTGTCCCTGGAGGAGGGGAAGCAGAGAATTATGCTGAAGTAAAGGAGGCCATTCTCCGGGCTTACGAATTGGTACCCTTGCATAGGGTCCTTCTAGATTGTGAGTTGGTGTTGGGACCAGTGGAGCTGGGGGTTCTGCCGGAGTTGCCGGGGGAAGGCGTGGATGTCCTTCTGGGGAACGACCTAGCGGGAGGGAAAATGGGAACAGCCGTGAAGCTGACAACCCAGCCTGCGAGGATTGAGGCCCCTCCCTCAGATCTGAAGATATACCCCGCCTGCGCGGTCACTCGCAGCATGTCGAAGAAGACAGCTGAGAGAGAGAGCAGTCTAAATCTGGCCGGTTTTGATTTGGCCGACACGTTTTTACCGACTCTGTACCAGCGAGGGTTCGAGGAAGGTAAACCGGAGAGTAAGGAGGGGGGAGAGAGTAAACAGGGGGAGGTAGACCTGCCCTTAGCCAGACGAGAGTTTGTACGGGAACAGCAAAGTGATGAGGAGCCGATAGCCTTGAGAGAGTTGGTTCTTTCGGAGACCGAGGTTGAAACTGAGCCCGAAGGTTACTACCGGAAGGAGGGTGTGTTGATGAGGAAGTGGAGGCCCCCCAAGGTGTCGGTCGATGAGGACTGGGCGGTGGTACATCAGATAGTAGTCCCGAAAGCGTATCGGGACGAAATTCTGAACTTAGCTCATAAGGGACTGTTAGGTGGGCATTTGGGACTAATGAAGACAGTGGATCGGGTTCAAAGAGAGTTCTATTGGCCAAACATGAGAAAAGAGATTACTGAATATTGTAAAAGGTGTCATACTTGCCAAATGGTGGGTAAGCCGAACCAAGTTATCCCTAAGGCACCCCTCCGATCCATTCCCGCGTGCGAGGAGCCTTTCTCCCGAATCATTGTAGATTTTGTGGGACCCCTACCTAAAACTGCGAGGGGGCGGCAGTATATCATGACCATGATGTGTGCCGCTACACGATTTCCAGAGGCTGTGCCTCTGGGTAATATTAGGACCGCTGTGGTGGTGAGGGCCCTCATCAAATTCTTTACCACAGTGGGGCTGCCTAAGGAGATACAATCGGATCAGGGGAGTACCTTCACATCTAACGCATTTCGGCAGATGATGACCCAGCTAGGGGTCAAACAAATTCTAGCCTCCACGTACCACCCAGAATCCCAAGGGGCGTTGGAAAGGTTCCACGCTACACTAAAGACCATGCTTAAAACTTATTGTCAGGAGAACGTTTGAGACTGGGATGAGGCTTTACCCCTTCTGTTATTTGCCGTCAGGGATACAGTCCAGTGCTCACTGGGGTTCAGTCCGTTTGAGCTCGTTTTCGGTCACAGGCCCAGGGGCCCTCTAACCCTCCTGAGAGAAAAGTGGTCTAGCCCGACCGTTCAAGTCAGTGTGATCGACTATGTTCTGAAATTCCGGGAGAGGCTGCATAAAGTACACGCCTTGGCAAAGGAAAACCTTAAAGAATCCCAGAAAAAAATGAGCCAGTGGTATAACCCCGAGAGTGAGAGAACAAGAGTTTTACGTAGGCGACAAGGTTTTGGTCCTATTCCCGGTAGATAACCATCCCCTTCAGGCGAGGTTTCAAGGACCATATAAAGTGCGTAAGAAAATAGACTCGCTGAATTACGTGATGGAAACCCCCGATTGGCGAAAGCCGACCCAGTTAGTTCACATGAACATGACGAAACGGTACCATGACACTACCCCCGCGGTGGTCGGTGCGGCCATGAAAACCGATCACAACCCGTTGGTATTCCTGGCCAATATGGAAAATAAAAACAGGAGGTTGTTGAGCTGGAGTCTGATGCTGCAGGAATTCGATATTAAGATACAGCACGTTAAGGGGAGTGATAATGTGCTAGCGGATTGTTTATCTAGATGCTGAACTAAGTGTATAACTGTATGGCTCTGTAATTAAAAGAAAAAGCTTGGGTATTGTGTTAGATTAAAAACCATGTAAGACGCTGTACAACTCCGTTTTTAACCGCTGGTAAAAAATGTTTTTTTAGAGGGGAGGTGTTATGAATGTACCACAGCTCTGAGGGGCCGAAGGGGCGGGAGCAGCCCCCTCCTTCCGGAGAATCGCAAGAGCACTATTAATTCGGGTCTCGGACCCAGGCAAATGAGAGACAATGTAATGGTTTTGGCCAGGGCTCTTAGAGACACCTGTGCTGAGGGCATGACCCTGCTACGTGACAGCTACCACGGATATGGACACCCTCGGATAATGTGGGGGTGGGGATTGCATCACCCTACTTTGATGGACATCTACAACTCTGCAAGTCAAGATAAAAGGGGACTGCAGAAGGCGGTAACCCAGAGAGACGCACCAGAAGGACTCGATCGCTCAACGCTCCCGTGATAGCTGGAAGCCAGTCAAAAGCCACGTGCGCTCCGTAACTTCTCTGCCTGGGGAGCAGGTAGCTGATAATACTGAGAAGGACTTCGAACTAATAACAGGGAAACAACGCTCCCCTGATTCAACGGAGTTGCTTCGTCAAAGACCCGGGCAAGTTTTGTTGTTTCTCCTCACTCTCTCTGAAACATGTGAAACCCAGCGATTCCCCAAAAAGACTGAAGCCTGCAGACTTCTGAGTGACTTTTATATTTCCAACGGACAATATATTATCCCCTAGACAGCAGTCGAGATTATTTCTTAATGATGATTATTGCTATACCCGCGCTTTAGATTGAGTTTGGCCGATGTATATGTTCTGAATGTTTGGTTTAACCTTAATTTTGTGCCCCCTTTATGAATAAAATGTTTGAAAATAGTGCCAACAGACTCCAACAGACCTCTCTATCTTTGCTGGTGAGTTATCCAGTTACGGGATACGTAACACAGTACACTACCTGAAAGTGTGATGAAAGCAAAGACATTGGAAACTGGAAATATACTTTTACAAGAGGTAATAAACATTGGCAGAATTACAGGAGGCAAGTGTGAGCTCACTGGACTGGCCTATCAGAGCAACAGCACAGGCACAATAAGCTCAATGGCTTCATTTGATGCAGTAACTTTGCTCCACAAATAACATATGACGTCGCTGCCTCTTCCTGTGCCGATCAACAACTTACTGAGCACCAGATCATTACGGCTTTATTGGATTATAATGAAGGCTTTATTGGATTAGCATGAGAGTTCTGTCCGTTAATAATGTTCTTTGTAAGTTCTCACTGTCTATGAGAAGTCAGCAATTTGTCTTAACAGAAAATGCTTATCCTGTAGCGGTGTGCTACAAGCAGCGCTAAAATTACGACACGGAGTCGGTAACTGCAGTCGAAGGAAAAACTTTATTCGAAAACTTCAGCCTCACTCTTAAGCCTCTGTCAACCGGCCCCCCATGGCGAAGAGGCTCCAAAGCTCTGTGCTCGCAAACCCCCGTAGGCTATCTAATTGTGAGTCGGTTCGCATACGCTAGGAAATGAGCCGCCACATAACCCCACCCCAGAACCGGCGCTACACCCCCCAATGTCCACAGCCTGGGCCAGAACCTGCTTGGGAGGTCGGCCTCTGCGCCGAGGCGCCGGAAACTCGGCCGGTTGCGCCAGGTCCACATGGGCCGGCTTGAGGCGGTCCACCGTGAAAACCTCCTCCTTCCCCCCAACGTCCAGCACGAACGTGGACCCGTTGTTCCGGAGCACCGTAAACGGCCCCTCGTATGGCCGCTGCAGCGGTGGCCGATGCCCGCCCCTTCGTACAAACACAAACTTACAGTTCCGTAGGTCTTTGGGTACGCAGGTCGGGTGCCGCCCATGCTGTGAAGTGGGTATGGGGGCCAGGTTACCGAGCTTCTCGCGAAGTCTGCCCAGGACTGCAGCGGGTTCTTCCTCTTGCCCCCTCGGGGCTGGTAGGAACTCCCCGGGGACGGCCAGGGGCGCGCCGTATACCAACTCGGCCGACGAGGCGTGCAGGTCGTCCTTGGGCGCTGTGCGGATGCCGAGAAGGACCCAGGGAAGCTCGTCCGCCCAGTTGGCTCCTCGCAGGCGGGCCATGAGGGCCGACTTCAGGTGACGGTGGAAACGCTCCACTAGCCCGTTCGACTGTGGGTGGTAGGCAGTGGTGTGGTGCAGCTGAGTCCCCAAAAGGCTGGCCATAGCTGACCACAGGCTGGAGGTGAACTGGGCGCCTCTGTCGGAGGTAATGTGGGCTGGTACACCAAAGCGGGATATCCAGGTGGCGATCAGGGCTCGGGCGCAAGATTCGGAGGTGGTGTCGGTGAGCGGGACCGCCTCTGGCCATCTTGTGAACCGGTCCACGATAGTCAGGAGGTAACGCGCTCCGCGCGACACTGGCAGGGGGCCCACGATATCCACATGAATGTGGTCGAAACGCCGGTGGGCGGGATGGAACTGCTGCGGTGGGGCTTTGGTGTGCCGCTGAACCTTGGCCGTCTGGCAGTGCATGCACGTCCTGGCCCATTCACTGACCTGTTTGCGGAGTCCGTGCCAAACGAACCTGCTGGAAACCATCCGGACAGTTGTCCGGATGGAGGGATGCGCCAAGTTATGAATGGAGTCGAAAACACGTCGCCGCCAGGCTGCGGGGACGACCGGACGGGGCTGGCTGGTGGCGACGTCACAGAGTAGGGTCCTCTCACCTGGGCCCACGGGGAGGTCCTGGAGCTGCAAACCAGAGACTGCAGTCCTGTAACTCGGAATCTCCTCATCTACCTGCTGTGCCTCTGCCAGTGCCTCAAAGTCTACCCCTTGGGAAAGGGCATGAACGGTAGGGCGAGAGAGCGCATCCGCCACGACATTGTCCTTACCCGAGACGTGCCGGACATCCGTTGTGTATTCAGAGATGTAGGACAGGTGGCGTTGCTGGCGGGATGACCAGGGGTCGGATGCTTTCGTAAACGCAAAGGTAAGCGGTTTGTGGTCCGTGAACGTGGTGAAGGGCCGACCTTCTAGGAAGTACCTGAAATGCCGGATTGCCAGGTAGAGCGCCAACAGTTCCCGGTCAAAAGCACTGTACTTGAGCTCGGGTGGCCGCAGGTGTTTGCTGAAAAACGCCAGGGGTTGCCAGCGACCTGCGATGAGCTGCTCCAGCACCCCACCGACTGCCGTGTTTGATGCGTCCACTGTGAGGGCGGTAGGGGTGTCCATTCTGGGATGTACTAGCATTGCGGCGTCAGCCAAAGCTTCCTTCGTTTGAACGAAAGCGGCGGCGGACTCCTCGTCCCAGGTAATGTCCTTGCTCGGACCCGACATCAGGGCGAACAGGGGGCGCATGATCCGGGCAGCTGAAGGGAGGAAGCGGCGGTAGAAATTGACCATACCTACGAATTCCTGAAGGCCTTTGATCGTGGTGGGTCGGGGGAAGTGGCGGACCGCATCCACCTTAGCGGGCAGAGGGGTTGCCCCGTCTTTAGTAATCCTGTGGCCCAGGAAGTCAATGGTATCAAGTCCGAACTGGCATTTGGCAGGGTTGATTGTAAGACCGTACTCACTCAGTCGGGCGCAGAGTTGACGGAGGTGGGACAGATGCTCCTGACGACTGCCGCTGGCTATGAGGATGTCATCCAAATAGATGAACGCGAAGTCCAGGTCCCGTCCCACCGCGTCCATTAACCGCTGGAACGTCTGTGCGGCATTCTTCAGGCCGAACGGCATGCGGAGGAACTCGAAGAGGCCAAACGGGGTGATGAGAGCCGTCTTGGGGACGTCGTCAGGATGCATCGGGATTTGATGGTACCCTCGGACAAGGTCGACCTTGGAGAAGATCCGGGCGCCGTGCAGGTTTGCCGCAAAGTCCTGAATGTGCGGCACAGGGTAGCGGTCCGGTGTGGTAGCCTCGTTCAGCCTGCGGTAGTCGCCGCACGGTCTCCAGCCCCCCGTCGCTTTGGGCACCATGTGCAGGGGGGAAGCCCAGGGGCTGTCGGACCGCCGGATGATCCCCAATTCCTCCATTCTCTGGAACTCCTCCTTCGCCAGTCAGAGCTTGTCCGGGGGAAGCCGCCGAGCACGGGCATGGAGGGGTGGTCCCTGTGTCGGGATGTGGTGCTGTACGCCGTGCCTGGGCATGACTGCTGTGAACTGCGGTGCCAGAACCGATGGGAACTCCGCCAGGACCCTGGTGAAGTCGTTGTCGGACAGCGTGATGGAGCCGAGGTGAGGGGCTGGCAACTGGGCCGCGCCCAGGGAGAACGTCTGAAAGGTCTCGGCGTGTACCAGTCTCTTCCTGGGCAGGTCAACCAGCAGGCTGTGAGCTCGCAAAAAATCCGCACCCAGAAGCGGTTGGGCTACGGCGGCCAGTGTGAAGTCCCACGTGAACTGGCTGGGGCCGAACAGTAGCTGCACCTGACGGGTGCCATAGGTCCTTACTGTGCTGCCATTCACGGCCCTCAGGGGGGGACCCGGTGCCCTGCTGCGGGTGTCGTAACTTGTCGGAGGTAAAACGCTGATCTCAGCCCCAGTATCGACCAAAAACCGGCGTCCCGACCTTCTATCCCACACATACAGGAGGCTATCCCGATGGCCAGCCGCCGTAGCCATCAGCGGCGGCTGGCCCTGGCGTTTCCCGGGAACTTGCAGGGCGGGCGGCAACGGCGGGCTTCTGCGCCCCACCGCTGGTGGTAGAAGCACCAGTGGTCATTGGGCCGGGGGTTAGTGGGCTCTGCGGCCGGGCCTGGACTGGTTTGCTGCCGGGAGCGTGGCTGGGAGATCTGTGCGATGGACGCCCCGCTCACCTTTTTGGCGTTCCACAGCAAGTCCGCCCGGGCTGCCACCTTCCGGGGGTCACTGAAATCCGCGTCGGACAGCAGCAGGCGTATGTCCTCGGGCAGCTGCTCCAGGAATGCCTGCTCAAACATGAGGCCTGTGTGTCCCTCGGCCAGAGACAACATCTCATTCATTAAAGCCGATGGAGGTCTGTCGCCCAAGCCATCCAGGTGCAGTAAACGGGCAGCCCGCTCGCGCCGTGAGAGTCCGAAAGTCCTGAGGAGCAGGGCTTTGAATTCCGTGTACTTGCCGTCTGCCGGGGGCGACTGTACGAACTCCGCGACCTGGGCCGCTGTGTCCTGGTCGAGGGAGCTCACCACGTAGTAGTAGCGGGTGTCTTCTGAGGTGATCCGGCGAACGTGGAATTGGGCTTCCGCTTGCTGGAACCATAGGTCCGGGCGCTGTGTCCAGAAACCCGGCAGTTTCAACGAAACCGCATGAACAGAGGCGGCGTCGGTCATTTCTGGTCCAAAAATCGTTTGGACCGTCGGGGTCACCAATTGTAGCGGTGTGCTACAAGCAGCGCTAAAATTACGACACGGAGTCGGTAACTGCAGTCGAAGGAAAAACTTTATTCGAAAACTTCAGCCTCACTTTTAAGCCTCTGTCAACCGGCCCCCCATGGCGAAGAGGCTCCAAAGCTCTGTGCTCGCAAACCCCCGTAGGCTATCTAATTGTGAGTCGGTTCGCATACGCTAGGAAATGAGCCGCCACAATCCCATTTATTGCCCACAACATTGCTCAGTAAAGTCTTGCTAGCACAGTATTTTAGTAGCAATTTAACTACTTGTTGGATTCTACTTTCTACTTGTTGGAAACAAGCAAAAATACTGTTGATAAGCTCTCTCTGTGAAACTATTTTTCTAATGCTGAATATGTCTGTGGCTCGAGAGATTAATAAGAAAACCAAACATGGTTTACTTTCATTCTTCTTTCTTTCTGTTCCAAAATTTGTCCAAAACTCTGCTTCCTCCTTGTCATAATTCATAACACTTCCCTTCACACATCGCCCTGAGGAGGGCGACAGAGAAAAAGAGAAAGAAAGAAAGAGAGAAATGGTTTACGCTGTTGCTAGCTCAACTGAATCAGAATCAAGTTTATTATTACTGACGTACAGTACTGTGCAAAAGTTTTGGGCTGGAGTGCCCAAGACTTTTGCACAGTACTGTATGACGTGAAATTTGTTGTTTTGCAGCAGCAGTACATAAAATATAACTTACGATAAAAATATATATATTAAAAAATTAAATAAGCAGAGCAAAAAGAGAGCAAATATAGTGAGGTAGTGCTCATGGGTTCATTGTCTTTTCAGAAATCTGATGGCAGAGGGGAAGAAACTTCTTAAAACAGTATTGAGTACAGAAGTTGGGATGTTCTGTTGAAGTTGTATAAGACATTGGTGAGGCTAATTTGGAGTACTGTGTGCAATACCTAACTGCAGGAAAGATATAAATAATGTTGAAAGAGTACAGAGAAAACTTACAAGGATGTTGCTGAGACTCAAGGAAAGATTGAAATGGTTAGTACTGTATTCCCTAGAATGTAGAAAATTGAGAGGAGACTTGATACAAAATTGTGAGGGTAGAGTTAGGATAAATGCAAGCAGGCTTTCCCCACTGCTTTAGATGAGACTACAACTAGAGGTCATGGGTTAAGGGTGAAAGGTGAAAATTTTAAGGGGAATGTGAGGGGAAGCTTCTTCACTCAGAGGGTTGTGAGAGTGTGGAATGAGCAGCCAGCACAAGTGGTGGACATGATTTCAATTTCAACGTTTCAGGTTAGTATGGATAGGTACATGGATTTGAGTTGTATGGAGAGCTATGGTTCGAGTGCAGGTCGATGGGACTACTCAGTTTAAATGGTTCAACATGTACTAGATGGACTGAAGGGCCTGTTTCTGTGTGACTCCGGCTGTATAACTTCGAGATGAATGCAAGCATTTGATCTGTTTTGATAATCCTGGTTAAGGGATAAATGTTGATCATGATTGCAGAAGATAAACTTTGATCTTGTCCCACATAGTATCACAGGATCTGTTACACTTAACTGAGAGGACAAATATCATCTACAAAAAAGCAGCAGCTCCATTTGTCTAATTCTCCATCTCTACTGTGCTTTAGCTTGACATTATCTTGCATGTCATTTCTTGAGATAAAGCCCTACAAAAAATGTTTCATCCATCTCCTATGTCAATTAAATTAATCTGCTTGACCGGTTAGCATTCTGGCTAATATCTTCAGATATTAAGGTAATCAGGGGTCATGAGATTAGTGCAGGAAAGTGGTGCTGAGATAAATGATGGGATTATGTAATAGCTAAGTAGACACGAGAAGCTGAGTGATCCACCACTGCTTTGATTTTTCACGTTCTTACTTTCTTATGACCCTTTAGCTCTGTTCTGTTGTGGTCTCCTCAGATTGCCAATTGTAAATAACACAAGAATGAAAGAAAAGAAAATGCTCAATTACACACATAGATCTTATACAGAACAGTAATATACAGGAACAGGCCATCGCCCCACACTAACTGCACCAACCATGATGCTGATCTAATCTAGTCTTGTCTGCCTCTATGTGGTATATGTCATAAAGGTTGGCTGCAGAGGATTTGTGGCTAATTCCATGATCAGATGGCTGAAGGGATTGGGAGTCCAAGGCCAGAGCCAGTGGCAAGCTATAAAAGAACTCTCAGAGGTAGCCGAGCGAAGCAGCCACTGGTTATGGATGAAGAGAAGTGACTGCAACTGGGCCCTAAAATGACCCACGGCTGGCCAGATGTGAAGGGGGTGCACTGTTGAGTACTCTGGAGATGTAGTGGGCTTCAACTGATGAAACATCTAAGAAGGGGGGTGCCCACCTGATGACCCCTGGGAAGCATCTGCCACCCACCAAGATCTGTATGCTATGACCCAAGTTAGGATCTGCTTATCAAAGGGATTGAAACATCTAGTCCCAAGAGCTTCAACTCTGTTTCCTGTCTGCTCATGCGTCTGTCTAAGTGCCTCTTAAATATTGCTATCTTATCAGTTTTGGCCACTTCCCTTGCAGAACGCTTCAGTCAAAACACATATCTTGCAAGTTTTCTTTAAACTTCCCCCTCTCACTCACAGCAACACGCACTAATATTTGTCAATTTCACCACTGGGAACAAGACTCTGACTAGCTACATTTTTAAATGTTTATATGTATTTCATCAGGTCATGTCTCTGCCTCTGATGCTCCAAAGAAAGCAATTCAAGTTCCTTCAGCGTCACATTGTATCTAACACTTTCTAATCCAGGCAACATCCTGGTGAACCTCTTCTGACCTTCTCCAAGGCCTCCACATCCTTCCTGCAGTGCAGAGACTAGAATTGCACACAATGTTCCAAATATAGCCTACAGTGTCTATAAAAAGCATTCAAAAACTGGGAAGTTATCATGTTTTGTTGTTTTCAAACACTGGATCACTTTGCAGGGATCTGTTTTCACTTTGACACGAAAGTCTTTTTCTATTGATCAGTGTCACAAAAACTAAATTAAATCCACTGTGATTCAATGTTGTAAAACAATGAAACAGGATAACTTCCCTGAGGTGAATACTTTTTATAGGCACAGTACAAATAAACAAAATCAGTGCAGACACCTAGTGCAGATAATGAACTGCCTTCATACAATGCTTTCGATGATTGCAGCCTCCAAATCATTTAACATTTAAGAAGATTGTTGATACCTTCAAATTCTTTGTAATTCCTAACTCGATGAAGTAATGCAATTGTTTCATTTTCACTCTCAGCCATTTCTGGCATCTCCAAGCCTCAATGCTTGAAACCACAGTGAGCAAAACAGTACTGAATTGTCTTACTGCTTATTTCTCGCCAACTACCTAGACCAGGGGTCGGCAACCCGTGGCTCCAGAGCCGCATGTGACTCTTTCATCTCTGTGCTGCGGCTCCCTGTGGTTTGTTAGTTTTTGAAATGTAATTCGAAATTTGAAGATTATGGTGATCTTGTACAATCTAAAAACGTTGTGGAGACCCCATTTCCTGGCAGATCCGAACCGGCTCACAATTAGCCACCGTTCCGGCTAAGGGAGATAGCCTACGGGGGTTTGTGAGTACGTGTCTTTTGGAGCATCCGCGCCCACGGGGACGGGTTGAGGGAGGCTTTAAAACAAGGCTGTTTAGTTCGAATAAAGTTACCTTTGACTGCAGTGTCTTTATTTTAGCACTGCGTGTAGCACACTGCTACAACGTGTTTTTTATCGCTATTAATATACATCACCACTGCCAATGCCTGACACCCGCCAGTGCGCGCTTTCTTTTAATTCTTCGATCCAAGGTAGGCTAACTATGGAGTAACCTTCAACCCAACGTCTTTTTTTCGGAGTTCAAAATGTTTTTGTTGCATGCAGAAATGTAATTTCATTTTCTCTGCAGGTGTTCATCAATTTCATAAATGCAACACATTATAGTTTGTTTATACATAGCATAAAGGCAAAAAAAAACATTGTATGCAGTGTTATTTCATTTTAAACGTCAAACGGGTTTTGTGGCTCCCAGTGTTTTCTTTTCTGTGGGAAATGGGTCCATATTGGCTCTTTCAGTGGTAAACGTTGCTGACCCCTGACCTAGACCGTAGCTCTCCATACCCTTCCCACCCATGTACCTATCCAAGTTTCTCTTAAATATTGAAATCAAACTCATCCATCACTTCCGCTGTCAGCTCATTCCACACTCTCATCACCCTCTGAGTGAAGAAACTCCCTCTCAAGTTCACCTTAAGCATATCACTTTCAACCCATAATCTCTAGTTCTAGCCTCCCTCAACCTCAACGGAAAAAGACTGCTTGCATTTAAGCTTTCTTTACCCCTCAGTTTTGCATACTTCTAACAAATCTTCTCTCATTCTCCTGCACATTGATGGGAAAGACTTAAGGGAACTTAAGGATTTTGCAAAATTTTCCCAGGATTTATACTGGACCTACCAGACTGTATTAAGATAGAATCCAATTCTGGGAATGTATTTCCACAACTAATCTGGAGTTCTGTGATTGAACATCAATAAAATTAATGGTGCCAGAAATTAATGGTGACATTTACTGTGACAAAGGGTGTTTTTTACCCAGTATGTATTTATGGAACTGTAGAGGCACGCAAAGCGCTATGAAAGGAACACATGGAGGCAGAGAGAGCTGAACTCAGAATGGCTTTATTGATTCAAACTCGCGCACTTAAATCTCCCCTCCCATGGGTCCCTGCGACCAATAGGGCGGACGTGACATCAGACTATCCCCGGAAGGACAATCACAAGCGTCTGCCTGCGGCTCCCGATGGCAGTTCGAGCCCCGTGTGTGTGGACCACCACCCGCCCCCCCCCAGAAACGTCCACAGAGGGAGTGGAGCCCCCAGTCTGTGTGGCTTGCCTGGGTGGCTGGCCTGGCTGGTGCGGTGTGGGTACTCTCACTAGTTGCTCAATGTCCAAGTGCGCCGGTTTGAGGCGGTCCACTAAAAGTCTCTTCCCGACCACCCACCTCCACGACACATGTGGATCCGTTCTGCCAGATCACCTTGAAGGGTCCCTCGTACGGCCGCTGTAGAGGTGACCTGTGCATGCCCCTGTGAATAAAAACATACTCACAGTCTCAGAGGTCTTTAGGGGTGAAGGATGTCGTGGAGCCATGCCTGGAGGTCGGTACTAGGTACCTTGTACCTTGTCCCGCAGCCTCGTTAGCACTGCTGCTGGAGTTTCTTCCGAACCTCGGGCCTCAGGTACGAACTCGCCCGGGACCGTCAGGGGGGGCGCCGTAGACCAATTCCACCGAGCAGGTGCCTTAGTCCTCCTAGGAGGCTGTGCAGTTGCCCAGTAGGGCCCAGGGAAGCTTGTCTGTCCAGTTGGGGCCCCTGAGGCGCGCCATCAGGGCCGACTTGAGATGCTGGTGGAATCGCTCTACCGAACCGTTGGATTGGGGATGGTACACTGTGGTGTGATGCAGCTGGGTGCCCAGGAGCTGCGCCAGAGCTGTCTACAAACCAGACGTGAACTGCGCCCCTCTGCCAGAGGTGATGTCCTTTGGGAGGCTGAACCTGGCGATCCAGTTTGCAATGAACGCCCTGACGCAGGACTCAGTGGACGTGTCTGTGAGCAGTATAGCTTCCGGCCATCTGGTGAACCTGTCTACCATGGTGAAGTTATACCTGGCCCCGGGAGACTGGCAGGGGACTGACGATGTCCATGTAGATGTGTTGGAACCTCCTTTGCGTCAGCTGGAACTACTGGAGGGGAGCCTTCATGTGCCGCTGGACTTTGGCGGTCTGGCAGTGTACGCAGGTCCTGGCCCAGTGTCCGACCTGTTTGCACAAACCATGCCAGATGAATCTGTCCGTTACCAGCTTGATGGATGCCTGGATGGACGGGTGGGCCAGGTCGTGCAGAGTGTCGAACACCCGGTGCCTCCATGCTGCTGGTACCACGGGTCGGGGTTTGCCGGTAGACACGTCACACAGGAGTTGATCCGCTGCTGGGCCAATGGAGACGTCCTCCAACTGGAGCCCCAAAATGGCAGTGTGGTAAGCCGGGATTTCGGTGTCCCACCATTGTGCTGCGTAGTCTACTCCTGTGGAGGCAGGGGCGAGACAGTGTGTTGGCAATGACTTTGTTCTTCCCTGCAACGTGGCGGACGTCCGTGGTAAATTCTGAAATAAAGGACAGGTGCCTCTGCTGCCGAGCCGACCATGGGTCCGATACCTTGGTCAGTGCGACGGTGAGGGGTTTGTGATCCCTATACACGGTGAACTCCCTTCCCTTGAGGAAGTACCGGAAATGCCGGACAGCCAGGTAGAGTGCTAGCAACTCTCTGTCGAAAGCACTGTACTTCACCTCTGGTGGCCGTAGGTGCCGGCTAAAGAAAGTGAGTGGTCACCACTGGTCCTTGACGAGTGGACTAGTCCTCGACTATCTGTGTGTGTGAGAGAGGGTGGGAATGGAGATTGTTTTGCTGTTGCTGCAAGTGTTCTGCTGAATATTGTGGTCATGCTATGTTGGAATGTGCAGCAATATTTGTGGGATGTCCCAGCATATCCTTGGCTGTTAACGTAAACGACGCACTTCACTGATGTTTTAATGTTCATATCATCAATAAATGAATCAGAACCTGAACCCTTGATCTCCCGATCTAATCTTGTCGTGACCCTTGCACTTTATTTGTTTAAAAACACTCTAACATTATATTCTACATTGTTTTTCTTTTACTACCTCAGTCTAATTGTGTATAGAATTATCTGTCTATCTATCTGGAAGGCAAGCACACAAAAGATTCTCACAGTATCTTGATACATGTGACAAGAATAACACAATACCAATACCAATGTATTAAGTGGCACAGGAGGTATAGAAGGTGAATGGCCTGCTCCTGCTCCTATTCCTCATGTAAGCGAGGGTCAACCAAGGTAAATACAATCCCTGAAGCCGAAAGCTGCGTTGACGTCAGAAATGTGGTGACACTTGTGGGCTGTTCTCAGCACAAACCCTGCTGATTTGATTTGATGCAAACAATTAACTTCACTGGATGTTTTGAAGTTTTAATGTATTGTACATGTGAAAAATAAAGAGGACATTCTTGATATTACTAATACTGACCCTCCTTATTCACATGTAGTTTTTTTGCTGCTCCCATGTATGACTTTAATTTGTGTATTCCAGTTAACAATTTTGGTACAGGATTCTAATCTAGTATATTGCAATCTCACCAACACAAATGACAGGATTTTCTGGTAGTCACCCATTTGAGTTTCTGTTTCCATTCCCATTCTAATGCTTCTGTCCATGGCCATGATGACAACAGTCAGGTTGGAGGAGCAACACCTTATATTTCATGTAGGTAGCTTCCAACCTGATGGCATGAAATTGATTTCTCTAACTTGGGGTAGTTCCTACACCAACCCCTCATGCCCTGATCTCTCTTTCTTCCATTTCTCATTCTACTTCTCCTCTCCTCACCTGCCCATCTTATCCCTCTGGTTCCCCTCCTTCTTCCCTTCCTTCCATGGTCTACTGGCCTCTCCTGTAATATTCCTTCTTTTCAGCCATTTACATCTTCTACCAATCACCTTCCAGCTTCTTATTTCATTCTCCCTCTGCTGCTGCCAACATAGCCACCTTTCCCCTTAGCTGTTCTCACCTATCACTTTCCAGTTTGTATTTTCCCACTCCCGCCACCTGCTTATTCTAGCTTCTGCCCACTTCCTTTCCAGTCCTGATGAAGGGTCTGGCCTGAAACTACATCTGTTCACTCCCTTGCAAGCATGCTGCCTGACGTGTTAAGTTCCTCCAGCAATCTGTGTGTGTTGCTCAAGATTTCCAGCTGCTGCTGAATCTCTTGTTTTTATAAAACATAGAACAACACAGCACAGTCCAACCCTTCAGCCCGTGAAGCCATACTGACTTTTTAACTTATTCTCTGAACAATCAAATCCTTCCCTCCCAGATAACTTCTCTTTATCCATGTGCCTATCTAAGAGTCTTTTAAATGTCCCTAATGTATCTAGCTCTGCCACATTCCACACACCCACCACTCATTGTATAAAAAGCATATTTTTGACATCCCTCCTATACTTTCTGCCAATCACCTTAAAATGATGCCCCCAGTATTAGCCATTTCCATCCTGAGATGAAGCCTCTGGATGTCCACATAATCTACACCATTCATCACCTTATGAAATTCCCCACAATTCACCTCTCACCCTCCTTCGTTCCGAAGAGGGTTCTGCCCCTGGCTGCTGGGAGCATTAAATGGAGGCCAAGAAAATGGAACGTTAGTGAAGGCAATGCAGTGTGATTATCAATGTGGAGAGCTGTGGATTACCGGTACAAGGACCAGAGTGTAGAATGAAGAGGAGTACAGGTAAGAAAGGCTCAGGTGAGGGATTCAGCCACTGCAGGGCTGGGATTTGGCAACACTATGGAGCCTGAAATTCTTTGGGAATGGAACTGAAAACCAAATCTCTGAGTACATCACAAAAGCCTGAAAGTTTCGATCTGACTGCTGTCATACTCTTGAACATTCTTCTTGTATGCTAAGATGATTGTTTTGGCTTCATGATCTATCTGCACTGCACTCTTTTGGTAGCTGTTACACTACATTTTTTCCAGAGGCCCAATGGAATCAACAGGGGAGGCTCCTAGCAGGTAGAGGCAAGGGATTTAAAAAGTACCTTCTACAGGCTTTCGGCTTTTTCTGATGGACCAATCTAATTGACAGAGGAGGCTCCATACAAGTAGAAGCAAGGGATTTAAAAAATAGTGATCGTGGGCTTTTGGGTTTTTCCACAGAGATCTGTTCTGGGACCTCTTCTCTTACTAATTTTTATAAATGGCCTGGATGAAGAGGTAGAAGGGTGGGTTGGTAAGTTTGCTGATGATACACAAATTGGGGGGTGCTGTGGATAGTCTGGAGGGTTGTCAGAGGTTACAGTGGGACATTGATAGGATGCGGAACTGGGCTGAGAAGTGGCAGATGCAGTTCAACCTGGATAAGTGTGAAGTGGTTCATTTTGTTCAGTCAGGTCTAAAGATAGAATATATTAATGGTAAGATTCTTGGCAGTATGAAGGATCAGAGAGATCTTGGGGTCCATGTTACTAGGACACTGAAAGCTGCTGCACAAGTTGACAGCGTTGTTCAGAAGGTGTATGGTGTGTTGGCCTTCATCAACCATGGAATTGAGTTCAAAAGCCATGAGGTAATGTTACAGCTATACAAGACCTTAGGTAGACCCCACAGAGTATTGTGTCCATTTCTTGGTCACCTCACTACAGGAAGAATGAGAATAATATAGAAAGAGTGCAGAAGAGATTTACCAGGATGTTGCCAGGATTGGAGAGCGTACCTTGTGAGAATAGGATGAGTGAACTTGGTCTTTTCTCCTTGGAGTGATGGAGGATGAGAGGTGACCTGATAGAGGTGTACAAGATGATGAGAGGCATTGATTGTGTGGATAGCCAGAGGCTTTTTCCTAGGGCTGAAATGGTTAACACGAGGGGGCATAGTTTTAAGGTGCTTAGAAGTAGGTACAGAGGTAAGGGGTAAGTTTTTCACACAGAGAGTGGTGGGTGCATGGAATGTACTGCCAGCGATGGTGGTGGAGGCAGATGGAATAGGGTCTTTTAAGACCCTTTTAGATAGGAACATGAAACTTAGAAAAATAGAGGGCTATGTGGTAGGGTAATTCTAGGCAGTTTCTAGAGCAGGTTACATGGTTGGCACAACATTGTGGGCTGCAGGGTTTGTAATGTGCTGTAGATCTCTATAATCTATGTTCTATAATCATATCATGAATCATTAGCAAGGACAAATAAAGATAAGGTAGGAGAGCGGCCATTGTTGGAGTGAACCAGTGTCAGAATGTGGAGGCTTTGGCTCAACACGCTTCGGCAAGAACACACTTGGGTGAGTTAAGTTTCTGGTAGGTTTCTTTTTCATTCTTTGTCTGCTAGAGCAAAGTTAGTGTAGTGAGAGTGGCTCCAGGGGCTGTATGTTCTTTGTGTGAGATGTGGGAATTCTGGGAGACCTCCTGGATAGCCACATCTGCACCAGGTGCACCAAGCTGCAGCTCCTCAGAGAACATATTAAGTAACTGGAGCTGCAGAGCAATAACCTTAAGCTCATACAGGAAAATGAGGAGGTGATAGATCGGGATAGGAGCTACAGATGGTATTCAGCTGCAGCTCCTCAGTTGCAGGAGAAGGGTACCTGGGTGACTGTCAGGAGAGGGAAAGGAAATGGGCAGACAATGAAGAGCATCCCTGTGGCCGATCCCCACAATAATAAGTATAAGGCTTTGGATACTGTTGAGAAAGACAAACTGCTAGGTGGAGCCCCAGCAACAGGTCTCTGGCACTGAGTCTGGTGCTGTGGCTCAGGAGAGAAGAGGACTGCAGTAATGATGGGGGATTCCATAGTTAGAGGAGTAGATACAAGGTTCTGTGGACGTGAAAGAGCTACCTGGATTGTATGTTGCCTCACAGGTGCCAGGGTCAAGGATGTCTCAGATTGGGTCCACAGCATTCTAAAGGGAATGGTAGCCAGAAGTCTTGTATATATCGGCACCATGACATAGGTAGGAAAAGGGAGGAGATCCTGAAGAGAGAATTTAGGGAGTTGGGTAGAAAGCTGGAAAGCAACAGCTCCAGGGTGGTAATTTGGATTGCTGCCTGTGCCACGCTCCAGCAAGGGTAACAATAGGATGATTTGAAAGATGAATGAGTGGCTGTGGAACTGGTGTAGAGGGCAGGGGTTCGGATTTTTGGATCATTGAGATCTTTCTGGGGAAATTATGACCTGAACCCAAGGGGAACAGATACCCTGTGGGTAGATTTGAGGGATTTGTGGATATCCTTTGAGGGAGGATTTAAGCTAATTTGGCAGAAGGGTGGGAACGGACTGATATGGCTATGGATGGGACATTTGGTATATAAGCAAGTGCAATGTATAGTGAGAGGTCAGGAAGGACAGACACACAAGATTGTAGTCAGTGGGATGAGTTGCCATGTAGCATGAGGACAAAATCGCAATGGGTGACAAATACATGACCCGAAGGAGTTATATTAGAAAGCATACAGTATATGGAATAAGGTAGATGATCTTGTAGCACCATTAGAGATGGCAGGCATGACATTGTGGGCAGCTCAGAGTCGTGGCTGAAAGAAGATTATAATTGGGAGCTTTACACACTGTATCAAAAGGAAAGTCGGATAGGCAGAGCAGGTGGTGTGGCTCTGAGGTAAAAAAGTGAAATGCAATCCTTAGAAAGAAGTGAAATCGGATCAGATGATGTTGAATCCTTCTGGATAAGGTTAAGATACTACAAGGTAAAAAGACCCTGATTGGAATTATATACAGGTCTCCGAGCTGTAGGCAGAATGTGGGTTACAAGTTACAACGGGAGACAGAAAAGGCATGTAAAATAAAGGCAATATTATGATAGTTATGGGATATTTCAATATGCAGATAGGTTGGTGATGGATCCCAAGAGAGACAATTTGTAGAACACCCATAGGATGGCATTTTAGAGCAGCTTGTGATTGAGGCCACTAGGGGATCAACTATTCTGGATTGACAGTTGTGGAATGAACCAAATCTGACTAAGGAGCTTAAGGAAAAGGCTATTCTGGATTGGGTGTTGTGTAATGAACTGAATTTGAATATGGAACCTAAGGTAGAGGAACCCTTAGGAGACAGTGATCGTAATATGTTATAATTCATTCTGGAGTCTGAGAGGGAGAAGTTAAGGTCAGATGTATCAGTATTACAGTGGACTAAGGGGAATTACAGAGGCATGACAGAGAGGAGCTGGCCAAAGTTGATTGGAAGGAGACACTAGCAGGGATGACAGCAGAACAACAATGGCTGGAGATTCTGAGAGCAATTCAGAAAGAGCAGGATAGATACATCCCAAAGAAAAAGTATTCTAAAGGCAAAATGACACACACGTGGCTTACAAGGGAAACCAAAGACAGAAATGGCAAAGAGAGGAAAAATTACTGGGAAATTAGAGGATTGGGAAACCTTTAAAAAATACGGAGGGCAATAAAAAGGCCATAAGAAGGGAAAAAAAGAAATATACAGGTAAGCTAGCCGATAACATCAAAGTTATTGCAGATATATTGTATAAAGAGTAAAAGAGAGGCAAGAGTAGATATCGGATTGCTGAAAAATTGTGCTGGAGAAGTAGTATGGGGAGCAAGGAAATGACAGACGAAATAAATGTATTTTGCATTATTCTTTACTGTGGAAGACACTAGAAGTATGTCGGAAGTTCGAATGTGTCGGGGGAAGAAATGAGTGCAGTGCCATTATCAAGGAGAAGATCTGAAGGTAGAAAGGTCACCTGGATCAGATGGACTACTCCCCAGGGTTCTGAAAGAGGAGGCTTAAGAGATTGTGGAGGCATTAATAATGATCTTTCACTAAGATTATGACATGGTTCCAGAGGACTGGAAAATTGTAATATCACTCTACTCTTCAAGAAGGGAGGGAGGCAAAAGAAAGGAAATTATAGGCCAGTTAGACTGAGGATGGGAAGATGTTGATGTCTATTGTTAAGGATGAGGTCTCAGGATAATGGAGGCATATGATAAAATAGGCCAAATTCAGTATGGTTTCATTAAATTTTGCTTGTTGGAATTATTTAAGGAAATAACAAGCAGGATAGACAAAGGAGAGTCAATGGACATTGTGTACTTGGATTTTCAGAAAGCTTTGACAAGGTGCTGCACATAAGGCTGCTTAACAAGGTAAGTATTACTGGAAAGATACTAACATGGTTAGAAGATTGGCTGATTGGCAGGAGGCAAAGAGCGGGAATAAAGGGAGCCTTTCCTGGTTGGCTGCCGGTGACTAGTGGTGTTCCACAGGAGTCTGTGTTAGGACTGATTCTTTTTACTTTCTATGTCAATGACAAATGACGGATTGATTGATTTGTGGCCAAGTCTGTAAGAAGATTTGAAGATAGGCGGAGGGACAGGAAGTGTTGAGGAAGCAGGGAGGCTGGAGAAGCACTTAGACAGATTAGGAGAATGGGCAAAGTAATGGCAGATGGAACACAATGTATGTCATGCATTTTGGTGGATGGAATAAAAGAGTAGACTATTTTTTAAACTGAGAGAAGATTCAAAAATCCGAGGTGCAAAGGGACTCGCGAGTTCTTGCGTAGAAAACCCCTGAAGGTAACATGCAGGTTGAGTCAGTGGTGAGGAATGCAAATGCAACGTTAGCATTCATTTCAAGAGGGTTCAAACATAAAAGCAAGGACATCTTGCTGAGGCTTTATAAGGGACTGCTGAGTCCTCACCTTGAGTACTGTGTGCAGACTTGGGCCCCTTACCTAAGAAAGGATGTGCTGGCATTGGAGAAGGTTCAGAGGAGGTTTGCGGGAAAGATCCCTGAAATGAAAGAGTTATCGTATGAGGAGCATTTGATAGTGCTGGGTCTGGATTCACTGGAGTTTAGAAGAACAGGGAGTGGGATTCCATTGAAAACTATCGAATGCCGAATTGCCTAGATAGAGTGGATGGGGAGAGGATGTTTGCTATAGTGGGGGGGGGGGGGGAGGTCTAGGATGAGAAGGCATAGCTCAGATTAGAGGGACATCATTTAGGATGGAGATAAGGAAGAATTTCTTTTTCCAGCGGTGGTGAATCTGTGGAATCATTGCCACAAACAGCTGTGCAGGCCAGGTCTTTGGGTATATCTATGGCTGAGGCTAACAGGTTCTTGATTATACAGGATGGAAAAGGTTAAGGGAGAATGCAGGAGAATGGGGCTGAGAGGGAAAATGGAGCATCCATGATGAAATGGTGGAGCAGACTCGATGGGCCAAATGGCCTAATTCTGCCCTATGTCTTTTGCTCTTACGGTGTTATTCTGCATTGTTGTTGATTTACGTTACTGTAGCTCAGTGTACTGATTGATGAATTGCTTTGTATGCAAGACAAGCTTTTCACTATATCTTGGTACATGTGACAATAATAAACCAAAATGCCAATAAACCGATACCAATTCACCCCTGTAACCAGTCCTCAGACGTTAACCCTTCCATCCCTGCTGCCAACTAGGAATAAACACAAGTTTCTGTAGATACCGGAAATACAAAGTAAGACACGCAAAATGCTGGAGGAACTCAGCAGGTCAGGCAGCGTCTCTAGAGAGGAATAAATCAGTCGGCCAAGATCCTGCAGCAGGAAAGCAAGGGAGAAGCAGCTAGAATAAGATGGGGGGTGGAGGGGTTGGGGACAGGGAGAGGGGAAGGAATTCAAGCTGGAAGGTGGAAGGTTGAGCCAGGTGAGGGGAAAGGAAGATGGGTGGGGGAAGGGAGATGAAGTGAGAAGCTGGGAGGTCATAGGTGGGAAGGTTAAAGAGCTGAAGAAGAAACCTGACAGGAAAGGACAGTGGGCTCTGGGGGAAAGGGAAGGAGGAGCTCCGGAGGGGGTTGAGGGGCAAGCGAGAAGAAGTGAAGAGGTGAGAGGGTAACTTTCTTTCCCCTCTTAGTTTGTACTCCTTTCCCTTCTCCCCACTTTCATATTCTGGCTTCTGTCCCCTCCCCTTCCAGTCATGTTGAAGGATCTCAGCTCAAACCATTTGACTCTTTATTCTTTTCCACAGATGCTACCTTACCCGCAGAGTTCATCCAGCATGTTGCGTGCGAGACCAACCAGGTGATTCCCTATTGAGGCCAACACATCTTCCCTGAGGACCCAGAGCCCAGAGCTAAAGCAGCAAGAGGAGAACTGACACTGGAGACTGAACAAAAGTGAACAGCACAGTCATGGTTTACTGCTTCACACAGATTAAGCTGTTGTCATGCCAACCATTGGCACTCAACACTGTCAAGCACAGCGGGAGCCCTCTGCAGTTTCAAATGAACAGCATTATGTATTTTCTGACTGTTTCAGGAGATTTACTAAAAATAGACAAAGGAATCTCTTCAAAATCTTTTGGTTCCTTTTATTTTTCATGAGTCTAGGTGATCAGAATTTAACAATATCCACAGCAGTCCAGAGAAATGACCCGGCATAGAGTTTTACAGCAATGAAACAGGTCATTAACCTTATCTGCTGCGTGCTCAGTTGAGCCCCTTCTCCTCTCTCCCTTTCTCTCCTTCCTCCTAACTCAATCGGTTTATCTTTCTAGTCCATTCTTCCCGTTATGTTTACCTGGTTTCTCTTCAAGCGGGACTATCAGTTAACAAAATGTTGAAAGTTAGATTTGCCTCAGTAACTCTTAGCACTGTCACTGCTGAAAGATGGGGAAATACTGCTCCTATCAGATTCCTTCTTCTTCAGCCCTTTATCTTTTCCACCTATCACATCCAGGTTTCTTCTCATCCCTCACCCACCCACCTTCTCCCACACCTGCCAGCCTGTACTCCTCCCCTTCCCACCACCTTCTCAGTCTGGCTTCTGTCCCCTTCATTTCCAGTCCTGATATAGGGTCTCGCCCCAAAACGATGACTGTTTATTCCCCTCTACTGATACTACCTGGCTTGCTGAGTTTGTGTTTGTGTTGCTACAGGGAATAAAAGTTTCTAAGACTACCTGAATTGATTTTCACACATATCCCCACAAGGATGTGACTCCCACATTTCCTCCTTCATGCCTATATTGGTACATTGGTTTATTATTGTCATGTGTGCCAAGGTATAGTGAAAAACTTGCCTTATAGACTATTCATACGGATCAGTTCTGGTATGGGCTTTCAGGCTGTTTCACCTTTTGCCCAAAGGGAGAACGCTTGGAGTTTGGTGATGTTGTCTGTATTACTGTGGCAGTATCAAAGTGCCAATTCTAGGGGCAAGACACTGGTGGTGAAGCTAACAAGGCTCCTCCCTTACAGCTCCACAAACATGGTTCCATTACTGGATTGCTAGAAAGAGTGAAGAAAAAATTTGAGAGGATGTTGCTGGGACTTGAGACTGAGTGAGTGACAGAGGTTGAGCAGGCAATAAACACAGGAGATTCTGCAGATGCTGGAAATCCAGAGCAACACTCAAAATTCCGGAGGAACTCAGTAGGTCAGGGAGTATTTACGAAGGGGAATGAACAGTCAATGTTTCTGCACAAAATGTTGTCTGTGTCTCTCTAGCTGAACAGGCTTCAACTTTTTTTTTAGCTAAGGTGAATTTGTAGCCTTTTTGCCGTATCAAAGGAGGTGATGGATCAGCAGACAGGAGGGAGAATGAAAACTTGGCTGAGCGGTGTAATAACAATAGACCCTCTCTCAATGTCCGGAATACCAAGGAACTGATTGCAGACATCCATTGGAGGATCAGAGGTAGAGAGGGTCAGTAACTTTAAATTCCTGGATGTCACTATCTCAGAGGATCTGTCCTGGACCCATCATATAAACATAATTGTGAAGAAAACACGACAGTGCCTCTACTTCCTCATGAGTCTGCAGAGCTTTGGCAAGTCATCAAAAGCCTTGGAAAACTTCTGTAGATGTGTGGTGGAAAGTGTGCTGACTGGCTGCATTACAGCCTGGTATGGGAACACCAATACCTCTGAGCAGAAAACCCCACAAAAGGTAGTGGATTTGACACACTACATCATGAATTAAACACTCCCAACCATTGAGCACATCTGCATGAGATGTTGCTGCAGAGAAGCAGCATCCACCATCAAAGATCCTCACCACCTGGGCCATGCTCTTTACTCACTGCTTCCATCAGGTAGAAGGTAGAAGAACCTCAGGACTCACACCAGCAGGTTCTCCTGAACAAAATGGGATAGCTACATTTATTTAAGGACTCCATTATATTGTTATTTCATGCTCGTTATTTTTTGCTATTTATTTATATCTGCATTTGCACAGTTTGTTTACAGTTAACAGATCTTGATGTTCACAGTTACTGTTCTATAGATTTGCAGAGAATGCCCGCAGGAAAAAGAATCTCAGGGATGTATGTGGTGACATGTATGTACTCTGATAATAAATTTTACTTCGAACTGTGAACTTTTCCAAGGGTTGAGGAATCAAGAACTAAAAGGAATAGGTATACGGTGAGAGGAACCTGGGGGAGTGGACAGTGTATGGAATGAGCATGTGGCTGAGGCAGGAACCTAAACAATATTTAAGCAGCCCTTAGACAGGTACATGGACAGGAGAGGTTCAGAGGATATAAGCTGAACGAGTTCAGATGAACATCTTGGTAGATGTTGGGATAAAAGGCCTGTTTCTTGACTCTATAGCTCCACCAGAGAAAGGAACCTGTTATCATTACCTACTCTGGCCTACACGGGATGACTCTTAAATACTCTTTCCCAACAAGAGACCCAATAGTTGGACAATAAAGTCTTGCATCTCATTAGTGAATATATATAGGGTGCAACGGTGGTTAGCACAACACTATTACAACCAGGGGTGCTGGAGTTCAGAGTTCAGAGTTCAATTCTGACCATGACTGTGAGAATTTTGTGTGTCCTTCCCGTGAGCGTATGGATTTTCTCCAGGGGCTCTGGTTTCCTGCCACATTCCAAAGAGGTACGGGGTAGTAGGTCATTGTAAATTGTCCCATGGTTAGACAAGGGTTAAATAGATGAGTTTCTGGGCAGTGCATCTTGTTGGGCCTGTTCCAATCTGTATCTCTAAATAAAAATTCATTACTTAATTTAAAAAGGACCCTGTTCTTGCCTTCCAAACTAGCCTGAGGGCTAAATAGCCTACAAAGGTTATTTTTACAAATTTCACAACATGTCGATGATACTAAAGCTCACTCTGATTCTGAGGTTATTTTTAAAGTTGATGGATACAGAAGCAGTTCGTACTTTCAAATGGGAATTGAAGGAACACTTGAATTTGCAGTATGTCAGGAAATGCTGACACGATTGCTCTGTTTGGAGCCAGCATAGATATGATGGGCTGATTGGCTTCTCCCTGGGCTGCAATGATTCTGTGAGATGGACTCTGAGAATCAGATTGTTGAGGATTCCAGACCTGGATTCATGCTTGCTGGGATGCAGTTTTGCATCTCCTATGTCATTTCTATATGGAGTCAAACATTGATTAGATCAATATATACGCTGGATTTGAACTCCTGTGTCAAAGCTGGCCTATCAGCACTCTAACCAACTTTTGCATGTGCATTGATGGTTTCACTGGGTTTGAGTTGGCACCCAGGCCAGCTAATCACAGTTCAAAGCTTTTCTTCAAAAATTGGGAATTATCAGTCTGGAACGTACTACCAGGGGTGGTGGTGGAGGCAGATATGTTTGGGACATTTATGAGACTCTTAGTTAGACACATGGATGAAAGAGAAATGAGGGTTAATGTGGGAGGTTTAATTGATCTTGGAGTAGGTTAAAAGGTCAGTACAACATCATGGGCCAAAGAGCCCATATGGTGCTCTGCTGTTCTATGTTTCCTACAGAGGTTTTCCTGTGTCCAAGCTCACAGTGGATGAAGTGATTCTGCTAACTTTTTATTTTAGTCATGGGTTAATACCACGTATTGAGAACACGTACCACCAGACTCAAGGACAGTGCCACCCCCGCTGTTATAGGACTCTTGAATGGAGCTCTGCTATATTAGAAGATGAACTCTTGATCTCTCAAAATCCTTGCAGTTTACTTGTCTACCTGTTTGGGTGGAGTTTGCATATTCTCCCTGTGCTGCATGAATTTCTTTCACATGTCCTGGTTTCTTCCCACATCCTAAAGGCGTGCAGTTTTTTCAATCCAATTAATTACAAACACAAAATATTCTGCAGATGCTGGTAATCTTCAGCAGCACATAAAATGCTGAAGGAGCTCAGCAGATCAGACAGCATCTCAGGAGAGGAATGAACAGTCAATGTTTTGGACTGAGACCCTTCATCAGGACCTGTATTTGATCTACTGCCCAAGTTCACATCACAGTGGATCAAATGATCCCATTAACTTTTTAATTAATTCAATGAATTACATTTTGTTTGAAAGAGTTTTATAGAGGCCCTTCAGCCTAACTGGTCCATGATGCCCAAGATATCCACCCAAGCAAACCCATTTTCCAGCATTTGGTCTGTAGCCTTCGAAACCTTTCCTATCCAAATGTCTTTTAAGTATTGCGAACCTATCAGTGGATCAAGGTGTGAAATAGAAAGCTCAAAGGAGTTGAACAGGCTCTTGTATCTTCTGCCTGTTAGAAGAAGGGAGAAGAGAGAATGTTGATGGCGGGACGGATAACCGATTGTTCAGACGCAGGATGCTGCCTGGTTTAGAGAGTATGGATTATGAGCAGAGATTAAGGGAGCTAGGGCTTTACTCTTTGGAGAGGAGGAGGATGAGAGGAGAGATGATAGAGGTGTACAAGATATTAAGAGGAATAGATAGAGTGGACAGCTGCGCCTCTTCCCCAGGGCACCACTGCTCAGTACAAGAGGACATGGCTTTAAGGTAAGGGGAGGGAAGTTCAAGGGGATATTAGAGGAAGGTTTTTCACTCACAGAGTGATTGGTGTGTGGAATGCACTGCCTGAGTCAGTGGTGGAGGCAGATACACTAGTGAAATTTAAGAGATTACTAGACAGGTATATGGAGGAATTTAAGGTGGGGGGTTATATGGGAGGCAGGGTTTGAGGGTCGGCACAACATTGTGGGTTGAAGGGCCTGTAAAGTGCTGTACTATTCTATGTTCTATATAAGTGTAGACTGTTCTATGTTCTATTAGCACAGGAACATGATCACTGCACTCTGTTACTGCTCCGGAAGTGTTAAAGAGTTAACCTATCTGAATGCTGGGAGAGGGAAAGGTTAGATTAATCATCGTAGGCTAAAGGGCATTAGCTTGTTGCACTTTTCTACATTCTATCCACTGTCGCCTCAGAACAACAAACTCTACGTCCTGTATAATAAATCTGATTCGGGATCACATGAGATTAAATGGCTCTGGGATCAGGGTTGCAGAGACTGCTTTGTCTGTTCACACAAGTAGGAGTAAGACATTTATCTCTTCTGGTGGTGACTCTCTCACATTCCAGTCATGCCTGTGAATCCACTCGGTGGAGTTGTCTGTGAATCCGCTCGGTGGTGCTGCCTGTGAAAATCTTACTGAACAGCAGTGAACACTCAGCTATCGCATTGTGGTTGTTTGCTGAGGTAAGTTTCCACGCCAATATCCAGATAAATGAGTTGTTTAAAAAAATGGAACCACATCATTGGTACACAGGATCAGAGCTTGTTAAACCTATCACCTGGTTACCAAGGAATGCCCAGCTCTTGGTCAACCGTGATTTACAAAAGAAATCTGGAAACACTCATCAGACCAGGCAGCATCTGCAATGTACATTCTCCCTGTGACCACATGGTTTATTTCAGCCCAGCACGTTCAGAGTTCAGACTTCACTTCCAGCACTGCCTGTAAAGAGCGTGTACGTTCTCCCTGTGACCATGTACTTCCTCCGGATGCTCGGGTTTCCTCCCATACTTCAAAGATGTACTGGTGAGTAGGTTAATTGGTCATTGTAAATTGTTGTCCTATTACACTAGTGTTAATATAGTTGGGTTGCTGTGTTGTGTGGTTCGTTGGGAAGGAAAAGCCTGTTCTGCTCTGTATTTCTAGTTCAATTTATAAAGTTCCACCCCAGATCACAAAGCACAAAAACCATGGGCAGGACTGTAAAGGGGACTGGTAATGTAAACTGTCTGTAGCTGCAGTACACGTCAGATTAAGCAAGGGTACTCCTATAATCCCTCATCTGGGCAGCACGAGAGCATGGTGGTCAGCACAATCAACTCACACGGCCAGGGATTATTGATCAGGGTTCAATTCCTGCTGTCATCTGTAAGAGTTTGTACATTCTCCCTGTGACTGTGTGGGTTAGTGACCTGTGGGCATGCTATGTGTGGTGACATTTGCAGGCTGTATCCAGCACATCACAAATAATGCATTTCACTTTATGTTTCAATGTGCACGTGACAAATAAAGCTAATCCCTTGGAGTACCAAGGGACTTCTTGGACCACAGGGTGCAGCCTCAGAATGGAGGGACATCCATTATCTCTTTGGAGACACAGCACTGAATCAGCTCTTCCAGTCCAGTCCTTCAAGCCACACCACCAAGCAACCCCCAGCTTAACCCTAATCTACAATGACCAATTAACCTACTAACCGGTACATCTTTGGACTGTGGGAGGAAACCAGAGCATCCGGAGAAAACCCACACACAATCCACTGGGAGGACGTACAGACTCCTTGCAGAGGATGCTGGGATTGAACTTCAAACTCCGGCGTCCCAAACTGTAATAGTGTTGCGCTAACTGTTAACTACCGTGGCGCCCACCAACATTTAGAACAGAGATATGCAGGAATTTCTTTAGCCAGAGGAGTAGTGAATCTGTAGCATTCATTGCCACAGGCAAAAGTGGAAGCCAAGCCATTAGGTATAATTAAAGCGGAGGTTGATAGCTTCTTGATTAGTTAAGTTGTCAAAGTTATGGGCAGAAAGCAGGAGAGTGTGGTTGAGAGGGATAATAAATCAGCCATGATGGAAAGCTGGAGCAGATTTGATGAGCCCAATGGTCCAGTTCTGCTCCATGTCCTATGAACTTTGACGTCCAGGTCCTTAGCTCCCTGATGGTGAGGGTACTAAAGAAGGTGTACACTATGCTAGCCGGTGCATTGAGCATAAGAGTCAGAAACTCATGTAGTCATTAAACTTTAGTTGGGTTGCATCTGTAACATAGTGTTGGTTCTGGTTGCCCATTACAGGAAGGATATTGATCTCCTTTTTCATGCAGAAGAGGATTTTTGGGATGTTGCCTAGATTAGAGAGCATGAGCTAGAAGGAGAGTTTGGACAGATGAAAGGTTTTGGCCCAAAATGTAAACTCCTTATGCCTTTCCATAAATGCTGCCCGACTTACTTGCATGATTTTCTCTGGATATAGAAGGCTGAGAGAAGTTTGAGAGAAAATGTTGAGAGGCACAGATAGACAATCTAGTCAGAGTCTATATCCCAGGGCTAAACTGACAAGTACTAAAAGGCATATCTTTGTGGATGAGAGAAGGAATGTTTAACGGAAATGTATGGGGTAAGTACTTTACACAGAGAATGATAAGTGTCTGGAACAAGCTGCCAGGGCTGGTAGTGGAAGCAGATATAATTGACTGGTTTACAACGCATTTAGACAGGCACGTGAACATGGAGGGACATGGATCATATAGGCAGATGGGATTAGTTTAATTTGGCAACGTGTTCAGTACAGACAGTCGGTCAGAGGGCTGATTCCTGTGCTCTACTATGTGCTATGCAACACTTTGGGTACTGACTATTTTTTGGAACTAGCACTACATTGAATAGTCAATGGCAGTCCTGCACTGTCAGTGTCCACCTGTTAGGTGAAACATTAGAGCTTGGCCCCTTTGCTTTTCTCAGCTGGAATGTAAAGGATCCCATTTCACTGTTTTTACGAAGTACAGGGGATTCGGCCTTGTTCTGATGAAAGAACGCCAATCTCCAGATGCTGGGATATGCAGACAGTTCAGTGCTTATTCCCCTCCATTGATGCTGCCTGCCCTTCCGAATTCCTCCAGCACTTCATGCGTGTTTCTCTGGATTTCCAGCATCTGCAGAATCTCCTGTGCTTATGGTTTTAACCAGGGATTTGTCAAAGAAGATGAACAGTGGAGGATGGGTTAATGGAAACACTGTGCACAAGTCAGTCACCTCTTGGCATTCAGCCCCTCTGCATCCTAACAGTTACCCAAGGAGAAGTGTGGGTATGACGCATTTAGTACCAAACACATGAAGCAGAAGTTTGTGTTTGCAGAGAACCAATGTTAATGTTGAAAGAATATCCATGGGGCATCTTGGTTATGTTCCCTTTCTAGTCTTTGGAGTATCCCTGATATTAATTGGTTCTAACCATGGAAGCCAATGGCATCCTGACTTTGGGAATTATCTTTTCAAGTAAAGAACATAGAGCAGAGAGCAATACACCACAGTACAGGTCGACCTTTTTATGTACAGTGGTGCTAGAAAGCTTGTGAACCCTGTAGACTTTTCTCTGTTTCTGCATAAATATGACCTAAAATGTGATCAGATCTTCATGTAAGTCCTAAAACTAGATAAAGAGAACCCAATTAAATAAATAACACAAAAAACATTAAACATGCTCATTTATTTCAGAAAAATGATCCAACATTACATGTATTTGTTGGAAAAAGTATGTGACCCTTTGTTTTCAGTAACTGGTGTGACCCTCTCTGTACAGCAATAACTTCAACTAAACATTTCCAATAACTTTTGATCAGTCCTGCACATTAGCTTGGAGGAACTTTAGGCCTTTCCTCCTTACAAAACTGTTTCAACTCTTAGGATGTTGGTGGGCTTCCTTGCATGAACTGCTTGCTTCAGGTCCTTCCACAACATTTCTATAGGATTAAAGTCAGGATTTTGACTTGAACAATTCCAAAACACAGATTTTCTTCTTTTTAAACCATTCTGTTGTTGGTTTACTCTTTGGGATCATTGTCTTTTTGCATTATCGAACTTTAATTAAGCTTTAGGTAATGGACCACTACCCTGACATTGTCCTGTAAAATGTCTTGATAGAATTTTGAACTTATTGTTCCCTCAATGATTGCAAGCTGTCTAGGCCCTGGGGCACCAAAGCAGCCCCAAACCATGATGCTCATTCCACCATGCTTTACAGTTGAGATGAGGTTTTGGTGTTGGTATGCAGTGCTGTTTTCCCATCAAACATAGCAAACCTAGTGTGTTTCTGCCAAAAAGTTCAACTTCTGTCTCATCTGTCCACGGAACATTGTCCCAGAGGCATTGTAGAATACTCGGGTGATTTTTTGCAAACTTGAGACGTTCAGCAATGTTTTTTTTGTTTTGGAGAGCAGTGCGTGGAGTCCTGCCATGAACACTATTCTTGTTGTGTTTTTCTTATAGTGGACACATGAACAGACACTTTAGCAAGTTCTAGAGATTTCTGCAGGTCTTTTGCTGTTACCCTTGGGTTCTTTTTCACCTCGTTCAGCATTGCACGCTGTGCTCTTGGTGTGATCTTTGCAGGATGCCCACCGCTAGGGACAGTAGCAACAGTACTGAATTTCCTCCATTTGTAGACAATTTCTCTTACTGTGAACTGATGAACACGCATGTCTTTAGAAATGCTTTTATAGCTTTTTCCAGCTTCACGTGTCTCTACACTTCTAAGGTCCTCTGAAAGTTGTTTTGATCGAGGCACGGTGCACACAAAAATATCTTTCTTGAGAAGAGTAGGCTCTGTCAGCAACCTGACTTTGTGTGTCTTTTTTTATAGGGCAGGGCGCCTCTACAGCCCACACCTCCAATCTCATCTCATTGATTGGAACACCTGACTCCAAATAGCTTCTGTAGAAGGCATTACCCCAGAGAGTCACATACCTTTCCCAACACATACATGTAATATTGGATCATTTTTCTCGATAAATAAATGAACAAGTATAATTTTTTTGTTATTTTTAATTGGGTTCTCCATATCTAGTTTTAGGACTTACATGAGGATCTGATCACATTTTAGTTCATATTTATGCAGAAAGAGCAAAAATTTTACAGGTTCACAAATTTTCTAGCACCACTGTACTCGAAGATCATTCCATCCCTTCCGTCCTGCATAATCTTCAATTTTTCTGTCAACCATGTCCCTATCTATGATTTTCTAATATGCCTGCCTCTACCACCACTTTCAGCAGGGTGTTCCATGTACTCGTCACACTCTGGAGAAAAACTTAACTCTGACATCCCTCTACACTTCTTGCCAGTCACCGTAAAATTATGCCCATTCAAATTAGCTGTTTCTGCCACACAAAAAGGTTCTTGACTATCCACTCGATCTATGCCTCTTAGATCCTGCACACCTCTATAGCATCACCTCTCAAACTCCTTCACTCCAAAGAGAAAAGCCATAACTTGCTTCACCTAGATTCACAGATATGTCCTCTAGTCTGGGCAGCATCCTGACCTTGGGATTTATTTTCTCAATAAGTCCTCTGACCATAAAGCTCATTCTTAAAATCTCCTTGTGGCCATCCGCTATTTTCTATTGTGACTCAGCTGGACATGTTCCAATGAAATGTCCTGGGATATTTATTGTCTTAAATGAGCTATTATACACGTCAACACATGGCTCATTAAAATTCCCACTATAATTCCACTTGTGTTATCCCACTACAGCAGTTTCATGATCATAATGTCAAAGTCCCTATTTCTGAAGTCCTCTCCTAGCACCAGTGTTCATAGACATTGCTGAGCTGATCTGTTAGATTGAATGTCAATAATCCCTTTCTTACTCGTAGCTCTGTTGTCAGCACTCTGGACTCTGAGTCAGAAGGTTGTGGGTCCACGTCCCCCTCTAGAGACTTCAGAGCTGAAATATGAGTTGATTCATGGTAGTACTGAGGATGTGCTGGTAAATGTGAAAGAAATGTAGACGATTGCAAAGGCCAAGGGAGCTAACTCCTGCAATCTGTGAAATATTACTCAACCAAGATTACTTGAATTTGCTTGGAAGGGCTGTTGCTTCACATTAAAAAAAATTTAGAGATACAGGCCCTTCCAGCCTAACAAGCCTGTGCTGTCCAATTATATCCATATGATCAGTGAGCTTATAGACCCATACGTCTTTGGAATGTAGGAGGAAACTGGAGCACTCGCAGAAAATCCGCGTGGCCACAGGGAGAACACACAAGCTCTTTATAGATAGTAGCTGGCCCTATTATATAATGTTACGTTAACCACCATGCTTCCATAATGCTGTGCACCTTCAGTGATTCAGATTCAATCCTGCCCTCTGGTAACCACGGACGCTAGCCTCCCTCATTATGGACTGTCACTGCCCTCTTTTCTATCAGGGAGGAAGTACGAGAGCTTGAAGACCCACACTCAATTGATTAGGAACATCTTCTTCCCCTCTGAATGGACCATGAACCCATGAACACTACCTTGCCTTTTAGAATTAGAGTTAGAATTTATTTAAATCTTACATCCATCCCACAATGTAAGGGAGCAAAAATTTCTGCGTTATGGCTCGGTTGCAATGTACAGACATTGAATTTAAAAGTCTAATGGCTTGTAGAAAGAAGCTGCCCTGTAGCTTGTTGGTCCTGGCTTTAATGTTACAGTACCATTTGCCAGACGGAAGCAGCTGAAACAGTTTATGGTTGGGGGGGACTGGTGTCCTGATCTTCCAGACCTTCTCTCTGCACCCGCTGCTATAAATGTCCTCAGTAGAGGGAAGTTCACATTCACAGATGTGCTGGACATCTGTAGTGCCCAGTGAGCAAGGTTGGTGCAGTTCCCGCACCAGGCGGTGATACAGCCAGTCAGGATGCTCTCAGTGGTGCCCCTGAAGAAGGTCTTGAGGATTTCCCAACTTCTTCAGTTGCCTGAGGTGGAAGAGAAGCTGTTTTGCTTTTCTTGCCCCAAAGCCGGTGTGTACAGTCCAGGTGAGATAATCGGTGATGGGTACACCAAGGAACTCACCCTCACAACTGCAGACATTGATTGGGGAGAGCCTTTCTCCGTTCCTCCTGTAATCCACAATCAGCTTTTTTGTTTTTTGGATATTGAGGGAGAGGTTGTTTTCCTGGTACCACTGGGTCAGGGTGTCAAACTCTCCTCTGTAGGCTGTCTCATCACCGCTAGAAATAAGACCGATCAAAGTCTTGTCATCTGCAAATTTGATCAGGCCACAACCCTGGGGGACACCTGCGTTGAGGGTCAGAGGGGCAGAGGTTAGGGGGCCCATCCTTACTACCATTCTGATAGGAAGTCTGGGATCAGCTTCACAAGGCAGGGTGCAGGCTGAGGCCTCTGAGCTTCTTGTCATGTCTGGAGGGAATTATGGTGTTGAATGCTGTCCAGGAACAGCATTCTCACATAAACATCCCTTTTCTCCAGGTGAATGAGGACGGTGTGTAGTGCTGTGGCTATGGCGTCATTGGTAGACCAGTTCCATCGGTAGGTGAATTGTAGGGGGTCCAGTGTGGGTGGTAGTAAGCTGCAGATGTAGTCTTTAACCAGCCTCTCAAAGCATTTGCTTATAATTGAGGTGAGAGAGGACAAGGTACCAATTGTTCAGGCATGCTACCTTGGTTTTCTTACGTACAGGAACAATGATGGATGATTTGAAACAGGAGGCACTACACACTGGGAGGGAGAGATTAAAAATGTCCGTAAACAAACCAGCCAGCTGTTCTGCACACACTTTGAGGATGTGCCCTGGGATGCCAACTGGACCCGCTGCCTTGCGGCTGTTGACTCGTTAGAATGTCCTAGGAGCAGGTCCTAGAATGACCAAGGAGTAGGTCTTGTCGGCGGCTCTCCTCGGGGGTTCAGTCCTATCATCCTCAGACTGAGCTTAAAAAACATTTAGCTCGTCTGGGAGCAAGGCGGCAATGTTGGCTATACAGCTGCGTTTCTTCTGAAGTCTGCGATGGCGTGCAGTCTTTGCCCTACGCTGCATGAGTCATTGTCACAGAGTTGTGACTGGATTTTGTCCCTGTGTTGCCGTTTTGCTACCTTGATGGTTCTCTGTAAATCATTGTGGTACTTCTTGAGCCCCTGTTGGCCTCCGGAGGTGAAGGCTTTATCCCTCATACTGAGAGCAAAACACACTGAACTATTTATCCAAGGCTTCTGGTTTGGACAGACCCAGCCCAATTTTTGCATTGCTTATTTTTTTAAAATATTTGTTATTGTAACATAGCAATTTTTAATGTTTTGCACTATACTGATGCTGATTCTGGTAAAGTTTCAGTGGAGTTTCCATGTTCTCCCTGTGACAGCATGTGTGTCCACTCTGGGAGAAAGACTCTGACTTCCCCTCACACTCAGAAAACCCGGAGGTTTTGTAGGTTAATTGGCCACAGTATGCCGTTCCTAGTGAATGGTAGAATATGATGCAGTTGATGGGAATGTGGAAAGAATAGGCCACAGGGAAAATTAGTGGGGGGAGAGGTTTGTTTTATGTGTCAGCATAGAGTGGATGGGCCAAATGGCCTCCTTCTCTACAGTACAGTAATATGGATATTACTGAGTACATTATGTCTGTAGAAACATTTCAAAAGTACTTCAAGATGCAACAGTTGTTATGATAGCTGCTATATAAGTACAATATATACACTCAGTTGCCATTTTGTTAGATACAGCAGAGGAACCTGGTGTGGTCTTTTGCTGTAGCTCATCCACTTCAAGGTTCAACATGATATGTATTCAGAGATGCTCTTCTTCACACCACTGTGGTAGCACATTTGAGTTACTGTCACTTTCCTGACATCTTGAACCAATCAGGCTATTCTCCTCTGACCTCTCTTAACAAGGTATTTTTGCCCACAGAACTGCCACTCACTGGATGATTTTGCTTTGCATACCATTCTCTGTAAACTCCAGAGACTGTTGTGCATGAAAATCCCAGAGGATCAGCAGTTTCTGAGATACTCAAACCACCCTATCAGGCACCAACAATCATTCGATGGTCAATGTCACTTAGATCACATTTCTTCCCCATTCTGACATTTGGTCTGAACAACAAATGAACCTCTTGACCATGTCTGCATGCTTCTATTTATTGAGCTGCTGCCACATGATTGGCTGATTAGATGTTATCAAGCAGGTGTAAAGATGTTGCTAATGAAGTGGCCACTGAGTGTATACAAAAAGCTGTTTTTCCTTACCATAGTCTTCATCTCTTTGGAAATGTGGTTGTAGAACTGACGCTCCACGTTCCATGGCGAGCCAAGATTGGATATCGAGTTAGACCGTGTCCGGTTCAGTTTCGCTATCATTGCTTTCTCTTCCTTCTGCAGTGAAAATAAAGCAGGGACAGCATTAGTCTCAACAGGGAAAAAGATGCTGGCGGCAACAGAGATCATATCAAATTATAGGGTCTTAAGACAATACTATAAGATTAACTTTATTTGTCACATGTACATCGAAACACTGAAACATACAGTGATATACATCATTTGACTCAAATCAGATCAGAGGATTGTGCTGGCTAGCCCTCAAATATCACCATGCTTCTGGCACCAACATAGCACACCTACAACTCACTAACCCTAACCGTACGACTTTGGAACGTGGGGTGAAACTGCAGCACTCTACGGAGGAAACACACATGGTCACCGGGAGAATGTACAAACTCCTTATAGATGGTGGCGGGAATCGAACCCCGAATGGTGATCGCTGACACTGTAATAGCGTTACACTAACCACTACACTACCACTTATACTATACAAAAACAGGCCCTTCAGCCCAAACTGTCCATGCTGACCAAACTGTCCATCTGAGCTAGTTTACCCACATTTGGTCAATATCACTTTAAACCCTTCCTATCCATGTATCTGTCCAAACATATTGCAGCTGTCTCAACTACTTCTGCTGGCAGCTCTTTTCATATAGCCACCAACATTTTCAGGAAAAAATTGTCCATCAGGACCTTTCTACACCTCCCTTTTCCCCGGGAAAAAACTATCTACGCCCCTCATGATGTTATACACCTTGAAAAGATCGCCTGCCAGTCTCCTGTGCTCCAATCAAAAAAGTCCTAGCCTGTTTCTTCACCACTCTCAGAGGCCTCAGGAACTTTCAGCAGCATCCACCATCCACTGTCTGGGACATGCCATTGTTTGCATTACTACCATCAGGGAGGAGGTACAGCAGCTTGAGGGTCCACACTCAAAGTTTTAAGAAAAGTTTGGAGATTACCCAGACACAATATGAGATGTTGCTCTTCCAACCTGAGAGTGGCCTTGTTATGACATTCGAGGAGGCCATGGACCAACACGTCGGAATGGGAAGGGGAAGTCAAATTGAAATGGATGGCCATTGGGAAATCCCGCTTGTTCTGGTGGACAGAGTGAAGATACTTGATGAAGCAGTCCTCCAACCTACATTGGGTCTCACTGATATAGTGGAGGCTACACAAGGAGCACAGGATACAGTAGACAAACCCAACAGACTTACAGATGTATGTCCGATGGCATGAACAGCAATTTGTCTTACTGCCAGTAATTCTCCTCAATTCCTCCCTCCTCTTTCTCGATTCCCCATTTTGGCTCCCTTTTCTTCTCCTCACCTGCCCATCTGTGTCCCTCCCCTCTCCCTTTCTACCAAGGTCCAGTGTACTCTCTATCACATTCCTCTTCTTCAGCTCTTTACCTCCTTCACCTATCACCTCCCAGCACCTTACTTCATTCCTCTCCACCACCCACCCACCCTCGCCCTCAACTGGTCTCACGTATCACCTGCTAGTTTGTCCTCCATCCCCTACTCCCCCCCCCCCCATTCTTATTCTGGCTTCTGCCACTTCTTTATCGGTCTCAGCCCAAAAATTGTCTGTTTCCCCTTCGCAGTTGCTGCCTGACCTGCTGTGTGCTGTGTGTGTGTGTGTGTTGCTTTGGATTTCCAGCATCTGCAGAATCTCTTGTGCTTGTACTCAGCGACAATAATCCTGAGCTGAGATGAGAGGGTTAAAAGGACAAGTAGTCTCCCCAACACTGAGGCTGATTGTGACAATGCCTTAACCTTGGTCTGCACTGTCATATGGAGAAGTTTGTTGACATAGTCAGTAATTCTCAAGGAATTCCCTCAGCGATTCCTTCTCACCCTTACTGCCAGATGGCTTGCCTAAACAGCAATTGCTCTGATCTTCTGTCAAGTAATGTTAGAGTCCACTGGGTAAATTCCTAGCCTCTGATCATTCAAGTTAAAATTCTCTGGAATTGGATTAGTTGGAATGGTGATGAATTAATTAGTGCTTCTGCCTGATCACTCTAGGGACCTGGGTCTGAAACCTATCTCGGGTGCTGCTGGTGTGGAATGTGCACATCCTCATTGAGACTGGACAGTAACTCAGCGTTTTACCACACCAGCAATCTGGGTTCAAATCCTGCCGCTGCCAGTAAGGAGGTTGTACATTCTCCTCCGGACCACGTAGGTTTCCTCTGGCTGCTCTGGTTCCAAAGACTTTGCGGCTAGAGGTATTAAGTTGGTTATGTTGGCGCCAGAACTATGGCAACACTTGCGGGCTGCCCCAGCACATGTTGTTGCTGATGCAAAATGACATATTTTATTGTAAGTTTCAATGTGCATATGATAAACATTGCTCATCGCTCATTGGCACCACTGAAAGGCCAAGATAGAGTGGAGGTGGAGAGGATATTTCCTATAATGAGGGAGTCTAGGACCAGAAGGCTCAGCCTCAGAATAGAAGGACATCCCTTTAGAATAGAGATGAAGAGCTATTTCTTTAGTCAGAGAGTGGTGAACCTGTGGAATTCATTGCCACAGACAGCTCTGAAGGCTATGTTATTCGGTGTATTTAAAGCGGTGGTTGATAGGTTCTTGATTAATAAGGACTGCAAAGGTTACAGGAGAAGGCAGGAGAATGGAATCGAGAGGGATAATAAATCAACCATGATGAAATCGTGGAGCAGATGTGATGGGCTGAATGGCCTAATACTGTTCCACTGTCTTATGCTCTTCTGAGCTTCTCCCAGATGCTCCAACTTCCGAAGAGTTTGAAGAGCTTCATATTCATCCAAGTTCTCTACAGATCTGCTTCCATTTGTTCCACCACTGGCAGCTGAACCTTGGGAATTCTCAACTTAAGCTGCTCTACCTTCCCTTTGTGCACACCACACTCCAACTAAAATACACTCATGGAGGTGGAGACAGGGACTCCGCAATTTCAGTTAAGATGGTGGTTCACTTTGTCCAACAACTGGTGCAAATGTTATTCTTGTGATCACAAGACCCTGTTGGACATGGTTGCCACAAGATTCTGCAAGTCCATTTTGTTAGTTCATTGGCAAACCCGATGGTGTGGCCACGGTTGTTGCGTGGACCAGGCACTGACATTGCAGTGTTGCATGTCACTGCAAGGGGAGGAGGTGCCACAGGCGACATGGGGAAGAACAGAGACATTGCAGGCATGCTGAAATCTGCACTGGGGTAGAGGCTGGCCCTGCAGACCAGCTCTCCCACAGGTGCTGCTCTCTAGTGTTCGCTCCTTGGAAAACAAGCAGGACTGCTTTCGTCTACAGCTGCACTAATACAAGACAATGGACTGCTGTGTTCGTGTTCCTGCAGAAATGTGGCGCCAGGACAACATCCCATGTGCCATCGATCTTCAGGCTATGACACTCAGGGCATTGTGCTATTATTATTTTGTGACTGTATGTGCTATCATAACTATATGTGGTGTGTGCATTGTGTGACTATACGTACAGTGTTTTGCAACTTAGTCCCGGAGGAACAATTTTCGTTTAGCTGTATACATGACAAGCATGGTGAATAATAATTAAACTTGAACTTGGATCTTAAATATGCATGGGTATTTAAGTTAATTGGCCACTATTAGTGGCCCCTAGTGTAGGTGGGTAGCAGAGCTCAGAGGGGAGTTGATTTACATAAGCAAGTGACTGAATTATCAGAAAATGGAGAATGGATGTGTTGGAATTAGTGTTTCAGTAGGCAACATGGGCACAATGAACTGAATAACCTCCTTCTGCGAAGTTATAAGTTTAAGATAGGCAGAATTCAATGGAGCCGAATTATCAGGAGGGGAGCATTTGTAAACCACTCCATGGTAACAGCCAAGAACTAATTCCTTCCCATTAGTGTCAATCTTCATGGACTGATGCTGTGAAGTTTTATTACCAGCTGGAAACAGGTGCCTGAGTGAGTCATTCAACGTGAACTTTACAAGTGAAAATAAAAAAAAACTAAAAATAAAGTCTCAAGAGAGGCGAGGGGATGGGGTTTTGCTTTGCACATTATCTGATCTGTGATAGATAAAGATTTAATTCACTTTCATCGGTGACATTTTCAGCTGCTTGGTATTTGAACAATAGGGGAGACAAGACAAATTGTTCTGGGACTGAGACAATTGCAATGTCACCTTCACAGTTTTGCAAACTGCTGCCTCCACATTGCCTCCACCTCAGATGCCCCCACCAAGACACAGAATCAGTCACACACTCAGTGGCCACTTTATTAGGTAACTCCTGTACCAAATGAACTTCCCACTATGTTATAGTCTTCTACTGCTGTAGCCTCTCCACTTCAAGATTTGACGTGTTGTTTGTTCAGAGATGCTCTTCTGTATACCATTATTGTAATATGTAGTTATTTAATACTGTCACCTTCCTGTCAGCTTGAACCAGTTTGTCTATTCTCCTCTGACCTCTCTCATTAACATGGCGTTTTCGTCCACAGAACAACCACTCACTGGATTCTTTTTTGTATTTCATAGCACTTTGTAAACTCTAATAAATGTTGTTCATGTAAAACCCGGGAGATCAGCAGTTTCTGAAATACTCAAGCTAACCCATCTGGGACCAACAAGCACAATCTGATTTCTTCTCCATTCTGATGCTTGGTCTGATCAACAACTGAACCTCTTGACCATATCTGCAAGCTTTTATGCATTGAGTTAGGGCCACATGATAGGCTGATTAGATATTTGCATTAATGAGCAGGTGTACAGGTGTACCTAATAAAGTGGCCACTGAGGGCAGAATCAGTCACACAGTGTGGAAATAGGCTTGTGGCCCAACTCATCCACACCACTCAAAATTCCCATCTCAGCTGGTCCCATTTGACCAAACCCTTTCATATTCATGTCCTTGTCCAACAGGCCTGCCTCAATTACTTCCTCTGCCAGTTCATTCTATATGCTGACCACTCCCTGGGTAAAAAAATTGCCTCTCAAGTTCTTACTAAATCTCTCCTTTCCCACCTTAAAACTATGTTTCTTGGTTCTTGATTTCCCCACCCTGAGGTACTGTCTGTGTACATTGACCCAATCTTGATTTTATACACCTCTGTAACATCAATCCCTATTCTCCTTCACTCCGATGGAATAAGTCCCAACCTGCTCAACCTCTATCTATAATTCAGTCTTTTGAGTCCTGGCAACATCCTCATAAATCCTGTCAACTCTCTTTCCAGATCAATGACATCTTTCCTAAAGCAGGCTGACTAGAATGGAACACAATATTCCAAATACATCATCTCTTACAACTGCAACATAACACCCCACCTTCTACAGTCAGTGCCCTGAACAATGAAGGCCAGAGAGCTGACATCACCACCCTATCTACCTGCAATGCCACACAGAAGTGGGCATCTGCCTGTTGCATTTATCAAACTAGCCCGGATTTTACTGCTTCCTCGCCAATCTCATGAGTTGCTCACGGCCCTAACGCTTAGTGACCAATCACCTGGCATCCCATCCTGTACCAATAGGTGTCAAAATCTGAATCTCTCAACATCAGGCTTATTATCACTGACAATCTGTTGTTTTTTTGGCAACAGCACGGTGCAGAAAATACTCTATAAATTACAATAAGAAATATATAATGTCTATTAAAATATAAAGATAAGTCATGCAAAAGGACAGCAAATATAGTGGGTAGTGTTCATGGGATCATGGACAGTTCAGAAATCTGATGGCAGAGGGAAGAAGCTGTTCCTATAATGTTGAGTGCGTGTCTTCAAGCTCCTGTACCTCTTCCCTGATAGTATTAATGAGAAGAGGGCACGTCCTGAGTGGCAGGTGTCCTTAACTTCGCCTTTAGAAGTTGTCATTGATGGGAGGTGGGTGTCAATTATGGAGCTGGCTGAGTTTGCAACCCTCTGCAGATTTTTCCAAAGCTGTGCAGTGGCCACTCCATACCAATCAGTATTCTCTCCATGGTACATCTGTAGACATGGGTCTTTTGGCTGTGTACCAGTGTTTGGACACTTCATAACTGGTCATGGCTGCACAGAGGTTCGTTGGTCAACTGGTATTCAGAGGGCCAAAGCACGGATCTGGATCTTGTCCACATTTTGTGAAAATATCAACACAGATAGATAGAGTAGTACAGAAATCATATGGCATGCTTGTCTCCATTGAGCATAGGAGTCATGTTGTAGCTGTAGAAAAGTTTAGGTTAGGCATACTTGGAGCACACTGTGCAATTCTGCTCGCCCATTTTCTTTTGCGAGACACACACAGTAACAGGTCCTTCTGGCTGGACAAGCCCACGCTGCCCAATTACACCCAAGTGACCAATTAATCCACTAACCCGTGCATGGGAAGAAACTAGAGAACCCAGAGGAGTCACAAGGAGAATGTACAAATTCCTTACAGAGAGCGGCAGGCAGGAATTGAACCTGAGTCTTTGGTGCTGTAATAGCGTTACGCTAACCCCTATACTACCATAGAACAGTACAGGACAGGAATGGGGTCTTCAGTCAAACTAATTAAACTAGTAATTGAATGCCTAACTAAACTTATCACTTCTGTGAAACAATATCGGTATCTCTCCAATCTCTGCACATATCATTATTGCACTTTGAGTGTGGACCCTCAACTGCTGTACCTCCTCCATGATGGCAGCACATTCCAAGCACCCACTACTCTCTATATAAGAAACTTGTCCTGCACATCTTCTTCAAACGTATACCCTCTTATTTTAAACGGATGCCCTCTAGAATAAGACATTTTGACCCTAGACATTGGTTGCCAATCTATTCATCCCATAATCTTAAGAACCTCTTGCAGGTTTCCCCTCAGCCTCCGCCATTCCAAGAAAACAACACAAGTTTGTCCAACATCTCCGAATAGCATTTGTCCTCTCATCCAGACAGGTGAACTCTGAAGGGCTGAATGATCTCTTTCAATGCTGGAGATAATTTCATGACTAAGGACACAGTCAATACTAAAGGAATTCTCCATTCCAGAGGGTTGGAAGGTCAGTTAGCAAATGAATATTGTACTGAAACAGATATACAATTGGCAACTGCGAGAATCCAGGGTACAGTGAAGAAACACACAGTGCTGAAGGAACTCAGCAAGTCAGGCAGCACCAATGGAGGGGAATAAAGAATCCTTGTTTCAGGCTAAGACCTTTCTTCAGGACATCATATAGGGGCAAATATGGGCAAGGGTCTGCTACAATAGTCAACGGTGTAGCAGGCTCTATTTACTGATTGGTGTCAGCCCACTGCGCTTTACCCGTTTCTGGCTGCAGCCCATGATGAGGTAGGTCTCGATGTTGTGGTCCTTCAGGTAAGCATTCCTGTCACCGCCGTAACCTGCCTCCACTTCGTAATCCCCGTTAAGGTAGTTTAGCGTGGCTTTGGTAATGTGGATTCTCCTGCAGGTACAGAGAGAGAGCGAGATCAGTTAAAAAAATTATGCAGACTGAGAACTTCAGAGACTCATCGAGAGTTATAAGGACAAGCCAGCATACGACAGGCCTACCGTCAGTGCTGAATAAGTTTACTATAGGGAATTCTGAGGGACAGGAATGAAACACATTTGGAAAGGCAAGGACTGATTAGGGATAGTCAGTGTGACTTTATGCATGGGAAATGTATCGAATAAATTTGTTCTTTGAAAAAGTGACCAAGAAGATTGATAAGGATATGAATTCCTTCTTCTTCAGCCCTTTGCTTTTTCTACCTATCTACCATCTCTAAGCCTCTCATTTTATCCCTCTCCCCTACCCACCTACCTTAGCCCCTCACTTGGTTTCACCTATCACCAGCCAGCTTGTACTCCACCCCCCTCCCATACCTTCTCATTCTGACTTTCTCCCTCCCTTTTCAGTCCTGATGAAGGGCCTTGACTTGAAATGTCGACTGGTTACATCAGATGAGGAGGGATTTCTTTAGCCAGAGGATAGTGAATCTGAGAAATTCATTGCCAGAGATGAATGTGGAGACCAAGCCATTGGGTATGTTTAAAGCGGAAGTTGACAAGTTCTTGTTTAGGAAAAGTGACAAAGTTACCTTGCCTCCTACATGGCTCTCCAATTTTTTCAAGTTTAAGTTCAAGTTTAAGTTTAATTGTTATTCAACCATACATGAATATCCATGCATGCAATCAAACAAAATAGCATTGCTAGTGCAAAACACAGAACCAACAGTCACACACGGCACAAATTACATATAAGATTGCAAGCACATACAAGGTATCAGTAAAATACAGTCGCTCAGAAAAAATATAGTCCAAGTCCCCGAGTCCATGAATGTTGCAGCAATCTACAGTTGAACACAATACAACTTGTCTTCTGCTGAGCAAACAGTTGGGTGCAGCACCAACCCCAGCTTGGATGCTGCTCCACACCAACTCTGGTGGGATGCACCGACTCCAATGCCTCTCTCCTGGACAGATGTCAGCAGGTGACACCGTGGTTTGAGGCCTAGTCCTTGCTACGATGAGACCATGCAGCTTCCCTACCGTCTGTTCCTGCTGTCCAACAGTAAATCAATGAATCGGACTCGCAGTATTCTACATTAATAATGTCCAAGAGCGTCTTGCAATCACAAGAAAAGCGACTCAAACAATCACATCGATTCCTCCAATGCCTCTCTGACGCAGATGGTAGGACGATCTGCACAAGTCCAGCTCCTTCAATTACTCCGCCATCGAGCATCTCAATGATGGGGTAGAACTCGAGTACTTTAAGGTCTTAATGTCCAGCAGGATCTTGCAAGCATTAAAAATACTTTTATAAAAGACAGCAACTTCTCTGGTTGATCCCATAGAGGCTGTTGCAATCAAACGCATCCCCATCTTACGGGAAGTTTCTATCATCCATGTGCCTATCTGAGTCTCTTAAATACCTTAATGTATCTGCCTCTACCACCACCCCTGACATTCCACGCCCCCACCACTCTCTGTGTAAAAAACATTCCTCTGACATCCCACCTATACTTTGCTTCAATCACCTTAAAATGATACCCCTCATATTAGCTGTCTTGCCCTGGGAAAAAGTATCTGGCTATCCACTCGAGCTAAGTCTTGTATCATCTTATACACCTCTACCAAGTCATCTCTCACCCTCCTTCGCTCCAACAAGAAAAGCCCTAGCTTGCTCACCCTATCCTCATAAGACATGCTCTCTAGTCCAGGCAGCAATGCGGGAATTCTTTTCTCCCTTCAGACGCTGCTCCAGGTCCCACTCCTCTCGGGTCTCCACTCAGAAAGTGTGGGAGAGAAAGTGCAGATAGTCAGTGATTGCACTAGAGGAAGCGAAACAAGAGTGTAAGAGGCAGCAACAATGAGTTTCTCCACCATGGACTCTCTACATCAATTTTCTTGCTGCCTCAGTATAGCAGTCAGCATAATCAAAATCCACACACACCCCAGACACTCTCTCATCTCCCCTATTCCATCGGGCAGAAAATACAGAAGCCTGAGCTAGTGTTTACTTGCCTGTTTTAAGATTTTTGAAGGGTTCCCAAGGACGATAAGGTGGATTTTTGGCTAGCTGCACTGCATTTTCTCTGAGGCTGTCACACTGTGTTCTGCATTCTGCCAGTGTTATACCTTGTACTGTGCAACTGAGGCCCTGGTAGCATAGTGGTTAGTGTGGGGCTATCATAGCTCAGGGCATTACAGAGTTCAGCCCAGGTTTTCCCCTGCTGCTCTGGTTTCCTCCCACAGGCCAAAGACGTGCTGGGTAGGTTAATTGGTCAGTATAAATTGTCCTGAGATTAGGTGAGGGTTAATTGGGTTTGTCAGGGGTTGCTGAGTCAGCGTGGCTCAAAACCATGCTTATATGACAGAGCAAGATGGCATGAACTCGATTTGATGTCATTTCCCCTTCTTTCCTCCTTTCCTTTCTCTCATGGTCTACTCTTCTCTCATATCAGATTCATTCTTCTCCAGCCCTTTACCTCTCTGACCTAACACCTCCTCGCTTCTGATGTCATCCCTCCTCCCCCACCCTCCTTTGCTGTCTTCTGCCCCCATCCTTTCAAGAACAGAAGGGCCAAAGCATCAATTGTTTATTCCCCTCTATAGACGCTGCCTGATCTGCTGAGTACCGCCAGCGTTTTGTGTGTGTTGGTGTAAGGGATTGTCCTCGCCTCTCTCTAGAGCTCAGGATAAAGGGAGCAACCAGAGCTGCCTTGCTGCTATCGATTGATTCTGAGACATGCCCAGTCAGTGAGGATCAATGACTCCAGAAAAACTGGTCATGATATTAAACAGAAGCATGCTAATTCTGGTGTCTGGAGTGCAGTTCTGTGAGTCTTGTTTTGATCAATTCAGTACAATACTGTTCCAGGGCTGTGATCTGATCCTTTTATATAAAAGAGAATTAAAGCGCAAAGCACCAACTATCTTTCAAACTCTCTAAGCCGTGACACATTTCGCCCATCGAGTTCATACTATAAATGGCAATTTAGTCCCATTTAGATACTGTATATGTACACGATAATAGATTAATTCTCCTTTGTGGCCTTGTGAAGTTTTCTGCTTACCAGAATCGGATTTATTATTACTGACAAATATCACAAAATTTATTGCATTGCAGTAGCAGTAAAATGCAATACATTAAACATTACCAGAGGTTACAACAGAAGAAAAACATTACAAATTAATAACTACAAAGGGCAAACACAGAGCAAAACAGTGAAGTGGTGTTCTGATTTATTGAAGAAGTAGACTGATCTTTGGATTTTGAGGGAATCACAAGTATGGAGTTAGTTCAGGGAAAGGAATAGGGTGATCTTACTAAAAGGCAGACAAGATTTGAGGGGTTCTTCCAGACCCTACGTGAATTTGAACACTTCTCAAGCTCTTCAGGGAAACCCACTCCCAGTTTTCCCTGTCTGTCCGTGTTACTGAATCCAGAGCCAGGCCAGCAGTTTAATGAGATGAGAGATTATTGACAGATTCATCTTCTGCATAACAGTTTTGCAGCCAGACAGTGATGGTGGCCTATTAACTCATTCTGTTCTGAACATGAGCATCTCTCTCCCCACCCCCATCCCTGCCATCTCCAATCCTTTACTCCACAGAGTGGTTCCTCCAGCAGTTTCCTGCGTGTCAGGTTAACTAGGGAAAAATTATGGTGTAGTCAAGGTGGTCACTCGTGTAACACGTACACTCGACAAGAGTAATAAGGTTATGTAGCTGCAGCAGCAACTCCATAAACCAAGGGCATAGAACATAAAACACTACAGCACAGAACAGGCCTTTCGGCCCGTGACCTTTTAGCCTACTCTTAAGACAATCTAATCCCTGTACTTGTTTCCCACATAGCCATCCATTTTTCTCTCATTCATGTACTTATCTAAGAGGCTCTTAAATATCCCTAATATATCTGCCTCTAACCCCATCCCTGACAAATGCAGATGGAGAGGGAGGGGGAGGGGAAAGGGAGAGGGGGAAGGAGAGGGGAGAGGGAGAAGAGGGAGGAGGGGGAAAGGGAGAAGAGAGGGAGGGGTCAGAGAGAGAGAGAGAGAGAGAGAGAGAGAGAGAGGGGGGGGGAGGGAGGGAGGGAGAGAGAGAGAGAGAGAGCTGTCTAATCAGTTCCATTCGAACAACAGAGTTGGACATCCGAGCATCACATCTGCAGGGCGAGAGTGAAACTGTCAGGATATGGGAGGCCATTTAAGTGATCCATCTGTAATTCACTTCCTATGCAAACTGAAACGGACCAATACCAGAAAATGGGAATAGAGAGGCCTAGTGCCTATGTAGGATGAGAGGATGGTAAGGAAGAGTAGTCATGATCAATGGTTCTATTTTATTTGGCGTTGTGTTTGTCCAGCTGAGAGGCAATTCTTACCCTGCCTTGCCTCCTGCTTCCATTTGGTTGGCCAAGGTGACGTCATTTGACCAGACATCGAACTGCCACTTGCGGAGTCCCAGGACCCCGCAGTGCACTCGGCCACTGTGAATCCCAACGCGCATATTCACGTTCACTCCTGTCACCTCTCGCACCAACCTGTGGGAGGCAGAAACAGAAATTATATCAAATGGCAACAGACACCTTCCCCTCCCCCACCTCCTTATTCTGGCTTCTTCCCCTTCAACCCCCTCCCCCACCACCTCACATTCCCCTCACCTGCCAGCTTGTACTCCTTCCACCTCCTTATTCTGACCTGCCCCTTCCTTTCCAGTCCTGATGACTGTGGGCCCAAAACATAAACTGGCTATTTCTCTCTGTAGATGCTGCCTCACTTGCTGAATTTTGTGTTTGTTGCTCAAGATTTCCAGCATCTGCAGAATCTCTTGTATTTATAATTAATTTACTGCTTTTCACAATCCTATGGACTGACATTCAACAGCTGAACTGTCAGAGGGCCCATCAATGAATCAAGTCCCTATCTTGCAAATTTCCACAGATGTAGCTTGGACAGTACTCTAACTGGTTGCATCACTGTCTGATTCAGAAGGGCCACTGCACAGGATCGGAAAAAGCTGCAGAAGGTTGCAAACTCAGTCAGTTCCATCATGGGCACCAGCCTCCCCACCAATGAGGGTATCTTCAAAAGGTAAGGCCTTAAGAAAGAGGTATTCATCTTTATGACACACTGTCTGTTGAAGCCCCTCGCCACCCAGAACGTGCCCACAACCTTCTCATTGCTGCTGTCAGGGAGGGGTACAGGAGCCTGAAGACCAACACTCAACTTTTTAGGGAAAGCTTCTTCCCCTCTGCCATCCGATTCCCAAACTGATAACAAACACAAAATCACTACTTTTGCTCTCTTTGTGCACTACTTATTTTATTTAATGTTTTTAATACCTATATTTCTTATTGTAATTTCTAGTATTTATTTTATATACACTGCATTGTACTGCTGCCAGCAAACAATGAATTTCACAGCATGCGGTATGCCGATGATATATGAAGCTATTCAGAAGTTGGAACATATGATCTCTCCAGTGCACATAAAGGAACTGATAGCATTCGTTTGAAGATAGGGGAGGGAGTTCTTATATACAGAACAGTCCAGTTCAGGAACAGGCTCTTTGGCCCACAATCTCAGCACATTAAATCCCTTCCAGCTGTACATGTTCCATATTCCAGCCTCTTAAAAAGCGACGATTGTATCTGCTTCCTCCACTCTCCATGAGGGCCTGCTCCAGGCAGCTTCCACACTCCATACAGAAGTACATCTGCTCAACCACGACTCCCACAGATACGTTAGGACTTTAGTCCCTGGAGTGTAGGAGATTGAGGGGAGATTTCATGGAGGTATACAAAATTACAATGGGTATAGATAGGGTAAATGCATGCAGGTTTTTTCTACTGAGATTGGGTGAGACTACAAATAGAGGTCGTGGCTTAAGGGTGAAAGGTGGAATGTTTCAGTGGCACATGAGGGAGAACTTCCTCACTCAGAGGATTGAGAGAGTGTAGAACGAGCTGCCAGCAGAAGTGGTGGATGCAGGCTCGAATGCAATACTTAAGAGAAGTTTGGATATGTACATGGATGAGAAGGGTATGGAGGGCTACAGCCTCAAAGCTAGATGGGACTAGGCAGAATAACAGGTCAGCATGGACTAAATGGGCCAAAGAGGCTGCTTCTGTGCTGTAGTGTTTTGTGACACCCAAACTATGTCACATCAACCAATCACATTCCTGAACCAAATGCTTTATATGCTCATTCATTCCTTTGCTTGCCAAGGGATTATGCTGTTCATAAATGGGACCAACATTACAACAGAAAGCATTCCATCTGCTGTAAAGCGATGTCCTTTGTGTAGCTGTAAACATGGAGATTACTTTGAGAGTCTGAAGGGCCAAACAGAAAGTCAAACTGCCCTAACTAAAAGTTTCTGTGTATGCCCCCACATCCGGAAACATTCCATCTGGACTTATTAAAAGTTGAAATTAAGCTTTTATGTATCTGTAAATTAAAAGACTATCCGGCTTGCTGGGTCAAATTCTAAATACAGGAGATTCTGCTGTTGCTGGAAATCCAGAGTAACACAAACACAATGCTGGAAGAACTCAACAGGTCAGGCAGCAATGTATGCAGGGAAATAAACAGTCAATCTTTTAATGGCTCTAGACATTACTGGCATTGTTAGTGAAGGGTCTCAGCCTGAAACATCATCTGTTTAGTGCACTGGCTTGCTGTGTTCCTCCAGCACTCAGTGTAAATTGGTTTATGATTGTCACATGTACTGAAAGACCTGTATACTGTGTTATGTGCTACTCTGTGACTATCCCATATTGTCCCTTCAGCCCTTTACCTTTTCTATCACACCCCAGTTTCTCACTTCATCCCCCTCACCTGAAACCACCCATCACCTATTCTGTGCGTACCTCAATAAAGTAAAATAATTGACTTGATTTTGATTCCGACACTACCTTCGGGGAGACATTTGCTTGTATTCCAAAGTTCCTCCATCCTACAACACTCTCCAGAACCCCTCTTCTCTGATCATGTGGCTCAGTAAGATCGGCAGCACAAACCCTTTATTACTTAATTCCCATTACACGTGAAATGCTTTGATCTTTGAACTTTGAAGTGGATAGTCAGAGACATTTTCCTAGCGAGGAAATGGCTAATACCAGGGGGCATAACTTTAAGGTGATTGGCGGAGAGTATACAAGGTGAGTTCTTTACACAGAGTGTGGTGGGCACATGGAATGTGCTGCCATGTAGTCAAATCAGTGAGGAGGGGATCTCATTGAAACCTACTGAATACTGAACGGCCTAGACAGACTGGACATTTTTTATAATGGGGGAGTCTAAGACCAAAGAGCACAGCCTCAGAATACAGGGGCATCCATCTAGAACAAAGATGAGGAAGAACTTCTTTAGCCAGAGAGTGATGAATCTGTGGAATTGATTGCCACAGACAGCTGTGGGAGAACAAGTCATTGGGTACATTTAAAGTGGAGGTTGATAAGTTCTCTATTAGTCAGGATGTCAAAGGTACAGGAAGAAGGCAAGAGAATGGGGTTGAGCGGGATAATAAATTAGCCATAATGGAATGGCAGAGCAGACTCAATGGGCTGAATGGTCTGATTCTGCTCCTATGTCTTATGTCTTAAATACATTAGGGGCATTTAAGAAAATCTTAAATAGGCACATGGATGATAAAAAACAATCAGGGCTACGTGGGAGGGAAGGGTTAGATTGATCTTAGTAGGTTAAAAGAACCTTTGAAACCTTTCAAAAGTTGAAAGGCCTAGACAGAGTAGATTCGGAAAGGATGTTTCCCACAGTGGGAGAGTCTAGGACAAGAGGGCACAGCCTCAGGATAGAGGGGCGTCCACTTAAAACAGAGATGCGGAGCAATTTCTTTAGCCAGAGGGTGGTGAATTTGTGGAATTTGTTACCAAAGGCAGCTGTGGAGGCCAGGTCATTGGATGTATTTAAGGCAGAGGTTGATAGGTTCCTGAATGGACACAGCATCAAAGGTTACGGGAAGGCGGCTGGAGAATGGGGTTGAGGAGGGTAAAAAAGGATCAGACATGATTGAATGGCAGAGCACAGTTGGTGGGCCAAATGGCCTAATTCTGCTACTATGCCTCATGGTCTAAGAAGTTGGCACAACAGCATTAACTAAAGGGCCTGTACTGTGCTGTAGTGTTCTATGTTTACTGCAAGTTCTATGTTCTATTCTCATCAATGGAGACTCCATTGTGCTCTCGGGCAGAGAACTCCAGACATTCACCATCTTTTGGGTGTTGAGCTCAGAGCCCTGATTAAGGCAGGGCTTTGCATTTACAAAAATGGCTATTCACAGTGAACAGTAGGACTGTGGGGAGTGTCACAGAACCGAGGGACATTACAGTACATACACATCGTTCCTGGAAAGTGGAGTCACTGGTAGACAGAGTGGTGAAGAAGGCTTTGGCACACTGGTCTTCATCAGTCAGGGCACTGAATATAAATGCTGGGAAGACATGGTATAGATGTACGGACACTAGTGAGGCCACAGTTAGAGTACTATGTTCACTTCTGGACGTTCTGCTGTTGGAAAGATGTTACTTAACTGGAAAGAACGCAGAAAAAATTCAGGACCTGGAAGCCTGAATAATAGGGGGGAGCTGGACAGGCTAGGCCTTCATTCCTCAGAGCATAGAAGACTGAAAGGTGACATTAAAGAGGTAAATAAAATAGTCAAAGACATAGATCTTCTGAATGAACACAATCCTTTTCCCTGGGTTGAGCAATCAAGAACAAGTGGGCAAGGTTTAAGGTGAGAGGGAAAAGCTTTGATAAGAATACGAGGAGCAGCTTTTTCTATGTATGTAGAATAAGTGCCAGAGGAAGTGGCTGAGGCACGTACAATAACAACTTTTAGTAAAAGACTGTTGGACAAGTACATGGATAAGAAAGGTAACGGGCCAAATGCTGACAAATGGGACTAGCTTGGATGGGATAAGCTGGTCAGCATGAACAATTTATGGATTGGAAGGGCCTGGGTCCATGCAGTATAACTTGATGAATTCTATGGTAGAACGATTAAATTTGGGTATATTCAAGAGGTCAAAAATGTAAGAATGTAAGGCTAGAGTAGAAAGATAGAGAGCGAGATTACAATTTGAGACCGTGGAGGTGTTTGATAACAAGGATGATCACTTGAGAAACAAGCTGCTGTTTATCTTGGAGTCACTCTACATCCAGAACACATGGTGTCACGGTAGCGTAACAGCTAGTACAACGCTATTACAGCTCGGGAGGGTTGGAGTTCAGAGTTCAATTCCAGCGTACTCTGTAAGAAGTGTGTACAGTCTGCCCTCCTTATCCGCGAGGGATTGGTTCTGGGACCCCTCGTGGATACCAAAATACGCAGATGCTCAAGTCCACTATTCAACGTGTCTCGATGCAGTGGATCTTAGGACCCAGCAGAACCCCAGACCTTATTTAACCTGTCTCAGTGCGGTGGACATTAGGACCAGCGGCAGAGATCTGAATCCGCAGTGTTTCTGTTCACGAAAATAATCATGATCATGATTGAAAATAAAGTGGAAATAATAAAGCGATCGGAAAGAGGTGAAACACCATTGGTCATTGGAAAAGTGTTAGGCTACGTCAGTCAATGATCGGAACAACTTTAAGTGAGAGAGGCTCTGCCCCGATGAAAGCTACAATTATTACTAAGCAACGCAATGGTTTAATTATTGGGTTTTGGGGTTTTGGGTTTTTGATCCTCTACATCAACCTAGCACGGTGCAGAGTGCACTCGGGAGTGATCTGTCACTAGATTGAACTCGGCGCGGAAACATACATTCTTAAGTGTTTCGTATGCATAGAAAGGTAAAATATATACTATACACTAAGACAAACGTTTGAGTGATGCTAAATAATACTGGATGTACCTGTTCCGATCCCGATCCACAATAACCCATGCACATCCTCCAGTATACTTTAAATCATCTCTAGATTACTTATAATACCTAATACAATGTAAATACTATGTAAAATAGTTGTTATACTGTATTGTTTAGGGGATAATGACAAGAAAAAAAGTCGAACAACAAGTGCTGGAAGAGCATTTCCGGGTTTTTGCGATTCACGGTTGATTGAATCAGCGCATACTGAATTCGCAGATAAGGAGGGCCGACTGTACATCGTCCCTGTGAGCACGTGGGTTTCCCCTGGCTGCTCCAGTTTCCTTCCAAATTCCAAAGATATACCTACTGGTTAGCAGGTTAATTGATCATTGTACATTGCTGTATGATTAGATGATTAGATTATGGTAAATTGCTGGGTTGCTGGGTCATCTGGCTTTTGGGCCGGAAGTGTCTATTCTATGTTTCTCTAAATAAAATATTAGAGTAAAATAAAACAGAAATTAAGAAACAGGGAGTAAAGTTTAAGATGATCTCAAATTTATAGGGACTGGACTAAAGAAGAGTGGCACAGGGTGGATCAAACAGTCGAAAGTGTAAATAACAAAAGGCTAGATAAGGGCTGAGAGAGAAGAGACCAGTTAGGAAGAAACACTACTTTGTGCTTGTGATCTGCAAGTTCCCTGGCTTCACACTAATGAGGCACACTGGAACCACAACATTAGTAAGTTAATGACACTGGCGTCATAGTAGTCCTTGCTTTCCCTATCTTTCTGGGTCAGGTTCAAATTAAAGTGTCACCCAAATTAATGAGTAAATTGCCTGTAATTATGAGACAACTTCTTCAAAAGGTGTGTATCACTGTAGATGCTAATTAATACCAAGGGAAACCCCCTTGATCATTTAATAAGGCACAATGTAAGCTATATGTTAGCCAGCTTTGCCTATAAGAAGTGTCTCTCAGCCAAGTATTTTTCCAACACTCTGACGGGGGATTACTACCAGAAACAAAATAAGAGTTATAGATGGAAGAAAATTGTAAACATTTGGCTAAAATCAACTGTCTTCTGGAAATACACCGAGTTTCAAATTGAACAGAGTGCCTTTCACTTTCTTTTCAAGATCCTGCAAAGCCACTGTATTAGAGGGACAAATGTAGCAGTTATGATTAAAGATTAGCTTTATTTGTCACGTTTATTGAAACAACGAAACATGCAGTGAAACACATCATTTTGCTCCGGTGACAAACACAGTCCGAGGGAGGCTTGCAAGTATCACCATGTTTCTGGCATCAGTGTAGCATGCCTGTAAGTCTCCAACCCTAACCCATACATCTTTGAAACGTTGGAGGAAACCCACACAGTCACAGTCATGGGGAGAGCATACAATCCCTTGTACTGAGTGTGGCACAGGAACAGAAACCCAATGGTGCTGTAAAGCGTTAAGCAACTGCTGCAGTACTCTACCCCATGTGACCGACTTTGTTTCAATGGTGTTGGGTGAGAAAACGGAGATAAACCCCCCACCTCAACTTGAAACACAATACACTATCAGTTTGCCTGCCTCCATCTGTCATCCAGTATTCTCCCTTCTCCCCAGTCCACCCAGGGTCTCTCCCCAACCAGCTGCCATCTCCCCCTTCACTCTCAGTTCTGATCCAGAGTTTCAATCTGAAATGTCGACATCCCTCTTCTCCCACAGATATTGCTCGACCTGCTGTTCTTCCCCAGAAGACTGTTGCTTAAATTCCGCTCCGTCATACTGCCTTACGTGTTTCAATACGATCACTCCTCATTCTTCTAAACCTTGAAGAGTGAAGATCCAACAAGGGAAAATCTACGGATGCTGGAAATCCAAGCAACACATACTATTCTGCCTGAGTAGCCTCCAACCTGATGGCATGAAAATCGATTTCTCCAACCTCCAGTAATGCCCCCGCCCACCTCTACCATTCCCCATTCCATTTCCCTCTCTCACCTTATCTCCTTACCTGCCCATCACCTCCCTCTGGTGCTCCTCCCCCTTCCCTTTCTTCCATGACCCTCTGTCCTCTCCTATCACCCTTCTCCAGTCTTTTATCAATTTCACCTATCCAATTTCCAGCTGTTTAATTCTCCCCTCCCAGTTTCATCTGTCACCTATTACCTCGTGTTTCTTCCTCCCCTCCCCTCACCTTCTAACTCTGACTTCTCATCTTCTTTCTTCAGTCCCGATGAAGGGTCTCGTCCCAAAACATCGACTGTTTACTTTTTTCCATTGCTGCTGCCTGGCCTGCTGAGTTCCTCCACCATTTTGTGTGTGTTGCTCGAGTAAAGACCCAACTTGCTTAGCATGTCTAGACTACGGCTTCCTCAGATACTGGAATATGGAAGAACTCAGCAGGTTGAGCAGCATCACTGGAGGGTAGGAATTGTTGAAACTTTGGCTCGAAATGCTACTTCAAATCCCGACCTTTCCCTCCCCTCCCATCCCTCAGATACGGCACTGTAAGGTAATGACTTCCAGCACCAACTGCTGGGGCTCAAAACCCTCACTGTCTGCAAGGAGCATCCTGCCCGGTACAGGACTCCTCCAGGTGCTCCGGTTTCCTCCCACATTCCAAATGCGTACAGATTAGTAAAAACACAGAACATTACAGCACACTACAAGCCCTTCAGCCCACAATGATATGACAACCTTTTAACCTACTCTGATTAATCTAACCCTTTCCTCCTTCATAGTCTTCCATTTTTCTACTATCCAATGTACCTATCTAAGAGTCTCTTTAATGCCCCTAATGTATCTGCCTCTACCACCACTCCTACCAATGTGTTCCACAGACTCACCACTCTCTATGTAAAATATGTACCTCTGAGATCCTCCTATCCTCTTCTCCATTCAGCTTAACTTTATGCCCTCTCGGGTTAGTAAGTCCTAAGTTGGCTCTGGAAACATGGCAGCACTTGTGAGCTGCCCTCAGCTCATCCTTGGGCTGACACAAAATGGTGCATTTTACCATGTGTTTCGACGTTTGATGTATGTGACAAATAAAGCTAACCTTTCTCTAATCCTTAGAGATGTCACTCGACCTGCTGAGTTACTCCAGCCGATTGTTGGCTGCTGTTTCCCTGTCACCCGGAAGATCACAGGGTCAGCTGCCCAGGTACTCAAGTGTGGCATGTCTCCCAGCAGTGAGTGAGGAGAGCTAGCAAGGAGCAGAAGAGTGTAAGGTCATACTTACGAAATGGCCTCAATCATATCCACTCCCATTTCGACACAGCAATGAGCATGGTCAGCCCGGGCTTCGGGTAAGCCCGACACACAGTAATAGCAATCACCTAGGATCTTGATACGTAGGCAATGGTTCTCCTGAAAACGAGAGAAGAAAGGAGGTAAGGGCAAGTAAAATATACAAATGAAATACAGGTACATAGAACATACATGGACTAATACTATTTAGCAAGGAGTCCGTGGACCCCAGGTTGGGAACCTCTGCAGTGGAACATTACAGCACAGTGCAAGCTCTTCAGCCGACCTTTAAACCTACTCTAATATTAATCTAATCCTTCCCTGTAGCTCTCACTTTTTCTATCATCCATGTGCTTATCTAAGAGTCTCTTAAAAGTCCCTAATGTATCTGCCTCTACCACCACCCCTGGCAGGGCATTCCACACTCCATGGCAATGTCTACCACTCTCTGTGGAAAGACTGTCCCTCTCACATGCCCTCTGCACCTTCCTCTAATCACCCTGGAATAAAGATGCCAACTATCCACTCTTTCTAAGCCTCTTATTATTTTATACACTTCCAGCAAGTCGCCTCTCATCCTCCTTCGCTCCGAAGGGAAGAGCACAAGCTCGCTTGTAGAAACATATAAAACTATGAAAGGGATAGATAAGATAGAGGCAGGAAAGTTGCTTCCACTGGTAGTGAGACTAGAACTAGGGGACATAGCCTCAAGATCTGGGGGAATAGATTTAGGATGGAGATGAGGAGGAACTGCTTTTCCCAGAGGGTGGTGAATCTGTGGAATTCTCTGCCCAATGAAGCAGTGGAGGCTAGCTCAGTAAATATATTTAAGACAAGGGTGGATAGGTTTTTGCATAGTAGGGGAATTAAAGGTAATGGGAAAAATGAAGGTAGGTGGAGATGAGCCCATGGCCAGATCAACCATGATCTTACCGAATGGCAGAAAAGGCTTGACGGGCTAGGTAGCCAATTTCTGCTCTTATTTCTTATGTTCTTAACTTCATAAGGCATGTTCTCTAGTCCAGACAGTATTCTGGAAAATCTTTGCACCCTTTTTAAAGCTTACGCATCATTCCTAAATGAGGTAAACGTAACTGAACACAATACTCCAAGTATGGTCCAGCCAGAGTTTTAGAGCTGCAACATTACCTTGCAGCTCCTGAACTCAATCCCCTGACTAGAGGAGGCCGACACACAATGCACCTTCTTAACCTTCCTATCAACTTGCATGGAAACTTTGAGAGATCCATGGACATGGACCCCCAAGATCTGCTTCTCTATACTGCTAAGCATCCTGCCATTAACTCTGTATTCTGCCTTCAAATTGGACCTTCCCAAACGTATCACTTCACACTTCTCCAGACAGAATTTCTTCTGCCACTTCTCAGCCCATCTCTGCATCGTATCAGTATCCTAGCTACCTTCCATACTATTACACCACCAACCTTTCTTTTACCTGAAAACTTACCAACCCACCCTTCCACTTACTCATGCAAGTCATTTACAAAAATCATGAAGATCAGGGGTCCCAAAACACCACTGGTCACCAACCTCCAGACAGAGTATACTCCATCTACTACCACCTTCAGCCCTCTGTGGGCAAGCCAATTCCGAATTAGCATAGCCAGGCTTCCCTGAATCCCATGCGTCATGTCTTGGGGAATCTTGCTGAATGCTTTACTAGAATCCATATGCACCACATCCACCCTTCTACTTTTATCAACTTCTTTTGTCACTTCCTCAAAAACGCCAATCAGGCCCGTAAAGTACTGTGGACCAGCAGACCATAAGATATAGGAGCAGGATTACCCAATTCTGCCCATTGAGTCTGCGCCGCCGTTCCTTCATGGCTGATTTATTCAACTGTCTTCTCCACATAATCCTGCGACTCCATTATCAATTAAGTACCTATCACATCTACATTTTAATATACCCAGTGGCTTTGTCCCCTGCTGCCTGTGGCAATGAATTCCACAGACTCATCACCCTCCAGCTAACCTCCTAATCTCTGTTCTAAAGGGATGTTCTTGTATTCTGAGGCCGTGTCCTCTGGTCCTAGACTCACCCACTAAGGAGGCATCCTCTCCACATCCACTCTATCTAGGTCTTTCAATATTCAATAGGCTTCAATGAGATCCCCCCTCATTCTTCTAAATGCCAGTGAGTACGGGCCAGCTGTCAAATGCTCCTCATACATTAACTCTTGCATTTGATGCTGTAGAATCGCTTTACTTTTAAGATCAGAGTATTAACAGCAGAACAAATGACCCTGGAAAGGATGGAATGATTTGGACAGAGTTGACTTACTGCTGCAAGCTTGTCAAATCTGGCAAAAAGTTCATTGAGGGTCATGACTAACTCCTGAGCCATGCACTGCGAGGCCAGGCTGGTGAAGCCCTCGATGTCTGCGAAGAGGATGCTGCAACAGCAAACAGAAAGATTAACAAAGGTTAGCGTTACTTATCACATGTACATCGAAACATTGAAGCATACAGTGAAATGCGTCCTTCGCACCAAATCAAATCAGCGAGGATTGTGCTGGAGGCCGCCTTCAACTATCAGCATGCTTGCGGAGGCAGTATAGCATGCCCACAACCCATATGTTTTTGGGACGTGGGAAGAAACTGGAGCACCTGGAGACAACCCGAGCAGTGTTAGAAAGAATGTACCAACTCCTTACAGACAGCACTATTGTACCAATCACTACGTGACTGTGATATGAAGAGAAGTACACTAAAACCACCAAACTTCACAAACCTACAGTTCCTTTTACTTTTCTTAAGCCAAGTGGTAACTTGAAACTGTGGCAGTAGGGGGTTGAAAAGTGACTGACTGGACATCTAAAAGGATTTTATTAATGATGCAATGATGAAAATCTCACTAAATCAACTACAGGTTTATGCCACTAGGCAGCTCTCATCCTTTAACAGCCAGACTATCAACCTTATTAGAAATTGTGTCTTTTAAACAAAAAAATAGCTTCTTCATCTGGTTTCATAGTCACTGAGGTGACTCTGTTGGCACTGTTGTAACGGCAGCCAATTTGTGCCCAAACAGTGTGCAATAACTTCACCACTCCCTTTAACTCCATATATGTTCTACTGAATCTATACATCAACTCATGCAAGTTTGTTTGTCTGAAACAAAATCAAAAAAATACACATCAAGCCAGGGAGCATTTGTGGAATGAGGAATATCTCTATCTGTAGCAGTGTGCTACACGCAGCGCTAAAATAACGACACGGAGTCGGTAAACTGCAGTTAAAGAAGATTTTATTTGAACTTCGCGGCTTCGCTTTAAAGCCTCCCTGATCCCACCCTCCCCGGGTGCGGATGCTGTAGGAGGCACGTATTCATAGTCCCATGCAAGCTCTTCCCTTTGTTGGTGAAGCAGACCTGGCGCCCTTTTGGGACTGGCCTTTGTGCAGGTGCGCTGGCTATTTGTGAGCCGGTTCGAGTGCGCTAGGAAGTGGATCGCCACATAACCCCGCCCCCCCCAGAACCGGCGATACACCCCCCCAATGTCCACAGTCTGGGCCGGACTCTGTTTGGGAGGTTGGCCTTTGCGCCGCGGCACCGGAAACTCGACCGGTTGCGCCAAGTCCACATGGGCGGTTTGAGTCGGTCCACCGTGAAAACCTCTTCTCTCCCCCCAACGTCCAGCACGAATGTGGACCCATTGTTCCTGAGCACCGTAAACGGGGCGTTGCAGCGGTGGCCGATGCCCAGCCCTTCGTACAAACACAAACTTACAGTTCTGCAGGTCTTGGGGCATGCAGGTCAGGCTCTGCCCATGCTGCAAAGTGGGTATGGGGGCCAGGTCACCGAGCCTTTCGCGTAGTCTGCCCAGGACGGCTGCGGGTTCTTTCTCTTGCCCCCTTGGGGCTGGTATGAACTCTCCCGGGACGACCAGGGGTGCGCCGTACACCAACTCGGCCGACGAGGCGTGCAGATCATCTTTGCGGATTCCGAGCAGGACCCAGGGAAGCTCGTCCACCCAGCTAGGCCCTTTGAGGCGGGCCATGAGAGCCGACTTTAGGTGACGGTGGAAACGCTCCACCAGGCCGTTCGACTGTGGGTGGTAGGCAGTGGTGTGGTGCAGTTGTGTCCCCAAAAGGCTGGCCATAGCTGACCACAGGCTGGAGGTGAACTGGGCGCCTCTGTCGGAGGTAATGTGGGCCGGTACACCAAAGCAGGACACCCAGGTGGCGATCAGTGCCCGGGCGCAAGATTCGGAGGTGGTGTCGGTGAGCGGGATCGCCTCTGGCCATCTTGTGAACCGGTCCACGGTAGTAAGGAGGTGCCGCGCTCCGTGCGACACTGGCAGGGGGCCCACGATATCCACAAGAATGTGGTCGAAACGCCGGTGGGTGGGGTGGAACTGCTGCTGCAGAGCTTTGGTGTGCCACTGCACCTTGGCCATCTGGCAGTGCATGCACGTTCTGGCCCATTCACTGACCTGCTTGCAGTCCGTGCCAAATGAACCTGCTGGAGACCATCTGGACGGTTGACCTGATGGAGGGGTGTGCTAAGTTATGAATGGAGTCGAAAACGCGTCGCCGTCAAGGTGCCGGGACGACGGAACGGGGCTGGCCGGTGGCGACGTCACAGAGTAGGATCCTCTTACCTGGGCCTATGGGGAGGTCCTGGAGGTGCAAACCGGAGACTGCGGTTCTGTAACTAGGGATCTCCTTGTCTGCCTGCTGCGCCTCTGCCAGCGTCTCAAAGTCTACCCCTTGGGAAAGGGCATGAATGTTAGGGCGAGAGAGCACGTCCGCCACGACATTGTCTTTACCCGAGACGTGCCAGACATCCGTCGTGTATTCAGAGATGTAGGACAGATGGCGCTGCTGGTGGGACGACCAGGAATCAGACACCTTCGTGAACGTGAAGGTAAGCTGCTTATGGTCCGTGAACGCGGTGAAGGGCCTACCTTCTAAGAAGTACCTGAAATGCCGGATTGCCAGGTATAGCGCCAACAGTTCCCAGTCGAAAGCACTGTATTTGAGCTTGGGTGGCCGCAGGTGTTTGCTGAAAAACGCCAGGGGTTGCCAGCGACCCATGATGAGTTGCTCCAGTGCCCCACCGACTGCTGTGTTAGATGTGTCCACTGTGAGGGCGGTAGGGACGTCCATACGGGGGTGCACTAGCATCGCGGTATTTGCCAAGGCTTCTTTCGTTTTAATGAAAGCGGCGGCGGACTCCTCATCCCAGGTAATGTCCTTGCCTGGACCCGACAGCAGGGCGAACAGGGGGCGCATGATTCGGGCTGCTGAAGGGAGAAAGTGGTGGTAGAAATTGACCATACCTACGAATTCCTGAAGGCCTTTGATTGTGGTGGGTCGGGGGAAATGGCGGACCGCGTCTACCTTAGCAGGCAGAGGGGTCTTTAGTAATCCTGTGGCCCAGGAAATTGATGGTGTCGAGCCTGAACTGGCATTTGGCCAGGTTGACTGTTAGACAGTACTCACTCAGTGGGGCATAGAGTTGACGGAGGTGGGACAGATGGTCCTGGGGTGGAGTTTCAAGATGGCGACGTAAACATCTGCCTTTAGGCGCTCTTCATTTTTTCAACTATAATCACCCCTTAATTAAATCTTTTCGAATTTAATCACATGGGTTGATACTTTTGATTAACTTTTTCTTCCTAAAATAATATTTGATCTAATCTCGACAAACTTAAAATGGCTACAAGCAAGAAATCGTCTAAGGAACCTGTATCCATCGACGCAATCTCTACTCTTTTGGACGCTAAACTGGATATTAAACTTTCGAGTCTGGAAGGCAGATTGGATGGTAGATTGGGAAGCAGACTGACAAGTTTGGAAAATAAACTTACCAGGAAAATATCCGAACTTGAAGAAGCTGATAGATCGCTTGAAATTAAACTTCAATCGCAGGCATTGGACATTCAGCGGCATGAAGATAAGATCGCGACTCTTGAAAAATCCATTTGTACAAAAGTACGTACAATTGAAGCGTTGGAGAAGAAGGTACAGTCGAATGCTAAAACTATGGATCAGTATAAGTTTAAAATTACTGATCTCGAAAATCGATCTCGCAGACAGAATTTGCGTATCATCGGGTTTCCCGAAAAAGTTGAGTCTGGTGATTTAACTGAATTTTTCTCTAAATTACTATGAGAAACTTTCAGTGCTGAAGGTTTGCAAGCTAAACCTGTTATTGACCGCGCTCACAGAGTTGCGAGATTTTCGGCTCTGTCTGATAAACCACGAGCGGTGATTGTTCTCCTTCATTATCCTCGGGAGAAAGAGCTTTTAATTCGATTAGCTCGTAAAAAAGGCACGATTTCTTATAACACCAATTCATTTCGAATTGTTGAAGATTATTCTTATGAAGTAATGAAATCAAGAATCGCTTTTAAACCAGTGATGGCAGAGATTTATTCGATTGGCCTTAAACAAGCTTTAATGTATCCGGCGAAGCTCAGAATTACGTTAAACGACAACAGTCAGCAATTTTTCAAAACACCGGAAGAAGCGAAGAAATTTGTTGAAGAATATAGATCTTCTAGTGCAACTTGAACTATGTGTCATGTTGAAGATTCCTCAGAGAGAGGGTGCCATCTCATTTTAAGTAACCTACGAAGTTGGGTTATAACTTTCTATCCCGTTCTACGGGTCTGGCTCTTATTTTTCACTATTATCACTGTTCTATGGATGCTTTCTTAACTTTTATAATATTTTTTTTATTCTTTTTTCTGTTTCAGATATATACATCTACATCTTGTAATAATGATTTATTTTTTTCAAGATGTCGTTTCTTCTTCCCATAAGACTCTGCTTTTTATAAACATTTATTTGTTTGCCTGTACTTAGAAATGGGACGAATGTTTTGAATTTTTTTAGTTTTTTTTATATATATTGTAGTGTTTATTGAATCTTTTTTGATCCTATTTTGGTATTTTTTTTATTATTAAACTTTTTTAATAGATTGTTGAATCTACATTTATATTTTGTAAGATGGCTTTTTCAAAATGTCGTTTCTTCTTCCCATAAGTCTTTGCTTTTGAAACGTCATCTTTCTTGCATTTATATATGAAATTTTTTTAAAGGTATATTACACTCTTAAATTTTAATGTTTATTTTTTTTTGTTAAAGATTGTTTGTTTTATTATATTAGTTTTCTCATTCTGATTGACATATATTTTCTTTTTGCAACCCTATATTTAAATATGGGTGTTACATAGTTTTTTTTTTAAAAACTTTTTATGGAGCTGCCATCTTGAAATGGGGGTAAGGTTAGTGTTAGATTATGCGCTTGCCGCTTGGCTTTTCTTCGAAGGGTGGGGGGAGGGGGTGGGGATCTTTTTTCATGCTTTTGCGTTTTTTTCTGCTTTTAATTTATGGGCCAACTTTAAACTATTAATATTGTTGAGGTGTCATGTTCTCCGGTTGCTCCTGAATCTATTTTCCTTTTTCCTAAATTATGGGTTATAAGTCTTTTTAACCTATTATGATATACACAACTAATATTGGCATGATGGATAAATCTATTAATTTTATCTCTTGGAATACTAATGGTTTAAATCATCCGATTAAACGTAAAAAAAATTTAAAGTATTCCATAGATTGAATGCTAATATTATTTTTGCACAGGAAACCCATATTAGGAGGGAGGATAATCAACGTTTTTTTAGGTTCTCGAAGGGTCAACAATTTCATTCGAATTGTACCGCTAAAATTAGGGGTGTGTCTATTTTTATAGACCCCTCAATTTTGTTTACACATCACGAAATTATTTCTGATCCACAGGGCAGATTTTTGTTGATAACTGGTTCACTTTTCAATCAGAAAGTGGTTCTAGCTAATATTTATGCCCCAAATTTTGACTGCCCTGAATTTTTTAAATGTTTATTTACTTCCCTTCCTAATCTGAATGAATATATGTTGATAATGGGTGGAGATTTTAATTGTTGTTTGAATCCTTTGATGGATAGATCTAAACCTATTCGAACTCTTCCGAATAGATCAGCCTTACTTATTAATTCTTTTATGGTTGATTTGGGAATTACAGAAATATGGCGGTTTTTGAACCCTAAAGATAAAGAATTTTCATTTTTTTCACATGTATATCATAGTTATTCTAGAATTGATTACTTTCTTATTGATCATCGGTTATTAACGGATGTTATTGATTGTAAATATGATTCTATTACTATTTCGGATCATGCACCTTTGAAGTTATCTATTAAGATTCCGGACTTTTCCAATAATGTTAGATCTTGGAGACTTAATGCTACTCTGCTTCAAGACCCAGAATTTGTCACCTATATAAAACAGCAAATTGATTTGTTTTTCTCAACAAATTATACTGAAGAAATTGACAGAGGAATACTTTGGGACTCTTTTAAGGCTTTTATCCGTGGACAAATTATTTCGTATTCCGCTGGTAAAAGGAAACAAAGATATTTAGATATTGCTTTATTAGTGGATAAAATTAAGGAAATTGATAAGATTTATTCCGTGACTCCTACCATAGAACTTTATAAGAAGAGAGTTGAGCTTCAAATGGAACATAGTTTATTATTATCTTCTTCAATTGAAAATCAATTAATTAGGACTAGAGCTCAATTCTATATTCACAGTGATCAAACTGGTAAACTGTTAGCTAATCAATTAAAAGCTATTTCGACCAGGCGACAAATTATTAAAATTCGTAAACAAGATGGTAATTTAACCACTGATCATAAAGAAATCAATAATACTTTTCAAGATTTTTATAAATCTCTATATCAATCAGAATTTGATGGTGATCTGTCCATGATGGATAATTTTTTTAACAATTTGAATATTCCTAAACTGATTGGTGAAGATCGTAGCTTGTTTGATGCTCCTATCTCTATGGCCGAAATAGGTGAGGCTGTCTCATCAATGAATTCAGGGAAAGCTCCTGGCCCTGATGGTTATATTGTAGAATTTTTCAAAACTTTTTCTTCTTTGCTTTCCCCTTGGTTATGTGAAATCTTTAACGATGCATTTGCTAAGAAGAGATTACCTCAGTCTTTTTATGAAGCTACTATCTCTCTAATTCTTAAAAAAGATAAAGATCCTACTTTATGTACATCTTATCGCCCTATATCATTATTAAATGTAGATTCTAAGATTCTTACAAAAATTTTAGCCACTAGATTAGAAAAGGTATTACCACAGATTATTTCAGAAGATCAAACTGGTTTCATTAAGAATCGGTATTCTTTTTTTAATGTTAGAAAATTGATTAATATAATTCATACTTCATCACCCACAGTCCCAGAATGTGTTATCTCATTAGATGCTGAAAAAGCCTTTGATAGAGTTGAATGGACATATTTATTTAATGCATTGAGAAATTTTAATTTTAGTCCTAATTTTATATCATGGATTAAACTAATATAATATAAACCTGTTGCTTCTGTTCTTACAAATAATTATAGATCCTCCTTTTTTCAATTATCTCGTGGTACGAGACAAGGTTGTCCTTTAAGTCCTTTATTATTTAATATTGCGTTAGAACCTTTAGCCATTGCTATTCGTGAATCTCCTAATATTTTTGGTATTACTCGTAATGAGAAATTATATAAATTATCACTCTATGCTGATGATTTGCTGTTATATATTTCTGATCTTGATAGATCTATTCCCACTATTTTATCCTTGTTGGCTCAATTTGGTAGTTTTTCTGGTTATAAATTAAACTTAGATAAGAGTGAATTATTCCCTTTAAATGCGCAAACTTTATTGAATGACAGGATTCCATTTAAAGTTGTTACTGATAAGTTTACCTATTTAGGTATAAAAATTACAAAGAAATATAAAGATTTATTTAGACTGAATTTTTTACCTATGCTTCTTCAAATACAACATCTTACTACAAGATGGTCTCCCTTATTCTTATCATTAGTTGGTCGGATTAATGCTATTAAAATGATGATTTTACCGAAATTTTTATATTTATTTCAAGCCTTACCAATTTTTATTCCTAAATCCTTTTTTGACAACATTGATTCAAAAATTTCCTCATTTGTGTGGCAAAACAAAAACCCCAGGTTAAGTAAAAGGCAATTACAAAAATCTAAAAAAGATGGTGGTTTAGCTTTGCCTAACTTTAGATTTTATTATTGGGCGAATAATATTCTTAACCTAACGTATTGGAAATTAGATTTGGACTCATTATTGTGTCCGCAGTGGGTAAATTTGGAATGCAATGAAGTAAAGGGATATTCTTTATTCTCTGTTCTTGGTTCTTCTCTTCCTGCTGATTTAGTTAAATTTAATAAACAGATATCTAATCCTGTTATTAAACACACATTACGAATTTGGTTTCAATTTCGGAAATTTTTTACTTTGAAAAACTTTGTGCTTGATAGCCCTATTTTATTTAATTTTTTCTTTAAACCTTCCTTGACAGATCAAGCCTTTAGCATATGGAAAAGGAAAGGTATAAAATGTTTTCGTGACCTTTTTTTTGAAGGTACTTTGATGTCTTTTGACCAACTTTCCAATAAATTTAAATTACCTAAATCTAATTTCTTCAGATATTTACAAATCAGAAATTTTTTACATAAAGTTTTACCATCTTTTCCCAACTGAACTCCAACGGATTTCTCAGATTTGATTTTTACCTTAAATCCTTGTCAGAAGGGATTAGTTGCTTTTATTTACAACATGATTATGAAAATACAACCAGAGATGTCTGATAGAATTAAACAACAATGGGAAAAAGAACTTCGATACAATATACCAACAGATAAATGGGAAAAAATTTTACAAATGGTTAATTCTTCTTCTGTATGCGCTAAACATGCTTTAATACAATTTAAAATTGTACATAGAGCTTATATGTCTAAAGATAAACTTGCTCGATTTTATTCTCATATTAACCCTCAATGTGATAGATGTCACTCAGAAGTGGCTTCACTGACCCATATGTTTTGGTCATGTCCTACTTTACATAACTATTGGAAGGACATATTCGTTACCATTTCCTCAATTTGGAACATCGATTTACAACCTAACTTTATTACTGCAATCTTTGGTATACCAAATGAGGATGGTAATCAGTTTTCTCCTTCAATCAGACGAATGATTGCTTTTGTAACATTAATGGCCAGAAGGTCTATATTACAAAATTGGAAAGAAGTAAACCCTCCTACCACGTCTCAGTGGCTTTTTCAAACTATTTCTTATCTGAGTTTGGAAAAAATTAGGAGCACTATTTTTGACTCGTCAATTAAATTTGAAGAAACTTGGGGACCGTTCATCCGACATTTTCATATGAATTAATTTGGCCTTTCCCAGACCTTCTCTTTGTTTATTCTTGTTCAGGTATGGAGTTCCGGAGTTCTTTGACACTATCATATACTTATAAACTGTTATTATTGCCCATGTTAGTTTTAGTTTAGTGTTTGTTTCATATATATATTTTCTTTCACACATTTCTAATTTTTTTTTCTTTTTCTTTTGATGATTAGTTTTGTTTTTTTTTCATATATAATTATATAGACTTGATTGATTAATGTACTTTTTTGTTGTTGATGTTTAATAGGATATCATTATCCTATTATTAATGTAATCTTAAGTCTATTGTATTCATAACCTATTCATTATTATGTTATGTTTTTTTTATATTTATATGAAACTCAATAAAAAGATTGAAAAAGAAAGAAAGAAGATGGTCCTGACGACTGCTGCTGGCTATGAGGATGTTGTCCAAATAGATGAATGCGAAGTCCATGTCGTGTCCCACCGCGTCCATTAACCGCTGGAACGTCTGTGCGGCATTCTTCAAGCTGAACGGCATGCGGAGGAACTCGAAAAGGCCGAACGGGGTGATGAGTGCTGTTTTGGGGATGTCGTCCGGACGCATCGGGATTTGATGGTATCCTCGGACGAGGTCTATCTTGGAGAAGATCCGTGCACTGTGCAGGTTTGCTGCAAAGTTCTGAATGTGCGGCACAGGGTAGCGGTCCAGTGTGGTAGCCTCGTTCAGCCTGCGGTAGTCGCCGCATGGTCTCCAGCCCCCTGTCGCTTTGGGCACCATGTGCAGGGGGGAGGCCCATGATGATCCCCAATTCCTCCATCCCCTGGAACTCCTCCTTCGCCAGTCGGAGCTTGTCCGGGGGAAGCCGCCGAGCGCGGGCGTGGAGGGGTGGTCCCTGGGTCGGGATGTGGTGCTGTACGCCGTGCCTGGGCATGGCCACTGTGAACTGCGGTGCCAGAACCGATGGGAAATCCGCCAGGACTCTGGTGAAGTCGTTGTCGGACAGCGTGATGGAGTCAAGGTGTGGGGCTGGCAACTGGGCTTCACCCAGGGAGAATGTCTGAAAGGTCTCGGTGTGGACCAGTCTCTTCCTGGGCAGGTCGACCAGTAGGCTGTGAGCCCGCAAAAAATCCGCTCCCAGGAGTGGTTGGGCTACAGCGGCCAGTGTGAAGTCCCACGTGACCAGGCTGGAGCAGAACTGTAGCTGCACCGTACGGGTGCCATAGGTCCTTACCGTGCTGCCGTTCACGGCCCTTGGGGGGGGACCCGGTGCCCTGTTGTGGGTGTCGTAACTCGTCGGAGGTAAGACGCTGATCTCGGCACCGGTGTCGACCGAAAAACGGCGTCCCGACCTCTTGTCCCAAACATTCAGGAGGCTATCCCAATGGCCAGCCGCCGTAGCCATCAGCGGCGGCTGGCCCTGGCGTTTCCCAGGAACTTGCAGGGTGGGCTACAGCGGCGGGCTTCTGCGCCCCACCGCTGGTGGTAGAAGCACCATTGTTCGTTGGTCTCCTCACCCCTGCCTCTGGGGTTAGCAGGCTCTGTGGCCGGGCCTGGTTTGGTTTGCTGCTGGGAGCGTGGCCTGGTGATCTGTGCGATGGATGCCCCACTCACCTTCTTGGCGTTCCACAGCAAGTCCGCCCGGGCTGCCACCTTCTGGGGGTCGCTGAAATCCGTGTCGGACAGCAGCAGGCGTATGTCCTTGGGCAGCTGCTCCAGGAATGCCTGCTCAAACATGAGGCAGGGTTTGTGTCCGCAGGCCAGAGACAACATCTCATTCATTAAAGCCGATGGAGGTCTGTCTCCCAAGCCATCCAGGTGCAGTAAGCGGGCAGCCCACTCGCGCTGTGAGAGTCCGAAAGTCCTCATGAGCAGGGCTTTGAATTCCGTGTACTTGCCGTCCGCTGGGGGAGACCGTACGAACTCCTCAACCTGGGCCGCCGTGTCCTGGTCGAGGGAGCTCACCACGTAGTAGTAACGTGTGTACTCTGAGGTTATCTGCCAAACATGGAATTGGGCTTCTGCTTGCTTGAACCATAGGTGAGGTCGCAGCATCCAGAAGCTTGGCAGTTTTAATGAAACTGCATGAACAGATGCAGCGTCGGTCATCTCCGGTCCAAAAATCGTTTGGACCGTCGGGTTCACCAATTGTAACGGTGTGCTACACGCAGCACTATAATAACGACACGGAGCCGGTAAACTGCAGTTAAAGAAGATTTTATTCGAACTTCGCGGCTTCGCTTTAAAGCCTCCCTGATCCCGCCCTCCCCGGGCACGGATGCTGTAGGAGGCATGTATTGAAGCCTGAAGGCACACACTCAGCAATTCAGGAACAGCTTCTTCCCCTCTGCCATCCGATTCCTAAACGGACGTTGAAGCTTTGGACACTATCTCACTTTTTTTAATATACAGTATTTCTGTTTTTGCACATTTTTAAAAATCTATTCAATATACGTAATTGATTTACTTGTTTATTTATTATTACGCTTTATTTTATTTGTTTTTTTTCTCTCTCTCTGCTAGATTATGTATTGCATTGAACTGCTGCTGCTAAGTTAACAAATTTCATGTCACGTGCCGGTGATAGTAAACCCCATTATTCACAGTCCCGCGCAAGCTTTTCCCTTTGTTGGTGAAGCAGACCTGGTGCCCTTTTGGGACTGGCCTTTGTGCCGGCGCGCTGGCTATTTGTGAGCCGGTTCGAGTGCGCTAGGAAGTGGGTCACCACATATCTATCTATCTCCCACCTCTCCCTCTCTTCAATCCACCCTCTTGCCACAAGCATGATTTCAATTCAATGGTAAAAATAATGACATGGCGAGGTTATCCCATCTGATTGGTGCCCCTGAGGCTGAGAGGTGCCCGAAGGTACAATTTGCTCTCATGACCTTAGCCACTGTTTATCCTCAGCCCTAGTGGGAGGAGAGGCATGTCTGCAGCACTTAGCAATTATCACCCTGCGACAGCCAGTGCTTGGGAACTACTGAACAATAAACATAAACACCTCGTATTCACCTAACCTCTACTTAAACTAAGAGAGGAAGAAATGCATTGCAAGTTTAATGAATAATTGCTGTAGGTCATTAATCTGCATTGGACGTTCCTGTTAGGGTCAGAGAGTCAGAGAGCACTACAGTGCAGAATCAGACCCTTTGGCCCATCTAGTCAATGCCAAACCACTAATCTGCCTAGTCCCATCGGTCAGCACCCAGACCATTGCCCTCCATCACCCTTCCATTCAAGCTTCTCTTAAATGTTGAACTCAAACCAGCATCTATCTACCACTTGTGCTGGCAGTTCATTCCACACTTGCACACCCTCTGAGTGAAAAAGTTCCTCATATTTGCCTTAAAATTTTCACCTTTCACCCTTAACCCATTACCTCTAATTCTAGTCTCACCCAATCACAATTGAAAAAGCCTGCTTGCATTTACCCTATCTGTACCTCTTGTAATTTTATATTACTTTATTGAATCTTCCCTCATTCTCCAACACTCCAAGGAATAAAGACCTAACCTATTCAACCTTTTCTTAAGGCTCAGGGACATACAGAATAGAAACAGGTCTTTTGGCCTTAATTGTCTACACTGACCACGAACAAACTTATTTGCAGCAAACTCACATTAATCCTATTTTTCTTCTCCCCCCCCCCCACACAATTCCAATAGCTTCCCCCATCCAACTCAATTTACAGTGGAGAATTCATCTACAAACTCACACATCATTAGGATGTGGGAGGAAGGCGTGGTGACGAGGAAAACGGGCAAATTCCACACAGACAACACTTAAGGTTGGGATCGAACTGTCAAGGAACAGGTCGACTCGCTGTGTCCAATACCACCGATTTAAATAAATAAATAAATAAATAAATAAATATTGAGTGAGCTGCAGCAAGGACTAGGCCCTTCCCTTCCAACCATACTACCAAGCAATCTCCGATTTAACCCCAGTCTAATCACAGGCCAATTTACAACGACCTACAAACCACTACATATTTGGACTGTGGGAGGAAACCAGAACTCAAGTATTCCACGGGGAGGACGTACACCCTCCTTACAGATTACAGTGTTGGGCTAACCACTAAACTACCAAAGCGTCACAGACTAATAGTCCTAAGAATCTAAACGGTAGTTATGATCAATTAGTTAATTGCTGCTTAATTACAAGGATACTGGTGGAACTAAAGGACTTGACTTACAGGAAAAGGTTGAATAGGTTAAGATTTTGTTCCCTGAAGTGCAGGAAAATTAGGGGAGATCTTACATTAAGTATGCAAAATTATGAGGGCGTTAGATAGAATAAAGTAAGCAGTCTTTTCCCATCAGGTTAGGTGAGAGAAGAACTATAGGCTATACTTTTAAGGTGAAAGATGAAATATTTAAGGGGAATTTGAGGGGGTCTTCTTGGAGAGGGTGGTGCAAGCGTATAGAAGTAGCAGATGTGGGTTCAATTGAGAGGTCTGCATAGGTACATGGAAGAGAGGGGTACGTAGACCTATGATCTGAATTGAGAGGTCTGCATAGGTACATGGAAGAGAGGGGTATGTAGACCTATGATCTGAATTGAGAGGTCTGCATAGGTACATGGAAGAGAGGGGTACGTAGACCTATGATCTGAATTGAGAGGTCTGCATAGGTACATGGAAGAGAGGGGTACGTAGACCTATGATCTGAATTGAGAGGTCTGCATAGGTACATGGAAGAGAGGGGTATGTAGACCTATGATCTGAATTGAGAGGTCTGCATAGGTACATGGAAGAGAGGGGTATGTAGACCTATGATCTGAATTGAGAGGTCTGCATAGGTACATGGAAGAGAGGGGTATGTAGACTTATGATCTGAATTGAGAGGTCTGCATAGGTACATGGAAGAGAGGGGTATGTAGACCTATGATCTGAATTGAGAGGTCTGCATAGGTACATGGAAGAGAGGGGTATGTAGACCTATGATCTGAATTGAGAGGTCTGCATAGGTACATGGAAGAGAGGGGTACGTAGACCTATGCTCTGAATTGAGAGGTCTGCATAGGTACATGGAAGAGAGGGGTACGTAGACCTATGATCTGAATTGAGAGGTCTGCATAGGTTCATGGAAGAGAGGGGTACGTAGACCTATGCTCTGAATTGAGAGGTCTGCATAGGTACATGGAAGAGAGGGGTATGTTATGAATGTAGGTAAATAGGATCAGAATCAGGTTTATTACCATCGTCAAATGTTAACTTATCACAGCAGTTCAATGCATTACACAATAATATAGCAAAGACAAGTATATCAAAATTGGCCTTTCTCCAACTTACAATCTCAACCTGTGGATCAGCCCTATCTTTTTGCACATTTACTTTGAAACTAATGGCATTATGATCACTAAATGTAAAGTATTCCCTTATCTTTTTATGACCACAGACCAACAACATTAAGCAAGGGGTCCAAAGACCCCAGGTTGGGAACTCCAGTCCCACACAAACTTCTGCCACCTAACCTGTCACATTCCCTAACAGCAGATCAAATATTGCACAATCTCTTCTTGGGACTTCTACATACTGATTAAGGAAACTTTTCTGAACACATTTGACGAACTCTATCCGATCTAGTCCCTTGACAGTATGTGAGTCCCAGTCAATACGCAGTAAGTTAAAATCACCTACCATAGCAACCTTATGTTTCTTGTAATTGTCTCAATCTCTATACCAATTGGTTCCTCTAACTCCCACAGGCAGCTGGATGGTCTATTATATAGCTATTAACATGGTCATACCTTTCTTATTCCTCAATTCTATCCATAATGCCTCACTAGTCGATTTCTCCAGTCTGTCCTGACTAAACACTGCCGTGACATTTTCCCTGACTGGTAACACCACCCCTCCCCCTTTAATCGCTCCCACTCTGTCACATCTAAAACAACAGAATATTGAGCTGCCAGTCCTGAAACCGACTCTCCCTAAAGACTATAATATCATAACTCTAGGTGTTGATCCATGCTCTGAGCTCGTCCATCTTTCCTATGTAACCCCCTGGGTCGCCTCTGGCTCGCTCACCTCGTTCTCGTCTAGGGGGAGCAGCCTTCGGCCCCGTCAAACTGGGTAATCAGCTGGTGTGGATGCTGTGTGATGTCCCCGCCTCGCCCAAAAAACAGACAGTACACCATAAGCGATTAAATGAGTACAATTTATAAAGGTTACTATAACTAAGTCGGGGGTCGGCAACCCACGGCTCCGGAGCCACATGTGGCTCTTTTACGTCTGTGCTGCGGCTCCCTGTTGCTTTGGGAAATAATTGGTTGTGGCGACCCTTTTCCTGGCACATCCGAACCGACTCACAATTAGATAGCCTACGGAGGTTTGCGAGCACAGAGCTTTGGAGCCTCTGCGCCATGGGGGGCAGGTTGAGGGAGGCTTAAAAGTGAGGCTGAAGATTTCGAATAAAGTTTTTTCCTTCGACTGCAGTTACCGACTCCGTGTCGTAATTTTAGCGCTGCGTGTAGCACACCGCTACATGGTCAGTATTTAATTAAAATGTATTTTATGTTAGTTTGTTAGTTTTTGAAATGTAATTCTAAATTCGAAGATTATGGTGATCTTGTACAATCTAAATAAGACTTTGTGGCGACCCATTTCCTGACACATCCGAACCGGCTCACAATTAGCCAGCGTTCAGGCTAAAGGAGATAGCCTACGGGGGTTTGTGAGTACGTGTCTTTTGCAGCATCCGCGCCCATGGGGGGCGGGTTGAGGGAGTCTTAAAAGCAAGGCTGTTTAGTTCGAATAAAGCTATCTTTGACTGCAGTTTACTGACTGCGTGTAGCAACCGCTACAACGTGTTTTTATCGCTGGCTGTCCAGAGGGGAGGTGCTGAAACGCTTTGTCGCGTGTCTGGAAGAAGAGAAAACTTTCCTGGGCAGCAAAGGGCTCATCTTTCCTGAGCTGGAACAGCCAGTGGCTGGAAAAGCTACACTTCATGGTAGACATGACAGCGCACCTGAACACGCTGAACACAGCTCTTCAACGGGGTAAGGACGTACAGCCCTGCACATGTTGGAGGATGTTTTGGCATTCGAGCGCAAGTTGACGTTGCTTGCCAGAGATTTACAGAAAGGCACATTGTCTCACTTCCCCAATTTGAGAGAGTTCAAACAAGGTCACGACATGATAAATTCGGAGTATTTACATTCTGCAATCATTGCAATGCAAACATCGTTTGGGAAACGCTTCTGTGAGTTCAGAGAGGAAAAAAACACATTATCCTTCCCGGTCACTCCCCTAAGCATCGATCCATCCCTACTGAATACGACTGCATTGTCAGGTGTGAGTCAACCTGAACAAGTATGATAAATATTTTAATTGCCTATTATTTTACGTATATTCATATGTTTTCATTGTTCAGTGAAATAGTCCTTTTATTTTTCAGGTTGACAGCTGGCTGACGTTATTTTTGGTTTGCTGCTGGCGGCAAATTTAAGTTTGGCGTTCTTCATAAATACAAGAAGGACTCAAATAGACGTTGAGTATTTTACTTAAAAGTAACCTTCAACCCAACGTCTTTTTTTCGGAGTTCAAAATGTTTTTGTTGCATGCAGAAATGTAATTTCGTTTTCTCTGCAGGAGTTCATCAATTTCATAAATGCAACACATTATAGTTTGTTTATACATAGCATAAAGGCAAAACAAAACGTTGTATGCAGTGTTATTTCATTTTAAATGTCAAACGGGTTTTGCGGCTCCCAGTGTTTTCTTTTCTGTGGGAAATGGGTCCAAGTGGCTCTTTCAGTGGTAAAGGTTGCTGACCCCTGAACTAAGTGATTAATAACGATACAGTATATATGAAGAGAAAAAATAAAGAAAAGGTGCCAAACTTATCAAAGTCCAAACCACTTCGTGCACAACCGTTGGAGCTCAATTACTGAAGTCTTCTGGCCACCATTCGATCCCCTCTGAACTCCTTGACTCGCAGCTCAGGACCCTCCGAGTGGTCAACCAAGCACATCTAGCTTCATCCCCCCTCCTCGGAGTACCTCCTGGCCTCGGACCCCCACTTGGGGTCCGATCCTCGCCCAGCTTACAGCATTGCGTCCTCTCTCTCGACCCCCTCGTGCCGATCTGCCCAAAAGCCCATCAACAAAAGCTTACAGACTCAGAAGAAAGAACATTAATCCCCATTTGGTTTACAAAGGAATACAATTCTCCCAGCACTCCTGCTAGATTCCTAGAAGAAGCTAGAAGAAGCATTCCTGCTAGTTAACAAAACAAAAGAAGCCCTTTTGATTACATACACAGTAACAAAGAAAAAAGAAGAAACCCCCTTTACACCTAGATACTTCTTGCATTGAAATCTATGTAGTCACACCATGGTCAAACTTTTGATTGCTGACTTTGTCTGGAGTTTAGAAGAATGAGGGGGAACCTATGGGGTATCGGGATTAAGGTGGTGCTGGTGAAGCACAGTGACGACTTGAGGGTAGCAAACAAAACAAGCAAACTACTTTATTAAACACACTTTTTCTCAGAAATGATCACTACAATCAATAGCCTGCAACTTCCCTTTCAGAGTTGAGCTTTTGAACTGCCTGTACGTCCTGGCATTTTTGTGGTGTGAACTCAAAGGTGCAGAACAATTGCAGTGCAGTGTGTACAGGCCAAGTCAAGGCAGCAGGGAATAAGCCAATGTATGGCCAGCATTTGCTAGAGTGGACTTGGAGGCAATTCCACACAGCAGACCTGAGACAAGTCGAGTGGCGACAAGACAGAGTCGAGACGATGGGGCCCGAGAGCAAGGAAATGTCCCAGGTTTGATCAATTCAAGTACCGGGTGTATTGCACATGTTGCATGTGGGCTAAATTGGGGTGGCAGGGCTTGGGCCCCAGAGTGTTATCTAAGCAGCAGGGCCTGGATCTGAGAGTGAGGATTAAAACAAGGTTTAGACAATTTAAGTGACGGGCCTGAACAAAAAGGTCCGGGTATTGGGGTAGCCCCATGTGCCACCTAGGCACTAAGGGTTCAGACGACGACGATTGGGGTGGCAGGGGAGGGACCGACTTGTTCAGGTCACTGCTCTGTGAGGTTTACTTGTCTCTGCGCTAAACTGAGACAGTGGCACACAAGTAATGGGCTTCTGAATCAGCTGCAGGGATGACTGGCTTCGTGGCTGTGGGTTCAGTTTCATAAACTTCAGTTCTGAATATTACTTACTGACGTCCATTGTTTGCACAGTTTGTTTTTTTTTGCACATTGCGTGTTTGACAGTCTTTTTTGTAATGGGTTCTGTTGGGTTTCTTTATTTCATGGCTGCCTGTGAGGAGACCAATCTCAAAGATGTATATAGTATGCCAGGCAACATCTGGATTAGCACATGGAACTACGATGTTGTGGCCGTTACTGAAACTTGGTTGGAGGAAGGGTAGGATTAGATGATGCAGGTCTTGGGGTTCAGGTGTTTTAAACGGAACAGGATGGGAGGTAGAAAAGGGTGGGGAGTAGCATTGCTGGTCAGGGATAGTGTCACGGCTATAGAAAGGGAGGACGCTGCAGAAGGAGTGTCCACGGAGTCACTCTGGGTGGAAGTCAAAAATGGGAAGGGACCAATCACTGTGCTGGGAGTAGTCTATAGGCCCCCAAATAACCCTCGGGACACTGAGGAGCAGATAAGGAGGCAGATTTTAGAATCAAAACACAAAAATACAACTGCAGGTGCTGTGGATCAAAGAATAAATACAGGGTAGTAGTTATGGGTGATTTCAAAGTCCCTCATATTGACTGGCACCTCCTGAGTGCAAGGGGGATAGATGGGGCTGAATTTGTCAGGTATGTTCAAGAAGGATTCCTGACACAGTATGTGGACCGGCCGACAAGAGGAGAGGCCATACTGGATCTAGTTCTGGGTAATGAACCTGGTTGTGTGACAGATCTCTTGGTGGGGGAGCATTTTAGTGAGAGTGACCACAACTCCCTTAGCTTCAGCATAGCTATGGAAAGGGATAAAATTAGACGAGATGGTAAAGTGCTTAACTGGGGAAGGGCTAACTTTGAAGGGATGAGGCAGGAACTAGCGAGAGTAAATTGGAAACAGATGTTCAAAGGGGAAAGCACTGAAGTAATATGGGAGAAGTTTAGGGACCACTTGAGCTGGGTTCAGGATAGGTTTGTTCCACTGAGGCAAGGAAAAAATGGTAGGAAAAGGGAAACTTGGCTGACGAAACTTGAGGTAACTCGTCAAGAGGAAAAAGGAAGCATATGTCAGATATAAGAAGCAGGAAGTAGGAGGGGCTTATGAGAAATATAGGGTAGCCAAGAAGGAGCTAAAGAAAGGACTTAGGAGAGCTCGAAGGGGGCACGAGAAGGCCTTGGCATGTAGGATTAAAGAGAACCCCAAAGCGTTCTATGTTTATGTGAAGAATAGAAGGATGACGAGAACGAAGGTGGGACCGCTAAAGGATAAAGAGGGCAACATGTGCCTGGAGGCAGAGGAGGTTGTGGAGGTCCTAAATGAATACTTAGCTTCAGTATTCACAAGTGAAAAGGATCTTGATCAGGATGAGGTCGAAGTAGAGCGGGCCTGCGTGCTGGACAATGTGGAGATTAAGGAAGAAGAAGTGCTGGATCTTCTTAAAAACATTAAGATTGATAAATCCCCAGGGCTGGATATGATACACCCCAGGTTGTTGTGGGAACTGAGAGAAGAGATCGCAGGAGCATTAGCTATGATCTTTGAATCCTCTTTGGCTGCAGGGGAAGTGCCGGAGGATAGGGCAGAGCAGTGGATGTGGTCTACATGGACTTTAGCAAAGCATTTGACAAGGTCCCTCATGAGAGACTCATCCAGAAAGTCATGAGGCATGGGATCAGTGGAACCTTGGCTTTTTGGATAAAAAATTGGCTTAAAGGAAGAAAGCAGAGGGTAATTGTGGAAGGAAAGTATTCTGCCTGGAGGTTGGTGACTAGTGAAGTGCCGCAGAGATCTGTCCTGGGACCCCTGCTATTTGTGATTTTTATAAATGGCCTGGATGTAAAGGCAGAAGGATGGGTGTATAATTGGAGAAGTTGTGGATAGAGCTGTAAGTGGTCGAAGGTTACAAGAGGATATAGACAGGCTGCAGAGTTGGGCAGAAAAATGGCAGATGAAGTTCAATCCGGATAAGTGTGAGGTGATGCATTTTGGAAGGACAAACCAGAAGACTGAGTACAGGATTAATGATCAGTTACTTAAGAGTGTGGATGAACAAAGGGACCTTGGGGTTCAAATCCATACATCCCTCAAAGTCGCTGCGCAGGTTGATAGGGTAGTTAAGAAGGCCTATGGGATGCTAGGCTTCATTAGCAGGGGGATTGAGTTCAAGAGTAAAGAGGTCATGTTGCAACTCTACAAATCTCTGGTGAGACTGCACTTAGAGTATTGTGTTCAATTCTGGTCACCTCATTATAGGAAGAATGTGGAAGCTATGGAGAGAGTGCAGAGGAGATTTACCAGGATGTTCCCTGGTTTGGTGAACAAGTCATATGAAGCAAGGTTAGCAGAGCTGCGACTTTTCTCTTTGGAGCGTAGAAGAATGAGAGGGGACTTGATAGAGCTCTACAAGATTATGAGAGGCACAGATAGGGTGGATAGTCAGTAATTGTTTCCCAGGGCACCAATAGCAAACACCAGAGAGCATATGTACAAAATTAAGGGAGGGAAGTTTAGGGGAGACATCAGGGGTAAGTTTTTTACACAGAGGGTTGTGAGTGCCTGGAATGACTTGACAGCGATGGTGGTGGAGGCTAAAACATTAGGGGTACTTAAGAGCCTCTTGGACAGGCACATGGCTGAAAGAAAAATGGAGGGTTATGGGGTAGTGTAGGTTTAGTACTTTTTTTAAGGATTATATGGGTCGGCACAACATGGAGGGCTGAAGGGCCTGTACTGTGCTGTAGTGTTCTATGGTTCTATCTATAGAAAAAAGAGTACAGTCAATGTTTTGGGCCGAGACCCTTCATCAGGACTGGAGAAAAAAAGATGAGGAGTCAGAGTAAGAAGGTGGGGGAGATGAGGGAGAAACACAAAGTGATAGGTGAAACCTGAGGGGGGAGTGAAGTAGAGTAAGGAAGTTGATTGGTGAAAGAGACACGGGACTGGAGAATGGGGAATCTGATAGGACAGGACAGACGATTGTGGAAGAAAGAATGGAGGGAAGAGCACCAGAGGGAGGTGATTTACAGGTAAGGAGATAAGATGAAAAAGGGAAATGGGAATGAGGAATGGTGAAGGAAATGGTGGGAGCGGGAGCATTACTAGAAATTTGAGAAATCCATGTTCATACCATCAGGTTGGAGACTACCCAGACAGATGATAAGGCGTTGTTCCTCCAACCTGAGTGTGCCCTCATTGCGACAGTAGAGGAGGCCATGGAGTGACACAATAGAATGGAAATAGGAAGTGGAATTAAAATTGGATCCCACCACCAAGCACGTCTTTCCCTCTCCCCCAATTCTGCTTTCCACAGGGATTACTCCCTACATGACTCACTTGTACATTCATCCAGCCCCACTGATCTCCCTCCTGGCACTTAACCTTGCAAGCAGAACAAGTGCTACACCTGCCCCTACACCTCCTCCCTCACTACCATTCAGAGCCTCAGACAGTCCAAGTGAGGTGACACTTCATCTGTGATTCTGTTGGGGTCATCTACTATGTCCAGGGCTCCTCGTGTGACCTCCTGTATATTGGTGAGACCCAACATAGATGGGGAAACCGTTTCGCTGAGCACCTACGCTCTGTCCACTAGAAAAAGCAGGATCTCCCAGTGACCACTGAATTTAATTCCACTTCCCATTCTGACATGGCAGTCCACAGCCTCCTCTACTGTTGTGATGAGGCCACTCAGGTGGAGAAGCAACACCTTATATCCTATATTGCGAGCTTCCAACCTGATGGCATGAACATTGATTTCTCAAACGTTCGGTGATGTCCTCATCCCCCACATCTCCTTCACCATTCTCCATTCTCATTTTCCTCTCTCTCTCACCTTATCTCCTTACCTGCCCGTCACCTTCCGCTGGTGCTCCTCCACCTTTTCTTTCTTCCATGGTCTTCTGCCCTCTCCAAACAAATTCCCCCTTCTCCAGCACTGTCTCTCTTTCTCCAACCAATTTCCCAGCTCTTTACTTTGCCCCCCCCCTCCAGTTTCCCCTACCATCTCGTGTTCTTTCCTCTCCAGCCCCTACCTTCTAACTCTGACTTCTCATCTTTTTTCTCTCTAGTCCGATGAAGTGCCTCGGCCTGAAACATTGACTGTACTCTTTTCCTTAGACTCTGACTGGCCTGCTGAGTTCCTCCAGCACTTTCTGTGTTGCTTGGATTTCCAGCGTCTCTTGTTTGCGGTTGCAGTGAACACTTTGATAATACATGTACTTTGAACTTTGATATTGAAAGGCCTGGATAGAGTGGATGTGGACAGGATGTTTCCTAGGACTAGATGGCACAGACTCAGAATAGAGGGAACAGAAATGAGGAGGAATTTCGTTTGCCAGAGGGTGGTAAATCTGTGGAGTTCATTACCATAGACAGCTGTAGAGGCCAAGTCATTGGGTATATTTAAAGTGTTGGTTGATAGGTTCTTGATTAGTAAGGGTGTCAATAGTTATGGGGAGAAGGCAGGAGAATGGGGTTGAGAGGGATAATACATCAGCCATGATGTAATGGTGTAGCAGACCAGATGGGCCAAATGTCCTAATTCTGTTCCTATGTCTTATGGTCTACGGGAGAATTATTATAAAAGATGCCTGGCACAGATTCAGTGGGGTGAATGGTCTGGTTCCGTGCTGCACCTATCATTGCTTGCTCCCTTGGTAGACAGTGAATTGCGGTTAATTGGCAACATCGGGAACAATACATTCTGGCCCAGTTAAGCGGCTGTCCCAATTGGCTGAAGTTTCATGAAAATATTTAAAATATGTGAAAAGACAAACTACTGTTTAATTGAGTAACAAATTTAAGTGAACTGCAGAATGAACTAGAACACTATCGATACAACAACTGTACTATAAAACTGTGTTCAGTTGCTAGTAATTAGTTAGTTAGTGTGGATAAGGAAAGCTTTTGATATGTTGGCCTTTATAAATCAGAGCATTGAGTATAGGAGTTGGGATGTAATGTTTAAATTCTACAAGGCATTCGTAAGGCCGAATTTGGAGTATTGTGTACAGTTCTGGTCACCAAATTATAGGAAAGATGTCAACAAAATAGAGAGAGTACAGAGATTTATTAAAATGTGGCTTCAGCACCTAAGTTAGAGGGAAAGGTTGAACAAAGGTCTTTATTCTTTGGAGCATAGAAGGTTGAGGGGGGACTTGATAAAGGTATTTAAAATTATGAGGGGGATAGATAGCGTTGACGTGGATAGGCTGTTTCCATTGACAGTAGGGGAGATTCAAACAAGAGGACATGAGTTGAGAGTTAGGGAACAAAAGTTTAAGGGTAACACGAGGGGAAATTTCTTTACTCAGAGAGTAGTAGCTGTGTGGAATGAGTTTCCAGTAGAGGTGGAAGAGGCAGGTTCGATATTGTCACTTAAAGTAAAATTGGATAGGTATATGGACAGGAAAGGAACCGTGGGTTATGGGCTAAGTGTGAGTCAGTGGGACTAGATGAGAGTAAGCGTTCGGCATTGACTAGAAGGGCCGAGATGGCCTGTTTCCGTGCTGTAATTATTATATGGTTATAATTGGTTTGGTCGCTGTCTGTCATGTCAATGATGACAGGAAACCTGACTCTCATACTCAATGATGACAGGAGAGTCTTTAAAGTAGAAATGCCGTTGAATTAGGGACCTCTCTGGAGCCACAGGTGAAAGCTGAGTGTATAGAAACATAAAAAACCTATAGCACAATACAGGCCCTTCGGCCCACAAAGTTGTGCGGAACATGTCCCTACCTTAGAAATTACTAGGCTTACCTATAGCCCTCTATTTTACTAAGTTCCATGTACCTATCTAAAAGCCTCTTAGAAGACCCTATTGTATCCGCCTCCACCACCGTTGCCGGCAGCCCATTCCACGCACTCAACACTCTCTGAGTAAAAAACTTACCCTTGACCTCTCCTCTTTACCTACTTCCCAGCACCTTAAACCTGCGTCCTCTTGTGGCAACCATTTCAGCCCTGGGAAAAAGCCTCTGACTATCTACACAATCAATGCCCCTCATCATCTTGTATACCTCTATCAAGTCACCTCTCATCCTCCGTTGCTCCAAGGAGAAAAGGCCGAGTTCACTAACCTATTCTCATAAGGCATGCTCCCCAATCCAGGTAACATGCATGTAAATCTCCTTTGCACCCTTTCTATGGCTTCCACGTCCTTCCTGTAGTGAGGTGACCAGAACTGAACACAGTACTCCAAGTGGGGTCTGACCAGCATCCTATATAGCTGCAACATTACCTCACAACTCCTAAATTCAATTCCACGACTGATGAAGGCCAATACACTGTACGCCTTCTTAACCACAGAGTCAACCTGTGTAGCTGCTTTGAGCGTCCTATGGACTCGGACCCCAAGATCCCTCTGATCCTCCACACTGCAAGAGTCTTACCATTAATACTATATTCTGCCATGTTACCATGTTCTTTTGATTGAATGTAAGTGAACAAAGTCAGTGCAGACACTGGATTGACTTTGTACAACTTTCGACGATGGCATCCTCCAAGTCTTCATTTTCTTTGTAACATTTAAGATGATTGTTGATACCTTCAAATTCTTCATAGTTCCTAATTTGCTGAAATAGTGAAATCATTTCATTTTCACTCCCGATCATTTCTGACATCTCCAAGCCTGCATGTTTGAAACCGCAGTGAGCAAAACAGTTCCAAACTGTCTTTCTGCCATTTTTTTTGCTAACTATCAGTGATAAAAATGAGTCCTTTTTGAACACAAACACGTGAAAATGACACTATTTAAAATCTGATCACTCTGAACACATGGCCACAAAGTTCATGCACCTGACACTAGTTAAAAACTGTGTGGCAACAACCTCCTGCCCCAATTAAGTGGCATAGTTCCCCAAATAAACAAAGGGAATCCTGGCCAATTATCTTGATTTATTTGTGCTCTTTAAGAGTTATCCCAAATAAGCAGCCGCCCCGAATAAGCAATTGCCCAATGAACTGGAATCCACTGTATATTAAACACCCTACACACCAGGACATTTTTTCTTCTCCTTCTTCCCATCAGGAAGAACATTCAAAATCCTGAAAACACAACCATCAGGCTCAAGGACACTTTCTACCCTGCTGTTATAAGACCAGTAAACAATTCCTAGTATAACAAATTGGGTTCTTGTCCTCATAATTTAACTCGTCCTGTCTACTTGCACTGCATTTTCTCTATAAATCTAACACTTCGTTCTGCATTCTATCACTGTTTTCCCATGTACTACAGTGCACTAACGTGATGAAATGATCTGTATGCATGGCATGAAAAACAAAGATTTTTATAGTATTTTGGTACACTTGACAATAATGAACCAGCTTATCAATTTTCAGAAACAGATCCTTGAACAGTAATGGCAGAAAGGAAGATCTCTGAGCTCACTGATTCCTTCCTAACTCACACCTTGCGCTTTTCTGTATCACTGCACAGTGGAGAGTATCCTGACTAGTTGCATCACAGCCTGGAATGGATAAATCAGGATCCAAAATTGGAAAAGCCTACAAAAAAGTGGTGGATACAGCCCAGTCCTTCACAGGAAAATCCCTCCCCACCATTGAGCACACATACAAGGAACGCTGCCACAGGAAAGCAGTGTCCATCATCGGGACCCCACCATCTACGTCATGCTCTCTTCTCACTGCTGCCATCAGGAAGGGGGAATACACCACGAATAGTTCAGGAACAGTTATTACCCTTCTACCATCAGGCTCCTGAACCTGTGTGGATAACATCAAACACCTCATCAAGATTCTACAACCTATGGACTTTCAAGAACTTTATAACTTTAGTATCTTTATTTTTCTCTTTCAGGGTTCTTTTGAAGACCCTGACCTGGAGTTACACACAGGCTTCGGTTCTTTGCGGGAATGGGACCCATTCTCAGAGTTCCACAACTGGTTGTTATTCAACACAACAAGGGTTTGGTCTGAAAGTCCCAATCGTGTTCGGAAGCCTAAGATCTCGGGGTTCTGGAGACGGGTGGATTGAGGGTCAGTGTCACGGCAGGAGACTCGTGTCATCGGGGAGGCCGGAACACCTTTGACGGTGGGCCCAAGGACCCGAGATCTTTGCGATCTTTGGACACACATCTTGAAAAAAGCAGCGAAACGGACTTTTAACATCGTAAACCAGTGATGTGTTGTTATGTCTTCTGCTCGCTGTGAAAAATGGGGGGACACCTCCCTCTCCCTTATTAGGGAGACAGAGAACCTGTGGTTTGTCGAATGTCGGATGAAATGCGAAGCCTTTGGGGTAACTTTGATCTGTGTCTTTGCTATTGCTTAGCACATGCTTGGGTCCAGTGACGGTACCAATGTGCTTTTTATTTGCTGGTGGGGGGGAGGGGAGATTGTTGCTTGCTGCTGCTTATGCGTGGGAGGGAGGAGACTTTGGGATTCTCACGTTTGGCTGTCATTCATTCTTTGGGACACTTCTCTGCTCTTGTGGATGTTTGCGAAGAAAAGCATTTGAAGGATGTATATTGTATACATTTCCCTGACATTAAATTCGACTTTTGAACCTTTGAACTCGTTCTCAGTAATATTGTTTATTATTAGTATTATTTGTTTTAACTTTGCACTTGCACAGTTTGTCTTATTTTGCACATTAGTAGTTGTTTGTCAGTCTTCGCTTATGTGTAGTTTTTCTTTGCTTCTACTGCATGTCTTTGTTCTACTGTGAATGTCTGGAAGAAATTGAAAATGGGGACATATATATTTACTTTATGTACTTTATACGTACTTTATTATTAAAGTTACTTTGAACTTTGAAATTGTTTCCCTTCAGGTGCCCATCAATTGCTTCTGAATGCTCTGATTGGGTTTCTGCCCACCACGTTTATGCGCAGTACCTTGCACATAAGTGACAACATTTCCCTTCACGCCCCCCGAGACTTCCTCCCATCGCAGTGAATCTCTGCTAATGGAATAAGTCTTATATAAGTATAAAAATGATGTGGGTTATATATAGAGTAAGTGTAAGCAGTTTTTTCCATTGAGGTTGGGTGAGCCAACTAGAGGTCATAGGTTAAGGGTGAAAGGTGAAATATTTAGGGGGAACTTCACTCAGAGAATGGAACGAGCTGCCAGTGGAGGTGATGGATGGTCTGAAGGGGCAGTTTCTGAACTGAAGTGCTCTGTGTCTCAATGAGTTTTCACAGGAAAAGGCATTCTGCAATTCCTTAATTCAGGATAATCACATGACAAAATCAGATAGAAACTGCTTGTCAAGCCAGAGCTATAGGACCTTCCCACTGATTGTTCAGACAGTCCTTGGGCTCCCTGTTGAGGCGGTCCTTGTCACCTATGACATTCACAGGCTCTTTCACTGGACCTGAAACTGCAACCATTTTTTTTGACTGATTAAGATGATGAGGACTGGCAAGATTTTTACAGCAGCTGGTCATATGTTAATGCTGAAAGGTGGATTAACAACAAGAAGGCTGCAAGGTAGAGGTGGCAAACTGTTATCTCACAGCTCCAAAGATCCAGGTTCAATGCTGTCTGTGTTGAGTCTGCTTACTCTCCCCATGTGTGTATGTGATTGCTCTGCACTCTCCCACATCCCAAAAATGTGCCCATAGATTAATTAGTTAATTCGGAGTTGGGTTAGGGTTTAGGGACAGGGATGAGGGGAGAGAGTGGCCGGGGCAGTCGGGTTAGGGTTCAGGGAGAGAGATGAGGGGAGAGTGGTCAGGGGCAGTAACTGGAAAATTAGCAGTAGGAGCTGGATATTGGTGTTCAGGACAGAGCACTCCTAGGCTGGATCCTGCAATCCCCGAGGACAGAGGTCTCAAGTTTGCAGGCACTGAGAAAGTGATTCTGGTTAGTGATACCCAAGGTCAGCGAGGTCTGGGGTTGACACCCAGAGATCGGCTAATTTGGAAGATGAAATCCCAAAGTTGGCAGGTCCTGACATCAAGGACTGTGGTCGGCAAGCCCTGGGGTTGAAACCTGGTGGTCAGCGAGCCCAGAGGCCAAATCCTGAGTTGGAGAATCAGGAAGTCGAAGCCTGAAGATCTAAGCCTAGGATCAGCGAGTCTGGGGAAGCCCCTAGGTTAGTGAGTCCAGAGGTCAGAGGCTCAATGTCTGCAAATCTGTGAGTCCGGGGCCTGGTACAAAGAATGTAGGGTAAAGGCCCAGAGGCAGCCTGCTCTGGGGTTGAAGGCCCAACCGTGTGCATAGGGTGGAGAGAGGAAAAAGTGGCTTGTTCTGTTGTTTTATTGTTGTTGCTGCTTGTTGTGTGTTGGCTGTGCGTTGTTCTGCTAAGCAATGTGGGCGTGCTATGTTGGCCCCAGAATGGGTGGCATTTAGGTTGCATTTGTCGTTAACAGAAAAGACACATTTCACTGTATGTTTCATGTAATAAATAAATCTAATCTAATTAGCTACTGTAAATTTCCATTGCGTAGGAAATAGCAAGTAGAATGAAAAGGAAGTTGACTGGCATGCATGGGAGAGAACGTTGTAGGGAGTAAAACTGAGAGGATTCCTCTCCCAGCATCAGGAGCAGAGGTGACCAGCTGGAGGGGAGAGGAATGGGGTTGAAAGGGATAATAAATCAGACATGATGGAATGGCAGAGCAGACCCAATGGGCTGAATGGCCTAATTCTGTCTTATAGTAACTACAGATAGAATCTAGAGAGCTTGCTTCCTTCTTTAAGAAATGGATACCGCTTGCAATCCTACTGAACGTAGCATATTCCTGTTGTCCTACTGAGGCTGTGAAAGTGGGCTTGATTAAACAAGAGTGAAGCAATTGTAAAGATTAGCAGTAGAGTTGAGTGGAATGATCCGCAGATTCCTCCACCAGCAGCCAGGAGCACGGGGAAACCAGCTGGAGGAGTGTGAAATAGACCACAGATTCCTCCACCAGCAGCCAGGAGCACAGAGACCAGCTAGAGTAGACAGGAATGAGAACCACAGCTACAGAGTGATGTTTGGGAAGAGCATAAATATGGAACTACTATCCACTCTGTAACTGTAACCTTTGAAGCCCTTACTAATCAAGAATCTATCAGCATCTGCTTTAAATATGCCCAATGCCTTGGCCTCCTCAGCCATCTGTGCCAATGAATTCCTCAGATTCACTACCATCTGGCTAAAAAATTCCTCCTGAAGGGACATTCTTGTACTGAGGCTGTACCTTCTGCTCCTGGACACCCCCACTATAGGAAACCCCCTCATTCTTCTAACCTGCACTTTTTAATCTATTCAATATACATATACTGCAATCAATCTATTTATTTATTTATTATTGTTTTTATTTTATTTATTATTTTTTCCTGCTAGATTATGTATTGTGTTGAACTGCTGCTAAACTAACAAATCACATGCCGGTGATAATAAACCTGATTCTGATTCTGAGTACAGGCCTAGAGCCATCAAATGTTCCTTATATGTTAACCCTTTCATGTCTAGGATTATTCTCATGAACATCCTGTGGACCCTCTCAATCCCAACACACCCTTTTATTGGCCACCATCTACCTGAGAACAACCTGCCATGAAATATCAAAAGAAGTACTGGAGGAACTCATTGGGGCAGACACCAAGTGTGGACAGAAAATAGAAAGTCAATGTTGTGGGTCAGGTCCCTTCATCTGCTCATGAAAGAGGATGCAGAAATGGGGAAATGATTGCATGATGCTTCAATTATTGGACAAGTGATAGAAATGAAGGCAATCAGAGGCATGAGTTCAACTTTGACTGGAGAATATAACTTCTATTCATCAAATGAAATGCAATCCAGGCAGCTTGTATCAGCAATGGTGAACATAAAACGATTTTATAACCACTGATTGTAAAATTACCTGGCTTGCTAAACTAGGCAAGAGGAATTGTTTAGTTATTGAGACACAGAAGTAAGCCATTCAGCCTATCAAATCCATACCACCTCCCAATCGGTACTGGCTGAGTGAAAGTCATCTTTCAGGTTCCCCTTAAACACTTCAAATTTCATCATTAAACATGACTTCTAGTTTCAGAGTCCTGCAACTCATTCTCTCTCACACATGCCCAGCAACTGCTTTTTGGTTTCTGCTGCCATTTTCCTACACTGTAAAACCAGCAGGCTTCTGGGACGTGGGAGAATACAAGGAGAACACTGGGGGAAACCCACACTCTGGAGGATATGCAAACTCCACACAGACAGCATGTGAGATCAGGATCAACAGCAAGCTCTAGCAGCTGTGAGACAGTGTGGTTAACTACTGTGCCATCTTTACCCAGCCTGTCTTCAAGATGAATTTGGATGGTTCTTGGATAACTTAGAAATGGTCCAGCAAGCCACTCAGTACAAGGGCACTTACCAATTTTACACACATTCCACAGAAAATGATATTCTTTGATCTTCTAGCTGGGGGAAAAGTTGTATCCGACATTAAAGTCCAACAGTCTATAGGGAGTATAGTAGTGCCTCTCAGCTCCAGTGACTGGGGTTCTATCTGGATTCTGCCGATGTGGAGTATGCAGGCTCCGCCTGTGTCCATGTGGCTCTCCTCTGTTTGCTCCGGCTTTCACCCACATCCCAAAGAAGGAAAATGCTCCAAGTGTGAAGGCGTTTGGTATAATCCAGGGATGGGGGCCATACTTGATGGAATTTATGAAGATTAAGGTTTAATGTAAGAGGGAGGAAGGAAGTTTAGAAAGACATACAGTACAGAATGTTGGTCAGAAAGAATGACAGTCTACAAATCAGTGAATTCAGATAAATCAAGGACAGTGAAAGCAGACAGACTAATTGTCTTTGTTCTTGCCACGTGCTTGGGGATGCAGGCTGATGGGAAAAGGGCGATAAAAGGATGCTGGCTTAGAGCAGAGCCAATAACATGGACAGATCTGTGGTCAGTGACACTGGAATGCGATATTTGAATTGATAAGGAATGGCTATAAAAGTGGATGCTTCGTGTGTGCTGGTAGTAGTTACTTCAAAGAATAACCATCGCATTAGCAAGTGTGAGCAACCCTGCGTGAAACACGTGGTGAGTGAATCAGGACAACGAGCAATGCCTGGCCAGTGTAGACTCCTTTGTCCTTTGAATACCTTTGACAATGCAGGAGCGTCAGGGATACCTAACAGTTGTGCACACAAGGTATTTAGTGTATGAATTAATGTATTTGTTAGTTTAAACAATAAAGGTACTGGTCAGTTAATACAGATCTCTCCGTGCCTCACTAATCATCGTTATAATAAGTATTGTTTTATAGGAGCAAGTTTTGTTTTGGTAGATGTCTGAAACACACTGCCAGGGGAGGTGGTGAAGCAGACACAGTAGTGGTGTTTAAGAGACCAAGGTCAGAATATAGAGCACGTGCAGGCAGGTGGGTTTAGTTCGAGTTGGCATCAATACACAATAGACAATAGGTGCAGAAGTGGACCATTCGGCCCTTTGAGCCTGCACCGCCATTTTGAGATCATGGCTGATCATCTACCATCAATACCCGGTTCCTGCCTTGACCCCATATCCCTTGATTCCCCTATCCATAAGATACCTATCTAGTTCCTTCTTGAAAACATCCAGAGAATTGGCCTCCACTGCCTTCCGAGGCAGTGCGTTCCAGACCCCCACAACTATCTGGGAGAAGAAGTTTTTCCTTAACCCTGTCCTAAATGATCTACCCCTTATTCTCAAACCATGCTCTCTGGTACTGGACTCTCCCAGCATCTGGAACATATTTCCTGCCTCTATCTTGTCCATTCCCTTAATAATCTTGTAGGTTTCAATCAGATCCCCCCTCAATCTCCTTAATTCCAGCGTGTACAAGTCCAGTCTCTCTAACCTCTCTGCGTAAGACAGTCCAGACATCCCAGGAATTAACCTTGTGAATCTACGCTACACTTCCTCTATAGCCAGGATGTCCTTCCTTAACCCTGGACACCAAAACTGTATACAGTACTCCAGGTGTGGTCCCACCAGGGCCCTGTACAAATGCAAGAGGATTTCCTTGCTCTTGCACTCAATTCCCTTTGTAATAAAGGCCAACATTCTATTAGCCTTCTTCACTACCTGCTGCACTTGCTCATTCACCTTCAGTGAATAATGAACAAGGACTCCTAGAGCTCTTTGTATTTCTCCCTTACCTAACTTTACACCGTTCAGATAATAATCTGTCTTCCTGTTCTTACTCCCAAAGTGGATAACCTCACACTTATTCACATTAAACATCATCTGCCAAGTATCTGCCCACTCACCCAGCCTATCCAAGTCACCCTGAATTCTCCTAACATCTTCATCACATGTCACACTGCCACCCAGCTTAGTATCATCAGCAAACTTGCTGGACACATGATGGTGGACACAGATGTTGTGGGCCAAAGGACCTGTTCACGCGCTGTATAAATGCTCTATCAAATGTGATTAGTCCAAACCACTTACAGTTCTCTTTGACCTGAAAAGTTGACTGGTTTCTCCTTCCACAGACACTGCTTGACCGGCTAAGCGAGACCAGAAAGCATAAGAGCAGAGTTAGGCTAAATCAGCCATTGACTCTGCTTCACCATTCAATAGCGGCTAATTTATTAGGTTAGGGTTAGTAAGTTGTGCGAGAGGAACTCAGGTCAGGCAGCATCAATGGAAAAACAATAAACTATTTACTTTTCGGGCTGAGACCTTTTATTAGGACTCATAAAGGGTCATGCCTCCAAACATTGGCTGTTTATTCCTTTCAAAAGATACAGGCTGACCTGCTGAGTTCATCCACCATTTTGTATGTGCTAATCTATAATTATAATCTTAAACGCTTCAATCATATTTGCCTCCCCTACCAGCCCTGGCAGTGCATTCCCAGCAGCCCCTATTACGCAGCACTGTATCTCAAGCCTCTCAGGTACAGGACCTCAAAATTGGTGTTGAAGGTGAGTTGGGAAGCTTTCCTCGGCTGATACTTGCCCTTCTCTGGAAAATAGTTCATTAAAATATTGATGCTGCCAGGGATTATTGATGAGTTATGGAATTATGTGAATATATCCTATATCAATTCAAATGAGAACCAGTCTTCAGTCCTCAATGTAAGTTACAAACATTAATTAGTTTGAAGTTAAAAGAATAGCTTTGCAAATAAACAATACTATATGTGGAGTACAGGCTGACACACAGCAGGGTCTGGCTTGTAAGGGATATGGTTTGCAAAGTTAAATGACCATAAGACATAGGTGCAGAATTTTTTGAGGAAGTTAAAGGCAAAGTGGATGAAGTCAAGCAGTGGATGTTCTCTATATGGACTTCAGTAAGTCCTATGACAAGGTCTTACATGGGAGGTTGGTCAAGTTTTAGTCACTTGGTATTCAAGATGAGAAGAAGAGGTAGTAAACTGGATTACACATTGGCTTTGTAGAGGAAGCCAGAGAGTAGAAGTAAATGGCTGCCTCTCTGACTAGAGGTCTGCGACTAATGGTGTGCTACACGATCAATGCTAGGTCCGTTGTTGTTATCCATATCAACGAACAGGATGATAATGTAATAAACTGGATCAGCAAATTTATGGATGACACCAAGATAGGAGGTGTAATGGACAGCAAGGAAAACTATCATAGCTTGGAGAGGGATCTGGATCAGCTGGAAAAATATGCTGAAAAATGGCAGATGGAATTTAAGACATGTGTGAGGTGTTGCACTCTGGAAGGACCAACCAATGTAGGTCTTATACAGTGAGGTACTGAGGAGGGTGGCAGAACAGAAGGATCTGGGAATACAGATCCATAATTCCTTCAAAGTGGTGTCACAAGTAGATGGAGTTGTAAAGAAAACTTCTGGCACAGTGGCCTTCATAAATCAGTGTAATAATCAGGCGTTAGAATGTTATACTGAAATTGCATAATATGTTGGTACTGTGTTACATGTTGCTAATTTGGAATATTGTGTGCAACTTTGGTCACTTACCTACGGGAAAGATGTAAGATTGAAAGAGTGCAAAGAAAAGTCATAAGGATGTTGCGGGGATTTGAGAACCGGTGTCATAGGTTAAGTTTTAATAGGTTAGGACAGTATTCCCGAGAACATAGAAGATTGAGGGGAGAATTAATAGAGATATATATAATTATGAGGGGTATAAATGGGGTAAATTCAAGCAGGCGTTTTCCACAGATGTTGGGTGAGACTGTAATTAGAGGTCATGGGTTAAATGTGAAAGGTTAAAAGTTTAAAGGGAATATGAGGTGCAACTTCTTCATTCAGTGAAAGTGTGGAACAAGCTCACACTTGAGCTTTTTTTTTGGTGGATACAGGGCTGATTTCAACATTTAAAGGAGATTTGGACAGGTACATGGATAGTGCAGGTCAACAGGGGGTAGGCAAATTAATGGTTCGGCACAGACTAGATAAACCAAAGGGCCTGTTTCTGTGCGGTAGCTTTCCATGACTCTTAGAATACCTGCCTTGCCGTGATGAGCAAAGGCTTCGACAACATTAGCTTTATGGTCTCTCCGTTGACTTAGATTAGTTAAAACAGTTACATCTCTGGTTCTGGGAGCTTGGCCTTGGCAGACCCGCCTGTAATGTAGCGTGACCACATATGCAAAATACTTTAAAGCTTCCCGAGGCAGTGGAAAGTTCTTGATAAATGCGAGTCTTCACTTTCTAAGATGGAAGCAATCCTTTCTTGATGAATGCTGACTGACATTAATTGCATAGTTGGACTTCATGCTCCTTGCCAAGCTCACTGTAAGATGCAGGGAGAGATAATTTAAACAGAACAAATTGTTCTCTTTGGAAGTTGTTCAGCTGCTCAGATTAGAACTTACTGCTTGTGGTATGTGAGACTGGTAAAATTGCTTTCTGGAAGTTTCCACCATGGTTCATAGATCAAGGTCGCTATCATTCATACTTAACTGTGAAAGAAAATTTGTTTGTACAATGTAAAAGAAATCCCTTATCAGATTGAACATTAACAAGCAGAATTAATATAGACAGAAGACAAATAAAGCTACAAATGCTGGAATCTGAAACAAGAACAGAAATGATGGAAAAATTGTGGGGGAGTCTAGGACCAGAGGACACAGCCTCAGAATAGAAGGACGTGCCTTCAGAACACTGATGAGGAGACTGCTTTCGCCAGAAGGAAGTAAATCTGTGGAATTCATTGTCACAGACGGCTTTGGAGGCCAAGTCATTGGGTATAGTTAAACCAAAGGTTAATATAAGTTCTTGATCAGAAAGGACGTCAATGGTGATGGGGAGAAAGCATGAGAATGGAGTTGAGAGGCAAAATAAATCAGGCATGATCAAATGGTGGAGCAAACTTGATTGCCAAATGGCCTAAATCTGCTCCTATGTCTTATGGCCTTAATGGTCTAAAGTACACTGGAGGCAATTGATAAGGTGCAAAGCCATGATAAAAAAACTTGTGTTCCAACAGCTCGCTAACATCATGTTCTTGGCACCAGAAGCCCAATAATACTTCCTTTCTTATTCCTGAGAACTGATCAAAAGCTTTGAAGGAACATCATAAAAGGAAAGTCAGAAGTTACTCAAGAAAACTAGAAAGGATATTCTAGAGTTCACAGCTTCAGCAGCTGAACGCAGTTACTTACTTCTGTCACCCACCATGGCAGCACTGGGAAACTGTCTTTAACTGCTGGGTGTTACGATAGACGGCAGTCACAGCAGGAAGGAGAGACCTGAGGAAACAACTCTGACCACAACTGCTGCAGCTCCATCTACTGCCAACATCTCAGAGGACCTACCAACAGTTATGAAGACAGCACACCAGCAGCAGTGTTTCATTAGGAGTTTGAGGAGATTTGTTTTGTCATTAAAAACGTACAGTGGAGAGTATTCTGACCATCACTGTCTGGTATTGAGGCTCCAATACACAGAATTGAAAAAGAACTGCAGAGGGTTGTAAACTCAGCCAGCCAGCTCCATCATGGGCACTAACTCCCACCATCGAGGACATATTCAGAGGCAGGTGTGTCAGGGTCGTGGCCTCCACTATTAAGGAGCCTCACCATCCAGGCCATGCCTTCTTCTCATTACCTCCATCAGGGAGGAGGTACAGGAGCCTGAAGACACACACACAACATCCAGTGGAGGAGAGCAGCTTCTTCACTCCACCATCATACGTCTGAATGTTCCATGAACCCCTGAACATTACCTCACTATTTTGCTCTCTTTTGTACATTATTTACTTTTAATATTTCTTACTGTAGCTTGTAGAAATATTTTTATGTATTGTACTGAACTGCATCCACAAAACAACAAATTTCAGGACAGGAGGTATCTAATGAAGTGTATGTTTGGGATCTTCTGCTACTGTAGCCCACCTGCTTCAAGGTTTGACATGTTATGCCTTCAGAGATGCTCTCCTGCACACCACTGTTGTAATGTGTAGTTATTTCAGTTACTGTCTCCTTCCTGTCAGCTTGAACCAGTCCAGCCATTCTCCTCTAATCTCTCTCATTAACAAGGCGTTTTCACCCACAGAACTGCTGCTCACTGATGCTTTTTGGTTTTCATATTATCCTCTGCAAACTCTAAAGACTGCTGTGTGCGAAAATCCCAGGAGATCAGCAGTTTCTGAGATACTCAAACCTCTCCGTCTGATACCAACAATCATTCCAAGGTCAAAATCAATTAGATCACATTTCTTCCTCATTCTGATGTTTGGTCTGAACAACAACTGAACCTCTTGACCATGTCTGTATGCTTTTATGCATTGAGTTGCTGCTACATAATTGGCTGATGAGGTAGTTGCATTAATGAGCAGGTGTACTTCAAATAAAGTGGTCATTGAGTAAGCAATAATAAACCAAACTGTGATTCTAATTCAGCTTTTAAACAGGGACCTTGTAGTTTAGTTGCTCTAGCCCAGGGGTTGGCAACTTTTTTACCACTGTGGACCGGATCGCGTATTAATGAGCGGACGGTGAGCCAGATAAATGCCATAAAAAACTTGAAATATGGGAATTACCCATTTAAATACATCTAGTTATGTTTTGCCTCAAATTAATGAATAACACATGCTAGAAAATCATTTGTGCTTAAGGTTGCCTACCCTGCTCTAGCCTGTTTAAAATAACTGGGTACAACAAGTTAATTCCTCATACCTTGCTGTCTGGTGGACCTATTCCTCATGATACGTTGTACACAAAGGAATCTCGCTGCCTCCTTCCAAGATGCATGTGTATAGTGTCACAATTAATCAGCTTCAGGCAGGCTTTAATAAGTAACCACATCAATTCTGCCTCAGGGAGTTAACACTCTAGCCTCTGGGCCTGAAAGTTGTTGGTTCAACCCTCATTCTGATGTGAGGTACTGGGAGAACATGTTTGGAAGGTGTGATCACTGGCATGCTCCTCATATTAAAGTCCAAAGTTTAAAGTAATTTTTTTTTAGCAAGTATGTGGGTATATGTAATCATTTACAGGAAAATAAAAAAGTAGAATTAATGAAGAACTATAAATAGCAAAGACTGACAGCCAATGTGCAAAACAAGACCAACTGTGCAAACAATAAAGAAGTAAATAAATTATACAGTCAGCTCAGCATTGGGGTGAGTGAAGTTATCCACACTGGTTCAGGAGTCTGATAGTTGAAGGGTAATAACTATTCCTGAACTTTTTGGTGTGGGGCTGAAGTCCCCGGTACCTCTTGCCTGATGGTAGTATTGAGAACAGAGCATGGCCTGGTTGATGGGGATCCTTGATAATGGATGCTGCTATCTTGTGGCAGTGCCCTTGTAAATGTGCTCAGTTGGTGGGGGGGGAGTAGTTTGTCTATCGTGGACTGGGCTGTATTCCACTACCTTTGGCAGATCTTTTTACATCTTCTAAAGTGCATCAGTGGCTGGGAACAACTGGACTCTGTTGCATCCACTGGCCAAAAAGAACAGCCTTTCAACTTATTTCAAAAGGAGACATCACAGAACAATCTTCCGTGTGCTTGCCTAATCTATTGTCTCAGGAACATTCCATGAAAGAGCAACCCGTCATTTGTAATTAATTAATTACAACTGATGTACCTGTCCCACCTTCAGTTTTGGAACCTTTTGCTTTTTTGAATAATATATGACATTAACTTACTGTAAGTTAATTGCAAGTCAAGCAACATCTATGGATGGGAATAAAGAGTCAACGTTTTGGGCCTAAACCTTTCATCTGTACTGGACTCACTTTTTACTCTTCATATTTATTTCTAAATATTTTAAAAATATATTATGACATAGTATTTTTATGTGTTGCTCCGTACGCCGTACAAGTATCATGACAAATGTCAGTGGTAATAAACTTGATTCTGTTTTTGATTCTTTATTTTCTGCTGCCCAAATGTTTGAATTTATGAGTCAATCCTCAGGGTAGCTTCTGCGTGCAGTTTGGAGGAAGTGCCACCCTGTCAGAGGTGCTGCTGCCCAGTCCCATCTCCTTCCAACAGTTAGTGTGGCATAGAGGCACAGCAGGTAGAGCCACTGCCTCCAGGAGACAGTGACCTGGTTCAATCCTGACCTCGGGCACTGTCCATGAGAAGTTTGTACATTCTCTGCCAGCATGTGGGTTTCCCCCCAGGTGTTCAGACTTCCATAAGATATAGGAGCAGAATAGGCCATTTGGCACTTCAAGCCTACTCTGCCATTTGATAATGTCTGATTTATTATCCCTCTCAACACAATTTACCTGCCTTCTCCTCCAACCTTAGACACCCCCTTGCTAATCATGAAGCTTTCAACTCTGCTTTAAGTGACTTGGCCCCCACTGCCAGATTCATGTGGGTTGCTGGAGTAACTGACTATACTGTACATTAAAGTGGTAGAACTAGAGCAGGGGTCAGAGCAAGCTGATGGGAGTGTGGGCAGAATCCAAAAAAAGATGGAATTAATGTGCGATTAATGTAGATACATTGCTGATGATCAGCATAGACTTGGGCAGCTGAAGGCTCTGTATCTCCTAGGACTCTATGACCATGACCAGAGTGTCCCTCAGACACTATTAGGTCAAACCAACCCTCACCAATAGGAACTTTTAGGAGCTAATCCCAACAGGAGGTATAAAATTCTAAGTGAGAAAGACTGGGAAGATGCTGAGAGATGATTTCTCCCAACTTGAAGTTTGGAATAAGGGACATTGTCTCAGAAGAGGTGAATCAACTACTCTGAATTGAGATGAAGTGGAATTTCTTCCCTCAAGTCCTTTGGAAAGGCTACGTAAGAGATTGCAAATGCTTGAATCGCAAAAAGAGTCATAATCAGAATCTCACAGGGACATGGTGTGAAATTTGTTATGCAGCAGCATTATATCGCTACACATAATAAATCTGCAAACTACAGTAAGGAGTATTTTTCTTAAAGTTAAATTAAATAAGTAGCGCAGAATGAGAAAAAAAAGTAGTAGTGTTCACATAGGTTCAATGTTCAATCAGAAAACTGAGGGAAGAGGGGAAGAAGCTGTGTGCCTTCAGACTCCTGTACCTCTTTCCTGATGGAAGCAATGCGAAGAGGGCATGTCCAGGGTGATAGGGGCCGAAATGATGGGTGCCGCCCCTTTTGGGCATTAATCATTGAAAATGTACTGGATGCTGGTGAGGCTAGTGATTATGATGGAGCTGTGGAAGGGAACAAGCATCAGGAGATGGAAAAGGACAGTGAACACTTCAGATTGAGAACCTTCATGTTGATGGAGCTCTTTGGAAATCTCTGTTCAATTAATTCAGCAATTTTGGTAGAATTATGGACACAAAAGGGATTTGCTGTAGGCTGTACGTGGTTTCAGTGCATGACTTGCCTCCCACACAGAAAACCATGCTGACTATTCCTGATCAGGCCTTGACAAAGCAAGTGATGGTAGATCTTGTCCCTCAGAATTCCCTCCAGTAACTTCCCTAAAAGTGAAGATAGGCTCATGGGCCTATGGCTTCCTGGCCTGTCCTTGTTGCTCTTCTGGAACAACAGGACATTAGCACCATCCAGTCTCTGGGAACTTCACAAGTGGATACTGATAAAGTAAGTATCTCGAAAAGTGCTTCTGCGATTTCTTTCCTGTTAATACTTTACTATTCAGGTAACTAAAGAACCTCTTGGGATTACTTTTAACCATGCCTGCCAAAATCCACCTCAAACCATTTTAATGCTTTCCTGATTTCCCCCTTGACCCTGCTCTTAAACTTCTCACATTCGTTAAGGGACTCATTAATAAGCAGCTGCCTAGAAGTGATTTGCACTTCATTCCTTCTCCTGACCAGAGCCCCAATAGACACAAAGAGATTCTCTGGTCACTTCTCCTCTCTCCCCTTCTCTCTTCTTCCTTTCCACATTCTCCCACCCCTTCTTTTTTCCTCATGTCCTTCCCCTGCATCTGGTTCTCCTCCTCCTTCCCTTTCTTCCACAGCCCACTGTCCTCTCCTTCTTCAGCCCTTTAACTCTCTGCTCATTCCCCTCCCAACTTCTTCTTGCTTCATCCCCCACCCACTCATCTTCCTCCTCACCTGGACTAACCTATCACCTGCCAGTTGTACTTCTTGCCCTCCCTACCGTCTTATTCTGGATTCTATTGCTTTTCCTTTCCAGGGTTGATAGAGTCAGAATGAAACACTGTTCATTCCCCTCCGCTGCCTGACTTACTGAGTTCCTCCATCATTTTGTGCATGTTGAACAGAGTCATAGTGTTAACATACAGAGAAAGGGCAGTGCAGGTAGAGAATAAGTGGCAAGGTCATAATGAGATAGATTGTGAGGTCAAGAGCTCGCCTTTCTCACATGGTCTGTTCAAGAATCTTATAGTCTCTGAAATTCATGCAACTTCAGCCCACCATACCCATGCTGATAATAAATATACTAATGCCACTTAGCAGCTCTTGACCCATAGCATAAGATGCCTTTCATTCATTAGTTTAACTGTGAAGTTAGATTATAGCCTAGCCTTTCTACTCTGAGTCATTTTGGAAAGCTAGTTTGATTCATTTATCCAGCATTAGAGCAGAATGGGTCATTTGGCCCATTGGGTATACGCCATTTCATCATGGCTGATCTATTTTGCCCCTCACTCCCATTAGAAACATAGAAAACCTACAGCACAATACAGGCCCTTAGTCCCACAAAGTTGTGCTGAACATGTCCCTACTTTAGAAATTACTAGGCTTACCCATAGCCCTCTATTTTTCTAAGCTCCATGTACCTATCTAAAATTCTCTTAAAAGACCCTATCGTATCTGCCTCCACCACCATTGCCGGCAGCCCATTCCACGCACTCACCACTCTTTGCGTAAAAAACTTATCCCTAACATCTCCTCTATACCTACTCCCAAGCACCTTAAAACCTGTGCCCTCTTGTGGCAGCCATTTCAGTCCTGGGAAAAAGCCTCTGACTATCCACACGATCAATGCCTCTCGTCATCACCAGAGGCTCAGCAATCTCCTCCCTTGCCTCCCACAGTAGCCTGGGGTACATCTCATCCAGTCCTGGCGACTTATCCAACTTGATGCTTCATATTCTTCTGCATTCTCCCTGTAACCTTAGATGCCCTTACTAGTCAAGAACCTATTAACTTCCACTTTAAGTAAACTAAGTGACTCACCTTCCACAGCCATCTGTGGCAACGAATTCCAGATTCACAACGCTCTGGCAAAAGAAATCCCTTCATATTTCTGTCCAAAACAGATGCCTTTCTATTCTGAGGCTATGCCTTCTGATCCTAGACTCTCACACTATTGGAAATATCTTCTTCATCCACTCTAGCTAGACCTTTACAGCCACAACATTGACCGCAATGAACGAATCACTTTGGAGGGTAGTTGGCAGTTAAAAGTTGACAACATTACTCTTAATGTAGATTCACATTCAACTGTAGGTAACCTCACTCACCTTGACACTGAACTTCTGGACCCACTTTCAAGCACTTGAAACTCATGTTCCCTGGATCAATTATTTACAAACTTTTTTTTGCACAATGGTCATTTGTCAGACTTTGTGTGTACTTTTTCACTGATTATATTGTATTTCTATGTTCAACCATGAATGCCCACAGGAAAATGAATCTCAGGGTGACATATACGTACTTTAATAAATTTACTTTGAACATTGAAACTTTGAACATTTGATCTTTGATTGAATAAAAAAACACCAATCCCCTTCTGCAAGGAATGCTAATAAATCAGCTTTTACAAGATTTCTGATTTTATAGTCCCACTTGTATTCTGACAATGTACTTAAAATGTCTCCCAAATGTCACTAAACTACCACGGGTGGCAGAGTAGTGTAGCAGTTAGTGTATCGCTGTTGTATCACAGCAACCCATGATCAGTTCCCGACGCTGTCTGCTGGGAGCTTGTATGTTCTCCCCGTGATTGTGGTGGTTTCCTGAGTGCTCTGGTTTCCTCCCAATATTCACAGGCATATGGGTTAATAGGTTAGCTAGTCTCATGGGTCCAAATAGGTGGTGTGGACTCGATGAGCCAGAAGGGCTTTTTACTGAGCTGTATCTCTAAATAAGATTATGTACTTAGCCCCCTGTTCGTCTTGCTTTATACTTATGACTGTAAGGCTAAGCACAGCTCCAACGCCATCTTTAAGCTTGCTGATGACACCACTGTTATTGGCCAAATCAAAGGATGTGATGGAACATCATATAGGAAGAATATCTGGCTAAATGTTGTCACAAAAACAAAATCTTACTCGATGTTAGCAAGACCAAGGAGCTGATATTGACTTCAGAAGGAAACTGGAAGTCCATGAGCCAGTCCTCATCGGCTGGCGGATCAGAGGTGGAGAATGTCAGCAATTTAAAATTACTTTACGAAGAAGGCACGGCAGAGTCTCTGTGAAGATTCAGCAAGTCATCTAAAGCTCTGTCATACTTCTTGTCCATACTGGACCAACCACCACCACTGAGCTATGCAGTGCTCCTGCATAGCTGTGCAGGAGCAGTGTGTGGTTAAGTGCCTTGCTCAAGGACACACATGCCACCTTGGCTAAGGCTCGAACGAATGACCTTCAGATCACCAGCCCAAAGCCTTAACCACTTGCCCACGCACCAACATGTGTTATATAAGACACTGGTGAGCCTTAATTAGGAGTTGTGTGTGTAGCAAAGATGTAAATAAGTTTGAAAGAGACATCAAAAATTTACAAGGATGTTGTCAGGCTGGAGGTCCTGAGTTGTAAGGAAAGATTGGATAGGTTAGTACTTTATGCCTTGGAATGTTTGAGAAGATTGAGAGGAGATTTGATAGAGATATACAAAATCATGAGTGGTATAGATACAGTAAATGCAAGCAGACTTTTTCCACTAAGTTTGGTTGGGACTACATCCAGAGGTCATGGAGTAAGCATGAAAGGTGAAAAGTTTAAGGGGGACTTGAGGGGAAGCTTTCTCACTCACAGGGTTGCAAGAGTGTGGAACGAGCCACCAGCACTAGTGGTACATTTAAATTCAATTTCAACGTTTAAGAGAAGTTTGGATAGGCACATGGATGACCAGTGCAAGTCAATGGAACCCTGCTGCTTAAACGGTTCAGCATGGACTGTAGGCCAAAAGGCCTATTACTGTACTTTACTGTTCTATGACTCTAAGACTCTGAGATACGTTGATTGGTTGCAACATGGCCAGGTATGGAAACACAAATGGCCTTGAACAGAAGAACCTACAAAAAGTTATGGTCCAGTCCATCTTGGGTAAAGCTCTCCCCACCACTGAGTGCATCTACATGGAGCACTGTCACAGCAAAGCAGAATCCATCATCAAGGACCCCCATCATCTAGGACTTGCTCTCGTCTCGCTGATGAAGTCAAGAAGTCAAGAAGACTTACAGGAGTCTCAGGGCCTACACCACCAGGCTCAGGAGCAGTTATTACCCCTCAACCAGCGGTTCTTGAACCAGAGGGATAACTTCACTCAATTTCACTCGTCCCATCACTGAACTGTCCCCACAACGTACAGTATGGGCTCACTCTCAAGGACTCTTCATCCCATGTTCGACATTTATTGCTTATATATTATTAATGTTTCTTCTTTTTCTTTTGGTACTTGCATAGTTTATTGTCTTTTGCACATCAGTTGCCCACAGGAAAATGAATCTCTGGATTGTATATGGTGACATTTACGTACTTTGATAATAAATTTATCTTGAACTTGAAAAGTAAACAATAAAATTCATTTAATTTTCCAGCTGCTGAACTTCCTTCACTGGAACAGAGAGACTTAGTGCTATATGGACCAAACACTGGCAAATAGGACCAGTTTGGTGGACAGTATAGTGAGTTGGGCCGTTCTGTAATTCCTCCTCTGTCATAATGAGGCCAAACTAAGACTGAAAGAGCAAAAACATATTCCGTCTGGGCAGCCTACAACTCGATGCTATGAACATCAATTTCTCTAACTTCCAGTAATTTTCTCCCCACTGCACATCTCTCTACATTCTCTACTCTGGTATCCCTCTCAGCCATTTTCTACTGCTCCTACCCTTCCTGCCCTTCCTTCCATAGCCCAATGTCCTCTTCAGCTCTTTACCTCTTCCAGCTTTCCTTCGCACCTCCTTACCTCACCCATCCACCTTCCCCTTCACCCGGCTTCACCCTCACCTTCCAGCTTGTACTCCTTCCCCTCCCCCACCTTCTGTAGCCTCTTGAGTTCCTGTGGGTTAGAAATGTCCTATGGGGATATGATACATCCCGTCTGGGTGGCACAGTAGAGTGGTGGTTAGTGTAACTCTTTACAGCACTAGCGATCCAAGTTCAATTCCCAATACTGCCTGTTCCAAAGAGGTACAGGTAATAGGTTGTGGTCAGGCTACATTGGCGTCAGAAACACGGTGACACTTGTGGGCTGCCTTCAGCGCATCCTCAAAATGCGCTGATCATTGACACAAACAATGCATTTCACTGTATGATTCAATGGTTCAATGTACATGTGACAAGTAAAGATCATCTTGAAAAAAGGATACTTTCCACAGTGCATCTGTAACTTAACAATTACATCACCGTAGTCTCGAGTGATCTAATTTCTGGATATTCCAGTTAACAGGAACAAGAGACTTTCATCCAGCCCAGTGGGCATGGAAAAGACACTGGGAGTGGAGAGCTTGAACAATTAAGGAGCGATTTATAAAATTAGGAGGAGCAGAGATCAGCTGGGAGGTCACAATCTTTTCCCCAGCGTAGGACAGTCAAAAATTAGCATACAGGCGAAAGAAAAAAATTATAACAGGGCCCGAGGAGGAACATTTTCCACAAGATGGTGATTTTAAATGGAATGAGTGGCTTTAGGAAGTGGTAGAAGTGGACAGTAGGCAGCAGGCACAGAAGCCTGAACCAGCAGGTTCAAGAACTGCTACTTCCCTTCAACCATTTGGTTCTTGAACCAACCGATTAAAGCTGGTTCAAGGTTGCTCCTTTATTATGCATCACTGACTACTTTGCACTACAAGTGCCCTCTCCTTTTTCTACTTTTTTGTATTATTTTGTAAAACTGATCTTTCAGGTACGTCTTTCTTGTGAATGCTATGTGCCAATGATGCTGCAAGTATGTATTTCATTGCATCTGTGCATACGTGCATATAGAGTCATAACACACTACAGCACACAAACAGGCCATTCATCCCATCTAGTCCATGCTGAGCTATCGTTCTGCCTCATCCCACTGACCTGCACCTGAACTACAGCCCTCCATACCCCACCCATCCATGGACCTATCCAAATTTCTATTAAATGCCACCCTATTGTTAGCAAATTATCACTTCACTCTTTAAGGGAGGAAGGCAAAAGAAAGGAAATTATAAATAAGAGAAAATCTGCAGATTTGCAATACAGATCTGCAATACACACAAAATGCTGGAGAAACTCAACAAGCAGGCAGCATCTATGGTAAAAAGTACAGTTGACTTTTCTGGCAGAGACCCTTTGACAGGACTAGAGGATAAAAATGAGTAGAAGATTTAAAAGGTGGGGAAGGCGAGAGAGAAACACAAGGTGACAGGTGAAACCTGGAGGGGGAGGGATGAAGTAAAGAGCTGGGAAGTTGATTGGTGAAAGAGATGCAGGGCTGAAGAAGGGAGGAATCTGATAGTAGAGTTCAGAAGACCATGGAAGAAAGAACAGGGTGGAGGAGCACCAGAGTGAGGTGATGGGCAGGCAAGGAGAAAAGGTGAGAGAGGGAAAAAGGGTATGGGGACAGTGAAAGTTGTTGGTGGGGGAGGCCTTACCAGAAGTTCGAGAAATCGGTGTTCATGCCGACAGATTGGGTGTTACCCAGACATAATACAAGGTGTTGTTCCTCCAACCTGAGTGTGGCCTCATTGCAGCAGTACAGGAGGCCATGGATTAACATGCCAGAATGGGAAGTGGAATTAATATGGGTGGCCACCGGGGGACTGTTTGGTGTCTTGAATGGTAGTGAGGGAGGAGGTGTAGTGGCAGGTATGGCATTTGTTCTACTTACAAGGATAAGCGCCAGGAGGGAGATCAGTGCGGAGGCATGACTTGACAAGGGAGCCACATGGGGAGCGATGCCTGCAGAAAGCAGAAAATGGGGGAGGGAGGGAAAGAAAGATGTATTTGGTGGTGGGATCCCATTGGAGAGGGCAGAAGTTGTGGAGAATTATGTGAAGACAAGGGGAATCCTATTCCTGGTGGGGTGGTGGGAGGAAGGGTAACAGCAAATGTGTGTGAAATGGTTAGAGATATGGTTGAGGGCAGCGCTGATGGTGGAGGAAGGGAAGTCCCTTTCTTTTTAAAAGGAGGACATCTCCTTCCTTCTAGAATGAAAAACTTCATCCTGAGAGCAGATACAGCAGGGATGGAGTAGTTAAGAGAAAGTGATGATGTTTTTACAAGTAATGGGGTATGAAGAGGTATAGTCCAAGTAGTTGTGAGAGTCTGTGGGTTTATAATCGACATCAGTTGATAACCAATCAAGACGTACAAAAAAGCTGGATGAACTCAGCAGGTCAGGCAGCATCCGTTGATAGGAGCAGTCGAAGGGTCTGACGAAGGGTCTCGACCCGAAACGTCGACTGCTCCTTTCAACGGATGCTGTCCAACCTGATGAGTTCATCCAGCTTTTTTGTACGTCTTGATTTGACCACAGCATCTGCAGCCCACTTTGTGTTTACTAGTTGATAACCGATGCTGCTTCCTGCACCCATGCAGAGCTCATCAACTTTGCCTCCAACTTCCACCCTGCCCTCAAATTTACCTGATCCATTTCCGACATCTTCCTCCCTTTTCTCAATCTCACTGTCTCCATCTCTGGAGACAGTTTATCTACTGAAGTCTATTACAAACCAACGGTCTCTCACAGCTACCTGGACTACACCTCCTCCCACTTGCAAAATGCCACCCCCTTCTCTCAATACCTCTGTCTTCTCCACATCTGGATGAGCCTTTTCATTCTAGAAGAAAGCACGTCCTTCTTTTTCACAGGAAGGGGCTTCCCTTCCTCCACTATCAACACTGCCCTCAACTACTTCTCTTCCATTTCACGCATGTCTGCACTTACCCCATCCTCCTGCCAGGGATAGAGTTCCTCTTGTCCTCTCCTACCACCCCACCAGCCTCCACGTCCAACACATAATTCTTTGTAACTTCTGCTATCTCCAATGGGATTCCACCACCAAACACATCTTTCCCTCCTCCCAACCCACTTCCCACAGGGATCCCTCCCTATGTGACTCCATTGTCCATTTGTCCCTCCCCTGTGATCTCCCTCCTAACACTTATCCTTGCAAGTCCTCTATCAGACTTCCCTTTCTCCAGCCCTGTATCTCTTTCATCAATTTTCCAGCTCTTTACTTCACCCCTCGCTCTCCCGGTTTCACCTATCACCTTGTGTTTTCCCTCCCCTCCCCCAAACTATTAACTCTACTCATGAGAAGGCCTTGGCGGGCAGAATTAAGGAAAACCCCAAGGCATTCTACAAGTATGTGAAGAGCAAGAGGATAGGACGTGAAAGAATAGGACCAATCAAGTGTGACAGTGGGAAAGTGTGTATGGATCCGGAAGAAATAGCAGAGGTACTTAATGAATACTTCACTTCAGTATTCACTATGGAAAAGGATCTTAGTGATTGTAGTGGTGACTTGCAGCAGACTGAAAAGCTTGAGCATGTAGATATTAAGAAAGGGGATGTGCTAGAGCTTTTGGAGAGCATCAAGTTGGATAAGTCACCGGGACTGGACAAAATGTACCCCAGGCTACTGTGGGAGGCGAAGGAGGAGATTGCTGAACCTCTGGCAATGATATTTGCATCATCAATGGGTACGGGAGAGGTTCCAGAGTATTGGAGGTTTGTGGATATTGTTCCTTTATTCAAGAAAGGGAGTAGAGATAGCCCAGGAAATTACAGACCAGTGAGTTTTACCTCAGTGTTTGGGAAGTTGATGGAGAAGATCCTGAGAGGCAGGATTTATGAACATTTGGAGAGGTATAATATGATTAGGAATAGTCAACATGACTTTGTCAAGGGCAGGTTGTGCCTTATGAGCCTGATTGAATTTTTTGAGGATGTGACTAAACACATTGATGAAGAAAGAGCAGTAGAAGTAATGTATATGGATTTTAGCAAGGCATTTGATAAGGTACCCCATGCAAGGCTTATTGAGAAAGTAAGGAGGCATGGGATCCAAGGGGGACATTGCTTTGTGGATCCAGAACTAGCTTGCCCACTGAAGGCAAAGAGGGGTTGTAGACAGGTCGTATTCTGCATGGAGGTCAGTGACCAGTGGTGTGCCTCGGGGATCTGTTCTGGGATCCCTGCTCTTCGTGATTTTTATAAATGACCTGGATGAGGAAGTGGAGGGATGGGTTAGTAAGTTTGCTGATGACACAAAGGTTGTGGATAGTGTGGGGAGCTGTCAGAGGTTACAGTGGAACATTGATAGGATGCAAAACTGGGCTGAGAAGTGGCAGATGGAGTTCAACCCAGATAAGTGTGAGGTGGTTCATTTTGGTAGGTCAAATATGATGGCAGAATATAGTATTAATGGTAAGACTCTTGGCAGTGTGGAGGATCAGAGGGATTTTGGGGTCCAAGTCCATAGGACACTCAAAGCAGCTGCGCAGGTTTACTCTATGGTTAAGAAGGTATATGGTGTATTGGCCTTCATCAATCGTGGAATTGAATTTAGGAGCCCAGAGGTAATGTTGTCGCTATAAAGGACTCTGGTCAGACCCCACTTGGAGTACTGTGCTCAGTTCTGGTCACCTCATTACAGGAAGGATGTGGAAGCCATAGAAAGGCTACAGAGGAGATTTACAAGGATGTTGCCTGGATTGGGGAGCATGCCTTATGAGAATAGGTTAAGTGAACCCGGCCTTTTCTCCTTGGAGCGAAGGAGGATGAGAGGTGACCTGATAGAGGTGTACAAGATGATGAGAGGCGTTGATTGTGTGGATAGTCAGAGGCTTTTTCCCAGGGCTGAAATGGTTGCTACAAGAGGAAACAGGTTTAAGGTGCTGGGGAGTAGGTACAGGGAGATGTCAGGGTTAAGTTTTTTACTCAGAGAGTGATGAGTGCGTGGAATGGGCTGCTGGCAACGGTGGTGGAGGTGGCTACGATAGGGTCTCTTAAGAGGCTTTTAGATAGGTACATGGAACTTAGTAAAATGGAGGGCTATAGGTAAGGCTAGTAATTTCTAAGGGACATGTTCGGCACAACTTTGTGGGCCTAAGGGCCTGTATTGTGCTGCAGGTTTTCTATGTTTCTATAAAAACAAGGAGATAATGTGAATCTTTATAAGACACTAGCCAGGCCATACTTGAAGTATTGTCAACAGTTTTGGGCCCTACATCTCAGAAAGGATGTGTTGTCATTGGAGAGAGTGCAGAAGAGGTTCACGAGGATGATTCTGTGAATGAAGGGGTTAATATATGAGGAGTGTTTGGCGGTTTTGGACCTGTACTCACTAGAGTTTAGAAGAATGCATGGGATCTCATTGATACCTACTGAATGTTGAAAGGGCTAGACAACGTGGATGTGGAGAGGATGTTTCCCTTGGTGGAGGTATCCAGAACCACAGGGCACAACCTCAAAATTGAGGGACTACCTTTTAGAACAGAGGTAAGAAGGAATTTTGTTAGCCAGAGAGTAGTGAATCTGTAGAATGCTCTGCCACAGACTGCAGTGGAGGCCAAGTCAGTGCATATATTCAATGTGGAAGTTGATCGTTTCCTGATCAGCCAGGGCATCAAATGATATGGTGAGATGGCAAGTGAATGGGGTTGAGTTGGATACAGGATCAGCCATGACGATGGCAGAGCTGATTCAATAGCTGAATGGCCTAGTTCTGCTCCAATGTGTTATGCTCTCACCACCCTCTGAGTGAAGAAGTTCCCCCTTATGTTCCCCATATTCACCTTTCACCCTCAACCCATGACCTCTAATTCTAGTCTCACCCAACCTGAGATGAAAAAGCCAGCCTGCAAATATCCTATCTATGTTTCTCATTATTTTGTATACCTCTTACAAAACTCCCACCTTCCTTCATTTTCCTATGTTCTAGGGAATAAAACCCTACAGCTCAGGTTCTCAAGTTTTGGTGACATTTTTTCAACACTCTTTCAATCTTATTGATACCTTTCCTAGGTGTATTTGACCAGAACTGCACACAGTACTGTAAATTGGGGTCTAGAAGGAAATGGATCAGCCATGGAAAGATGGAGCAGACTCACTAGGCAATTGTCCTAATTCTGCTCCTATATCTTATGGTCCTAAATTAGGCCAATGTCTTATAAAAACTTCACCCCAACAGACAGCATACTTACAGCACAATCGCTTACATATTGGTACATTGGTTTATTATTGTCACATGTACTCTTGCCCAGATTAAATTCTTAATTCTAGCTTTTCACACATTTTAATTTCTATAGCTCCTTCAGAGCTGCCCAAAGAAATTCCTACCCCAAATCTCTTGGATGTTCTCCAATTAAAGGTCTACCATATTGCAAGAATGTGACAAGTACAGATGCGGCTGCTCAATGGTCAGCGAATTGACCAGGCCTCCTACCTGTGGAGGTGCTCTCTTTTGGGTGTAGGCTTTTGAATGCACATGTATTTTGCCTCGGTGGGCGAGGTTCCTGGCTCCCACACTGTAAATTGATCAGCATGTATCATTACCAACATGACTTAGTAGCCTGCCCTGTGGATATGTAAGAAAAGGATAACCTTCAAACCCTCTTTGATCATCTGCCTGTCCCATCTACCAGGTACAGTGAAAAGATTGCCTTGTATATCTTTCATAAAGATCAATGCATTAGCAGTAAGCCAACACCACAGCACCTTGTCACTGTGCCTTTCATTCTAGTGGTACGTTTGGTGCATCATGTAAATGTGATTCCATGACAGGAAAGAGCCAAAAAAAACATGTTTCTGAAGCAGAATTAGAATCAGGTTTAATATCACTGACAATTGTATGTCATGAAGTTTGTTGTTTTGTGGCAGCAGTACAATGCAACACAAAATAATCACTATATCTTATAGACTTATATAACTTATAAATATAGACAGACATAGATAGAAAGGTAGACAGATACAAACACATACTGTACGTAGCTAATTGGTGCATAAATATTTGGCTAGGGTAAACCTACATAAAACTTAGTGGTGGGAGTCACTTTTATGTGCTCATTGTCAATTCATAATTTTCTACAACAAAGCATTAACTCTAACTAAAACATAAAGTTTTATTTACAAGGCTGCATCTTTAAGACTATATACATGCTGAGACTCCAGGTCTTGCTGGTGACTGAATGCTGGTCAGTGACAATGTTATACTGCTGAGAAGCAGACACAACAGATGACTCTAGATTCCAGTAGCACCACAGTAACCAACACAGAGTGAACAGCATGCTGCATGATTACTCCCCGAATCTTGTATGAAACTCTACAGAGTACATGGTCGCTGTTCTCAGTCGCTTATCAAACAACTCCTCATCCCATGAATCAATCTACTGAATCAACAGTGGTGTTGGAAGGTTTGAATTTTCTCTATTTCTGCATAAATATGACACAAAATGTGACCAGATTTTCACATGTCCCAAAACTAGACAAAGAGAACCAATTACATAAATAACACAGCAAACATTATACCTTTTTAGTTAGTTATTGAGAAAAATGATCCAATATTACATGTATTTGTTGGGAAAGGTATGTGACTCTCTGGGGTAATGCCTTCTACAAAAGCTATTTGGAGTCAGGTGTTCCAATAAATGAGATGAAATTGGAGGTGTGGGCTGTAGACGTGTCCTGCCCTACAAAAAAGACACACAAAGTCAGGTTACTGACAGAGCATGTTCTACTCAAGCTAAACAGCAAAAGACCTGCAGACATCTCTACAAATTGCTGAAGTCTGTGTTCATGTGTCTACTATAAGAAACATATTGAACAAGAATAGTGTTCAGGGAGGAAACCACTGCTCTCCAAACAAAACATTGCTGCATGTCTCAAGTATGCAAAAGATCATCTGGATGTTCTACAACGCTTCTGGGACAATGTTCTGTGGACAGGTGAGACGAAAGTTAAACTTTCTCACAGAAACACACTTTGCTATGTTTGGAGAGAAAAGGGCACTGCATACCAACACCAAAACTTCATCCCAACTGTGAAGCATGGTGGAAGGAACATCATGGTTTGGGGCTGCTTTGCTGCCTCAAGGCCTGGACAGCTTGCAATCATTGAGGGAACAATGAATTCAAAACTGGATCAAGACATTTTACAGGAGAATGTCTTGGTAGCAGTTTGTCACCTGAAGCTTAACAGAAGTTGGATAATGCAACAAGACAATGATCTAAAAGAGTAAATCAACAATGGAATAGCTTAAAAAGAAAAATTGTGTTTTGGAATGGCCAAGTTAAAGTCCTGACCTTAATCCCATAGAACCGTTGTGGAAGGGCCTGAAGCAAGCAGTTCATGCAAGGAAGCCCACCAACATCCCAGAGTTGAAGCCGTTTTGTAAGAAGAAATAGCCTAAAATTCCTCCAAGCTGATGCGCAGGACTGATCAACAGTTACTGGAAACATTTGGTTGAAGTTATTGCTAAACAGAGGGGGTCACACCAGTTACTGGAAACAAAGGGTCACATACTTTTTCCAACAAATACATGTAATATTGGATCATTTTTCTCAATAAATAAATGAACAAGTATAATGTTTTTTGTGTTACTTACTGATATGGATTCTGTTTATCTGGTTTTAGAACTTAAATGAAGACCTGATCACACTTTAGGTCATATTTATGCAGAGTAATTCTAGCACCACTGCTACACTCTCCATGGCCAATGAATTATTTAATTAATCTCTGCTCTAAGGAGAACTACCTCAGTCCTCCGGTCTCCGCATGTGGTGGTTACTTTAAAACAAGCCAGAACCACTGAGACAACAAGCCAGGAGAGTAACACTATCAAATAACAAAGTTCCAAAGTCAAAACATGCACTTTTAGTCCTTCATTGCCAAAACCAGCATAGACAATGGTTAACACGAGGAAATCTGCAGATGCTGGAAATTCAAACAACACACACAAAATGCTGGTGGAACACAGCAGGCCAGGCAGCATCTATATGTGTGCTTCTCCTTATAGATGCTGCCTGGCCTGCTGTGTTTCACCAGCATTTTGTGTGTGTTGATAGACAAATGGTTGTACATAGCGATAAATTAATGAAACCAAGTTAGCAATACAGTCGGCCCTCCTTATCCACAAATTCCGCATGCGCTAATTCAACCAACCATGAATCGCAAAAACCCGGAAGTGCTCTCCAGCACATGTTGTTCGAGCATGTGCAGACTTTTTTCTTCTCATTATTCCCTAAACAATACAGTATAACAACCATTTTACATAGCATTTACATTGTATTAGGTATTATAAGTAATCTAAGGATGATTTGAAGCATACGGGAGGATGTGCGTGGGTTATCGTGGATCGGGATTGAAAAAAATTGGAAGTTCTCTTACTAAGTAAGTCATAACAGATACATCCGGTATTTTTTAGCGTCAGTTAGTCAAATGTTTGTCTTAGTATATAGTATATAGTTTACCTTTCTATGCATATAAAACACTTAAGAACGTACGTTTCAGCATCGGGCTCAGGAACAGAAGTTCTCGGGACTCGGGACAGATCGCTCCCAAGTGCGCTCTCCACTGTGCAGGGTTGATGTGGAGGAACAAAAACCCAAAACCCAACAATTAAACCACTGTGTTGCTTAGTAATAATTGTAGCTTTCATCAGAGCAGAGCCTTTCTCTCTTTATCCTTTAAAATTGTTCTGATTGTTGACTGGCATAGCCTAACGCTTTTCCAATGACCGATGGCTTTATTTTCAATCATGTTCGTGATTATTTTCGCGAACAGAAACTCTGCAGATTCAGATCTCTACCGCCAGGTCCTAATCTCCACCGCACTGAGACATTCTGGGGTTCTGCTGGGTCCTAAGGTCCAGCGCATTGAGACAGGTTGAATAAGGGACTTCAGCATCCACGAATTCTGGTATCCACGGGGGGTTCCAGAACCAATCCCCCGCAGATAAGAAGGGCCGACTGTATATGTCCTGGCTTGTGGTCTATCAGCAAAATTAGCATTCTATACACATTTAAGTGAAGTAACAAAGTTAGCATTCCAATAACGACTCAATTAGCAGTCTAATAAAATACCAATAAAGAGTCAACAGAATTAGCTTTACTAATAGCATGTTTAAGCATACTAATATCAGTCAACATAAAGATTATCATTCTCCATGGCTTCTCCCTCTCAACTAGACTAAACTACTAACGAAATGAGAATGCGTTACTAGACTTACTTGTTTCTACCACGCCCAAACCACTTGACAAATAGATACAAACTCCAAACAGACAGAACATATATACATGGTTCGTACACCCCATCTAACCTGAAGCTATTCTGGTAAAATCTCCCAATCCTGTTCCAAGGCCTTGGCATGACCCTGTTCTGGATGGACATAGTAACAGAGGTTTAAACAATGATTTATTATCATAACTACTTCTTTACTCTACGTAGGTGGTCATAGTCTTATTTTAATAACTGACAATATTGGAAATATTCATGAACTATAGAAAAACAGTTAATGTTTTGACCTGAAATATTAACACTCTCTCCCCATTGTCTGACCAGCATTTTGTTTTATTTCAGATTTCCAGCATTTGCAATAATTGTCATATCTACTATACAAAATTATGAGTATAGACAGAGTAAATACAAACAGGCTTTTTCCACTGACTGGGTGAGACTAGAACTAGAGGAGTAAGGATGTGAGGTGAAATATTTAAGGGAACCTGAGGGGGAATGTCTTCGATCAGAGAGTGGTGGAGAGTGGAACAAGCTGACTGTGATTGATGTGGGTTCATTTGCAACATCTAAAAGAAATTTGGACAGATATACAGATGGGGGAGATATGAAGGGCTGTTGTCTGGGTGCAGATCGATGGAACGAGGCAGATTAATAGTTCAGCATGGACTAGATGGGCTGAAGGGCCTGTTTCTGTGCTGGAGTTTTCTACAACTATGAACTAATTGCCACCTTCGAGGATTGTGGTCTATGATTCCCATTCCTCCAAATTTGCAGCATTTGGTCATATTGTATCCCCTCATTTTACATAGTAAGTTACACCAATTCACCCTTCTCTGTATTGAATTTCACTGAATACACCTTCCAGTAAACTTTCACCTCTCTTCACTGTTTAACTTTTACAGCAGCTACCAAATTTGCAAACATACTCAAATTCAGGTCACTAGCAGAGAGCAAAGACAACAGAGGTCCTCATACTGATCCTGAGGACACAATTATAATCCTGTACAAAATCCAACTCTTCACCAATATCGAAGATCAAACAAAAACTGCAAATGTAGAAAATCTGCATCAAATCAAAAATAGCTGGGAACGCTCAGCAAGACAGGCAGCATCCACGGAAAGAGAAATAGTCAGAGTGCCTGGTCTCACTTCATCAGGTAAATTCCATTTGTTCTATCCACCCCTCCACAACTAAAACTGTATTGTTTTAATTGAGGGTCCTGCACCTTAAACCTTAACTGCTTCTCTTTCTCTCTCTCTATCGATGCTGTCCAATTTGCTGAGTTTTTTCAACATTTTGGGTTTTCATGCTCTTCAGATTACTGCCAGGATTATATTACAGTACGTTACAACTCTTCCGATTAAGTGTGGTGCTTCAGATAACTCTACATACAGTGAGGATGTGAAGTATCTGCAGCCAGGTTGGTGCCAAATACCTGACATTGTCGTGCTTCTGTATATAAATCTTGTGAAACATCATGACCTCCTGCTTTGCGTTAATGTCAGCCTTCATTTCCATGGCAACGTGGCGTGGGAGCACAGACAACAGGAGACGTTCCTGTGGTTTGGGTGAGAGAAGAGCAGTGACAGTGGTTAGATGGGCTACAGAGGTAAGTGAAAAAGTTCACTCCAACATTCACCTTCAAGCTCACAGAACACAGTAGAGTACAATACAGTACAGGCCCTTTGTCCACAATGTTGTGCTGACCTTTTTACCTACTCCAAGATCAATCTAACCTTACCCATAAGACACAGAAGAAATAGACCACCTAGCCCATCAAGTCTGCTCCACTATTCAATCATGAGTGATTTATTTTCCTCATAATATACCCATTCTCTTGCCTTCTCCCAGTTACCTTCGTTGCCCTTACTAATTACCCTCCGCTTTAAATATACCCAGTGACTTAGACTGCACAGCCATCTATGGCAATGAATTCCACAGATTCACCACCCTCTGGTTAAAAAAAGTCCTCCTCACCTCTGTTCTAAATGATGTCCTTCCATTCTGAGGCTGTATCCTCTGGTTCTAAACTCTCCCACTTCCTTCCCACCTAGCCCTCCATTTTTCTTTCATCCAATACCTATCTTGGTGTCTCTTAAATGCCCCTAATGTACAAAACCCATTTCCAAGAAGTTGGGATATTTTCCAAAATGCAATAAAAACAAAAACCTGTGATATGTTAATTCACGCGAACCTTTATTTAACTGACAGAAGTACAAAGAAAAGATTTTCAAAAGTTTTACTGACCAACTTAATTGTATTTTGTAAAATTTAGAATTTGATGGCTGCAACACACTCAACAAAAGTTGGGACAGAGTTAAAATGAGATTGAAGAGTGCACAGAATATTCAAGTAATATTCAAGTTTGGAAGACTCCACATTAAGCAGGCTAATTGGTAGCAGGTGGAGTATCATAACTGGGTATAAAAGTAGCGTCCATCAAAGGCTCGGTCTTTGCAAGCAAGGATGGGTCGTGGCTCACCCCTTTGTGCCAAAGTTCGTGAGAGAATTGTTAGTCAGTTCAAAAGGAACATTTCCCAATGCAAGATTGCAGAGAATTTAGGTCTTTCAACATCTACAGTACATAATATTGTGAAAAGATTCAGAGAATTCAGAGACATCTCAGTGTGTAAAGGGCAAGGTCGGAAACCACTGTTGAATGCGCGTGATCTTCGAGCCCTCAGGCGGCACTGCCTAAGAAACCATCATGCTAGTGTGACAATTATAGCCACCTGGGCTTGGGAGTACTCTGGAAAACCATTGTCACTTAGCACAGTCCGTCACTGCATCCAGAAATGCAACTTGAGACTGTATTACTCAAAGAGGAAGCCATACATCAACTCTATGCAGAAACGCCAGCGAGCTCTCTGGGCCCGAGCTCATCTCGGATGGACCAAAAGACTGTGGAACCGTGTGCTGTGGTCAGATGAGTCCACATTTCAGCTAGTTTTCGGAAAAAATGGGTGTCAAGTTCTCCGTGCCAAAGATGAAAACCACCATCCTGATTGTTATCAGCGAAAGGTGCAAAAGCCAGCATCTATGATGGTATGGGGGTGCATCAGTGCCCGCGGCATGGGTGAGATGCATGTATGTGAAGGTACCATTGACTCTGAGGCGTATATTAGGATTTTAGAGAGACATATGTTTCCGTCAAGGCGACGTCTCTTCCCAGGACGTCCACGCTTACTTCAGCAGGACAATGCCAGGCCTCATTCTGCATGGGCTACAACAGTGTGGCTTTGTAGACACAGAGTGCATGTGCTTGACTGGCCTGCTGCCAGTCCAGATCTATCTCCTATTGAAAATGTACGGCGCATCATGAAGAGGAGAATCAGACAACGGAGACCACAGACCGTTGAGCAGCTGAAGTCTTATATCAAGCAAGAATGGACAAAATTTCCAATCGAAAATCTACTACAATTAGTATCCTCAGTTCCAAAACGATTAAAAAGTGTTATTAAAAGGAAAGGTGATGTAACACAATGGTAAACATGCCTCTATCCCAACTTTTGTCGAGTGTGTTGCAGCCATCAAATTCTAAATTTGTGTATATTTACAAACCCATTTCCAGAAAAGTTGGGATATTTTCCAAAATGCAATAAAAACAAAAATCTGTGATATGTTAATTCACACGAACCTTTATTTAACTGACAAAAGTACAAAGAAAAGATTTTCAATAGTTTTACTGACCAACTTAATTGTATTTTGTAAAAATATAGCTGCTCAGCTGCTCAATAGTCCATGGTCTCCGTTGTCTGATTCTCCTCTTCATGATGCGCCATACATTTTAAATAGGAGATAGATCTGGACTGGCAGCAGGCCAGTCAAGCACATGCACTCTGTGTCTACAAAGCCACGCTGTTGTAGCCCGTGCAGAATGTGGTCTGGCATTGTCCTGCTGAAATAAGCATGGATGTCCCGGGAAGAGACGTCGCCTTGACAGCAACATATGTCTCTCTAAAATCCTAATATGCACCTCAGAGTCAATGGTACCTTCACATACATGCAACTCACCCATGCCACGGGCACTCATGCACCCCCATACCATCATAGATGCTGGCTTTTGCACCTTTCGCTGACAATAGTCAGGATGGTTGTTTTCAACTTTGGCACGGAGAACTTGACGCCCGTTTTTTTCCGAAAACTGCAGTGACGGACTGTGCTAAGTGACAATGGTTTTCCGAAGTACTCCCGAGCCCGGGTGGCTATAATTGTCACAGTAGCATGATGGTTTCTTAGGCAGTGCCGGCTGAGGGCTCAAAGATCACGCGCATTCAACAGTGGTTTCCAACCTTGCCCTTTACGCACTGAGACGTCTCTGAATTCTCTGAATCTTTTCACAATATTATGTACTGTAGATGTTGAAAGACCTAAATTCTCTGCAATCTTGCATTGGGAAATGTTCCTTTTCAACTGACTAACAATTCTCTCACAAATTTTGGCACAAAGGGGTGAGCCACAACCCATCCTTGCTTGCAAAGACTGAGCCTTTGAGGGATGCTACTTTTATACCCAGTCATGATACCTCACCTGCTACCAATTAGCCTGCTTAATGTGGAGTCTTCCAAACGGGTGTTACTTGAATATTCTGTGCACTTTTCAATCTTATTTTAACTCTGTCCCAACTTTTGTTGAGTGCGTTGCAGCCATCAAATTCTAAATTTGCGTATATTTACAAAATACAATTAAGCTGGTCAGTAAAACTATTGAAAATTTTTTCTTTGTACTTTTGTCAGGTAAATAAGGGTTCACGTGAATTAACATATCACAGATTTTTGTTTTTATTGCATTTTGTAAAATATCCCAACTTTTCTATATCTGCCTCAACTACCACTCCCAGCAGTGGTGTAAAGTACTACTGTGTGTAAAAATCCTACCTCTGACATCCTCCCCTACACATTCCTCAAATCACTTCTCATATTACCCAGGGGAAAAGATTCTGGCCGTCAACTCTATCAACACCTCCTGTCATCTTATGAGCCTCTATCAAGTCATTTCTCATTCTCCTTCACCCCAAAGAGAAAAGCCCTAGTTCGCTCAACCCATCCTCTGGAACCAGTTGTCCACCACATTGACAGGACACAGAGAGCCTGGTTATAAATGGAATATAGAACAGAACAGCACAGCACCATCCCTTTGGATCTGGAAACAGTCAGATGTCCTCTCCCTGCAGATGCTGCCTGACCTGCCCAGTACTTCCAGCATTTTTGGTTTTACTTCAGACTTCAAACATTTGCAAAATTTTGTATTTACTTTTAAATTGTACTTAATTTGGCATTAAAATGGGGTCGTGCAAGACATGTGTCCACATCAAAGAAGTGGGCAAAAAAAGCTGCTTCGGGAAAGCACTAAAGACTATTAAAACAAAAACATCACTCTACCTTAAAAGTTCTTATGTTAATCTGATCAACCATTCTAATTAACCCCCAACTCCCCTCTATCTATTACCCCATCACTGCAATACACTGTAAACACTTTAAACTATTTTTATAAAGCTGTTTACATTCTAAATACATAGTGGTATGTATGTATATTTATTCTATATTCATACATTAACCCCCAGCTTTATTGTTTATATAATTCTTTATTTGATATTTGTTGAATGTCATTGAATGTTGCACCAATAATCCACAGTAAATACTGAATAAATGTATGTGGTGAATAAAATCAATGAAATATGTTTTATAAATGTAATTTCCTTCTCTATTTTTTATTTCTGTCCTTAGAATAGATATAGGCCTTTTGGCCCATCAAGTGTATGCTGACCATTAATCACCATAGAAATCCCTTTTTATTCTTCCCAAATTAACTTTAAAATCCATTCCCTCTCCAGATTCTACCACACAACGACAGAATGGGTGCAATTTAAACCAGCCAATTAACATACCAGCTTGCATATCTTGGGGGGTGGGGGGTGAAAAACAGAGCACTTTGGGGGGACCCACACAGTCACAGGAAGAACCCACAAAAAAGCCTTTATTGAGGCAGCGGGGAGATGGGAGGGTAGAAAAGGGGTTTGCTTTGTTCTGTTTCTGTTGCTAATTGTGATGTTCTCCTGAACACAGTGGACAAACTATACTGGCGCCAGAATGCAAGTTGACACTTGCAGCCTGTGCCCAGCACATCCTTGGCTGCAGGACGTAGAACATTATAGTACAGTAGAGGCCCTTTGGTCCACAATGTTGTGCCCATATTTGCCATTGCCTTGCCTCTGGCAATCCACTCTAATGTGCTCTTATCATCTTGTTCATCTGTATCAAATCACCTCTCATCCTCCTTTGCTCTACACAGAAAGGCTTGCTCAAACAATCTTCATAAAACATTCCCTCTAATCTAGGCATAATCCTGGTAAATCTCCTCTATACGCTCTCTGAAATTTACACATCCTTCCTATAATGAAGCAACTAGAACTGAACACAATATTCCAAGTGTGGTCTGACCAGGGTTAAACGATGTTTGATTATTAACACAAATTATGCATTTCACTTTGATGTACACGTGATAAATAAATCTGAATCTGATCTGAATTTGATATTGCCATTCAGGCACCAGTCTATCCTAGCACCACAACTACTATTTGAATCACATTAGTGTTAAATGATTTCCTCTTGCAAATTCTAAACAGATGATTATATGATTTCCAAGAAACATTTATTATTCATGTCTTTTTAATCATAAAATTTGAATTTTCTGTGTGTTTAGCAAAGTGAGAGACATTCGCTATACCTTTGTCCACTTTAGCTCTCTGGTAATTGTACAATAGTATATAAAAATAACATCTAATTACTCAGGATGCAAATGAAATAATCAGAAATGTGGGCGATTACAAAGAAGGAACGGCATTGTCTCTATTTTCTCAGAAGTTTGCATAGATTTTGCATGTCACCTAAAACAATGAAAAATTTCTAAAAATACACAGTGGAGAGTATCCTGACAATTTGCATCACGACTTGGTATGGAAACACCAATGCCCAGGAATGGAAAAGCCAACAACAAGAAGTGAATACAGCCTGGCCCATCACTGTAACGGGCCTCCACACCACTGAGCACATCTACAAGGAGTGCTGCCACAAGAAGGCAGCATCCATCATCTTACTGCTGATCTCATACCATCAGGCTCAGGAACAGTTATTACCTGACAATCATCAGGCTTCTGTGAAAAACTTCACTCACCTCAACACTGACAACTCATCTTCTCAATATCATTTATTACTTATTAATTTTTTTTGTAATTGCAGTTTGTCTTCTGCTCATTGGTGTTTTTTTTCCATCTTTTTGTGTGGTTTTTCATTGATTCTATTGTGTTTCTTTGTATCTACTGTGAATACGTACATGAAAATAAATCTCAGGGTTGTATATGGTGACTTATCTGTTCTTTGATAATAAATTTGCTTTGAAATTTGAATTGCTGTATTGCTCCAATTTTCCTGAATTCCCTGTATTTTCAAAAATTTAACTTCCTCTTCTTTAAATGCTTCCACCAACCCAGGCTTTACAAAGTTCTGGGTTACAGAACTTCAGAAATCCACACTTTGCAAGAAAAGCTTAATCACATCTCAGGTTTTAATCACCACCCCATTGTTTTATCAAGGAGAGCGATGTCTCCCCTACCTCCCCATCGATTCAGACCCTCTCACTAATGAAAACATCTCAACATTTACCTTGTAATGCCCCTCAGGATCTTGCCTGTTTTAATAAGATTATCCCTCATCCTTCTAAACTCCAAAGTATACAGGTGTTCATTCCAGGAATTTGCATTATGAATCTCTTCTGGGTGCCGCCAAAGCTACTGTATATTTCTTAGACAGTAGGAGCAAAACTGCGCACAGTACTCAATCGAGACTCATCAACATCTTTTACAATTCTAGCAGTATAGAGTACCCCATATGTACTCATGAACTGCTCTGATTCTGTAAGACCATATGACATAGGAGCAGAATTTGATGATGGCTGATTTATTTTCCCACCCTCAACTCCATTCTCCAACCTTCTCCCCAGAATCTCTGGTACCCAACTACATGTTTGCAGATGATTGCAGGAGGCCAAATCTCAAATAACAATGAGGACAGGAAGGAGACAAGGGAGCCCAGTTACATGGCATCATGGCAAAATCCTTGTCCTCAGTGCCAGCAAACCGAGAGGGCTGGTCATTGACTTTGGAAGGAGGGTGGTGCACATACTCCTGTTTACACTAATGGTGCTGAGGTTGAAAGGATTGAAAGCTTCAAGCTTCTAGGTGTGAACATCACCATTACCCTGTACAACTCTAATCACATTGACACCACAACCAGCACCAGAACCTCTACTTCCTTATCTGGTATGTCCCCTTTGATTCTCATCAATTGTAAATGTTGACCCATAGAAAGCATCCTATCCAAATGCATCACAGTTCGGTACGGCAACGCTTATGCCCGTGACCATGAGAACAGAAGAGAGTGTGGGCCAAGCTCACATAATGGAAACCATGGACTTCTCACAGCCTCAGTACATCAGCCAATGTGACCAAGGACCCAACCCACCCTGGACGTTCTCTCTTTCCCCACTGCCTTTGGGCAGCAGCTAAAACCATATACCACCAGGCTAAACAACAGTCCCTATCCTGCTGTTATAAAGCTATTGAATGGGCCTCTACCTCATTATGACATTTTAGCTCATAGTTTACCTACACTGTACTTTCTCTGTAGCTGTTACACTTTATTCTGCATTCCAGTATTGCTTTACCTTTTACTACCCCGATGCAATGTGTAATGTTTTAATCTATATGGAGAATTGCCAGACAAGCTTTTCACTGTACCTAGGTACATGTGACAATAATAAACTTATTTCAATTCTTGACCTATTGTCTATGTTTTATGTTTTCCCAGTTACCAATTAACATTCAATACTACATTGTGCTAATACAAAGCGAAATACTCTTGTTTGTTTCCCAACCACCTTACATATAGTATATATCATAATAATAAATATATAATAACTAAGTTACTACTTCAAGGGAAAAGGTGCTCAAAAAACTTAAAGACATAAAGGTGCACCAGATGCACTACCCTAGCGTTCTGAAAGAGGTAGAGGTAGAGACTGTGGAGGCATTAGTAATGATCTTTCAAGAATCATTGGCATAGTTCCAAAGGACTAGAAAATTGCAAATGTCACTCCACTCTTTAAGAAAGGAAGGGAGAATCTTGCCTGACAAACCTGTTGGAATTCTTTGAGGAGATTACAAGTAGCAAAGATAAAGGGGATGCAGTGGATGTTGTAAATCAGAATTTTCAGTTTGACAAGGTGCCATACATGAGGCTGCTTAAGAGACCATGGTATTACAAGAAAGTTACTGGCATGGTCAGAGCATTGGCTGATCGGTAGGAAACATCGAGTGGGAATAAAAAGATCCTTTTCTGGTTGGTTGCCACTACCTAATGGTGTTCCGCAGGGGTTGGTGTTGGGACCGCTTCTTTTTATGCTGTATATAAATGATTTTGATGATGGAATTGATGGCTTTGTTGACAAGTTTGCAGATGATACAAAGATTGGTGGAGGGGCAGGTTGAGGAAACAGGTAGGCTAGAAAAGATCTTAGACAGATTAAGAGAATGGGCAAGAAAATGGCAAATTAAATATAATGTTGGAAAATGTATGGTCATGCACTTGGTAGTAGAAATAAATGTGCAGACCATTCTCTAAATGAGAAGAAAATCGAAATACATGAGATGAAAAGGGATTTGGGAGTCCTTGTGCAGAACACCCTAAAGGTTAACTTGCAGGTTGATTTGGTGGTGAGGAAGGCAATGTTAGCATTAATTTCAAGAGGTCTAGAATATAATAGCAGGCATGTGATGCTGAGGATTTATAAGGCACTGGTGGAGCCTCACCTTGAGAATTGTTGACACTTTTGGGCTTCTCATCTAAGAAAAGAGGGTTCAGAGGAAGTTCATAAAGATGATTCGGGGAATGAAAGGGTTATCATATGAAGAATGTTTGATGACTCTGGGCCTGTACTCACTGGAATTTAGAAGGATGGGGTAAGGGGATCTCATTGAAACCTTTCGAATGTTGAACAGCCTAGACAGAGTAGATATGAAAATGATGTTCCCATGGTGGGGGAGTCCAGGACAAGAGGGCACAGCCTCAGAATAGAGGGGCACCATTTAAAACAGATGCAGGAATTTTTTTTTTAGCCAGAGGGTGGAGAATTTGTGGAATTTATTACCATAGGCGGCTGTGAAGGCCCAGGTAGTTGGGTGTATTTAAGGCAGAGCTTCATAGGCTCTTGATTGGACATAACATCAAAGGTTATGGGGAGAAGGCTGGGGAGTAGGGCTAAGAAGGGGAGAAAGGATCAGCCATGATTGAATGGCAGAGCAGACTCGATGGGCCAAATGGTCCAATTCTGTTCCTATGTCTTATGGTCTCATATGCGATGATATTAGTCCAATTTATTAGTTTACAATATTTATTTTTCATTGAAACACCATGACCCCAGCAATTAAGCCAAATTTTTCATTTGCCTTCTAATTACTGCTACACCTGCATGCTAACATTTTGTGTTTTAATTTAGATATTAGTCTTTCAATTTAGATTTGATCCTTCCAACCCATGCATAACCTCATAACCATGTTAAATTGCATTTGTCAAGTTTTCTCCCAAACCATCTATATCTTGTTGAGAGCCCAAATATCTTCATGTTGACCCGCCCTCACACCTACTTTCGAGTCATCAGCAAAGTTGGATACTTTACACTTGCTTTATCAACCAAGTTCAGAAGACCATAAGATATAGGAGCAGAATTAAGGCATTCAGCCCATTGAGTCTGCACCACCATTTGACTATGGCTGATTTATTATCCTCCTCAATCCCACTTTCCTGCCTTTTCCATGTGACCTTTGGCATCCTGACTAATCAAGAACCTATTGGCCTCCGCTTTAAACATACCCAATGATTTGGCCTCCACAGCCATCTGTGGTAATGATACAGACCCACTACTCCCTGGCTAAAGGAATTCTTCCCCACCTCAGTTCTAAAGCAACATCCTTCTATTCTAAGGCTGAGTATACGTAATAGATAAATTGACAAGTACTAATCCTTGGGGCACTCCACCAGTCAGATTACATTGATTCTCCGAGTATCCAAGAAGCTACTCAGTAAAATTCCAAAAATTCATCATCGCCTGGGTGAAGAAACATCTTCTACGCTAACCTAAACGCCCTTATCGTGAGATTATGACCCCTGGTCTTCGACTGTCTAGCTAAGACCAAACATTACCCCTTCTTCCCATTTTATCAAATCCCATAGGAATTCTGTAAATTTCAATGAAATATCATTTCTTTCTTCTAAATTCTGGACTGTTTTGCTGATTGTCTCACACAAGCGTCTGGTGAGGCTTTGCAACACTCCAGCTACTGAAAAGACATGATCATATTTCAGCTGCAGCCTCTCCAGGCCTCTGTATAATTGGAGCAAGATATCCCTACACTTGTATTCAATTCATCCTGCAATAAAGGTCAACATACTGTTTGCCTTACTAATCACTTGTCAAACATGCATGTTAACTGTCATTGAGTTATCTACAAGAACACCTGGGTCTCTCTAAAGACAAACTCCTTTCAATTTCCAACGATTGCAAATCTCCAGTAATCTTTGAGATGTGACGATACAGAAATCCTGATGTTTGGTTCCCACATCTTGAGACTCACTGCAACCACAGTTCCCACACTCCACTGAAACTACTGGGATTCTAATTCCCACACTCTATTGAAACTCGCTGGGATTCCAATTCAAGTTCAAGTTTAATTGTCATTCAACCGTACATGAATATCCATGCATACAGCCAAACAAAACAGCGTTACTCTGGGGCCAAGGTACAAAACACTGTATCAACAGTCATACACAGTACAAGGCACATATAGCACAGATAAAATAACACGCACTTATAAGACATTGTAGTGATGTGCTACACACAGCGCTGAAATAACGACACGCAGTCGGTAAGTCGTTTCGAGACTAGCTTATTCAAACTTGGCGGCGCTGGCATTTAATCCCTAGCACCCGCCCTCTCCGGTCGGAAATGACATCAGAAGTGCATTACCAAAGTTTCTCCCCGCGCGCTGGCTATTTGTGAGCCGGTTCGCCTGCACAGAAAGTGGGTCACCACATAACCCCCCCTCCCCCCAGAACCAGCGATACACCCCCCCCCCCCCCAATGTCCATAGTCTGGATCAGCCTCTGTTTGGGAGGTCTGCCTCTGCGCCGCGGTGCCTGAACCTCGACCGGCTGCACCAAGTCCACATGGGCTGGTTTGAGTCGGTCCACCGTGAAAACCTCCTCTTTCCCCTCAATATCAAGAACGTACGTGGACCCGTTGTTGTTGATCACCTTGAATGGCCCCTTGTACGGCCGCTGTAACGGTGCCCAGTGTCCGCCTCTTCGTCTAAACACAAACTTACAGTTCTGCAGGTCTTTGGGTACATGGGTCAGGGTCCGTCCGTGCTGTGAAGTTGGTACGGGGGCCAGGTTGCTGAGCCTTTCGCGTAGCCTGTCCAGGACTACTGCGGGTTCTTCCTCTTGCCCCCTTGGGGCTGGTATGAACTCTCCCGGGACGGCCGGGGGCGCGCTGTATACCAACTCGGACGATGAGGCACCCAGATTCTCTTTGGCGCTGTACGAATTCCAAGCAGGACCCAGGGAAGCTCGTCCACCCAGTTAGGTCCTCTCAGGTGGGCCATGAGAGCCGACTTCAAGTGACAGTGGAAGCGTTCCACTTGTCCGTTCAACTGTAGGTAGTAGGCAGTTGTGTGGTGTAGCTGCGTTCCGAACAGGCTCACCACAGCCGACCACAGGCTGGAGGTGAACTGGGCGCCTCTGTCAGAGGTAATGTGGGCCAGTACCCCGAAGCGTGCTACCCAGGTTGTGATCAGTGCTCGGGCACAGGAATCGGCAGATGTGTCCGTGAGCGGGACCACTTCGTGAACCGGTCTACCATCGTTCCGCGCTCCTCAGAACACTGGTAGGGGGCCCACAATATCCACAAGAATGTGGTCGAACCTCCGGTGGGTGGGTTCGAACTGCTGCAGCGGGGCTTTAGTGTGCCGCTGTACCTTGGCTGTTTGGCACTGCACGCACGCTCTGGCCCATTCACTGACCTGCTTGCGAAGTCCGTGCCACGCAAACTTGCTGGAGACCAGCCGGATGGTTGCCCTGAGAGATCGGTGCGCCAAACTGTGTATGGAGTTGAAAACCCGCCGCCTCCAGGCTGCCGGGACGATGGGGCGAGGTTGGCCAGTAGCCACGTCGCACAGGAGGGTCCTCTCACCTGGGCCTATGAGAAAGTCCTGCAGCTGCAAACCTGAGACTGCAGTCCTGTAGCTGGACATCTCGTCGTCTGCCTGCTGCACCTCTGCCAGTGCTGCATAGTCCACCCCCAGGGACAGGGCCTGGACAGCTGGTCTGGAGAGTGTGTCCGCCACAACGTTGTCCTCTCCCGAGACATGCTGGATGTCTGTCATGTACTCGGAGATGTAGGACAGACGTCGCCGCTGGCGAGCCGACCTGGGATCGGACACCTTCGTGAATGCGAAGGTCAGCAGTTTGTGGTCCGTGAACACGGTGAACGGCCTTCTTTCTAAGAAGTACCTGAAATGCCGGATTGCCAGATACAGTGCCATCAGCTCCCGGTCGAAAGCACTGTACTTGAGTTCGGGTGGTCGTAGGTGCTTGCTGAAGAACGCCAGGGGTTGCCAGCGTCCCTCGATGAGCTGCTCCAGCACCCCACCGACTGCTGTGTCGGATTCGTCCACTGTGAGGGCGATCAGAACATCTGTTCTGGGGTGCACCAGCATCGCGGCATCTGCCAAGTCTTCCTTGTCTTTAATGAAAGCGGCCGCGGCCTCCTCGTCCTAAGTAATGTCCTTGCGTTTACCCGACATCAGGGTGTACAAAGGGCGCATGATATGGGCTACTGAGGGGAGGAAACTGTGGTAGAAGTTGACCGGGTTGATCGTGAACCGAAATCACTCAGGCGGGAGTAGAGCTGGCGGAGGTGGGACAGATGCTCCTGACGACTACTGCTGGCTATAAGGATGTCGCCAAATAGATGAACACAAAGTTCAGGTTGCGTCCCACCGCGTCCATTAGCCGCTGGAATGTCTGTGCGGCATTCTTCAGGCCAAACGGCATGCGGAGGAACTCGAACAGGCCGAACAGGGTGATGAGTGCTGTTTTGGGGATGTCTTCAGGGTGCACCAGGATTTGATGGTATCCCCAGATGAGGTCTACTTTGGAAAAGATTCTTGCCCCGAGCAGGGGTTTGCCTCAAAGTCCTGTATGTGCGGCACGGGGTAGCAGTCTGGAGTTGTAGCCTCGTTCAGTCTGCGGTAGTCGCCGCATGGTCTCCAACCCCCGGCTGCTTTGGGCACCATGTGCAGGGGGGAGGCCCATGGGCTGTCGGACCTCTGTGCAATCCCCAATTCCTCCATCCTCTTGAACTCCACCTTCACCAGGCGGAGCTTTTCCGGGGGGAGCCCTCGTGCGCGGGCATGGAGGGGTGGTTCCTTGGTCGGGATGTGGTACTGTACCCCGTGTCTGGGCATGGCTGCCGTGAACTGTGGTGCCAGAATCAATGGAAAGTCTGCCAGGATTCTGGTGAATTCATTGTCCGACAGCGTAATGGAGTCCAGGTGTGGGGCTGGCAACTTGGCCTCACCCAGGGAGAACGTCTGGAAAGTCTCGGCATGTACCAGTCTTTTCCCTTGCAAGTCGACCAGCAGGCTGTGAGCTCGCAAGAAGTCTGCCCCCAGGAGTGGTGGGGCCACGGCGGCCAGTGTGAAGTCCCACGTGAACCGGCTGGCGCTGAACTGCAGCTGCACTGTGCGGGTGCCGTAGGTTCATATCGTGCTGCCGTTTGCGGCCCTCAGGGTGGGTCCTGGCTTTCTGTTGCGGGTGTCGTACTCCGTCGGGGGCAAGATGCTGATCTCCGCTTCGGTGTCGACCAAGAAGCGGCGTCCCAACTGTTTGTCCCAGACGTACAAGAGGCTGTCCTGGTGGCCAGCCACCATAGTCATTAGCGGCTGCTGGCCCTTGCAGGGCGGGCAACAACGGCAGGCTTTTGTGCCCCACCGCTGGTGGTAGAAACACCACTGTTCGCTGGCCTCCTCACTCCTGCCAGGCCTGGTCTGGTCCGCTGTTGGGCGTGTGGCCTAGTAACCTGACCAACAAATGCCACGCTCTCCCTCTTGGCTTTCTACAGCATATCTGCCCAGGCTGCCACCTTCCGGGGGTCGCTGAAATCTGCGTTGGTCAGCAGCAGATGTATGTCCTCAGGCAGGTGCTCTGGTAACGCTTGCTCAAACATGAGGCAGGACTTGTGTCCGTCAGCCAGGGACAGCATCTCGTTCATTAATGCTGTCGGCAGTCTGTCTCCCAAACCGTCCAAGTGAAGCAGATGGGCACCTCGCTCACGCCGTGAGAGGCCAAAGGGTCCCAATGAGCAGCGCTTTGAATGCTTCATATTTGCCTTCTTCCGGGGGCGACTGTATGAAATCCGGAACCTGGGTGGCCGTCTGCTGGTCAATGGCACTCACCATGTGACAGTAACGCGTGGAATCAGAGGATATCTGCCGAATCTGGAACTGGGCTTCCGCTTGACTAAACCACAAGCGTGGACGCAGCGTCCAGAAAGTCGGCAGTTTTAGCGAAAATGCGTGAACAGATGAAGAACATCTTTGGTCCAAATCCCGTATGGACCGTTGGGGTCACCAATATAGTGATGTGCTACACACAGCGCTGAAATAACGACACGCAATCGGAAAAGTCATTTTGAGACTAGTTTATTCAAACTTCGCAGCGCTGGCATTTAAATCCCTAGTGGAATCTCTCGGCGGAAATGATGTCAGAGGGGCATTACCAAAGTCCCTCCCCGCGCGCTGGCTATTTGTGAGCCGGTTCGCCTGCACAGAAAGTGGGTCGCGACAACATCAGTAAAATCCAGTCTCAAAAAACACGCAGTCCAAGACCCCAAGTCCCATGAACGTTGCAGCAATCTACAGTCAAACACAAGACTGCACATTTTCTCCCAAGCGAACACTGGGAGACAGCATTGCCTCCATCTTGGATACCACGCCACACTACCACTTGCAGAGTGCACAGACTCCAATGACTCTCTCCTAGGCAGCTTAAACAGGTAACACTGCTTGTTTCAAGGGACATTTACCTGAAATTTAGTGACCACAGTTTCCATATTACCCTGAAACTCAACAGAAACACAGTTCCCACATTCCCTTGAAATTCACTGATGCCTCAATTCCTGCACACCCCTAAAACACACCAATCCCTCAATTCCCACACTCCCCTGAAACTCACTGGGACCCCAGTTCCCGCGCTCCCCTGAAACTCACTGGGACCCCAGTTCCCGCGCTCCCCTGAAACTCACTGGGACCCCAGTTCCCGCACTTCCCTGAAACTCACTGGGACCCCAGGACCTGCACTCCCCTGAAATAATTATACAGTGCCTAAGAAGAATAACATGAGCTGCCTTAATGACTATTGCCCAGCAGCACTCACATCTACAGTGAAGAAATGCTTTGAGAGGTTGGTCATGACTAGAATGAGATCCCACCTCAGTAAGGACCTGGCTATTTGCCACAAAAGGTCAATGGCAGATGCAATTTCATTGGCTTTCCACATGGCTTTCAACCACCTGGACAACACAAACACCTATGTCAGGGCGCTGTTCATCGTCTACAGCTCAGCATTTAATACCATCATTCCCACAATCTTGATTGAGAAGTTGCAGAACCTGGGCCTCTGTACTTCCCTCTGCAATTGGATCCTTGACTTCCTAACAGGAAGACCACAGTCTGTGCAGATTGGTGATAACATATCCTCCTCGCTGACAATCAACATGGCGCACCTCAGGAGTGTGTGCTTAGCCCACTGCTCTACTCTCTATATATACATGACTGTGTGGCTAAGCATAGCTCAAATACTATCTATAAATTTGCTGATGATACAGCTATTGTTGGTAGAATCTCAGATGGAAATGAAAGGGTGTACAGGAGTGAGATATGCCAGCTAGTGGAATGGTGCCGCAGCAACAACCTGGCACTCAATGTCAGTGAGACGGAAGAGCTGATTGTGGACTTCAGGAAGGGTAGGACGAAGGAGCACGTATCAATCCTCAGAGGGATCAGAAGTGGAGAGAGTGAGAAGTTTCAGGTTCCTGGGTGTCAAGATCACTGAGGATCTAACCTGGTCCCAACGTATCAGTGTAGTTATAAAGAAGGCAAGACAGCAGCTATACTTCATTAGGAGTTTAAAGAGATTTGGTATGTCAACAAATACACTCAATAACTTCTAAAGATGTACTGTGGAGAGCATTCTGACAGGCTGCATCACTGTCTGGTATGGAGGGGCTCCTGCACAGGACTGAAAGAAGCTGCAGAGGGTTGTAAATTTAGTTGGGTACTAAATTTACCATCTTGGGTACTAGCTTACAAAGTATCTAGGACACCTTCAAGGAGCGGTGTCTCAGAAAGGCAGCGTCCATTATTAAGGACTTCCAGCACCCAGGGCATTCCCTTTTCTCACTATCACCATCAGATAGGAGATACAGAAGCCTGAAGGCATGCACTCAGCAATTCAGGAACAGCTTCTTCCCCTCTGCCATCTGATTCCTGAATGGACTTTGAACCCTTGGACACTACCTCGCTTTTTCATATATAGTACAGTCGGCCCTCCTTATCTGTGGGTTCCGCAAACGCGGATTCAGCCAACCACAGATTGGGAAAACCCGGAAGTTCTCTCTCCAGCGCTCGTTGTTTGAGCATGTACAGACTTTTTTTTCTTGCCATTATTCCCTAAATAATACAGTATAACAACTATATACATAGCATTTACTTTGTATTAGGTATTATAAGTAAGTTGGAACAGGTACATCCGGTATTATTTAGAGTCAGTTAGGCAAGTGTTTGTCTTAGTATATATTTTACCTTTCTATGCATATAAAACAACGTATGTATTTCAATAATTAAACCACTGCGTTGCTTAGTGATAATTGTAGCTTTCATCAGGGCAGGGCCTTTCACTTGCTCCATTATTCTCACTTTATCCCTTCAAATTGTTCCGATCGTTGACCGACTGTAGCCCAACGTTTTTCCAGTGACCGATGGCGTTTCACCTTTCTGATCGCTTTATTATTTCCACTTTATTTTCAATTGTGATCATTTTCCGTCAACGGAACAGAAACACTGTGGATTCAGCAGCAGCCACAGGCAGCGAGTCCTGAGCTCCGCCAGATCCTAAAGTCCACTGCACTGAGACAGGTTAAATAAGGGACTTAAGCATCTGCGTTTCTTAGTATCCGCGGGGGGGGGGGGGGGGTCTCAGAACCAATCCCCCATGGATAAGGAGGGCCGACTGTATTTCTGTTTTTTGCACAATGTTTAATCTATTTAATATATGTATACGGTAATTGTTTATTTATTTATTTGTTCATTATTATTTTATTTTGTGTTTTTTTCCCTCCTATTTTATGTATTGCATTGCACTGCTGCTGCTAAGTTAACAAATTTCACGTCGCATGTCAGTGATAATAAACCTGGTTCTGATTCTGAACTCACTGGGGCTCCAGTTTCCACAATCCTTTGACACTCATATACCCCAGTTCCTAAATTCCCTTGAAAGTGTTAGAATCAGTTTTAATGTGATTCACTGGCAGTTGTCGGGAGATTTGTTGTTTTCTGGCAGCACTAAAGTGCTATACACAAAATGAACTATAAAGTACAATAAGAAATAGAAATTACAAATTAAATTAAATAAGTAATGTAAAGAGATCCAAAAATACTGTAGTCATTTTCATGGGCTCACTATCCATTCAGAAGTTTGATGGCAGAGGGCAAGAAGCTGTTGTGTGTGCTGAAATTCACCAGTGTCCCAGTTGCTGCATTCCTTTGAAACTCATTAGTGTCCTGGTTCCCACACACACCTTAAGCTTTTTATGATCACTATCAAATTTATTACAGTGCTTAAAAAAAAATTAGATGTAAGTTGGGGTTTCAATTGGATTAACATCTAACAGACTGGATTTTCTACTAGTGTGGCACCATCTAAAGTTCCTAGTGCCAGCTAACATAGTTTTACTGTTGTTTTAAAATATTCTGTATTTCTTAAATAGATGACCTCACATTTTCCACATTATATTCTCTTGGCTAGATCCTTAACTAGCCAGAGTGCTTGAAGGCCTCCCAGTATCCTCCTCACAAACCATACTCCACCCAGATTTATGATCATAATAAAATTCACAGAACCTGTCGTGAGAATAAGCAATGTCCCCAGTTCACTGGCCAATATTTACCATCCCCCCACACACTTCAAATGGACAGGTGACTTCATCACACCTTCATAGCCATCTGCTCTAAAGAACAACCACCATGTCTAGCTTATTGTCATGAGCACAAGTACAATGCAAAAATTGCTCACAGCAACATTATAGCATGCATTCAGAAAAAAAGCAAAACAAATTATACAAGAGAGAAAAAAAGAGGCAGTGCAAAAATAAAAGACTGATGCAAGAAAAACTACAATCAGAAACAAGTTTATGGAAGTATAAGAAAACTGTGAGCAGTTTCAGACCCCTTATTTACGAAAGGATGTGCTAGCATTGGAGAGGGTCCAGAGGAGGTTTACAACAATGATCCGGCAAACGAAAGGGTTAATTTACAAGGAGCATTTGATGACACTATACCAAATACTGAAAGGCCAAGATAGAGTGGACGTGGAGAGGATATTTTCAATAGTGGGAAAGTTTAGGACCAGTGGGCACAACCTCTAGAGTTGAGAGGGATAATAACTCAGCCATGATGGAAAAGACAGTGGACTGAATGGCCTAATTCCACACCTGTGTCTTATAGTCTATAGTCTAAGAGGTGGTCTGTAGTCTTCTGTGTCTGAGATAGAATTGGGGTTGTGAAGATTATTGTTTCAAGAGCTTAAAGTCTCCTCCCAGAACTGAGCATGGACCCCAATGTCCTAAAATCTGGCCATTCTGCCATTTCTGCATTCTACAGTTTTAACAGGACCTAGCAATGTATTTAATCAACTGGGAAGACCAGCCATCTAATCCAACATCCACACACATAGACAAGAATCTGCCTTTAGTTCATGTTGGTATCACTGGAGAATGACTGAAGGTGTTTTGGAAGAGCATGATCAAATAAAATGCTTCTAGATGTTCAAAGATATCATAGAGTCAAGTAGCTGTACAGCATAAGAACAAGTCCTTTAGCTCACTGTTTCTAAACCAACCTCCATCACAATCCTCGGCTTCTTCCTGTGATGTATGTACTGGCTGTATGACCGCAATTCATATTTGTTCCAGTCAAATTTGCATAGAAAATACAACACAGTACAGGTCCTTCAGCTCTACTTTTAACGCACTCAAAGATCAAGCTAACCCTTCCCTCTTCCATAGGCCTCCATTTTTCTTCACTTCCTTTTTAAATAAGTGTTTCTTAAATGTCCCCAATGTTTCTGCCTCTGCCACCACCACTGGCAGTGAGTTCCACACACCCACCAACTCTGACTGTCATGGTCCCTTCTTGCAATCGCCCACCTGGCTATTTTCCTCAGGAATTGGGCCTCAATCACCTCGTTTAGTTCCCAATCATTCTCAGGTTCCACTAACTACAAACACTTGCTTTCCATCAGCAATGCAGTATAAAAACCCCGTGACCACAAGAAGGAGCTGCCAGTTTGTTGGTCAACTCATGTATGAGTAACCTTGTTCCATGGTTCTTAGGACTATCAGTTCTAAGTCTAGCATTGTTCCTGAATTCTCTACTAAAACCAAGATTCTGGGTAAAGACTCCCTTGGCACCAATTCCATGCTTGTTATGACCATAACGCCTCCTGACTTGGCCTCTGCGCCTGTGTTCAGCACTTGGGTTTGTTCCACTGCCACGTCCTTACAACAAAATGAACTGGCCACGATGAACCCAGCGGACAAGGATCCTGTACAACAGGCCCTGGCCAGCCAGAGTTACCTATTGGCTGCCTGCGATCAGCTACTTCGGGAGATCATGGAAAACCTTCAGACACTAACCACCAATGTGCAGAAGGTCAGTGAACAAGTGGACTGGGTCTCTGTTTCTTTTCTCTGTCCCCTTCAAGAACCCTGGATACTCAAACCGTACCGCAAGAGATGGCTTCGTCCCAGGAATCAGCAATACCATCCCCTCGAGAGCCGTCTGTACCTGAGCCTGAACCCTACGCCGGGGACCTAGGTAGGTGCCGGGCCTTCCTGTTACAATGCACTCTGGTCTTTGAGCTGCAGCCACGTACCTACACTTCAGATAAATCCAAGATTGTGTACATCATGGGGCTGTTACAAGGGGATGTCTTGGCCTGGGCAACCACGATATGGGATAACCGATCAGAAGTTTGTCTTCCTCCTCCTCCTCTGTTGCTGAAACGAGGAAGGTCTTTGAACAATCCATTCACGGTAAGGACACCGTGAAACAGTTGCTTACTCTTTGTCAGGCTTTGCGAAGTGTGGCCAGGTATTCCATTGAATTCTGGGCCTTAGACGCAGACTCTGGTTGGAATGACGAGGCCCTACGAGAGGTGCTTCATCAGGGCCTCTCGGACAATATAAAGGATGAGTTGGCCACGTGGGACGACACGGACTGTCTGGACTCTGATCTCACTAGCCTTTTGATTAGACTATTGACTTCAGAAGCATCAGAGAGAGAGCCAATTGCCCCGTTCCTCGGAAGCCCACAGTCCACTTTGCCAGTCTCAGCCAGCCCCCCACTTCCCCAGCCGCTCCCAGTGTGGCTCCAGCTACGACCGTCTCCACCCTTCCAGGGGAGGAACCGATGCAGCTGGGACGGAACCGTCTCTCCCCGGGCGAATGAGTTCGGAGGTGGAGAGCTGAAGATTGTTTCTATTGTGGCCAGCCAGGACATTTCTGGGATACCTGCCCTCAGCAGCCAAAAGGGAGGGAACCAGTGAAAAATGGAACTCCGGTGAGCCAAATGATACTCCCTTCAGCACCCCAGACTCGGATGCAGATCCCAGCAACCGTGAATTACCAACAACAGTCCCTGTCCCTATCCACTTTGGTGGATTCCGGTGCTGAGGGCAATTTGCTGGATGAAGAGATAGCCACCCAGGCTGGAATACCTCGCGAGCCGCTAACCACCCCTTTGGAGGCCTGGGCCCTGGATGGAAAACTGCTGGCTCGGGTGACCCACCGTATGCCACCCCTGACCTTGATCCTATCTGGCAACCATCAGGAGGAGGTTCACCTCATTCATTCACCTCAAGCCCTGGTAGTTCTAGGGTATCTGTGGCTGACCCAACACAATCCCCATATCAACTGGTCAACCGGGAGGATAGCTGAATGGAGCCCATCTTGCCATGCCAACTGTCTGCAGTCGGCCCCATCAACCAGAGAAGCTACCACGACCCCGCCTGTTTTGGAACCCCTCAATTCGTCCCGCGTCCCCACAGAGTACCATGACTTGGGACAGGGGGTGTTCAGTAAACAATGGGCCCTTTCCCTGCCTCCATATGCCCATATGATTGTGCCATCGACCACCACGGGGCCCCACGACCCACCAGTCACCTTTTTAAACTATCCCGACCGGAGAGAGAGGCCATGGAGAAATACATTAACGAGTCCCTCGCGGCAGGCATTATCAGGCCTTCATTCTTCCCGGTAAGCGGCTGTTTCTTTTTGTAGAAAAGAAGGATGGGACGCTTTGCCCTTGTATTGACTACCGAGGCCTAAATAATTTAACAGTTAAGAACAAGTACCCTCTGCCCCTCATTAGATCGGCTTTTGAACCACTGCATGGAGCCACCACCTTCTCAAAGCTGGACCTTCGCAACACCTACCATTTAGTCAGGATGAGAGAGGGGGAAGAATGGAAGATGGCCTTCAATACACCTCTGGGCCACTTTGAATATTTGGTTATGCCATTTGGCCTCACCAAAGCTCCCGCTATTTTCCAAACCCTGATCAATGACGTACTAAGGGGCTTTATCAATCGGTTCGTATTTGTTTACCTTGACGATATCCTGATATTTTCTACTTGCCCCCAAGATGTCCGTCAAGTCCTCCAGAGACTGTGGGAAAACCAGTTATTTGCAAAGGCAGAAAAATGTGAGTTTCACGTCCCTTCGGTCAGCTTCCTAGGCTACATCATCGAAAACGGGCAGGTAAAAGCAGACCCCGAGAAGATCCGGGCACTGGAGGAATGGCCTAGATCCAAGAGACGTAAATAACTTCAACAATTCCTGGGGTTTGCAAACTTCTACCGCAGATTCATCAGGGACTACAGTCGAGTGGCGGCCCCCCTTACCCCGCTTACCTCACCTACCACACCGTTTTGCTGGGACTCCGAAGCGGACTCGGCATTCACCGACCTGAAGAGGCATTTCACCACCACTCCCATCCTGGTCCATCTGGACCCATCCCATCAATTCATTGTCGAGGTGGACGCCTCTGATTCCGGGGTAGGAGCATTCCTATCCCAACGGGCAAGTTTGGATGAAAAGCTTCACCCCTGCACCTTCTATTCTCGCCGACTGTCCCCCGCCGAGCAGAGTTACGACGTGGGGAATCAGAAACTGCTGGCGGTCAGATTAGCACTGGAAGAATGAAGGCACTGGTTGGAGGAGGCAGAACACCCATTTTTGGTGAATATACCTGGGGTATATTCAGACCGCCAAATGATTGAACTCCCACCAGGCCCTTTGGGCATTGTTTTTTTTGACAGTTCAAGTTTACCCTCAAGTATCATCCAGAATCCAAGAAGGGGAAGCCAGACGCGCTATCCCACCAGCATGACTCCAAGGCTGACACCTCCAGTCCCGAGACGATCCTCCCACCATCCTGCGTGGTGGCCATCCTCACTTGGGAGATTGAGGCTAAAGTAAAGGAAGCCCAGCGGGACAACCCCAACCCCAGCAACAGACCCAGCAATCGCCTGTACGTGCCCATCTCCATCAGGTCTCAGGTTCTCCAATTGGGGCTCACATCCCGGTTCGCCTGCCAACCCGGGAGTGATCTGACCCTGGCTCTCCTGAGGAAGTAATTTTGGTGACCATCCATGGAGGGGGACACTCGTTCTTGTGTTTCGGCTTGATCCATCTGTGCCCGTGGAAAGGTCTCTCATCGACCACCTGCAGGTCTACTTCGTCCTCTACCGGTCCCTGGTCACATATCGCCCTAGACTTCGTCACCAGTCTACCCCCTTCCCGTGGAAACACCACTGTCCTCACCGTGGTAGACCGATTCTCCAAGGCAGTGCACTTTGTGGCCCTCCCTAAACTCCCTTCCTCTTGAGAAACTGCAGACCTTCTCGTCTTCTGCCTCCACGGAATCCCTACAGACATCGTCTCCTATTGGGGTCCCCAGTTCGTCTCACAGGAATGGAAGGTCTTCAGTCAAGCCTTGGGTGCATCGGTCAGCCAGTCATCCAGCTTCCACCCCTAGACGTACGGGCAGACGGAACGGGTCAACCAAGATCTGGAGGCGACGCTACGTTGTGTAACGGCAAACAACCTGTCAACCTGAAGCGACCACCTCCCATGGGTTGAATACGCCCACAACTCCCTGGTGAGCTCTGCCATTGGGAGGTCTCTGTTCGCGTGCTCCCTTGGGTACCAACCCCCGCTGTTCCCCACGCAGGAAGAGGAGATTGCGGTACCGTTGGTTTGGGACCATATTGATTGATGCTTTAAGATTTGGGAGGAAACACGCACAGCCCTATTCAGATTAACAAATTGAAATTAAAAGACAGCCAACCGACACCGGACTCCAGCACTGGAGTACCAACCTGGGCAGATGGTGTGGCTTTCCTCCAAGGACATCCCACTCAAAAATGAACATAGGAAACTCACCCCTTGCTTCCTGGGACCATTCAAGGTCGAAAGGGTTATCAATCCCATAATGGTCCGCCTAAAGCTGCCAAGGTCCATGCACATCCACCCAACTTTTCATGTGTCTCAGTTAAAGCCAGTTTCCATCAGCCCCTTGTGCTGAGACTCCCCCACCTGCCCGTATCTTCAACAACCATCTGGCAAACACCGTCCTACGACTACTAGATGTGTGCCGTCAGGGCAGGGGTTTCCAATACCTGGTGGACTGGGAAGGGTACAGTCCAGAAGAGCGTTCCTGGGTTCCCTGCTCCTTCATCCTAGACACTTCCCTTATCCAGGATTTTCATCAGGACCATCCAGACAGGCCTGGAGGATCGCTGGGAGGCTCCTGTTGAGGGAGGGGTATTGTCATGGTCCCTTCTGGCAATCACCCACCTGGCTATTTTCCTCAGGAATTGGGCCTCAATCACCTCGTTTAGTTCCCAATCATTCTCAGGTTCCACTAACTACAAACACTTGCTTTCCATCAGCAACTGCAGTATAAAAACCCCGTGACCACAACAAGGAGCTGCCAGTTCTTTGGTCAACTCGTGAATGAGTAACCTCGTTCCACGGTTCTAAATCTAGCATCATTCCTGAATTCTCCACTAAAACCAAGACTCCGGGTAAAGACTCCCTTGGCACCAATTCCATGCTTGCTACAACCATAAGGCCTCCTGATTCAGCACTTGAGTTTGTTCCACTGCCACATGCTTGCAACACTGACATACCCACTATACTCCCTCATATTAGCCAGTTCTGCCCTGGAAAATGTCTCTGGCTATCCACTTGATCTATGCCTCTTAACATCTGTAACACCTCTATCAAGTCGTCTCTCATCCTCCTTCACTCCAAAGAGAGAAGCCCTGGCTCACTCACCCTATTTTCATAAGACATGCTCTCTAATCCAGGCTGCACCCCAGTAAATCTCCTCTCAGCTTCCAAATCCTTCCTATAATAAGGTGACCAGAACTGAACACCATGTTCCAAATTTGAACTAACCAAGGTTTTATAGAACTGAAACTTGTAGCTCCTGAACTCAATTTCCCAAATAATGAAGGCTAATACACCCTGTGCCTTCTTGGCCACCCTATCAACATGCAGTGCAATGTTTATGGATTTATGTATGTTGAGACAACAGATGCTGGAATCTGGAGCAACTTGCTTGATGACTTTGGAGGGATCTATGGATGTAGAGCACAAGAATCCTGCCATAAACCTTGTACTCTGCCTTTCAAATGTTCAACCTTCCAAGCTGTATTATTTCTTACTTCTCTAGGTTCTTCCACTCGGTGGAAGACAAGTTAGATGGTGCTCATGTGTGGTTGTAATGAGGAACTGCTACATCCTTGTTCTTGCAGAAATATGTCTCAATATAACATTCCATGCATCATCAACCTAAAGGCCCTGTCAAGCAGGACCTTGGGCGATTTAATTTCTTTGTGACTATGTTTGCCTACTATGTATGAAGGCTGATTCATACTTGTGCATCGCATCTATGCCGTAGGTTCCACGAACCCCACCCCTTAAATCAGGGCTACAGCGTAGGCTGCAGCATAGCCCGTACGCACAAGTATAAATCAGCCTTGACTCTGGGTACTGTCTGGGTACACTGTTTCATTTGGCTGTATCCATGTGTGGTTGAATGACAATTAAGCTTGAATAAACTCCATCTGTCACTACTCAGCTCAGCCCTGCATCCTACCAATTCAAACTTGCAGGAACCTTCTACACTTTCCACAAAACCACCAAACTTCCTGTGATCTGCAAACCTACTAACCCACCTTCCATTACTGTGTCAAAGTCAAATTAAAAAAACACAGATTTCTTGCCTGTTGCTGATTTTCCTTCTGTGAGTGCAGCCGTGCTTGGATGCATTCTCGAGTCTCCTGAAATGCCTGTCGCTGCGACACCTCAGCGGGGTAATGGGTGCAGACGCCAACAATGTTGGTACAAGAGAAGATCAGCACATTGGAGACCAACTGGAAGAGGAAGAACAATCACAGGTTACAAATGGGCTGTCTTCATAACTTGTTAGACACACACTTTATCTGTGACAGCAACTCAATACGTGAAAGCATGCAGACATGGTCAAGTTCAGTTGGTTTTCAGACCAAACATCAGAATGGGGAAGAAATGTGATCTAAGTGACTTTGACCCAGGAAAGACTGTTGGCCAGTTGGGAGGGTTTGAGTATCTCAGACACAGCTGATCTCCTGGGATTTTCACACACAATAGTCTTCACAGTTTACAGCAAATGGTGAGGAAAAACAAAAATAAACTCCGGTGATCAGCAGTTCTGCAGGCAAGAAACACCTTGTTAATGACAGAGGTCAGAGGAGAACGGCCAAGCAACAGTAACTCAGAAAACCTTACTGGTGTGCAGAAGAACAGCTCTCAATACACAACCCGTCAAACTTTGAAATTAATGGGTTACAGTAGCAGAAGACCATGAACACAAACTCACTGGCCACATTATTAGGTACAGGAGGCTCCTACTCAAGTAGCCACTGAGTGTATATTTATACGGCCTTTCCATTGTGATGTTTAGGTCACAACTGTTGCTAGTCCTTCTGCTCCAGTTTTTCCATTCAGTCTCCCACCTTAGCATTCTACAGCCCTGTTAATGAATTATGACACACTCTCTCATATGGGACATCATCATTTGGCCCAACAGAATCATCCAACAATCACACATTTATACAAGAACAGAGTACTATTAATGCTGCCTGGGTTAGAGATTATTTCTTATAAGGATAGGTTGAAAATCGAGGGCTTTTCTCTCTGGAGTGTGAGAGGTAACTTATTAGAGGTGTACAAGATGATAAGAGGAATAGATAGAGAGAATAGCCAGATACTTTATCCCAGGGCTAATATGAGGGTCATAATTTTAAGGTATACATAAACAGTGGTACTCACAGTGTCTCAAGAGGTTCCAGAGGAACATTATTAAATAAAATGACCAATGCACATGAGGAAATGTTGTTGGAGTGGTTAAGGTGGCGCAGGGTATGTTGGCCTTCATTAGTTGGGGAACGGAGTTCCAGAGCCGTGAGATAATGCTGCAGCTCTATAAAACTTTGGTTAGGCTACACAGGAAATTCTGTGTTCCGTTCTGGTCACCTCACTGTGGGAAGGATGGGGAAGCTTTAGAGAGGGTGCAGAGGAAGTTTATCAAGATGTTGCCTGGATTAGAGAGCAGGTCTTGTGAGGATAGGCTGAGCGAGCTAGGGCTTTCCCTCTGGAGGATGAAAGGTGACTTATAGAGGTGTACAAGATGATAAGAGGCATAGATCAAGTGGAGATCCAGAGACTTTTTTCCCCAGGGCAAAAATGGCTAATACAAGGGGGCACAATTTTAAGGTGATTGGAAGAAAGTATAGCGGGATGTCAGATCAACTTATTACACAGAGTGGTGGGTGTGTGGAACACCTTGCTAGGGTGGTGGCAGAGGCAGATACATTAGGGAGAGTTAACAGACTCTTAGACGTTATAAAAATGCAGGGTAGGGTAGGTGGGAAATGTTAGACTGATCTTAGGGTCAGCACAGCATCATGAGCTGAAAAGCCTGTACTGTGCTGTAATGTCCTATGTACACAATTTTTTTAAACACTTCACAAGCTAAATGTGCATTTGGTGCCAGATGTTGATTGACAGCCATTACATTCATTAAGATAAACAAAAGAGTATATAATCTTGCAATTGCCAAACCGCCAGCTTATGTAACCACGATATGTTTAATTTGTATCTACTCAGTGGACGTCAACAGTGAGGCAAGCAACATAGTTCTGAAGCTCTTGGCAAAACAACACAGTAATTTTTGGATTTTTTGATTAACAGTGGATCTTGCCTGAAGTCACCAGTCACCATTAACCAATGCATTACCACTGTCCAACACATCAGCTTCACTGTTGCTATCTCAAAGACAGAATGAATGATGTACACCACTGTGCCTCATTCAACAGTCCAACAACCAGGGTCTGGGTACTGGTTAAACTCAACCTTCACTACGCTTACTTTAACACCATGCAGAAACCGTCATTAATACTCCACGTATAAAACAAAAGTAAGAATTAACTTTATTTGCCCCATGTTCGTGGAAACACAGTGAAGTACAAACGCAGTCCAAGGATTGTGCTGGGGGCAGCATGCAAATATCACCACATTTCTGCTGTCAACATAACAAAAGCATAACTTACTAACCCTAATCATATGTCTTTAGAACGTGGGAGGAAACCAGTGCACCCAAAGGAAACCCACAAATTAACAGGGATAACTAACAGGCAGAGACAGGAAACCAACAGTCGGTCACCGGGATAACGTACAGGCAGCGAAAGGAAACCCACAAATTAACAGGGATAACTAACAGGCAGAGACAGGAAACCAACAGTCGGTCACCGGGATAACGTACAGGCAGCGAAAGGAAACCCACAAATTAACAGGGATAACGTACAGGCAGAGACAGGAAACCAACAGTCGGTCACCGGGATAACGTACAGGCAGCGAAAGGAAACCCACAAATTAACAGGGATAACGTAGACTCAGAGACAGGAAATCCACGCAGTCGGTCACATGGATAACGTACAGGTAGAGACAGGAAACCCCACAGTCAGTCACAGCGATAACGTACAGGCAGTGACAGGAAACCCACAGTCAGTCACAGAGATAATGTACAGGCAGAGACAGGAAACCCACACAGTCGGTCACACGGATAACGTATGGGTAGTGACAGGAAACCCACACAGTCACAGGGATAACGTACAGGCAGAGACAGAAAACCCACACAGTTGGTCACAGGGATAACATACAGGCAGCGGCAGGAAACCCACACAGTCAGTCACAAGGGTAGCATTGCATTAGCTGTAACTGCCAGGCTACCTTGCCAATCTGCAATCAACAGCCAATCACAACTGATCTGCTTAGACCTGGTAATAACTTTGACTCCTGTTAATATAAAAACAGAGATATACTCATAATTTTAAAAGTTCCAGGCATTAATTGATGCACTGTTAAAGTCTCAGCGTTGTTCACAATTGGTGCACAGTTTTGTTTGCTGGTTTACTGATGCTCTACAAGCTAACTGGATGCTCACAGCTTCCCCATCTTTTACAAGAATACAATCCATCTCGGAACTCACAGCTCCATTTACACGGAACTGAACCCTGGCATGACCTCCAGAGCCAAAATCAAAAACGTTTCAGCTGCTCTCTGCTGAACTGTTTAGTTGTAAAGATATAGCACGATAAAAGTCTTTTCCAACCCAATTATACCTACTAATCTGTATCTCTGCAATGCGGGGCAAAACCGGCGCATCCAGTGATCACGGGGAGAACATACAAACTCCTTTCAGGCAGTGGGGATTGAACCCGGGTCACTGGCACTGTAATAGCATTACACTAACCACTACTATACTGTGCGCCCCCAAATACTTTTGAGAAAGATGCTCTGATGGAGAATCAAGTTCAAGTACAGTAACATTAACAACTGAACAGAGGATGTTTTGTTTTCTCAATGCTTGCTTCCCAATCAACACAAAATGAAGACAATACTCAGTTTCCCCAGATAAAGTTCAAAACTGGTCAGACCATCCCTTCCCGTTGCTGCCATTAGAGCAGCGTGTGTGAACAATCAAGAGAGACAAGTGGCCTAGTCGACCCAACAAAATGTGACAATTTGGTCAATAATCATTTCCCTTTACACCATAGTGCACGGTAAGGGAGTCCACCAGCAGACAAGAATACAAAATACTTGAGGCTGAATCCTCTTTATTGATTAGTTCTTCATCACACCATGATAATGACAGGTTTTAGGGACAAGACAACCAACATGGTGGCAAACTGTGATTTTAATGATCAGATCATTACAGTAACAAAGCAGCATTAATAAAAACTTGGTATGTGTCTGAATGGTTAGGTGAGTACTATACAAATTATGCAATGCTTTCTCCTCTTCTGTTCCTGACCAGTTTCCCCTCTCTAAGAACAACGTATATTGTCCAAAGCCCCTTCTACCAGGCTATAGAACCAAGCAAATCCTGATGTCGTTATAGGGCAAATGATTGTAACTTTGATGAAGGAGGTAGGGTTTAAGGTTACGGATAGAAGGCAGAAGATTAGGGTTGAAAGGATCCATCAGCCATGATGGAACCGACTCAATGGGCTGAATGGTCTAATTCTGCTCCTGTGTCTTATTTACTATTTTTATTATTTATCTAGAGATACTACGTGTAACAGGCCCTTCCAGCCCAAGAGGCCGCAGCACCCAGCAACCAACCTATTTAACAGTAGCCCAATCACAGGACAATTTACAATCACTTACTTACTATTACCTTACTAACCAGTAGGCTTTGGGCCATGGGAAGAAACCAGAGCATCCAGAGGAAATTCACATGGTCGCAATGAGAATATACAAACTCCTTACAGACGGTGCTGTAACTGAACTCTGAACTTTGACTCCCAAGCTGTAATAGTGTCACGCTACTGGGGCACCCCAATGAATTTATGAACACTTTAAAAGGAGGAAGGATCTCTAGAGCTCTAGAGCTTGGAGACAAGGAGGCTTGGGAACTCTACACAATTTACAACACAATACATTGTTAGCTGAAACCTCCAACACAGAAATGAGCTTGCTTCAACTTACACATGCTCCCTAATGCTTTGCAGTGGAAACAATGATAGGAAAATCATTGTAACATTATACCATAGCTCTGGTCTAGAATTCGAGTACAGAGTCACGTTTTTCTGCAGTTTGGTTATATTCCCTTGAGACCCTGCTTCCCCTATGGTTTGAAGTACACTCTTTACCTCCCTATGATCCAATCCAAGAGAGAATACTCGGGCTATAAAACCAACCCTTGCTCAGCATTCCAGCCACTTAAATATCAAGAATTGACAATACTAAATTGATTCCATAACCTGTAGACTCAGTTTCAAGGATTCTACAACTCATGTCCTCCATATTACTTATTATTATTAGTTTTATTTGTATTTGCAATTTGTCTTCTCGTACACCTTGGTTGTTTGTCCATCTTTGCTGTGTGTAGATTTTCACTGATTCTATTGTTTCTTTGTTCTACTGTGAACACCTATAAAAAAATTAATCTCAGGGTAGGACAAGCTGACATATGCATACTTGGATAACAATTTCACTCCAAACTTTGTACTGATGGAATTAGCAACACAGAAATCTTACACATTAAAACTGTCAAATATGCAAGAAATGAGTGAAGAGGTTTTTAAAAAGAGCTTGCATTAATAAAGGTGCTTAAAGTTCTTATAACACTAATCAAGGATACATGCTTTCTGCAGTTTTGTTCCTTTGGTTGTAGATTCCACTCATCAGTTGCGTTCACATTTCCACAGAAGGTCATCCGAGGCAGTGCTCTGTGATGAAGGAAAGTTATGAGGCCTCTCTATTTGGGTCTAAACAGTTTCCTATAATGAAGGCACAAAAGCAATTATAGAGCAGTGGACCCGTTAAAGTAATTACCCAATCCAACACATCCAGTGATTTTAACAGTGCCGAACAGCCACAATTAGACAACCTTCACCATCGTTTAGAAATGGGCTCAGTTGTGATCAGCAAGGTCCTGAGGACAGCCGGTCACTCAGTCCAGTACTACGATTCAAGGTTGCTTAAAAGCATTTCCAGAACACAAGTGTAAAAGAGAACAAAATAATTGTTACCTAGATCCGATGCAGCACAATAAAAAACACAGTAAGATAAATAACACAGCAATTAAAACACAATAAATATAAATATGATAGGTTATATACATAGATTGATTGTATGTACTTGAAGTGATACCAGGTACAAGAGTCTTTACACAGGGTGATAAAGTAGTGGGGGTGGGGGGTGTGGAGGGGTGGGTCAGTGGGTGTTGAACAGCCTTACTGCTTGGGCAAAATAACTGTTTTTGAGTCAGGTGGTCCTGGTATGGATGCTACATAGCCTCCTCCTTGATGGGAGTGGGACTAACAGACCATAAGCAGGGTGAAGGAATGCTACATTATCAGAGATAATATCTCTTTGCTACTACACAGTTATACAGGATGGAAACCTGCCTTTCAATCTAATTTGTCAATGGCACCAAGTTATCTATCCGATCTAGTCACATTTGCCTTTGTTTGGCCCATATTATAGAACACAGAACAGTAAAGGCCCTTTGGCTCATGATGTTATGCTGACTTTCCAAACATACCCCAAGTTCAATCTAACCCTTCCCTCCAACTTAACCCTCCATTCTTCTTTCATCCATGTGTCTATCTAAGAGTTTTTTCGATGTCCCTAATGCATCTGCTGCTAACACTATCCCCGGCAGTGTAATCCAAGTCTTATCCTCTAAAAGTTGAGGGAAGAGAGCTGGAAATCTGGAGCAACACACAAAATGCTGGAGAAATCAGCAAATTAGGAAACATCTATGAAGGGAAATGAATTGTCAATATTTCCATCTGAGACCCTTCATTGGGTCCTGCTGAGTTCCTCCAGCATTTCTTTAAAACCTGTCTATCCATGTACCTATTCAAGTGTCCTTTTTAATTAAAAAAATTTCCATCCCTAAAAAGGTCCATTAAGCAGGTTAAGGATGGTGTTTGATACAGCAGCTTATAAATATTGACAAGAAATACAGAAAGCCTAAAGGCAGGCAAGATCTAGGAATGAGCATACAAGTGACTCTGAAAATTCCCATTGTGTGTTATGATCAAGTGGCCAGCCAGACAGTACAGGGCACAACTTAGGAAGAGCATCGAACTTCCTGAGATTTTTGGTGGACACCTATCTCCTACTAACTAACACAACTAAAATCAATTGTTCCTGATAGAGGGTTTAGGCCAGAAAGGCTGACTGTTTAATCCCTTCCAAGATGCTGACTTTCTCCAGCATTTTGTGTGTGTGCTCAAGATCTCCAGCATCTGAAGACCATAAAAGGGTTTGAAAATAAGGATGAAAATTTTAAAACTGCCTCATCTGTTGACAAGCTCAAAGTGATCATGGAGAATAGATGTTCACTGGGGCAACAGATTTGTAGTTGACCTCCTCAGGTGAGTAAATCATCCAAGACACCATTTGAATACTCAAATTCATTGGTAACAAAGGCATAGCATTGGGCAGAATCATTTATTCAAATGCAAATTATTTATTCAGGAGGAGATACAGGAGCCTGAAGATGCATGCTCAACATTTCTGAAACAGTTTCTTTCCTCTGCCATCAGATTCTGAATGGACAATGAACCAGTTGAGTGCAAATGGTTTAAAAAGGGCAAGGAATCTGCAGAAGTTTTTGATTCGGAACAAGAAGGCAGCGGGAGAGTACCTAAAGATTTCCAGCAGGAAGACATTTTGAGTTCTCAGGGGAACAGAGAGGCCAGACTGTGCAGGCGTGTGACGTCAGCCAGTTAGTGCGAACAGTTTAAAAAGAAGGCAGCCATATCCAGCGGGCAGCGGAGTGAAAGGGTTTTGGCTCAACGGGCTTAGGCGGTAACAGGACGAGGCAAGGCTGTTGTTGATAGCAAAAGGAAGTAGTATGTGTGTGAGGCTGGTTTTTCTGTGGTCGGTGTCAGATGTGGGAGGTCCTGGAGTCGCCCGGCGTCCCGGGAAGCCACATCTGCACCCAGTGCATTAAGGGACCATGATAGGGAACTGGAGATGCAGTTCGATGACCTTCGTCTGGTCAGGGAGAGTGAGGAAGTGATAGAGAGGAGTTACAGGCAGGTGGTCACTCCGGGGCCACAGGGGACAGAGAAATGGGTCAGAGTCAGGAGAGGGAAGGGGAAGAGTCAGGTACTAGAGAGTACTCCTGTGGCTGTACCTCTTAACAATAAGTACTCCTGTTTTGAGTACTGTTGGGGGGGGGGGGGGGAGAGACAACGACAGTGGCCATGCCTCTGGAACAGAGTCTGGCCCTGTGGCTCAGAAGGGTAGGGAAAGGAAGAGGAAGGCAGTAGTGATAGGGGACTCTATAGTCAGGGGGTTAGACAGGCGATTCTGTGGATGCAGGAAAGAAACTTGGATTGTAATTTGCCTCCCAGGTGCCAGGGTCCGGGATGTTTCTGATCACGGCCAAGATACCCTGCGGTGGGAGGGAGAACAGCCAGAGGTCGTGGTACATATTGGTACCAATGACATTGGCAAGAAAAGGGAAGAGGTCCTGAAAGAAGACTGCAGGGAGTTAGGGAGGAAGTTGAAAAGCAGGACCTCAAAGGTAGTAATCTTGGGATTACCGCCTGTGCCATGCGACAGTGAGAACAGGAATAGAATGAGGTGGAGAAAAAATGCGTGGCTGAGGGAATGGAGCAGAGGGCAGGGATTTTGATTTCTGGATCATTGGGACCTCTTTTGGGGTGGCTGTGACCTGTACAAAAAGGACGGGTTGCACTTGAATCCCAGGGGGACCAATATCCTGGCGGGCAGGTTTGATAGAGCTGTTGGGGAGGGTTTAAACTAGTATGGCAGGGGGGTGGGGATCAGAATGTGAGTGCAGGGATTAAGGTGAAAGGACAAGGGCATGATGCTAAGAGTTCTGAGTTGATGAGGAAGGACAGGCAGGGGATGAAACATAATTGTAGCCAGTTAAAGGGGTTGAAATGTGTCTATTTCAATGCTAGGAGTATTAGGAACAAGGAGGATGAACTTAGAGCATGGATTAGTACGTGGAACTACGATGTTGTGGCCGTTACTGAAACTTGGTTGGAGGAAGGGCAGGATTAGATGATGCAGGTCTTGGGGTTCAGGTGTTTTAAAAGGAATAGGATGGGAGGTAGAAAAGGGGGGAGAGTGGCATTACTGGGCAGGGATAGTATCACGGCTATAGAAAGGGAGGACGCTGCAGAGGGAGTGTCCACAGAGACAGTCTGGGTAGAAGTCAGAAATAGGAAAGGATCAATCACTCTGCTGGGTGTAGTCTATTGGCCCCCAAATAGCCCTCGAGACACCGACGAGCAGATAAACAGGCAGATTTTAGAATGGAGCAGGAAATACAGGGTAGTAGTTATGGGTGATTTCAACTTCCCTCATATTGACAGAGTGCAAGGGGGATAGATGGGGCTGAATTTGTCAAGGTGGGTTCAAGAAGGATTCCTGACACAGTATGTGGACCAGCCGAAGAGAGGAGAGGCTATACTAGATCTAGTTCTGGGTAACGAACCTGGTTGTGTGACAGATCTCTTGGTGGGGGAGCATTTTGGTGAGAGTGACCACAACTCCCACAAGTGACCACAACTTCAGCATAGCAATGGAAAGGGATAAAATCAGACAAAATGGTAAAGTGCTTAACTGAGGAAGGGCTAACTTTGAAGGGATGAGGCAGGAACTAGCGAGAGTAAATTGGAAACAGATGTTCAAAGGGGAAAGCACACAAGTACTGTGGCAGAAGATTAGGGACCACTTAAGCTGAGTTCAGGATAGGTTTGTTCCACTGAGGCAAGGAAAAAATGGTAGGAAAAGGGAACCGTGACTGACGAAACACGTGAGGCAACTCGTCAAGAGGAAAAAGGAATCTTATGTCAGATATAAGGAGCAAGAAGTAGGAGGGGCTCATGAGAAATATAGGGTAGCCAGGAAGTAGCTAAAGAAAGGACTTAGGAGAGCTCAAAGGGGGCATGAGAAGGCCTTGGCATGTAGGACTAAGGAGAACCCCAAAGCATTCTATGCATATGTGAACAAGAGGATGACGAGAATGAAGGTGGGACCGCTAAAGGATAAAGAGGGCAACATGTGCCTGGAAGCAGAGGAGTTTGGGGAGGTCCTAAATGAATACTTTGCTTCAGTATTCACAAATGAAAAGGATCTTGATCAGGATGAGGTCGAAGAAGAGTGGGCCTGTGTGCTGGACAATGTGGACATTACGGAAGAAGAAATGCTGGATCTTCTTAAAAACATCAAGATTGATAAATCCTCAGGGCCGGATATGATACACCCCAGGTTGTTGTGGGAATTGAAAGAAGAGATCGCTGGAGTATTAACTATGATCTTTGAATCCTCTTTGGCTACAGGGGAAGTGCCGGAGGACTGGAGAATGGCAAATGTAGTTCCCTTGTTTAAAAAGGATAACAGTGAGAAACCTGGGAACTATAGACCGGTGAGTCTTACGTCGGTGGTCTGCAAACTACTGGAAAGGATTCTTAAGGATAGGATCTACGAGCATTTGGAGAAGTACAGTCTACTCATGGATAGTCAACATGGCTTTGTGAAGGGAAGATCGTGCCTCACGAGCCTGATTGAGTTTTTTATAACCATATAACCATATAACAATCACAGCACGGAAACAGGCCATCTTGGCCCTCCTAGTCCGTGCCGAACCCTTAATCTCACCTAGTCCCACCTACCCGCACTCAGCCCATAACCCTCCACTCCTTTCCTGTCCATATACCTATCCAATTGTACCTTAAATGACACAACTGAACTGGCCTCTACTACTTCTACAGGAAGCTCATTCCACACAGCTATCACTCGCTGAGTAAAGAAATACCCCCTCGTGTTTCCCTTAAACTTCTGCCCCCTAACTCTCAAATCATGTCCTCTAGTTTGAATCTCCCCTACTCTCAATGGAAACAGCCTGTTCTCGTCAACTCTATCTATCCCTCTCAAAATTTTAAATACCTCGATCAAATCCCCCCTCAACCTTCTACGCTCCAATGAATAGAGACCTAACTTGTTCAACCTTTCTCTGTAACTTAATTGCTGAAACCCAGGTAACATCCTAGTAAATCGTCTCTGCACTCTCTCTAATTTATTGATATCTTTCCTATAATTCGGTGACCAGAACCGCACACAATATTCCAAATTTGGCCTTACCAATGCCTTGTACAATTTTAACATTACATCCCAACTTCTGTACTCAATGCTTTGATTTATAAAGGCCACCGTTCCAAAAGCCCTCTTCACCACCCTATCTACATGAGACTCCACCTTCAGGGAACTATGCACAGTTATTCCTAGATCTCTCTGTTCCTCTGCATTCCTCAATGCCCTACCATTTACTCTGTATGCAGCAGTGGAGGCGGAAATGATAGGGTCTTTTAAAAGACTCCTGGATGGATACATGGAGCTTAGAGTAGAGGGTAAAGCCTAGGTAGTTCTAAGGTAGAGACATGTTTGGCACAGCTTTGTGGGCTGTATGTTTTCTATGTTTCTCACTGCCCTAGTAATGCAGCCAACGTAATCAAAGAGTCCAACTACCCTGGGTATTCTCTCCGCCCCATCCCACTGGGTAGGAGATACAAAAGCCCAAAAGCACATTCTACTGCGCTTAAGGACAGCTCTGCCTCACTGTTTTCAGACTCTTGAATGGTTCCACAGTATGATAAGATGAACTCTTAATCTCACAAGCTACCTTATTATGATTTTGCACTTTACAGTTTACCTGCTCTGCTCATTCTCTGCAGCCTTTACACTTTATTCTGCATTGCTACCGTTTTACCTCAATGCAGTGTATGAACAAGACAAAGTTTTCAGTGTATCTTGGTACATCAGACAAGGATACAACACCAAAACATGAAGGCAGATGGGCTGAGTTAGATTAGCACCGTGGATGGCATAGTGAGGGTGGCCCAAGGGCCAGTTCCAGTTCGGTACTGTTCAGTGTTCCACACTCACATGGGTGACACAGTCACGGGGAGCACCTGCTAACAGAATCTAAGGTTAGGGATGAACCCAGGTTCATACTGTTCAGTGTTCAATGTTCACAGAGAAGAAACTGACATGGTCACCAGGAGAATGTAAAGACAGACAAAATCTGAGGTCAGGATCAAACCCAGGTCACCAGCTCTACCACTGCACCATTGGGCTGGTCAAACTCCTTTATCTACTGGGCATCTGGAATGTGAAACTGCAGCTGAGATTTATTTTATTTATCTTTCAGAGAGATACAGCGTGGTAACAGGCTTTTCTGGCTCAATGAGCCCGTGCTGCCCAATTACACCCATCTGACCTACTAACTCATACGTCTTTGGAATGTGGGAGGAAATCAGAGCACCTGGAGGAAACCCACACAGTCATGGGGAGAAAATGAATCTCAAAGTATACATGGTGATATATCTGTGTAACCCCCTGGGTCGCCTCAGGCTCGCTCAGCTCGTTCTCGTCTAGGGGGAGCAGCCTTCGGCCCCGCCAAACTGGGTAATCAGCTGGTGTGGATGCTGTGTGATGTCCCCGCCTCGCCCAAAAGCAGACAGTACACCATAAGCGATTAAATGAGTACAATTTATAAAGGTTACTATAACTAAGTGATTAATAAAGATACAGTATACATGAAGAGAAAAAAATAAAGAAAAGGCGCCAAACTTATCAAAGTCCAAACCACTTCGTGCACAACCGTTGGAGCTCAATTACTGAAGTCTTCTGGCCACCATTTGATCCCCTCCGAACTCCTCGACTCGCAGCTCAGGACCCTCCGAAGTGGTCAACCAAGCACATCTAGCTTCATCCCCCCTCCTCGGAGTACCTCCTGGCCTTGGACCCCCGCTTGGGGTCCGATCCTCGCCCAGCTTACAGCATTGCGTCCTCTCTCTCGACCCCCTCGCGCCGATCTGCCCAAAAGCCCGTCAACAAAAGCTCACAGACTCAGAAGAAAGAACATTAATCTCCATTTGGTTTACAAAGGAATACAATTCTCCCAGCACCCTCTCGCAACAAAGAAGCATTCCTGCTAGTTAACAAAACAAAAGAAGCCCTTTTGATTACATAAACAGTAACTAAGAAAAATGAAGAAACACCCTTTACACTCTCCCCCCACCAAATAAAAGTCATGTCCTCATGACTATTAAATAACTCGCCACCTTTCCTGCCAACACACCGTAACCCACGCACAAACAGTGACATCTCCTCCCCACACAGTAAACCTCACGCCCTGTTCCTCAGGCGCTACTTAGGCCAACTATCTGGGAGTTCCCTAACCCTTCTGAGACCTCCGTACCCCCTCACCTAAACCCTTCAGGCTCGGACACAACTGGGGATACCTTGAGCCCACTACCAACTCCTCTCTCAACCTCTCACTCATGCCCCACACTGCACACAGCTAACCCTCCCCGCTACACCTGACTCAATGGGAGAAGGGCCAAAGGCCTCTTCCTCAGTCGAGGGAAAGTCAGCAAAAGGCAGCATGTACCACACATCCAGCACATCATCCACCGAATCTGTATTCTTCCTCATTTCTGCGATTGGTAGCTGCTGTTTGATCTTCTCCAAATGGAAACATGTGGCCTGCACGGCTCCTGCAGTCTCTTCAGCCTCCTGTTCAGTATTCACTGCACTTCTCTCCAGCTTTTTCTTCCTCATGACTTCTTCCAGATCACTTTCTCCAGTCTCTCCATCTTCATTTCAAACTTGATTCCATAGAGACAGTCACTCATGAGCTGCGAACTTCGACAGCCCTGGCACGTGTCCAGAAAACACTTTAACTCGGTAGTTCTCAGCTGCTCCTGCAGCGACCTCACTTCATATTCTCCTGAGGCAAATCCAAATACCAAGAGATCATCCACATACACCAAAACTCCAAACGCCTCCACATCCACTATGGTCTTCCACCTGCCCCGCAGGAAGGTTGCAAGGGCTCCAGATATGCCCTGTGGCATGTTTTCGGACCCGAAGACTCCTAGGGAATTTATAACGGTCGTCTTCTCCTTGTCGGCCCCACTCATCAGGATCTGGCAACATCCACTCCTCAGATCCAGCACCTTAAACCACATCGCACCACTCAGACAGGCCATCGTCTCTTCGGCCCTTAGGGCCATATTCTGGTCACTGACAGTGCGCCTCTTCAACGCACTATAATCCACACACACGCTACCTACGTCTTCCACGGCTGTAGGGGCCAGTCGCCGCAACCTCTCTCTCCCCAAGGTGTCTTCAGCGGTCAAATCCCCTCCCTCGTGGTATTTTGCAGCGTCCACTAAGAGGGCCTCACCCTCAGATACTTCCCCCAGGCCGTACCACAACTGGCTCTTGTTTGAATTCGGTATTGGCCCAAGAGTGCTACACACGTCCGCACAAGCAGCTCGAAACTCTGGGTGCATCAACAATGCCTCCAAACAGCGCTCACCCGCCTCCTCCGGGCAGGCCCCCAAGCACACCAGCAGGATATTGGTTCTCTCTAGAACAGAAACGCTGCCCGTCTCAACAGGGTCCGGACACATCAGCATTAACGATTCATGAATCTCAGTCTCCTCCACATTTGCCTCTAAGAACTCCATTTTCACTGACCAACAACCATCGTCTGGATAATCACCGGCACTGGTACCCCGAATCTCCAGTGTCCTCAATGTCGTCAAGGGTAAGTGCTTCCAATAACGGTTATAAAACAAACTGTACAGCAACTTAACTGGCGCCCCGGTGCCGAGGATGGCTTTAACTTGACTTCCATCCATCCGTAACAACACCTGTGCGCTTGGCCCCTCTAAGCCTTCAGGAATAGGGTCTACTCCTTTCGGGAGTTCGTTGGTACATTGCTGGGACCGTGCTCCCCCAGAGACCCCAAGCCGTTCCCCCACTGGGCCTCCTCTAAGTTTCCCGACACCTCTCAAATCAACGGAACAACTGATCCCCTCGACAGATCCCCTTGGCACCACAAGCAATTTATCTGCCCCCCTAGGCAAAAAGGGATACCCTAAAACTTCCCACCAATCTCCTGCCACGGATATGATAAGCCCCCCAGCTGCGGCATTTGACTTCCAGTCAAACCACATGCACTTTCCCACACTTTCCCAGAACTGGCAGCTGTCACTTCGAGGTAATTGCGCCCGACAGTTCTAACAAAGTCACCAGCCCGCCTACTCAAACTTCCAAACCCGTCCCTGTCGCTTTTCCTCAGCCAAGCACTGCCACTCACCCAACAACTGAGGGGTCTGCTCCGCCCATGCCTCCACCCCTTTAGGGCTGGACATTATTCCAACAACCGGGCGGAGCCCACCACTGCTGAAACATCCCAAACTGTCACTCCTCACTCTCCAAACAATACAGACAACCCATGGTCCCACCACCATTTCGTCAGCACTAGTCGGAACTCGAACAACAACCTCCAGGCTACCAACAGCAGCCACCCCACCCAACACACACGAAGTGATAACCAGCAATCGCACACCCACAAAGGCACACCAGCTCTTCGCCGCAGACACAATTTAAAGAGGGTGATCACACAGCCTCCAGAGAAATCAACCCCGGACGAGCACCCCACAATGTAACCCCCTGGGTCGCCTCAGGCTCGCTCAGCTCGTTCTTGTCTAGGGGGAGCAGCCTTCGGCCCCGCCAAACTGGGTAATCAGCTGGTGTGGATGCTGTGTGATGTCCCCGCCTCGCCCAAAAGCAGACAGTACACCATAAGCGATTAAATGAGTACAATTTATAAAGGTTACTATAACTAAGTGATTAATAACGATACAGTATACATGAAGAGAAAAAAATAAAGAAAAGGCGCCAAACTTATCAAAGTCCAAACCACTTCGTGCACAACCGTTGGAGCTCAATTACTGAAGTCTTCTGGCCACCATTTGATCCCCTCCGAACTCCTCAACTCGCAGCTCAGGACCCTCCGAGTGGTCAACCAAGCACATCTAGCTTCATCCCCCCTCCTCTGAGTACCTCCTGGCCTCGGACCTCCGCTTGGGGTCCGATCCTCGCCCAGCTTACAGCATTGCGTCCTCTCTCTCAACCCCTCACGCCGATCTGCCCAAAAGCCCGTCAACAGACTCAGAAGAAGAATGAACATTAATCCCCATTTGGTTTACAAAGGAATACAATTCTCCCAACACTCTCTCGCAACAAAGAAGCATTCCTGCTAGTTAACAAAACAAAAGAAGCCCTTTTGATTACATACACAGTAACAAAGAAAAAAGAAGAAATCAGAGCACCTGGAGGAAACCCACACGGTCATGGGGAGAAAATGAATCTCAAAGTATATATGGTGATATATCTGAACTTTGAGAATAAATTTGCATTGAACTATGAAAATTGACAAACTCCTTACAGACAGTAGCAGGAATTGAACCTGGGTCGCTGATGCTGTAACAGTGTTACTCTAACCACTATGCTACACTGCTGCCCAGAATACTATTCCTGAGAATACTGGAAAAGCAGAGGAATGAAAAAGCAAGAGACAGATGAGTGAGATCAAGTGAGCAGGGATGGGAGAGAATGAGACAGTGTCATCAACACTGGTAGTGATTGCATTGCCTCTCTAACCTAAAGGACAATCACAGTTTGAAAGCTGAAATTGCTTTTGTACTTTTCACTCACAACTAACTGCAACACAGCTACACAGCTAATAGCAATTAGGGACGCTCACAAAGCTTCCCACTTTCAATGCTGCACTATAGGAGTCCACTTAGGATGGGCTTCAAATAGGAGGACATCTCTTTAGAACAGGGATGAGGAGGAATTTCTTTAGCCAGACGGTTGTGAATCGAATTCATTGCCACATATGGCCATGGAGGATAAATCATGGGTTTACTTTGAAAGGTTCTTGATTAGCAAGGGTGTCAAAGGTTATGGGGAGAAGGCAGGGGAATGGAGTTCAGAGGGATAATAAATCAGCCATCATGGAAATAGTGGAACAGACTCAAAAGGTTGACTGGCTTAATTCTGCTCCTATCTTTTTGGTTAATCTGTCACTAAATCCAAACTAACTGTAAATACTCATTCTGATCAACTGTTACCCTGCCCTACCCCAAAGACCAGATTCTACCCTTCACACAAGAGGCAATTTACAGTGGCCAACTGATCTATCAATCCTCACATCTTTAGGATGTGGGAGGAAGTTGGAGCAGTTAGAGGAAACCCACGCAGTTACAGGGAGAATGTGCAAACTCCACACAGTGGCAAGTAGTCAGAATTCAACATAATTCACTGCAACTATGTAGCACTGTGCATAAAGTTTGTCCTTTCATAAACATCTTCTGCAGGCTGAGGCTGTAGTAAGGATGGCAAATGCAAAATTAGCATTAATTTTAATGATACCAGAATACAAAAGTGAGGATGTTCTGCTAAGGCACTTGTCAGACCAGATTTGGAATATTATAAACAATTATGAGACCTGTATCCAAGAAAAGAATTGCCGGCCCCAGAAAGGATCCAGAGCAGGTTCACAAGAATGATCCCAGTAATGAAAGGCTCTTTCATTACTTTCTCTAAATATTTATTTCCCTCTCTGGTAAAAAAAAGTTTCCCTCCCTCCTTCTTCTATTCCCCACTCTGACCCCCTCACCTACCACCTCCTTTCTTCTATGGTCCACTCTCTTTTCTTTTGACGAGTACCAGCATAGGCCTATTTCTGAGCTGGAAATACACCTAGTGGCCACTTTATTGGGTATACCTGTACACCAGCTCGTTAATACAAATATCTAATCAGCCAATCATGTGGCAACAATGTGCAGACATGGTCAAGAGGTCCAGTTGTTCAGACCAAACTTCAGAATGGGGAAGAAATGTGCCTTTGACCGTGGAAGGATTATTGGTGCCAGACAGGGTGGTTTGAGTAGCTCAGAAACTGCTGGTCTCCTGGGATTTTCACACACAGTCTTTAGAGTTTACAGAGAATAGTGTGAAAAACAAAATCAAACATCTTAGTGAGTAGTAGTTCTGTGGGTGAAAACGTCTTGATCGAGTTGACAGTAACTCAAAGAACCACACGTTACAATAGCGATGTGCAGAAGAGAAACTCAGAATGCACAACACATTGAACCCTGAAGTGGATCGGCTACAGCAGCAGAAAACCCACACCAAGTTCCACTCCTGTACCTAATAAAATGGCCAGTGCGGGGCCAGTTCAATGAAATCTTGCAACAAAGAACTCTGTGCTACACGTGGGATGATGGCCCTCATATAACATTACTCAGAGCACTTAAGCCAGTCTCTGTATCGAAGTGACTTAATTGGAAATGCATGCTGCTGGCAGTTTAGAGCACAGCACTGGTCAGTGGGCCATGGAGAAAATTGAGATTAGATTTTCGATCTGCTTTATTTGTCACATGTACATTGAAATACGCAGTGTAATCGTTGTTTGCATCATTCAACACAGTCTAAGGATTGTGCTGGGACAACACACAAGTGTCAGCGTGCTTCTGGCGCCAAAATAGCACACCTACAAATTACTAACCCTAATCTGTAACGCCTCATAATGTGGGAGGACACCCACACGGTCACAGGGAGACTGTACAAACGGGTGCAGCAGTTATTAAACCCAAGTCGTTGTAATAGCATTATGCTAACCTTTGCACTATAATACCACCATTAAATTAGAGCAACTAAAACAGCCTCCTGCCATGAAATCATTGGAACTACTGTGTTAATTATAAAAGATTTTAGTCCTAGTTACAAAGTCTGGTTTAAAGCATACCCCAAAGGGAGAACTGATTGATGTCCATGACTAATGAAACTGAATCAACACCACAAATTAAAACCAGAAAACATTCCCTTTGTCCTAGTGGCTACCCATTTCAATTCAACTTCCCATTCCTATTCCAAAAAATCTGTCCATGGCCTTCTCTGCTGCCTCACTGAAAACAGACTCAGGTTGGAGGAGCAACACCATAGATTCTCTCTGGGCAGCTTCCAATATGAACTTTCTCTAACTTCCACTAACCTCTCCCTTTTTTCAATTCCCATTCTAGCTGCCATCTTGCTTCTTTTCTTCTCCTCACCTACTCATCCCCTCCTTCTGGTTTCTTTTCTCCTACGGTTCACTAACCTCCTATTAGATTCCTTCTTCTTCAACTATCCTCTCCCCCAAGCACCCACCCTGTCTCACCTATTGCCTGCTAGCTTGTACTTCTCCCTCTCCCTCCAACCCTCTTATCCTACTTTTCCAATCCTGAGGAAGGGTCTCAGCCAGAAACATCGACTGTTCGTTCCTCTCCACAGATGCTGCCTGACCTGCTGAGTTCTTCCAACGTTTGAGTGTGTTGCTCAGGATTTCCAGCATTTGCAGCATCTCATGTGTTTATCCAAGGAAGGATATTTAGAACAGTTGGAGGATCTGCTTTCTGAAAGAAATTGAGCGTGTTGTCAGACAGATTGCTCTTAAAGAGAACCTTTGCCTATTGTGTCAAAAGAGATCCATCACAGCATCAGACCCTTCAGCCCACTGTGTCTGTACTGAAGCTCGACTACCAGTTTAAACTAATCCTACTTTAATTTGAACAGCATCTCACAGGAACTAGCCATTCAGCATACAACGTTGTATCAAATTAATTCAACTAGCAATTAAGCACCTAACTAGTTTCTTCTGCCTATCCTAGACAGGTACAGAGACACATCTCTACAGATCAAAGAGTCTACACAAATCATTAACCATACATTTTAATCCTGGTTCCTTAAGGCTGTTATAGCAAGGGATGGTAATGGGACAAGCTCCCACTACCTATTAAATGCTCCCAATGGTGTGCACTTGAAATAGCTTCTGACAACCAAGTCTAGCTTCTGCCCTTCACGTGTGCCTTAGCAGAACCATTTCTATTGACAAGAGAAGGGGCAAAAGTGGGTTACTGGTGCCTTAAAACCAGTCACGTTGGGCAGATGGGGGCTCACAAGCTGTGGCTGGCAGCTCATCTAGAAGGAAAATGCTGATCTCAAACCACTGCTGCCTTGTGGCTATACCCATTCATAGGGAAGGCTTTAGGAGTAAACCCCGAGGGAAAAATTTGGAGCTGGAGTCTTTAACATTGAATAAAAATTGACTGGCAACTCCTGTGACATTGCTGGTACCAAACTGTATCGGTCTCTGGCGTTCCTTTGTGTTCATCAGAAGTGTGGAGAGAGGAAGCTTGCTACATGGCATCAGCTTGCTCTCCATATCGTACTGCCCAGGCTTGCGTATCACATCACACACCATTCCTATATTAATCTCATTTGCTTATTCTTCCTCCCTCCTTCCAGATTCTATAACATTGAACAGAGTAGCACAGTACCAGCCCTTCAGCCCACAAAGTTGTGCTGGCCTTTTAACATACTCTAAGATCTACCAAACCCTTCCTTCACACTTAAAGCTGATTTATACTTGTGTGTACTGGCTACACCGTAGCCTACGCCGCAACCCGGATTTTCAGTTCTGCATTGCTCTACGCCGTAGCGAGCATGCACTGGTGTGTGACAAAACACTAGTTGGCGATGGGGTTTCTATGCTACTGTGTTGAGTTTCTTCATGAGAGACATGGACGAGGAAATGCATTTCAAACATTTTCGCATGTCGGCAGGTAGATTTAACGATTTGGTTCATCTATTTCGTAGTGGTGTGCGCACAGCCTACAGACATGGCGAAGAAAACACTAAAAACGCATAGGAGGAAATGCGATGCTACCAAGCAGACCAGTCACAGTTGTTACAGTCTGCGTCGCAGCGACGCATGAGTAACATTTCTGGAGAGGTGCATGTCACCCTTAGGCATAAAGTACAATGTAGATACGGCGTATGGTATGCGATACCTACGGCATAGATGCGATGCACAAGTATAAATCAGCCTTCAGTCCTCCACATTTCTTTCATCCATGTGCCTATCTGAGATAATGTGCTTTTATATAACCCTGGTTAGACCGCAGAGTATTGTGATCAGTTCTGCCCACTTCATTATGGGAAGGATGTGGAAGCTTTAGTGATGGTGCAGAGAAGATTTACCAGGATCCTGCCTGAAGTAGAGAGCACGTCTGACAAGGATAGGTTGAGCGAGACAGGCCTTCCCTCTTTGGAACAAAGGAGGATGACAGGTGACTTGATAAAGGTGTACAAGTTGATACATTGAGAAGACAGCTCATGCCCTTTCACCCCCAGGGGCAGAAACAGCTAATAAAAGAGTGCATAATGTTAAGGTGAATGGAGGAAAGTATGAGGTAATGTCAGAGGTTTGTTCATCTGTTTTACACAGTGGAGAGTGGGTGGAGCACACTGCCAAGGGTGGTGGTAGAGGCAGATACATAAGGGACATTTGAGAGCATCTTAGAGAGCAGTATGGATAAAAGGAAAATGGAGGGCAGTGTGGGAAGGAAGCATTAGATTGATCTTAGAGTAGGTTAAAAGGTCAGCAACATCGTGGGCCAAAGGTCCTGTACAGTGCTGTGGAGCATCCCAGTTCATGGTGTCCAGGCTACCATCAGAGCCAAACAAGGGAGGGAATACAAGACCGAAAAACATGCAGCCTGCACAGTTACTTTGTGAATCCAGAATCCAAGCTGATTTTTAAATAGGGTCAGCAACCTTTCATAGCTGGGCTATAAATTTTAACTGGATTGCTCGAGTCTTGTCTAATTTAATCTGTGGGTGTTGTGAAATGTTACACTACAGAATGCTTACAGTATGGCCCAACAGTGTTTGTGTATCCCCCTCCCAATTCTCTTGACCTCATCCAATTAGCATGTTTCAGATCAATTTCCCTCATGTCCTGGTCCACTGCCCCATGAGTACATTGCTAATAGTCACGTCAACAGGCCCTTGTGGTAGTGAGTTGGACATATTCCCAGAACTGTAAAAACTCCTCATTATCAGGTTCAACAGGGATTACTGGACCAAATACACCAAGGGATGCCCCATGACAGCCCAGCTCCTTGTAAATCAAACACAGAATAGAACACAGCAACACACACAAAGTGCTGGAGGAACTCAGCAGGTCAGGCAACATCTGTGCTGGAGGGGAATGTTTCGGGTGACATTCTTCATCAGGACCAGAAGGGAAAAAGAAAGAAACCAGAATAAGAAAGTGGGGAGGGGGAAGGAGTACGCTGGCAGATGATAGCTGAAACCAGGTGGGGGGGGGGGGGAACAGTGGGAAGCTGGGAGGTGACAGGTGGAAACGTGGCCTGAAGGAGGAGGAATCTGATAGGAGAGGAGAGGAGTAAGGAAGAAAAGGAAGGAGGAGGGGCTTCAGAGGGAGGTGAGAGGCAGGATAGGGGGAAGTAATGGGTAAGAATGGAGCCAGAATAGGTAATAGAAAAAGAGAGAAGTGGGATGTGGGAGAAATTACCAGAAGTAGAGAAATTGTTGTTTTCGACCCATAATGCTGTGCCGAACTAATTAAGATAATGATTCCTAATTAAACTCAACCTGTTAATTGAACTAATGAAACTCAGTACCTGGTCCATATCTCTCCATTCTCTACATATTTATGTGTCTAAGGGTCTCTTAAACTGTTCTTGTCATATCTGCTTTCACCAGTCCCCCGGCAACACATTCCAGGTACCTACCAGGTTTTGTGCACTGGTAGGTCATAGTTTTAAAGTGATTGGAAGAAAGTAGGGGGGGGGGGGGGGGATGTCAGAGGAAGGCTTTTTACACAGAGTGCTAAGTGTGTGGAATGCTCTGCCAGGGTTGGGTTAGAGGCAGATATGTTATGGGCATTTAAGAAACTCTTAGATAAGACCATAAGATATAGGAGCAGAATTAGGCCATTTGGCCCATCAAGTCTGCTCCAGATTTCATCATGGCTGATCCTTTATTCCTCTGAGCCCCGATCTCCTGTATTCTCCCTGTATCCCTTCATACCTTGACCAATCAAGAATCTATTAGCCCCTGCCTGTGACAATGAATTCCACAGATTCTCCACTCTCCAGCTAATGAAATTCCTCCTCATCGCCATTCAAAAAGGACCCCCTTTTAGAAGGGCATCCTTCAGAGGCAGTGTCCTCTGGTCCTAGAATCTCCCACCATAGGAAACGTCTTCTCGACCTCCACGCTATCAAGACCCTTCACCATCAGATAAGTTTCAATGGGGTCACCCCTCATTCTTCTGAACTCTAGGGAATACAGGCCCAGAGCCGTTGAACGCTCTTCACATGACAAACTGTTCAATCTTGGAATCACTTTTGTGAACTTCCTTCCAACCCTTTCCAGTGTCAGTACATTCTTTCTAAGATAATGGGCCCAAAACTGACCACAATACACCGTGAGGCCTCACCAGTGCTTTATAAAGCCTCAATATTACATCCTTGCTTTTATAATCTAGTCCTCTTGAACTGAATGCCAAAATCTCATTTGCCTTCCTCACCACATACTTAGCCTGCAAATTAACCTTTAGGGTAGTGGTCACCAACCTTTTTAAGCACAAAATCCCCTACCTCAGCCTTAGTGAAAGGCAAGATCGATTAGTTACTCACATGTGCACCAGGGCAGAAAAGACCGAAAGTAAAACCCCGCAACCCGGAAGTAGAAATAATGTATAAACACCAGGGGTACCCTCCCTTTTATGTACTGTGGACCTGTTTAATATTGACGGGGCGGGGGGTGTTGAACACGACCGGAATACAGCGATACTCGAAGCAGGTTCCTTATGTCCAGTCTATTCCGCAATTTGTTTTTGCGGCTCTCAGCACTTAGCTTCTGTCCCGCTTGCTCACGTTTTTTTCCACTGGAAAAAACTCAGCGGGTTTGTCTCTAAGTGCAGGGTGCTTGGACTCAGGGTACCGAAGCAGGTTTGAGGGCTTCATTGCCTCATTAGACAGCCTCCGGGCCTGAACTCCAGCTTCCTGCCCACCCGCCACCAGACGCTTTGGCCAGGTGCAGCTGGTTGTGGGTGGGGTGAGAGAACAAGGTCAGGGCTGGAGGTCCCCGTGCCAGGGCTACGGCGGTCGCAGTCCGGAGAGACCGACCAACTGAGCATGGAGTGCGACAGGGCGCACCCGCCTCCCTTGTAGGATCTATCGGCTGACAAAAGTTTGTTTCAGTAGATTGCAGCGAGGTAGCTGCTCTGTTACTTACGAAACCCTGAGCCCGAATTAGGTCGTCTGCGAATATTTTAGCACCGGGTTCCCCACGAACAGGTTTAGAGGCGGCGCCCATCTGTCCATGCTCCAGGCCAGTAGCATCAGCACTTCTCGCTGGCCACGTGAGACCAACCGGTGATCCCTGGCGCGAGGGTGTCCCTGCATTTAGGCGACTGATGACCTCGCGTGTGTTCAAGTTCAACAGTGGCATGACAGGGAATGAGGAAAGGTGCAGCTGACTCTTATCATTTCCTCGTGGCCCGGTGGTTGGGGACCACTGAAATACACTGTGTAGTGCGGTGGGGGGGAGCTAAACACATGCGCACTGGGCAGAAAGAACGAAACTAAAACCCCGCAACCCAGAAACAATCTCTCAACAGTACTTGTGTATTTATTTTTCAATTTTTTTTTGGGATCTACTGGGAAAGTCTCAAAGATCGACCAGTCGATCGCGATCGACGGGTTGGCGACCACTACTTTAGGGGATCCTGCACAAGGACTCCCAAGTCCCTTTGCACCTTAGATTTTTCTCCATTTAGAAAACAGTCATCTTCCTGACACTGTATTCTAGCTAGCAGTTCTTTGGCCATTCTCCTAATCTGTCTAAGTCCTTGTATAGCCTCTCTACTTCCTCAAAACTACCTGCCCCTCTGCCCATCTTCTTATTGTCCACAAACTTTGCAACAAAGCTATCAATTCTATCATTCAAGTCATTGATTTACAGTATAACATTAAAAGAATCAGTCCCAGCACAGACCTAATGGATCACTAGTCACTGGCAGCCAACCAGAGATTTTGCTCCCTTTATTCCCATTCTTTGCCTCCGTCAATGAGCCACTGCTTTATCCATGCTAGTATCTTTCCTGTAATACCTCGCATTATTTTACAAACTTCTATCTCTAAAATTTTAAATAGTGGGAGCATCCACCCATGTGAAAGTGAGTAAATCACTTCAGGAATTAGGGCAGAGAAAGACAGATGCTCACAGAATGGGAAGTAGACTATTTTCCATCACTACAAAAATATGAATTATTAAGATCTATGCAATCTCAGTTGTTGGAAGCCGTGTTCATCAAAGAAAGAGAATGCCAATGAAAAAATATTTGGAATAAGATTCTAACTTTTGAAGGTATGATAATGTTAAAAAAGGGGGGGAAAAAGCTTAATTTGTCACATTAATATATAAAAACATGCAGTGGAATGCATTGTTTGCATCAAACCAATACAGCGAGGATTGTGCTGGACCATCTGCAAGTGTGGCCACATTTCTGGCGCCAACATAGCATGCCCACAACTCAGTAACCCTAACTCATACATCTTTGTAATGCGGGAGGAAACCAGAGTGCCCAGAGGAAACCCACTCAGTCACTTGAAGAATATACAAACACCTTACAGAGAGTGAACCCTAATCTTACAGCAGGCGCTTGTAATAGCATTATGCTAACCACTACATTACCATGTGATACGTATATAAGTGTCATAATGTTATTTGTCAAACATTAATGAAAAATGTTATAATCATTCACTGAGGCTTGTTGGTTTCCAACAAACAAAAGAATCCTTTCATGGATCCGAGATCAAAAAGGCAAATGCCTTGCATTACAAATCAACAGCTCCTTTGAACAATTCCTTCATTTACCCCTGTTCTTGCTTGATCTCCAACACATGACCCCAGACACAACATGTCTGTTCACATGCCTGTTCAGGTGATGTTTCAAATCACTAACCTTTATTCCTTGCTGCCTTCTCTTTTCTACTACACAGTATCCTCCAGAAGATATGCCAGCAAATGTTTCCTTGCAAATAGATTCCAGCATCCACTGTGACAGTGCTAACCCTTTAGAGGAACTATCCAATTTTACTCTTCTCCTTCGTCTTGTACCGGATTCATTGGGCATTCCTGATCAATAGAAGGATCCAGTGCTCATTATAAAATGTCCTGAGAACTTCCAGATGAAGGGTCTCAATCGAAACACTGACTCATTATTTCTCTCCATCCAGTTGATGCCTGACCTGCTGAATTTCTCCACCTATTGGTTTAATTCCTCCAGATTACAACATTACAATACAGCATTTTAAACTATCTCACCAAGTTAACACACAACATACAACAGCACAGGCCCTTCAGCCCACAATATTGTTCCTTCCTTTTAACCTATCAATCCCTCCCACATAACCTTCCATTTTTCCTTTATCCGTGTGCCTATCTTAAGAGAATCTTAAATGTCCCTAATTAAAGTATCTACCTCTACCACTACCCCTGGCAGGGTGTTCCATGCACCAACCACTCTGTGAAAATTAACTACTCCTGACATCCACCCTATACTTTCCTCCAATCACCTTAAAAGTTATGCCCCCTCATATCAGCCGTTTATGTCCTGGGAAAATGTCTCTAGCCGTCCTCACTATCTATGTCTCTTATCATCTTGTATATCTTTATCAGGACACTTCTCATCCTCCCTCACTCCAAAGAGAGTAGTCCCAGCTCGTCCAATTTATCCTCATAATTGCTCTCCAATCCAAGCAGCATCCTGGTAAATCTTCTCTGCACCCTCTCTAAAACTTCCAAATCCTTCCTATAATGAGCAGCCCAGAACGGAACACAATATTCCAAGTGTGGGTATAGAGATCCAGCATGGAAACAGGCCCTACAGCCCAATGAGCCTGTACTGACCATCACCACCTTTACACTAATTCCATTTCTGCACTCCCCATATGCTCAAACAATTCCCCCCAGGTTCTAACATCTACAAAACATCAGAGGTGATTCAATGGAGAGAGGTTTAGGGGAGATAACAGAAGTATTATTTTTACAGAAAGTGCCGGGTGCCTGGAATTCCCTGTGGAGTGTGGTGGTAGAGGCACTTATAATAAACACATTTAAGAAACTTATAGGTGGGTGTCTATGGAAGCTTTGTGTCTGGTAATCACCTCTGTCCATACTACCCTTTAGCCTTCTCAGTCACATTCTTACAGATATTGATCACAATTGTTCCACAGTGAACCTGACCAACTTCTTCAGGCACAAGTTAGTCAAATGACAAGTCCTCCCAGAGACATTTCCTTATATACCTGCTTGAGTGAGCAGGGCTTAATACTCAGTCCTGATTAGCTAAATCTGAGTTGCCCATTCCTAATTGGTTAGTTTGAATTTCAGGCCTTGTCCCAATTGGTCGATTTTTAGGCTAAACCTTCTTTAGGAATGTGTGGTCCCAGACTGCAGCTATCACTACACTCTTTAGAACCCCCATATGCTCAATCCCTAGTGATTCCCTAATCTTTCTCTTGTAGGCATTCTCTTCCTTGTTAAGGATTTTGGCCTCATCAAACCTTGGTCTACATAAGCATGATAGGCAGTGTCCAACAACCCCACTTTGTTAAGGTACTCTTCTGTTCTCCTATCCTGGTCTTCAACGGCCTTCTAGTCTCACCAATATCAACTTTTAGGCATGGTGATTGAGGTATGCAGTACATGATTCCTTGACACAGTTTTTAGGTCTTTTGGGTGCCACTTTGCCTTGTCTTTTTCTAATTGTGTCCTCACTTTTTGCTATTGACTCGTCACGTATTTTTGGCAAATTTGTCTCAGCTTTTCAGTTAAGTTGCAACCGTATGGTACAATAACCATGCTATCTGGAGGTTGTCTTTGTTCTGGTGTTCTGTGGCACTCCATTCCTTTCTAATTATATGCATCGGGTAGCCATTTTTCTTGATTGCTTCTCTAACTTTCTCACACTTTTCCTCCTTTGCACACAAATGTAAGAGAAATGGAGGGTTATGGGCTACATAGGAGGGGAAGGTTGATTGATCGTGGAGCAGGCTTGGAGGCCTGTCCTGCTGTTGGAGGGCTGTCTGTGTGGGTAGATGGAGCAAGGGGGGAAGGAAAGGAGCTTGTTTTGCTGTTAGTATTTTGTTGCTTGTTGTGTTGTTCTCCCAAACATTGTGGACATAGTATGCTGCCACTAGAATGTGTGGTGACACTTCCAGGTTGCCCTCGGCACATCCCTGGGTTGTGTTGGTTGTTAACACAAAGAATGCCTTTCACTGTGCTTTGATGTACATGTGACAAATAAATGTATCTGGAAAGGTATTCTATATAGGTTGATACAACATCGTGGGCTGTGCTGTACTGTTTGATGTTCTATAAAATCCATTTAACCACAGGGAGAACATGTAAACTCCAGCCAAAGTCAGGATTCAAATTGCCAGCGAACAGCTATACTACCTTTGCCACTGTGCTGACTTTTCCCCTTCAACTATTCATTATTATCCCTTTAAAAGTTCCTACTAAATATGCTTCCACTACTCTTTCAGTATATTTTACTTCATGTGACCACAAGCTACTGCAGAGAGTTGTGGTCACAGCTCAGCACATCACAGGAATGAGCCTCCCCTCCATGTACTTCTAAACCTCTCAGTGCCTCAGTAAAGCTGCCAGCATAATCAAAGACTCCATCCACCCTACACAATCTCTGTTACCCTCTCCCATCAAGCAGAAGGTACAAAAACCTCAAAGAACGTACCAGCAGTCTCAAGGGCAGCTTCTACCCCAATGTCGTCAGACTCTTGAATGGATCTGTTGTACAATAAATTAGACTGCTGGCCTCATAATCTACCAAATTACGATCTTCCATTTATCATTTACCTGCAGAGCACTCATTCAGTAGCGTTTACACTTCATTCAGGATTGTTATTGTTTTACCTTATTTTAGTTCAATGCACTGTGTAATAATTTGATCTGTGTGAACTATATGCAAGGCAAACTTGTCACTGTATTTTGGTATGTGGTAATAATGAACTAATATCAACACTGAGTCTCTCCACTGGATTGCTTTTGTTAAAGTTGTTCAGTTATATCTATTACAGCATATTAAAGTATTTTACAGGCAACTGGTTACTTTTGAAGTATAATTGGGCAAATTCCCACAAACAGCAAGACAATGGTGACCAGATCATCTGCCTTAGTTATGATAATAACACTGCTTGCTAAGTAAGGTCTTTCAGCTGACACAGCATTCCCTCATACTCTACTTTAAGATCAACCTGCAGTTCTGGGTTCATGTCCACAATTGCAAGGCTTGGACTCACAACAATTCTGACCTGAAGATAAAAGCAACTACACATCAAAACACAGCCAGAGGCTAGGAATTAGAATCATGACACTGGATTGATGTATAATGATCTGGAGACTGAGAAGTAGGATTGTGTTGATATGGGGGTTCAACTCAAAATGGCAACAGCACCTCTCCAATTCCCATTCCGACATGGTCTCCTCTACTACCAGGATGAGGCCACTCTCACATTGGAGCAGCTACACTTCATATTTCATCCTCCAATCTGATGCCTTGGACATCGAATTCTCTAACATCTGGTAATTTCTCCTCCCTCCTCCTTCTCTGTTTTCCATTTCCCACTCTGGGTTCACTCTTCTTCTCAACTCCCCTCTCCTCCTTCCCTTTCTTCCATGGTCCACTCTCCACTCCCATCAGATTTTTCCTTCTTCAGCTATCTACTGCTTCCACCGATCCTCCCAGCTTCTCACTTCATCACCCCTCTCCCAGCCACTTACCTTCCCCTCAACTGGCTTCACTTATCACTTGTCAGCTTGTACTCCTTTCCCTCTGCTCACCACCTTATTCTGGCTTCTCTTCCCTTCCTTTCCAGAGCAGATCAAAATGAGGACTCTTTATTCCTCTCCCTAGATGCTACCTGACCTGCTGAGTTCCTCCAGCATTTTGTGTCTGTTGCTAAGAAAGACTTTATCATCTGTAAGAGTCTTAATAAAGGGTCTTGGTCCAAAGCATCGACTCTTCATTCCCCTCCACAGATGATGTCTGACCTGCAGCATTCCTCCAGCACTTTGTGTGTGTTGCTCTGGATTACTCATCTGCAAAAGGGGTATTTATGTTTCTTGTCTGTACACCAGAGGCAACTTACAATGGACTAGTACTCTACCAACACGCACGTTTTTAGGGACACAAGCCTCAGAAGATGCTGGAATTTGGGATAGTCATATAACACTACAGCACATAAACAGGCCCTTTGGCCCATCTAGTCTGTGCTGAACTATTAACATGCCAACGCCCATTGATCAACACCCAGACCATTACCCTCCATACCCATCCCATCCATGTACCTATCCAAATTACTCTTAAATTTTGAAATTGAAACCCACATCCACCATTTCTGCTGGCAGTTTGTTCCACTCTCACCACCCTCTGAGAGAAGCTCCCCCTCATGTTCCCCTTTAACATTTTACCTTTTACCTTTAACCCGTGACCTCTACTTCTAGTCTCACCCAACCTCGGCAGAAAAAGACTGCTTGCATTTACTGTATTTGTACCCTCAATTTTGTATACCTCTATCAAATTTCCCCTCATTCTCTTATGTTCCATCAGAATAAAGTCTTAACCTAGTCAATCTCTCCCTATAACTCAGGTCCTCAAGTCCCAGCAACATCTTTGTAAATTTTCTCTGCCCTTTTTCGATCTTATTGATATCATTCCTGTCAGAAGGTGACCAGAGCTGCACACAGTGCTCCAAATTAGGTCTCACCAATGTCTTATACATACAGCTTAAATGTCTAAGAAACTGAAGTGGGAAGAGACTGTAGAACTGAGAGGAGACCGACACAGTCACAGACGAGCATACTAACTCTACACAGATAGTTCCAAAAATCAGGATTCAGAGGCAGCAGCTCTGAAAATTGAAAACACTTAACTCCAGTTACTGAAAGGTGTAATAAAAACCATATTGCCATTATTCAGTTTGGATAAGTACTATACATGGATAGCAACAGAGTCCAGGTGTTTAGAGCAATATGGTACAATTACAGGTAGGAGGGACAAGGCAGAAGATCAAGTCATCATAGACTAGATAGTCCAAAAGGCTCTAGTGTTCTATGAATCTCCTCTGCACCCTCTCCAGAGTTAACGTGTCTTTCCTACAATACAATGACCAAAACTATACACAATAGAAGAGAACTAAAAGGTTAAGTCCAATTCTCAAAGTTCAAAGTAAATTTATTATCAAAATATATTCTGTATGTCAACATATACTGCCTGAGATTCATTTTCTTTCAGGCATTCACAGTAGAACAAAGAAATCCAACAGAATCAATGGAAACTACACACAAAGGCTGACAACCAACATGCAAAAGAAGGAAAACTGCAAAAACAACAAAAATAACAAATAGCTAGATAGATAATACTGAGAATAAGTTGTAGAGTCCTTGGAAATGAATCCATCAGTTGTGGAATCAGTTTAGAGTGAAGTTATCCACTCTGTTTCAGGACCCTAATGGTTGAAGGGTAAGAACTGTTTGCTATACCTGGTGGCATGGGACCTAAGTATAGCTCCTTCCCGATCCTAACTCTAACCATAAACTTGATCCTGAACCTAGACCTGGTGATTAGTCTGTTCCTGTACATTCGTGCCAATATTCTGCCTCCTCCATCAGTATCACCATCCTTGTGAAAACACTGTTTACAGCGCTTTCTCCTTTGCAAGAATGACACCTGTTACTTGTTTAATCAATGGTTAGCATTTATTATTTAACAACCATGATCTTTAAATAATAAATATCATCTATTATTCATTACACCAATAAGGGAAAGAGTGGTGTGTCAAAACTCAAAGCTGCATTTTACAAAGCATGCAACCATCTATTCTGCTTACATTTAGTCACCAAGTTTAGCTTCGTGTTGCTGTAGATTTCAGTATCTGCAGACTCATATACACTGAGTGGTCACTACCTTCTGTACCTAATAAAGTGGCCATCCGACTGGTCTATTGCTGCTGTAGCTCATTCATTTCAAGGTTCAACATGTTGTGCATGCAGAGATGTTCTGCACACATTTGTCAGGCACGGTTATTTGTCAGCTTGAACCAGTCAGGCATTCTCTTCTGACCTCTCATTAAAAGCATTTTTGTCCACACTGCACTGCTCACTGGATGAAAATAAATAAATATACTCCATGGCTACTTTATTAAGTACCTTCCGAACCTAATAAAGTTGCTATTTAGTGTATTTTTAAAATTAAATAAGTGGTGGAAAATAGCAAATTGTGAGGTAGTGTTCATTGTTTGTCAGAAATCTGATGGCAGAGTGGAAAAAGCGGGTGGATCACTGGTGATTTTTGTTATCGAGAAACGTATAACAGAAATAGATTTTAGAAAAATAATTTGTTGAGAAATGGGAATAGGACTAAATTTAGTGTGTAGAATGAGGCAACTTTCTCCCTGAAAATGGCAGTGCAAGTTGATAGGATGTTACAACCGTATGGTAGCCTAACGGTTAGCATAAGGCCTTACAGCATCAGCGAGCTGGATTCAACTCCTGCCATGGTCTGTAAAAAGTTTGTATGTTCTTCCTGTGTCCACTTGGGCTTCCTCCTACATCCCAAAGTCTTACAGGTTAGTAGGTTAATAGGTCACAAAGATATAGTTGGGCAGCATGGGCTCGTTGGGCTCTAAATAAAATAAATGTACTACATTTTGTGTTCTGTATTCTACATTCTGTGTTCTACACTCTGTGCAAACACGAGGAAATCTGCAGATGCTGGAAATTCAAACAACACACACATACAAAATGCTGGTGGAACACAGCAGGCCAGGCAGCATCTATAAGGAGAAGAACTGTCGACGTTTCAGGCTGAGACCCTTCGTCTCGGCCCAAAGGATCGTCTGCTGGTGTTCCACCAGCATTTTGTGTATGTTCTATACTCTGTGTTGTGTTCTGTGTTCTATACATTCTACTTCTTTGATCTCTGTGCTCAGCCTTTCAAAATCAGAGAACTGCTTTGTCATCCTGGAGAGTCTCTGAATCCTAGATCATGTCAGTGTTAAATATTTCATGATCACCAATACCCCAAGGTTGATACAACTTCCATTTGCTGTGCAGATTCTGATTCACCTGTCACTACCATGTGCTGCCTCCTGGGACTTTGACACACTTGGTTATGGAGTACTCACATGCCAATCTCACCTCATGGGCTCTAAACCTCCTGTGGTGCTCCCTTCTCACAATATGCTGACCTTGTTAAAATTTAGTGCGCTCTTCATCAGAGCACTTGTCTGCTTCTTAATCTGTACTGGCGGTTTGCAGTCAACACTCATAGCTCCATTGCTGCATCACAGCTCCATTGCAGCATGGAATTTTTAAAGGCTTCCAGCAGCTCTGTGGGTGTGTGTGTGTATGTATGTGTGTGTGTGTATATACATATCTACACGTGCATGCATGTCTCCGTCTACATCTCTTTCCATGTGGAGTGTTTCCACATGGGAACTCCTAACATGTTATTCCTGTAGCTCAGGGGCCTGTGTTCAATTCTCTCTGAACACTTCTTACCCTACAAATTTCAAAGTAAATGTATTAACAAAGTACTGAACACATACACCAGAAACAACCCTGAGATTCATTGTCTTGCAGGTATTCACTGTAAACATAAAGAAACACAATAGAATCGATGAAAAAACACACACAACAAAGTGCAAAAGACAATGAACCGTACAAATACAAAAAAATCAAACAAGTAATAACAAATAAATAATAAGCAATAATATCAAGAAAATTAAATGAAGAGTGCTTGAAATTGAGTCCATAGAAATAGTTCAGTTTTGGAGTGAGTGAAATTATCTCCACTGGTTCAAGAGCCTCATGCTTGGGTGGTAAGAACTGTTAGTGAACCTGGTGGTGTGGATCCTGAGGCTCCTGTACCTCCTTCCTGATGGCAGCAATGAGAAGAGAGATGGGCCTGGATGGTGTATTTGTCTTTTTTAAACTTCTCTTTTACGATCGCAAGGCAACAATGGCCATTAATGACTTCAAGTACTGCCGGTCTACCCCATGAGCAAGTTGTTTGTTGGCAGAGGAACTGGACTTGGTGCAGACTGTGTTGCTGCCTGCTTCAGAAAGGCGTTGGAGTTGATGCGCAAAGTCTAACTGTGAGCAATTGTCTTGGTCGCAAGACCAAGTTGGACACCAGTTATGTAAAATACTGCAAGCCTAGTTCACTGGTTTATTGGCGAGCCTGATGGGAGGGGAGCTGTGTGAATTCGGTTGTAGCGAGAACTAGGCCTAATGCTTTGGGCTTGCCTGTTGTTACAGGCAAGAGGAGAAACGCTGGAGGTGGTGTGGCGTGGCATCCATGCTGGATTGGGGGCTGCCCCTCCCATCAGTGCCACTCTCCAGTATTTATTCGGTGGAAGACAAGCTGGATTGGGTCTGCGTATGCATGTACTTGTCTGCAATCTGCTGAGAATTACTTGTTTTAGCCAACAACAACCATGGAGCATCAACTTACAGGACAGGTCACTGAGGAGCTTGGGCTATATATATATATCTATTTTTTGTGTGATTGTATGTTTACTGCTATCTCTTGCGTGCTTGCGCTGTGTGTGACTGGTGGTACTATGTTGTGCACCTTGGCCTCAGAGGAACGCTGTTTCATTTGGCTGTGTTCATGGGTATTCATGTATGGTTGAATGACAATTAAACTTGAACTTGGAGGTCCTTGATGAACCATCGGGATCCTGAACAATTGTGGATAATGACACTTACAACTCTGAAATCATTCTACAGCCTACAAAATGCACTTTCAATGGCTCTTTGTAGTTTATGTTCTCAGTATTTTTGTAGTTGCAGTTTGTCTTCTTTTTCACATGGCTTGTTTGTCAGTCTTTGTGTATAGGTTTCATTGATTCTATTGTGTTTCTTTGTTCTACTGTAAGAAAATGAATCTCAAGGTAGCATACGGTGACATATACATACTTCGCTAATAAATTTTTCTTTGACTTTGACTCCACGAATGAGGAACCATATGAGAAACGTCTGGCAGCTCTTGGGCTATATTCCCTGGAGTTCAAGAGAATGAGGGGGGATCTCATAGAAACATTCAAAATGTTAAAAAAAAGCCTGAACAGATTAAATATGGCAAAGTTACTTCCCATGGTAGGGGAGTCCAGGACAAGAGGGCATGACTTCAGGATTGAAGGACATCCATTTAGAACAGAGATGCGGTGAAATTACTTTAGTCAGAGGGTGATAAATCTGTGGAATTTGTTACCACAAGCAGCTGTGGAGGCCAAGTCATTGGGTGTATTTAAGGCAGAAATAGATAGGTTCTTGATTAGCCAGGGCATCAAAGGGCATGGGGAGAAGGCAGGGAACTGGGGATGACCGGAAGAATTGGATCAGCCCATGATTGAATGGTGGAGCAGACTTGAGAAACCGAATGGCCTACTTCTGCTCCTATACCTTATGGCCTTATGGACTTTGAAGTATCTTGCTTTCAGCTTTGTGACCCAACATGTTGCTCAATCAACTCTTCTCCATCAGTCTGAGGTTCCTTGCAAATCTCACTGCTCCTGACTTATTCAGATGGGAATACATCACAGAAATCAGCCATCCCTCTGTGGACTCTCTCTACTCTAATCACTGCCGTAGTAAAGCAGCCAACATAGTCAAAGGCTCCATCTACCATATGCTCTCTTCTCCCCCATTAGCCAGATGATACAAAAGTCTGAAATAACATACTACCAGGCTCAAGGACAGCTTCTTGTTACAAGGACTAGTCAACAGCACTCGTGCACAAAAAAAGATTGACTCAGTCTCACAGACTACCTCATCATGGCCTTGTATGACACTTTCTCTGTAACCATACAACTTTAATCTGCATTGTATTCATAAACACAGGAGATTTTGTAGATGCTGGAAATCCTGAGTAACACACATGAAATGCTAGAGGAACTCAGCAGGTCAGGCAGCATCAATGGAGGTGTATGAACAGCATTAAGGAAAAGCAAAAGCAGCCAAGGATATGTTAAGTAAATGGACAAAAAGATCAAAGAGGCTGATGTTATAGTAGCATAGTAATGAACCATTACTGCAACACAAATAGGCCATTCAGCCCATTAGAGACATGTATGCTTCCAGGAGAGTAACGCCACCAGTCCTATTCCTCTCAGTCATTACCCAATAGCACTGCAATAGCACTACAAGTGATAGCTGCCACATGGCTATCACTGAGTCAGGTTCCCCTTACCCACAGTGCCTATCAAAAGTATTCAACCCCCTTGGAGTTTTCATGTTTTATTGTTCTACAACACTGAATCCCAGTGGCTTTTTTGACACTGATCCACAGAACAAGACTCATATCAAAGTGAAAACCGATCTCTACAAAGTGATCTAAATTCATTACAAATATAAAACACTAAATAATTGATTGCATAATTACTCACCCCCTTCAAGTCAGTATTTAGTAGATGGACCTTTGGCAGCAGTTACAGTGGATAGATCTCTATCGGCTTTGCACTCTGGACACTGCAATTTTTCTTCTTTACAAAATTGCTCAAGCTCTGTCAGATTGCATAGGGATCATGAGTGAACAGCTTTTTTCAAGTCCAGCCACAAATTCTCAATTGGATTGAGGTCTGGGCTCTGATTTCGCCACTCCAGGACAATAATTTTGTTGTTTTTAAGCCATTCCTTTGTAGCTTTGGCTTTATGCTTGGGGACATTGTTTTGTTGGAAAACAAATCTTCTCTCTCCCAAGTCACAGTTCTCTTGCAGACTGCATCAGGTTTTCCTCCAGAATTTCCCTGTATCTTACTGCATTCATTTTACCCTTCACAAGCCTTCCAGGGCCTGCTGCAGTGAAGAATCCCCACAACATGATGCAGGCACCACCATGCTTCATGGTAAGAATGCTGTGTTTTTGATGATGTGCGGTGTTTGGCTTACACCAAACATAACGTTTAGTCTGATGGCCAAAAGCTCAATTTTCATTTCATCAGACCATAGAACCTTCTTCCAGCTGACTTCAGAGTCTCCCACATGCCTTCTGGCAAACTCTAGACGAGATTTTATGTGAGTTTTTTTTTTCCAACAGTGGCTTTCTCTTTGCCACTCTCCCATAAAGCTGCAACTGGTGAAGCACCTGGGCAACAGTTGTTCGATGCACAGTCTCTCCCATCTCAGCTTCTGAAGTTTGTAACTCCTCCAGAGTTATCAGAGGTCTCTTGGTGGCCTCCCTCACTAGTCCCCTTCTTTCACGGTCACTCGGTTTTTGAGGACAGCCTACTCTAGGCAGATTTACAGCTGTACCATATTCTTTCCATTTCTTAATGATTGACCTAACCATACTCCAAGCGTTATTCAGAGACTTGGAATTTTTCTTATATCCATCTCCTGACTTGTGCTTTTCAATAAACTTTTCCCAGAGTTGCTTGGAGTGTTTCTTTATCTTCATGGTGTAGTTTTTTGCCAGGGTACTGACTCACCAGCAGTTGGACCTAACACCTTGACTGCACACGGGTCTCCAAAAACATTTCCATTTAACTAATTATGTGACTTTGAAAGCAATTGGCTGCATCGATGATGATCTGGTGTGTCATATTAAAGGGGGTGAATACTTATGCAATCAATTAGTTTGTATTTTATATTTGTAATTAATTTAGATCAATCTGTAGAGATCTGTTTTCATTTTGACACCGAAGAGTATTTTTTGTTGATCAGTGTCAGAAAAAAGCCAAATTAAATCCAGTGGGTTTCAATGTTGTAAAACAATAAAAAATGAAAATTTCCAAGGGGGGTGGGGTTCAGTGAATACTTTTTATAGGCACTGTATATACTGCTTAAATAACAGAAGCCAGTTAACCAACCTGCACCTCTTTGGAATGTAAAGATAAAGATTAGATCTATTTGTCATATATTAGCGAAAACATACACAGAAGTGAAATGTATTGGTTGTGTCAATGACTAGCACAGTCTGAGGATGTTTTAGAGGCAGCCCTCAAGTGTTGCCATGCTTCCAGCACCAACATAGCATGCCCACAACTTACTAACCTTAACATGTATGTTTTTAGAATGTGGGAGGAAACCACAGGAAACTCATGTGGTTACAAGGGGAATGTACAAACTCCTTAAAGATAGCAGTGGAATTGAACCCTGATCACAGGAGCTACAAAGCATTAAACCAACTGCTATCATGAACCTTAAGATACAAGAGTATAATTAGACCATTTGGTCCATCGAGTCTGCTCCGCCATGATCCATTTTCCCTCCAAGCCTCAATTTCCTGCCTTCTCTCTATATCTCTGTATGCCCTGACTAATCCAGTATCTATTAACCTCTGCCTTAAATATACCTCTTTGCCTCCATAGTTGTCTGTGGCAACAAATTCCACAGATTCACCACTATTTGGCTAAAGAAATTCCTCCTTATCTCTGTTCTAAAAGGACGGCCCTCTATGGAAGCTGTATCCTCTGGTCTTTAGACTCCTTCACCATGGGAAACATCCTCTCCACATCGACTCTATCAAGGCCTTTCAACGTTCGATAGATTTCAAGGAGGTCACACCTCATTCTTCTGAATTCCAGTGAATACAGGCCCAGAGTCATCAAATGCACTTCATATGACAAGCCGTTCAGTCCCAGAATCACTTTGGTGAACGTCCGATGAACCCTCTTCAAAGTCAGCACATCCTATCTTAGTTAAAGGGGCTCAAAACTGCTCACAATACTCGAAGTGAGGCCTCACAAGTGTTTTATAAAGTCTCAACATTACATCTTTGCTTTTATATTCTTGTCCTCTCAAAATGAATGCTAACATCACATTTGCCTTCCTCACCACAGACTCAACCTGCAAATTAACCTTCAGGAAATCTTGCACGAGAACTCCCAAGTCACTTTGCACCTCAAATTTTTCAATTTTAGAAAACAAAATACGCTTTTATTTATTCTACTAAAGTGCATGACCATACACCTGCCGACATAATTTTCCATCTGCCACTTCTTTGCCCATTCTCCTAATCTGTCTAAGTCCTTCTGTAGCCTCTCTCTACTTTCTCAAAACTACCTGCCCCTCCACCTATCTTCATATCATACACAAATTTGGTCACAAAGCCATAAATTCTGCAATCCAAATCATTGACATATAACATAAAAAGAATCTGTCCCAACACAGACTACTGTGGAAAACTACTAGTCACTGGCAGCCAACCAGAAAGACTTCCTTTATTCCCACACTTTGCCTCCTGCCAATCACCCAATGTTCTAACCATGCTAATATCTTCTCTGTAATACCATGAGCAGCCTTATGTGTGGCACCTTGTTAAAGGCCTTCTGAAAATCCTAGTACTCAACATCCATTGATTCTCCTTTGTCCATCCCGCTTGTCACTTCTGCAAAAATTCTAACAGATTTGTCAGGCAAAATTTTCCCTTAAGGAAAAGGGAAATTCACAAGTGAAAAGGATCTTGATCAGGATGAGGTCGAAGTAGAGCGGGCCTGCGTGCTGGACAATGTGGAGATTAAGGAAGAAGAACTGCTGGATCTTCTTAAAAACAGTAAGGTTGATAAATCCCCAGGGCCGGATATGATACACCCCAGGTTGTTGTGGGAATTGAGAGAAGAGATTGCAGGAGCATTAGCTATGATCTTTGAATCCTCTTTGGCTGTGGGGGAAGTGCTGGAGGACTGGAGAATGGCAAATGTAGTTCTCTTGTTTAAAAAAGGTAATAGGGAGAAACCTGGGAACTATAGACCGGTGAGTCTTACGTCAGTGGTATGCAAACTACTGGAAAGGATTCTTAAGGATAGGATCTATGAGCATTTGGAGAAGTACAGTCTACTCATGGATAGTCAACATGGCTTTGTGAAGGGAAGATCGTACCTCATGAGCCTGATTGAGTTTTTTGAAGAGGTAACAAAAGAAATTGATGAGGGTAGGGCAGTGGATGTGGTCTACATGGACTTTAGCAAAGCATTTGACAAGGTCCCTCATGAGAGACTCATCCAGAAAGTCATGAGGCATGGGATCAGTGGAACCTTGGCTGTTTGGATAAAAAATTGGCTTAAAGGAAGAAAGCAGAGGGTAGTTGTGGAAGGAAAGTATTCTGCCTGGAGGTCGGTGACTAGTGGAATGCCGCAGGGATCTGTCCTGGGACCCCTGCTGTTTGTGATTTTTATAAATGACCTGGATGTAGAGGCAGAAGGATGGGTGAGTAAGTTTGTGGATGACACGAAGATTGGAGGAGTTGTAGATGGAGCTGTAGGTGGTCGAAATTTACAAGAGGATATAGACAGGCTGCAGAGTTGGGCAGAAAAATGGCAGATGGAGTTCAATCCAGACAAGTGTGACGTAATGCATTTTGGAAGGACAAACCAGAAGACTGAGCACAGGATTAATGGTCAGTTGCTTAAGAGTGCAGATGAACAAAGGGACCTTGGGGTTCAAATCCATACATCCCTCAAGGTCACTGTGCAGGTTGATAGGGTGACTAAGAAGGCCTATGGGATGCTAGACGTCATTAACAAGGGGATTGAGTTCAAGAGTAGAGAGGTCATGTTGCAACTCTATAAATCTCTGGTGAGACCGCACTTAGAGTATTGTGTTCTATTCTGGTCACCTCATTATAGGAAGGATGTGAAAGCTATGGATTTACCAGGATGTTGCCTGGTTTGGAGAACAAGTCATATGAAGCAAGGTTAGCAGAGCTGCGACTTTTCTCTTTGGAGCGTAGAAGAATGAAAGGGGTCTTGATAGAGGTCTATGAGATTATGAGAGGCACAGATAGGATGGATAGTCAGTACCTGTTTCCCAGGGCACCAATAGCAAACACCAGAGGGCATATGTACAAAATTAAGGGAGGGAAGTTTAGGGGAGACATCAGGGGTAAGTTTTTTTACACAGAGGATTGTGAGTGCCTGGAATGACTTGCCAGGGATGGTGGTGGAGACTAAAACATTAGGGGTATCTAAGAGCCTCTTGGACAGGAACATGGATGAAAGAAAAATGGAGGGTTATGGGGTAGTGTGGGTTCAGTACTTTTTTTTAAGGATTATATGGGTCAGCACAAAATGGAGGGCTGAAGGGCCTGTACTGTGCTGTAGTGTTCTATGGTTCTATGAAACTATGCTGACTACAGCCACCTTTATCATGTGCTTCTAAGTACCCCAAAACTACATCTTTAACAATCGACTCCAACATCTTTGCAATGACTGAGGTCAGACTAACTGGCCTATAATTTCCTTTCTTCTGCCTCTCTCCCTTCTTGAAGAGTGGAGTGACATTTGAAATTTTCCAGTCTTCCAGAACGATGCCAGAATCAATTGATCATTAGTAATCTCTCCATAATCTCTTCAGCCACATCTTTCAAAATTCTGGGGTGTACACCACCTAGTCCCAGTGACTTACTCTCTTCAGATTTTTCAGTTTCCCCAAGAACCTGGGGAAAAGTTGAATAGGCTAGGACTTTATTCCCTGAAGCGTAGGAGAATGAGGGGTGATTTGATGGAGGTGTATAAAATTATGATGGGTATAGAGTGAATGCAAGCAGGCTTTTTCCACTGAGGATAGAGGAGAAAAAAAACCAGAGGTCATGGGTTAAGGGTGAAGGGGGAAAGGTTAAAGGGAACATTGTGGGGGGGCTTCTTCACACAGACAGTGTTGGGAGTGTGGAATGAGCTGCCAGATGAAGTGGTGAATACGGGCTCCTTTTGACATTTAAGAAAAACTTGGACAGGTTTATGGATGAGAGGGGTTTGGAGGGATATGGCCCAGGTGCAGGTCAGTGGGACTAGGCAGAAAAATGGTTCAGCACAGCTAAGAAGGGCCAAAAGGCCTGTTTCTGTGGTGTAATGTTCTATGGTTCACTGGTTCTAACCTCCTCCCTAGTAATGATAACCTCACACACTTCTACTCCCTGACACTCTTGAACTTCCAGCACCTTGCTAGTGTTTTCCACGCTGAAGACTGATACAAAATACTGATTCAGTTTGCCCACCATTTGCTTGTTCCCCATTACTACCTCTCCAGCATCATTTTCCAGTGGTCCAATATCTACTCTCACCTCCCTTTTACATTTTATATATCTGAAGAAACTTTTGTTACCCTCTTTAACATTATTGGCTAGCATACCTTCATATTCCATCTTCTCCTTCTTAATGACTTTTTTTAGTTGCCTTCTGTTGGTTTTGAAAAACTTCCCAATCCTCTAACTTCCCACTAATTTTTGCTCTATTACATGCCGCCGCTTTGACTTTTATGTTGGCTTTGACTTCCCTTGTCAGCCATGGTGGTGACATCCTGCCTTTAGAATGCTTATTCTTAGGGATGTACTGTACATGTCCTGCGCCTTCCAAATGGCTCTCAGAAATTTCATCCATTGTCATCCCTGTTAGTGCTACTGTACCACCCTGGAAGAAACTGGAGTTCTACCTCCCAAACTCCACATAGTACCCACAATCGGGATTGAACTGGGGTCCCTCAAAGTGCAAGGTGTGACAACAGTCAGAGTTTTGACCAGAGCCACAACATGTTTAAGTTCAACAAATCAAATAAATCTGAAACATTTTTTAAACAAAATTACTCATCATGTTAACTGATGGAAGTGCCAATTGCCCTAAAAGCCCAGCAATAACCAGGGGGAAGGAGACTAACCATCACTGACCAGTCTGTCCAACATGGTTGGCTCTTAAAAGTCTAGGAGCAATCAGGAATGGATAGCAAACACCAAGCTTACCTGTGAACTCCACATGGAATAAATGAAGCATTGTAAACTGAAGAAAGAGAGTTTTTTTGGGGGGTTGGAATTCCAGCACTTGGGACTCAGCATCTACATGGACCATTACCAATGGCAGAATAGTCAACTCTGAGAGTGATTTGGAAAGCAAAAAGTAGGGGCACTGGTGAGCTTCCTTGGCTGTGATATCAACAGGCTATTGGTGATGTTCAAACTTAGGAACAAGCAGCTCTCTACTTTCTCAACTGCAACACCATCGATGTGCACCACACCATCATTCTGAAGTCAATGACTTCAGTCAGCAGCACATTCCAGGCCATAGCAATCCACAGCTTAAGACAAATATTTCTTATCATCCTTGTGGCACTAGGAACCATGCTCTCAAAATATGAGTGAAATCAAGAGCAGATATCACTTCTCTCCCAATGCCTACATTTCTTGCTGCCTCAGTAAATCAAAGACACCACCCACCCACGCATTCTCTCTGCTCTGTTCTCCCACGAGGCAGAAGACACAAATGCCTGAAAGCATGTAACACCAGCCTGTAGGACAGCTTCTAACCCACTGAAGATTGCCTTACAATCTACCTCATTATGATCTTGCACTTTATTGTTTACCTGCTCAGTAGCTTTTACACTCTATTCTACATTGTTATTGTTTTACCTTATTCTAGCTCAATACACTGTGTAATGACTTGATCTTTGTGAACAGTATGCATTCAAGTTTTTGACTGTACATTGGTACATGTGACAGTAATAAACTGACACCAAAACCAATACAGTAAACTGAAGGGCTGCATTACCTAACAACTATGATCTACCTCGTTGCATCCTTGCGCCTTACATCTCCCCACACCGCATGTTCTCTGCAACTGTAACTCTGTTATCGACTTACCTTGTCTGCCTTAGTTCACTCTTGTAATGATTTAATCTGTATGAACAGTATGCAAGACAAGCTTTTCCTTAATATCTTGCTATCTGTGACAATAATAAACTGATTACCAATACTAGTGATGGAAACATGAGGAAATCTGCAGATGCTGGAAATACAAGCAACACACACAAAATGCTGGTGGAACGCAGCAGGCCAGGCAGCCAGGAAGAAGTACAGTTGACGTTTCGGGCCGAGACTCTCGAGAGATGCTGCCTGGCCGGCTGCGTTCCACCAATGATGGAAAATGTTTTAAAAGAAAATTGGATACATTTTTTGAGGCGGTAAAGTGAGTATGCCAGTAGAGACCTCTGCAAAAACCTACCACAATCAAGATGGGCCCAATGTTCTTCTGCATTTTGAAAAGACCGTAAGACCCTGAATTGTCAAATATAAAAGAACACACAGTAGATAAACTGAATGTTTTTGTAGCAGGTCCTAGAGTCACCCACGTAGATAGGCGTATGAACCAATGCCGCAAGACTGATTCAGGAATGCACTGACAAACTGTTAATGGGTTTACAGTGACTGGACTGCATGTTCTGCTGTACAAACCTCCCCTCTTATGATCTGGTGTACTGAAGCAACCAGCTTGGATACACCAGGCTACTGTGTTTTAAATTAAATCAGCTTCCCCATAAATATTACTTGAAGATTGTGGCAGTTTGTCTCATGAATTAATCTCCAAATATAAAGACAAAGATTAGTTTTATTTGTCACATGTACATCAAAACACCAAACCTCACAATGAAATGCATCAATTGCGTCAATGACCAGTACACTGAGGATGTGCTGGGGCAGCCTACATGCTTCTGACACCAATATAGCATTCCCACAACTTACTAAACCTAAACCATACATCTTTGGACTGTGAAAAGAAACTGGAGCACCCGGAGGAAACCCACATTGTCTTAGGGAGAACATACAAACTCTTTACAGACAGTGGTGCAAATCAAACCCCAATCACTGATTACAGGGCTCCGTGAACATACAAACTCTTTACAGACAGTGGTGCAAATCAAACCCCAATTACCGATTACAGGGCTCCGTCAACATACAAACTCTTTACAGACAGCCGCTGCATACTCTTTACAGACAGGGTGGGAGTCAAACCCGGATCACTGATTACAGGGCTCTGTGAACATACAAACTCTTTACAGACAGTGGCGCAAATCAAACCCCGATCACCGATTACAGGGCTCCGTGAACATACAAACTCTTTACAGACAGTGGTGCAAATCAAACCCCAATCACCGATTACAGGGCTCCGTGAACATACAAACTCTTTTCAGACAGTGGTGCAAATCAAACCCCAATCACCGATTACAGGGCTCCGTCAACATACAAACTCTTTACAGACAGCCGCTGCATACTCTTTACAGACAGGGTGGGAGTCAAACCCGGTTCACTGATTACAGGGCTCTGTGAACATACAAACTCTTTACAGACAGTGGCGCAAATCAAACCCCGATCACCGATTACAGGGCTCCGTGAACATACAAACTCTTTACAGACAGTGGTGCAAATCAAACCCCAATCACCGATTACAGGGCTCCGTGAACATACAAACTCTTTTCAGACAGTGGTGCAAATCAAACCCCAATCACCGATTACAGGGCTCCGTCAACATACAAACTCTTTACAGACAGCCGCTGCATACTCTTTACAGACAGGGTGGGAGTCAAACCCGGTTCACTGATTACAGGGCTCTGTGAACATACAAACTCTTTACAGACAGTGGCGCAAATCAAACCCCGATCACCGATTACAGGGCTCCGTGAACATACAAACTCTTTACAGACAGTGGTGCAAATCAAACCCCAATCACCGATTACAGGGCTCCGTGAACATACAAACTCTTTTCAGACAGTGGTGCAAATCAAACCCCAATCACCGATTACAGGGCTCCGTCAACATACAAACTCTTTACAGACAGCCGCTGCATACTCTTTACAGACAGGGTGGGAGTCAAACCCGGTTCACTGATTACAGGGCTCTGTGAACATACAAACTCTTTACAGACAGTGGCGCAAATCAAACCCCGATCACCGATTACAGGGCTCCGTGAACATACAAACTCTTTACAGACAGTGGTGCAAATCAAACCCCAATCACCGATTACAGGGCTCCGTCAACATACAAACTCTTTACAGACAGCCGCTGCATACTCTTTACAGACAGGGTGGGAGTCAAACCCGGATCACTGATTACAGGGCTCTGTGAACATACAAACTCTTTACAGACAGCCGCTGCACACTCTTTACAGACAGGGTGGGAGTCAAACCCGGATCACTGATTACAGGGCTCCGTGAACATACAAACTCTTTACAGACAGCCGCTGCACACTCTTTACAGACAGGGTGGGAGTCAAACCCGGATCACTGATTACAGGGCTCCGTGAACATACAAACTCTTTACAGACAGCCGCTGCATACTCTTTACAGACAGGGTGGGAGTCAAACCCGGATCACTGATTACAGGGCTCTGTGAACATACAAACTCTTTACAGACAGCCGCTGCACACTCTTTACAGAAAGGGTGGGAGTCAAACCCGGTTCACTGATTACAGGGCTCTGTGAACATACAAACTCTTTACAGACAGTGGCGCAAATCAAACCCCGATCACCGATTACAGGGCTCCGTGAACATACAAACTCTTTACAGACAGTGGTGCAAATCAAACCCCGATCACCGATTACAGGGCTCCGTCAACATACAAACTCTTTACAGACAGCCGCTGCATACTCTTTACAGACAGGGTGGGAGTCAAACCCGGATCACTGATTACAGGGCTCCGTGAACATACAAACTCTTTACAGACAGCCGCTGCACACTCTTTACAGACAGGGTGGGAGTCAAACCCGGATCACTGATTACAGGGCTCCGTGAACATACAAACTCTTTACAGACAGTGGCGCAAATCAAACCCCGATCACCGATTACAGGGCTCCGTCAACATACAAACTCTTTACAGACAGTGGTGCAAATCAAACCCCGATCACCGATTACAGGGCTCCGTCAACATACAAACTCTTTACAGACAGCCGCTGCATACTCTTTACAGACAGGGTGGGAGTCAAACCCGGATCACTGATTACAGGGCTCCGTGAACATACAAACTCTTTACAGACAGCCGCTGCACACTCTTTACAGACAGGGTGGGAGTCAAACCCGGATCACTGATTACAGGGCTCCGTGAACATACAAACTCTTTACAGACAGTGGCGCAAATCAAACCCCGATCACCGATTACAGGGCTCCGTGAACATACAAACTCTTTACAGACAGCCGCTGCACACTCTTTACAGACAGGGTGGGAGTCAAACCCGGATCACTGATTACAGGGCTCTGTGAACATACAAACTCTTTACAGACAGCCGCTGCACACTCTTTACAGAAAGGGTGGGAGTCAAACCCGGATCACTGATTACAGGGCTCCATGAACATACAAACTCTTTACAGACAGCCGCTGCACACTCTTTACAGACAGGGTGGGAGTCAAACCCGGATCACTGATTACAGGGCTCTGTGAACATACAAACTCTTTACAGACAGGGTGGGAGTCAAACCCAAATCACCGATTACAGGGCTCCGTGAACATACAAACTCTTTACAGACAGCCGCTGCACACTCTTTACAGACAGGGTGGGAGTCAAACCCTGATCACTGATTACAGGGCTCTGTGAACATACAAACTCTTTACAGACAGCCGCTGCACACTCTTTACAGACAGGGTGGGAGTCAAACCCGGATCACTGATTACAGGGCTCCATGAACATACAAACTCTTTACAGACAGGGTGGGAGTCAAACCCAAATCACCGATTACAGGGCTCCGTGAACATACAAACTCTTTACAGACAGGGTGGGAATCAAACCCAGATCACTGATTACAGGGCTCTGTGAACATTCAAACTTTTTACATACAGGGTGGGAGTCAAACCCGGATCACTGATTACAGGGCTCCGTGAACATACAAACTCTTTACAGACAGCCGCTGCACACTCTTTACAGACAGGGTGGGAGTCAAACCCGGATCATTGATTACAGGGCTCCGTGAACATACAAACTCTTTACAGACAGTGGCGCAAATCAAACCCCGATCACCGATTACAGGGCTCCGTGAACATACAAACTCTTTACAGACAGCCGCTGCACACTCTTTACAGACAGGGTGGGAGTCAAACCCGGATCACTGATTACAGGGCTCTGTGAACATACAAACTCTTTACAGACAGCCGCTGCACACTCTTTACAGAAAGGGTGGGAGTCAAACCCGGATCACTGATTACAGGGCTCCATGAACATACAAACTCTTTACAGACAGGGTGGGAATCAAACCCGGATCACTGATTACAGGGCTCTGTGAACATACAAACTCTTTACAGACAGGGTGGGAGTCAAACCCAAATCACCGATTACAGGGCTCCGTGAACATACAAACTCTTTACAGACAGCCGCTGCACACTCTTTACAGACAGGGTGGGAGTCAAACCCTGATCACTGATTACAGGGCTCTGTGAACATACAAACTCTTTACAGACAGCCGCTGCACACTCTTTACAGACAGGGTGGGAGTCAAACCCGGATCACTGATTACAGGGCTCCATGAACATACAAACTCTTTACAGACAGGGTGGGAGTCAAACCCAAATCACCGATTACAGGGCTCCGTGAACATACAAACTCTTTACAGACAGGGTGGGAATCAAACCCAGATCACTGATTACAGGGCTCTGTGAACATTCAAACTTTTTACATACAGGGTGGGAGTCAAACCCGGATCACTGATTACAGGGCTCCGTGAACATACAAACTCTTTACAGACAGCCGCTGCACACTCTTTACAGACAGGGTGGGAGTCAAACCCGGATCACTGATTACAGGGCTCCGTGAACATACAAACTCTTTACAGACAGGGTGGGAGTCAAACCCGGATCATTGATTACAGGGCTCCGTGAACATACAAACTCTTTACATACAGGGCGGGAGTCAAACCCGGATCACTGATTACAGGGCTCCGTGAACATACAAACTCTTTACAGACAGGGTGGGAGTCAAACCCGGATCACTGATTACAGGGCTCCGTGAACATACAAACTCTTTACAGACAGCCGCTGCACACTCTTTACAGACAGGGTGGGAGTCAAACCCGGATCATTGATTACAGGGCTCCGTGAACATACAAACTCTTTACAGACAGGGTGGGAGTCAAACCCGGATCATTGATTACAGGGCTCCGTGAACATACAAACTCTTTACAGACAGCCGCTGCACACTCTTTACATACAGGGTGGGAGTCAAACCCGGATCACTGACTGCAGGGCTCTGCGAAGCATTGCGCTTACCACTACAGGGTAGGCACATGGGTGCTGTAGTAAGCTAGAGCAGAGGTCCAAAGTTTTACCCAAATTGACTAAAAACATTGACAGATCCATTCCCTCACTTCCTCACCCAAAAGCTGATTTTTTAGTTCAGATTTCCCTTCAGATTGGAAAAGGTCAATGGGGTCATGACAGAATGGATAAAGTTATGATAGTTACAGATAGAGTGGATAGTGAGAAACATACCCCCATGGCCAAAAGGTGGCTGAAACCAGAGGGAACAGATTTCAGGTGAGGTGTTAGATGAGACCTTAGTAAGAACTCTTTACTTCAAGACGATGGCTCGAATCTGGAATATGCTGCCTGAGGGTGTGGTGAATGTCCAATATTTATAAAGTATGTGGACAAGCACTCAAATCACCAAGGCACTGAAGGCTGCAGTTCAAGTGTTGGTAAATGGATTAATGTCAGGTTCAGAGTAGTTTGGTGTCATTTACCCCAGGGTGCAATGAAATTCCTTGCACAGATGAAGCTCAGAGAATGAACAGAATACATACAGTGACAATTGTAGAAACAATAGAATGGTAGGAAGTAGAGCATATTGAAGTCATGCAAAAAGAAATGCTAAAGCTGCAATAACGTAGATCGGTATTTTATGGTTGGCATGGATGTGATGGGCTGAAAGGCCTATTTCTGTGGCATGAAGCCTCTGTTACTCCATTGACACTTTGGGATCTTGAAATGCTGGAAAGACCGTCCATTCTTGCCCTTCCCTAACAGCTTTTGAATAGCTGGCATGCCACATCAAAGATAGCTACATTAGATGGACTAGCTAAGAATGGCAGATAAAGTCAGAGAGGAAAACACAGATGACGAGGAATTTCTTTAGCCAGAGTGTGAATCTGTGTAATTTGTTGCCACAGGTGGGTATATTTAAGGCAAAGGTTGATAGATTCTTGGCTAGTCAGGGCATGAAACATTACAGGGAAAAGACAGGAGATTGGTGCTAAGAGGGAAAATGCAATCAGCCATGATGAAATGATGGAGCAGAGTCAATGGGCCAAATGCCTAATTCTGCTCCTTTGTCTTATGGTCTCATAATCAATACAGTATAGAAACAGGATTGGAAACTCATCAATACCAACCAAGATGCCCACTAAGAAGGTTCGAATTGCCCATGTTTGGCCCGTATCCCTCTAGAACTTTCCTCGCCACATATACGCCTAAGTGTCTTTTAAATGTTGTTACGTATCTCCTTCAACCAGTTCCTCTGGCAGCTCATTCCATATACACACCAACCTCTGCCCTCACGTCTTTTGTAAACCTCACCTTAAGCCAGTACAGTATACCCTTTAATTCCCAGAACTCTATAAATGTCATTATTCTTGACTCAATTTTGCTTTGTATGTCAGACTATCAAGTTCCACAGCTACCATAGTGAGATTTAAACTCACATCTTAGGGCACAATTAGAACTGTAGCCTGCTCAGAGCTCTGGACAGGGGCTTAAACCAACAACTTAGTGACTCAGAAGCACAATGCTACCACCTTAATTGGTATTGTTATATTATTATTACATGTACCAAGATACAGTGAAAAACTTTATTCCCTAAAGCGTAGGAGAGTGAAGGGAGATATAACGGAGGGTGGACAGAGGGATCTTGGGATGGAAGTCCATTGCTCCAAAAGGCAATAAAAGCAGACGGTGTGGTAAAGAATGTATACAGCCTTGCTGCCTTCATCTGTTGGGGCTCCAAGTAGAACTCAGGAAATCGTGTTGCAATTCGGATTTATGGTCTTACCCACTTTGATCAGGCCAGATTTATATCGTGTACAATTCTGGTCACTCCATTACAAGAAAGATTCAGAAGCTATGGAAAAGGTGGAGAAGCAGATCACCAGCATTCTACCTGGATTAGAGATTATTAGCTGGACAAACATGGATTGTTTTCTGTGGAGCATCAGAGGCCAAGGGGTGTCCTAAAATGAGTATAGTTGGGCTTCACAGTAGCGCAGTAGTTAGCGTGACGCTATTGCAGCTCAGGGCATCAAGGTTAGGAGCTCAATCCCAGCGTTCTCTGTAAGGAGTTTGTACATTCTCCCCATGACCATGTGGGTTTCCTCACATATTCCAAAAATGTACCAGTTACGTAGATTAATTGGTCATCATAAATTGTCCTGTGATTAGGCCAGTATGGTTCCTTATGGCTATCATAGCAGCGGGAAGGGTAGTGCAGATAAACTCCCAATAGCGTGCATTTTAAATCATCTCTGATCCTGCCCTTCACGCGTAGTTTAGCTACCACACTCTGTGGAACTGAAAAGACAAAGGCGGGTTACTGGTGCGAAAAAACAAGTCGCTTCGGGCAGATGGGGCTCATCAGCTGTAGTTAGCAGCTTAGAGACAGAGAGGCTTGAGGACAAGCAGAACTCAATCTCAAACTTCCACTGCCTTCTGGCTATATCCACTCATAGGGATGGCTTCAAGAGTGAGGTGGAGTCCCTAAGGCAGACACATATTGAGTTCAATGCTGATTGGTAACTCCTGCAATGCCATTGGTGTCAAATTGAATCAGGTTCTGCCATTCCTTTGGATTCATCGGCTGCATGGAGAGGGGGAGCCTGTTGCATGGGCAACAGCTTGCTCTCCATACCATACTGCGTATCGACAAGTAGACAGCTAGGATGCAACATCTGTAGATATATCTTTTTAAATAGGTGTGTTGCTGGGCAGCATGGCTCATTGGGCCAAAAAGACCTGTTTCGCACTGTATCTCTGATAAATATTGTGAAAGGCGTAGACAGGGTAGATGGGCGGAGACATTTTCTCAGGGTGTAAGTGTCCCACATAGGTTGAAGGTGAGGAGGGAGTGTTGTTTAAAGGAGATTTGCAAAACATCTTTTTAAATGGGGGCTTTAGGAAATGTAGAGAAGGCTTGACCAAAAAGCTAAGCAACAGAGATGATTCAGCTGCAAAATAACAGAAACTAAACAAGGTCAACTTTAAACAGGAGGAATGAAAGCTGGGAGCAACTGGTTGAGGCCACCTGGTTCAATGTGGATGAGAAGTGACATTAAATAGGCTGCAGGTGATGAAATGAGTGGCAGGTGAATCCTATTCGCGGGGTGGAGATTGGGAGGTGTCAGTGGGAGCTGGCCTGACAGGTGCATGGTAGAAGCAGATATACAATAGCAATGTTTAACAGGCATTTAGACAGGAAGATGAACAGGCACAGAAGGGAGGGTTAGAGTCCATGTGCAGGTGGGGTGCAGTTTAAAATGACATCATGGTTGCTAAAGATACTATGAGCTGAAGGGCCTTCTCCTGGGCCGGTTCTGTGAGCACTCCAAAATTCATTTTAAAAGGCACTAGAACTAAATAAAATGGTTACAAGTTTTGATATGTGATATTAAACAAATGATGCAATGGATCTCAGTACAAAAATTCATAGCATGGTTATTTTTAGCTCTGGTTTATGGAAAACTTGATCTACGCATAAATAGTTGAGAAGTTGGTACTGACCAAACAAATGCACACGAGCTCACCGTAAACCATTCACAGTAATTTGCCTGAAAGGCATTCTATCTGTTAATGAGAACCCTTCCACTTATTAAGCATCAATGGTACAAAAAAATAAAAACTCAGTGCACAAATGTCACATCCAGGTCCTGTTGCACATTAGAGCCAGGAAACATGCATTGCTCCCCCGAGGCTCCAAAAGCCTATTTGGTCTGCACTGAAGAGTCAGACAGGAAAAGGAAATTAGCTCCTTGTCAAACCATCCTGAAAATAATTCAACAAGCTACAAGCTATAGATGCAGCCAAGATCGTCCTGGTAAGTTTGTGAATTATTGACTGAGAAAGTACCTCTACCTCTTTTTCCTCCTCTAAGACATTCCATAAACTGCCCCTCACATGAACTGATTTTGGAGTCCAGACGAAGTTCACAAAAATAATCCCCCGAGAATGGAGCATGTTGATATTAAGGGAGAGGAGGTGTTGGAGCTGTTAAAATACATTAGGACGGAAGGATTGGAAAAGGTACAGAGGAGATTTACCTGGATGTTGCCTGGTTTAGAGAGTATGGATTATGATCAGAGATTAAGGGAGCTAGGGCTTTACTCTTTGGAGGGAAGGAGGATGAGAGGAGACATGATAGAAGTGTACAAGATATTAAGAGGAATAGACAGAGTGGACAGCCAGCGCCTCTTCCCCAGGGCACCACTGCTCAGTACAAGAGGGCATGGCTTTAAGTTAAAGGGAGGAAGTTCAAGGGGGATATTAGAGGAAGGTTTTTCACTCAGAGAGTGGCTGGTGCGTGGAATGCACTGCCCGAGTCAGTGGTGGAGGCGGACACACTAGTGAAGTTTAAGAGACTACTAGACAGGTATATGGAGGAATTTAAGGTGGGGGGGGGTTATATGTGAGGCAGGGTTTGAGGGTCAGCATAACATTGTGGGCTGAAGGGCCTGTAATGTGCTGCACTATTCTATAATGAAAGGGTTCAAGTATGAGGAGCGTTTGATGGCTCTGGGTTAGTTATACTGGAGTTCAGAAGAATGACAGGGGATCTCACTGAAACCTATTAAATATTGAAAGACCTAGATACAGTGGTTGTGGTGAAGATGTTTCCTGTCGTGGGGAAGTCTAGGACCAGAGGGCATAGCCTCAGAATACAAGAGCTTCTCTTTAGAACAGAGAAGTAGAGAAATTTCTTCAGCCAGAAGTTGGTGAACCCATGGGATTCATTACCACAGATGGCTGTGGAGGCTAAGTCACTGGGTATATTTAAAGCGGAGAATGATACATGAAGTTGAGAGGGATAATAAATCAGCCAAGATCAAATGAAGGAACATATTCAATGGGACAAATAGTCTAATTTTGCTCCAAGGTCTTACGGTCTTATATCACCTCTGTGAGGCTTCATAGAACATTATAGTTCAAAAGCATTTTGATGTTGATGTTATAAAATCCCATGCATCACTGGTATGGTCTTTCTTTTCTTAGAAAGTTAATTGGTTTATTGTTGTCACATGTACATCAATACATCAAATATCAAGATTTGATGTACAATGTACATCAAATCTTTACAAAGTGCATTGAGGAATGCAGAATAATGCAGAACAATGCAGAATAAAGTGTAATTTTTAGTGACAGAGAAGTTAGGTTTAAAAGAAAATATAAACAGTGAGTGGATATGTAGGGAGCAACTTTCAATAAGTTACCATGCTCCAACATCATCTTGCATGGCCAAATCCTCTATCAAGCTGTGATTGTACTCTCGAATGTACACTGACTGGCTGCATCATGCTCTGATACAGCAATTCCAATATGCAGGAATGCAAGGAGCTACAGAGAGCAGTGGATTCTGCCTGATACTTCACAGGCGCATCCCTCGGTACACAGGAGGTGCTGTCACAAAAGGCAACATCATCCTTAAAGATCCGCTCCCTCCTTTTGCCCTCTGAGCCAGTATATCTTCTCTCATTTACTGTAGGGCCAGAGGTACAGTACAGAAGCCTGAAGTCCCACACCACCAAGTTCAAGAACAGATTGTTCCCTTCAACCATTCAGTTCTTGAACCAACTGGCACAACCCTAATCACTACAGTTTAGCAACATCATGGCCACTTTGGTCTAATTGTGTTCTTTCTTGTAAAAATGAATAATTTATGGTTATGCTTTACTTATGAATGCTTTTTTATGATGCAATGCCCTGAGATGCTGCTGCAAGTAAGTTTTTCAAGTGCATACGTGTACTTGTACATATGACAATAAGTTTGACATTGACTTTGCATAGTTAACACCCTCACAATCTCCCCTCATGTTATATAGTGAGCTCCAGGATGCCAAGCTGAAGACTGGAGTGAACTTCAGCTTGTCGCTTCTGGGCACCATATTTTAGTATGAATGCCAAAACACTGAAAGGGGTGCAGAAGAACACAAGACAAAAGAGCAGCATCCACACATTCAGCCCACTGAGTCTGCTTTGCTGTCCCATCACGGCTGATTATCATTCCTCTCAACCCCATTCTCGTGCCTTCTCCCCCATAACCTTTGAAGCCCTTATTCATTGAGAATCCCTATCAACCTCCTCTTTAAATATACCCAGTGACAAACATCTGTGGCAATGAATTCCAGATTCACCACCCTCTGGCTCCCTAGACCTGTGACTCCTCCACTATAGGAAACATACTTTCCACATCCACTCTATCAAGACCTTTCAATACTCAATGGGCTTTAATAAGATCCCCTGTCATTCTTCTAAGCTCCAGTGAACTCTTTCATTTCTGGGATCACTTTCTGTGAACCTCCTCCAGACCCTCTCATTTTTTTTCTCGGATAATGGGCCCAAAACTGCTCACAATATTCTCAAGTGTGGCCTGACCAAAGCCTTGATTCACATGAATGGTCTCAAAGAAAGGGGCTTCTGATCTGAAAGGTGGAGAAGTGGGGATTGTTCTTATTGGAACAACAATCAGCAAGTTTAACTGAGGGATCATGAAGGCATTTGAAATTGGAGGAAGTAGATTTAAGCTGGAAGAAAATACTCAACACATTGAAATATTTAATTTATCCAATGAGTGACTTTGATCTTGAATATGCTGCCTGAAAGGTTGTTGGAAACAGATTCAAGAGGAAACATGGGAAGAGCAAGAAAGCACTGTTTTGCAGAACCAGCACCAGAACCGTGGGCCAAATGGCTACTGTTGGCACAAAATGGAAAGGGAGGCCAACGTCTGCAAGTTTGAGCATCTGTAGCTGGGAGGCAGCCAGTCCTGGGTGAGTGTGTAAGAAAGGGGCTCCTTTTCTTGCTGCTGATGAATTACTTGGTTCTGTTGCTCCTACTGCTAGTGTTTTTCCATGTCATGTGTTGAGTTGTTGCTGTGTTGAATATTGTGGGATTGTGGAAACGCTTGCTGCCCTCGGTGTGTGGCAGTTATTAAAGCAGAAAATACATTTCACTATATGTTTTGATGTATACACGATAAATAAATAATACGAATCTGAAACCTCGTACAGAGTGCTGAATATTTCTGATGTCACCCTTTGAAAAACCATCCTGCTATCTCCTTATTGACAGCACTACCCTAAACCCAAGAAAAAAGTGAAATGTGAAATCATTGTTCTTTTCTTCCCTTGCTGGATCAGCCTTTGTTAAAGTCATGAATTTTGTTTGGTCTTCAATGATAAGATTATTGCTAAAACCAATTAAAAATTAAGATTAGTCTTATGTGTCCCAAGTCCACCAAAACATACAGTGAAATGTGTCATTTGCATCAAATCAAATCAACGAGGATTGTGCTGACGGCAGCCAGGAAGTGACGTCACACCTCCGACACCAACAAAGCAAGCCCACAACTCACCAACCCTAACCCACACACCACTGGAATGTGGGAGGAAATCCACGCAGTCATGGGAAGAACCTAAAAACTGCTTAAATACAGCGGCGGGAATTCATCTCCGATCAACGATTGATGATGTTGTTAAATCATTATGCAAGCTAAATACTAAGGTGCCACCCTAACTGGCTTTCCTGTGGATCTCAAACTCAAAAGCCAAATGTTCGTCTTGTTTAAGAATGGTGCATTCTAAAACTGAAGGGCATAGGTTTAAGATGAAAGAAGGATTACAAGGGTGGGAGTGGGCACATGGAACAGACTGTTTGACAAACATTTAAACCAGTATATGGATAGGAAAGGTTCAGAGGGATATGAGTTACCAACAGGGAAAAGGGACTAGCTCATGTAGACAACTTGGTTGGCATGGATGAGTTTGACCAAAGGGTCTGTTTCCGTGATAGCTAATTCTATGACTCTAACAGCCTGTCAAATGGCCAATCTCAGTAGGATTAAACACTCCAACAAAGATCTGGTCATTTAACTCATCAATATTTGTGAAGACGGGCAGTGCTCACATTAAGCAGACATGGTATGTTAGTTACCAGAAAGATCTAGGAAAAAGGCTGACCATCAAACATTCAGTTACAACAATCCCAGTGAATTATTTAAAAAATCTTTAAATATTTTGCAAAGATTTCATTCAAAGCAGCAAACAGTAAAAAGATACCGAGAATATTAGGGAATCAATGTGTCAGAATATCACCAGAAAAAAAAAGATGAATGGCAGGGTGTATGTAGGCTACATCTAGGATCACATAAGACGTGGCTGCAGAAATAGTGTATACTGTAGTTTGGCTCTGGAAAGGTCTCAGCATACTGAAAAACAGCATGTGTAACATGAGTGCTCAAGAGGGAAGCACCAGTCAGTTAACCTGACATCAGTCAGGAAATTGCTGGAATCAATTATTAAGGAAGCGTCAACTGAGTACTTAGAAAACTATAACATAATTAGACTGAGCCAACGTGCAACAAGGGAACTCATGTTTAGCAATTTTCATGTGTGTGCAGTTGCACAACACAAAAGGGACCCACCATTTCACAGAGTCCTAGAGTAACATGAGATCAGCACCCCTTATCCAAAATGCTTGGGGCCGGAAGTGTTTTCAATTGCACATTTTTTTTTGGATTTTAAAGTATCTGCATCTATATAATGAGAATCCTTGGGGATGAGACCCAAGTCTAAACGCAAAATCCATTTACATTACATATACAGCTTATACATATTACCTGAAGGTAGTTTTACATAATATTTTTAATAATTTGTGCATGAAGCAATAATGTGTATATTGAACCATCAGAAAGGTAAGCTGTCACTACCTCGCTCACTCAGGTGGACAGTCTGCAGCTGTTTGGCATTGCCATCATTCCCAACTCTGAACTTATGTGCTATTGGTAATAATTTGTCTTGCACTTGTTCAACACACATATCTACTTACATGCAACTGCCCAGCATGTTAGATTTTCATCAGTGACCATCTTGGCAAACTCATCAATGAACTTCTCTGCTAATTTGTGATCAGTAGACGCTTTATCACCAACAAAAATTTAATGTTGTGCTTTTTCTTAAATTTCTGCAACCAGCCTGCGGAATATTCAGAATGACCTTCAAGTTTCAGTTTGTTGTGACAGATCTTTGCTTGTTTCACTCCAATACTGATGAATCCACTCTTTTAATACATGATTAGGAGCATCATTTTTCACTTTATGCAGTGTTTTTCTATTTTTATTAACTTCTGTTCATTACATATGACAGATTGTCAGTTCACCGAACAGTCTAGTGTGCAGGGACCTGTGCATTGCCTGCGAACATTCCCAGCTCCGTGTAGCACTCAAAAAAAAATTCAGATTTCGGGGGTTTTCAGATTTTCCAATTTCTCAACCTGTTTATCGCAGAAGTAGGCCCTTCAGCCCGTCAGGTTTGTGCCGACCACAACATCTCCTGACCTGTACCCGCCTTGACCAGTTCCTCTGCAGCTCATTTCAGATACTCACTATACTGTGTAAAAAAAATTACTTTTCAGCTCGTTAAATCTTTCCCACTTATCTTGCATCTTTCCAAGTTAGCCATCACATATCCATCAGTTTTAATCCTACCTACCAATAATTAATCTATGCCTTGGTAAATCAAGTATTCATCTAGAAAGTTATTAAATGTTATGACAGTACTTGCCTCTGTCACTCTTTCAAGGAAGTGCGTTTCCATACATCACCCACCCTTTATGTGAAAATAATCTTCCACAGAGCTTCTCTCTTAAAGAGTACAGAGAACATTTACAAGAATGTTGCTGAAACTTGAGGACCTGAATTACAGCGAAAGGTTGTTAGGTTAGTACTTTATTCATAGGAGAGTGACAGAAGATCTTATAGTCTATCTATACCCCTGAAAATTATGAGGGATGTAGATAGGTTAAATACAGTACATGTAGGCAATTTCCCTTCTGGTTAGGTGAGACTAGAACTAGGTCATAGGTTTAAGGTGAAAGGTGAAATATTTAAGTGGAATCTGAAAGGGAAGTTCTTCATTTAGAGTCTTCACTTAGAGGGTAGTATGACTGTGGAACAAGCTGCCTGTGGAAATGGTAGATGTGGGTTTAAATGAAATGTTTAATTGAAGTTTGGATAAGAAGCTGGATGAGAGGGGTATGGAGGGCTATGGTCCAGTTACCACATGGGACTAGGCAGAAAAGCAGGTCAGCACAGAATAGGCCTGTTTTGTGTTGTAGTGCACTAACTCTATAATTCTATAAATAACCCAAAATCAATGTCCTCCAGTTTTAGACTCCTTTGCTATGGAAAGAAGTTTCTCATTGCCTACCCTATCCACGGCCCTCTTACAGTTTTGTAAACTTCTACACATATCTGAATTGCTCCATTCTATGGGGGTAGGGCAAGGTTTTTCACATACAGGCTAGTGAGTGTATGGAATATACACATAACATAAAACTGTGCAGCATTAGACAGGCCATTCAGCCCCTTATGTTGTACTGATCTTGATGCTAAAATCCTTCTCCTGCATGTCATCTATATCCCTCCATTCCATTCATGTTCATGGGTCTATCTAAAATCCTCTTAGACTCCACCAACCTGCCTACTACCCCTGGTAACCCACCCAGGCACTGACCAATCTCTGTATGAAAAACCACCACCTTTACACTTAATTTAAAAGTACAGCTGACAATGTTTGACATTCCCGCTCTGGGGAAAAGATTCTGATTCTCTATCCCATCTGTGCCACATCACTTTAATAATCTTTATGATGTCTCATCTAGGGAGATCAATATACAGAACAAACAGCACAATACAAGCCCTTCAGCCCACAATCCTGTGCTGACCTTTTAACCTACTCCATGATCAATCTAACCCTTCATTCTACACAGCCCTTGGCGCTCCATTTGTCTTTCAGCTATGTGCCTATCTAAAGGACTCTTAATGCCCCGCTGAATCTCCTTGTACCACCACCCTGACAGGGTATTCCAGGCACTTACTCTGTGGGAAAAACCTGGCTCTGGCATCTTCCCTAAAATTTCCTTCAACGGATGCCCTCTAGTGTTGGCCACTACTGCCCTGGGAAAAAGATACTGGCTGTCCACTCTACCTATGTTTCTTATAATATTATACACCTCTATTAAATCACCTCTCATCCACCTTCACTCCACAGAGAAAAGCCTTGGCTCACTCATCCTTTCCTCAAATCCAGGCAGCTTCCTGGTTAACACGCTCTCTAAAGCTTCCACATCCTTCCTATAATGAGACAACCAGAACTGCACCCAATACGCCAAGTATTATAAAGCTGCAGCATGATTTCCTTCTTCTTACACTCGATGAAGGGAAGCATTCCATATGGCTTCTTCACCATCTTATCCACTTGCATAGCCAATTTCAGTGAATTATAAACCTGGACCCAAGAATTGCACTGAACCTCAGAGCTTTTTAGCAGTATACCTATAACTGTACACTTTCTCTTTCATTTGATCTCAAAAAGTGCAGCAACTCACAGTTGCCTAGTTTAAACTCGATTTGCCACTTCTCAGTCCAGATTTGCAACTGATCCATATCCACTGTATTTTAATAGTCCTTTACACTATCCACAACTCTGTCAATCTTAATGTCATTCACAGATTTGCTAATCCATCCATTTCGATAATATGGTTAAGAAGGCACATGGTTTACTGGCCTTCATTAGTCGGGGCAATAAGGTAATGTTAAACCACACAATACTTTGTTCTGGTCACCTCATTGTAGGAAGGGTGTGGAGAGGTCACAGAGGAGATTTACAGGTTGCTGCCTGGATTAGAGAGCATGTTGTATAAGGATAGGTTGAGAAAGCCAGAGCTTTTCTCTTTGGAGTTAAGGAGGATGAGAGGTGTGCAAGACAATAAGAGGCATTGATAGAGTGGACAGCCTGTGTCTTTTTCTCAGGATGACGGTGGCCAATACCAGAGGTGATTGGAAGGAAGTTAAGGGGAGATGTCAGAGGTATTTTTTTTACAGCGAGTGGTTGGTGCCTGGAAAGCACTGTCAGGGATGCTGGTGGGGGCTGATAAATCAGGGACATTTAAGAGACACTTACATAGGCAAATAGATGTAAAAAAAAATGGACAGCTATGGGCTGAGTGGGAGGGAAGGGTTAGACTGATTCTGAAGAAGTTTATGTAGTGGGCCAAAATGCCCATACTGTGCTAAGCTGGCTAAACTGTCCAAGGGCCTACGCTCTGTGTTATGTGGCTTGCTCAGTTAGTTCAATGGTGACTCCAGGGCATTGATGGATGGTGCCATTAAATATCAAGGGATTACTAACTCTTTCTCAATAGTGATGGCTGTGCCCAACATCACCCCCCCCCCACCTCCCCCACTTCACATTAGCAGCATAAATGTTGCTTATTAATTGACACCAGTGTTGATCAGGTGTTGCAAGCATGGACTTGCTACGGAGTTGTGAGCAGAATTGAACACACTGCAAACAAGATAGCCGAGCCTAGGACACTGCTGTGAAGACCCACTGCAATGATATCTTAGAGATACCAGGCCACCACCAACAACAACCACCTTTCCTTATGCAATGGAATGCATCAGCTATTGAATCCATCAGGGCTCACTGAATCCATATCTGGCCAAATGCTGCCTTGACATCAAAGGCAGTTGCTCTTATCCGGTCTCCAGGGGTACTAATGAGACCTGGAGTTGGGGGGTCCTGGTGAAATTCAAATTGGACATGTGTATACAGGTTTCAGAGAACAACTGTCACTTGACAGAACTGATTTGGGCCAAACACAGGCAAATGGGATCTAACAAATTAACCTACCAATCATATGAAAGCAGAAAAAAATTTAGTTTTGTTATGCATGCTAGAACATAGAACAATGCACACCTAGAACAGGTCCTTCGACCCAAAATGTTCTGCTGAAGTAATTAAGCTAATGACTTCTAATTTATCATATATATCCCTCCACTTTCTGAACAACAATGAGCCTACCAAAGAGCCTCTTAAATACTTCTACTGAAAGGCATACATAGAGTAGGTGTTGAGAGGATGTTTCCAATAGTGGGAGAGTGTCGGACTAGAGGGCACAACCTCAAAATTGAAAGACTTTCCTGTAGGGGAAAAATGAGGAGGGACTTATTCAGCCAGTGGGTGGTGAATCTGTGGAATTATTTACTACAGCTGCTATGGCAATAAATTCCAATGAGCCAAATTCCACTCGATGGGCCAAATAGCCTAATTCTGTGCCTATCTTTAATGCTCTCCAACACCTTCCATCCCCTTTGCTGCTGATTGGTAATAGATTAATTGGGAAGTAATAACCCAGATCGGATGTGTGAATAGGTCATTCCTGAGCAATTTCTCACTGTGGATAGATGCCAGTGTTATTACTGGCTTGAGGCATGGCTACTGGAGAATCCTCAATAGTACAGTCAGATACATATGTTTAACTTGGAAGCAATCATTGCCTTTGAGTTTAAGCAAGGTACCAAAATAGCAGACAGGCTGTTTTTCAAAAGAAAATACATATACTGTATACATTCAATCAAAAGTAAGCCACCCATGGAAATCTCATCTGAATCTCACGGCTATATAACTATTACAACTCTGTGTGCATATTTGTCTCTCTAACTTTAAGCACCATGTGATACACTCAATGGTTAATGTAACAGATGGCTCTCCTGCCCTCTCTCTCCTGGATTTCCCCGCATGTTAATAATTGACAGTCTTCCCAGTGTGGACCTTTGCACTGCTTAGTTCCGGGACTGCTTTGCTGCAGCCCTGTCTATTTTGAGCTCATTTAAAAGTATGGGAAAAGTTCTTGCCCAGAGGCCGGATGTACAGCGAGCCCATGAAATGACTGCAGCCTCATGAGCAGGCTATTTACAGTGAAGGTAAGTTAGAGAGTCAAAGTTTGTAATATTACAACAATGAGATTCCTTTTCTTGCAGCCATTTACAGGAAAATAAAGAAATACAATAAAAATTACAAAAAAACTGTACAAAAGCAAAGATAGACAAACAATATGCAATAAGAACACAAATGGCGCAAATACAATAATAATGATGATAACAAATAGTAAATAAATAACAATAAGAACGAGTTGTAGGGTCCTTGAAAGTGAATCCATTATGTTGTGGAATCATTTCAGAGTTGAGGTGAGTAAAGTAAGTTATTAACTGTTCCTGAACCTGGTGGTGTGGGACCAAAGGCCTCCTTCCCAAAGACAGAATGGCCTGGAAGGTGGAGATCCTTAACGATGGGTGCTGCTTTCTTGTTGCAGTGCCCCATAGTGAGGAGGGCTTTGCCTATGATGGACTGGCCTGTGTCCACCACTTTCTGCATAGCTTTCTATTCCTGGGCATTGGTGTTTCCATTACCAGCCATGATGCAACCCGTTAGGATAGGCTCAAATGTGCATCTACAGAGCTTTGTCAAAATCAGAGACTTACAGAATGGTACAGCAACTTATAGAGTGGTTCAGCCCACTTATCCATGCTGACCAAGGTGCTCACCAAACAGACTCTACAATTTGACTTTCTTTTGCCCCAATTCCTTAGCCAGCAGTCCACGTCAGACTTTGTACCTTCTTCAGCTCTATGTACATACACTACCTTGTAAACTTACCACCCAGGTAATAGGTTTCCATCATCACTATTTGTCTGGGGGGATATAATGTTATAGTCACAGGGTAATGCAGTGTGAAAACAGACCCTTAAGCCAAATCAGAACCACAAGAGAATCCACAGCTGCTGGAAATCTTGAGCAACACACACAAAATGCTTGAGGAACTCAGCAGGCCAAGCAGCAGTTATGGAGGGAAATAAACACCCAATGTTATGGACCAAGACATTGTAATGGACATCAAGATAGATCAGGTCTCGGCACAAAATGCTGAATGTTTATCTTGTGTCTATTGATCCAGATTTCTGGCATCTGCAGTCCTTCTTGTTTCAAGAGTTTTGCAATGCTCAGTCTCTTGGTGACAAGAGTTTTGGGGGAGGTTGTGCTGTCATTAAAGCCTCCTGGCCCAGGGGATAGTTCCAGCTCCTTCAGTCTAGCTTTCCATAGTTAGGTCTCACATATTAAAATGAAAGAAGAAGAAAAAGAACTAAATAGTCATTATGTGGCAGTCTATCAGAGACAGGAAAGGAGAGAAAGACAACAGTTCTCATTCTCCACTGTAGTTCCTAGAAAGAAAAAGCATGGAAGCAAGTCCTTTGGTCCATCCAGTCCATGCTGAGCACCAGACTGATCCCCTTTTACTCTCCCCACATTCCCATCAACTCCCCCAATCTTATCAATCCCTACACACCACCCCAGGCAATGTATTGTGGCCAACTTATCTTGCAAACATCTGCCTGGCAGATTTCCCTTGAATCTGAGACAGCCCCAGGGCAAGCCCAGGCCAAAGTAATGACTCTGCGGCATCACTAAATAATGAGCACAACCTCAAATTAAACATTCAAACCCACACTGACATTTAGGCTACATCCACACTAGACTGGATAATTTTGAAAACACCGGTTTCACATAAAAACGATAGGCAACAACACTAGGCATTTTAAAAAATATCTCTGTCCACATTGAAATGGATATTTTGGCGAATCTCCTCCTACTGCGCATGCGCAGGACGTATCCACCAAAAACATGTTTGGTGTCGAATCTTGTCATGAAAGATGGTGCGTGTTTGTTCAGTTACAGGCTAGAAAAAATTAAACGATGGACAGCTGTTGGCTGTCGCGCAGGAGGACTTAAAAGTAAAAAAAAATACTGGAGCGTATGGAGGCAACCGACGGGGAGTTCACGGACTGTATGACCCAACTGATGACGAACATTGAAAAACTGACTAACTGTTGCATTAATAAAGCTCCTTGTTAAATGTGTAAAATATGTCTGCATCAGTGTTATCTTGTATTTCCATACGATGTTACGTTAGGCCGTTACATATCTATTGTCAGAGAAGTACTTGCATAAATAGGTAAACCACCTTCATACAAGCAAGGGCAGAAAACAGGGCAAAGTGAGTGTACTTATTTATTCAGTAAGTTATGGGTCAAAGTATTTGGTGAGTACATTTCTAACTCTTCTGGCTTCAGTCTCGTTGGCGTCGGTTCTGAACTTGTTAGGTTGCGTTCAGGAAAACAGTGAAATAGCGCGCTGCCATCAGACAGCGTTTTCAGATTTCTCTGGTTACCCCGTCCACACTGATCTGCCCGAACAGCGTTTTCAAAAATACCCACCCTGGAAAGCGTTTATGAAAAGCTCTGGTTTCTGGGGACAAAAACACCATTTTAGTGTGGACGGAGGGGAAAAAGGAAGAGAAAAGCTTCAGTTACGTATTTATCCAGTGCAGTGTAGATGCAGCCTTAAGTTTCCCAAAGATAACAAGAGCTAATTGGGTATCAGTTCGATCCTTGTGGTCTCAGATGTACCATGGTTCTTACTGTTTCCCCAGCAGATGCCAACCTGGAAGCTATTTTTTGCAAAATACTAGATCTTCTTCTGCTTTATGCACAAGAAACCTGATCTTTAATGAACAAAGTGGGCATAACTTTAAGTAGGCAGCCAGAGAACTTTATCCCAGGCGGAAATGGCTAAAACACGGAGGCATAATTTTAACGTGATTTAGGAAGAAATTATAGAGGAGCTATTTTTTTACACAGAGAGTGGTGAGTGCCTGGAACGTACTGACAGGGGTGGTGGTAGAGGCAGGGACATTTAAAAAACTCTCAGTTGGCTGATTATGATGAAAGAAAAATGGGAGAGTAGAGTTAGATTGAAGTAGGTTAAAGGGTTGGTACAACATTGTAGGCTGAAGGGCCTGTACTATGTTCTTTCTTCTAAATCCAGTTTACAAAGTCCTTGGTAGTGTATCTTAAAATAGTATCCTGTGTAGATAAAGCATATAGGGTATCTGTCTTCACTGGTCTTTTTTAAGGGACATGTGAATTGTCCCCAGAGTGGAGGTGTCTGGAAGGGTTAAAAAAGTCCTACAGTCAAAGACAGCATGAACTGTCGCAGTCCCTTTCCCAGGATAGGGAAGTCTAAAAACTAGAGGGCATAGGTTTAAAGTGAGGGGGAAAATTGACAAGGGAAATGAGGGGCAAGTTTTCACAGATGTTGGTGGGTATGTGCAATGATTTACCAAAAGAAACAGTAAATTTAGATGAGTATGTAGACAGGAAAGCTACAGCACAATACAGGCCCTTCAGCCCACAAAGTTCTGTAGGAATAGAGCCAAACAGACAAATGGTATTAGTTCAGATATGCAACTTGATCAGCACAAAGGGATCAAGGAAGAATTCTTTTTCAGAATTATAATCAGATTCAAAATTAGGTTTATAATCACTGTCATATGTCGTGAAATTTGTTGAAATGTGGCAGCTGTGCAATTCAATGCATAAAAATTACTAAAATTACAACAAGAATATACAAAATTAAAGAAATAAATATCTTAAAAGAAAGGAAAATAGTGAGGTAGTGTTCATAGGTTCCTGGACCATTCAGAAATCTGATGTCAGTGTAGCTAAAACCTACAGGACAGTTAAAATCTGAAATCTGGAACATACTACGTGAGTGTGTAAAGGAGCAGGGACCCTCAATATATATACTCTCAGTGACAGCTTTATTACATACTCCCTGTACTTAATAAAGTCGTCTGAATATATATTGGGCAAACACGAGGAAATCTGCAGATGCTGGAAATTCAAGCAAGTCTGTTGCCTGAATATATATTTGTGGTTTTCTGCTGCTGTAGCCCATCCACTTCAAGGTTCAACATATTGTGCATTCAGAGATCTTCTTCTGCACACCACTGTTATAATGCAGGGTTATTTGAGTTACTGTTGCCTTCCTGTCAGCCTGAACCAGTCTAGCCATTTTCCTCTGATCTCCCTCATTAACGAAGTGTCCATGCCCACTCACAAGGTGCTTTTGTTTCTTGCACTATTCTCTGTAAACTCTAAAGACTGCTGTGCGTGAAGATTCCAGGCGATCAGCAGTTTCTGAGATACTCAAACCACCCCATCTGGTACCAACAATAATTCCACAGTCAAAGTCACTTAGATCACATTTCTTCCCCATTCTGACACTTGGTCTGAACAACAAATGAACCTCTTGACCATGTCTGCATGCTTTTATGCATTGAGTTGCTGCCACAATTGGCTGATTAGATATTAGCAATAGCAAGCAGGTATACAGGCGTATCTAATAAAGTGGCCACTGAGTGTAAGTATTTCTATGAGCATTAGAAACACCACAGGACAGAAGACAATGGCTGAGTGCTGCCATATACAATTTGTACAGATATGCAGCATTACTGCGTGGCCTGAGACCACAAGAACTGCAGTGAGTTGTGAATGCACCCCTCCCCTCCGTGGACTCTGTCTACACTTCAAACAGCTAACACAATCACTCCGGACCTTCTCCCTTCTCCTTCCCATCAGCAGAAGCTTGAGTAAGTTCATCAAGCACAGCAACAGCTCCTATCCCGTTGTTAGATTCTTGAACAGACATCTTATATGATAAACATCAACTCTTGATCTCACAGTTTACCTTACCATGACCCTTGCAATTAATTTGTTCTTTGTAACTGTAACACGATATTCTGTTTTCTTTTTCCTTCTGTGCTACCTCGATGTACTCACATATGGAATCATCTGTCTGGACAGCATGCCTATAAGAGCTTTTCAGTCCACCTCAGTACATGTCAGAGGCAGGATTTTTTACACAGAGAGCAGTGGGTGCGTGAAACACACTGCCAGGGGTGCTGGTAGAGGCAGACTCATTAAGATCAATTAAGTGATAATTAGATAGGTACATGGGTGAATGGGAAATGGTGACTATGTGGGAGGAAAGGGTTAGATTGATCTTGAAGTAGGGTGAAAAGTTGGCACAACATCATGGGCCAAGGGCCTGCACTGTACTGTACTGTTCTATATACTAAACCCAGTTTAAAAGCCCCTGGGTATGCATCTTAAAATAGCATCCTGTACAGAAAAGAGTGCACACAGGATGCACGCCTTCATTGATCTTATACATGGAGCAACTGCATCGTCTGAGGCTCTTTTTCCCCAGAGTGGAAGAGGCTGAAGGGATGATCTTACAGAGGTTTACAAATCCATGACAGTCAAAGACAGCACAAATAGTCGCAGATCATTTCTCAGAGTAGGCGAGTCTAGAGGTACCTAATGGCCAGCATCGACATGCTAGTATGGGCCCTGTTTCTATGCAACAGGACTCAATGACTCTATATAACCTGGATGTGTACTTGAAGAATCATTAACTACAGGTCTTATACACTCAGCAACCACTTTACCTATACACCTGTTCGTTAATACAGTTATCGAATCAGCCAATCATGGTAGCACAGGATTGGAGGATAGCCAATGTCAATCAGCAAATTTGCAGATGACACAAAGATTGGAGGTATAGTGGACAGTAAGGAAGACTATCAGAGCCTGCAGCAAGATCTGGGCCAGCTAGAAAAATGGACTGAAAAATAGCAGATAGAATTTAATGGAGACAAGTGTGAGGTTTTCACTTTGGTAGGACCAACTAGCGAATGGTAGGACACTGAGGTGTGCTGTAGTTCAAAGGGATCTGGGAATACAGGTCCATAATTCATGAAAGTGGCATCACAGGTAGAGGTTCAGTTGTTCAGACTAAACGTCAATGGGGAAAAAATGTGATTTCAGTGACTTGGGCTGTGGAATGGTTGTTGGCGCCAGATTGAGTATCTCAGAAACTGACGACTTCCTGGGGCCTTCACACGCAACAGTCTCGAAAGTTTACAGAGAATGTTGCAAAAAACAAAAAGCATCCTGTGGGTGAAACACCTTAATGAGAGACGTCAGAGGAGAACTGCCAGACTGAGAGCTAGGTAACTCAAATATCCATGTGTTACAACAGCGGTGTGCAAGATATATCTCTGAATGCACAGCATGTCAAACCTTGAAATTGATGGGCTACAGCAGAAGACCATGAACATATACTTAGTGGCCACTTCATTAGGTTCAGGAGTTATCTAATAGAGTGGCTACTGAGTATACTTCTTGATGGATACGCAATTTGGAAGGGATCACAGGACTGGATGACTTCATGACAAAAATATGTAATATGTGTGACTTACAACATAGAATTCTCTGCCCCCAAGTCTGAAACAGACAGATTTTTGCTCAATAAAATGACTGTAATCAGTAAGACTTAAAAGATTCAAGGCAGGAATGAGGTTGAACAGCTCAAAGGGTTGAACTTCCTTCGTCCATCCAGTCTGGATGCATATCGCATTGGTATGGCTACTTCTCTGCCTGTAACTGCAAATAACTGCAGAGAGTTGTGGTCACAACTCTACACATCACAGGAACCAGCCTCCCCTCCATGGACTCTCATTGCATCAGTAAAACAGCCGGCATAATCAAAACCCCTACCCACTCTGGACATTCTCTCTTCTTCCCTGTTCCATGGGGCAGAAAATACAAAAGCTTGAATGCCTGAAAAAACATTCCAACAGGCTTAAGGACAGCTTCTACCCCACTGTTATCAGAATGGTCCTCTTGTACAATAAGATGGACACCTGACCTCACAATCCACCTCATTATGACCTTGCACCTCATAGTTTACCTACACTGCCCTTTCTCTGTAGCTGTTACACTTCAGTCTGCTATCTTTTTAACTGTGTTCTGCATCAGTGCTCTCTGTGTACTGATTCGATCTGAATGAACGGTACAATCTCACTGCACCTTGCAACATGTGAAAATAATAAACCAATTCTAATTCTAATCCTAACTAATGGGGAGGGAGAGAGGGATAAATGGAGAGTTATTATTGACCTGCTGGTTTTCACAGTGAGCAATGAATATTGTAACCACGCAATAGTCAATATGCTCACAGGTCCAACGTACTTTTAAGTCCGAGTCTGGCGCTGAGGTGCTAATCGAAATCAACCAAGCGTTACTGGTACACTGGAGCTCCTTGAAGCCTTGAGTAATTTTTCTAAAGAGGAGTTAATCATCTATTTTGGATTAACCCTTCTCAAGGGTGAGCAATCACTAATGAGGCATTTGGTGGGAGGTGAACCTCTCCAGAATGGACAGGTAGGGTGAAGGAGGAGGTCTTTCAGATTCAGATTTAGTCATCATCAATAAATGTAATGATTGTCAACATTACACTGTATGTTCATTGAAACGTACGGTGAAATTCATAGTTTGCATTAACAACTGATGAATTGGGGCAGCTTGCAAGTGCTGCTACATATTCCAGCAGACAACATGGCATATCCACAATGCTCGGCAGAACAACAAAACAGAACAAAAGCAAAACTAGCCCCTTTCTCACACTCCCACTCACACACATGCATACAGGACTCCAGCCCCAGGACACACATCCTCCAGTCCTCTAGTCCTTGGCTCCAAACTGGTCCCAGTACATTGATCAATCCTTTGATGTACAGAGGGATCTTGGGGTCCAGGAAGTGGCCATCCAAGTAACAGAGTGATAAAGAAAGAGTACTGTGTTCATTGGTCGGGACACTGAGCATGGGTCAGGCTGCACTTGGAGCATTGTGTGTAATTCTGCTCACTCTAGAGGAAAGAGGTAGAGGCTTTGGAGAAGATCCAAAAGAGGCTTACCAGGATGCAGCTTGGATTAGAGGATATGAGCTCAAAGGAGGCGATAGACAAGGTTTTCTCTGAAGTATTGGAGTGTGGGGAAGACCTGATAAACGTTTATTAAATTATGAGGCATCAATGTAGACATGTAAAAGCATGCACTTAAGATGAATGGAGTAAATTTACATGGCACACAAAATTCTGGAAGAACTCAGTAGGTCAGGCAGCATCTATGGAGGGAGATAAACAGTTGACATTTTAAGCCAAGACCCTTCACCAGAACTCCAAATGAAAGGTCTCAGCCCAAAATATTCCCCCCACCCCCATAGACACTATCTCATCTGCTGAGTTTGTGTGTGCTGCTCAAGATTTCCAGCATCTGCGGAATCTTGTGTGTCTGAAGATATGTGTGAGGCAATTTCTTTTTATACTGAGAGTCGTGCGTGCCAGGAATGGACTGCCTGGAAGAGTGGTGGAAGCAAAAACAATAATGGTGTTTAAAAGGGTGTCAGACAGTTGCATGAATAAGCAGGGAATGGAGAGATATGGATCATGTACGGCACATACATGGTGGGAATAAAGGCTGTTCTGTGTTCTATGTAATCTCCCCACTGTGTCTCTATATTCCACTTATCTAGCCAGTAATATATAACTATGCAAGTGGACACTCACTGTATCGAAACCATTACCCTCCCCAGGAACCCCACTCCCTCTGTGCTATTCTAATTAATAGTGCAGAAAAAAATCTTCTCAACCCACCATATCCCACAGTGTTTTGCACAAAAAATTCTTCTCAACCCACAGTGTTTTGCTGTGAGCTGGGAGTTTTCTGCCTAACAGGTCAGTGGAATAGAGATTTCTGCTAGAAATATTTTAGAGATTGACATCACGGAGACAGGCCCTTCCATTCCAACAAGCCCGTGCTGCCCAATTACACCCATGTGCCCATTTAAACTACCAACCTGTACACCCTTGGAATGTGGGAGGAAACCGGAGTGAATGATAAACCCACACAGTCACGGGCAGAACATACAAACTTACAGGCAGCAGCAGGAATTGAACCCGGCTCACTGGCGCTGTAATAGTTACGGTAACTGCCTTGCTACCATGCAGCCCTGATAGATTCACTGAGGAACTGGAAATATTGCTTGAACAGGCCAGGAATGGAGGAGTAATTCAGTCACAACTGTGCAGTCCGAGCCTTGATATTACATCTTGGGATAGGTTACATCGTTTATTTGAACACCCAATTCCCTGAGCCTTTTCCTAAGTTTTACATGTTATGCCCACGGTTACATCTCAGAGAGTACAATCTCTAAAGTGCTGCCCCTACTCCACTACCCATTTCATTGAGATGGAAGTCATTTTGGTTACATTGTGGCATATGGATATCTGGCGGGACTGACAAGGAGGTGTAACTAGCTTAGCATGTTACATGGCAAAGTGATACCCAAACTAACCAAAGGTGGTAGACTCAGCCATTTCCATCATGGGCACCAGACATCATCAAGGACATCTTCAAAAGCTGATGCCTCAAGAAGATGGCATCCGTCATCAATGACTCTACTGTCTAAGACATGCCCTCCTCTCATCGCTACCATCAGGAAGGAGGTACAGGAGCTTAAGACACACACTGAATGTTTCAGGAACTTTCTCCATCAGCAGATTTCTGAACAATACCTCACTATTTGCTCCTTATTAACACACAAAAATTGCTGGTGGAATGCAGCAGGCCAGGCAGCATCTATAGGAAGAAGCACTGTCGACATTTTGGGCTGAGACCCTTCGTCAGGACTAACTGAAAGGAAAGATAGTAAGAGATTTGAAATTAAGAGGGGGAATGGAAAATGTGAAATGATAGGAGAAGACCGGATTGGGTGGGGTTAAGCTGAGAGCCGGAAAGGTGATTGGCAAAAGGGATACAGAGCTGGAGAAGGGAAAGGATCATGGGACGGGAGGCCTCGGGAGAAAGAAAGGGGGAGGGGAGCACCAGAGGGAGATGAAGAACAGACAGAGTGATGGGCAGAGAGAAAGGAGAAAAAAGAGGAGAGGGGGTAAAAGACTAAATATATCAGTGATGGGGTAAGAAGGGGAGGAGGGGCATTAACGGAAGTTAGAGAAGTCAATGTTCATGCCATCAGGTTGGCTACCCAGCTGGTATATAAGGTGTTGTTCCTCCAATATGGCTTCATATTGACAGTAGAGGAGGCCATGGATAGATATATCAGAATGGGAATGGGATGTGGAATTAAAATGTGTGGCCACTGGGAGATCCTGATTTCTCTGGCAGCCAGAGCGTAGGTATTCAGTGAAACGGTCTCCCAGTCTGCGTCGGGTCTCACCAATATGTAAAATGCCACACCGGGAGCACCAGACGCAGTATACCACACCAGCTGACTCACAGGTGAAGTGTCGCCTCACCTGGAAGGACTGTCTGGGGCCCTGAATGGTGGTGAGGGAGGAAGTGTAAGGGCAGGTGTAGCACTTGTTCCGTTTACAAGGATAACTGCCAGGAGGAAGATGGGAAGGGATGGGGAGGACGAATGGACAAGGGAGTCGTGTAGGGAGCGATCCCTGCGGAAAGCAGAAAGAGGGGGGAGGGAAAGATGTGCTTGGAAGTGGGATCCCCTTGAGGTGGCGGAAGTTACGGAGAATTATACTTTGGACCCGGAGGCTGGTGGGGTGGTAGGCGGATGGGGTGAGGGCAGAAATGCAAGAAATGGGAGCGAATAGTTTTAAGCAAAGGGGCTTCCTTTCTTCCACCATCAACTCTGCTCTCAAGAGTTGATGGTGGAAGAAAGGAAGCCCCTTTGCTTAAAACTATTTGCTCTGCTTTTGCACTGTATTATTATTTTTAATAGGTTCTTATTGTACTTGATCGTATTTTCACGTATTGCTCTGTACTTATAGAGCTAAACACCAAATTTCATGGTTTATGTTAGTGAGAATGGTTCTGAACTGCAGAGCTCCAGGGAGGAGGAGATAGATGCACTACACACAAAGATCCAGAGTTTTCATCACTGCTCTACAATCTCGTACACATCAGCAGTCTAGGATACAACAGTCTATGACACACAACTGAGAAGAATAAACAGCAGGCCAGTGAAGACCCATGCAGTAAGGATTTCTATTATCCTCACTGCATGGCAGACACATCAGGGACATTTAAAAAACTCTTAAAAGATTGGCACATGGGTGGTAGAAACAGTGAGGGCTACTTAGGAAAAAAGGCTTAGACTAATCTTAGAGAAGGTTACAACATCGTGAACCAAAAGGGAGGGCTGTACTGTGTTGTAGTGTTCTATATTCCACTCAGTATGCCCTTGGCCAACATCACCATCATGGCTCACCATGAGAGGGGAGCCATGGCTGGGGAAAACCCTACACTTCCCCCAAAGCCCACCCAACACCAGCAACAGTCCAGCAAGAGAGCCACTCTTCTACTCCAGATGCACATATTTTAGATAATTCTGGAGGAATTCAGCAGGTCAGGCAGCTTCTATTGAAAGGAATAAACCGTCCACATTTCGGGCTGAGACTATTCATCAAGACTGGAAAGGAAGAGGGAAGATGCCAGAATAAGAAGATGAGGGGAGGAGAAGGAGTAAAAGGTAGGTGGTAATAGGTGAAGCCAAGTGGATGGGAGAGGGGGGATGAAGTGAGAGACTTGGGGGGGGGGGGGGGGGGAGAAGGTAAAGTGCCGAGGAATGAATCTGGTAGGAGAGGAGAGTAGGCCATAGGAGGAAAAGGAGGAGGAGGGGCATTAAAGGGAGTTGATGGGCAGGTGAGGAGAGAGAAGAGAAGAGAGAGGAGGCAGAATGAGGAATAGAACAAGAAAAAAAAATGGTGGGGAGGGAAATTACTGGAAGTTAGAGAAATTTATGTTCATGCCATCAGGTTGGAAGCTACCCAGAAAGAATATTAGGTGTTGCTCCTCCAAGCTGAGGGTCGTCTCATCGTTCCATATTCTAGGTCCTATCACCATATGTTCCCAGAGTCTAGGCCACACCTCCACTCTGAACCAATTCTACGACCTACAAGCCCACTTTCAAAGGCCCTTTACAACTCACCTTTTCAATATGTCACAGTATGTAGATAAGCCTACAAGAGGAGAGGCTGTACTTGATCTGGTATTGGGAAATGAACCTAGTCTGGTGTCAGATCTCTCAGTGGGAGAACATCTTGGAGTTAATGATCACAATTCTATCTTCTTTACCATAGCATTGGAGAGGGATAAGAACAGACAAATTAGCAAAGTGCTTAATTGGAGTAAGGGGAATGTGAGGCTATCAGGCAGGAACTTGGAAGCATAAATTGGAAAGAGATGTTCTCAGGGAAACATATGAAAGAAATGTGGCAAATGTTCAGGGGATATTTGCGTGGAGTTGTGCATAGGTACATTCCAATGAGACGGAAAGGATTGTAAGGTACAGGAACCATGGTGTACAAAGACTCTTGTAAGTCTAGTCAAAAAGAAAAGAAGAGCTTATGAAAGGCTCAAAAAACTAGGTAATGATATTAAGGAAGAAGATGTTCTGGAGCTTTTGGAAATCAAGTTGGATAAGTCACTGGGACTGGACGAAATCTACCCTAGGCTACTGTGGGAGGTGAGGGAGGAGATTGCTGAGCTTCTGCTGATGATATTTGCATCATCAATGGGGACAGGAGAGGTTCCAGAGGATTGGATAGTTGTGGATGTTGTTCCTTTATTCAAGAAAGGGAGTAGAGATAGCCCAGGAAATTATAGACCAGTGAGTCTTACTCCAGTGAGTTAATGGAGAAGATACTGAGAGGTAGGATTTATGAACATTTGGAGAAGCATTATATGATTAGGAATAGTCAGCATGGTTTTGTCAAAAGCAGGTCGTGCCTTATGAGCCTGATGGAATTTTTTGAGGATGTGACGAAACACATTGATGAAGGTAGAACTGTGGATGTAGTGTATATGGATTTCAGCTAGGCTTTTGATAAGGTACCCCATGCAAGGCTTATCGAGAAAGTAAGGAGGCATGGGATCCAAGGGGACATTGCTTTGTGGATCCAGAACTGGATTACCCACAGAAGGCAAAGAGTAGTTGTAAACGGGTCATATTCTACATGGAGGTTGGTCACCAGTGGTGTGCCTCAGGGATCTGTTATGGGACCCCTACTCCTCGTGATTTTTATAAATGACCTGGGTGAGGAAGTGGAGGGATGAGTTAGTAAATTTGCTGATGACACAAAGGTTGGGTGTGTTGTGGATACTGTGGAGGGCTGTCAGAGTTTACAATAGGACGTTGATAGGATGCAAAACTGGGCTGAGAAGTGGCAGATGGAATTCAACCCAGATATGATGACAGAATATAGTATTAATGGTAAGACTCTTGGCAGTGTGGAGGATCAGAGGTTACCTTGGGGTCCGAGTTCATAAGACACTCAAAGCTGCTATACAGGTTGACTCTGTGGTCAAGAAGTCATACAGTCCATTGGTCTTCATCAATCATGGCATTGAGTTTAAAAGCGGAGAGTAATGTTGCAGCTATATAGGACCCTGGTCAGATCCCACACTTGGGAGGACTGTGCTCAGTTCTGGTCACCTCACTATAGGAAGGATGTGGAAACCATAGAAAGGGTGCAGAGGAGATTTACAACGATGTTGCCTGGATTGGGGAGCATGTCTTATGAGAATAGGTTGAGTGGACTCGGCCTTTTCTCCTTGGAGTGACAGAGAATGAGAGGTGATCTAATAGAGGTGTACAAGCTGATGAGAGGCATTAATCGTGTGAATAGCCAGAGGCTTTTTCCCAGGGTTGAAATGGCTAGCATGAGAGGACAAAGTTTTAAGGTGCTTGGAAGCAGGTACAGAGGAGATGTCATGGCTAAACTTTTTACACAGAGAGTGGTGAGTGCGTGAAATGGGCTGCTGGTGACGGTGGTGGAGGCAGAAACGACAGGGTCTTTTTAGAGACTCCTGGATAGGTACATAGAGCTTATAAAAATAGAGGGCTATGGGTATCTCTAGGTAATTTTTAAGGTAAAGACACGTTCGGCACAGCTTTGTGGGCCGAAGGGCTTGTGTTGTGCTGTAGGTTTTCTATGTTTCTATATTGTTTTTTTTATTTGCATGGCTTGTCAGCCACATTGGTTGTTTGTCAGTCTTTGCATACAGTTTTTTCATAAAATTATATTGCATTTCTCTATTTTTCCTGAAAGGAAAATGAATCTCAAGATAGTATATGACAACATAGCATATATGTATTTTTATAATGAATTTACTTTGAACTTCGGACACAGCAAAAAAAAAACACAAGGTTTTCAGTTAGCTGACCATCAGGGTCCAGTTACAGCCTAAACAGTAACACACGCCTGCTGGAGGAACTCACCAGATCAGACAGCATCCACAGACAGGAAGAAACGGTTAATGTTTCTGGCCGAGCCCTTTCATCAGGACTTGCTGTACTGCTGAGTTCCTCCAGCGTTTTTGTGTGTTACTCAGGAGTTCCAGCATCTGCAAAATCTCCTTTGTTTATGACAGCCTAAACAGTCTGCTGGCTATAGCACAAGGTAACGTAGTGGCTAATGGACTTCGACTGAGATGGTGAAAAAATAACACTTTGCATGAAGTTAATTACATTTCACACTTAGGGTGTCAAACCAACGGAACAGGGAATGGAACATCAGTTTCTGTGCATACAATCAATATAGTATATAACCTCACCATTGGTGCCCCCAGGGCTGTGTATTGTGCCCATTGCTCTACATTCACACCTGACTGCATGGCCAAACACTCGAGCAATCACATTGTCAAGTTTACCGATGACACAAGAGTGATGGGACTCACCACCAACAATGATGAGACAAATTACAAAAAGGAGGTAGAAGAGCTTGATCCCTAGTGCCAGGCAAATAACCTCTTCCTCAATGTCAACAAGACACAGGAGATGATTATCAACTTCAGGAGAACCTGCACCACTCGCACACTCCACCCCCCTTTACATTGCTGGCACAGATGTGGAATCTGCAAGCAGTTTTCAAACTCCTGGGAGTGCACACTGCATCTGCTGACGTATATGTGTACTTTGATAATAAATTATTTTGAATTTTGAACAGTGATAAACCATATAGATACCATTCCATTTCACAAAAAGCTCAAGTTACATTCTAGCCAAAACATGCTCTCACTCACCAACAATCAGCTCACTGTCACTCACCGCCATGATCACTCATCTCCTAACACGTCACAGCCTTGGTCCAAACACAGACAGCAGGGCAGCAGAGCCTTGTCCGTACAGTCGATACAGCATCAGCTTCGTAATCTAAAGGTTGTGAGTTTGTGCCTCACATAGGGCCCTTGTTTCTATGGGGTGACATGGTTAGTGTAATGTTAATACAGTGCCTGGATCACCAATCAGGCTTCAATCCCACCGCTCCCTGTAAGGAGTTACTACGTTTCCTCCAGGTGCTCCAGTTTCCTCCCACATGCCAAAAGACAAACAGTGCAGTTAAGAGTGTGGGCATGCTCTGTTACCACTGGAAGTGAGGCAACACTTGTGGGCTGCCCCCAGCACAATCCTTGCTGATTTGATTCGACAGAAATGATTCATTTCATTGTATGTTTCCAAGTTTCAAATAAAGCGAATCTCTTGGAAGTATGGGCCTTCGTCCCCTTTCCTGGTGAAGGGCCTCAGCCCTAGACATCGACTCTGCATCCCTCTCCATGGATGCTACCTGATCTGCTGAATTCCTCCAGCATTCAGTGTGTGTTACTCTGGTTTTCCAGCATCTTCAGAAACTCTTGTGTGTAAACCTTATCCCTCTTTCTTTAAGAATTGCAGGAGTGCCTCCCTACGCGGCACTGACAAGAGGAGACATGGACTGTCCTTGGCAACACCTGACTGAATAGGCTTGATAAAACTGAAGTCAGCGGCCATCAAGGAAAAGGCTCTCCAATGTTTGGTGCCATAGCTTGCCAGCAGGGCAATCAGTCATGGTTATAGAGTCAAACATCCCAGTACCATGACATCACTTCTCGGCTGTGTCGAATGATCTTCAGCCGCCTTGTTGACAACCCTCCATTTTAAGATCAGATGATGTGATATTCGTGATAATTGTACAACATTTAATTCACTTGTATTTCCTCAGCTCTATCCGAAAGTGATGATCTCCTGCCGAGAAATACAAAAGATCTACCATTAATCTTCATCTAATGAGGAAATTAAAAGTGCAGTCAGTGGTAAAGATGTGTTGTGGGGCACCCAGTTCTTGAGTCTAAGTCTGCAGCTGTTCAGGTTACAGATACTCATCCAAAATATGGTGAGAGTTACATTCCCCAAACCCTTTCATGTAGTACATTCCTGATCCTGCCATGGTCTGGGCGACGACACTTCCAAAAAACCCTCTCGTCTTTTCCACCAGTTCCTTTAAATCAGTGCCCTATCTGCAAAATAAATTCAGACCTAATTTCCAAGCTTCTGCTGGGCCTGGCCTGAAAAAGAGTATAGAAATAGACAAAGAATAGGAAGCTTTATACACAATAACTGGTTTGCAGTCTAACCATTCTGAGATACACCTGAATGGAGAGATTTAACAAGTAGTGTAAAAATGTTTCTCCAGTGCAATAAATGAATGGATATTGACTTAGTATTAAGAGTAGGCCATTTAAAATAGTGGTGAACAACAATTTCTTCCTCATATGGGTATCTTTGGAACTCACTACCCCAAAGCACTATGAAAGCAGAATCATTCTGTTCAAGATTGAAGCATCAGACATCAGAACCACAAGGGAGTAGTTTGGAAAGTACATTTAGAAACAGTTTCTTCCCCTCAGCCATCAGATTTCTGAACAGTCTATGAACTCATCAACACTACCTCATTATTTTACTCTCTTGTGTTAATATATACTTTCCACTACCCTTCAACCACCAGACTCCTGAACCACCATGGATAACTTCACTCACCCCAACACTGAACTGATTCCACAACCCATGGACTCACTTTCAAGGACTCTACAACTCATGTTCTCGGTATAATTTATTTACTATTTTTTTATTTGCACATTTTGTCTTATTTTGTATATTGATTGTCAGACTTTGTGAGTAGTTTTCCACTGATTGTGCTATATCTCTTTGGTGTACTGTGAATGCCTGCAAGAAAATGAATCTCAGGGTGGTCTATGGAGACATAAGTAATTTGATAATAAATTTAATTTGAACTTTGAACTATTGTAACTTATAGTAATTCTTTATGTATGGCTCTGTGTTGCTGCAGTCTGTGGTAAAGTTGGGATGTAGGGATGTTGGTGCCCTATATCCCATCTCCACCGCTCACTGCACTTTCGATGTCCTTAATGGAAAACAACAAATTTCAAGGATCAGGGATCATCTTTATTCACCATCTACATTTACATGTATTAGGAATTTGATGTGGTGTGTTGGTCAGGGCAAGACATGCAGCAAAGAGCAACATTATTCAACATTTATAAAGAATAAAGGATTATAGAACAAACACAAGGAAATCTGCAGATGCTGGAAATTCAAACAACACACACAAAATGCTGGTGGAACACAGCAGGACAGGCAGCATCTATAAGGAGAAGCACTGTCGACATTTCAGGTCCTGATGAAGGGTCTTGGCCTGAAACGTAGACAGTGCTTCTCCTTAAGGATTATAGAAACACAGAAAACCTACAACACAATACAGGCCCTTTGGCCCACAAAGTTGTGCCGAACATGTGCTTACCTTAGAAGTTACTAGACTTACCCATAGCCCTCTATTTTTCTAAGCTCCATGTACCTATACAAAAGTCTCTCAAAAGACCCTATCATATCTGCCTCCACCACCATTGCCGGCAGTCCATTCCATGCACTCACCACTCTCTATGTAAAAAACTTACCCCTGACATCTCTTCTGTGCCTACTCACAAAAAAATTAGTTAACTTTTTGTTAACTCTAAGTTATATAGAGGTTAAAGTACAGATATGGAATAAAATGTGCATAAATACCAGCGTGTATTTATAATAAACAGCTTTATAAAAAGTGTGTGCAGTACAGTGACTGAGGTAGTTGACAAAGGGGGTTTGGGAGAACTAACTACAAGGGATCAGAAGGGAGCTCTTCACAACATATGTCAGCAATAACAAATGTAATTCTCATTCTGATTCCAAATATGAGAGCAGGTTCCAAGATTTATCAGTTACTATTTCTTAAATTCATACTTTCTTAGTGAGATTTACCCTTAAATTTAACTGTGCTTTTCACCATAAGACCATAAGACATGGGAATGGAATTAAGCCATTGAATCTGCTCCACCATTCCATCATGGCTGATTTACTTTCTCTCTCAACCCATTTTCCTGCCTTTTTTCCTGTAACTGACACCCCTACTAATCAAGAACTTATCAAGCTCTGCTTTAAATATATTCAATAACTTGGGTTTCACAGCCATCTGTCACAATGAATTCCATAAATTCACTACCCTCTGGCTAAGAGAATGCCTCCTCACCTCTGTCCTGAAGAGACCCTCTTCTATTCTGAGGCTGTGCTTTCTGGTCACAGACTCCACCACTATTGTAAACATCCTTCCAAGTCCTCTCTACCTAGCCCTTTTAACATTGGATAGTTTCAATGAGATCTTCCCCCACCCCTCCATGGTTCATCTCCTCTCCATCTCTGCAGACATTCCCAGCTCTAATCAAGGATCTTCAACCTGAAATATTTAACTGCTTCTCTATCCATGGTGGCCTAGCAGTTATTGCAATGTTATCACTGCCTGATCTTCAGAGTTTGCAGTTCATTAACCGCCGCTCTCTGTAAGGAGTTTGTACATTCCCCCTGTAACTGTGTGGGTTTCCTCCGTGTGCTCCATCTTCCTTCGAAAGACGTACCAGTTAGTAAGCCAATTGGTCATTGTAAGTTGTACTGTCATCAGGCTAAGGTAGTAGCAGAGCTACTGGGTGGCACAGCTGGTTGTGCTACAAGGGCCTGTTCTGCACAGTATCTCTAAATAACTAAAAATGCTACCTGAGTGATCCAGCATTTTCTATTTTGATGCTTTACAATGTCCCTCCCCCTTCCCCCTCCCACCATCCTATTCCCTCCTGGTGAGTTCCAAAATGCTCATGACCTCCTGACTGGACTGGACTTTCTGGTGACCTCTACTTTAGAGGGTCACGTCTGTACCTGTTTCTGTGTCCTTACATATTACTCTTTAATTACCAATCCACCTAAATTTTTAAATAATTTCTACAGAATACAAAAGAAAGTTTGAAGAAACATTAAGACAGTATGATCATTTTGTAACCTAATGATTCCTCCTAAAGAGACTCATTTTCACAGACTGTGCTGTTTGAGCCTAGGTGTAATGTGGATTGGGGGGGGTGTGTGGTAGGGGAAGGAATCAGGGCAAGGATGTGAAATTTCTGCCCCCGCCCCACTCTCTACGCCACCCACTGGTTAGGTTCCTATTCTTTTGTAATTTCAGTTGTCGAACCATACTGGAAAGGCAGCCTAGAAATATCAAGTAACCAACTACAGGCATGGAGCCTGGAGAAGGGAAGAGCTGTAAATTCCTTCCTTTGAGTAAAATGTTTGGAGAGAGTGGCAGTAAACAGGCTGACAGATCCCAGACCATGGAACAGGAGCACAGAGATATTACTTACAAAGTGTCTGCTTGATTTGTATTTGTTTAAGATTTGCCTCAACCTTCCCATTGATTATGTTCGAGAGCTGGACGTTCATTCTCCAAGCTCTCAGCTTTCACTTCCAAAAATACAACAGCACAGCAGGAGCTATATTTCATTAGAAGTTTGAGGAGATTTATTATGTCACCAAAGACACAAACAAATTTCTACAGATGTACTATGGAAAGCGTTCTGACTGGTTGCATCATCATCTGATGTGGAGGCTTCAATGCAAAGTATCACAAAATGCTGTAGGGGGTTGTAAACTCAGCCAGTTCCATCATGGGCACCATTGAGGACACCTTCAAAAGGCAATTTCTCAAAAGGGCAATATCCATCATTAAGGCCTCTCACCATTCAGTATCTGCTCTCTTCTCATTACTACTATCAGGGAGCAGGTACAGGAGTGTGAACATTTTCAAGGTTCAGGAACAATTATTACCCCTCAACCATCAGGGTCTTGAATGAGAGGGGATAACTTCAGTCAACTCCACTCACACTATCACTGAACTATTCTCACAACCTATTGGCTCACCTTAAAGGACTCTTCAGCTCATGTTCTTGATATTCATTGCTCAAGTGTTTATTTCAGAACATAGAACATAGAAATCTACAGCACATTACATAATGTTGTGCCGGTAACTTACTCTAGAAACTGCTTAGAATTTCCCTACCGCATAGCCCTCTATTTTTCTAAACTCCACGTACCTAAGAGTCTCTTAAAAAACCCTATTGTTTCCGACTCCATCACTGGCAGTGCATTCCACACACCCACCCCTCTGTGTGAAAAACTTACCTCTGACATCCCCCTTGTACCTAGTTCCAATGCCCCCTTGTGTTAGCCATCATAGTCCTGGGAAAAAAAACTCTGGCTATCCACACGATCAATGCCTCTATTCACTTATACACCTCTATCAGGTCATCATCTCATTAGTAAACTTGCTAACCCACCCTTCTACTTCCTCATCCAGGTCATTTATAAAAATCACAAAGTGGACGGGTCCCAGAACAGATCCCTGAGGCACTGGTCACCGTGCTCCACGCAGAATACGAACCATCTACAACCACACTTTGCCTTCTGTGGGCAAGCCAATTCTGGATCCATAAAGCTAGATCCCCTTGGATCCCATGCCTCCTTACTTTCTGAATGAGCCCTGCATGAAGAACTTTATTAAATGCCTTACTGAAATCCATATACACTACATCCACTGCTCTACCTTCATCAATGTGTTTTGTTACATCCTCAAAGAATTCAATCAGGCCTCTAAGGCACGACCTGCCCTTGACAAAGCCATGCTGACGATTCCTGATCAGATTATGTCTCTCCAAATGTTCATAAATCATGCCTCTCAGGATTTTCGCCAACAACTCACCCACTACTGAACTAAGACTCACTGTTACATAATTTGTTAGGTTATCTTTACTCCCTTTCTTGAACAAGAGAACAACATTTGCAATCCCCCAATCCTCTGGTACTTCTCCCGTTCCCACTGATGATGCAAAGATCATCGCCAGATGTTCAGCAATCTCCTTCCTTGCTTCCCACAGCAGCCTGGTCTATATCTCGTCTGAACCCAGCGACTTATCTAACTTCATGCTTTCAAAAGCTCCAGCATATCCTCTTCCTTAATGTCTATGTGCTCAGACATTTCAGTCCACTGTAAGTCATCTCCACGATTGCCGAGGTCCTTTTGCCGGTGAATTATTATTATTGTTTCTTTTTTCTCTTTTTTTTGTATTTGCCCAGTTTGTTGTATTTTTGAACATCGGTTGTTTGTCTGTCCTGTTGGGTGCAATTTTTCACTGATTCTATTGTGATTGTTGTGTTTGCTATGAATGCCCGCAAGAAAATAAAGCTCAGGGCATATATGTCCTTTGATAATAAATTTACTTCGAACTTTTGGGAATAGTTACTTCCCCTCCACCATCAGATTTGTGATTGGTCCATTAACCCCCAGGAACACAACCTTTCCTTTTGTACTACTTAATTATTTTTTATATGTTTTATTGAAAGTTATAGTCAGTTGTTTTAGTATTGTACAGTACTGGTTTTTTAAGGTTGTTATAGCTGGGGCTGATAGTGGGAATAAGCTCCCACTACCTTTTAAATGCTCCCATTGGTGCGTGCCTCAAATAGCCTCTGACAACCAAGTCCAGCTCCTGGCCTTCATGTGTGGCTTAGATTCTAAGTCTGGCGGAACTGTTTCTATTGACAGGAAAAGGGGCGAAGGCTCCTTAAAACCAGTTGCTTCAGGCGAAGAGGGGTCACCAACCATGACTGGCAGCTCATCAAGGAGAAGAAAAACTCTGATCTCAAACCTCCGCTGCCTTGCAGCTACACCCACTCACGGGGAAGGCTTCGGGAGTAAACCCTGTGGAAGAATCCGGAGCTGGCATCTTTAAGGCAGTCCTAAGTTGAGTTCAACACTGACTGGCAACTCCTGCAACGCTGCTGGTACCAAACTGTATCAGTCTCTGCCATTCCTTTGGATTCATCAGATGAGTGGAGGTGGGAGCTTGCTACATGGGCAACAGTTTGTTCTCCATATCGTACTGCCCGGGCTTGCATATCATATTGACAGGTGGGAAGCAACATCCCCGACCAACAGAGGGCATCCTCATTGCACTGAATTGGTGTCAACAAATTTCACAACCTAGGTCAGTGATAATAAATCTGACTCACTCGTTGAGGAGCTTTCAAAAATACAGGCCATAAATTTAAGGTAGTGACCAACAAATCCCATTTCAAGCATGGTTAGAGTGTAGAACTTGCTAACACAGGTTGAGCAAAAAGAAATGATATGCTTACCAGAATTAGAAAGTGCTGGAAATAAACAGCTTAAACAACATCTGTAGAAAGTGTGACAGCTTGAAGACCCTTTGTCCGATCAGACATGTTAAGTTTCTCCTTTCAGAGAAGTTCTCTGACTTGCTAAGCTGTTTGAATAATTTCTATTCTTAGTTCAGATTTCCAGCATCTGCAATGTTTTTGTCTTTTATATTTAAGGGGAAAGTGATAAGAAGATATGAACAAAACAAACAGGGGCAGGCACAAGAGATGCTGGAAATTTTAAGTAAGACACAAAAGATTCTGGAGAAACTCAACGGGTCAGTCACCATCCTTGGAGGGAAATGAACAGAGATATTTCAGGGCCTTCATCAGGATATGGGAGCAGCAAACTGCCAAACAACATTCCTTCGAACGAAGGTGCACAACTCAGCATGTATAACTCACGCAAAACAAATAAAGAAACGTAACCACAAATAAATTAACAATAAAATATATTCTAGAAGAATGACATTTAGCATAAGGTGCATTAGCAACATAAGTTAAAAAGTAAACAGTATAACATTATCAGCACTTCATAAATGATGAGAACTGGGTGCTGTCAGGGAGTCTCACAGCCTGGGGGAAGAGGTTGTTTCCCATCCTAACAGTCCTTGACCTAATGCTACAGTAACTCTGGCTGATGGTGGAGGGTCAATGAGATTATGGGACTTACGGGAGGGATTCCTGACAATTCACAGACAGACCCCTTGTTAAATATCTCAGATACTGTACTCTCATGGCTGCATGACCAGATTCTGCTCCAACGCCATCTGCAAGTTTGCAAATAGTATCACTACGGTGGGTCGTACCTTAAATAGTGATGAGTCAGAGTATAGGTTGTTATAGCCGAGGATGGTAGTGGGGAATAACTACTAAATTCTCCCAATGGTGAGCTTGGTACATGGACAACGGCTTGCTCTCCATATCGTACTGCCTAGGCTTGCATATCTAGACAGCTAGGACGCAACATCCATGGTCAACCCTGACCGATGGAGACCTCTCCAGCAGCTTAGAAAGGAAGTAAAGAACTTAGGGACATGGTGTCATGATAACAACCTTCACCTCAATGCCAACAAGGAGCTGGTCATTGACTCCAGAAGATGGAACGTGCACACGCTCCTGTCTATATCAGCAGTGCTGAGGTTGAGAGGGTGAAAGCTTCAAGGTGTTAGAGGTAAACATCCATAATAGGCTATCCTGATCCAATCATGTTGATGTCATGGCCAAGAAAGATCACCAATGTCTCTACTTCCTCATAAAACATAGAAAATATACAGCATATCACAGGCCCTATGCTCCACAATGTTGTGTCGACCATGTAAACTACTCTAGAAACTGCCTGGAATTTCCTACCACATAGCCCTCTATTTTTCTAGGCTCCATGTACTTTTCTAAGAGTCTCTTAAAAGACGCTATTCTATCCGCCTCCACCACTACTGTTGGCAGTGCATTCCATGCACCCACTGTTCTCTGTGTGAAAAACTTACCCCTGACATCCTCCTTCCAAGCACCTTAAAACTATGCCTCCTCATGTTAACCACTTCAGCCCTGGAAAAAAGCCTCTGACTGTCCACACGATCAATGCCTCTCATCATCTTATACACCTCTAACAGGTCACCTCTCAACCCCTCGCTCCAAGGAGAAAAGCCCAAGTTCACTCAGTCTATTCTCATAAGGCATGCTCTCCAATCCAGACAACATCCTTGGCATGTTCCTGTCAACCCTTACCAATGTTTATTGATGTACCAAAGAAAGCATTCTATCTGGATGCATCACAGTTGGTACAAAGCTGCTCTGCAAGTAACAACAAGAAAATGCAGAGAGTTGTGCACAGCATGGAAAGCAGGTTCAAAGGAAGACAACTAAGAAACCCATAAAGGAGGGAAAAGGTTAAATATGAAGGTAAGTAGCCAAAAATATAAAGGAAAATAACAGCTTTTTCTTAGATACATAGAGTAAAACAGAGATGAGAGTAGATATCGTACCACTTGAAAATGACACTGGAGAGGTAGTAACAGGGGACGAAGAAATTGGTGGATGAACTGAATGAGTATTTTGTATCAGTCTTCACTGTAGAAGACACTAGCAGTGTGCTGGAAGTTTGAGAGTGTCAGGGGGCGATTGCTATTACAAAGAAGATATTAGGAAGCTGAAAGGTCTGACAATAGTCACGTAAACCAGATGGACTACACCCCAGAGTTCTGAAAGAGGTGGCTGAAGAGATTGTGGAGGCATTAATAGTGATCTTTCAAGAATCACTAGATTCTGGTATGGTTCCAGAGGACTAGAAAATTGCAAATGTCACTCCACTCTTCAGCAAAGGAGGGAGGCAGAAGAAAGGAAATTATAGGCCAATTGGTGGCTGGGAAGATGTTGGAGTCAATTGTTGAGGAATTGTTTTTGGGGTACTTGGAGGCACATGAAAAAAAGAGGACAAAGTCAGCATGGTTTCCTTACGGGAAAATCTTGCCTGACATATCTGTTGGAATTCTTTGAAGAAATAACAAGTAGGATAGACAAAGAAGAATTGATGGATGTTGTGTTCTTTTCTTATTTTCTGAAAGCCTTTGACCAAGTGCTGCACGTGAGGCTGCTTAACAAAAACCCATGGTATTACAGAGAAAGGTACTAGCATGGAGAGAAGATTGTCTGATTGGCAAGAGACCACAGTGAGAATAAAAGCCTTTTCTGGTTGGCTGCTAGTGACTAGTGGTGTTCTGCAGGGATCGTTGATGGGACTGCTTCTCTTAATGTTATATGTCAATAAGTCTGCTGATGATATAAAGACAGGAGGAGGGGCAGGTAGTGTTAAGGAAGCAGGAAGGATACAGGAGGGCTCAATCAGACAGATTAGGAGAATGGACAAAGAAGTGGCAGATGGAATACAGCACCGGGAACTGTACAGTCATGCACTTCGGTAAAAGGAACAAAGCATAGACTATTTTCTAAACAGAAAGAAAATTCAAAAATCCAAACTACAAAGGAATCCCCATTAGTTAATCCCTAAAGATTAACTTGCAGGTTGAGTTGGTGGTGAGGAAGACAAATGCAATGTTAGCACTCATTTTGACAGGACTAGAATATAAAAACAAGGTTGTAATGTTGAGACTTCATAAAGCACTGGTGAGGCTTCACTTGGAGTACTGTGAGCAGTTTTGGGCCGCTTATCTAAGAAAGGATGTGCTGACACAGACAGGGTTCAGAGGAGGTTCATGAGAAAGATTCCAGGAATGAAAGGCTTATCGTATGAGGAACATTTGAATGCTCTGGGCCTGTACTCGCTGGAATTTAAAAGAATGAGAGGGGATGTCATTGAAACCTATCAAATGTTGAAAAGCCTAGATAGAGTGGATGTGCAGAGAAGAATTGCTATAGTGGGGGAGTTTTGGACCAGAGGGTCCAGCTTCAGAATAGAACATTTAGAACAAGAGATGAGGAGGAATTTCTTTAGCCAGAGGTGGTGAATTTGTGGAATTTGTTGCCTCCTGTGGCAGGGGAAGCTAGGCCATTGTGAGTATTTAAGGAAGAGTTTGATAGGTTCTCAATTAGTCAAGGTGTGAAAGGTTTCGGGAAGAAGGCAGCAGAATAGGGTTGAGAGGAAAAATAATCAGCCATGATGAAATCGCAGAGCAGACTTGACAGGCTGAATGGTCCAATTTTGCTCCTCACTCTTATGGTCTTATGATTCTGTCTACAGTCCTTGCTGCCTCTGTAAAGCAATCAGCCCACCTAATCAAAGATGCTACTCACCCAGACATTCTCTTTTCTTCCCTCTCCTAATGGGCAGAAGATACAAAACCCTGAAAACATGTACCATCTGGCTTAGGGGCAGCTTCTATCCAACCATTATCAGACTCTTGAATGGACCTCTTAAATGATAAGATGGACTCTCGGCCTCACAATCTATCCTGTTATGATCTTGTACTTTATCATTTACCTGCAATGCACTTTTAGCTTTTAAACTTTATTCTGCATTGTTAATGTTTTACCTTTGTAATGATTTGATCTGTATGAACAAGACAAACTTTTTATTGTATCTTGGCACATGTGACAATAATAAACAAATTTCCATACCACTACCAAAACTTGCCACAGAACTGGAGTTGTTCAAAATCCTTCAGGGGCTTGCTGGAGTTAATAAAGAAGCAGTTGGTTCAGTCACCCAAAGAAACTAATGTCAGGTGATGGCAAATGAATGTAATGACTGCCGTGAACTGAAACCTGTTCCCCGAAAGGATAGCAGGATTCCAGAGGAAATTGGATAAACATTTGAAAGTAAATTTTTTCTGCAAGACTGTGGGAAAAGAGCAGAGGAGTGCGAGTAAGTCTGCCAAGTGGAGTTGGATGTAATGATCCTCTAGTGCACAGGGGCCTAAACATTATCTTTAGGAGGGAGCTATTTCCTTGGCAGAGAAGTTAATATCCAGATTGCTTATACTTGAAATAGCTTGTAAATGAATACGTAGGAAATTAGAAACTTTTGCTGCAGAGGATACCGCTGCTGTGGAACACAGGAGGGAGTAACAGCAGAAACTCAGGTCAGTGTTCCTACCTGAATTGCTGGAGGAGCACAGTCGAGGGCAAGACAGGTTCGAACAGCTCACCACATACATACTATGGCACAGGAGGAGGCTATTTGGCAATCAGGTCACAGAGAATCATATAGCATGGAAAAAGGACCTTCTGTCCACTCAGTCCATACTAACCAGCATGTACCCAATTAGACGAATTCCCTACATTCCTACCAATTCCATAAGACCATAAGACAAAGGAGCAGAATTATGCCATTTGTCCCATTGAGTTGCTCTGCCGTTCAATGATGGATAATTTATTATCCCTCTCAACACCATTCTCCTACCTTCTCCCCATAACTATTGACGCCATTACAAATCAACCTCCGTTTTAAATAATCCCAATGAAATCTATCATTCTTATGTGATAACAGCAATTAACATAATAATCTGTTGGTGAGGGCACATTTAGAATACTGCGGGCAGTTCTGATTACGTAACTAAGATATCAATAAGATCGAAAGAGTGCAGAGAAAATTTACCAGGATATTACTGGGTTTTGAGGACCTTAGTTACAGGGAAAGAATGAATAGGTTAGGAGTTCATTCCTTACAGTGTAGGAGAATGAGGGGAGATTTGATAGATATGAGGGGTATAGATAGGGTAAATGCAAGCAGACTTTTTCCACTGAGGTTTGAAGAGACTAGAACTGGAGGTGAAATGTTTAAATGGAACATGAGGGGGAATCTTCAGAGGATCAATTTCAAGTTCAATTGTCATTTAACCATACACAAGAATACAGCAAAAGGTGGAGGTGTGTGTTTCATGACAATTTCTCAGAGGTGCTCCAATGTGGTAGTTTTGTCAAACTCACTTTCTCCTGACCTCGAACACCTAATGCTATCTATTCTATTCAGCTAGGGAATTTTCATCAGTGATCCCAACTGTACTTTACACACCACCAGTGGCCAACTTCACGATACTGCACGATGCCATCTCCAAACAAGAACGAGTCCACCCCGACGCATTTCAAATCATATTAGGGGACCTAAGCCAGGCTTGTTTGAATGAAACCCCGCCCAATTACCTGTAGCGCCAGAGGTCCCAACACACAAGACCACTGTTATACTAAGATAAGGAATGCCTCGTGTTCCTTGCCCAGACCGCATTTTGGTAAATCAGATCACTGGCTGTCCTTCTCCTACCTGTATATGGGAGAGGCTAAAGAGGAAGGCTCCAGAAATGAGGACAAGAAAGAGGTGGTCGCAGGAGGCAGAGAAGCAGCTGTGATATTGCTTTGAGTCAGTGGTCTAGGCCAAGTTCAAGGATTCATCCCTGGCTCTGAATGAATACACCATGGTTGTCACGGACTTTGTAAAAACAGTTGTAGACTTGGAACGTAGACGATTGAGGGGAGATTTCATGAGGAAATAAGATAGGGTAAATGCAAGCAGGCTTTTGCCTCTGAGGTTGTATGAGATTAGAACTAGAGGTCACGGGTTAAGGGCGAAAAATGGAAAGCTTAAGAAGAACATGAGGGAAGCCTTCTTCACTCAGGGTCATGGGAGTATGGAATGAAATGCTAGAGCAAGTGTTGCACGCAGCTCAATTTCAATGTTTAAAAGAAAATTGGATAGGTATATGGATGATAGGGGTATGGAGGGCTATGGTCTGGGTGCAGGTCTATGGGAGTAGGCAGTTAAAATGGGTCAGCATGGACTAGATGGGCCAAAGGGCCTGTTTCTGTGTGGTATTTTTCTATGACTTTAATCTAAATTTCACTCGCCCCACCACTGAGATGTTCCCACAACCTATAGACTCACTTTTAAGTACTATTCATCTCATGTTCTCAATATTTATTGCTTATATATTTATTATTATTATTTCTTTCTTTTTGTATTTGCACAATTTGTTTTTCTTTTGCACATTGGTTGAACACCCAGTTGCTGTGGTCTATTCATTGAGTCTACTATGGATTTATTGAAGTACGCCAGCAAGGAAGTGATTCTCAGGGTTCTAAATGATGACATATATGTACCTTGATTATAAATTTACTTTGAACTTTGATCTTTGACACTCACACACAGCGTGAATAGCACATATATTTACATTAACAGAAAAACAGGTATCTGTGTGCCATGGCTTGTAGACTGATGGTGTGTCACCAAGAACAACTAACCAAATGCTAGCACAGCCAGAGACAAACACAATCCAGGATGGGGAGAGTGTGGAACGAGCTGCCAGCAGAAGTGGTGGATGGAGGTTTGATTTCAACAGGTCGATGGGACTAGGCAGATTTATAGTTTGGCATGGACTAATCCAAAAACAGGACCTGTTTCTGTGCTGTAGTGTTACAACCTGGTTAACTTTAGAAATGCACATTTCCCACTCCCCCTCCTACTTTCAAATCCCTTAGCATCTCTCCTTTCAGTTAGTCCTGACGAAGGGTCTTGGCCTGAAACGTCGACAGTGCTTCTCCCTACAGATGCTGCCTGGCCTGCTGTGTTCCAACAGCATTTTGTGTGTGTTGTTTGAATTTCCAGCATCTGCAGATTTCCTCATGTTTGAACTTCTGTCAGGTTTGTATAGACAGGATGTCAGAGACAGAAAGTGGTGAGTGCATGGAATGTGCTGCCAGTCATGCTGGTGAGGGCACAAAGATTAGGGACGTTGAAGATACTCTTAGAATGTGTACATGGATGAAGGAAAAATGGAGGGTTATGTAGAAGGAAAAGGTTAGATGGATTTTGGAGCAGGTTAAAGTGTCGGCACAACTTTGTGGGCTGAATGGCCTGTATTGTTCTGTAATAAGTCCTATATTTTACCTTCAGTGCCAATTACCAAAAATCCAACAATTTTTAATAGCCCATTAATCCAGTACACCTTTGGCAGGTGAGCACCCGAAAGAAACCCACATTGTTAAACTGAGAGCATGCAAACTCCACACAGACAGCACCCAAGGTCAAAACTGGAACAAGGGGTCCAGGCCTTCACAATCAATGTAGTACCAAGAGACAACGATGAACCTTTGACCCCTTATTGTGACCCTTGCACCTTATTACCTGAACTGTATTTTCTCTGTAACTGTCACGCTATATTTTTATTTCTGGCCCAGGCCCTTAAACAGATCATTTGGTCATTATCACTACCTCAATGCTCTATGTAATGATTTGGTCTACTTTTTAAAAAATTAGTACAGAACAGACTCTTTCAGCCCAATGAGCCATGCCGCCCAGCAACCCCCCCTATTTAACCCAAGCCTAATCACAGGACAATGACCAATTAACCTACTAAATGTTATTTTCTTTGGGCAGTGGATAAAGACCAGTACCCAGTTTGCTCAAAGACAGTGTCAGAATTGAACTCCAAGCTCCAGTGCCCCAAGGTGCAATCGTGTTGCACTAACCTCCAGGGTAACGCAGTGCTGCACAATATCAATCTGTATTAATCAGAGATCAATCTGTATGAACTGTACTCAAGACAAGCATTTCACACTAGCGTGGTACATGTGACAATAATAAACCAATTCCAATCCCAGCAACCCATGTCTTTCAGACGTGGGCAGAAACCTGAGCATCTGAGGGAAACTTGCACTGTCACAGGGAGAAAATGCAAACTCCACTGTGAGGCAGCAGCTTTATGAGTTACAGCACTGTGCTGCCCCAGTTCAATTCATCATCAATCAATCAGCTTGCTGCTCTCTGCAAGAAGACGTTTACCAGGATACTACAAAGGATGGGGGAATTTCAGTTCCACCTAGGAACATAAAATTTGTCTTTACAAATAAGAGGTTAAAAGGAAGTAAAATGGAAATATTCGGGATTATGAGGTGGTAGAACAAGGGGAGATTATGATTAGTGATCCCACAGAATCAGGTTGTGGACCCATGCACTGCCACTTTATGTTTACAGTCCATAGTCCTAGTAGTCTGCTGCAACTTAGCAGAGTTCTTCTTGCCAAGAATCACTTTACCATTTCTTCTCAGTCAGCGTATCTGTAGATACTCCTGCATTAGCATCACCTTGTCTACATCCAGTCTACATGTATACACTAATCTTATGTATTTGCAGCCACACTCAGATTCTTGTACATTGTGTTTTATAGCTTTGATTTTATATTTCAATTTACTGTATTGTGTTTTTAAATGCTGCATTAGGTTGGGAGTAACAAACATTTCATTCTCCTTTACACCTGTGTACCACAGAATGACGATAAACAATATTGAATCTTGAGGAGAGAAGTATTGCTTCATGGTGAGCCTTTAAAGCCAGTCTAGGTTGTGGTACTAATAGTTCCAAGGCATGTGCAATGAAAAAAAGCAATTAAGGATAAAAGAGAGGAGAAAAAAATAAAAAGTGACAGAAGTCTTTCATATCTTGTGAAACAGATATGGGCCAGTACTCACTGGTGTTTAGAAGAATGAAGGGGGATGTCTTTGAAACATCGCGAATATTGAAAGACCTACATAGAGAGTACAGTCTGTGGAGAGGATATTCCTAATAGTGGGAGAGTCTGGGACCAGAAAGCACAGCCTTAGAATAGAAGGATATCCCTTCAAAACAGAAATGAGAAGGAAGCTCTTTAGCCAGAGGATAAGTCTGTGGAACTCAATGCCACAGATGAGGCCAAATCATTTGGTATAGTTAAACTGGAGTTTCTTGATTAGTAAGGGTATGAAAGGTTACGGGAAGAAAGCAGGATAATGGGGTTGAGAGGGATAATAAATCAGCCATGACAAAATGGCAGAGCAGACACGATGGGCCAAATGGTATAATTCTGCTCCAATGTCTTATGGTCTTATAGAACTAGAAGAAGGTGGAATTTAAACTGCGTAACCCCAAGTTCAGTGTAAACTGACCACTCAGTGTTTCAATAGTAGTGTTGGCAGCTCCCACAAAAACAACTCTGCTGCCAGGAAGAACAAAGATCTGTCCGTCTGTAACACTAGACAACTCAGCATTTTCCATGTGATTTGTGGCTATTTTAGTATTCACTGTGAGAGGAAATGCAGTACCCATGACGGACACAGCGAGTTCCCACAGACTGATAAAGGCCAGATCAGCTGTTGAACTTGTCAAATGGTCATTCAGCATTACATCCCCATCACTAACTGCTTTGGAAATGAATAGGCTGGACCTTTTAAGATGGCCATTAATAGTCAACCACAACCCTGTGAACGAGAAGTAACCTTATTGAAAGATGTAAAAGCTGAAAGAGATGTTTACTTTAATAGTTAAGAGATACAGCTTGGAACAGGCCCTCTCAGCCCAACAAAGTGCACTACCCACCAACCACCTGTTGAACCCTGGCCTAATCCCAGCACAACTTCCACTGGCCAATTAGCCTACTAACTGCACCAGAGCACCAGGAAGAAACCCACACAGTCATGAGAAGGTCCTTACCGATGGCATTGGAATTGAACTCCAAACAGCTGTAACAGTGTCACACTAAACACTACACCTTTCAGTTAATAGGCAGATGTTTCAACAGTGGGAGAGTTTTCAACAAGGGGACATTGCTAAAAGATTGTCACTCTTGTACTGTCCGGCACAGTAGCATAACAGTTAGTGAAATGCTTTACAGTGGCAGTGATCGGAATATCAGGGTTCAACTCCCTCAGTTGTCTGTAAGGAGTCTGTACGTCCTTCCTGGGACCAGGCGGATTACCTCCGGGTGCTCCAGTTTCCTCTAACATTCCAAAGACATACGGCTTAGGGTTAGTAAGTAGTGGGCATGCCAGGCTACTGCCGAAAGCATGGCTACACTCACAGACTGCCAACACATCCTCGGACTGTGCTGGTCATTGACTGAAACGATGCATTTCACTGAATGTCTCAAAGAACACAAATAAGGCTAATCTTTCTTTTCTTTTCTTTTCCAAGATTGGAAGGCAGTCACTTAAAACTGAAACACTTAAGACATAATTCTCACAGAGGATGGGGAATCTCTAGAATTCTCTATCCAGAGCATTTTGGTGGCTGGATCATGCAGGTAATCTTCAGACAAAGTGGGAATTTCTTTGAAAAATCAGGGAATTGTGTGCTGAGAGGAACCAGCAGGGAGGAAGAGATGAGGCATGAGGCAGACCAGCTATGATTTGATCAAATTCAGCAAGTCAGGCAGCATCGATGGAGGTAAGTAACAGTTGAAGAGCCAAGAGCTGTCATTGGGACTGGAAAGGAAGGGGGAAGAAGCCAAAGAAGAAGGCGGTGGAAGGGAGAGGAGTACAATCTAGCAGATGATAGGTGAGACCAGGTGAGGGGAAAGGTGGGTGGGTGCATGAAGTGAGAAGCTAGGTGATAGGTGGAAAAGCTAAAGGGCTGAAGGAGGAGGAATTTGATAGGAGAATATTGTGGATCATGTAATAAAGGGGAGGAGAGGAATCAGGTGGAAGTGATGGGCATGTCATGAAGGCAGGATAAGGAAAAGAGAAAGGGTGAGGGCCCTTGGAATGAAGAATGGGAAAAATAGAAAAAAAGAAGAAAGGTGCGTGGGAGGGCCAAAAGACTTCCCAGATGGAATATGGGGTGTTTCCCTTCCGATCTGAGTTTAGCCTCATCATGGCATGGAAAGACTCGTGCACATTGGAATGGAAAGTCATACTTGTTTTCTCAAAAATGAATTAATCTGAGCAGGGAATTAAGGTGGACATGATTACTTCATATTCATTCTCATTGTAAGGAATACAAGGGACCAACCACTTAGGACAGTACAGGCCCTTCAGCCTATGTTGTTGTGCTGACTTTCCTATAATGAGGTGACCAGAATATCTTTCTGTTCATTCCTGCCAAATATAGTTCATGTCCTTTAAGCTACTTTACGTATTTATATTAATTGTGTGCATTTTTTAATCGTGTTGTTTTGTGCTGCATCAGATCTGGAGCGACAATTATTTTGTTCTCCTTTAAGGTGTGTACTGGAAATAACATTAAACAATCTTGAATCCTTTACATTCATAACCATTGTACAGAATTGAAATGAACCCATTCATGCCAATGTTTAGAGTGTGTGGACAAATTCTTCCCACATTTCCATTGCAATAGAATCTAAGAGATTAAACACTGCCAATTTTTTACCATTCTACAGATTTTCAATCTACAAAACACATGACTTTTCATTAACTGAAATGGAAAGGAAACAGAGCTAATCATGAATCATTCAACAGTAGAAGGTAGCATGAGGCTGAATGACTGTTGTCTTGCTGTTGCTTTTCTCAGGTGAGAAAGAGCATGTCGCAAGATCCTTATGCTCTCTCCTTGCTGCTACCATCAGGAAGGAGGTACCGGAGCCTTAAGTCCCAAACCACCAGGTTCAGGAACTGTCATTATTCCACCTCACTCATCTCAACTCTGAACTGATTCTGCAACCTATGGACTCACTTTCAAGGACTCCAGAACTCATGTTCTCAGTATTATTTATTTACTAATTATTATTATTAAGAGAATTAAAAACACAAAATGCTAGCAGAACTCAGCAGACCAGACAGCATCTATGGGAGGAGGTAGTGATGACGTTTGGGGTCGAAACCCTTCATCAGGAGGTTTCGGCCCGAAACGTTGTCACTACCTCCTCCCATAGATGCTGTCTGGTCTGCTGAGTTCTGCCAGCATTTTGTGTTTTTATTTATTTCCAGCATCTGCAGGTTCACTCGTGTTGTTATTAAGATCATTATTGTATTTGCAGAGTTTTGCCTTCTCTGGCACATTGTTTGTCAATCTTTTATTTATATATTTTTTTAAATTTTATTGTATTTCTTTATTTTTCTGTAAATGCTGTACAGCTATTAGGCTGCTGAACCAATGTAGTTAACTTCACTCACTAAAATATCGAACCGATATCACTGAACACTTTGAAAGACTCTACAGCTCATATTTACAGTATCAGTTAATTATTATTGCTTGTTTTAATAACCATATAACAATTACAGCACGGTAACAGGCCATCTCGGCCCTTCTACCTTTCCTGACCCTTCTACTCCGTGCCGAACGTTTTTGTAGTTACACAATTTGTCAGTGTGTAATTTTTTCATTGATTCTAGTGTATTCCTTTGTTCTACTGAAAATGAATCTCAGGGTATTATTTGGTGATATACAGATTATGTACTTTGATAATAAATTTACTTTGAACCTGTGAATTTGAACCAAGTTTTGTTTCTTTTTCTTTTTTTTGTGCTAGTGGTGGGCGACGGGGTTGTTGATGTGTGGTCTTTCATGACTATCTGGAGAAGACGAATATCAGAGTTGTATTGTACATGCATATTTTGACAATAAAATTAAACTTTGAACTTAGAATTTAGGTTATTTGTTCAATGCATTAACTATACCCTCTGCTTACAAAACCTCTGCTGCAGGCAACTCCACGTTTTACAGATCTAATCACTTTTCTGTAGAGTTTATTTATAGTCTCTATTGTGCATTCCATCTGGATAGCATTGCTGAAAGAGGGAATTAACTGCAAAGCAACAACTGCTATTTTTATCCGACTCTTGTAAAGCAGATTTCTCTGCTCTAGACAGTTCTGAACACTATTTGGGCTGAGAACCTTCATCAGTTCTGGAAAGGCAGAAGACGCAATAAGGAGGTGGTGTAAGGGGAAGAAGGACAAGTAGGCGCATGATAGGTGAGACCAGCTAAGGAGGAAAGTGGGTGGGTGAGGGAGAGCAATATGTGAGAAGTTGGGAAGAGATCGGTGGAAAAGATAAAGGATAAATGCAGAAGGAATTAAATAAGAGCACTGTGGACCATTGGAGAAAGCAGAGGAGAAGGGTAACCTGAGGTAGGTGATGTGCAGGTGAGGAGAAGATTAGAGGTAAGAGGGGAGAGAGAATGGGGAATTGATGAGGAGGAGGAGGGGAGAGAAATTACCCAAGCAAAGGTGCTTGACAAAGCAGACCCCCTTTCCGAATCCGGCTTCAGCATTTCCAGTCCCGATAGCTGAAGTGTCTCAGGCTAACGCATTGACTGTTTGTCACCTGTTCCTAGATGCTGTCTGACTTGCTGAATTCCTTGAGCATGTTGTGTGTATTGCCCAGATTTCCAGCATCTGCAGAATCTCCTGTGTCCATGACTTGAACGTTACTTTCCTGCACGGTTTGGGGTAATGCAACTTCAGCTGAAGAAACCTTTTACTGACCATGGCTCTGACCTGCAGTACTATGCAAAAGCCTTAAGCATGTATACAAAATATTCTGTAAAGCAAAACCTTTCAAAAATAATGAAATGAAGTTCCTAAATATCAAAAAAACACTATAAAGAGCAGTAAACAGCAAACGTATAAATCAAATCAATATTTGGTGTGGCCACCCTTTGCCTTTAAAACTGCATCATTTCTCTTCAGTACACTGTTGTGCAGTTTTATAAGAAAATCAACTGGCTGGTTGTTCAGAGCATCTTGGAGAACTTGCCACAGTTCTTCTACAGACTTTGGCTATTTCAATTGCTTCTGTCTCTCCATGTGATCCCAGGCAGCCTCGATGATGTTGAGATCAGGGCTCGGTGGAGGCTGCACCATCCAAAACCGTTAAAAATAATCTAAGGTGCACAAGACTTTTGCACAGGAGTGTACGTTCTTGATCAATAGCATGAATGAAGTTAAGCTGAGGATTTTGTCTGCTCCTGGCCACCTACTCCTCCTTTAGATAGGGTGCAATTTTAGTTGATAATTTGACATAACATATGACCAATAATTACTCTAAAGAGATTAAAGATTAGCTTTATTTGTCACATATACAGTACACTCGGTGGCCAATTTATTAGGTACACCTGTTTGTTAATGCCAATATCTAATCGACCAATCATGTGGCAGCAGCTCAATACATAAAAGCATGCAGACATGGTCAGGAGGTTCAGTTGTTGTTCAGGCCAAACATCAGAATGAGGAAGAAATGTGATCTAAGTGACTTTGAACATGAAATAACTGTTGGTGTCGGACAGAATGGTTTGAGTATCTCAGAAACTGCTATTCTCCTGGGATTTTCACATACAACTCTCTAGAGTTTGCAGAGAATGGTGCTAAAAATTAAACAAAAAATCCAGTGAACAACAAAAAGGTTGGGGGTGTTGTGGACAGTGTGGAGGCCTGTCAGAGGTTCCAGTGGGACATTAATAGGATGCAAAACTGGGCTGAGAAGTGGCAGATGGCGTTCAACCCAGATAAGTGTGAAGTGGTTCATTTTGGTAGGTCAAATATGATGGCAGAATATAATATTAATGGTAAGACTCTTGGCAGTGTGGAGGATCAGAGGGATCTTGGGGTTCGAGTCCATAGGACGCTCAAAGCAGCTGCGCAGGTTGACTCTGTGGTGAAGAAGGTATACGGTGTATTGGTCTTCATTTATCATGGAATTGAATTTAAGAGCCAAGAGGTAATGTTACAGCTATATAGGACCCTGGTCAGACCCCACTTGGGAGTACTGTGCTCAGTTCTGGTCACCTCACAACAGGAGGGATGTGGAAGCCATAGAAAGGGTGCAGAGGAGATCTACAAGGATGTTGCCTGGATTGGGGAGCATGTGTTATGAGGATAGGTTAGTGAACTCTGCCTTTTCTCCTAGGAATGATGGGGGATTAGAGATGACCTGATAGAGGTGTACAGGATGATGAGAAGCATTGATTATGTGGATGGTCAGAGGCTTTTTCCCAGGGCTGAAATGGCTAATATGAGAGGGAAATATTTTTGAGGTGCTTGAAAGTAGGTACAGAGGAGATGTCAAGGTTAAGTTTTTTTACTCAAAACAGTGCTGAGTGTGTGGAATGGGCTGCCTTTTGGATAGGTACATGGAGCTTGGAAAAATAGAGGGCTATGATTAAACCTAGTAATTTCTAAGGTAGGGACATGTTCAGCACAACTTTGAGGGCTGAAAGGCCTGTGTTGGGCTGAAGGTTTTCTATGTTTCTATGACAGTCCTGAGGGGGGAAATGATAATGTTAAGGAAAGAGATCAGAGGAGAATGATCAGACTGGTTCAAGCTGACAGTAACTCAAATAACCACATGGTACAAAAGTGGTGTGCAGAAGATCATCTCTGAATACACATCAAATCTTGAGCTACAGCAGCGGCATACCACAAACATACACTCTGTGGCCACTTTATCGGGTACAGGAGGTAACTAACAAAGTGGCCATTGAGTGTACACCGAAACATAGGGTGAAATGCACTGTTTCCGTAAATGGCAAACACAGCCTGAGGATGTTCTGTGAGCAGCCCACGTGTCGCCATGTTTCTGGCACCGACATAGCATGCCCACAACTCACTACCCCCAAATGATGTCTTTGGAATGTGGGAGGATACCAGAGCATCTGGAGGAAACCTACGCAGTCACAGGAAGAATGTACAAATTCCTTATAAACAGAGCCAACAAGTGAACCAGGATCACTCAGGCTGTAAAGCATAACACTGTGGCGACCCACTTCCCAGTGCACGCCGGCATCGAGGCAGGTCCCAAAGAGGGCGCCAAGCCTGCTTCACCAGCAAGGAGAAAAGGGGAGGGCGGGATCAGGAAGGCTTTAAAACGAGGCCGCGAAGTTTGAATAAACCTCTTTTGTAACTGCAGCTCACCGACTCCGTGTCGTTATTGCAGCGCTGCGTGTAACACACCGCTACAATTGGTGACCCCGACGGCCCAAACGATATTTGGACCGGAAATGAATGACGCCACATCTGTTCATGCAGTTTCATTAAGACTGCCAAGCTTCTGGACGTTGCGACCTCACCTATGGTTCCAGCAGGCAGAAGCCCAATTCCACATTTGGCAGATAACCCTGGATGCCACACGTTACTACTACGTGGTGAGCTCCCTCGACCAGGAGACAGCTGCCCAGGTTGAGGAGTTCATACAATCGCCCCCAGCGGACAGCAAATACACAGAATTCAAAGCCTTGTTCATAAGGATTTTCGGACTCTCACGGCGCGAGCGAGCTGCCCGTTTACTACACCTGGATGGTTTGGGGGACAGGCCACCGTCGGCTTTGATGAACGAGATGCTGTCACTGGCTGGAGGTCACAAGCCCTGCCTCATGTTTGACCAGGCATTCCTAGAGCAACTGCCCGAGGACATACGTCTGCTGCTGTCCGACGCGGATTTCAGCAACCCCCTGGAAGGTGGCAGCCCAGGCGGACGTGCTGTGTAAAGCCAAGAAGGAGAGTGGGGCGTCTGTCGCACAGATCACCATGCCACGCTCCCAACAGCAAACCAGACCAGGCCCGGCCGCAGAGCCCGCTAACCCCAGAGGCAGAGGTGAGGAGACCAACGAACAATGGTGCTTCTACCACCAGCGGTGGGGCGCAGAAGCCCGCCGCTGTAGCCCGCCCTGCAAGTTCCTGGGAAACGCCAGGGCCAGCCGCCGCTGATGGCTACGGCCGCTGGCCATTGGGATAGCCTCCTGTATGTGTGGGACAAGAGGTCGGGACGCCGCTTTTTGGTCGACACCGGAGCCAAGATCAGCGTCTTATCTCCGACGAGTTACGACACCCGCAGCAGAGAACTGGGTCCCACCCTGAGGGCCGCGAACGGCAGCACAGTAAGGACCCATGGCATCCATACAGTGCAGCTACAGTTCGGCTCCAGCCAGTTCACGTGGGACTTCACACTGGCCGCCGTAGCCCAACCACTCCTGGGAGCGGATTTTTTGCGGTCTCACAGTAGGTCCTACTGGTCGACCTGCCCAGGAACAGACTGGTCCACGCCGAGACCTTTCAAACGTTCTCCCTGGGTGAAGCCCAGTTGCCGGCCCCACACCTAGACTCCATCATGCTGTCCGACAACGACTTCACCAGAGTCCTGGCAGATCTCCCATCAGTTCTGGCACCACAGTTCACGGCAGCCATGCCCAGACACGGCGTACAGCACCACATCCCGATACAAGGACCACCCCTCCACGCTCGTGCTCAGCGGCTTCCCCCGGACAAGCTCCGACTGGCGAAGGAGGAGTTCAAGAGGATGGAGGAATTGGGGATCATACGACGGTCCAACAGCCCATGGGCCTCCCCGCTGCACATGGTGCCCAAAGCAACAGGGGGCTGGAGACCATGCGGCGACTACCGCAGGCTGAACGAGGCTACAACACTGGACCGCTACCCTGTGCCGCACATTCAGGTCTTTGCAGCAAACCTGCATGGCACACGGATCTTCTCCAAGGTAGACCTCGTCCGGGGATACCATCAAATCCCGATGCATCCGGACGACGTCCCCAAAACAGCACTCATCACCCCTTTCGGCCTTTTCGAGTTCCTCCGCATGCCGTTCGGCATAAAGAATGCCGCACAGACGTTTCAGCGGTTAATGGATGCGGTGGGACACGACCTGGACTTCACTTTCATCTATTTGGACGACATCCTCACAGTCAGGAGCATCTGTCCCACCTCTACGCCCGACTGAGTGAATACGGACTGACAATCAACCCGGCCAAATGCCAGTTCGGGCTCGACACCATCGACTTCCTGGGCCACAGGATTACTAAAGACAGGGCAACCCCTCTGCCCGCCAAGGCAGACGCAGTCCGCCATTTCCCCCCCCCCAACACAATCAAAGGCCTTCAGGAATTCGTGGGTATGGTGAATTTCTACCACCGCTTCCTCTCTTCAGCTGCCCGAATCATGCGCCCCCTGTTCACCCTGATGTTGGGTAAGGGCAAGGACATTATCTGGGACGAGGAGTCCACCGCCACTTTAATTAAAACAAAAGAAGCCTTGGCAAATGCCGGATGCTAGTGCACCCCAGAACGGACGTCCCTACTGCCCTCACGGTGGATGCAGCTAACACGGCAGTTGGTGCTGGAACAACTCATCGAGGGTCGCTGGCAACCCCTGGCGTTTTTCAGCAAACACCTACGACCACCCGAGCTCAAATTCAGTGCTTTTGACCGGGAACTGTTGGCGCTATACCTGGCAATCCGGCATTTCAGGTACTTCTTAGAAGGTGGGCCCTTCACCGCATTAACGGACCACAAACCTCTCACCTTTGTGTTCACGAAAGCATCCGCCCCTGGTCATCCCGCCAGCAGCGACATCTGTCCTACATCTCTGAATACACGATGGATGTCCGGCATGTCTCAGTCTCACGACAATGTCGTGGCGGACGCCATCTCCAGACCTAACATCCAAGCCCTGTCCCAGGGGGTAGACTATGAAGCACTGGCAGAGGCGCAGCAGGCAGACGAGGAGATCCCTAGTTACAGGACTGCAGTCTCCAGTTTGCAGCTCCAGGACCTCCCCGTAGGCCCAGGTGAGAGGACCCTACTCTGTGCTGTCACCACCTGCCAACCCCGTCCCGTCGTCCTGGCAGTCTGGCAGCGGCGCGTTTTCAACTCCATTCACAACTTAGTGCACCCCTCCATCAGGACAACCGTCCGGATGGTAGCCAACAGGTTCGTTTGGCACGGACTCCGCAAGCAGGTCAGTGACTGGGCCAAAACGTGCATGCACTGCCAAACAGCCAAGGTGCAGCGGCACACCAAAGCTCTGCCGCAGCAGTTCCATCCCACCCACCGGTGTTTCAACCACATTCATGTGGATATCGTGGGCCCCCTGCCAGTGTCGCGAGGAGTGCGGCACCTCCTGACTATCATGGACCGGTTCACAAGATGGCCAGAGGCGATCCCGCTCACTGTCACCACCTCCGAATCTTGCGCCAGGGCACTGATTGCCACCTGGGTATCTCGCTTTTGGTATACAGGCCCACATTACCTCCAACAGAGGCGCCCAGTTCACCTCCAGCCTGTGGTCAGCTATGGCCAGCCATGGCCAGCCTTTTGGGGACACAGCTGCATCACTACCACCCACAGTCGAACAGACTAGTGGAGCGTTTCCACCGTCACCTGAAGTCGGCTCTCATGGCCCGCCTCAAAGGGCCTAACTGGATGGACGAGCTCCCCTGGGTCCTGCTCGGAATCCGCACGGCACCCAAAGAGGATCTGCACACCTCGTCAGCCGAGTTGGTGTACAGCGCACCCCTGGTCGTCCCAGGAGAGTTCATACCAGCCCCAAGGGGGCAAGAGGAAGAACCCGCAGCAGTCCTGGGCAGACTACGCGAGAGGCTCGGTAACCTGGCCCCCACACCCACTTCGCAGCATGGGCAGAACCCGACCTGCGTACCCAAACACCTGCAAAACTGTAAGTTCGTTTTTGTACGACGGGGCATACATCTGGCTCCGCTACAGCAGCCCTACGAGGGGCCGTTTATGGTGCTGGACATTGGGGGGAAAGAGGAAGTTTTCATGGTGGACCAACTCAACCCGGCCCATGTGGACTTGGCGCAGCCGGTCGGGATTCAGGCACCGCGGCACAGAGGCAGACCTCCCAAACAGAGTCCGACCCAAACTGTGGATATTGAGGGGTGGATCGCCAGTTCTGGGGGGTGGGGTTATGTGGCGACCCACTTCCCAGGGCACTCGAACCGACTCACAAAGCGGCACGCGCTGGCATTGAGGCAGGTTCCAAAGAGGACGCCAAGCCTGCTTCACCTGCAAGGGGAATAGCCCGCACGCGGGACGGGACTGTGAATATGCGCCCCCTACACATTCCCACCCGGGGACAGCGGGATCAGGAAGGCTTTAAAGCAAGGCCGCGAAGTTTGAATAAACCTCTTTTGTAACTGCAGCTCACAGACTCCGTGTCGTTATTGCAGCGCTGCGCGTAGCACACTGCTACAATACTAACTGCTGCGCTACCGTGCCAATCTAGACAAAGGTCAATATTTAGAAGATATTTACAAGGGAGGTTTATATAATGTGACAAGCTGTTTCAATTTTAACTTTACTATTTTGTAACCTTTACAAACACATGGATGTTCCTTGCACCCAGTAGAACAAAGGCTTTATCCTGCTGTCCCTGACATCTTTGGAGTGTGAATGGAGGCCAGAACTCCGGAGGGTGGGGGGAACACAGTTACAGGAAGAGCATGCAGGCAGAGGCAGAAAGTAGTTACCCAATAAAAGTAACCACATACCTTACTCGGAAATACCTAATAAAGTGGTCACTGAGTGCGTCTTATTTTTTTAATATATTTTAAATTAATTTCACATCTCAATTTATCTTCAAGCTCCTTTATATACTTCTAATTAATTTTGTATCTCAGGAAAAGATTAATTTTTGTTTAATTATTCAATTTTAATAATTTTAATTATCTCAGAGACATTAAAATCAGCTGAAATTTGACCTCTAGCCATGCTTTCTGCCGAAGGGTTCTAATGGAGTACTTTCCCTCCGAAATGTTAATTCTTTTATATTTTAGATTACTGGCATCTGCATTTTTCTTGATTTTCAGCTGAAGATGTTACCTCAAGAAGGCAACAACTTTCATAATGACCCCAATCACACAGGACATGCCCTCTTCTCTCTGTTACCATCAAGGAAGAGTCACAGGAGCCTGAAGACACACACTCAACCATTCAAGAACAGCTTCTCCCCTCTGCCATCAGATTTATGAATGGGCAATGAACCCATGCACAACACCTCATTTTTTTTAGCATAAAATGAGAAAATTGGCAGATACTGGAAATCCAAGCAACACACACAAAATCCCCCTCCCCTCCACCATTCACATTTCTCTCTCTCACTTATCTCCTGACTGCCTATCACCTCCCTCTGGTGCTCCTCACCCTTCCCTTTCTTCCATGGTCTTCCTTCCACCCTTTCCCATCAGATTCCCCCTCCTCTAGCCCTTTATCTCTTTCACCCAACAGCTTCCCAGCTCCTTACTTCACCCTCTCTCACTCTCTCCCGGTTTCACCTACCACCTTGTACTTCTTCCGCCCATCTCCCCCACCATCTTGCCCTAAATTCTCATCTTTTTTACCAGCCCTGCTAAAGGGTCTCGGCCTGAAATGTTGATTGATAACCCCTTTCCACAAATGCTGCCTGGTCTGCTGAGTTCCTCCAGCATTTTGTTTGTGTTGCTCAGTATTTTTGACTTTTTGAACTAATTAATTTTAATATATATATATATATATATATATATATCTTATGTACTGCACAGTACTGCTGCCATGAAACAACTAATTTCATGGCGTATGCCAGTGATATCAAAACAGATTCTGGTTCTAAAGGGCATTCATACAATGACAAAGGGGGCCAATCGGGTCATTATGTCTCTGCTGGCAGACACAATAACACTGGATCCACTCCCCTTCTCCTGTGCTCCTAGAGCTTTCTCTCTCTTGCACATGCAATCAACGCTTTTTCTGAGCCACCTCAAGTTAATGCATCCATATTAGGAGCAGCTGCGTAGACAAGAGCTGCCAAGCACAAACTGCAGACTGTTGGAAGCTCAGCCAGTTCCATCATGGCCACTAGACCGCACAGCATCAAGGACCTCTTCAAGAGGAGATCCCTCAACAAGGCGGCATCCATTATTACAGACGTAAAAAGACTCAGGACGTGCCCTCTTCTCACTGCAACCATCAGGGAAAAGGTACCCACACACTCAACGCTTTAGGAACAATATCTTCCCATCCACCATCAGATTTCTGAATGGACAATAAACCCACGAACACTACCTTACTATTTTTGCTCTCTTTTTTGAACTACTTATTTAATGTATATATATCTTATGAAATTTTTAGTAAATTTTACGTATTGCACTGTACTGCTGCCACAAAACAATAAATTTCATGATATATGTCAGTGATAATAAAACTAATTTTCTTTCTGCTAGGCAGCAGGGTACAGTAGCATAGTGGTTAAGTTATTGAGCTAACCTCCAATGGTTATTAACATTTCCATTCCTTGCTTGGACTCTTTCACATCCCTGATTTCTGTCATTCAGCAATGGCACCATGTTTTCATTTGCCATGACTCTACAACTCATATTCTCAGTGCTAGTTATTCATTTATTTATTTATTTTGCATGATTCACAGACTCCTCTTTTGTACATTCTTTATATACAGTTTTTCAAAGACTCTATTACATTTATTTATTTTCCTGTAAATGCCTGCAAGACAATGAATCTCATTTTAGTATATGGTGACACATAGATACTTTGATAATAAATTTACCTTGACTTTATTCTGCATTGTTATCGTTCTAGCTCAATGCACTGACCCTAATGATCTGATATGATCTGTATGAACAGTATGCAAGACAAGCTTTTCACTGTATCTTGGTACATGTTACAATTCATAAAACAATCCCAGTGCCTTCTCCTCTTCTGTGCCAGTTCCCCATAGCGCTCAATTCCCTGACCTTCCAAAATTATATCTATCCCCTCTTTAAATACCCACTATGATCAAAGGCAGAAATGGCTAATACAAGGGGGCATAATTTTAATGTGATTGTTGGATAGTATGGGGGAGTGTGGGTGGATATCAGAAGTGTTTGTTTTTTTTTAAAAAGAGAGTGTAGAGTGCATAGAACACACTGCCAGGGGTGGTGGAGGAGCTGGATACATTAGAGACATTTAAGAACTTCTAAGATAGGTACATGGATTTTTTTAAAAAATGGAGTTTTATGTGGGAGGGAAGGGTTACATGGATGCTAGAGCACGTTAAAAAGTTGGCACGACACTGCAGACTGAAGGGCCTGTATTGTACTGCACTGCAATGTTCTAGGTGCTAACATCCCGGGGTAGAGAATTCCAGGGATTCACCACTTTCTGCAATGTACTTCAGTTTTAAAGGAGTCCTGATGCAGGGTCTGAGCCCAAAACATCAACTAGTCGTTCCTTTCCATAGATGCCGAGTTCCTGAAGCATCTTGTGTATACTACACACTTATAAAAGATAGCCCCTTATATTGTAATTATATCCCCTTATTGGAGGTTCTCCCATTAAAGGAAACCTCACACCATAATTCTGTCCTGCCACCTTAAGAATATTTTATGTTTCATATTGTTATCAGAGGCTTTATATGGCAAACAATGAATTGCAAATATCAATTTGCATTTCTGTCTCCTATGACCTAGAATGTCTGATGTTGCAGCTCGGGATGCTGCACTTCTGGCTTCTGTTAGCACAAATGCTTGTAATTATGATGACAGCAGTTCGATTCTCTTGAATGTCTGGTTGACTGCCAGATGAGACAGACTGGCAGTGGAAAATGTGGATTGCTCACAGCATGGCAAATCTTTGCCGACAAGTTCAAGAAATCACTGTGCGAGATTGTCAAGAGTTTTATATTTCATGAGTATGAGAGACAATATTATTAGAGAGGTCATGTCAACATGACCTTCAGAACACACTGCCTTGGCATACCTCATATATCTGTCAAACCCACAACTGCAAATGATATTTTTTTTGGGAAATGCAAGCCCTCTTCTCAAGTATATAATCATCTTGTTAGGCTGGCTTATCTCAACATTTTCAACTTGAGGCCTCTTACTGGCCTAATAATTAACTTGTCAGCACAATAAACCAAGCAGGAACTCAGTGTGTTGTGGCTCACTGGCAGCTCTGTAACTTCTGACCCAGAAGGTTCTGCTTCAAGTGCCACACCAAACACTACATCCGGGTACAGAATTGTTGCTCTAGTAGGGTGCTGCTTTCACAACTCTGTGCATTTAGACCAGAAGACAAAGAAGCAGAGTCAGACCACTTGGCCCATCGAGTCTGCTCCAGCATTTGATCATGGCCACTCCATTTCCCTATCAACCACATTTTCCTCCCTTCTCTCCACAACCTTTCATGCCCTGACCAATCAAGAAGCTATCAAACTCTGCCTTAAATATACCCATTGACCTGGTCTCCACAGCCACCTATGGCAATGAATTCCACAGATTTCCCACTCTCTGGCTAAAGAAATTTCACCCCATCTCCATATTCTAAGGTTATGCCCTCTGGTCCTAGACACCCACTATAGAAAACATCCTCTCCAAATCCACTCTATCTATCAAGGGTCAAGGTTTCCTCATTTGATAGGTTTCAATAAAATCCCTCACTCATTCTTCTAAATTCTAGCAAGTACAGACCCACAGCCATCAAATGCTCTTCATATGACAAGACATTAATTCCCAGAATCATTTGCGTGAGCTTTCTTTGAACCCTCTCCAATGTCAGCGTATCCCTTTTGGGATAAGGGGTCCAAAACTGCTCACAATTGTGGGCCTTCCTGAGCATGGCCTCACCAGTGTTTTATGAAGCCATAGCATTTTATCCTTGTTTTTATATTCAAAGTAAATTTGTCAAAGTACATACATGTTACCATACTCAACACAAAGATTCATTTTCCTGGGGCATACTCAGCAAATCTATAGAATAGTAACTGTAACTGGATCAATAAAAGATCAGCCAGCATGTAGAAGGCAACAAACTGTGCAAATGCAAGTATAAAATAATGAATAAAACATGAAATAATGAGATAAAGACCTTCCAGTGAGATGGCTTTAGGAACATTTCAATGATGGGGCTAGCAAAGTTGAATGTAGTTATCCCCTTTTATTCAAGAGCCTGATGGTTGAAAGGTAGTAACTGTTCTTAAACCTGGTGGAGCAAATCCTGTGGCTCTGATACCTCCTACCTGATTAATAGAAGAGAACATGACCTGGATGGTAAGGATCTCTGATGATGGATGCTGCTTTCCTATGACAGAATTTCACGTAGATGTACTCAATGGTTGGGAGGGCTTTAACTGTGATGCACTGGGTCGAATTCACTATATAGAATTTTCCGTCTCTAGTCCTCTGGAGATCAATGCTAACACTGCATTTGACTTCCTTACCAACGATTCAACCCCCAAGTTAGCCTTTAGGGAATCCTGCACAAGGACTCTAAAGCCCCTTTGCACTTTGGATTTTTGGATTTTCTCCCCGTTTAAAAAAAGTCTACACTTTTATTCCCTCTACCAAAGTGCATGACCATACACTTTCCAACACTGTACTCCATCTGCCACTTCTTTGCCCATTCCCCTAATCTGTTTAAGACCTGCTACAGAATTCCTGCTTCCTCAATACTACCTTGCCCACCACCTATCTTCATATTGTCCACAAACTTGGCCACAAGCCATCAACTCTATCATCCAAATCACTGACATACAATGTAAAAAGAATCAACCCCGCACCAAACACTGTGGAACTCCACCTATTACCTGCAGCCAATCAGTAAAGGCTCCCTTTATTTCCACTCTTTGCCTCCTGCCAATCATCCAAAGCTCTGTCCGTGCTAAAAATTTCACTATAATACCATGGGCTCTTATGTTGATAAGCAATCTCATGTGTGGCACATTATCAAAGGCTTTCTGAAAATCCAAGTAGACAACATCCACTCATTCTCCTTTGTCCATCCTGCTTGTTATTTCCTCAAAGAATGCCAGCAGATTTGTCAGGCAAGATTCTCCCTTAAGGAAGTCATGCTGACTTTGTCCTATTTTATCATGTGCCTTCAAGAACCCCAAAACCACATCCTTAACAATTGACTAACTGGCCCATAATTTCCTTTCTTTTGTCTCTCTTCTTTCTGACAGACAGACAGACATACTTTATTGATCCCGAGGGAAGTTGGGTTTCCTTACAGTCGCACCAACCAAGAATAGTGCAGAAATATAGCAATATAAAAACCATAAATAAATAAGTAAATTATGCCAAGTAGAATTTAGTCCACGACCAGTATATTGGCTCAGGGTGTCTGACGCTCTGAGGGAGGAGTTGTAAAGTTTGATGGCCACAGGCAGGAATGACTTCCTATGACGCTCAGTGTTGCATCTCGGTGGAATGAGTCTCTGGCTGAATGTACTCCTGTGCCTAACCAGTACATTATGGAGTGGATGGGAGTCATTGTCCAAGATGGCATGCAACTTGGACAGCATCCTCTTTTCAGACACCACCATCAGAGAGTCCAGTTCCACCCCCACATCATCACTGGCCTTACGAATGAGTTTGTTGATTCTGTTGGTGTCTGCTACCCTCAGCCTGCTGCCCCAGCACACAACAGCAAACATGACAGCACCGGCCACCACAGACTCGTAGAACATCCTCAGCATCGTCCAGCAGATGTTAAAGGACCTCAGTCTCCTCAGGAAATAGAGATGGCTCTGACCCTTCTTGTAGACAGCCTCAGTGTTCTTTGACCAGTCCAGTTTATTGTCAATTCATATCCCCAGGTACTTATAATCCTCCACCGTGTCTACCCTTGGATGGAAACAAGGGTCACCGGTGCCTTGGCCCTCCTCTGGTCCACCACCAGCTCCTTAGTCTTTTGCTTGAAGAGTGGCGTGACATTTGCAATTTTCCAACCTTCTGGAACCATACCAGAACCAACTGATTCGTGAAAGATCATTACTAATGCCTCCACGATTTCTTCAGCCACCTCTTTCAAACCTTGCGGTGTACATCATCTGGTCCAGGTGACTTATCTACCTTCAGACCTGTCAGTTTCCCAAAAACTTCTCCCAAGTAATGGTAACCTACTCACTTCTGCCCCCTGACACTTATGAACTTCCAGGACACTGCTTGTGTCTTCCATCGTGAAGACCGAAGCAAAATACTATCCAGTTATTTTGCCATTTCCTTGTTCCCCATTACTACCTCTCCAGCATCACTTTCCAGTAGTCTGATATCTGCTCTTGCCTCTCTTTTACTCTTTATACATCTGAAGAAACTTTTGGCATTCTTTTTAATTTTATTGACTAGCTTACTTTTGTATTCCATCTTTTCTCTCTGACTTTTTAGTTGTCTTTTGTTGGTTTTTAAAAGCTTCTCAGTTCTCTAACTTCCCACTAATGTTTGCTCTATTATAAAGTTCAAAGTTCTCTTTGGTTTTTATGTTGGCTTTGACTTCTCTCGTCAGCCATGGTTGCATTATCTTGCCTTTAGAATACTTCTTTTTCTTTGGGCTATAACTATCCTGCAACTTCAGAATTGCTCTCAGAAATTCCAGCCATTGCTGCTTTATTATCATCCCTGAATGTGTCTACTTCCAATCAGCTTTGCCCAGCTCCTCTCTCATACCTCTGCAGTCTCCTTTACTCCACTGAAATACTGATAAATTTGATTGTAGCTTCTCCCTCTCAATCTGTAGGTGAATCTATCATGTTATCAATTCTGCCTCTTAAGGATTCCTTTACCTTAAGTTCCCTAATAAAATCTTGTTCATTACACAATACCCAATCCAGAATAATTGATCCCCAAATGGGCTCAATCACAAGCCGCTTTAAAAATCCATCTTGGATGCATTTTACAACTTCTCTCCTCTTGGGATCTACAATCAGCACCAACCTGATTGTCCCAATCTATTACATATTAAAATGCTCCATGACAATTGGAACATTGCCCTTCTGAAATGTATTTTCTATCTCACATTTGGGCTACAAATTACATCCTGGCTACTGGTTGGAGGCCTTTATATAACTCCCATCAGGATCTTTTTACCCTTGTAGCTTCTTAACTTTACCCATAATGATTCTACATCTTCTGATCCAAAGGAATTGTTTTTATTTTTTGCCAACAGAGCCACACTATCCCCTCTGCCTACCTGCCTGTCTTTTCAATACAATGTGTATCCTTGGATGTTAAGCTCCCAACAATAACCTTCTTTCAGCCACAACTCAGTGATGCCCACAACGTCACACCTGCCAATCTGTAACCATGATACAAGATCATCTACCTTATTCAGTATACTGTGTGCCTTCAAATATAACACCTTCAGTCCTGTAGTCATCACCCTTTTCAATTTTGTCACTGTTAGACTGCAACTCATCCCACTGACTGCAATTTTGCCCCATCATCTGCCTGTCCTTCCTGACATTCTCACTGCATCAACTTGTATACCAATTGCCCCATCTTCAGCCCCATCAGTCAATTCCCCATCCCCCTGCCAAATTAGTTTAAAACCTCCCCAGCCATTTCAGCAAACCTGCCCAAGGATATTGGTCCCACTCAGGTTCAGGTGTAATCCGTGCCTTTTGTGCAGGTCATACCCTGCACCAGCTCATCAGTCACACATTCATTTGCCAAATCATCACTGACGCACGGCACAGCCAGCAGTCCAACTACCCTGGAGATCCTGCTTTATACCTAACTCCCTAAATTTTCCCTTTGTCATTGGTGCCAAGACTTCTGGCTGCTCTCCCTCCCCCTATACAGTGCTGTGGACCTGATCCAAGATGTCCCTGACCTGGCACCTGGGAGGCAACACATCATCTGGATGTCTCTCATGCGTCCACAGAATTGCGTGTCTACTATGGAATCCCCTATCAGTACTCCAATCCTTTTCTTCCTCCTGTCCCTACTAAGCCACGATACTAGAAACCCAGTCACTGTGGCTCCCCCCTATAGGTCACCCCAACAGCATCCAAAACGATATACGAAGAGTCCAGTGGTACTCTATATTGACTGCCTATTTCCTTTCCTTTTCCTGACAGCCAGCCACCCAGGTACCTGCCTCCTGCAATTAAGGGGTGACTAATTCCTTGTAGCTCTTATCTATCACCCTCTCAGTTTCCCATAGGAGCCTCCAGTTCCTTTACATGTTCTCTGAGGAGCTGCAACTCGATGCACCTGGTGCAGATGTGGTTATCCAGGAGGCTGGAGGCTTCCCAGAATTCCTACATCTCACACAAAGAATGTAACACAGCCCCAGAGCCATTCTCACTGCTCTACATACTAACAGAATGAAGAAGAAACATCAGACACTTGCCTTGCCCAAACCTGCTCTCACTAAAGCCTGATGAGCCAAGATCTCCCCACTCTAACCAGGTCCACTCCAAGAAGGGCCGCTTTGCTCATCCCTGCCTTACTTTTATTTTCCCTTGCTAATAAACTGCGATTTAATTGAGCCGCCAGAAAATGCTGAAAGCCTGCAAACACTCCTTTTTAATCTTGGCTGATTTATATATTTCCCTCTCAACCCCATTCTCCTGCCTTCTTCTGGTAACCTTTGATACCCTTACTAAGCAAGAACCTATCAACCACCTCTCTGATTAAACCCAATGAATGGTCCTCCACAGCCATATGTGACAATAAGTTCCACAGATTCACCACAAATTCCTTCATCACTGTTCTAAAGGGGCATCCTTCTATTCTGAGACTGCCATTTTATTCTAGATTCTCCCACTATTGGAAACATTCTCTCCACATCCACTCTATCTAGGCCTTTCAACATTCAATTAGAGCCTCCCCTTTTCTTCTAAACTCCAGTGAGTACATGCCACAGCCATCAAATGCTCCTCATATATTAACCCTTTCATTCCCCAAATCATTCTTGTAAACCTCCTCTGGACCATCTTCAATGCTAGCACATCCTTTCTTAGATATGGAGCCCAAAACTGCTTGCATGTGATCCAAGTGTGGTCTGACCAATGCCTTATAAAGCCTCAGCATTACACCCTTGCTCTCACACTCAAATCCTCCTGTTCTGTTTTCCACATCCCATTAAAGGACGTGGTGGCACTGGAGAAGGTACAGAGAGGATTAGCAGGACGCTGCCTGGATTTTTGGTTTTTGGAGTTTCAGAGAATGAGTTATGACCTGATAGAGGTATATAAATATTATGAGAAGCACTGATAACATAAATAAAGTTTTTTTTCAGACTGGAAATGTCAAATACCGGAAGGGTTAGAAGGTTTTACACAGAATATGGTAGGTGCCTGGAATGTGCCGTTTGGATACAATTGTGACACTTAAGAGGCACATGAACAGGTAGGGAGTGGTGAGATATAGACAGATGGTACTAGTTTAATATGGCATCATGGTCTCATGGTCCAAAAAGACATGATGGCTGAAAGACTTGTTACCATGCTGTATTACTCTTTGCTCTATACTTAAGATACTCACCTAGATTCAGGTCAACTGGAATATAGTGTATTCCCAATGTCTACATCTGGACTCTGCAGACTGTACCAGAGGACAGACATTGGTCCATCTGACCTCCTGCTGCAACACTAGACACCCTGTTCAGTTGAGCAGTCGTTCCCTATCAACCTATGATATGAAGATTTACTTATTCAGAATTACAGCACCTTAACAGCATCTTCTGGTCCAATAAGCCTGCTCCACCCAGCTACACAAACGTGACCAATTAACCTACCAGCCCATACGCCTTTGGAAACTGGGAGGATACCAGAGCACCCAAAGGAAACCCACATCGTCACATGGAAAAAGTACACATTCCTTACAGGCAGTGGCAGGAATTGAACCCAGGTAACTGGAGTTGTAATACCATTACACTAACTGCTATGCTATCATGTCACCCTAGCACTCCCTAGTGGAGATCAAATATTGAAAAGGAAAACAGGACAATTATCCCTGGCCAACGTAAATCTCTTAAAGATTGCTCACTCCGTTATCCAGATGTGCCAGCCCTGGAGAAGGACCCAGAGGAAGTTCACAAGGATGATCCCAGGAACCTATCAAGATTGATGTCTCTGGCTCTGTGCTTGGAGTTCAAGGATCTCAATGGAACTGAAACTATGGTAATGCAACTGAAATCGATACTGAAAGGCCTTGGATAGAGTGGGCATGCTGAGGATGTTTCCATTAGTGGGACAGACTAGGGTCCAAGGACACAGCCTCAGAATAATAAGGCATCCGTTTAAAAAGCGATGAGGACTAACTTCTTCAGTTAGAGGGTGGTGAACCTGAGTAACTTGTTGCCACAGAAGGCTGTGGAGGCCAAGTCATTAGGATGTGAGAATAATATTAGCTTAATTTGTTACATGTACATCAAAACATAGTGAAGTGTGTCATTTTGTGTCAATGACCAACACAGTGTATGGATTGTGCTGGGGCCACACTTCTGATGTTATCATAGCACGCCCACAACTCAAGAATGCTAAACTTTACCATACATCTTTGGAATGTGGAAGGAAACCCACACAGTCTCCAGGAGAACATACAAACTCCTCTGAGGCAGCGTTGTGAATTGAACCCCAATCGGTGATCGCTAGCACTGTAAAGCTACTACACTGCCATGCCACTTACCACAACTACGTATTTAAGGCAGAGATTTGTAAGGGGGTTTGGGGTTACAGGGAGGTGGGAGAATAGGTTGTAAAGAAGTCAGCCATGATCAAATGGTGGAGCAGTCTCAATGGGCCCAATGGCCCAATTCTGCTCCTATATTTTATGATTTTATGGATGGTAGAGACTCAGTGGTCCAAAGGGACTGTTTTCTTACTGTGACTCAATGACATCAGGAGAATCTTACGTGGTCACAAGGACAATATGCAAACTCTACACTCAGTAGCGCTAGTGGCGAGGATCAAACCTGGGTCACAGGAACTGTGAGGCAGTAACACTACTTGCTACACCTGCCAGTAGACTTAACTTTTTAATTATTTTCAACATTCTCTCTCTCTCTCTCCTTTCTGTAAACACCCATCTCTTCTTTAAATTCACAGTGTTTACCAAACTGGCTTTCCTCCTGCCTTCATGATGCTGAACTGGTTATATGAATGCACAAGGATGAACATTCCTTTGCAATTGTAATGAAGACTTCACCCCTAATATACAATGCTGCAAAGCAATGGCGTCATACACAAATAAACAGCCACCAATAACTACCATCAACATTAGGGAGACTTTCAAACTACACAAGAGACCAAAATTACGGTTAATGTGACAGACTGTCCTATTGTGATGTGTGTGTTTCTTGTGTCTCTAAATATTATTTGTTATCAGTTTTTCACTTCCCCTCCTGTGGCTAATTAAAATAAGGCAAGGCAAGATTACAAGCCTTCCGGAAAATTTTATTTCCCTTGGGAGACAAGAAGTTGATTCACATCTTGGCTCTGCTCCAGAGTATTTTCTCCAGCATATCATCTTACCAAGCTTTTCAGCTGACTGCATTTAGGCTCACAGCAATACAGTGTAGGCTGAGTGGCCACATGCCACACCTCTCCAGCCAGCGACCCTGCCCACGCCCCTCCACTGCTGATCACTCACACCAGCGATTCTGCAGTTGCTAGAAATCCTAGGCAACACATATGAAATGCTGGAGGAAATGAGGAACTCAACAAGTCAGACAGCATCTGTGAAGCAGAATAAACGTTGACATTTTGGCTAAGACCTTTCAAATTTGACTTCCCATTCACATTCTGACACATTCTACCCATGGCCTCCTCTACTGCCACAATGGAGGCAACTCGCGGGTTGGAGTAGCAACAGCTCACATTCCATCTGGGTATCCTCTGACCTGATGGTATGAACACTGATTCCGCAAACATCCAGTAATTATTCTCCCTCTCTCCTTCACTCTTTCTATTCCACCTCCTTACTCCGACTCCTCCTCACCTGTCCATCACTTCCCTCTGGTTCCCCTCCTCCTTCCCTTTCTCCCATGGTCCACCATCGTCCCCTATCAAACTCCCTCTTCTTCAGTCCTTTATCTCTTCCACCTATCACCCCCTCCCCTCCCCAAACCACCCTGCCATCACTTGGGTCTCACCATCACCTGTCTGGTTGCACTCTTTCAACTCCCACACATTTTATTCTGGCTTCTGCTCCTTTCCTCTCTAGTCCTGATGAAGTGTCTCCGTCTGAAAACTCCACTGACTACTACCTTTCATAGACTCTCCTGACCTGCTGAGTTCCTCGAACATTTTGTGATTGCTCTCTGAGCGGCAGGCCTGTTGGTGCATTGACTGAGTGCCTTCTCCTGAGCAGCCTTTGCTGCCATAGAAAAATGTGAGTTAAGAGATCACACCTGAGCAAGACCAAGCCCATCACTGAGATCCACAAACTATGCGGTTGGGAGACAATGAGTGAGAATGAGGTGACCAGAAATTATGTCACAGTAGCAACTGCAAATTAAATATATTCAATACTTGCAGAATCTCGTGATTATGTCTGCAGATGAAAAGATCAAGAGAAGATAAAATTGGGTACGGCAGTGCTGGAGATGTGAGAAGGGGGCATCGAGAACGAAGATGATTGGTGAAAGTAACAGAAATGACGTAAGGATTTCTTTAACACTGGGAGTGGTTCTAGTCTGGAATGCACTGGATGCAGCCAGCAGGAAGGTGTGGCTTTCAAAAGGACACTGGATATTTTCTGAAGGGAAAGTAAATAACAAGACAAAGAGAAGAGAGGGTGGGAGTTGGACCCAGCTGCCTTGCCCTTATACAAAGCTCATACAAATGCAATGGGCCAAATGGCCTCCTCTTTTCTTTTTTTGTGTGTGTTTAGAGATACAGAACAGTTTGGGACAAGTCCAAACAGTGGATGAAAGTTTCAGCATTTACTTTACATTTAGAACACATTGGAGAAATTAAATTTCAAGAGATGATCTGGAGTCAGATGGGCTTTATGCAGAATTTTGAGTTGCAATGCTTTAGTTCTATTACAAACAGAAATCTTCTTTGCCTTATCACAGATGTCTTCCCATGTTTCAGCTGTAATTTCTACTCCCGGCTCTTCCTCCCAGACCCTTCCCAGCTGCTCAGCCTCTCCACAAGAACATTCCCTCAGGATGCCGTAAAAAGTACTAATGGAGACTTCTCCCTTAGAACAAAACACTCTCCTTTCTATGTCAGAACTATAGAAATCAGTTAACAATGTTTTTTTCTGTATATAATCTTTTATCTGAAAGAGGGTGAAATGGAAAAGATTCTGAAGATGGAGCTTGAACTGGACCCAATGTCTTTTCTCTTAGGCTTATCCAGCAGTCGTATTATTAATGCACATCAGAAAAACTTTTTAACATCCTGACTTTTTGTGCGAGGAAGAATATTTTACTTTGTTGGCTATCTGATAAGGCCCCTGGACTTTTTGGTTGGCGTAAATTAATCATGGAATATATTCCTTTGGACTTTTTGACATGTATGGTACAGTCAAAAATAAATAGTTTTCATAAAACATGGCAACCTTTTCTGCAGTATGTAGATGTAAACCTGTCTGTTATACTAATAAGGGCTTTTGTATAGGATGTTGTGGTGATGTCTATATTTTGATGGAAGTGTTTTGATAGCCGATATCTGTGAGGGGAAGAAACATAAATATAAATGTACCTGGAAATTGAAAGTTTTGTTATGCTGAGCAAAAAGAAAATTAAATTAAAAAAAAAGAAAAGAAAAAAAAGATACAGAACAGTTACAGGCTCTTCTGGTCCAACATGCCAATACTGCCAATCACACCCATGTGACCAATTAACCTACTAACCCATACGTCTTTGGAATGAGGGAGGAAACCCACGCAGTCACAGGGAGAACGTACAAACTCCTTACAGATAGTGACAAACCACAGCCTCAGACAATGGCCTTGGAATGATGCTATACTAACCACTAAGCTACTGCACCATGCCTAATAGAGTGCCATGCTATGCTTCTGCCCTCCTTCTCAAAGCTCCAAGTGTAGGAGTGAAGTGAAAGGAAAAGTGAAAGTCAGAATTGATTGGCCTAAACCAAAACTGTAATTATTTGAGACTGAAATCCAACTGATTAAATAAGTCTGTGGAATGAATAATTATTATTAGTCATGGTGACCTTGAATCTGCTGAAATATAATTTATGAAAACATGTGGTTCACTGGCATCCCTCAGCGGGAGAAATCCATCCAGTCTATCCTCTATGGAAGCAGGATTCACCTCTGCAATATCCTGAAGTTATACAGAAATATATAGCACACAAAAAGGCCCTTTGGCCTACCCAGTCCACACCAACTATCAAACATATAACTACAGTAATGTGTTGTGTACAATTCTCTAATACATTACAATCCCACCCCCCCCCTCCACTTTTCCATTCCTCACTTTGGCTTCCCTCCTCTCCTTTGTCCACTGTCCTCCCCTATTATTTTCCCTCTTCATCCCTTTATCACTTCCACCTATCCCCTTCCAGCTTTCTACTTCACTGCCTTCACGCACACCCATCCACCTCCCCCCTTTCACCTATCACCTGCCACCTTGTAATCCTTCCCCCTCCACCTTCTTATTCTGGTTTCTGCCCCTCCCCTTCCTGATAAAGGGTCTTGTCTACTGTTTATTCCTCTCCATAGGTGCTGCCTGATTTTCAAAGTTCCTCCAACATTTTGTGTAGGTTGTCCTGTACCTCTCCTCTGATTCTGATTCTACTCAGCAGACAGAAGCACTCTTCAGCACATTTCAAAGTAAATTCATGGTCAAAGTACCTATCCATCATCACTTACCACTCGACCCTGAAATTCACCATAGAACAGAGAAACATACAATAGTATCAATGAAAATCTACACAAAGACTGACAACCAATGTGCAAAGGATGACAAACTGTACAAATATTAAAAATAAATAGATTGATACACTCAATTTATTAGGTACCTCCTGTAGTTGATAAGTGGTCACTGAGTGTATGTTCATGGTCTTCTGCTGCTGTAGCCCATCCACTTCAGAGTTTGATGTGTTGTGCATTCAGAGATGGTCGTCTGCACATCACTGTTGTAGCATGTGATTATCTGAGTTATTGTCACCTTCCTGTCAGTCTGGCCATTCTCCTCTAACCCCTTTCATTAATAAGGCACTTTCATCCACAGAACTGCCACGCACTGCATGGTTTTGGCCTTGCACCATTCTCCAAGTACTCAGAGACCGTGGTGCATGATTATCCCAGGCCCTCCACTGGTTGGTGTTTGTGTTTGTGTGTGGATACTGTGATTGAGCCATCTACGTGATACACAAGCTGGAACGCAAGCCAAAGCTGGATGACATGGAGACCAATGCAGCAGGCTCCCCCACTCCAAAGGAATGGCAGAAACCGATACCATTTGGCACCAGCAGTGTTGCAGGAGTTGCCAGTCAGCATTGAACCCAATGCCTTAGGGACTCCAGCTCTGGACTTTTCCTTCCCTCAGGGTTTACTCCCAAAGCCTTCCCCATGAGTGGGTATAGCTGCAAGGCAGCAGAGGTTTGAGATCAGAGTTGTCCTTGTCCTAAATGAGCTGCCAACAATGGTTGATGAGCCTCATCTGACCGAAGTGACTAGTTTAAGGTGCCAGTAACTTGCCTTTGCCCCTTCTCCTGTCAGTAGGTTTTACCTACCAGGTTTAGTAGCTAAACCACACGTGAAGGGCAGGAGCTGGACTTGGCTATTTGAGACGCCAGCCAGTGGGAGCATTTAATAGGTAGTGAGACCTCATCCCCACTACCTCCTCCGGGTATGAAAACCTTAAGGAACCTAAAAATCCCAGATCAGCAGCTTCTGAGCTACTCAAACCACCCTGTCTGGCACCAACAATCCTTCCACGATCAGACACTTAGATCACATTTCTTCCCCATTCTGATGTTTGGTCTGAGCAACAACTGAACCTTTTGACCATGTCTACATACACTGAGTTACTGCCACGATTGGTTGATTAGATATTTACACTAACAAGCAGGTGTACTGGTGCACAGGCATACAGGTCCGAGAAGCTGGTTGCCGACATCAATAGCAAGTACCTAGGGCAGGCAGAGGTCAAAGGATAAAAGCGGGCCTGGCTTGGATCCCTGGGAGAGTGTTTACGTGCTTGTTTATTTGGACTGTCCAATTGCGAGCAATACTCTGGGCACGAAGGTCAAAAGTCATGGTCGTCAGATGTGAGCTGTTGTGGCCTGCGTGGTGTGCCAGAGTCATTGGGACATATTATGCAAGCCCATGCTATTACATATGCTCAAGGCAGAACAGGGGGGCTTGCTTTCTGATGAAGTCAATAGGCTAGACTGGCAGGTTTGTGTTGGAAGAACCCAGGATACCAACAGTCGGCACATTTTGTAAACAGGACCTGATTGTGAGGGATGGATCTGTCCCAGTCATAATGGACATTACCATCTCATCCAAAGAGCGTAAGGCAAGGCCCTGGTCAATGAAACATCTGAAGTACAGTGAGGCTCCCACAGAATACTAGCTTTCTGTAAAACACCATGACACAAGTCAGTGAGGTGAAGCATAAACCCACTGTCATCAGATACCATTAGTTCTGGCTGAGGGAGTCTTCAGCGGTGTTAACATCCCTCAGCATCTCTCACAGGTGCGAGCAGATTTGGCATATGGAACCAGAATGATGTGGGCTATTGTCCCAGAGGTGCTTGATTCTTGGGTCTAACGCATTTGCAAACTTGGTATTTTATTTGAGTAGAATGCTTTTATTGTATTATTCAAGAATGCCAAAATTAAATGTAAATGGCCACCTGGATGGACAGATAGATAACACATTGTAGAGTTCTACACTACATCCTACAAGCTGGGGTCTCTGTTGCAGCATGGATTAAAGGTCCATCAGTGACCCTCTCTCCCTCCCTCCCTCATCTTGCCCACCTCACATCACACCTGTTGCTGGAGACTTGTGACCAGCTGGTAAGAAAGCACCAAACAGCCTCTGACACACTTGTCAGGCCCAGCTTGCTTCTCTTCTGTGAGAGACACGCCACTGCCCCCTCCCCACCCAGGCCCTGTCTTCAAGCTCCAGTTAAAATGCCGTTTCTATTTTTAGTTTGGAACAGAAAGCACTGCAGCATGGAATTAGAACACAAATTGACTTTTTTTTTTAAAAATCACCATTCTTCAGGGATGATTTGGAATACAATCCAAACTACTTAACATTTCCACTGGGTGAGCCAAATGACAGTGAAAGTGCTCGCTAATTTAGTAGCCGCTCATGTTTATTTATCAACCAAGAGATTACAAAACAGCTTCAATGAGAACAAGATGTCCCTGGTTTCTGACCATTCCTGGAGGATTCTAATTTCCATGCAAAGCAGGTTACACTGGGATCTCTGGACTGAGCTCAATCATGCATGGATGTTCATGCCACCTGAAGGATGCAGCACCGTGGGAAATAAATTACAGCCTCTGTCATTCCACTTCCCATTCCAACATACCAGTCCATGGCCTCCCCTACTACCACAGGGAGGCCACTCTCACACTGGAGAACAAATACCTTTGTTCTCTGGTGCCCCTCCTCCTTCTCTTTCTCCCATGATCCACTGTGCTCTATCAAATTCATTCCTCTTCAGCCATTTACCTTTTCTACATCTCCTCTCCCAGCTCCTTACCTTGTCCCCCACTTCCCAATGCACCAACCTTCCCCTCACCTATCACCAACCACCTCCCATCTTATCACTCTGTCTACTTCCCCCTTCCTTGCCAGGCCCAATGAAGGGCCTCAATCCTCAAAGTTGATGCTGCCTGACCTGCTGAGTTCCTTTAGCATTTTGTGTGTGTTGCTCAAGATGTCCAGCATCTGCAGAATCTCAGGTGTTTATGATTTTCTGCTCCAGCGCTTCAGTCAATGCTTTATAAGAGCATCAACCAATGAAAGAAGCCTTTCAGCACATTGAGCAGTGTTGGCTTCAGGTTGTCACACAAACTCCATTCCACCCACACAGACACTTCCCCTAAAACCATACGGCCATAAGACATAGGAGCAGAATTAGGAAATTTGGCCCATCGAGTCTGCTCTACCATTCCATCATGTCTGATTTATAATTCCTCTCAATCTCATTCTCCTGCCTTCATCCCGTATAACTTTTGACACCCTTACTAAATAAGCACCAATCAGGTTCCGTTTTAAAGATTCCCAATGACGGCCTCCACAGCTGTCTGTGGCAAAAAAATTCCACAGATCCACCAAACTCTGGTTGAAGTCGTCCCTCATCTCTGGTCCTAAATTTTCCCACTATTAGAAACATCCTCTCCACATCCACTCTATCAAGACCTTTTCATCATTCAACAGGCTTCAATGAGGTCACCCCTCAGTCTTCTGAATTTGAGTAAATACAGGCCCAGAGCCATCAAACACTCTTCATATGACCTGGAATCATTTTCCTGAATCTCCTTTGAACCCTCTCCAGCTTCAGCACATCCTTTCTAAGATGAGGAGCTCAAAACTATTCACAATACTCCAAGTGAGACTTCAACAGTGCTTTATAAAGTCTCAACAGTACATCCTTGTTTTTATATTTTAGTCCTCTTGAAATGAATGCTAACATTGCATTTGCCTCCTCACCACAGATTTAACCTCCTAAGAAACCTTCTGGGAATCCTGCAGAGGACTCCCAAGTCCTTTTGCATTTCAGATTTTTGTATTTTCTCTCCATTTAGAAAATAGTCAACCCTTTCACTTCTTCTACTGAAGTGCATGACCATACACTTCCTGACACTGCATTTCATCTGCCTATTCTCCTAATCTGTCCAAATCCTTCAGTAGCCTCTCTACTTCTTCATATCATCTGCAAACTTTGGAACAAAGCCATCAATTGCATCATTGGCACAGAACGTAAAAAGAATCAGTCCCAACACAGACCCTGTGGAGCACTACGAGTCACCAGCAAACAACCAGAAAAGACTCTTTATTCCCACTCTTTGCCTACAGCCAATTAGTCAATGCTTTTCTATGCCAGAATCTTTCCTGTAATACCATGGGCTCGTAGATTGTTAAGCAGCCTCATTTGTGGCACCCTGTCAAAGGCCTTCTGAAAATCCAAGTGCACAACATCAACTGATTCTCCTTTGTATACCCTGCTTATCACTTTGTCAGATAATTCCAACCGATTTGTCAGGCAGGATTTCCCTTGAGGAAGCCACACTGATTGCAGCCTATTTTATCATGTGACTCCAAGAGTCATAACAATCAACTCCAGCATCTTCCCAACCACTGAGGTCAGACCAACTGACCTATAGTTCCCTTTCTTCCGCCTTTCTCCCTTCTTGAAGAGTGGAGTGACACCTGCAAATTTTCTAGAAACATTCCAGAACCTAGTTATTCTTGAAAGATCATTACTAATACCTCCATGCTCTCTTTCAGAACTCTGGTCCAGGTGACTTACCTACCTTCAGACCTTTCAGTTTCCCAAGAATCTTCTTTCTAGTTATGGGAATTTCACGCACTTCATGACTGAAGTTCCTGGAAATTCCACCATACTGCTATAGCAAGTGCAGCACTCAAACTGTTAAATCTAAATACACAGAAATAAGAAATAAGGTGGATGATCTTGATGCACTATTACAGATTGCCAGGTATGATGTCATGGCAATCACTGAATCGTGGCTGAAGGATGACTGTAGTTAGGAGCTGAATGTCCAAGGTTACATGTTGTATTGGAGGGATAGGAAGGTAGGCAGAGCTGGTGGCGTGGCTCCGTCAGTAAAGAATGGGATCAATTCATTAGAAAAATCTGACATAGGATCAGAAGATGTTGAATCCTTGTGGGTTAAGTTAAGAAACTGCAAGGGTAAAATGACCCCGATGACAGTTACACACAGACCTCCCAACAGTGGCTGGGATGTGGACCACAGATTACACAGGAAATAGAAAGATGTGTCAAAAGGGCAATGTTAACTCATTGGAGATTTCAACATGCACATCAATTGGGAAAAATCAGGTTGGAAATAGATCCCAGTTATGAAATGAGCTGGAGGTGATTATGGAGCTTAATATAAAAGAACTCTTAGGAAGCAATAATCACAGTATGATTGTGTTCAGCTTGAAATCTGATAGGGAGAAAGTTAAGTCTGATGTAGCAGTATTTCAGTGGAGCAAAGGAAATTAGAGTGATATGAGAGAGGAGTTGGCCAAAGTAAATTGGAAGGAGATGCTGGCAGGGATGTCAGCAGAGCAGCAATGGCGTGAGTTTTCAGGAAAAATGAGGAAGTTGCAGGATAGATGTATTCCAAAAACAAAGAAATACTCAAAGGGCAAAATAGTATAACTGTGGCTGACAAGGGAAGACAAAGCTAATGTAAAAGAAAACGAGAGGGCATACAACAAAGCAAAAATTAGCAGGAAGATATAGGATTGGGAAGCTTTTAAAACCCTACTAAAAGAATCATTAGGAGGGAAAAGATTAAATATGAAAGCAAGCAAGCAAGCAAGCACTATCAAAGTGGATAGTAGAAGCTTTTTTAAGGATGTAAAAAATAAAAGTGAGGTGAGAATGGATATATGAAGGGCCAAGGAGATGGCAGATGAACTAAATGAGTATTTTGCATTAGTCTTCACTGTGGAAGACACTAGCAGTGTGCCAGATGTTAAAGGGTGTGAGGGAAGGAATGTGAGTGCAGTTACTATTACAAGGGAGAAGATGCTCAAAAAGCTGAAAGACCCAAGGGTACATAAGTCACCCAGACCATATGAACTGCACCCTAGGGTTCTGAAAGAGGTAGCAGTACAGATTGTGGAGACATTAGTAATGATCTTTCAAAATCATTGGACTCTGGCATGGTGCCAGAGGACTGGAAAATTGCAAATTGCAAATGTCATTCCACTCTTTAAGAAAGGAGGAAGGCAGCAGAAATGAAATTATAGACCAGTTAGCCTGACTCAGCAGTGGGGAAGACGTTGGAATCAATTGTTAAGGATGAGGTTATGGAGTACTTGGTGACACAGGACAAGATAAAAAAAGAGTCAGCATGGTTTCCTTAAGGGAAAACCTTGCCTGACTAACCTATGGGAAGTCTTTGAGGAGACTGCAGCAGGATAGATAAAGGTAATGCAATGGATGTTGTAAATTTGGATTTTCAGAAGGCCTTTGACAAGGTGCCACATGAGGCTGCCTACCAAATTAAGAGCTCATGGTATTACAGGAAAGTTACTTGCATGGTTAGAACATTATCTGATTACTAGGAGGCAGCAGGTGAGAATAAAAGGACCTTTTTCTGGTTGACTGACAATGACTACTGCAGATCTGCAGGGGTCGGTGTTGGGACCACTTCTTTTCATGCTGTATATCAGTGATTTAGATGATGGAATAAATTTCTTTGAGAAAACAGGTAGGCTGCAGAAGGACTTGGGTGAGGAGAATGGGCAAGGAAGTGGCAAATTAAATATAATGTCTGAAAATGCATGGTCATGCACTTTGGTGGTAGAAATAAATGTACAAACTATTTTCTAAGTGGGGAAAAAATCCAAAAATCTGGGAAACAAAGGGACTTGGGAATCCTTGTGCAGAACACCTTAAAAGTTAACTTGCAGGTAATGTCAGTGGTGAGGAAGGCAAATGAAATGTCTGCATTCATTTCAAGAGGTCTAGAATACAAGAGCAGGGATGTGATGCTGAGGTTTTATAAGGCACTGGTGAGGCCTCACCTTGAGTACTGTGAACAGATTTGGGCTCCTCATCGAAGAAGAGATGTGCTGGCATTGGAGAGGGTTTAGAGGAAATTCACAACAATGTTTCCGGAATTAAAGGAGGAAAATTTTATACCTCTGGGTCTGTACTCACTGGAATTTAGAAAGATGAAGGGGATCTCATTGAAACCTTTCAAATGTTGAAAGGTCTAGACAGAGTAGATGAGGAAAGGATATTTCCCATGGTGGGGGAGTCTAGGACAAGAGGGCAAAGCCTCAAGATAGAGGGACATCCATTTAAAATAGATGCAGAGAAATTTCTTTAGCGAGAGAATGGTGTATTTGTGGAATTTATTACCACAGGCAGCTTTGGAGGCCAGCTCATTCAGTGTATTTAAGGAAGAGCTTAATAGGCTCTTGATTGGACACAGCATCAAAGTTTACAAGGAGAAGGCTGGGGAGTGGAGTTGAGGAGGGAATAAAAGGATCAGTCATGATTGACTGGCAGAGCAGACTCAAAGGGCCAAATAGCCTAATTTTGCTCCCATGTCTTGTGGTCTTATTATCTTCCTGCGCCTTCTGAATTGTGCCCAAAAACTCCAGCCATTGCTGTTCTGTTGTCACACTTGCCAGTGTTCTTTTACAATCAATTCTGACCAATTCCTCTCTCAGGCCTCTGTAATTCCCTTTACTCCACTGTAATAGTGATACATCTGACTTCAGCTCCTGCTTCTCTAATTTCAGGGTGAATTCGATCATATTATGATCACTTGCCCCCCAAGGGTTCTTTTACCTTTAGCCCTCTGATCAATTCTGGTTCATTGCACAATACTCAATCCAGAATAGCTGATCTCCCAGTGGGCTCAACCACGAGCCAGCTCATTAGCATTTTAGATACGCCCCCTCCTGGAATCCAGCACCAACCTGATTTTCCCAATCAACCTGTATATTGAAGTTCCCCATGACTATTATAACATTGCCCTTTTGGCATCCATTTTCTATCTCCAAGTGTAATCCTTACTACTGTTTAGGGGCCTGTATACAATCCTATCAGGGTCTTTTTACTCTTGCAGTTCTTTAGCTCTATCCACAACGATTCAACACCTTCCAACCCTCTGTCACCTCTTTCTAATAATTTGATTTCATTTATTACCTAAAGAGCAACATTGCCCCTCTACCTTCCTGCCTGTCTATTTGGTACAAGTCCTTGGACATTAAGCTCCCAGCTGTAATCTTCTTTCAGTCATGATTCAGTGATGCCTACAACATCATACCCGCCAATGCGCAAATGTGCTGCAAGTTCATCTATCTTATTCTGTACACTCAGCTCATCCAAATACAACACCCTCAGTCCTGTACTCATCCTTTTTGATCTTGTTTGCCTTTTACATTGCAACTCATCCTGTTGACTGCAATGCTGCACTATCAACAGCCTCTCCTCATTTACACATTGTCTCTGTTTGTAAACCAGCTACCTTACCTTCAGCACCATTATCTGTGTTGGAGAACATCCAGGTGGTCTTTAGCAAACTTGAGATGTGCAGTAATTTGTTTTTGGAGAGCAGTAGTTTCCTCTGCGTCCTTCCATGAACACCATTCTTGTTCAGTGTTTTTCTTTTGGTGTTCATGGAAGGATACAGAGGAAACCATCGCTCTCCAAAAAAAAACTGCACATCTCAAGTTTGCAAAAGACCACTTGGAGGTTCCACGACATTTCTGCGACAATGTTCTGTGGACAGATGGGACTAACTTGAGCTTATTGGGCAGAATTGCACGTTGCTATGTTTGGAGGGAAAACAGCACTGCACACCAGCACCAATACCTCATCCCAAACTGTGAAGCATGGTGGAAGGAGCATGATGGTTTAAGCTGCTTTGCTGCCTCAAGGCCTGCCCAGCTTGCAATTATTGAAGGAACAATGAATTCAAAATTGTATCAGGACATTTTACAGGAGAATGTCAAGGTAGTAATCCATCACCTGAAGCTTAAAAGAAGTTTGATAACACAAAGACAGGAGTAAATCAACAACAGAATGGTTTAAAAAGAAGAAAAATTGTGTTTTAGAATGGCCGAGTTGAAGTCCTGACCTTAATCCTACAGAAATGTTGTGGAAGGACCTGAAGCAAGCTGTTCATGCAAGGAAGCCCACCAATATCCCAGCGTTGAAGCAGTTTTGTAAGGAGGAACAGCTTAAAATTCCACCAAGCCGATGTGCAGGACTGATCAACAGCTACCAGAAACATTTGAAGTTACCGCTGAACAGAGAGGGTCACACCAGTTACTGAAAGCAAAGGGTCACATACTTTTTCCAACAAACACATGTAATATTGGATCATTTTTCTTAATAAATAAATGAACAAGTTTAATGTTTTTGTGCAATTTATTTAATTGGGTTTTCTTTATTTAGTTTTAAGATCTACGTGAAGATCCGATCACATTTTAGGTCATATCTATGTAGAAATAAGGAAAATTCTACAGAGTTCACAAGCTTTCCGGCACCACTGTATTCTCTATTTCTTTACAATGTCAACAGGAGATGGACAATTAACTAAAGGTTCACATGTGATTCCCACATGTTAAGAATGAACAAAACAAATTCCGTGTTTAACTCTAATGAAAGGCTGCTAGTCAGCAAAACATCATCAAAGTTCTTGATCTTCACAGAGCCTCTGTTCAGAAAGTACCAACTCCCTCACAGTGTGACAGCTCAGACAGGGGTGAAAGATCGAACAGCAACGCCAGTTTTCCCATTATCCAATATCCTTTCAGAAGTTTCAATTAAAACATTTTGGCAGTATTCAAGTCATATCAAATCTCTGCGCAAGAATAAAAACCTCCCACTAGTTCCTGTCTATATCAATGATGTTGAGTTTGGGAGGGTTTCTGGGTATGAGCATCAGCCAGAGCCTGTTCTGGTCCAACAATGTAGATACTAAGGCCAAGAAAGCTCACCAATACCTCTGCTTCCTCAAGAGGTAAAAGAAATTTAGCATGTCCCAATCCACTTTTGCCAACTTTTAATCAATGCACCACAGAAAGCATTCCATCAGAATGTATAACGGCTAATGTGGCAGCTGCTCTGCAAGCGTCCGGTGACCGCAAGGAACTACATAGAGCACATCACAAGAACTCAGCCACCCCTCTGTCGACTCGGTCTATACAGCTCGCTGCCTCAGTAAAGCAGCCAGCATAATCAAAGACCCCATCCAGCCTGGACATTCTCTCTTCTCCCCTCTCCCAGTGGCAAAGAGATAGAAAAGATACTGTTCTGGTAGTTTTTACACGTTATTCTCCATTGTTATTGTTGTACTTTATTCTACCTCAATTCATAGTGTAATAGTCTGATGTGAGGGAACACTATGCGAGGCAAGTTTTCACTGTATCTCAGCACGTGCAACAACAATAAACCGATTCCAATTCCATTACAACTCCTCTTTAGTTCCTTCACTTGTTACCTTATACCATAAAACAGAATGCAGAAATATTCAACCGGTCATGTTGCATTCGTAGGGTGCAAGAGAAACACGTGCTTTTACCACAAGTAACACACAAATAATGCTGAGGAACATCAATGGGAGGAATTGAATAATTCACATTTTGGGTTGAGACTCTTCATTGAGACTGAAAAGAAAGCAGGCAGAAGCCAGAATAAAAGAATGAAGGAACACGAATGAAGGTGGGGAGAGGGGGAAGGGAATGATGTGAGATGCTGGGAGGTGACAGGTGGAAGAGGAAAAGGGTTGAAGGAGGAATCTGATAGGAGAAGAGAGTATAAAGTGGAAATGGTGGGAACCAGGGGCGAGTGTAAGTAATGGGCTGCAGGCCAAGGGAGATAAGGGAAATCAAAGGGGTGGAGAAGGCAAACAGAAAGGAATAACTACCAGAAGTTAGGATAATTGATGTTGAATCCATCTGGTTGGAGACTACTTCAAGAGCAGCTACTTCCCTTCAACCATTTGGTTCTTGAACTAACTGGCACAACCCTAATCACTACTTCAGTATAACAACACTTTGATCACTTGGCACGAAATTGACTTTTTTTTCTAATTGGTCTCTTTTTTTTAAAAATAGGACTTATGTTTACTTTATATTTTTTGAAGTTGAGATGGTGCTGGAGAGCAGTGACTCCAAAAGGAATCATCAAATAATTCCATTTAGGACAATTATCATAAAACCATAAGGCAGAGGAACAGAATTAAGCCATTCAGCCCATTGAGTCTGCTCTGCTATTCAATCATAGCAGATTTATTATCACTCTCAACCACATTCTCCTGCAACTTTTGAAGCCTTTACTAATAACAGCCTATCAACCTCCACTTTAAATGTACCCAATGACATGGCCTTCACAGCCATGACTGAATTCTACAAATTAACCAGGTTCTAGCTAAAAAAATTCTTCCTCAAATCTGTTCTAAAGGGTTATCCTACAATTCAGAGGCTGTACCCTTTGGTCTTAAGATTATTGGCCCCTACTGTTGGAGACATCCTCCCCACGTCCACTCTATCTAGGCCTTTCAATATTTCAATATCTCTCGTTTCTCCTGATAGAAGTAGTAATCTAGGCCATAGTAGAGGATGGTGTTAAAATCTTCTCTGGAGTCACAGATGAGCCAGATTAGCCTAGCAGAAAAGACAGTGGAACAGCAATGGCAGGTATTCTTGGGAATAATGCACAAGGTGCAAAATCAGTTCATCCCCCAGAGAAGGAAGGATTCAAAGGGGGGAAAGGGGCCAGTGGTTGACAAAGGAAGTCAGAGATTGCAAAGCATTAAAAAAAAGGAAATATGATAGAGCTAAGGTGAGTGGGAGGACAGATGATTGGGAAGTTTTTAAGGAACAACAGAACTTAACTGAAAAGACAATACGGGGAGAAAAAATTAGGTACGAATGCAAGCTAGCCAGGAATATAAAGGAAGACAGCAAAAGCTTTTTTTTTAATTTAAGGTATGTGAAGAAAAAGAAGATAGTTAAGAACAACGTTGGGCCCTTGAAGAATGAATTGGGTGAAATTATTATGGGAAACAGAGAAATGGCAGAAGAATTTAATGAGTACTTTAGATCTGTTTTCACTAAGGAAGACACAAGCAATCTCCCAGATGTATGGATGGGCCAAGGACATAGGGTAACAGAGGAAATGAAACAGATTGACATTCGGAAGGAAACGATGATGAGAAGACTGATGGGACTGAAGGCTGACAAATCCCCAGGTCCAGATGGTCTGCACCCTAGGGTACTAAAGGAGGTGGCCCTGGAAATTGCGGATGCATTGGTAATCATTTTCCAATGTTCCTTAGATTCAGGATCAGTTCCTGAGGATTGGAGAATGGCTAATGTTATCCCACTTTTTAAAAAAGGAGGGAGGGAGAAAACAGAGAACTATCGACTGACATCAGTAGTGGGGAAGATGCTAGAGTCCATTATTAAGGATGAAATAGTGGCATATTTAGATAGCAGTAATAGGATTGGGCCGAGCCAGCATGGATTTACCAAGGGTAAATCATGCTTGACTAACCTGTTGGAGTTTTTCGAGGATGTAACCAGGAAGTTAGATGGGGGAGAACCAGTGGATGTAGTGTACCTCGATTTTCAGAAGGCATTTGATAAGGGCCCACATAGGAGATTGGTGGGTTAAATCAAAGCTCAGGGCATCGGGGGGAAGACCTTGACATGGATAGAAAACTGGTTGGCAGATAGAAAGCAAAGGGTAGCGGAGAATGGGTGTTTCTCGGAATGGCAGGTGGTGGCTAGTGGGGTGCCACAGGGCTCGGTATTGGGACCACAGCTGTTTACCATTTACATTAACGATATGGATGAAGGCATAAAAAATAACATCAGCAAATTTGCTGATGATACTAAGCTGGGTGGCAGTGTGACATGTGATGAGGATGTTAGGAGAATTCAGGGTGACTTGGATAGGCTGGGTGAGTGGGCAGATACTTGGCAGATGGCGTTTAACGTGAATGTGTGAGGTTATCCACTTTGGGAGTAAGAACAGGAAGGCAGATTATTATCTGAACGGTGTAGAGTTGGGTAAGGGAGAAATACAAAGAGATCTAGGAGTCCTTGTTCATCAGTCACTGAAGGTGAATGAGCAAGTGCAGCAGGCAGTGAAGAAGGCTAATGAAATGTTGGCCTTTATTACAAAGGGAATTGAGTACAAGAGCAAGGAAATCCTCTTGCATTTGAACAGAGCCCTGGTGAGACCACACCTGGAGTACTGTGTACAGTTTTGGTCTCCAGGGTTAAGGAAGGACATCCTGGCTGTAGAGGAAGTGCAGCGTAGATTCACGAGGTTAATTCCTGGTTTGTCTGGACTGTCTTACGCAGAGTGGTTAGAGAGACTGGGCTTGTACACGCTGGAATTAAGGAGATTGAGAGGGGATCTGATTGAAACATACAACATTATTAAGGGATTGGACAAGATAGAGGCAGGAAATATGTTCCAGATGCTGGGAGAGTCCAGTACCAGAGGGCATGGTTTGAGAATAAGGGGTAGGTCATTTAGGACAGAGTTAACGAAAAACGTCTTCTCCCAGAGAGTTGTGGGGGTCTGGAATGCACTGCCTCGGAAGGTAGTGTAGGCCAATTCTCTGGATGCTTTCAAGAAGGAGCTAGATAGGTATCTTATGGATAGGGGAATCAAGGGATATGGGGATAAGGCAGGAACCGGGTATTGATAGTAATTGATCAGCCATGATCTCAAAATGGCGGTGCAGGCTCGAAGGGCCAAATGGTCTACTTCTGCACCTATTGTCTATTAGGAAAGAATTTACAATTTCCTCTCCTGAAGGGCAGATATGAATCAGATGCATTTTTATGATAATCCATTAGCTTTGTGGCTATCATAAGTAAGGAATATTTGAATTCCGAATTATTTACTAAATCCAAATTCCACAGCCCATGGGGTGGGATTTGAATTTAGGATTATTCATCAGGTCTCTGGGTTACTGGTCTGGTAACTGCCACTGTGGCACCAAACTCTTGTGCCATGAACTTCCTACAATTCTGTTCTCGAGCGGTCAACCTCCCTGCCAAGTCAGTATTAACTGCTCGTGCTTCACCGACATGAGCAACTGAAGGGCACCGATGGTCACTGAATCACCTGCGAACCTGAGCTATGAGCTAAGCCGAAACCATCCAGAATGTAGCTGTCAGCCATGGCACACTGGACAAGAGTCCCACTCAGCACAGGCCTGATCTGATACTCCAGTGTAGTATCGTCACACAGTCAGAGATACACATCATGGATACAGGCTCCTAAGTGCAAAACATCCACTGTCCACTGAGCTGTCTCGAACTGTGTTCAAGTATGATAGACCAGAAATAAATACATATACGTCAATCATTCTTGCAATAAAATATCTTCATTTTCCTAAAGATCACTCATAAAAACACAACAAATTGAGAAAGGCATGAGCAGGACAGAAAGGACACAACAATAATGGAAGTTTGATTCAGAGAGCATGTGACAAAGCACACAAAAGAGAAAGGAGACGTGAGGGAGTAAAATGGAGATAGAGAGAGGGGGAAGAAGGAGAGAAATCTATGCCCTCCAATATTACACTCCCATAGTCTGTGAAAAGAAAGATTGTGACCATCCACCTTATCAATGCCCCTCAATATTTTGTGTATCTCTACAAGGTCACGCCCACAGCCTCCTCCATTCAGGGGGAAAAAAGTCTGGCATCGAGAGCCTTACAAACTTTTAGAAATGGAGACCCCTGCCACCATGTTCACTGACTGTCACTTCGTTTCCTTGTGTGACTCAGTGCTGCTCCCTCACATTTCCAGAGATCCATGTTCAGGCCTACCCTTGGGAGCAATCTGAATGGAGTTTGCACCTCCATGAGCATTGGCGTTCTGCTAGATTTTGTTTGCTTCTACATCCCACCAACATGCTTGCAGGTTAATTGGTGACTATAAATTATCTTTTAGTGTCAGTGTCTTAGCCACAGAGCACTACAACACAAAAACAGACCACTCAGCCCCATCTATTCCTTGCCAAGCTGTTATTCTGCCTAATCCCATCAAACCATAACTGGACGGACTACAGACCTCCATGTACTTACATATTTTTTTTAAATGTTGCACTAAACAGTCAATATTGAACAATCAAAGAGGACGTGATGTGACAGAGGAGGAAATGAAACAGAAAAGATTTGCCCTGACAAAGGACAGAATGGATCAGCACATAAGTGCCATCACAAAGAAGACAAGACAGCGCCTCTATATTCTCAGAAGTTTGCATGGATTGGGCTTGGACAAACGTCGATAGTGGAGTGGAGTGCATTCTCACTGGTTTTATCATGGTATGGCCAGTGGAAACATCTACAGAAAGTAGCCCGTCACAGGAACAGCCCTCCCACTGAGCACATTTACCAGGAGCACTGCCACAATAAAGCAGCATCTATCAAAGACTCCCACTATCCAGTCCATGTTCTCTTTTCACTATTACCATCAGGAAGGAGGTACAGAAGCCTTAGGTCTCACAGCACCAGGTTCAGGAACAGCTATTAACCCACAACCATCAGCCTCCTGAACCAACATCGATAACTTCACTCATGTCAATGACCACAACCTATCAACCCACTTTCCAGGATCTACAACTCAGTAGAAGCTATTTACCTTTTTTTAAATAGTATATTCCATACACACACAGACACATACACATACTATTTGCAATATTTGGCTTCTTTTGAACATTGGTATAACATCTTTGTCACTTATATTTCATAAATTCTATTGTATTTCCTGTAAATGCCTGCAAAAAGAATGAATCTCATGGTGACATAAATGCAGTTTGTTAAGAAGTTTACTTTGAACTTTCAAATGGCCATCTCCTTATCCTGAGACCCCGATTGTAGATACTCTTTCCTGCCAAGCCCTCTCTAATTTTTTTTTAGGTATTGCACTGTGTCCAGTTCTGGTTGCCTACTTTAGGAAGGATGTGGAAACATCGGAAAGGGTACAGTGGAGATTTACCAGGATGCTGTCTGGTATAGAGAATATGGACTATGATCAGAGATTAAGGGAGCTAGGGCTTTACTCTTTGGAGAGAAGGAGGATGAGAGGAGACATAATAGAGGCGTACAAGATATTAAGAGGAGCAGACAGAGTGGACAGCCAGCGCCTCTCCCCCAGGGCGTCACTGTCCAGTACAAGAGGACATGGCTTTAAGGTAAGGGGAGGGAAGTTCAAGGAGGATATTAGAGGAAGGTTTTTTACTCAGAGAGTGGTTGGTGTGTGGAATGCACTACCTGAGTCAGTGGTGGAGGCAGACACACTAGTGAAGTTTAAGAAACTACTGGACAGGTACATGGAGGAATTTAAGGTTGCAGTTTATATGGGAGGCAGAGTTTGAGGGTTGGCACAACATTGTGGGCCAAAGGGCTTGTAATGTGCTGTTCTGTTCTATGTTCTATGCACTGTACTGCTGACACAAAACAATAAATTTCATGACAGATGTCAGTGATAGTAACCTGATTCTGATTTTGAGCCAGTCCATGGTCCATAACACATTACTCTCAATATCTCAAACCCTTGCCCTATGGATCAACTTTGTACGTGGTGCCTTAGTGAATGCTGCCTTCTGGAAGACAAAGTCCATCCACTGCTAGAAAAGTCCATTTTCTAAGACAATTGTAGGATGCAGAGAGAGCAAGGATACTGAAGGATCAAAAAGTGTAGAAGAGACATAAAGGAGAAAAAGAGAAATTTGCTGAGTTGGAGGAATCTAAAAGCATGAAACAGAATGGGGCAAAACAGGCAACTGAGACCTTCAAGAAAATTAGCAAAAGAACCAAACTAAAGTAAACAAGGTCCTGCTCCAACAGCAAGCCAAGATATTTTATTGCTTCCGTGTATTTCTAAGGGAAGGTGTGGTTACCTGCCTATGTATAAACACAGGAAGTCAAACTATAAATACATGGAAAATGCCTGGGAGCATTTAACAAAGAAAAGGCAAAAGTTCTGGGGATGGCTTTGGAAGGGATGCTTCAGTTGCTGCAGTCTCACGTTCCTTCTCCAGTGATGTCTCAAACATGGAATTTGGAAAGGGTATTCAGCACAACAGAGACAGGCTGTCAGTTTCCCCCGGCTCACAGGTTTCTGCCAATTTCTCACTCACAACTTTAGATGCTTCTGGTGCCCCTACCTTCAGTTGCCCAAGTCCTTAGCTTCAGAAATTCATCACTAAATCTCTGCTTTTCTTTTATATAGGATATAGCAAAGAACCAGCTATTTCACACAATCACTCGAGACTGAGGAACAAACCAAAGCTTGACTGGGCCGAACTAGCAAGGTCAGGCACAAACTGAATTGAAGTGGCGGGGTTGGGCCTGAGAGCGAGGAATGACCTGCTGTGTGGCCGATTTAAGCACCAGGCCTGATTGAAAAGGTCAGGGCGTCAGGGCTGGAGGCAAGGGACAGGCTCGCTACATAGCGGTGTTCAGCTCGCTGCTCGAGAAGTTTAGTCGTCTCTGCACTGAACGGTGGCTGTGGCCTGGATCTAATGAGCTCCTGGATCAGCTGTGACTGGCTGTCAACTCACTTTCATAATTTCAGTTATTTGCTTACTTCTATTGTTGGCATGAAAAAAATCTAAATTTTTTTCTGACATTGGGTGCTTGACATTCTTCATTTTTAAAAATTAGTTCTATTGGGTTTCTTTGTTTCATGGCTGCCTGCAAGGAGACAGGCCTCAAGGTCATATATAGTATACATACTTTGAAGTTTGCCCAGTTTGCCCCTTCATACTTTTCATCTGAATCTCTCAGTGTTCATCACTGCCCCGTTTTTTCTCACAAGTCTATCCAGCCTTCTTTTAAATGCACAAAGAGGATTCTAACTGGTTCAATGTATGGAAGGGATATTGCACAAGATCGGAAAAGCTGCAGAGGGTTGTAAATGCAACTAGCTCCCATAATGTGCACAGGCCTCCCCACATCCGAGGACATCTTCAAAAGGCAATGTCTCAAACAGGTAGCATTCAGGACCCCCATCAACTGTGACGTACCCTCTTCTCATTGCTGCGATCAAAGAGCAGGTACAGGAGCCTGAAGACACAAACTCAATATTTTAGGAAGAGTTTCTTCCCTGCCACCATCAGATTTCTGAATGGACAATGATCTCATGAACACTACCTCACTTCTGTTGCTTTCCTACTGCAAGAATTATTTAAGTTTTATATATGCATTTCCTATTATAATTTATAGTATATTTTATGTTCTACACTGCACTGCTGCCACAACAACAAATTTCACAACATATGTTTGCAATAATAAACCTGATTCTGATACTGAAGTTACCCACTTTCATCTGGAAGTTAATGAAAAAGAATGCTCGTTGATAAACTTCATCTGGGCCATCTACTTCATGGCATAATCAGCCAGAGCTTTGATGTGTGCCTTGCCAATTTTGTCATAGGTGGAATCATTTAGCATTTCACTTCATAGAAACACACGCAAAATGCTGGAGGAATTCAGCAGAATCTCATGTTTGCAACTTAAGAGTAATTTTTGTATGCATTGCACTGAACTGCTGCCACAAAAACAACTAATTTTACAACATATGGCAGTGATAATGAACCCGATTCCAATTGATTCTGATTCTGAAATGCACTTCAACTGCTTCTTGTGGGAATGGGCTCCACATTCTCACCACACCATAAGCCCACAAGACATGGGAGCAGAATTAAGCCATTCAGCTCCTTTAGATAAAAGAGAAAATTCCTACTGGATCTCAGGCTGAGACCCTCCAGTTACACTTTTCCCCACAAATGGAAACATTCAGTACCTGTTCTATCAAAAACATTTCAGTTTTAAAGGTTTTCACTAGGTCATACCCACCCACCTCCTCTTCTCAAGGCAAAGGGGAACCCAGTCTTTTCACACCTCTCTAATACGTGCACACCCTCAGAATCTTGTAACTCGCCCTGCAAATATTCTCCTGAATGCTTTTAAAACCAGTTCTCCCATCAACATTTTGTTTGCGTTCCTCTAAATGTTTCTCAGAATCAGATTAGTTTAATAGTATTCCCGCAATGCATCTAGGGATACTTGGCTCAGTTACAGGTGCTATATAAATAGTCGTTGTTACTGTTTGCATTTGTGCTTCACAAAAGCCTCCTGACCCTTGTCATTTACAGCAAGTGCTTCCATTTTTTCTGATCTAACTTACACTTGCATGGTTCACCTTTGCCTCTCTGTGATAGTGACAACCGGATTGTAAGAGCTGTCTTGTGTGTAGACGAATGGTCAAATCTTGGGGGGAGTTGGTAGGAAAATAGGGAGAATAAAATGGATTAGGATAGTCTTGGTATAAAAATGGTTAAGACTATGAGACATAATAATAGAATTAGACCATTCAGCACATTGAGTTTGCCCCACCATTTGATCATGGCTAATTTATTTTCCCTCTCAACCCCATTTTCCTGCCTTCTTTCAACCTTTGGTGCCCTTACAAATCAAGAACCTGTCAAACTCCACTTTAAATATACCCAAAGACAACCTCCACAGCTGTCTGTGGCAATAAATGGCACAGATTCATCATCCCCTGTCTAAAGAAATTCCTCTTCATCTCTGTTCTAAAGAGGCATCCTTGTATTTTGAGGCTGCCTTGTTTTAGACAGTCCTATCAAGGAAGATCCCACCCTATGAACTGATGAAGGGACTGGACCTGAAACATCAACTGTTCATTGACGCTGCCTGACCTGCTGAGTTCTTCCAGCATTTTGTGTGTGTTGTTCACATTTCTGTATCTGCAGAACTTCTTGTGTCTTTATCCTATTCCCCTTTACTTCCCTGTAACATTATCTTTCTCCCCTACCTGTCAGCTCCCCCTCACTTTTCTGCCAGAGTAACCAGTTAACCTACCAGCTAGCATAGCCTTGGGCTCGGGAAGGAAGTTAGAGCACCCAGAAGAAACTCTTGTGATCATAGGACAAAGATGCAAACTCCACACAGACACCACCAGAGCTGATTTGGGTCTCTGAAGCTGTGTGACACCAGCACTACCTGGTCCACCTGTGTGTTACAAAGTAGAACGATCTGCCAGATATCATTGTGATATTTCAAGCTATTTGGATAGATGCATGGATAGGAAATGCTTAGAGGCATACTGGCCAAAATATGGGACTACTTTCATTTGGCAACTTGACTGTGTCCATGCTGTATAGGGTTATGACTCAAGAAAGTCAAGGTCACATCATTGGTGAATCTGGAGCGTGAGGCCTAGTGTTCAGTCATAGTGTGTCCTGGGATCGATGTCGAAAATCAAGGCCAGAGGGTCAAGGTGTGTTGGCTGAAGTCAAGTCTGCGAATCACTGCAAGTCCAGTGGGGAGATTAACACCTGGTGTCTGCACGCCAGAGTCCATACCTGATGGAGGCTGGGGCTGGAGGACTGTATACAAGTGTAGCTGGGACAGAAGAACAGGGGATGTTTTTGCTGTAGCTGTTTTGTTGCCTATTATGTTGCTCTGTCAAGCATTGTGGGCATGCTATGTCAGCACAGGAAGTGTAACAACATCCACAAGCTCACCACTGGGTGTGTTGGCTGAAAATGTAAGCAACGCATTTCACTGTACATATGACAAATAAACTTGAGTCTTGAAAACAGATAGTATAACAATGTTTAAGAGATTTGAACAGCAGGGAATTAAAAGGTACAGACCATAGAAGCAGTTGGCATCAATTGCAGATATGTAGACAACCAGAATAGCACCATGGTTGGTACAGACTTGGAATTGGAACAATTGGCATTAGTATATCACAGGTGCCAAGGTACAGTGAAGAACGTGCCTTGCATACTGTTCAGACAGATGAAATCATTACATAGTACATGAAGGTAACAATAACAATGCAGAATAAAGTGTAAAGTGCAGGGCAGGGAGACAATAAGGTGCATGATCATAATGAGATAGATGGTGAGGTCTGGAGTCCATCTGATCATACTGGGGAGCCAAGGCAGAAGGTGTCCTTGAGCTTGATGGTAAATGCTTTCGGGCAATGGAAGAGAGAATTTCCAGGATGGGTGGGGATCTCTGATTTTGCTGGCCGCTTTACTGAGGCAGCGAGAATTGTAGACAGAGTCCATAGAGGGGAGGCTGATGTACGCGATGTGCTGAGCTTGTCCACAACTCTATGTAGTCTTTATGGTCACAGGCAGAGCTGTTGCCATAACAGGCCATGATGCTTCCAGACAGAATGTTTTCTCTGGTGGGCTGAAGGGCCTATTTCTGTGAATACTGTTCTATACTTTAAAGTGGTCTGGGATCCTTTGGTCTGATGGGATGGTGAAGACCATAAGACATAGAAGCAGAATTAGGCCATTCAGCCCATCAAGTCTGCTCTGCTATTTCTTCATGGCTGATTTATTATCCCTCTAAACTCCACTGTCCTGCCTTTTCTCCATAACCTTTGACACCTTTACTAGTCAAGGACCTTGATTATAAAGTCACAATCCTTAATCACATTCAGATGACCTAATCAGCTTGGTTGGGAAACACAATTCCTTTATCTACTAGCATGGGCACAATGGATTGAAAGGGCTTCCTCTGTGTTACAAGTTGTAATAATTTGATTTTCAAAGTATCCAGACTAAACAATCCTTGCTTCCCACCACAGCTTTGTAGTGGATAGTGGATGTTGGATACACGAAGCATGAGATCTTAGGTTGAAAACAAAGAAATACAAAGCTATTCAAAATTATGAGGGTTTTAGATAGGGTAAAATGCAAGCAGATCAGGTGAGACAAGAAATAGAGGTCACGGGTTAAGGGTGAAAGATGTCATGTTTAAGGGGAACATGAGGGAAAACTTCCTCCCTCAGAGGGTGGTGGGAGTGTGGAACAAGCTGCCAGCAGAAGTGGTAGGTGTGGATTCAATTTCAATTGAATGAGAGAGGTACAGGGAGCAATGGTCCAGTATGCAGGCCGACGTGACTAGGCAGAGTAATAGTTAGTCACAGCCTAGATGGGCTGTTTTGTTGCTGTAGTATTCTGTGACTCTATGACTTTATATATCTAAAACCACAGAAAGATTTGTCTCATAATCAGAGTGATTAAGGTCTACTGTATACAATGAGCTCAGTCACTAAGTTTCCGTTCTACATGACAAGATTTCCTTTATCTTTATAAGCATATCTAATATCAGAAAGCATCAGTTTTCAGTCTAGCAGCCATGCAACTTATTCAAGCAACCATTAAAAAATAAATATGAAGAGTAAACTCACTGTGACAAAGCTTTTTCAGATGTTGACTGATGCAAACTCTGCCTCAAAGGCTGCTGCAGCAGGGAGCTTTCTCATGAACACTACCCCAGAGATCTGTGTGGAAAATGACAACTTACATTCGTTTAGCACCTTTAAGGTCACAAAATATCCCAGGGAACCTCACAGGTGAGGGAACAAATATTGTCACAGATTAGGAGAGGTGGCCACAAAAGAGACAGGCGCTCTGCTGGAAAGGGAAGTTCTGAGCTCAGGACTTGGGACAGGTGAAGGCGCATCTCCAAATGAAGGAAAATGAGGAAACACAACATTTACACCATAAAATCATAAGACATAGGAGCAGAATTAAGCCATTTGGCCCATTGAGTCTTCTCCACCATTCCATCACGTCTCAGTAGCTGTTTGTGCATGAATTAATTATCCTCCGGCTTTCTCTTCATCTCTGTACTAAAGGGATGTCCTTGTATTTTGAGGCTGCCTTAATTTAGACAGTCCCTACCTTATGACTTGATGAAGGGTCTCAGCCTGAAACATCACCTACTTATTTGCTTCCATAGACACTGCCTGACCAGCTGAGTTCTTCCAGCATTTTCTGTGTGTTGCTCCACAGATTCATCACATTCTAGCTAAATAAATTCATCCTTCTATTCTGTGGCTGTGTCCTCTGGCCCTAGACTCTCCCTCTCCATGTCCACTCTATCTAGCCCTTTCAATATTCAGTAGGTTTCAATGAGATCTCCCCTCATTCTTCTAAACTCCAGTGGGTACAGGCCTAGAGCCATCAAACATTCCTCATATGTTAATCTTTTCATTCCAGGGACATTCTCTGAATCCTCTCCAACGCCAACACGTTCTTAGTTATGGGGTCCATAACTGCTTACAACTCTCCAAATTTGGACATTGAAGAGAGAACATGCAGATGATTGGAATCCAAGTAACCCACACAAATGCTGGAGGAGCTCAACAGATCAGGCAGCATCTACGGAAAAGACTGAACAGTTGACGTTTTGGGCTGAGACCCTTCAGCAGGACTCATCGTGACTAATATGTTACAAAGCCTCAGCATGACATCCTTGTGCCCTCTTGAAATGAATGCTATCATTGCACTTGCCTTCCTTACTACAATTCAACCTGCAAGTTAACCTTCGGAGGATCCTACACAAGGAAATGAATTACTACCATTAAGAGAAAGGGACCAGATCCTGGAAATCGATTACTACCATCAAGAGGGAGGGAACAGACCCTCACATGAAATGAATTACTACCATCAAGGGGGAGGGGCCAGATCCTGGAAATGAATTACTACCATCAAGGGGGAGGGACCAGATCCTGGAAATGAATTACGACCATCAAGGGGGAGGGACCAGACCCTGCCCATGAAATGAATTACTACTATCAAGGGGGAGGAACCAGATCCTGGAAATGAATTACTACCATCAAGGGGGAGGGACCAGACCCTGCCCATGAAATGAATTACTACCATCAAGGGGGAGGGACCAGACCCTGTTCACGAAATGAATTACTACCATCAAGGGGGAGGGACCAGACCCTGCCCATGAAATGAATTACTACCATCAAGGGGGAGGGACCAGATCCTGGAAATGAAATGAATTACTATCATCAAGGGGGAGGGACCAGACCCTGCCCATGAAATGAATTACTACCATCAAGGGGGAGGGACCAGATCCTGGAAATGAATTACGACCATCAAGGGGGAGGGACCAGACCCTGCCCATGAAATGAATTACTACCATCAAGGGGGAGGGACCAGACCCTGCCCATGAAATGAATTACTACCATCAAGGGGGAGGGACCAGATCCTGGAAATGAATTACGACCATCAAGGGGGAGGGACCAGACCCTGGAAATGAATTACGAACATCAAGGGGGAGGGACCAGATCCTGGAAATTCACACTCTATGTTTCAGGAACACCACCTTTCCCCTCAGCCATCAGATTTCTGAACCATTTGTGCAGCCATGAACACCATCTCACTATTCTTCTGTTCTACTGTTTATTTATTTATTTATTTATTTACCTGTTGCTATAAATTAAAGAAATAGTTTTTTATGTCTTGCATTGTAGTGGTGCCACAAAACAAATTTCACAACATAGGTCAGTGAAAATAAAACCTGATTCTGATGAAAGCACAGAACATCAAACAGTACAGCACAGAAACAGGCCTTTCAGCAGTGTTCTCTGCACCAAACATTAAACCAAATTAAACTAAATCTATTCTGCCTACACAGCTCCCTATCACTCCAATTCCTACATATCTGTGTGTCTATCTAAAAGATTCTGAAATAGCTCTATTAGGTTTGTTTCCAGCACCATCAGGCAGCCTACTCCAGGCGTCTACAACTACGTAAAAAAATAACCCTGCACATCTCCTTTAAATGTATGTCCTCTGGTATTTGACAAATTCTATCCTGGGAAAAAGATTCTATCTGTGCCTCTCATCATTAAAAAAAATACCATTAGGTCTCTCCTCAAGTCTCCATTTCTCCAGAGAAAGTACCCAAGTTTCTCCAACCTCTCCTTTTAGGTCACACTCTCTATTCCTAATCCAAATCAATAATAAGACTCTCCAATCCAGGTAAAGATCTTCTGTGCACTTTCAAAAGCCTCAACATCCTCAAAAAGGTTGAAGTCCCTTTGAGTCTGGGCCAGGGACTGGAGACTGAAGGCCCATTGTGTGCAAGTCTGAGAGTCCAGGGATGTCCCGAGTCAGCCTGCCCAGAGGTTCCAGGCGGAGGATCTCGGGCTGAAACAGCCACTGCTTATTCCCCTCCACAGGCGCTGCCTCACCTGTGAGTTCCTCCAGCATGTTGTGTGTTGCTCTGGGGTTGGACAGTCTGTGTGTGTGAGTAGGTGGGAAAGGGGCTTGTTTTGCTCTGTTTGTGTTGTTCTGCTAAACATTGTGGGTAGGGCTATGTTGGCACCAAAATGTGCGGTGATACTTGCAGGCTGCCCCCAGCACATCTTTAGCTGTGTTGACTGTTAACGAAACGACTGTAAGTTTGCGATTTACATGTGATGAATAAATTAATCCAAATCTGAAACTGAAACTGTAATGGGCCAATAGAACTACACACAATATTCCTGGTGCAGTGGAAAGGTCAATGTTGCAAGCTGAACTTCTAGACAATTCACAGAAGGGACTGGATGGTGCTTGGGCACCTGGCCAAACCTGACCAGAAGCAGAACACCTCAGGGTGCTAAGAACCTGACGTCTGGCGACTTGTGAACGTCTCCAAGCTCTCCCCCATGCCCTGGATGACAGAGAAGCCCCTGATTCTTGACTATTACAGCTGACCACCGGAGTTCAAGACACTGGGATCTTCTCTGCCACGTGGAAAGCTGATGAGCAAAGGATTATGGGAACAGGACAAGGCCATTCTGCCCCTCCAGCTTTGAACTGATTTGGTATGTCATCAAAGACCAGCAAATTTCTACAAATGTATGGTGGAGATCATTCTGACTGGTTAAATCACAGCCTTGTATGGAGTCTCCAATGCACAGGACCAAAAGAGGGTGCAGAGTGTTTGTCATGAAAGACCCTCACTGTCAGGGAAATGCCTTCTACTCATCATTACCTCAGGGACAAAGGACAGGGAGCCTGAAGAGCCATGCACTCAAAGTTTTAGAAACAGACCTTTCCCCTCTGCCTTCAAATTTCTGAACTGTCCATGAACACTTCTTTTGCAATATTTATTTTATTCTTTACTGCAGCTTACAGTAATTTTAATCTCTTGCAATGTACTGCTGCCACGAAACAACATGTCAGTGTTTATGTCTAAACACTGTACTCTGCACAGTCATGGGACAGAAGTCAGAACCAGCCCTGATGAAGGGTCTCAAATCGCAATATGTATTTTTTTTATGAAAGCCAGCAAAAAAAAAAGAATCTCAAGGTAGTATATGGTGACACACAGTATACCTACTTGGATAATAATGTACTTGGAACAAAGGGATGAGGGGTGACAGAGGTGTGTAACCCGAGGTGCACAGACTGGGTGAACGCACACAGTCCTTTCTCAGGATTGGGGAATCAACAACTAAAGGACAGATGTTTAAGGTGAGAGAGCAGAAATTCAATAAGAGCTTGAGGGGCAACCTTATCTTTACACAAATGTTGGTATCTATATGGAATGGCTGCCAACAGAGAAGGCACAATAACAACTTTTAGCAAAAGACTGGTGGACGGATACATGGATTGGAAAGGTTTATGTCAGGGGCCAAACGTGTTCATTTCAGAGGGTTGAAAGTGCCCACATACAATATGCTCTAGTAGGAACTTTCAGACCTTTGCAATACATTGAAAATCAATAAGTTACTTGCAGGGAGGGTGTTTCCCCTCACTGAGGATTTGAAGACCAGGACAGCAATTTACAAATAAAAGTAATAGGTCTGAGAGAAGCTAGAATGTCCTCACTCAGAGGGTAGCAGACATGTGGGAATTCTGTATCCTAGAGACCTGTAGAGGGTTAGTCAGTGAGCAATTTATTTACTTACTTATTGAGATACAGGGTGGAGAAGGCTTCAGTCCTTTGAGCTGCACCACCCAGAAATCCCCAGATTTAAGCCCAGCCTAATCACTGGACAATTTACAATAACAATTAATCTACCATAGTCTACCAACATAGTCACTTGGAGAAGGTGACTCCTAACAAGCAGCGGCAAGAATTGAACTTAGGTTGCTGGTACTGTTAAGCGTTGTGCTGGGATTCGGCATCTTTATCAGCATGGACAAAATGGGCTGAAGAGCCTGTTTCCATGCTGTATAACTCTCTGATTCTATAACCGCCTCAATGATCTAGCCAATACCTCCAACCATCAAGTAATTCCATCCAATCAGCCAACTCCTTCCCCAGAAGATCAGCTTGAACAAGGATGAACAAAGGCGACTCAAAATCCTATTCAGTTCCCTTCTCCCACAGTCAGTTTCCTCCAAGATGTAATACAACCAGTTTTGCAATCTTAACACGATCCTGATGTTTGTTTCTTCATTATCCCTGCGAATCTTAGAATCTCTAATCCAATATCCAGCTGTTAACAAACTCTTGAATGGACCTCACATACTCTTGATCTCCCAATCTACCTTGTGCTTTGTCCACCCGCACTCCACTTTCTCTGTGAAGTGCAACCATATATTTTGCAGAGTCAGACACACAAAATGCTGGACAACTTCAGCAGGTTAGGCAGCATCCATGGAGGAAATAAACAGTCAACATTTCTGGCCAAGACCCTTCATCAGAATGGAAGGGGGGGGGGGTAAGAAAGAATAAGGAGGTGGGGTGAGGGAAGGAGTGCAAGCTGGCAGGTAACAGGTGAAGGGTGAGGGAGGATTGAAGTGAGGAGCTGGTAGGTGATAGGTGAAGGGTGAGGGAGGAGTGAAGTGAGGAGCTGGGAAGTGATAGGTGAAGGGCGAGGGAGGAATGAAGTGAGGAGCTGGTAGGTGATAGGTGAAGGGTGAGGGAGGAGTGAAGTGAGGAGCTGGTAGGTGATAGGTGAAGGGTGAGGGAGGAGTGAAGTGAGGAGCTGGTAGGTGATAGGTGAAGGATGAGGGAGGAGTGAAGTGAGGAGCTGGGAGGTGATAGGTGAAGGGTGAGGATTGAAGTGAGGAGCTGGGAGGTGATAGGTGAAGGGAGAGGGAGGAGTGAAGTGAGGAGCTGGTAGGTGATAGGTGGTGAGGGAGGAGTGAAGTGAGGAGCTGGTAGGTGGTAGGTGAAGGGTGAGGGAGGAGTGGTGAGCTGAGAGGTGATAGGTGAAGGGTGAGGGAGGATTGAAGTGAGGAGCTGGGAGATGATAGGTGAAGGGTGAAGGAGGATTGAAGTGAGGAGCTGGAAGGTGATAGATGAAGGGTGAGGGAGGAGTGAAGTGAGGAGCTGGGAGGTGATAGGTGAAGGGTGAGGGAGGATTGAAGTGAGGAGCTGGGAGGTGATAGGTGAAGGGTGAAGGAGGATTGAAGTGAGGAGCTGGAAGGTGATAGATGAAGGGTGAGGGAGGAGTGAAGTGAGGAGATGATAGGCAGAAAAGGCAAAGGGCTGAAGGAAGAATCTGATGGGCATTTTTTTCTTTTTACTTTAATCTAATTATGAATGAATGATCAGTTCCTTGAGATTGTCATAGTCAGCGTGGCAGGGGGGGGGGAGTGGGGATAAACCTCCACTGCCTCATGGCTACACTCACTCACGGGGGAGGTTTCGGGTGTAAATGCTGAGGAAAAATCCAGAGCTACATTGAGTTCAACACTGACTAGCAACCGCAGCGACACTACTGGTGCCAAACTGTATCGGTCTCTGTCATTCCTTTGGATTCATCAGCTGTGTTGAGAGGGGGAGCTTGCTGTATGGGCAACAGCTTGCTCTCCACATCGTACTGCCCTGGGTTGCATACTGGCTTGGTATCAATTTCAACAATTGGAATGCAACATCCGTGGCTGATACCTCCCAACAGAGGGCCACACAAAGAAAAGTTTTTCACTTAACACAGTACATATGACAACATATCAACAACAAAACAAACAGCACAGTAACATTTCAGAAGGTACTTCCATATTAGTTCTTTAAAGGTTATGCTCAGAACATACTGGTGCAAAGCTACTCTGCTATCATAGAGAGCATCCTCACATCAGCCATTACTGTCTGGTTTGGTGCAGCAACCTCTCTCAATAAATAAAAACTACAGCAAATGGTCAGGTCAGCAGAAAAGGTCACTGGCTGCAGTCTATATCATTGCAGGATGTATGCATCCAGGACAAAGAAGTGGGCAGGAGAAAAGGACTGTGGACACTACCAACACAGCAAACTTCCTTTTCCAAAAACTCCTTTCTAGAAAGTGCTAAAGGCCTAGCAATACAAAAACTTCACACCATCTTAAAAATTTCATTCCCCAGGCAGTTCATCAGAGAAGCCATTCTAGTTACCCTCCCCCATTCCCTCCATCTATTACCCTGTCACTGCACTGCAAACCCTTTAAACCACTCTGTATAATTCTATGTGCACTGCAAGTACATGCTGGCATTTATAAACATTTTACTCCATTTCCATACCTCCAACATTAGTTTTACTTAATTATTACTTTATACTGTTGTTTTTAGTTGCACATCATGCAACACACTACATCAAATTCCTCATTATGTGTAAATGTATAGGGCAAATAAAGTTGATCATTGAGAAACCAATAACTTCATGAACCATCAAGGATGCAATGCTGAAGGCTTTACAGACCCCACTTGCAGCACTGTGAGCAGCTTTGGATCCAGTACCTCAGAAAGGATGCGCTGGCATTGGAGAGAATCCAGAGGAGATTCAGGAGAATTATCTCAGGAATAAAAAGGGTTAACATATCAGGAGTGTTTGATGGCTCTGGGCCAGTATTCACTGGAATTTAGAAAAATGAGGGGAGATCTCATTGAAACTTACGGAATATTGAAAGGCCTAGACACAGTAGCATGGATGTGGACAAACTGTTTTCAATAGTTGAGCACTCTAGAATCAGAGTGCAGAACATCAGAATACGAGGATTTCCCTTTTGAATAGAGATGAGGAAGAATTTCTTTAGCTGAAATGGTGAATCTGTGAAAGTCATTGCCACAGACAGCTGTGGAGTTTAAGGCATTAAAGCACAGGTTGATAGGGTTTCAATTATAAAGGGTGTCAAAGGTTACAGGGAGAAGGCAAGAGAATGGGGTCAAGAGGGATAATAAATCAGCCATGATAGAATGGTGGAGCAGTCTTGACTGGCCAAGTGGCCTGATTGTGGCCCTATGTCTTATGGAACCCTTTCATGGAGCTCTCCTTATGTCACCCAGACATAAATGTTCACATTTACCTGCTTCTTCTTAGTTCCTGCCCAGTCAAAGCCACTCTTCCACTATTCTTTGAAGCAGCTTCCACCCAGGGTGACCAGAGATCAGATCAGGAGGTGCCCCAGTTTGATTCCTCAGCAGTTACACTTGGCTGAGAGCCACGATATTCATTGTTAAACTTCTGCCACTCATCCCGATGTTCACATCACCTTTAACTGACCAATCCAAGAATATTAATAATAAATAAGGAGAAAAGAACATACCTATGATAAAATAAAGCCCCTTAAAATATAGGATCTACAGCATTTGGATAGATCAATGACTTTGTGCATGAGAAGACGTGCATGAAAATGGGAATGGATGAGGACCGTTTTGAATGCTCTAGATCTCTACTGCTGGAGTTTACTAGAATGAGAGGTGGGGGGGGGGGAAGAGAATCTCATTGAAACCTATTGAATATTGAAAGGCTGAGATTGTGGACGTGGAGAGGATGTTTCTGAAAGTGGGGGAATCTAGGACCTAAAAGCACAACCTCAGAATAAAAGGACGTCCCTTTATAAGAGATGAGGAGGAATTTAGCAAGAGGGTCGCAAATCTGTGGAATTTATTGCCACAGACAACTGTGGAGGCCAAGTCATCGGTTATATTTAATGACGAGGTTGATAGATTCTTGATTAGTAAGGGGCTCAAAGGTCATGGGAAGAAGGCTAACCCTTTGTGAATGGAAGTCAACCTTTAAGAGTTTTTTTTTGAAGTAGTAACCAAAAAAGTAGTTGAAGATCGGGCAGTGGATGTTTTTTTATTATTTGGAGTCAGCAAGGCCTTCGATAAAGTCCCATGGAATCTAGACAGTACTAGTTAGGTGGATTCAAAGTTGGTTACAAGGTAGGAAACAGAGGGTGGCAGGTGAAGGTTTATTGGAACAGAGGCCAGTGATTGTGGCATACCACTGGGGTCAGTGTTGTAGCCCTTCTTATTTGTTATTTATACAAGTGATTTGGATGTAAGTCTACAGGGCTGATCATAGATTTGCAGATGACAAAATTAGGAGGTTTTGTTAATAGTGAAGATTATTGTAGATTATAAAGGGGTCTTTATCAGTTAGGGAAGTGGATTGAGAAGTGACAAATGGATTTCAATACAGATAAATGCAGTTTAGAAAGTCAAACCAGTGTACGTCTTATTCTGTAAATGGTAGGGTGCGCACTAGGGAATGTAATGGAACAGAGGGAATTCGGAGCACAAATGCAGACATACTTCACAGGTAAACAGGGTGCTGAAAAAGGCATTCACCTTGCTGGCCTTCAACAGTCAAAGCACTGAGTACAGGATTTGGGACATTATGTTGCAGATGTACAAGTTGGTGATGAGGGTGCACTTGGAATGCCGTGTAAAGCTTTGGTTATAGTAAAGATGCAGTTGAAGAGTACAAAAAAGATGATTTACAAGAATGTTGCTAGGATTAGCTGTCCTGTGTAATAGGCAGAGGTTGACCAGGCTAAGTCTTTACTCCTTGGAGCACAAGAGAATGACTGGGTAACCTTACAGAAAATTACAAGGAGTATAGATAAGGAGGATGGTAATGGTCTTTTCTGCAGGGTAGGGAGTCCAAAACTAGTGTGTATAGTTGCAGGGTGAGAGGGGAAAGATTTCAAATGAATCCAGAGGGAAACTTTATCACACAGAGGGTGATGGGTCTATGAAATGAGCCACCAGAGGAAGTAATTGAGGCATTCTTATTACTTAAGAAGCACAAAAGAAAATCCGCAGATGCTGGAAATCCAAGCAATACACACAAAATTCTGGAGGCCAGGCAGAGCTGGGAAGTTGCAAGCTGAGAAAGATACAGGGCTGGAGAAGGGGGAGTCTGACAGGAGAACAGGCCACGGAAGAAAGAAAAGAGGGGAAGAGCACCAAAGGGAGAAGATTGGCGGCAAGGAGATAAGGTGAGAGAGGGAAAAAGAGAACGGGGACTGGTAAATGAGAGGATGGGGGGCGGGGGGGGGGGGTCATTACCGGAAGTTTGAGAAATCGATGTTCATGCCATCAGTTTGGAGGCTACCCAAGTGGAATACAAGGTGTTGTTCCTCCAACCTGAGTGTGGCCTCATTGCGACAGTGGAGGAGGCCATGGACTGACATAACAGGATGGGAATGGGAAATGGAATTAAAATGGGTGACCACTGTGAGATCCTGGTTCTTCTGGAGGATGGAGCATGGATGCTCAGCAAAACAGTCTCCCGATCTATGTCGGGTCTCACCAATATACAGAAGGCCACACCGAGAGCACCTGACACAGTTTATGACCCCAACTGAAGCACTTAGATAGGCACAAGGACTCACTGGTCTGAAGGGCCTGTATTCGTGCAGCATTGCTCTCTAATTCTTTTAAGGTTCAATACTGCTGGCATTTAATCACCAATCTCAGTATACAATAACATTTACCAAGGTTGTCTTGTGAGGCAACTGGTGAACATTAACAGAGGGCTGATTAGATTACTGCATATTTGATCTGCTTCAAGATACCACAACAATCCTTGCTTGACAATAACGTACCAATGTAATTCAATGGGTACTTTCCAAGTCTTTCAAAAATATGCCTCAGGAAAATGAATACAGCAATGCGATCATAGTTTCAGTCTTTAGGTAAAGAGCTAATCCAGTTCACATTGTGTCAAGCATAGGTTGGAGCAACTTACCTCTGTTGGAGTTGGGGAACAGGGCCAGCAGTGAACGAAGCTATGCAGTCTCACTGGAGTCCTGACATCAGATAAGACTTGCTGACAGGCAGTTGAATCATGAAGCCTTTCAACACAGGAGTAATTCAGCCCATTGTGGTCATGGCAGCCCTTTCAGAGAGCGATCTCATTTAAACCCCATGGCTCAGCTTTAACCCACAAAGAGCAAATAATTTCTCTTCACATACATGGTGTAACTGTCTTCTAAAGACCCTGGTAACATAGAACATAGAACAGTACAGCACAGAAAAAAACCTCCATGTCCATCATGTGTACACTTAGCATGACAAGAATCTAACAAATCCCACCTGCCTGCACATGATCCCAACTCCCCCCACCCCACCCTGCCTTTTCACATTTCTGCCGGATGACAGACTTGATGTCTTTCTGGCCAAGTTTGCAGGCGATACAAAGATAGGAGGAGGGTCAGGTAGTGTTGAGGAAGCAGGGAATCTGCAAAAGGGCTTGGACGGATTAGGATAATGGGGAAGAAATGGCAGGTGTAATACAGTGTAGGGAAGTGTATGGTTATGACTTTTTAGAAGAATGAGCAGGGACCTCATTGAAACCTATTAAATATTGAAAGGCCTAGAAAGAGTGAAGGGGATGCTTCCAATAATGGGAGAATCTCAGACTAGCCTCATAATACAAGTATATCCCTTTAGAACAGATGAGAAGGAATTTTTTTGAGGTTGGTGGATCTGTGGAATTTATTGCCACAGATGGGCGTGGAGGCAAACTCAGTGGGTAGATAAAGCAGAGGTTGATAGGTTCTTGATTGGTTGTCAGTTATCTGGAGAAGGCAGGATTGAATGGGAAAATAAATCAGCCATGATGAAATGGCAAGCCAACTCAAAGGGCTGAATGGCTTAAATCTGCTCCTTTGTCTTATGGTCTTTTAAACATTGCTACAGTATCTGCATCCATTATCTTCCCTGGCACCCTCCACCTTCTGTGTTGAAAAAACCTCATAAATCTCCTTCAAACTCCCCCCCACCGCACCCCAACTTTTATCTTAAGTGTATATCCTCTAGTCTGTGTGACTCATTCATAGGAAAAACACTGACTACCTACTCTAGCCAAGCGTCTCAGAAATAGAAAAAATCTATTACTGTAGATCAAAAAAACAAGAGAAAGTCTCAGTGTCTGTGAATAAAGAAATTCATTAACATTTTAAGTCAAGGACCCTTCCTCAGAAATGCGTGTGGGGAAACAGTGGAAAGTTCAAAGCAGTGTAGGGGGAGAAGTGAGGTAGAACACAAAAGACCATATGGAAAAGATCTGGTGATAAGGAATACAGAACTGACAGCAAGTGAGGTATGGCATGGCAATGGGTGAGAAAGAAGGATGAGACACAATGAGAAAGCATTCTGCATGGAATTAGAAAATTCAGTGTTCATTCCAGAGGGTTGCAAAGTGCTCAGAGAAATTTCTTTTAAAATGTCTTTTATTTAGGCACCGATATATAGCTAGAGTGCCAAAAATCTTGCACAGTACTATAGTAATGTTTTATATTGCCCTGTACCACAGTCACGAGAAAAAGCAAATTGCATGATATATGTGAGTGATGATAAACCTGATTCTGATATGGTTCTCTCTTGTGCACGGAGAGTGGGAACGGGGCAGAGAGAGGGGAACCAAGGTTGGGAAAGGGGGCAGGGAAAAGGGAGGGAGTGGGAAGTACGTGAGAGACATTCTATAATAATCAATAAACCAACTGTTTGGAATCAAATGACATTGCCTGATGTCTCAAGGCTGGGGGCTGGGTGTGTCTGCACCCATGCCACCCTCTGTCCCTGGCACTCCCTCTCTGCCACACCCCTCAGCTCCAAAATCCTTTGCTCCCACCAGATTTACAAGTTCACTCTCCACTCCACATTGACAAATATAATGCTGTACAAAATGTCTTAAGCATTCTAGCTATATGCCTAAGATTTTTGCACCATACTGTACTTAGAGATACAGCACTGGCCCTTCTGGCCCAAACAAGCCTGCACTGCTCAATTTATCCCAGGTGGCCAGTTAACCTACTAACTTGTATGTCTCTGGGAACTGGAGCACCAGGAGGAAGGTCACGGGGAGAAGGTACAAAAATACCTCTCAGACAGCAGCGGGTATTCAAACCGGGTCACTGGTGCTATAATCACATTGCGCTCACGGCTATGCATCCACGCAGTGATGTTGTTCCTCTAGCCACAAGTTTCAGACCTTAGCAACCCACTGAGAATTACTGAAGGGCTTGGCAAGTTAGATGCAGGGGAGGGTGTTTCCCCTCACTGAGAAGTCGAAGACCAGGACAGCAATTTGAGAATAAAGGTAATAGGTCTGAGAGAAGGTAGAATGTCCTCACTCAGAGGGTAACAAACATCTGGGAATTCTGTATCCTAGAGGCCTGTAGAGGTTTAGTCAGTGAGCACATTCAATACTGAGGTCAATATACTTTTGGGCATGTTCCCCTCAGCTCTCTCCTAATTTAAATCTAACAACTCAAGTTACCAACAACTCCAAGAGGAACACACACAAAATTCTGGAGTAACTCAGCAGATCAGGCAGCATCTATGAAGGGCAATAAGCAGGCAATATTTTGGACCGAGACCTTCATCAAGACTGAAAACAAAGAGGGAAGATGGCAGAATAAGAAGTGGGGAGGAAAAGCAGTACAAGCTGACAAATGATAGATGAGACCAGGTGAGGGAATAGGCAGGTGGGTGGTGCGGGGGGGGGGGGGGGGGGGGGGGGAATCGATGAAGTGTGAAGCTAGGAGATGATAGGTGGAAGAGGTAAAAGGCTGAAGAAAAAGGAGTTTTCTAAAGAGACAGGATAGGAGAGTGAACCATGGAAAAAAAAGGAAGCAGGGGGAGCCAGAGGGAAATGATGCGAAGGGGGTAAGAGAGGAGCCAGAATGAGGAATGGAAAAAGAGAGAGGGGAGAAACTACCTGAAGTTAGAGGAAGATGACCAACACATGCACACACACCTCTGAATCAACATAACTTAGCCAAGGCCTTACTTCAAGTTTTGCGATGGCATAATAGCATAATCACATTCCAGAGATGTCTGGGTGAGCAAGTTGCTGGTTACATGGGTGTAATTGGGCAGTGCCGGCTTGTTGGACTGGAAAGGCCTGCTACTGTGCCATATCTCTAAATAAATCAATCGATTAAAATAAGTGAGCAGCAAATAATACTGTAAGAGATAGAAGAAGAATTTGGCCATTTGGTCCATCGAATCTGTTCTACCACACAATTATGGCCAATTCTTTAAAAATGCAATAACCCCCTAGCTAACTATCAGTCTCTGCCTTAAATACATGCAAAGACTTGGTCTTCGCAGCCATCTGTGGCAATGAACTCCACTGGTTCACCGCCGTCTGATTTTAGAATTCCAGATCACGCAAAACAGACGAACAATCAAGTGATGTGTTGGAGACACAAGAGATGACAGATGCTATCATCAGGAGCAGCAACCAACCTACATGGAGGAACTCAGCAGGACAAGCAGCATCTGTGGGGGGAAAGGAACTGTCGACAATTCTGACTAAGACCCCTGAATCAGTTAACAGCTGCCCTTGGATTATGCATTAACTCAAACTGTGTGCAGCTATGTTCACAGCTGCAGCGTGACAACCATTTTCCCATTTTTACCTGACCTGTCCTTGAACCTTGAACCATTAATATGATTACTTGTTCAATGTCATTATGTTCTAAAACCATCATTGTATCTCTGCAGAGGATGATATATGTACACACACTCACAAAGATAGGCCCTTCCAGCCCTTCAAGGCTCAACGTCCAGTAATCCCCGACTTAACCCTAGCCTAATCACAGGACAATTTACAATGACCAATTAACCTACCACCCGGTACGCCTTTGGAATGTGGGAGGAAACCGGAGCACCCGGAGGAAACCCACGCGGTCACAGGAGAATCTACAAACTCCTTACAGGCAGCAGTGGGAATTGAACCCGGGTTTTTTGTGTGTGTGTGCGTGTATACGTGCGCACATATCATTCTCTGCAGAGAGAGAGAGAGACACACACACACACACACACACACACACACACACACAATAAAATACATAAAAATGCGAGATATTACTGTGGAGGGTTATGGGCTGAGTGCGGGTAGGTGGGACTAGGTGAGATTAAGAGTTCGGCACGGACTAGGAGGGCCAAGATGGCTGTTTCCGTGCTGTGATTGTTATATGGTTATTACAACTGATTCTGATTCAGAAATCGAAAAGCAGGGATCAGACAGCACCTGTGGAGATACAAAAAATAATATTTCACGAGGACAGGATGGCTACCTGAATTAATGGTTCAATTAATTGATGGCTACATTTATGTCAGATCAAGGACAAAGGCAGCAGGTGCTGGGGAATGAGAGAAATGCCACCACCTGCAGCTTCTGGTTCTGATTCAACACCCTGACATGTAATTATATTCATTCATCATTAGAGGTCCAAAACCTCGACCTCCATCGATGCTGCTGGAATGGGTGACAGAGTGCCACAGCTAATATCCTGGCTTCAATCCCAACCTCGGTGCGGTCTGTATGGAGTTTGTCTGTTCCCACTGTAACCACACGGAACTCCTCCAAGTACTCCAGTTTCCTCTCACATCCCAAGAAAATATCTCTCTCCTCCATTCAGTCCTGGTGCAGCCTAACCCACAGAGTTTCTACAGCAGACTGGAATCCCTTGTGCCTCCTGAAATACAAGGGTTGGGGGGGGGGGGGGTTAATTGGCCATTGTAAATTGTCTCTGGTATGCAGGTAAGTGTTGCAGCTTCATAAAACCTGGTGAGACCACACTTAAAGTGTTGCGTTCAGTTCTTGTCACCTCATTATAGTAAGGATGTGGAAACTATAGAGGGTGCAGAGGAGATTTACCAGGATGTTGCCTGGATTAGAGAGCAGGTCTTACGAGGATTGGTTGAGTGAGATAGGGCTTTTCTCTTTGGAGTGAAGGAGGCTGAGAGGTGACTTGATGGAAGTGCACGCACAAGATGCTAAAAGGCACAGATCGAGTAGAAAGCCAGCACCTTTTTTGCCAGGGCAGAAATGGCTAAAGTAAGGGGGCATAATTGTAAGGTGATTGGATGAAAGTATAGGTGTTTATTTTTACACAGAGAATATGTGGAATGCACTGCCTGAGGTACTGGTAGGGGCAGATACATTAGGGACATTTAAAAAACTCAAAGAGATGCATTGATGATAGAAAAACAGAGGGCTCTGTAGGAGGGAAGAATTAAATTGATCTTAGAATAGGTTGTATAGTAGACACAACATGGTGGGCCAAAGGGCCTGTACTGTGCTGTAGTTTTCTATTGTTATGTGTTGTAGTATTCTGTTAAGAGAGTGATGTTGATAGGAATGTGGGAAGAAATTTTTTTTAATTGGTTTATCATTGTCACAGTGATACAGAGGTACAGTGAAAAATGTAGTCTTGTATGCCATCCACACAGATCAATTTATCACACAGCAAGAGAAAACAGTAACAGAACACAGAATAAAGTGTGGATTTAAAAAAACAATTATAAATAGTAGAAGTAGTGAGTAGCTTCCAATGAATTGCTACACGACAGTGCCGCCTGGATTTGAATAACATGGGCTACAGAAGGATCAGTGTAAGTGGGTGCTGGAGGACCAGGTGGCCTATAGGGTCTGTTTCTGTCATGCGTGGCTCTGACCTTCACCATCCAGACTTCATCATCGTTCTCAAGGGCAGTTGGGCAATAAATGCTGTCCTTGCCTACAATGCCCACATCCTGTAAAATGAGTGAAAGGGGTGAAAAAAACAAAGCTTGTGCAGAGTGTGAGACATAATTACTGGCCTGTATCAAAATACACATGTGATATGCCAAACCAGTTCAGAATGCTTCCCAGGATTCTTACCCAGAAAAACCTTGGTTCACAGTGAGGAGATATCAAGGCAGCCAAGGAAAAGCATGGTCAGAGGTAGGTTTTCAGATGCATGTTAAAAGAAAGAGAAAGAGGTTTGGCAATTGTATTCCATAGTTTATAGACCTTACAGCTTAAGACACAGCTTATAATGTAGGGTGAAGGACATTGAACAAGGAACATTACAGCATAGTACAAGCCCTTTAGCCCACAATATTGTGCCAATCTTTTAACCTATTTTCATATCAATCAAACCCTTCCCTCCTACGTAGACCTCCATTCTTCTATTGTCCATCTGGCCAGCTAAGAACTTGTTAAATTTTATTTTATTCATACAGCATGGAACAGACCCTTCCGGCCCAAACCGCCCAACAACGGAGTAGCCAAATCACAGGACAATTAATCAACAACCTGATATGTCTTTGGACTGTGGGAGGAAACTGGAGCAAATCCACCAGGTCACAAGGGGAGAAGGTACAGACTCCCCTTTATTTAGATACGGCACAGTAACAGACCCTGCTGACCCAATGGGCCTGTGCTGCCCGATTACACCCATGTAACCAAATAACCTGTACATGCGTGAAATGTGGGAGAAAACCCCCATGGTCATGAGAAGCTCTTTACAAACAGTGGCGTGCATTGAACGGGTTGCTAACCATTACACCACTGTCCCGGTATGTGATCATAGAATGATAACAGCAGAGGAAGCCAACAAATCCCTATGAGCTCCCTGAGGGTGAAACCATTCGGTCCCATTCACCCAGTCTGTCCCTGTTTCTCTGTAGGTATCCCATTCCTTCTGGAAAGCATTGTTAACCAGTGGACAGCGAGACATTTTTACCAGCTTGGAAATGACTAACACAAGGGGACTAACCCTAGGGTATTGAGAGGGAAGTTTGAGGGATGTCAGAGGCACACTTGTTTTTCTTTTACACAGAGAACACGCTGTGTGTGAAACACGCTGCCACGAGTGGTGGCAGAGGCAGATGCATTAGGGACATTTAAGAGACTCTTAGATCGGCACATGGTGACAGAAAAATTGAGGACTATGTAGGAGGGAAGGGTTAGATTGATATTAGAGTAGGTTAAAAGGTTGGTACAACATCGTGAGCTGAAGGGCTTGTACTATGCTGAACTGTTCTGTGTGCTAAGTAACTGTTTCTATCAGCCTCCAAAACGTACAAGTTCAGAATTACTCACTAAAGTAACTACACCCCCCCTCCACTGTTTACCCTTCACATGCAATCTGTCTCCTCTGATCCGAGACGGACTAGTTCATTCTCCACCCTTTATTTACCACCATGACTTAACTCACTTCTGTCAAGATTTCCTCACACCCTTCTTTGTTCCTAGTTGACTTTGTGGTTGAAATACTTCCCTGGAACCAGTATCTCCTCTGCAGGTCCTTCACACCCTTCCTAAAGTGCAGTGTACAGAACTGGGTGCAGTACCCAAGTTGTGGTCTAATCAGTGTTTAATAAACATTCACTGCTTTTTGCAGACTATAGCTCCATCTCATTGCCCCTGTCAATTGCATTGGTTTTGAACAACCTAAATGATCAGTCGATCAAATCCTCCGGCTGAATAGATACACAAATTCATGAGCTGTTATACTGCCTTTGAATAGAAAGAACATCACAGCACAGTACAGGCCCTTCTGCCCATGATGTTGTGCCAATCTTTTAACTTATTCCAAGATTGATCTAACACTTCCCTCCTACATTGCCCTCCATTTTTCTATCATCCACATGCTTATAGAAACATAGAAAACCTACAGCACAATACAGGCCCTTTGGCCCAAAAAGCTGTGCCGAACATGTCCCCACCTTAGAACTGCCTAGGCTTTACCCATAGCCCTCTATTTTTCCAAGCTCCATGTAGCCCCCAGGAGTCTTTTAAAAGACCATATCATTTCCACCTCCACCATCGTTGCCAGCAGCCTAATTCCATGCATTCACCACTCTCTGCGTAAAAATCTTACCCCTGACATCTTCTCTGTACCTACTTCCAAGCACCTTAAAACTGTGCCCTCTCATGTTAGCCATTTCAGCCCTAGGAAAAAGCCTCCAACTATCCACACGATCAATGTTTATCATCATCTTATACACCTCTATCAGGTCATCTTTCATCCTCCGTCACTCCAAGGAGAAAAGGCCAAGTTCACTCAACCTATTCTCATAAGGCATGCTCCCCAATCCAGGCAACATCCTTGTAAATCTCTTCTGCATCCTTTCAACAGTTTCCATGTCCTTTCTATAGTGAGGCAGCCAGGATTTAGTACAGTACTCCTAGTGGGGTCTGACCAGGGTCCCATATAGCTGCAACATTACCTCTCAACTCTTAAAACTGAATCCCACGATTGATGAAGGCCAATGCACTGTATGCCTTCTTAACCACAGAGTCAACCTGTGCAGCAGCCTTGACTATCCTATGGATCCCTCTGACCTCCACACTGCCAAGAGTCTTAACATTAATACTATATTCTGTCATCATATTTGACCTACCAAAATGAACCACCTCACACTTAACTGGGTTGAACTCCATCTGCCACTTCTCAGCCCAGTTTTGCATCCTATCAATGTCCCATTGTAAACTCTGACAGCCCCCCACACTATCCACAACACACACAACCTTTGTGTCATCAGCAAATTTACTAACCCATCTTTCCATTTCCTCATCCAAGTCATTTATAAAAACCACAAAGAGTAGGGGTCCCAGAACAGATCCCTGAGGCACACCACTGGTCACCAGCCTCCATGCTTGTCTACATGCTTGCCTTCTGTGGCAAGCCAGTTCTGGATCCACAAAGCAATGTCCCCTTGGATCCCATGCCTCCTTACTTTCTCAATAAGCCTTGCACATCCTATCCTCTTGCTCTTCATGTAGAATGCCTTGGGGTTTTCCTTAATCCTGTCCACCAAGGCCTTCTCATGGCTCCTTCTGGCTCTCCTAATTTCATTCTTAAGCTCCTTCCTGCTAGCCTTATAATCTTCTAGATCTCTATCATTACCAAGTTTTTTTGAACCTTTCATAAGCTCTTCTTTTCTTCTTGACTAGATTTACAACAGCTTTTGTGCACCATGATCTTGTACCCTACCATCCTTTCCATGTCTCATTGGAATGTACCTACTCAGAACCCCACGCAAATATCCCCTGAACATTTGCCACATTTCTTTGGTACATTTCACTGAGAACATCTGTTTCCAACTTATGCTTCCAAGTTCTTGCCTGGTAGCCTCATATTTCCCCTTACTCCAAATAAACATTTCCCTAACTTGTCTGTTCCTATCCCTCTCCAATACTATGGTAAAGGAGATAGAACTGTGATCACTATCTCACTGACAGACCTGACACCTGACCAGGTTCATTTCCTAAGACCAGATCAAATACATTCTCTCGCTCTTGTAGGCTTATCTACATAGTGTGTCAAGAAACCTTCTTGAACACACCTAACAAACTCCACCCCATCTAAACCACTCACTTTAGGGAAATGCCAATCAATATTTGGGAAGTTAAAATCTCCCACAACAATCCAGTTATTTTCTTAGGAGTTTTTTTAATTGCCTCTCATCTCCTGGGTGAGTTATTTTCTGCTGCCCTGATCTACATTTCTCTCCACCAATCATAAACAGAAGATCCTGCAGATGCTGGAAAGCCAAAGCAGCACACACAAAATGCTGGGGGAGCTTAGCAGATCAGTCTAAGGAGAGGAGTAAAAAGTCAACATTTCAGATTGAGATCCTTCATCAGATCTGGAAAGGTAAGAAGCCAGATGAAGATGGGGACAGTGGAAAGAGTGCAGCCAGGTGGGTGGGGAAACGCAGATGAAGTGAGAAATTACTCAAAGTAAAAGATTCATATTCATACTATCAGGTTGGAGGCCACATGGTGACCTCATCGTGGCAGTAAAGCCGGCCATGGATGGACGTATCAGAATGCGAATAGGGAGTGAAATGAAAACTTGGCCACTGGGAAATCCTGCCTGAGACCAAGGTACTCGATAAAGTGGTCCCCCAATCTGTGTTGGGTCTCACCATTGTAAAGAAGACTGCAGAGGGAACACCGGAGAGAGTAGATGACCCTGACAGACTTGCAGGCGAAATGCTGCATCACCTGAAATGACTGTTTGGGGTCCTGAATGGGGATGAGGGAGGAGGTGAATAGGTAGGTGCAGTACTTGTGTCACTTGCAGGGATAAATGCCAGAAGAATAGACGAAGGAAATCCTGAAGAAAGTAGATCCCTTGACTCTTCATACCTCTCCATTGATGCTGAGTTCCTCCAGCATTTTGTGTGTGTAGGAATAACTTCGATTAGACCACATTTGAAGTATTGTGCTAATTTCTGATTGTTGTATAACATGTAGAGGCTTTGGAGAAGGTACAGAAGAGGTTCATCAGATATTGCCCGGTTAAGGGGTATTAACTGTAAAGGGAGGTTGGGCAGAGTTGGACTGTTTTCACTGAAACGTTACAGGCTAAGGGATGACCTGATGGAAGTGTAAAACATTTTAAGAGATATAAATAAGGTAGATGGTTAGTCTTTATCCCAAGATGGAAATTTGAAATACGAAAGATTTAAGATGAGAGGGGGAGAGTTTAAAGTAGATTTGCAAGGCAAGTTTTTGTTTTACTCAGAGAATGCTGGGTGTCTAGAACATGCTATTGAAGGGCATGGTGGAAGCAGATTAAATAAACAGAGGTGGCAAACCCATGTCATGTGGCCGAAGATAGCACGTACAAAAATTTTGTTGGCACACATGTAGTGCTGTCCCTTGTTTCTTTAAACCCAACCCACAATGAAAATATACATTATGATTATCTTTACTGCTAAATGAATCAGAGAATGACTTTTTACAACCCAAGAGCAGAGAGATGTTTTCACAGGAATAGTTTCACACTGCCTTGTCGCTAGCAAGATGGTCGCAAGAATATGGTAGCATAGTGGTTAGCGCAATGCTGTAACAGCCCATGAGTTCAAAGTTCAATTCCAGCACCATCTGCAAGGAGTTTGTATGTTCCCCCGCCCCGTCATCACATGAGTTTCCTGCAACAGTCCCAAGGACATACTGGTTAGTAGATGAATTGGTCATTGTAAATTGTCCTGTGATTAGTCTCGGGTTAAGTAGGTATGTTGCTGGTTGGGCCAAAATGGCCTGTTCCCTATTGTATCTCTAAGTAAAATGAAATAAATTAAATATAAATAACACCGGACGTTGGGCGATACATTTTGAAATCCTTGCAGACCTGATGCCTGTTGCCATCAACACTGGCAGAATCAGAATTAGGATTAATAGCACTGGCATATGTCGTGAAATTTGTTGGTTTGTGCAAGCAGTACAGTGCAATATATAAAAGAAAAAACAATAAATTACAATAAGAAAGATATTAAAAATGAAATCAAGTAATGCATAAATGATGTTATTTTTCAATCGTCTAATCAAAAGATTAATATTTTCAAAATGTTTTCTAAAAAGTTTCTAAAATCTTTTTATTAATAGCAAAACAATGAATACTCATAAGCAACAGAACTCTTTCTTTTTTCCTAAAGAAAAAGTCCATAATTATCATTGCAAAGTCATTAATCCAGTGATAATCTCTACTCAAAATTACCATGGTACACAAGACAATTATTTTAGAAAATGATTGCCAATTTGGGCACACAATCTCAAAAAGGTTTACCACCCTGCATTTAAGTGGCATTTGGACATGCACTATGAATAGGCAGAAAATGGGGAGATTATAGACCATGAGTGCTCAGATGGGGTCTGCAAAGACCCTTGCATTATGGTATTTCAGGTTAGAGAAATTCAGATAATGAACTTCATGTATCAATACCCAATAATCTGAGATTTAGAAGAAAATTTGCTCTTACTGAATTTATGTAGGGAAAATAACAAAAATCTTATTTTAAAAAATAAATAAATAGGATCCAAAAGAAACAATAAATTTTGACTATTTTTACTTTTTTAAAAAACTTGAATTATTGAACACACATTGATTTAACTTAAGCACTAAAGGCTCATTTTGTTGTCTAACAGCTTTTTTTTTAAAATAAGTTTTCCATCAAGATACCTGAAACAGGCTTGGTAAGTTTAAGTGCAAGTTGTAAACTTAAACAACCATGTAAAGAGATTTCCGTGGATGTAAAACTTGATTTTTTTTTAAACCAAGGTTTGATGCTGTAGATAAATATGGAGCAAAGCTGAACCTGTGAGGAACACGCACAACATGGTGGAAGAACTCAGCAGGTCGGGCAGCATCCGTGGAAACGAACAGTCAACATTTCAGGCTGAGACCCTTCGTCAGGACTGAACAGCGAGGGGGCAGGGGCCCTAGAAAGAAGGTGGGGGGAGGGTGGGAAGGAGAAGGCTGGTAGGTGCCAGGTGAAAAACCAGTAAGGGGAAAGATCAAGGGGTGGGGGAGGGGAAGCAGGGAGGAACCTGTGAGGATTGCTACAGCATCCCAGCCATTTGTAAATCCAAATTTCATGGGAATGAAAAGGTTGAATATGAGGTGCATTTGATGGCTTTAGACCTGGACTCATTGGAGTTAGAAGAACGTGGAGGGTCTATTGAATATTAAAAGACCTAGATGGAGTGAATGTGGAGAGAATGGTGCTTATAGTGAGGAAGTCTAGGACCAAAGGGCAAAAACTAAGAATATCCTTAGAATTGAGATGAGGAGGAACTTCTTTATCCAGAGGGTGGTAAATCTGTGGAATTCATTACCATAGAGAGCTGTGGAGGTCAAGTCATTGAGTGTACGGTGGGCACAGACATGATGGATTGAAGGGTCTGTTCCTATGTGTACCTGTCTACTATACAAGAACAACCAATGAATTACCACCTTCATTTTCACTATTTTTCCATGTACCTGTTAAGATAAAAACTAATGTTATTTTCATCCACTAATAAGCTGCAAAATGCATGGCAAAGCCAAGGCTCATTGCTCATACCTTGTGTCCCTTGGTTTTTTACTATTTCATTGAATAGCATGGAGGCTGGTTGAGGCGTGGATAATGTGGAAGGCTTTCTTGGATTACAGCAGGACATTGATAGAATGCAGAGATGGGCTGAGAAGTGGCAGATGGAGTTCAACCCAGAAAATGCGAAGCAAATCTCCTCGGAAGGTCAAATTTGAAGGTGGAATACTGAGTTGATGGTGGTGCTCTTACCAGTGTGGAGGAACAGAGGGATCTTGAGGTCCAGAGCCAGTCCTGCCATGCAAGTTGAAAGGGCAGCTACAAAGTAGTAATACAGAGTATTGTGCTTCATTAGTCAAGGGGTTGAGTACAAGGGCCACGAGGTAATGTTGCAGTTCTATCAGACCCTGGTGAGACTACATTTGAAATATTGTGTTCAGTTGTGGTTGCCTCATTATACAGTAATAAAAATGTGGAAGCTCCAGAGAGGATGCAGAGAAGATGTAAAAGGATGCTGCCTGGATTAGAGGGCATGTCTTATAAAGATAGATTGAGCAAGCCAGGGCTTTTCTTTCTGGAGCAAAGGAGCATAAGATGCCTACCACCTCCCTCTGGTGCCCCTCTTCTTTCTTCCATGGCTTTCTGTCTTCTCCTATTAAATTCCCACTTCTCCAGCCCTGTATCTCTTTCACCAATCAATTTTACTTCATCTCTCCCCCTCCTGGTTTCACCTATCACCTTGTGTTTCTCACTACCCTCTCCCACATTTTAAATCTACTCATCTTTTTTTTTCCTCCAGTCCTGCTGAAGGGTCTCAGCCTGAAACATCAACTGTACTCTTTTCCATAGATGCTGCCTGGCCTGCTGAGTTTTTCCAGCAATTTGTGTGTGTTACTTGGATTTCCAGCATCAGCAGATGCTGGAAATGTTTAGTTTGAAAGGCACGGAGTGTATAGTCAGAGAAATTTTCCAAGGGTGGAGATTGCTAATAATAGAGGCACAATTTTAAGATGATTGGAGGAAACTATGGAGAGGACGTCACAGGTTTTTTTATATATAACAGAGAGTGGTAGATGCATGGACTGTGTTGTTGGGGTAGTGGTAGAGGAATTAGGCACATTTTAGACACGGATGATAAAAAAAAATGTAGGTCTATACAGGAGAGAAGGGTTAGATTGATCTTAAGAGTAGGACAGAGTCTAGTTTCCTAATGATCATAGTGCAATAGAAGGGATTTTAACTAAAGATCTAGTAGTTCCATGGTCTCTGTTACCAGCTTTTCAGTTTCCAAGTTTAATTAAATCTTTAACTGAATTTAAATTCGCCAGTCTGTAGGAACTCTTGAATTGACAATCACCCAGGATTGTGCCATACCTGCTCTGCTACCACAGGGTGATTGAAACTTGTATTAGTTCAGACAAGTTGCTAACACAATAACTTAACTACAAAGATATAGTACCACTCCCACCCCCCAATAAACTACAAGACACTTTTCCGTCTACACTTACTTATAAGTGTCCCAAGGTCTAGTTCCAGGATCTCTACATCAAAAGGAAAGCAAACTTATAACTGAGAGTAATTCCAAATGAAAAGTTTCTGGTCACTGTTGATTTATTTAGAATTCAAAGTACCAGTATAGGCTGGCTGAATTCCATCTTTCAGAGATTACCATCTTGCTGTCATCAGGGAGGAGGTACAGGAGCCATAGGTTCAGGAACAGTTATTACCCTTCAACCATTAGGCTCCTGAACCAGTGTGGATAATTTCACTCACCACTAACACTGAACTGATTCCACAACCTACACACTCACTTTCAAGGATTCAACAACTCATCTTCTCAATATTATTATTGTTATTTTGTTTTTTTCTTTTTGTATTTGCACAATCTATTGTCTTTTGCACATTGGTTGTTTGTTCATCTTAGTTTGTGTGTATTTTTTATTGCTTTTATTGTTATTCTTTGTGTTTACTGTGAATGCTCACAAGAAAATATCAGGAAAATGGTGGCGAATATATATACTTCAATAACTTACTTTGAACTTCGAAGAATCAAATGTGCAGTGCTTGAAATATTAATCTTGAATAAAATATAAAAGTTCTGTAAGAGTCACACTTAATCATCACACTTACCTGTACCATCTATTTTATCATTGATCTGATTTCAACAAAGATTCTCCTCATCACTGAATGAAGAACCTTCTTGAACCACTGAAGTCCAGGCAACAGGGGTCCTCTCATACAGTTGTAAGTTAAGGAGGTCCAGAAGGACAGTGCATGAATGGAAGGGTTTGAAGGCTTTGTTTCTTTCTTCTGGGTAACAGAGGTCAGGTTGATGAATAAAGACCTGTGTTTGAAACCAAAAACTTCGCGATCTTTGAAATCTGCCACAAGTGCCTCATCTGTGATTGAAACTGAGAAAGTCAGCAGCAAATTATGAGTTAAGGATTGGTTAACACGTAAACCATAAAGAGGAAATGCCAACAGAATAGTAAACAACTTTTACCATACATTGTGCATGAGAAACCAGAACATTCAGCTGTTACAAAACATCATATCCTCTGAAGCTCCAATATACCACTATAGATAACCACTGAACTGTGACTGCCCGTCAAGTGCACATTTGCTAAATGTATCCACAGTGCAGAGGCAGAGGAAAGGCTACAGCTTTGATTAGTTCACATTAAGGTGTAATTCATGCAAACATCAACATGAAGGAAATGCTAATACTGGATGCTGTTTCAGACTCGAATTCATAAAACATTAGACAATGTACAAAATAAGTTACCAACAGCCAGTGGACACTTCAACTCTTTCTCAAGGGCTGCTGCCTTGGGTTCTGTTTTATCCTTTACAATGCTATGCTTAAATTATTTTTAATCTAATAAATTTAATTTATCAATCAAAATATTCAGGAAAGGCAATACAATCTGTGCAAGTCTTTATATTCAATTTTCCAAAAGTTCAATGCAATCACAGTGCCATCAAGCCAATACATACTTATACAAAGCACCACAGCCAGTCACGTTTGCTGTTTACCTATGAGGCATTTAAGGGGGTGATAGACAGGACCCCAGCCCTTCAACACCACTGAAAATATCTAAGTAAGTTTGAAGGATAGTTGCTGTTGTAAGAAATGCATGTGCAGCAAGTGCCCAGAGGCAGCATTCTGAAAATGACCAGGTAATCACCAGTACTGATGAAGGGTCTCAGCCTGAAACATCAATTGTACTCTTTTCCATTGATGCCACCCAGCCTGCTGAGTTCCTCCAGCATTTTGTGTGCGTGACCAGATAACCCATTTTCTATTGAGCATCACTGGAGGGAATAATAACTGTTTTCTATTGATGTGTGTAGTGACATACTTCACTTTCAAAGCTGAGTTTATTGTCATGTGCACAAGTACAAGTATGCACAGGTGCAATGAAAAACTTAATTGCAACAGCATCGCAGGCACAGAGAATCAGAAACATAACACTCACAACAACATGAATATAAATTATGCACAATTTTACAAGCAAGAACACAATTAGAACAAAAAAGTAACAAAGATGACTGTAGTACAAAGTTGCTGTAATGATTAAGGTTGTGCAAGTTGGGTTAAGAGCGCAATGGTTGAAGGGAAGTCGCTGTTCCTGAACTTGGTGATGGGGGGCTTCAGGCTTCCTCCACATCTCTGTTCTAAAGGGTATTCTAAGGCTGCTGCCACCACTGGATGCACCTGCCACCCTGTGTAAAATGGCACTTACACCCACAGAAAAGGGCAATCAGGGCTCAGTTTAACATGTCATCATGAAGGGGATGCACAGTGCAGCAGTATCACACTTTCAGGAGCGGACCATGAACTAGAAGGCTTCTTGCAAAAGAGACAAAAATGGAACCAACTGATCTATTCAGCAGTGAAGGGAGGACATTGATGAACTAAACAGAGGCACATAAGCCAAGTCCCTTCTGGAGTTTTTTGAGAATGTAAGTATGAAAATGGACAAGGGAGAGCCAGTGGATGTAGTGTACCTGGACTTCCAGAAAGCTTTTGATAAAGTCCCACATAGGAGATTAGTGGGCAAAATTAGGGCACATGGTATTGGGGGCAGATTACTGACATGGATTGAAAATTGGCTGGCTGACAGGAAACAAAGAGTGGTGATTAACAGTCCCTTTCGGAATGACAGGCTGTGACCAGTGGGGTACCGCAAGGTTTGGTGCTGGGACCGCAGCTGTTTACAATATACATTAATGATTTAGATGAAGGGATTAAAAGTAACATTAACAAATTTGCTGATGACACAAAGCTGGGTGGCAGTGTGAAATGTCAGGAGGATGTTATGAGAATGCAGGGTGACTTGGACAGATTGGGTGAGTGGGCAAATGTATGGCAGATGCAGTTTAATGTGGATAAATGTGAGGTTATCCACTTTGGTGGCAAGAACAGAAAGGCAGATTACTATCTAAATGGAGTCAAGTTAGGAAAAGGGGAAGTACAACGAGATCTAGGTGTTCTTGTACATCAGTCAATGAAAGTAAGCATGCAGGTACAGCAGGCAGTGAAGAAAGCTAATGGCATGCTGGCTTTTATAGCAAGAGGAATTGAGTATAGGAGTAAAGAGGTCCTTCTGCAGCTGTACAGGGCCCTGGTGAGACCCCACCCGGAATATTGTGTGCAGTTTTGGTCTCGAAATCTGAGGAAGGACATTCTTGCTATTGATGGAGTGCAGCATAGGTTCACAAGGTTAATTCCCGGGATCTGATTGAAACATATAAGATTATTAAGGGATTGGACACACTGGAGGCAGGAAGCATGTTCCCACTGATGGGTGAGTCCAGAACTAGAGGCCACAGTTTAAGAATAAGGGGTAGGCCATTTAGAACAGAGATGCAGAAAAACTTTTTCACCCAGAGAGTGGTGGATATGTGGAATGCTCTGCCCCAGAAGGCAGTGGAGGCCAAGTCTCTGGATGCATTCAAGAGAGAGTTAGATAGAGCTCTTATAGATAACGGGGTCAAGGGATATGGGGAGAGGGCAGGAACGGGGTACTGATTGTGTATGATCAACCATGATCACAGTGAATGGCAGTGCTGGCTAGAAGGGCCGAATGGCCTACTCCTGCACCTACTGTCTATTGTCCCAGATTCGACCTTCAACTATCAGCCTGATAATGTGTGGGAATGATTCTGAAACTACACAAGCAACATAGCCAATGGACACCACTGAGATATGACCAGCCACTCAACTCACCTCTGCTGTAAATGTTCTGTAAATGTAAATGATCTCTGCTGAGATCAGCGGCTGCAAGGACTGAGCCATTATATGCAGGCAAGTGTGAGGTGTACTTTGGGAGGATTTTGTATCAGGGTAGGATTTACTGAGGTATGTGGTAAACAGAGAGATCTGAGAATAGAGATCAAAATCCCCTGAAAGTACCGTCAGAGATAACGTCACTCAACTTCATTTGCTCCATCACTGAACTGGTCCCAAAACCTTGGACTCACTTTCAAGGACTCTTCATCATGATTTCTATATTTATTATTATTATTATTTTTTCTTTTGTATTTGCACAGTTTGTCCACTCTGTTGGATGTGGTCTTTCATTAACTCTATTATAGTTTTTGCATTTATTGAGTATGCCCACAAGAAAATGAATCTCAGGGTTATATATGGTGATATACATGTAGCTTGATAATAAATTTACTTTGAACTTTGAAAGTGTCGTCATGGATAGATAGAGCTGTAATGAGATCTTTCAGCAATCAGAGTACTGAGTACAGGACCCACAGAAGTGCACCTATGGTCCATAAACAGGGTTGTGGGATCTGAACCGTGTGCAGGAGTTGAAATTTATGTTGAAGTTGTATGAGACGTTGGTGAGACCTAATTTGGAGTATTGTATGCAGTTCTGGTCACCTACCTACAGGAAAGTTATCAATAAGATTGAAAGAGTACAGAGACTATTTAAAAGGATGTAACCAGGATGTGAGGACATGAGATATAGAGACAAAGGGTGTGGAACGAGCTGCTATCAGAAGTGGTGGATGCAGTTTCAATTTCATCATTTCAGGAAGATTTGGATAAGTACAGGGATGGAAAGGATACGGAAGACTATGATACAGGTGCAGCTCGATGGGATTAGGCAGAATAACAGTCTGGCATGGACTAGATTGGCCAAAGGGCTTGTTTCTGTGTTGTGATGCTCTATGATTAATTAACTGGTAAAGTTTTGATGAGTTACTGAGCATCCAGGGCAAGTAATTTCACTTCCCAATTCAGGGTTCCCAATTAAGCGTTCGGCACAGACTAGAAGGGCAGAGATGGCCTGTTTCCGTGCTGTAATTGTTATATGGTTTCTATTGGGCTGAATGTATCCTGGCAATACTCAGCAAAGGTTTTCAGAATGGCAAAATGTCAAACCAGAATTTCCACCAGGACCGGGGATCTCAGAGGGTGGTGAGAGTATGGATCGAGCTGTCAGTGGAAGTGATGGATGCAGGTTCAAGTGCAATAACTGGATGGGAGTGATGTGGAGGTCTATGGTCCCAATGGGGGCTGATGGGACTAGACAAAACAACAGCTTGGCACAGACTGGATAGACTGAAGGGTCTGTTTCTATGCTGTCGTGTTTTATGACTTCTATAGCCAATATTCATCCCCAGTGCATGAGCATTGTGTATACATTCTCTGCTATGTTCCTGCATGACATCCGTGACAATTGCTCACTGGCTCTGGGAATGCCCAACATTGAAAAGCCAATGCCAGCTCTTTCCATGGGCCAGCTAAATAACTGCCTTTAGGGTGGCATAGTAGCCAAACAGTTAGTGTCACGCTATTAGAGCGCCATTGACATGGGTTCAAGTCCCATTCCTGTCTGTAAGGAGTTTGTACATTCTCCCCTTACCGCATGGGTTTCCTCTGGGTGCTCTGCTTTCCTCCCACACGTCGAAGATGTAGGTTAATTGATCACATGGGTGTAATTGGGCAGCGTGGGCTCGTCCGTGCTCGGTCACACAGTGACAATGGGCATATTCCATATAAACAGGACCAGAGATCAGGACCAAACCCTCAGTCGCTGGAACTATGAAGCAAAAGCTCTAATGCTCTGATTCAAAGTTCAAAGTTAATTTAATACCAAAATGCCTACATATCACCATATACTACCTTGAAATGCATTTTCTTGCAGTCATTTAGAGGAAAATAAAGAAATACAATAGAATGCATGAAAAACTAAATAACAAAGATGGACAGAAACAATTTGAAAAAGAGATACATTTTTTGAAAGTAAACAAATGATACTGTGTAGTAGAGTCCTTGAAAATGAGTCTATATGGTGAGAAGTCAGTTCAGCTTTGAGGTAGGTGAAGTTATCCACACTGGCTCAGGGGCCTGATGGTTACAGGATAATAGCAGTTTCTAAACCTGGTGGTGTGGGACCTAAGGATCCTGTACCTCCTGCCTGACGGTAGTAGTGCATGGCCTTGATGGTCGGGGTCTTTGATGATGGATGCTGATTTCTTGTGGCAATGCTCCTTATAAATATCTCAAATGATGGCAAGTTAATTGTCTCCTACAAATTACCCTTTATGTCATCACCATCATTATGTGCCCTGTCATATGACATGGGTATGACCATGAATGTTCTTTGCAAATTTTTCTAAAGAAACGGTTTGCCATTGCCTTCTTCTGGGCAGTGGCTACACAAGATGGGTGTCTATCAATACCCCTTCAAGATTGTCTGCCTGGTGTCAGTGGTCGCATAACAAGTACTTGTGATATTCCCCATCTGCTCATATGACCATCCACCACCTGCTTCCATGGCTTCACATGCCCGAGACGGCAAGCTAAGCAAGTGTTAAACCTTGCCCACATGTGACTTGCAGGCTACTGGAGGGAAAGAGTGCATTACACCTCCTTTGGTAGAGGTGTATCTCCAGCCTGCCACCCATACCCTCTATGTAGAGAGATGCTGAAATGAGTCAAATAGGGATTGATAGGCTTAATGAAAGAACAAGTCACAGATATATCAGGAAATAAGGAGAAGGGAAATGCTCCCCTAGGAGCCAGAAATAGCTGAATTGGCATACGACATCCTTCTGCATTCCTCTGCCTTTCCTGATATCACAGTACAGCACAGGAACAGGTCTTTCAGCCCACAATGTTTGTCACACCAATTAAAATTAGTAAGCAAATGGCCAACTAAACTAATCCTTTCTGCCTACACAATGTCCATTTCCTTTCATTTTCCTCACATTCATGTGCCTATCCAAACATCTCTTAAAAGTCCCTAATGTATCTGCCTCTATCATCACCCCAGGCAGCCCATTCCAGGGACGCACCACTCTCAGTGTAAAAATTTGCCCTTCACATCTCCTTTAAAGTAACCCCCCCTCCTACCTTAAATTCATGCTCTCTAATATTAGAAAGTTCAACCCCAGGAAAAAGTTACTGTCTGTCCACTCTATCTATGTCTTTCATAATCTAATAAACCTCTATCAGAACCCCCCCCCCTTAATCTCCGTCGCTCCAGAGAAAACAACTCGTTTGCCCAGCCACTTGTTATAGCTCATGCCATCTAATTGTGGTAAACCTCTTCTGCACCCTCCCCAAAGCCTCAACTTCCTTCCTACAATGGGGTGACCAGAACTGTATCAATACTCAAGATGCAGCCTATCTAGATAAAGCTGTAACACAACTTCCTGACTTTTGAATGCAATGCCTCAACTAATAAAGGCAAGCATTCCATATGCCTTCTTAATCAGTTTCATCATTGCCACTAACACCGTTCTCCTAATGCGCCTGAAAAAATTATTAAACCTGTCGTCCAGCCATGAATGCACTATGTTCCAATTAGTTTAATAAGCACAGTCAGCACAGACGAACATGGGCCAAAGGGTCTGTTCCAGTACTGTACTGTTCTTTGTCCTACGACTGCTTCCCCAGTCATATGAATATCTATTTAGAGAGGAATTCACATGGATCTTGTTCTCCTATAGACAAAGGATTGAGGGAGAGTTTCAAGGTTGCAAACCCGCCGTTGGAAGCCTAATTTGGAGATGTTCAACATTTCTTGAATTGCTTTGTCTAATGCTCAGTGGAACATTCTTCTTTGGTTACAGTAAGAAGTTATTCTGACCTTCTCAACATACTCAATCATCGCTTTTTCTTGTAAATCACTGCAGGATGAACTAAAGAGGAAGCACACTACAGCGGCCAGACCACACTCAGTAAACACCCAGCTTTGGGCATCAGAGCTCAATAAAGTGCTTGTAGAGATGGTACAGAGATGAGCAACCTGACTAAATCCTGACATCCACAGGGTTGCAAGTTGCTTGTAAATAACCCCTGTTCCATGAGCCACTGAAGAGCAGCTTGCTTCATACTTATAACCTCTATTGTTCTCAAACACTGCTTCAGCATGACCAATACAAAGCATGGTGTACATATATCATCTCCGTTCTTTACATTATCTGTTGGCTAAATGGAAGAAGCAGTCTCTCCTACCCAATGTCCTGACTGAAGTTGCAACTTGTTGGATTTGCAATGAACTAAATGAAATTCACTCTCTTTATCAAAGGGGCTGTGTTGCTTATGGGTTTTCTGGACAGCAGTTGCAATTTTTCATTGCTAAAGTCCTATAAGGTCTTGATACAAATGAGGCAAATCTAGATAAATCTTCATTTACAATCACTGGGGTTAATACAAAGGGTAGCTGGCAAACGCTCATAAACAGCATAACATGAATGTAATTTCCACCATAATGGGACTTTCTACATGCAAAACATGCCACTCCACTCTGTAGAAGGAGATGCTCAAACTGGAATTGTAGAAACACAGAACCACAACAAACCAAAAATGAAAGACAAGTAAATGGTAAACCAACTTCAAGCACAAAAAGCTGGAAGCCACAACCATTTTCTGCAAACTAGCTGAAGGTGAGAACAGTGAATGGTAACACTCATTCCCATCTTAACTGAAATCTATTCAACAATCTCTCTGGAATGTGCACATTAGGCAGGAGCGGACTGAGTTGTGCTGAGATGGTTGAGGTCTTTCCATCCCAGCCATGACTCACCTCACACACGGGAATGTAATTCTGATTGCCTTCGAAGGGGGATGTTAAACACAAACATGTGCACTTCATGAGTATCAGAGGCCCATGGCTATGACTAGCTGATGGCTATGGCTCTTTTGAGAGGCACCAGCAAATGGAAACGAGAAGTTACTTACAATATGTAAGCAAGCGAATAAAAAGATTAACATACATATACTGCAGGAAATGGTGAAATAAATAAAGCATTCACTGAAGTACAGAATTTTTTAATATATCAAATTGGCTGTTTTTTCCCCTCATGTATTGACCTGACAGTACCAATGTGTCTCCACCCCCTCTCCCCCCCCCACCTCCGCACTCCATTAACATTATACTTACCCGCCCACACATCCTCAGTCAAGAAAGGAACATGTTTATTTTGCGGCAGGATTGGAGACTGAGAAGCAGAGATGATGTTTCCATGGTAACGCACCATGGCATTGGGGCCTAGAGCCAGGCATCAGGCCTACCTCTTACATAGCTGTTTTGGAAAGTCAATAATTGTGGTATTTATGAGACACCAGATACTTCATTATTTCCTTGCTGGGAGAGAAAAAAATACTAATGTAACAAGTTACACCTTGGGAGTTCATTTTAAAAAATCCCTTCCTCATGGACTTCAACAGCCAGGCATCTAATAGGTCTAATGAGGCATATAGTTATTGATGTCAGAACTCTATCTGAAATGAGGAGCCAAGAATGCAGTAGACCAAGGTTTATAATTTTAGAGGGCATTAATCAAAATGCTTTTCAATTACATGGCAACTTGTAGTAGAACTTAATTGAATAAAGAAGATTCCATTTGCTTCCGTCTGATAACTTCTATTTTAATATATTACCTTAAACTTGGGAGTGTCCGCTGTAATTGTCCTCAATATCACTAGGTTAGGAAGCAGGTAACAGTTTTGCTATCTTGTGATTCATGCTGGAAGGAGCATAGTTCTGAAGGGCAAACTTGGTTGCTACCCTTTCACATTGTTGGCATGCTATGCTGACGCCAGAATATGTGATGACACTTGCAGCCTGTGTCCAGCACAACACAAGGTGTGTTGGTTGTTAACACAAATGACACATTTCACTATATGTTTCGATGTACATGTAATAAATAAATCTGAATCTGAACATGTTCATCCTTTCCTTCTGGAGTATGAGGGAGGTCCATCTCTATTGACATCAGACTTTTTCCAGAGCAAATCTCCAGTTTTTCCAGTCTACCAGTTTTGAAGATGATACCTTGGCTGGGGAAGGGAGAGGGTAACCAGTACTTCGCACACAATGGACAGAATTCACATGTGAAATAACTTATCTCCTTCTCTTTCTTCCTCGGTACCACAACTACATTCATTGTTGAGTGTTTCAACATATCAATCTAGAAACAGGACCCAAAGAAACTAAAGGGACAAGATATGGCAAACCAAGTGTCAGCAACTTGCATCCAAATAAAACTGCAACAATTAAAATGCTTAAATTGTAACCCCTACAGTTTTTGTAAAATTGAAACTCAGTTAAAGCAAATATTGGTGGAACAGATCTCTTAGCAACAGGAGATCAATAAACTAGTACACGCACCAAACCATTTTCTTGTATATTGGTACATAGCAACGAACAATGCACACTGAACATGTGAAAAATTGCAGGCTTCATGGAATCTATGGGCTGTAATAAGTTCTAGTCAGAATCAATAGGAAAACTGCAAAAGATTACACTTGAGCAAAAAAAAATCTGCTGTTTATTTTGTGCCATGAAATGAAGGGAAGAAATAGCTGTAGAAGATGATTTCCTGTATCTGGTGACATCTCCCAGCTTTTGGTAAAGTCTACTCCACTTTATTTCTCTGTTCCCAGGTCCCCACATCTTCTGGATGAAACTGAATCAGATCATTGACCACTGAAGTAAGGGCAAGAATGGTGCAGTGTGACAATGTGCTGGGGCAGGTTCTAGAGATGACACACACAGGAACTGCCTCAGTGCTTTCAAAGGTAACTGAGGGATCCCTGAGCTCTGCCAAGGAGAATCTAACAATGTCAGGTTTCAACACAGGCTCACAGAACATATCCTGTGACTGGGTGAACAATACTGACCAAAGGGTTGGCATGTTCTCTAAAAGCAGGAGTCTGCTGAACTCTCTGGTTTGGCATATTCAGTGTTAGTGGTCACAACAGTCACAGAAGGGGAAGGAAAATGCTCAACTTTTTCAAATGTGTTGACTTCTCACCAGAATAACAGGGCTATCCTCCTTGTAAGAAAGACACCGGGCAGCTCAATCAGCCACAGGACTTACTAGTAAAGTCAACCCAATTGCTTTCTGTCACTATCTTTACAACATAGACAAAAAGAAAAACTCTTTGCAAGATTTTGCCAAATGGATGGAGACATTCCCTAACCCAACTCAACAATTAAGTGTTGCAAGACCAGCCAACCTTCACACCAACCATTTGGTAACATGCCTAGACTTTCAAGGCAAGATGATAAGACATTAACAGCAACCAGGGTTTGTAAATAGCCCTGGGAGAAATGTGGTTAGTTGAGAGATGTTTGTTTGTTCAGTACACCTTCCCTCAGCAATTCCATATAGCGTGTTTATAGGATTAGCTACTCATACCAGATAACTTATTATACAGAAGAATAACAGCATCAGGAACATGCAGGTTAGGAAGAATGATGGGTGCTTGATACCAGAGTTCTATACATCCAATTCCAGAAAATAGCAGCTTCACTGCAAACTGTATGCAACCCCACAGAAGCTTCCCCCCATTACACATAAACAGATTCCAACAAAGCCATCCCATCAACGTCCGCTGACCAAGAAAACTCACGCCCACTTTTGCAGGACATTCCATTCTTTGCACTTAGTGTATTGGCATACTTTAGAGCCACTTGGAGACAGTGTTCCCCTAAGTTGCAGCTACACAAGATCACACTGAACGTCTTCATACCATGAGGAACTGGATTGAACTGAACACCTTGATACCAAGAGAACTTGACAAAAATCACATTGAACTGAGAGGATATGAACAAGATCACACTGAACCAAGACTAAACTAACATGAATTAGATCAAAATACACATTGTGATACCAAGTCGAATTTAACAAAATCAAACTGAACACCTTGATAACCAGGAGGACCTGAAGAACAGATTGAACACCTGGATACACCTTGAAACAGGAGCAATGCCTCCGCTTTCTACGACCAGTATTGCTTGTTAGGCCACATTCCTGTCCACTGAAAATTGGACCAGTGACCTGATCTGATCCCAGACACAACCACACACATACAAATGACAACCGAATGAACCTGCAGCCCGGCCGTGGGGGCCTTATGGTCTTACCTGCTTCCACAGGAAGGAGTCGGCCTGGTTCCTCCTCCAGGAGATGCCCAGGTGGATAGCGGAGAGGAGGATGCCGCTGATCACCGCCGCTCTCATGCGGATGGGGAGTAGTGTGTAGATGATGTAGATGAAAAAGACGGTCCACCAGACGCCCTCAGAGGCGGCGCGGGGCTCGACCTGCAGCACGCCCACGACTTGCACAGCCAGCATGACGGCCACCACCAGGTAGCAGATGACCCACATGTGGTCCTGGTGGAAGGAGTTACGGTTGCACAGCACGATCAGAAGCAGGATGAGGAGCATGGAGGAGCCCAGCACCAGCAGGTAGGCCAGATGGCGGCCGCCCGCGGCGCAGTAGAAAACCAGCATGACCGCGCAAAGGAGCAGGAGGACGGCCATCAGCATGGTCAGGCTACTCTGGTTGAGGCGAAAGAAGTAGCGCTGGTACAGTCTCTCCAGCTTTTCCGATTGGAATTTCTTGGACTGGAGGATGCGGAGGAGGCTGTTGCCGCAGTCGGCAAAGGACAGGTCCACATCCGAGGCCGAGGAGTCCACGTCGGCCAGCCGGGAGCGGGCCCCCTCCTCCAGCCCCACTTCCACCGACCTGGGTCTCACCTCACCGTCCAGGCGGACCACGTTGCTGCGGCTACCCGCCGCCGCCCTCTCCCTGCTCGCTTCCTCCTGCCAAGCCGGCTTGGACCTCAGGCTCGTCCTGCAGCTTTTTCCCGCGAAGCCCCCCGGGCCGTCGGCATCGCCCACCTCCCTCCAGCGCTTGTCGCGGCTCTGGCCCGAGGTCGGCGCGCCGTTGGCCCGGGAGTCCGGGCTGCCCTCTGCCCAAGCCGCACGGTGCTCGGTGAGCTGCTGCGCCCCAACGCCGGGCGGGCTCACACTGTTCGCCCTCGACATGGTCTCGGGCACCCTTTGTCTCGGCCAAAAACTCCCTCTTTTTTTCCCCTCCTTGGATCAGGCCGAGACGAACTGCTTCACCATTCTCACACCAGCGCGTTCCCCTTTATCACCCTCCCCACACAAACTTTCAGGTGGCTTCGTTTTTTTTTGCCTCTTTCTTGGTCCACCCACCGTATCAAATCCTCTCCTCTTCCAATTCCATTTACCCCAACGCGAGTCCCAAAATTCCAGCCCTTTCTCTCTCGTTTGCAACGCCGCTCCTTTTTTTTATACTGGGACAGTAATCTCGCAATATTCTCACCGGTGATCCTTGCTGAAATTTAGGTATAAAGGATTCCGGTGGTCGGCTCCATCTCCGCCTTGTCCAACAACGGACAAATGTGCACTGGTTAAAATGAAAGCTTGTAATGCAGGAACATAAAACAAAGCAGCAGTCCGTCCCAAGAAGGTTCGATTCCGTGAGTTAATTCCACAGTAAATGATCCACAGACTCGATGGCGCGGATCCCAGGAAACTTAAGAGTTTTTTGTTGTAGTCCTGGAAGTAATGTTTTATATGTGTTTCTTTCGGTTATCACCCTTTTCCTTTCCTTACTGGGAAGTAGTTATGTTGCTTTAAATTCTTCATCCTTGTAACTGAAAGGGGGAAGAGTAATGACCATTGATCGTCCGTCCTGTCTGGGCGGAGCGTGCAGAACTGGCGGACGATACGTGGTGATCTCTTCTACGATGAAACCAAGACAGTGTCAGATCTGAGGCAGTGTCAGATGCTTCATCGATGCACAACAGACAGGGTGATCAGCTCGGCCTCATCCCCTCCTCTTCCGCGGCCCTATAGCAAACAAAGCCGGACACCGAATCAGCCTCGACTTACAAGAAAGACTACATTCACCAGCAGACGCATTAACACATCGCTGCGGCGTGTATATAAAACAGTAGACTCACATTGTGAGTGGCAGATGTTACTTTTATTTTTTGTCGTTGTTGTCCGTTTGCTGATTCAAAGCAATCCTCTAGTTCGTAACGAAATGTAGACAGCAGTATTTCCAGGCATCAAATACAGTCCGTCTCCTTTTCTCCGGAATGGTTCAAAATTGATTTTTTCAGGGGCTTTGCACGGGTCCAGTGATCCGTGGAGAGGAAAAGCAGCGAAAGAATTAAAGCACTTATTTTGCCAAAATAAGAGGGAAAGATAAATCTATTGAACTGAGCCAGTGGTGTCTACATTTTAGTTGCAATGGACACTGGCAGTCGGGTCTGCGCACCCGCTTTCTGCTGCCTGCCAACCAAACTTGATCGAGGGCCAAATGCCCCCGCCTGGCTACAGGAGAGAGTCCGCCTCCTCTCCGCTCTCATTGGTCTACCGCTTGCCTTTGATGGTCCCTCGAAGCTTCTCGATTGGCCGAGCGCCGCGGGTGGTCTGCGTCACAGTGGCTCATCAGGTTTAACTGCGGAGAATATAGGCGGGGCTTCGTCTGCCTCTCTGACAGATGCGCTGTTTAACCCTTTGGAGGCACATGATGCCAAACCACATAATTGCAACCAACTTTGCGAGGGGAGCAGGGAATAAGCCCGAAATTCATTAAACGTTAGGCGTCAATAAATATTAGGCAATCAATGAACATTGATTGGCACAGTGCTGGCCGTTCTGCCCACGATGTTATGCCGGCCTTTTAATCAAATATAAATCTAATCCATCCCTCCTGTATAACCGTCTATTTTCTTTCATCCATGTTCTTATCTAAGAGTTTCGTAAATGTATGTAATCTATCTGCCTCTATTGCCACCCTGCAGTGCGTTCCATGCACCCTCCATTCGCTGTGTAATATTCCCTACCACCTGTAATTTCCTCCAATCACCTTAAAATTATGCCCCTATTTTTGCCCTGGGAAAAGGGCACTAGCTGTCCACTCTATCTATGCCTCTTATCATATTATACACTTCTACCAGGTAAGTCACCTACTGGACAGAATAACAGTTTGGGACGCACTAGATGGGCTAAAGAGCATTTTCTGTTCTGGAGTGTTCTATGACCTCTCACCCTCCTTTGTTCTAAACAGAAAGACCCCAGCTCGCCCAACATAAGACATGTTCACTACTCCAGGCAGCATCCTGGTAAATCTCCTCTGCACTCTCTGTAAAGCTTCTATATCCTGCCAATAATCAGGTGACCGGAACTGAACACAATATTCCAAGTGTGGCCCATCCAGGGTTTTATAGAGTTGCAATAGTGTTTGGTTGAATGCTGGAAGTACTCAGCAGGTCAGGCAGCATCCATGGAGAAACAAACACCATTGGCGAGCTTTCATCAGAATTGGAAAAGAAATAGCAGTAAAGGAAGTTTCAAGGTGCACAGAAGGAGAGAAGAATGGAAAAAGTAAAAAGGGAAGTCTGCAACGGTGTCAGGGTGATTCATTGTTACCATCAGGATCACTCTTTGTCTGAACCCTCCCCTTCGACCTTACCGCCATGATTGACCCTATCAGCAGCTAAACGCCAGGTGGCTAAACTCCAGACAGCTTCACTTCAGGATTATGGGAACTCACCACCTCTCCACCATGACAGCTACTCGTGGACTATGCTGACTACCATGGGGAGGAGATTCAGAAGCCTGAAGATTTACAATCAGTGTTTTAGGAACAACTTCTTCCCCTCCACCATCAGATTTCTGAATGATCCATGAACTCGGCCTCATTATTCCTCTTTCACACTATTTATTTACTTGTCTATTTATCATAACAGTGATTTTTATGTTTTGCACTGTACTGCTGCACAGAACAAATCTCATTGTTTATTAATTAATTTATTTATCAGATTTAAATCAAGGGCATAAGGAAAGGTGCTGAAAATGGGGTCAGTAACATCACAAAGAATCCCACCCACCCTGCTCATGGACCGTTTATCCCACTGCCATCAGGGAGGATGCTACGTAGCATCCATGCCAGGGCCACCACACTCAAAAACAGTTACTTTCCCCAAGTAGTAACCTCCACCCACTAACTCACCCCTCTACAACACCCATTTTATAATTTCTGTAAGAGTCACCTTATGTACAGACACTCCTGTACCTAGCATCACTTTGTGGACACATATTCAATCCATGTATATAAGTTATTGTTTGAATTTATATCTATTGCATTCTTTATTATTGTGCATCAGATCTGGAGTAAAAATTATTTTATTTTCCTTTACACTTGTGTACTGGAAATTACAGTAAACCATATTGAATTCAGAGCTAGAAAGGAAAAGCTGCTGGGGGATCTTAGTGGATCAGGCAGCATCTATGGAGGCAGCTGTTCAGTAGATGATTCATTCCGAGAGCCTGTACCAGAACTGAGAGGTTAGAGAAGAGTTTTGAGCTGAGAGGGACAGGTGGGAAATGATGAGCAGACAGGAGGGATGATAGATGGAAGAAGGAAGAGTGGAGTTAACGACAGGCTGAAAGGTGATAGGTGGAGGCAACAAAGGGCTGCAGGTGATGGAATCTGATTGGAGAGGAAGGTAGAAAGTGAAAGGGAGGGATGGGAACTAGATAGAGGATGAGAGAGTGAGTTGCATGTGAGGGTAACACACACAACATGTTGCAGGAATTCAGTGGTCAAGCAACATCTGTGGAGGGGAGTGCAGAGTGTAATTGTACCTACCCCTACCACTTATCTTGGCAACTTGTCTTTATTTTTCATTGCCTGGCAGACATATATGCAAAGCAGAGAAGGATATGCAAACTGGAGCAGTGTAGATGGGTATGAAGGTTAGTATGGACACATTCGGCTGAAGGCCTGTTTTTGTGCTGTGCAAAGATCTTAAAGATTAACTTTATTTGCCACATGTACATTGAAACGTACAGTGAAATACATTGTTTGCATCAATGACAAACACTGTCCAAGGATATGGGGGGGAGCAGCCCGCAGGTGTTGCCATTGTTCCAGCTCCAGCATAGCATGCCCATAATTTACTAACCCCAACCCACATGTCTTTTAAATGTGGGAGGAAACCCTTGCGGTGGGGGAGAAGGTGCAAACTCTATACAGACAATGGTGGGAATCGAACCCCATTTGGAGATTGCTGACACAGTAAAGTGTTACGCTAATTGCTATGTCATCATACTCTATGACTTTGCGACTCAACACATGAAGGTGATGGATCAGTCAGATGGAGAGTGGCTTGAGAAGGAACCGGCTGCTAGAGCTGTTCCGCAGCATCTACTGTCCCTTGTGCAAGAGGTTCTGGGTATTAGAGATCAGGTCAGGCTGGTTAAGAGGAGAAACAAGGACCACAGATGCTGCATTCTGAAACAAAGAACAAACGACTGGAGGAACCCAATGGGTCCCAAAACATCAACTATTCCTTTCCCTCTGAATTTCTTCAAGTTGCTGGAGGAGCTCAGCAGGTCACACATCATCTTTGGAAATTAACAAACAGTCAATGTTTCAGGCTTCCTGACCAGAAGTGAAGGGGAAAGATGTCAGATTAAGAAACTGGTGGGAAGGCAAGGAGTACAAGCTGGAAGGTGACATATGGTGAGTGGGGGAGTGAAGTGGAGATGAAAGAAGAAATTGAGAGACGATAGTGGAAAAGATAAAGGGATGGAGAAGAAGGAATCTGGTAAAGTAGAGTGGACTATAGGAGAAAGAGAAGGAGGAGGGACACCAGGAGAGGTGAAGAGAAGAGGTAAGGGGGGGCAGAAGGGGGAAATAAAGAAGAGAGAAGGGCAGGAGAAAAAAGCCACTGTAAGTCGGAGAAATCGGTGTTAATGCCATCAGTTGTTTTTTAGCCTAGGCATGTGACTGCTGTAGATTTTGTCAATGGCACACTCCACAGTGTAGCAGGGTGGATGAAGAGACTACTTCAGGTGATTGAGTGATGAAGGAATCCACACTTTCTACACAAAGAGGTGCCAACATCCCAGTATATTTCAGGCAAAGCCCATACTACTATTGAGCACATCTACAAGGAGTGCTGCCACAGGAAAACAGCATCCATCATCAAGGACCCCAACATCCAGGCCATGCTCTCTTCTAACTACTGTCATCAAACAGGAGGTACAGGAGTCTGAGGTCCCATGCCACCAGGTGTAGGAACAGTTGTTACATTGCCATGGCTGGAAGAGAGGGAGGAGGGAAGGACTCAAAGCCAGGCTGAGACATAGAGGAATGAAGCTCCCTCTACAAAGCATCTTCTAGCAAATGTGCAGTTGCTGTAGAACAAGGTTGAGGACCTGAGGGCAAGAGTGCTGTATCAGAGGGAAATGAGAAATTGCTGCGTTCTCTGGACTCCAGACATGCCAGATACAATGGTAAGATCTGTAGGTTTCTGGATACACAGGATGGACCAAATTGCTGATTCGGCAAAGGTAAACGGTGGGTGTCTGTGTTTCATGTTAAACTCTCTGTGGTGGTTTTGTTGTACTCTTGTACCCCTGACCTGGGACATCTTAATTATTATGTGCCGACCTTTCTACTTACCAAGAGGGTTCTCCACTGTGATCTTGACTGCAGTCTACATTTCACTAAAAGCCAGCAGTGATCAGGCACTCGTGACATTGAATGCTATCTTCTCCAAACAAGAAACAGTCCACTCCAACACATTTCAAATCATAGCTGAGGATCTCAATCAGGCTTGTTTGAAGAAATCTTTGCCCAATTATCATCAGCATGTAACCTGCAGCACCAGGGTCCCAACTCACTAGACCACTGCTACACTATAAAGGAATGCCTACCATTCCATGCCCAGATCGTATTTCGGGAAATCTGATCATTTTGCTGTCCTTCTCCTACATGCATACAAACAGAGGCTAAAGAGCAAAGTTCTAGAGATAAGTGCAACAAACAGGTGGTTGTTGGAGGCAGAGGAGCAACTACAGGATTGCTTCAAGATGGTAGACTGGACCATGTTCAAGGACTCATCAGAATACACCACAATTGTCATGGACTTTACTAAGACTGGTGTACACAAATGGGTTCCTGGAAAATCAGTCAGAGTCTTCCCCAACCAGAAGCCTTGTATGAACCATGAGATCCGCCATCTTGCTGAGTCAGGTCTGACAACCAAATAAGATACAAAAGATCCAGGTACAATCTCCGGAAAGTAATCTCATGGGCGAAGTGACAATTCTGGACCGAACTTGAATCACTGAAGTATGCTCGACAGCTGTGACAGGGCCTACAAAGTGAAAACAAGTAACAAGCAAACACGAGGAAAGCTGCAAATGCTGGAAATTCAAACAACACACAAAACTCTAGGTGGAACACAGCAGGCCAGGCAGCATCTATAGGGAGAAGCGCTGTTGACATTTCAGGCCGAGACCCTTCATCAGGATAGATGCTGCCTGGCCTGCTGTGTTCCACCAGCATTTTGTGTGGGTTGACCAAGTAACAAGGCTTCACTCCCAGGTGAGCTCAATGTCTCCTACACTCGCTTTGAACATCAAAACATAGAGGATCATTCTTATATTCCTACAGCTCCCAATGAATCTGTGACTTCAGTCTCTGAGGCCAATATGAGAGCATCCTTCAGGAGGGTGAACACATGGAAAGCATCCGGCCCAGATGGAGTACCTGGTCGACTACTAAAGACCTGTGCCGAACAATTGGCTGGAGTGTTCAATGTATTTAACTTCTCACTTCGGCAGTCTGAGGTACTCACCTGCTTCAATTATACCAGCGCTGAAGAAGAATGTGATAACCTGTCTCAATGACATTCATCCAGTAGCATTTACAGTCACTGTGAGGAAGTGCTTTGAGAGGTTGGTGATGAAACCTATCAACTCCTGCCTGAGAAGTTACTTGGATCTGCTCCAATTTGCCTACCTTCACAATGTGTCCTCAGCAGATGCCATCTCATTGGCTCTTAATTCTTTGTCTGAACAACAAAGATGTATACATCAGGATGCTCTTTATTGTCTACAGCTCAGCATTCAATAACATCTTACTTTCAAAACTAATCATCAAGCTTCCAGACCTTGGCCTCAATACCTCCTTGTGTAATCAGATCCACAATTTTAGTCAGTTTGGATTGGCAAAAGCTTCTCCTCCACAATCTCCATCAGCACAGGTGCACCACAAGGCTGTGTGCATAGCCCCTTTCTCTACTCACTTTATACTTATGACTTTGAGGTTAAGCACAGTTCCAATGCCACTTTCAGTTAAGTACTAATAAAGAATGAAATTAAACTAAACTTTGGTGTCTGACTCTGAATGTATGTAGCAACAAGGAGGGAAAAGTTAGGTTAATTTTGAGAATATACTGGGGAAGACATTGACAGCAGAATGATCAAGCAATATGTGTGTGTGTGTAATGAGTGCATTTACTGAGTGTATTCACTGAGTGCTGAACTGATTCCACAACCTACACATTCATTTTCAACAACTCTACAACTCATATTATCAGTGCTATTTATTTATTTTATTTGAGCATTTGCATGTCGGTTGTGTTGTCAGTCTCTGTTTATGTATAGTTTTTCATAAATTCTATTGTGCTTTTTAATTTACTGTAACTGAATCTCATGTACTTTGATAATAAAAGGGTGTTATGTGTTGGGAAGACACTCTAGGGTAGTATCTAGCCTTACAAGTGTTGTGAGCTGCACTCATCCAGGCAAGAGAACATTCCACCACATTCTTTCAAAGTGGATACTGATGGTATTAGTATTGGTATTGGTTTATTCTAGTCACATGTACCAGGATACAGTGAAAAGCTTGTCTTGCACAGAGTTCATACACATCAAATCATTACACAGTGCACTAAAGCAGAACAAGGGAAAACAATAGCAGTACAGACTAAAGTGTGAAAGCTGCCGAAACAGTGCAGTGCAGGTAAATGATGAAGTGCAAGATTATAATGTAGTAGATTGTGAGGCCAAGATGACTATGGGATAGAAGCTGTCCTTGGACTGGAGGCACGTGCATTCAGGCCTTTGTATCTTCTGCCCAATGGGAGAATGTCCAGGATGGATGGGGCCTCCCTCTGTCTCGATGGTGAGTGAGAGTTTGCTACCAAAACTTGAATTGGAGGAGCTCAAAATAAAAGCAGCACTACAGATAGACTGTAACACTGAAAGAGCGACTGTTTGTCTCCCCTCTTGCTGTGGAAGGATGATATCCCTCTCTCCCATGTCAGTGCGAGAGAAAGCCTGAAGAATGTCGAACTGTTTGGATGAACAGCAGATTTTAATGGACCTTAGACCATGGTATCTCTTTGGGGCTTTCATGGTGCGTGCTGGGAATGCTGATGCTTTCTGCTCAAATAAGTGGTTTCTGCCATTCATTCTTTGGGGTTTTGCTTCTGTTTGGAGGATGTTTGCGGAGAGTAAGAATTTCAGGTTATACATTGTATACATTAAATGGAACCATTGAACTCCAGGTGCCATGGGAGGAATGGGATGATAGCACAGATGAATGCATGGCTGAGGAGATGGTGCAGTAGGCAGGGTTTCAAGTTTGTGGATCATTGGGACCTTTTCTCATCTGTACAATCAGAATCGTGTTTATGATCACTGGCATATGACGTGAAATTTGTTAACTTAGCAGCAGCAGTTCAATGCAATACATAATCTAGCAGAGAGGGAAAAATAATAATAATAAATCAATAAGTAAATCAATTACATATATTGAATAGATTACTAAAACATGTGCAAACACAGAAATAATGTATATTACAAAAAAGTGAGGTCGAGTCTAAAGCTTCAAAGTCCATTCAGGAATCTGATGGCAGAGGGGAAGAAGCTGTTCCTGAATCGCTGAGTGTGTGCCTTCAGGCTTCTGTACCTCCTACCTGATGGTAACAATGAGAAAAGGGCATGCCCTGGGTGCTGGAGGTCCTTAATAATGGACGCTGCCTTTCTGAGACACTGCTCCTTAAAGATGTCCTGGGTATTTTGTAGGCTAGTGCCCAAGGTAGAGCTGTCTAGATTTACAACCTCCTGCAGCTTCTTTCAGTTCTGTGCAGCAGCCCCTCCATACCAGACAGTGATGCAGTCTGTCAGAATGCTCTCCACAGTACAACTATAGAAGTTTTTCAGTGTATTTATTGACATACGAAATCATTCAAACTCCTAATGAAGTATTGTTACTGTCTTGCCTTTGTAGCTGCATCGATACATTGGGACCAGCTTAGGACCTGAGACCTTGATACCCAGGAACTTGAAGCAGCTCACTCTCTCCATGTCTGATCCCTGCTATGAGGATTGGTATACCCTTTGTTTTACCCTTCCTGAAGTCCACAAACAGCTCTTTCGTCTCACTGACATTGAGTGCCAGGTTGTTGCTGCAGCACCATTCCACTAGTTGGCATATCTCACTCCTGTACGCCCTTTCGTCATCACCTGAGATTCTACAACAATGGTTGTATTGTCAGCAAATTTATAGATGGTATTTGAGCTATGCCTAGCCACACAGTTATGTGTATATAGAGAGTAGAGCAGTGGGCTAAGCACACACCGCTGAGGTGCGCCAGTGTTGATCATCAGCGAAGAGGATATGTTATCACCAATTCGCGCAGACCGTTGTCTTCAGGTTAGGAAGTTGAGGATCCAATTACATAGGGAGGTACAGAAGCCCAGGTTCTACAACTTCTCAATCAGGATTGTGGGAATAATGGTATTAAATGTTGAGCTATAGTCGATGAACAGCATCCTGATGTAGATGTTTGTGTTGTCTAGGTGGTCTAAAGCCGTGTGAAGAGCCATGAAGATTGCATCTCCCATTGACCTATTGTGGTGATAGGCAAATTGCAGTGGGTGCAGGTCTTTGTTGTGGCAGGAGTTCAACCTAGTCATGACCAACCTCTCAAAGCATTTCATCGCTGTCGGATGGACAGATTGCACTTTAACTGGAAGGGAACCAATATCCTGGCTGAGAGGTTTGCTGATGCTGCTCGGGAGAGTTTAAACAAGTTTTGTAGCGGGCTTGGGACCAGGGCATTAGGTCAGTAATTGAAGGATTAGACAGGAAGGTAGATGTCAGGGACAGTACTTAAAGGCAAAACCGAAATTGCAGGTATGATGGTTCAGATAGTTTGAAGTGTGTGTATTTAATGCTAGGAGTATTATGGGTAAGGGTGATGAACTTAGAGCACGGATCAGTACATGGAACTACAATGTTATGGCGATTACAAAGACTTGGTTGAGAGAGGGGTGGGAATAGAAGATTAATATACCAAGATTTCAAAGTTTTAGAAAAAATAGAGAAGGTTGTAAAAGAGCTGTGGGGTGGAGATGCACTACTAATCAGGGACAATATCACAGATGCACTGGAGGGATCAAACACCAAGTCCATTTGGGTAGAACTCAAGAATAGAAAGGGTACAATCACACTGATGAGATTGTACTACAGACCACCAGGACATTGAGCAACAGATATGTAAACGGATGAAGGAAATGTGTAAAAGTAATAAGGTTGTTGTCATGGGGGATTTCAACTTCCCTAATATAAACTGGGACCCTCCTAGTGCAAGGGGTTTAGATGGGGCTGAATTTGTTAAGTGTATCCAGAAAGGTTTCTTAAATCAGGGTGGTCCAATGAGAGGACCTGGTGTTGTGTAATGAGCCTGGTCAGCTGACTGATCTTTCAGTGGGTGAGCAGTTAGGGAATAGTGACCTCAACTCATTAACTTTCAGGACAGTTATAGATAAGGATAGGTACGGTCCTTGTGCTAGAGTTTTAAATTGGAGTTGGGCAAACTATGAGGGCACTAGGCCAGAACTAAGAAACATTAATTGGGAACACCTATTCTCTGGTAAGTCCACATCAGACATGTGGAGAGTATTTAAAGATCAGTTGCAGAGAATTGCAATTCCTGTGAGAAAGAAGGATGGGAATGGAAAGAAAAGAGAACCTTGGATGTCCAGATAGGTATTGAATTTAGTCAAGAAGAAAATTGAGAAGTATGTAAAGCTTTGGAGGTCAGCATCAAATGAAGAACATGAGGATTATAAAGAATCCAGAAAAGAACGTAAGAAGAGAATTACGAAAACCAGGAGGAGCCATGCGAAGTCCTTGGCAAGTAGGGTTAAGGAGAATCCCAAGGCATTCTATACATACAAAAAGAGCAAGTGGACAACAAGAGAGAGGGTAGGACCACTCAAGGATAAAGGGGGAAACATTTGCTTGGCTGCAGAGAATGTGAGTGAGGTAGTTAATGAGTATTTTGCTTCAGTATTTACCAAGGAAAAGGACACGGAGGACCAGGGAGTTAGAGCTGAGTGTATAAATATGTTAGGGCGTTCAGAGGTCAAGGAGGAGGAAGTGTTGAGTCTCCTCATGAGTATTAAGTCCCCGGGGCTTGATGGGGTTTACTGCAGGTTATTGAGGAAGGCAAGAGACAGAACAGTTAGGGCCTTGTATCTTTGTGCCACCTCGAGGCACAGATGGGGTCCTGGAGGACTGGCAAGTGGCCAGTGTTGTACCTCTACTTAAGAAGGGAAAATCCTGGGAACTATAGACCAGTGAGTTTCATGTCAGTTGTAGGGGAACTTGCTGGAGAAAATTCTTAGGGATAGGATATATATGTACTTGGAAACCCATTAGAGAGAGCCAGCATGGCTTTGTGTGTGGCCGGTCATGCTTTACCAACTTGACTGCAGTTTTTGACAAGGTGGCAAGAGACCTTGATGAGGATAGTGCAGTGGATATTATCTACATGGATTTAATCAAGTCATTTGTCAAAGTTCCTCAAGGGTGGGTAATCCAGAAGATTAAGATGCATGGGATCCACGGCAAATTGGTTGTTTTTGGATTCAGAACTAGCTTGTGCAGTGGGTAGTGGTCAAACGTTCTTATTCAAGCTGGAGGACTGTAATTAGTGGTGTTCTGCAGGGATCTGTGCTGGGAACACTTCTGTTTGTGATGTATATAAATGATCTGGATGAAAATGTAGATGGTTAGTAAATTGCAGATGATATCAAGATCGGCGGAGTTGTGGATAGTGTGGAAGACTGACAATACAGCGCGATATAGATCAGTTGTAGATATGGGCAAATAATTGGCAGATGGAGTTTATTGATGCACCATCAATAACTCTCGGAGACAGGAAGTGAATGATAGGCTTTTATTAACAGCAAAAAGGGAGCACGACATCTCGGATTCTGAGCGAGGAGCAGTGCCCCAATCGCCTTTGTACAGGGGTCTATGGGAGGAGCCACAGGAGCAGTCAGCAGAGGGGCATGTCCAGACAGGTATATGTAGTTTACCACATTCATCCCCCCCCCCCCACCTTTGTTTTAAAAGAGAGTCACCACAGGGCGAAGTTTCTTACAAGTATATTTACAGGTCAAGTCTAACAGGCAGTCGAGTCTGTCGCTGCGATCTACCGGTGATTGTGCTGGCTCCAGCCTGACTTGAGGTGCCAGCCCGTTAGGCATCAGTAACCCCTCGTGCGTGTGTGTGGCGCCCAGTATGGGAGTGTCGTGAGGAGTCTGTGTAGGGCTTGGCGTGCGCGGTGTCTCGTGAGTATATACATCAGTGGGTACGGGGTTCGTAGTCACTGTGGAGTGTTCGGGGTAGGGGTCTGGTGCTCCTGCGGGCACCAGGTCATGGACGGAGACCGTGTCCTCTCACCCATCAGGTAAGACCATGTAGGTTCGCATGAAGTAGGTGAACCCTCTCGACCATCAGGGAGTATTTATTGCTCCTTGCATGTTTCCAGAGCAGCACTGGCCCTGGGGACATCAGCCAAGCCGGTAGGGTGGTCCCAGTGGCAGACTTCCTGGGAAAAGAAAAGAGTCGCTCATGAGGGGTGGCATTGGTGGACATGCATAACAGGGAGCAGATGGAGTGGAGTGCCTTGGGGAGGACCTCCTGCCAGCAAGAGACCAGCACTCCCTTTGACCTAAGGGCTAAGAGTGTGGCCTTCCACACAGTGGCATTCTCCCTCTCCACCTGTCCATTTCCATGGGGATTATAGCTCATGGTCCTGTTCGTAGCAATACCCCTATCCAGCAGGTACTGGCGCAGCTCATCACTTATAAACGAGGACCCTCTATCACTGTGGATATAGCAGGGATATCTGAACAGAGTGAAGAGCTGGCACAGGGCCTTTATGATGGACGTGGCAGTGGTATCGGGGCAGGAGATGGCAAAGGGGAACCGCGAGTACTTGTCGATTATGTTAAGAAAGTACACATTGCGGTCGGTGGAGGGAAGGGGCCCTTAAAGTCGACACTCAGTTGCTCAAAGGGGTGAGTGGCCTTGATAAGTTGTGCCTTTTCAGGACAGTAGAAGTGCGGTTTGCACTCAGCGCAGACTTGACAGTCCCTAGTCATCGTCCTGATGTCCTCAAGGGAGTAAGGCAGGTTCCGGATTTTCATGAAATGGTAAAGCCGGGTGACCCCCGGGTGGCAAAGATCTGCATGGCGGGCGTATAGCCGGTCGAGCTGTGAGCTGGCACATGTTCCCCAGGATAGGGCATCGGGGCTCATTGAGCCTTCCAGGCCGGTACAGGATGTCATAGTTGCAGGTGGAGAGTTCTATTCTCCACCTCAAAATTTTATCATCTTTGATTTTGTCCCGCTGTTGGTTGCTAAACCTGAATGCAACTGAGCGCTGGTCGGTCAGCAAGGTGAACCTTCTGCCGGCGAGATAGTGCCTCCAGTGCCTAATAGCTTCCACTATGGCCTGGGCTTCTTTCTCCACCACGGAGTGCCGAATTTCAGGGCCTTGAAGGGTACGAGAGAAGAATGCTACCGGCCTTCCTGACTGATTGAGGGTAGCAGCCAGCGCGAAGTCGGAGGTCTGACTCTCTACTTGGAAGGGAATGGTCTCATCCATCGCATGCATCATTGCTTTGGCAATGTCCCCTTTAATACGGCTGAAGGCCTCGCAGGCCTCGGCTGAGAGGGGAAATGTGGTGGACTTGACCAGGGTGTGGGCCTTGTCTGCACAGTGAGGGACCCATTGGGTGTAATAGGAAAAGAAGCCCAGGCACCGTTTGAGGGCTCTGAGGGTGGTGGGTCGGGGTCAGGGCCAATGACTCCGTTCTCCACGACATACCCAAGTCGGGTGGTTCCAAACACACACTTGTCCCTGTTATAGGTAAGGTTAAGAGCTTTGGCCGCTTGGAAAAATCGTAGGAGGTTGGTGTCGTGATCCTGCCAGTTGTGCCTGCAGATGGTGATGTTATCCAGATATGGGAACGTGGCTTTCAGTTGGCACTGGTCCACCATCCAGTCCATTTCCCTCTGGAAGACAGAGACACCATTCATGACATCGAAGGGGACACGCAGGAAGTGATAGAGCCTGCCGCCCGCCTCGAAGGCGGTGTAGGGGCGGTCCTCCGGGCAGATGGGGAGCTGATGTTAAGCGGATTTTAGGTCTATGGTCGAGTACACCTTGTACTGAGCTATCTGATTGACCATATCCGTGATGCGGGGTAGGGGGTACGTGTCAAGCTGCATGAACCTATTGATGGTCTGGCTATAGTCCACGACCATCCTATTTTTCTGCCTGGTCCAAACAACAACCACCTGGGCCCTCCAAGGACTTGTGCTTGGCTCAATGATCCCCTCCCTGAGCAGCCGCTGCACCTCCGACTGAATGAAGGCCCTGTCCCCCGCGCTGTACCTCCTGCTTTTAGTTGCCACAGGTTTACAGTCGGGAGTCAGGTTGGCGAACAGCAGTGAGGAAGGGATCTTGAGGGTGGAGAGGCTGCAAGTGGTGTCTGTAGTGCGGCTGTAAGCATGGAAGTTGGGTGGGATGTGCAGGTTGGTGTGTGTGTGTGTGTGTGTGTGGTCAGTAGCAGGGTATGTGACAAAGTCCCACAGAACTGAGAATTTCTGACAGTGATTGGTGGGAGGGGCCCATCATACTCCATTGTCACACTTTTCAGGTGGCTCTGGAAGTCGAGCCCCAATAGCACAGGGGCACACAGTTGAGGCATGACCTGATATTCTGTGCCCTGCACCACCAATGTCGCTGCACAATTCACCCATTTGTCTTTGGAATGCGATCCAGAAGCCATGGTGATCCTCAGGCTTACCGGCCGTGTCACGAGTCCGCAGTGTTGTATCGTGTCCGGGTGAATAAAACTCTCAGTGTTGCCCATGCCAAACAGGCAGCTAGTCCTGTGCCCCTCCACCAGGATGGTGTGGAGCGCTTTGGTCGAGGGTCACGGAGGGCAGAGTTTCATCGCCATCTTGGTGCCCGGTAAGCACCTGTGGGTTGGAGGCGGGGCAAGGTGGCACCGACCAAGATGGCCGCCCCCATGCCTCGCACGCAGCGGGCAGGCAAGATGGCGACTCCCATGCCTCACACGCAGCGCTGCTCGACCCTGCTCGTGGTTTGGACTTACAGGCCTTGGCGAAGTGGCCCTTCTTGCCGCAGCTGGAGCAAGTAGCTTCTCGGGCCAGGCAGCGTTTTCGGGGGTGTTTTTCGAGTCCGCAGAAGTAACACTGTGTGGACTTGCGACTGGCAGCAGCCATGGTCGACTCGCCAGTGGGTTCGCAACTAGCAGCTTCCGAGGTTGATTCGCCAGTGGGGGTTGTAGGGTTTGCAGCATCCATGAAGCCGGCGGGAAATTGCGCGCCTGATCAGCATCTGCGTTGTGCAGAGCGGCCTCCAGTGTGTTGGCCAGCTCGATCGCCGAATGTAATGTAAGATCAGTGCATTCCAGCAGCCGCTGGCGCACGTACACTGACCTGATCCCTGTAATGAAGGTGTCTCTTACTAGCAGCTCCACATGCTGTTCCGCCGTCAGTCCCCTGCAGTCGCAGGCCCACACAAGTGTCTGTAGGGCCCGGACAAACTCAGCGCTCGACTCTCTGGCCCGCTGCCACCGTGTCGCTAAGCGATGTCTTGCGTAGATGGTGTTCACCAGCTGCTGGTATTGCCTTTTGAGGGCATCCATCGCACCCCGGTAGTCCGTTTGGTCTCTGATCATGGAGTAGACCCTTGCACTGACTCTGGAGAGGAGAACCCTGTGCACCGTGGCAGGATCGGTCACATACATCTCCTGCAGGAACGATTCGAAGCATGCTAGCCAGAGTTCGAAAGCGTCGCCGGCTTCCTGGGATTGAGGGTCGAGATCCAATCTGTCTGGTCGTAAAATGCTCTCCATGTTTTAAAATTGCTGCTAACAAAATTGATGCACTATCAATATCTCTTGGAGACTGGAAGTGAATGATAGGCTTTTATTAGCATCAAAAAGGGAGCCCATTACATCTCAGAGACTGAGGGAGGAGCAGTGCCCCAATCACCTTTATACAGGAGTCTATGGGAGGAGCCACAGGAGCAGTCAGCAGAGGGGCGTGTCCAGACAGGTATACATAGTTTACCACACCCAGGTAAATGTGAGGTGTTGCACCTCAGTAGGGCAAATGCAAGGAGACAGTATATTGTTAAGGGCAAGATCCTTACCAGTGTTGCTGAGCAGAGAGATAGCAACATAGAAAAACTACAACACAATACAGGCCCTTCGGCCCACAATGCTGTGCTGAACATGTACTTACTTTAGAAATTACCTAGGGTTACCAATAGCCCTCTATTTTTCTAAGCTCCATATAGTTATCCAGGAGTCCCTTAAAAGACCCTATCGTTTCCACCTCCACCACCGCCGCTGGCAGCCCATTCCACGTGCTCACCGCTCTCTGTGTGAAAAACTTATCCCTGACTTCTCCTCTGTACCTACTTCCAAGCACCCTAAAACTGTGCCCTCTCGTGTTAGATCTTGGGGTCCAATTTCACAGCTCCCTGAAAGTGGTCTACGGTTGGTTAAGAAGGCTTATGGAATGCTGGCTTTTATTAGTCAAGGCTTTGGGTTCAGAAGTCAGGAGGTTATGCTGTAACTTTATAAAACTCTGGTTAGGCCACATCTGGTGTATTGTGTATGTTTCTGGTTGCCCCATTTCAGAAAGGATGTCAAGGCTTTGGAGAGGGGGCAGAAGAGGTATACCAGAATGCTGCCTGGTTTCGAGGGCATGTGCTATCATGAGAGACAGGATAAGCCTGGGTTGTTTTCTGTGCAGCTGCAGAGGCTGAGGGGAGATCTGACAGAGGTTTATAAAATTAGAATATAAGAGCCATTGATAGAGTAGACAGGGAGTGTATTTTTCCCGGGGTAGAAATGTCTGATATCAGAGGGCATGCATTGAAGGTGAGAGGGGGTAGGTTCAAAGGGGATATGAGGGGGCTTTTAAATCAGAGAGTGGTGGATGCCTGAAATGAGCTGCCTGGTGTGGTGGTAGAGGCAAATACATTGGAGGCTTTTAGGAGACCTTTGGATAGGCACACGGATGTGAGGAAGATGGAGGGATATGGACATGGTGAGGGTAGGAGGGATTAGTTTTTCTGGAGGGTCTTCATTTACTTTTTAGCTGGTTAACTTGACAGAAGGCCTGTTCCTGTTCTGTACTGATCTATTTTTTAAATAATTTTGGAAATTTGATCTCTTCAAAGAATAGTAATAAATCTGTATAACTTTACAGAGATGGTATGTATGTCCAGCATTAGCTGTGATGCCTCAGATATTTGGTCTGTAGCACGTTCTATGACCCATGACAGCTGATTGGGTTAAAGGTTAGACATCAACAGCAGCTAATGTAAGGAAGAATTCAGTGTATGACAATTATTGAATTGCAGTGGATTCAAATTGTAACAGGCATAGACAATAGTAATCAGTGTGTACACATCAACGCGCATGTTGTCAAACACAACATGACAAAGGCGAATGAAAAATGGAAGGCTTCCAATTAGCTCGCTTCTTGGATTACTTAGAGTATCTCAAAGGGCAGGTTGGAACTTCTCATAAGCAGCAGCGGACTGACCATTTAGAGGAGTTAAGGTTAACATTGTAAAGAACAGAAACAGGCCCTTCAGTCCTCGAGGTCTGTGCTAACCATCTGCCTGCTCATGAGCCTGACAGCAGTGTTGCGCAAAACAAAAATTGTTATAAATTGCAAAAATAAAGAATAGTGTAAAAATGAATAACTGGGTAATATTCATGTGTCCATGCACTGTACAGAAATATGATAGTGGAGGGGAAGAAGCTGTTCCTTGAACATTGAGTGTGTGTCTTTAGGCTCCTGTACCTCGTCTCTGATGATAGCAATCAGAAGACTGCATGCCCTGGATAGTGGGGTCCTTCAAGTTCCCGATTACCTTTCAAAACCACTAATTAAAATTTGTTTTCAATAGCTGACAGGCAGTAAATTTCAGATCATCGCTACTCTCTGCAAAATAGCTTTCCCTGTGTCTTCCTTGTACCTTTTTAAAAAACTTCTATTGTGGCAGGTCTGCAACCAGAGGGCACAGCCTCTAATTTTAAATCTGTGTTTAGCAACCCTTTAGTCACCCTCCAATGGGAATAGCTTCTTTCCATTTCTCCTGCCTGTCCAGTCAATATCCTGAACATCCTCATCATATCTTTCAGCTCCTTCAGTATAAATGGAACAAGTCAGGATGCACAACACTCCTCCCTCCCCTTCATCCTCAACATCCTAGGACTGTGTGCTGAGACCATTGCATTACAGTCACACCTGACTGCACAGCCAAACACATTGCCAAGTTCACTGATGACACAACAGGGATGGAGCTCAGCAACAACAACGTTGAGACGGCCAACAGAGAGGAGGTCAAAGAGCTCAAGGCCTGGTGCCGAGCAAATAATCTCTTCCTCAATGTCAACAAGACAAAGAAGATGGTTATTGACTTCAGGAGAACAGGTACCGCTCACACCTCTCTGTACATCAGCGGCACAGCACTGCGAGCGATTTCAAATTCCTGGGAGTGCACGACCTGTACAACATCTGATGGTTCCAGAACACCTCCTACACTGTCAATGCCGCTACTTTCTGAGGAGGCAGCAGAACACTGGAGTTTACACCATCCATACGTCATTCTATAGATGCACAATAGAGAGCATCCTGACAAACCGTATCAGTGCATTTAACGGGGATAAGACGCTCTACAACAGGTAGTCAAAACTGCCCAATGCATCACCAGCACCAGCCTACCCATCATGGTGAGCATATACACAGAAAGGTGCTCGAAAAAGGCCAGTAACTTCATGAACATTGGTAACCAACCCTGTTCCTGGACTGTTTGTTCCTCTTCCATCAGGGAGGAGGCTACGTAGCAAACAAGCCAGGACAACCAGACTCAAAACAGTTACTTTCCTCAAACAGTAAGGCTGATCAACCTCTCCACTCAGTAACTCCACCACTGCTTTATTATTTCCTGTCAGTCACCTGATGTACAGCCCAGCATCACTTTATAGACATACAATCAAACTATATATATAAGCTATCTTATGTATTTATATTTATTGTGGCTTTTATATTATCATTGTGTTATTTATCTTTCATGTTTTATGCTGCATCAGATCCAGAGTAACAATTATTTTATTTTCATTTATGCTTATGTACAGGAAATGACATCAAACAATCTTGAATTAGGCACACAAAAAGGCAGATGGGATTAGCTAAATTGACATCATGGTCAGCACAGACCTCATGGGCTGAAGGGCCTGTTCATTTGCTCATCATATCTCTCAACTTCCTCTGGTCTAAGTCTGAGGAGTGTTTGATGGCTCTGGGCCTGTACTCACAGGTGTGTAGAAGAATTGGGGGGCATCTTAGTGAAATCTGTTAAATATTAAAAGCCCTAGATAGAGATGATATGGAGAGGATAATTTCTATTTTGGCGTGTCTAGAACCAGAGGGCACAGCCTCAGAATAGAAGGACGTTCCTAAAATAACAGAGATGAGGAGGCATTTCTTTAACCAGAGGGTGGTGAGTCTGTGGAATTCATTGCAGCAAATGGCTGTGGATGCTAAGTTTAGGGCAGAGATTGGTATGTTCTTGATTAATAAGGGCATCAAAATTTATAGGGGGAAGGCAGGAGAATAGGGTTGAAAGAGGTAATAAATCAGCCATGATGGAACAGTGACACAGACTCAATGGGCCGAATGGCCTCATTCTTATTGTTTTATGGTCCAGGCAAAATAATCCCAGGCCTAAGGATCATAAGACTGTTTCAAAATGAACCTTCTTCATTTTTCTGCATGGAAGTTAATTTTAAATCAGCTCAAGGTATTCAGTAATAATGCATGTTACAAAGGATTTAATAAAAATATTAACAGGACTGATTCCTGACTGGAAGCAACAAGGGAAGATTAGACAAGCTCATACTCAGCTGCTCGAAGAGAGAAAAAGGTTAAGGGAGGACTCTCTGCAGATGTAAAGTACATAAGGAAATTGGAAGTGAATGTTACTTCAAGTGAAATGCTGCTGGCAAAACAAAGGATGGCCATTTTAATTAGTGCTAAGTAAATATATACTCAGTTGCCACTATATTAGGTACACGAGTGGAAACCAGTTTGGTCTTCTGCTATTGTAGCCCATCCATTTCAGGGTTTGTCAATGTTGTGAGTTACTGTTGCCTTTCTGTCAGCTTGAACAGGTCTAGCCATTTTCCTATGTTTTCTCTCATTAACAAGCCATTTTCACCCACAAAACTGCCACCCACTGTTTTTCACAGCATTCTCTATAAACTCTACAGACTGTTGTGTGTGAAAATCCAGGGAGTTCAAACCAGCCCGACTGGCACCAATGATCATTCAATGGTCAAAGTCACTTAGATCATATTTCTTCCCCATTCTGATATTTGGTCTGAATTTCTTGACCATGTCTGCATGCTTCTTGCAAGGAGTAGCTGTACCTAATAAAAGTATCACTGAGTGTAAAACTAACTATTGAAACTAATTTTTTCTCTCAAACATCAATGTTGATTAATTGGATAAAGTTGCGTTTTGAGATGTACAGAACACAGTGGACTGGGGTTAGAGGGCTATCTTTATGTGTGGGTGGGTGGGAGGGAGGGAAAGGGTTTGTTTTGCTGTTGTTTTTTTTTGCTTGTTGTGTTCTGTGCTGTTCTGCTGAGCATTGTGGGCATGGTATGTTTGCTCCAGAATGTGTGGTGACACTTGGGGGCAGCTCCCAGCACAGACTGTTATGTTAGCACAGTGTACGTGTGATAAACACATGAATCTGAATAGGAGTCTGGATACTCAGCTGATGAGTTTGAGCTTCTACAGGATCACCCACCAACACTGGATAAAAACGTCTGGGGCATAAGGTGCTCTTTTATTTCACTTTCTTCAAACACCTCAGCTTACTAAATTTTCAGTTGAGGGGAATAGCACATTACTGGAATTGGATCTGGTTTATTATTGCCATATATATACCAAGATACCGTGAATAGATTGACTTGATACTGTTCACGCAGATTAAATGATTACACAGTGCATTGAGCTAGTTCAAGGTAAAACAACAGAATGAAGTGTAACTCCAGCTACAGAGACTGCACGTCCAGGTAGACAATAAACTACAAGATCATATCTAGGTAGAATTGAGGTTAAAAGTCTGTCTTATCATAAAAGAGATCCATTTAAGTGTTGATAAGAGTAGGACAGAAGTTCTACTTCAGCTGGTGGTACTTGCTTTGAAGTTGTTGTATTTTCTACCCAATGGGAGAGGAGGGAAGAACGAGGCAATCAGGTCCAGTATGTTTGCTTGGGCACCTTGGAACAGCGATCTTGTGCAGCACAGGTCAATGGATATGATTCCCATTTCAAACTGATACAGCTGAGAATCACAACTGCTTCCAAGGTCTGTACAGTTAATAAAGATATCTTAATGTGATTGAATAACCTATCACTACTTAAAACCACCAGAAACAATACCGACTTTGGCCGTACTTCTCGCCAGAAGTAACTTCCTTGTAGGAAACATGACTGCAGGTCAGGGATACAGGTGTGTTTAAGAACATGGGGTTTTAGACTCCCAATACTGACTATCTTGCTGGGAAACCTACAGTGTCTAGTAAATAAAATCAAAGATTTCAGAGCTAGGGTGCTGTATCAGAGGGACATTAGGACTGCTTGCATCCCTTGTTTCACGGAATCCTGTTTAACCCTTTCCATACTGGACACAGTGATTCAGCTTGATGGGTTCACCATACACCATCAGGATAGGACTGTCGAGTCTTTCAAAAGCAGAGATGGAGGTGTATCCTCACAATCAACTCCTCTCGGTGCACAAATGTATCAGTGTTGTCCCTATTCTGCTCACCAGACCTGGAATATCTCACAATTATGTGCCGTCTATTTTACTTACTATGGGAGATTTCAGCAATCATTTTGGTAGCAGTGTACATTTCACCTCAGAACAATGTCAATCAGGCTCTAGATGATTTGAGCAATGGGATCAACATGCACGAAACAGCACACCCTGATGCCTTCACCATTATTTCAGGGGATTTTAACCAGGCCAGCTTGAAAAAGTCACTGAATAATTACCATCAACAAATCCCTTGTAGTACCAGAGGAAACAACACACTGGACCACTGTTACACCACCATCAAGAATGCCTACTGTGCTATCCCACGCCCTGACTTTGGGAAGTCTGACCACCTGGCTGTACTTCTACTCCCTGAGTACAGGCAGAGACTGAAGACTGCAGCACCAGTAGTGAGGACCAAGAAGGTTTGGACAAGAGAAGCACAAGAGCGCTTATAGGACTGGTTTGAATCAGTGGACTGGATGGTGTTCAGGGATTCATCTTCCAACCTGGATAATTTGCTGCAGTTGTTACCGACTTGATTAAAACCTGTGTGGATGAGTGTGTGCCTACAAAGACTTACTGTACATTCCTAAACCAAAAGTCGTGCAAGTTCATCGTCTTCTGAGGGCTAGATCTCTGACATTTCAGTCTGGTAACCCAGGTCTGCAAAAAAAAAAACCAGCTATGATTTGCAGAAGGCTACTTCATGAGCGAAGAAACAACTCCAAGCAAGATTGGAGGTGGCATCGGATGCACAACAACTCTGGTGGGGTTTGCAGGACATTACTTCCTACAAAGTGAAACCCAATAGCATGAATGGCTACCAGATAAGCTCAATGTCTTCTGTGCCTGCCTTGAAAGGGAGAGTATAACTACAACTGTGAAGATCCCTGCTGTGCCTGGTGACCCTGTGATTTCTGACTCGGAGGCCAATGTTAGGCTGTCTTTAAAGAGGGTGAAGAGTAGTGTGCTCTACATTAATGACTACCACCCAGAACATCTACAGTGATGGAATGCTTTGAGAGAATTGGTCATGGTTAGAATTAACTCCTGCCTCAGCAAGGACCTGGACCCACTGCAATTTGCCTATCGCCACAGTAGGTCAATGGCAGATGCAATCTCAATGGCTCCCCACACGGCTTTAGACGACCTGGACAATGCAGACACCTAGGTCAGGATGCTGTTCATCGACTATAGCTCAGCGCCATCAGTCCCACAATCCTGATTGAGAAGTTATAGAACCTGGTCCTCTGTACCTCCCTCTGCAATTGGATCCTTGACTTCCTAACTGGAAGACCACAATCTGTGTGGATTGGTGATAAAATCTCCTCCTCACTGGCAATCAACACTGGCTCATCTCAGGGGTGTGCTTATCCCATTGATCTAGTCACTCTATACCCATGATTATGTGACTAGGTATAGTTCAAATACCATCTATAAATTTGCTGATGATACAACCATTGTTAGTAGAATCTCAGATGGAGACGAGAGGGTGTACATGTGTGAGATATGCCAACTAGTGGAGTAGTGTCACAGCAACAACCTGGCACTCAATGTCAGTAAGACTAAAGTGCTGACTATTGACTTCAGGTCAGGTAAGACGAGGGAACACAAACCAATCCTCATAGAGGGATCAGGTGGAGAGAGTGAGCAGATTTAAGTTCCTGGGTGTCAAGATCTCTGAGGATCTAGCCCGGTCCCAACATACTGATGCTGCTATAAAGAAGGCAAGACAGAGGCCAGATTTCATTAGGTGTTTGAAGAGATTCAGTATGCCAACTAAAACACTTGAAAATTTCTATAGATGTACCGTGGAGAGCATTTTGACAGGCAACATCACAATGTGGTATGCGGGTTGGGGAGGGGCTACTGTACAGGATCAAAAGAAGCTACAGAAGGTCGTAAAATCAGTCAGCTCCATCTTGGGTACTAGCCTCTGTAGTATCCAAGACATCTTCAAGGAGTGGTACCTCAGAAAGGCAGCGTCCATTATTAAGGACACCAAGTCACACTTCCTTCTTATTGTTACTGTCAGGAATGAGGTACAGAAGCCTGAAGGCAGACACTAGGCAATTCAGGAACAGCTTCTTCACAGAGCTTCAGTTGCTGTACAATTCCTAAACAAACAAAAAAAAATCAGGCACATCAACCCCCCCCCCCCCCCAATCCCTCCTCTTGCACAAAAAAAAAACCAAAATAAACAAAATGGATCAGGCATATCAACCCCCCAAATCCCTCCTCCCACACAAAAAAACAAATGAAACGGATCAGGCAGATCAATCCCTAAATCCCCCTCCCACACAAAAAAAACAAACAAAATGGATCATGCACATCAACCCCCCCCCCAATCCACCTTAAAGATAATAAAACAAACATCATTTTATGATGGTTATGGAGGGTTATGGGCTGAGTGCGGGTAGGTGGGACTAGGTGAGATTAAGAGTTCGGCACGGACTAGGAGGGCCGAGATGGCCTGTTTCCGTGCTGTGATTGTTATATGGTTATATGGTTATATTTTCTACCCTCAACCTTTGTTGGCCTTGAATGTCCCTGCCTTAAAAATAGATTAAAGAGAGATTAGCTTTATTTGCACATGTACGTCAAAACATTGAAACATACAGGAAGCGTGTTTTAAAGCGTGCTTTAAATCCAATCAGCAAAGATTGTGCTGAAGAGCCCACAAGTTTTGCCATGTTTCCAGTGCCTACACAGCAAGCCCACAACTCCCTGACCCTAACTGTACATCTTTGGAATGTGGGAGAACATCCAGAGGAAACACACGTGGTCATGGAGATAATGTACAATCACCTTCAGGCAGTGGCAGGAATTGAACCCCAATCAGTGATCACTGGTGCTGTAAAATGATGCAATAACTGCTATGCTACTGAGCCATCCCTGTGATCTTACCATGTAGTTAAAATCTTTGTTTGGTAGTATTATTTCATTCTGACAGAGACTAAGGCCATTCCACATGTTAAATATGTGTTAGCTGAAAGAACAATCCCATAGCTTTATTCCCTCATTTATAACTCCTGTAACCTACACCCTCATACAAAGTAATTACTTCCCTCACCCCATTTCTCCTGCCACTAAGCCACATAGGGTAATTTACAGCTGCTAATTCATCTATGCCCTTGGGATGCCAGAATGGGAATCAGAATCAGGTTTAATATCACTGGCATGTGCTGTGAAACTTGTATTTTTTTAAAGCAGTACAGTGTAATATATGATAATGAAAAGACAATGAACTACAATTATGTATATATATAAAAATTAAATAAGCAGTCCAATAAGAGAGCAAAAGAAAAAAAAGTGAGGTAATTTACATGGGTTCATTGTGTAGTGTATTTAATTTTTCAATAATATTTGAGTTAAATTGTGAATATATTGTTTGATCAAGCATTCTTTGTTTGGTTACATAATTCATTATGGGTTATATGCAAGAAGTATGTGAATGGCATATGTCATTACACCACCACGTCATATGTGAGTACCTCACTAAAAACAAGAAAAGAAAAACTAAGTAGATAAATATCATGTCTCCTGTGTTTTTCTTTCAATTAGTTTCTGGAGTTACAAAACATAACAGTGGCAATGAGGAAGTATTAAAACAAACCCAGGATGACTACCTACTTGTTGAAATGCATCACGTGTTTTTCAGAAGGGGAGAAAAATGTTTAAATTTTAAAAAGGAAGAAAATGGACAAAATTAGCCAGCAGCAAGTATAGCCATGGATTCATAAACAGGGAGTACCAGGTGATAATAATAATAAAGAAAGAAAAGCAGAAATGTCTGACTACATTGGAAAGATAGATGTGTTCAATTGCACAACAGATAACTGAATGATGTATGCTGAACAAATTGAAGAGTATTTTGAAGCAAATTAAATAGCCAATGAAAGGTGAATGCCAGAATTGCTGAGGGCAATGGGTTGAAAAACATACAGTTTCCTTAGAAGTTAAACTGTCCAGCCAAACCAGCCAAAATATGCTTTGTTGATGTTGTGAATGTAATACAGGAACATTTGAAACCAAAAATATTACTGATTGCAGAACACTTTAGATTTCATAAGTGAAATTGAAAGGAAAGGATGACCATTTCAGCGTACATGGATAAATTGAAGAAATTGTCTGAGCATTGTCAGTTCAGTGGTGGGCTTGATGAAGCACTGAGAGATCATTTAGTAATTTGTGTAATCTTACAAGAAAGTGTTCCAAAATGGCTTCTAACTAAAACACAACTCTCACTTAAAAGAGAAATTGAGAGTGTTGTATCACTAAAAACTACAGCTGGAGATGTAATTGAGTTGCAGTCAAGAATGAAAGTGAATGTGAACAAAATTGCAACATGCCTGGCTGAACAAATTGTGTTAATGTTGTGGCAGGGGCTGACTTACACTGGATCAATGCAGATTTAAAGATGAAACTTGCAGAAAATGCAACAAAGTAGGACACATACAAAGATCATGTCGGGCAGATAAAAATAAATGTGCTTCACAGGGAAGAGAAAGATTTTTAAAAAGTCAAGCTGCAGTTTCAAATAGAACACTGATCTGCAGGGTGTTGATGAAAAATCTGATAACAATGAGAGTGACAGGATTGTGCAGCCTTGAGATTTACATTGTGAAAACTAACAAGGGGCAAGCAATATGGCTTACACTAGAAGTGAATGGCTAATTTATTCAAAAGGAATTATACAATGGCTCGTGTGTTTCAATCATTCCATAAAATGAGTTTGAACAGCATTGCAAAGATACTGAGCTGAAGCCTACAGATATTCAACTTATATTGGAGCAAAGATAACTCCTGTGGGAATGACATTTGTAGCAGTGAAATACAACCAACAAGCCACACTGGGCGTGTATGTGGTAAAAGCAAGAGGGCCAACATTGTGGGGATGTGAATGGCTGAGATAAATGCAACTTGATTGGAGATCCATCCACCATTTGCATGCCACATTCCTGCAATAGAATCAACTGAAAGCAAATTAAGAAAGATTCTGCATGATGTCATTTCAGAGTTCAAGGATGGCATTGGAAAACTCAAACATATCAAGAGTAAAATAATGTTAAATGAAAATGCCATGCCAAGTTTTACACAGCCCTTCCAGTTCTTTATACCATCCCTGGTAAAGTAACCAGTAGGCGAGATTGCATGAAGTCTGAAGGAATTCTTTCCAAGATTGATTGAAGCCCATGGGCAATGTCAGTGGTCCCAGTAGCCAAGAAGAATGGATCTGTCAGGATCTGTGGTCACCATCAACCCAGTACTGAAAGTAGGTCAATACCCTCTGCCCAGGATAGAAAATACCTTTGCTAATCTTTCTGGAGGGAAACTCTTCAGCAGAGTGGACTTAGCTGCAGTCTATCTACAGATGGAGGTGGAAGAAGAGTTCAAAGTGTTTCTCACCATAAACACTCACAAAGGGCTTTATCACTATAATAGAATTAATTTTGGAGTATCATCTGCACCTGCACTCTGGTAGAAAGCTATGCACCAGGTGCCAGGCACTCAATGGTACTTGGATGACATATTGTTTCTGGTGAGGATGGCAAGGAACATCTCTCAAATCTCAAGACAGTGTTTAAAAGATTAAATTATTATGGGCTCAGAGGACAATGCACTGAGGGTGAATTCTTTAAACCAAGCAACTGTAGTCACACCATTGATGCACAAGATTTACACAATTATGCTGAGAAAATTCAAGGATGGATGCTGCAAGGCTAAAGGACATGCCTGTCAGGAACAGGGGCAGGATTGGACCCAAATGCAGGACGCAGACACTGAAGTACTAGGGGTAGGACAGGATGGGGATGCCATGGCATGCAAGGGGTAAGGCAGGCAGGGCTGGATCCCAGAGGTCAAGCAAGGCAGGAGGATCCCAGAGTTCAGACAAGGCAGGAGGATTCCTCATGGCAGGCCACATGGATCCCAGGCAGAAACACAGAGGCCTTAGCAAGGCATGGACTCCCGGGCAGGTGCAGGGCACAACCCATGGGAAACAAGGGGAGGAAAGGGTAGGAGTCCTCAGGGCAGGCCACATGGATCCCAGGCAGGGCCACCTCCCAGGCAGAAACAGAGGCCTGGGCAAGGCACAGACACCTGGGCAGGTGCAGGGCACAACCCATGGGAAACAAGGGGAGGAAAGGGTAGGAGTCCTCAGGGCAGGCCACATGGATCCCAGGCAGGGCCACCTCCCAGGCAGAAACAGAGGCTGGGCAAGGCACAGACACCTGGGCAGGTGCAGGGCACAACCCTTAGGGAGCAATAGGTGGAAAGGGCAGAACCCCCACCAGGCAGCAGCAGTCCAGCCAGACCTGCCAGACAGAGGCAAGGGATCAGAAGGAGGCTGGGTCCAGGGTGAGCAGCAGGACTACCGTGATACACCGGATACATTGGTAAAGGCAACCAACAGCACAGGCAAGGCAAATAAGGCAGAACAGCAGGACCAGCACACAGGAGAGAAGCAGGGGAACAAGACCAACCAGATAGAGCATATGCAGGACAGGCCAGCAACCAGGGCAGAGCAGGATTCCAAGCAGGGCAGCAAACAGGGTAGAACCAGATCAGGCAAAACAGGTACAGACAGGATTCAGAGCCATCCATCCATCCATCCATCCATCCATCCATCCATCCATCCATCCATCCATCCATCCATCCATCCATCCATCCATCCATCCATCCATCCATCCATCCATCCATCCATCCATCCATCCAGGTACAGAGTGGGTTAAACCAGCTTCAGAACAGGACAACCCCCCAACTAGGCTCAGTCCCTGAGCCCCTTATAAACACCTGCCCTCTAATAGGCAACAGGTGTACCTCCTTAAGCCAAGATGATCCAATGGCTCCTTGTGACAGGAGGGCTGGTTGCAAGGCCCGGAGTCCGCAGACCGGAGCAAGACCTGGAAGGCGGGCTCCGGACCAGATCCCAACAATGCCACAGTTGTGGTCCTTTTTAGGATTTGTCAATGACTATAACAGGTTCCTACCAAACCTGGCTTCTGCGCATTAGCCCTTGAACTCATGACTACAGATTGGGAAGAAATGGCACTGGACAAAGCAGTGTGAGATGGCTTTCCAAAAGGCAAAGGAAATGGTGACCTCAAGCACTGTCCTCACACATTATGATCCACACTGTCCAGTGAAGCTTGCCTGTGACACCTCGCTTATGGTTTAGGTGCAGAGATGTCACATGTGAACGCCCTTTGTCCTCCGTCGCATTTGCATCATATTTCCTTACCACTGAAGAAAAAAGTTACACACAGATTGATAGAGGCATTGAGTCTGGTTTGGGGTGTAAAACATATCAACCAGTATTTGTATGGGAGAGAGTTCTCCATCATTTCTGATGAATAACCACCAGTGTCCATTTCCAATTCACAGAAGGGTGTTCCACTGACAGCAGCAGCACGAATGCAGAGATGGGCTCTGTCTCTTGGAGAATACACTTACAAGATTGGATTCAAGATGACAGCTAATCATGGAAATGCTGAATAATTGTCCCGTTTACCCCTGGAAAAGGAAATCCCTGAAAAATTTACAAAAAAGGACACTGCTCTTGACGTATTCTCCCTAATGGAAATCGAAAGATCCCTGTTACAGCAGAAAGCATCCAAAGGGAAACCAGAAAAGACCCCACACTGTCCCTGGTCTACATGGCCACCCAAAATGACTGGAAAATGCAGCAGAAAATCCATTTACCCCAGTGGTGGGATAAACTTTCGACAAAAGTGGAAATTGAGTGCAATATAGTTGGACTTCACTTAAACACTAAAAAGACAGAGTATATAGCGTTCAACTGTGATGAAGGTACTCTCAAGACCGTAAAGAACGATACCATTAAGAAAGTCTTAGACTTCAAGTACCTCGGGTCAAGAATGATGTGTTCGGTGAAGGACGTAAAGATATGGAAAGTGCTGGGATGGAGGGCTATGAATGACATGAAGGAAATCTGGAGGTCGAACCTGACCAGAGGGCTCAAAAAGAGGATCTTCATAGCAGTCATAGAGTCTATTCTCACGTATGGATGCGAGACGTGGACACTCAACAAGACCATACGAAAGTCACTAGATGATTGCTATACACGAATGCTCCGAATGGCTCTTGACGTGTGTTGGCAACAGCACATGATGAACGTTGAGCTCTATGACAACCTACCGACGCTCACCACTAAAATCGGGGCAAGAAGACTGCAACTAGCGGGGCACTGTCTATGCCACCCTGAGCTACCTGCCAGCCTAGTCATCACATGGGAGCCCAAGCATGGGAGGATGAACCCTGGGCGCCCTCCCAAGACTACGGTCAACATGCTCCTAGAAGATAGCGGTGCGGCTAATGTAGATGAACTGAACACACTGATGAAGGAGAGGGAGGAGTGGAGAGTCCATCATCATGCCCCGACACTGGCCCCCTAGGTCTAAGTTGACGTAGTAGTAGTAGTAGGGATAAACTTGCCCTTGATGGGGTTGCTTTATGTGGGGATTGACTGTTGATATTCCATCCAAGCTGAGAGCTACATGCTGGTCATCTAAGTATGCTCAGAATAAAAGCATTGGCTTGAAACTTTGTCAGGTGGCCTGGGACAGGTCAGCAGATCGAGAAGCTTGCCATAGGATGGATGCCAATGTTTCCAGAAGTTGCCAAGAGCAGTGCCTCTCCGTCTCTGGGAATGGCCTGCACTGCCCTGGCAGAGGATTCATCTGGATTTTGCTGGACTGTTCAAGGGCACAAATTTCTTGGTAATAATGGATACAGCTACAAAATGGTCTGAATTGTTCCCAGTGGCCTCCACTACAGCCTCACACACTGTTGATGTGTTGAAAAGCCTCTTCTCAAGGACTGGTGTTCCAGAACATTTAGTCAGTGATAGTGGACCCCAGTTTGTTGCAGAACAGTTTCAATCATTCCTGAAAATAAATGGAATAAGACATATGACATCTGCACTGCAAATGGCCTGACGGAAAGGTTTGTCCAGAGTTTAAAGAATGCACTGCAAATAGTGTTTGTAGAACACACTTCACTAACACTGAATCGGAAGATCACCAATTTCCTTCTTGCATATTGCAATAAGCACTCTCCACAACCAACAACTCACCAACTAAGCTGTCCCTGGGTCTTCCCTTGTGTTCACGCTCAGATCTCCTCAAACTCCTAGACAAGCAGTCATGGTGAGAGGCAACAGAGGTGATCAAATGTGTGTACTTGGAAAGATTAAGAACAAAACTGGAACTCTCCTACACAGAGGAGATACCATCTGGAGATGATGATCAGTTGAGGAGAGTCAACTGTTAGAGAAGAAAAGTGGCCAGATCTGTCAGAGCCACTTCCTGCTGTCCCAGAGTCAACTCCTACAACGACCATGGAGGGGGCCCCAGAATCTGAGATTGTTTTCACTTCCACATGTCTCACCAGTGACAACCCCACCCCCAATCAGGAAAGAACTTATCCCACAAGAGTAAGAAATCCTTCACAATGAGTAAATCTTTTGGCCTGAATGAGACAATTTAAAAATTACTGTTGTATGGATGTATATAATATACTGATATACTGTGTGTATATATCTGAGTTGAGATGCATTCCATATTGAGTTGGAGTTTGTTGTTAAGCAGGGAGGAGTGTTATGCATTTAATATTTCAGTAATATTGTAAATATATTGTTTGATTCAGCATTATTTGTTGTTTACATGATTAATTATGGGTTGCATGCAAGGAGTACATGAATGGCATACATCATTAAGCCACCGTGTCATATGTGAGCACCTTACTAAAGTAAAAAAAGACAGAAGAAGTAAGTAGACATTTGTCTTCTTTTTGATTAGTTTCTGGAGTTACAGAACATAACACATTATCCATTCAGAAATCTGATGGCAGCAATAAGAAGAGGGCATGCCCTGGGTGATGGGCATCCCTAATGACGGATGCTGCCTTTTTGAGGCATCATCTTTCGGAGATGTCCTCGATGCTGGGGAGGCAAGTGCCCATGATGGAGATGGCTGAGTTGCAACTTCCTGCAGCTTTTTTCAACACTGTACAGTGCCCCCACCTTTCTAACCAGTTAGAATGCTTTCCACAGTACATCTGTAGAAATGTCCTTGAGTCTTCAGTGACATACCAAGTCTCCTCAAGCTCCTAATGAAATATACCTGTTGTTGTGCCTTCTTTGTAATTGCATCAAGATGTGGGATGAAACCAGAACACCCAGGAAAACCCATGGATTCAAAGGAGCAACATACTAACTACAGACGGATAGTTACCACATTGCCACCACTACGCATTAAAAAACGAACTGTGTCAAATGCGTGGATCCCAATATAGTACAGTTGTTATTTATATTTCCTCTGTAGCAGCACAGTTCATTAACCTGTATTTATTTCAGGAAAAATAATATTTATCAGATGATTAAAATGCTTAGCAACGATTCGTTTGTTTTGTAAAGGAGACCCATTTTAAGCTTAGATAATATAAACAAAAGGGACACAAGGGGAGTTCTGAACATGATCTACAAATGGAAACAGATTACACTTACTTTAAAGAAATGCAATGGAGTTCTCTATAGTTTCTCAGCTAATCATAATCCCTCTCCACAACATTCCTCCAAGAGATCACAGTGTATTACCTCGGTTTCTGCAACTCGTATAACAAATTCATCCTTACAGAATTCACCAATCACCACCCAGAAATTTGAGATAAAGATTAAAAAGTTGTCCTTATGAAATTTATGTGAGAAAAAGTAACTAAATAAGTGTGAAAGAAACAACAAATTTTACAAAGGGGTCACCTCATGGAAAACTGCAATATGGTTTTCCAGGAACATAACCCATCCATCAAGCAGGGTACATTTTTTGTTGTTACTTCTGGGAACTAACTGGGCTGTGGAGTCCAAGTCAATGGATGTATTTAAAGGTTCATCATTAGTAAGAGTATCAAAGTTTACAGGGGGAAGGCAGGTGAATGGGGTTCAGAGGGATAATAAATCAAGTAAGTTGGAATGGGGAGCAGACTTGATGGGGTGAATGGCCCAATCCTAACTACCACCATTTTATGGTTTAATTAAAAGACAAAGTTTATTGCCATGTGCACAAGTATGTGTTTGCACAGGTGCAATGAAAACCTATTTACAGCAGCATCGCTGGCTCAGTGCATTGGATGAGCAGCAGTCCCAGGAAAATACATTAGCCAACGCCTGAGAGGGACAAGTGGATCCTGGTGAGGGAGGTGATGAACGGGTGGATCCTGGTGAGGGGGGGTGATGAACGGGTGGATCCTGGTGAGGGGGGGGTGATGAACGGGTGGATCCTGGTGAGGGGGGGGTGACGGACAGGTGCATCCTGGTGAGGGGGGAGTGATGGACAGGTGGATACTGGTGAGGGGGGAGTGACGGACAGGTGCATCCTGGTGCGGGGGAGAGATGGACAGGTGCATCCTGGTGAGGGGGGGGTGACGGACAGGTGCATCCTGGTGAGGGGGGAGTGACGGACAGGTGGATCCTGGTGAGGGGGGGGTGACGGACAGGTGGATCCTGGTGAGGGAGGTGATGAACGGGTGGATCCTGGTGAGGGGGGGGTGATGAACGGATGGATCCTGGTGAGGGGGAGTGACGGACAGGTGGATCCTGGTGAGGGGGGGGTGACGGACAGGTGGATCCTGGTGAGGGAGGTGATGAACGGGTGGATCCTGGTGAGGGGGGGGGTGATGAACGGATGGATCCTGGTGAGGGGGGGTGAAGGACAGGTGGATCCTGGTGAGGGGGGAGTGATGGACAGGTGGATCCTGGTGAGGGGGGGGTGATGAACAGGTGGATCCTGGTGGGGGGGGGTGACGGACAGGTGGATCCTGGTGAGGGGGGGTGACGGACAGGTTGATCCTGGTCAGGGAGGTGATGAACGGGTGGATCCTGGTGAGGGGGGGGTGACGGACAGGTGGATCCTGGTGAGGGGGGGTGATGAACGGATGGATCCTGGTGAGGGAGGTGATGAACGGGTGGATCCTGGTGAGGGGGGGGGTGACGGACAGGTGGATCCTGGTGAGGGGGGGTGATGAACGGGTGGATCCTGGTGAGGGGGGGTGACAGACAGGTGCATCCTGGTGAGGGGGGGTGATGAACGGATGGATCCTGGTGAGGGGGGGTGACGGACAGGTGCATCCTGGTGAGGGGGGAGTGATGGACAGGTGGATCCTGGTGAGGGGGGGGGTGACGGACAGGTGGATCCTGTAGAGGGGGGGGTGATGGACAGGTGGATCCTGTTGAGGGGGGGGTGATGAACGGGTGGATCCTGGTGAGGGGGGGTGACGGGCAGGGGGATTCTGGTGAGGGGGGGGTGATGAACGGGTGGATCCTGGTGAGGGGGGGTGATGAACGGGTGGATCCTGGTGAGGGGGGGTGATGAACGGGTGGATCCTGGTGAGGGGGGGGTGATGAACGGGTGGATACTGGTGAGGGGGGGTGATGAACAGGTGGATCCTGGTGAGGGGGGTGTGATGAACGGGTGGATCCTGGTGAGGGGGGTGATGAACGGGTGGATCCTGGTGAGGGGGGGTGATGAACGGGTGGATCCTGGTGAGGGGGGGGTGATGAACGGGTGGATACTGGTGAGGGGGGGTGACGGGCAGGTGGATCCTGGTGAGGGGGGATGATGAACAGGTGGATCCTGGTGAGGGGGGGGTGATGAACAGGTGGATCCTGGTGAGGGGGGGGTGATGAACAGGTGGATCCTGGTGAGGGGGGGTGATGAACGGGTGGATACTGGTGAGGGGGGGTGTCAGACAGGTGGATCCTGGTGAGGGGGGGTGATGAACAGGTGGATCCTGGTGAGGGGGGGGTGATGAACAGGTGGATCCTGGTGAGGGGGGGTGATGAACGGGTGGATCCTGGTGAGGGGCGGTGACGGTCAGGTGGATCCTGGTGAGGGGGGTCTATGAACGGGTGGATCCTGGTGAGGGGGGGGTGATGAACAGGTGGATCCTGGAGGGGGGTGATGGACAGGTGGATCCTGGTGAGGGGGGGTGTCAGACAGGTGGATCCTGGTGAGGTGGGGTCATAAACTGGTGGATCCTGGTGAGGGGGGTGATGGACAGGTGGATCCTGGTGAGGGGGGGTGATGGACAGGTGGATCCTGGTGAGGGGGGGTGATGAAGAGGTGGATCCTGGTGAGGGGGGGTTATACTGGTGTATCCTGGTGAGGGGGGTGTCAGACAGGTGGATCCTGGTGAGGTGGGGTCATAAACTGGTGGATCCTGGTGAGGGGGGTGATGAACGGGTGGATCCTGGTGAGGGGGGGGTGATGGACAGGTGGATCCTGGTGAGGGGGGGTCATAAACTGGTGGATCCTGGTGAGGGGGGGTGATGAACGGATGGATCCTGGTGAGGGGGGGTGATGGACAGGTGGATCCTAGGGAGGGGGGTGATGAACGGATGGATCCTGGTGAGGGGGGGGGTGATGAACAGGTGGATCCTGGTGAGGGGGGGAATGAACAGATGGATCCTGGTGAGGGGGGGTGATGAACAGGAGGATCCTGGTGAGGGGGGGTGACAGACAGGTGGATCCTTGTGAGGGGGGGGGTGATGGACAGGTGGATCCTGGTGAGGGGGGTGATGAACAGGTGGACCCTGGTGAGGGGGGAATGAACAGATGGATCCTGGTGAGGGGGGGTGACGGACAGGTGGATCCTGGTGAGGGCGGGGGTGACAGACAGGTGGATCCTGGTGAGGTGGGGTCATGAACTGGTGGATCCTGGTGAGGGGGGGGGTGATGAACGTGTGGATCCTGGTGAGGGGGTTGATGAACAGGTGGATCATGGTGAGGGTGGGGTGATGAATGGGTGGATCCTGGTGAGGGGGGTGACGGACAGGTGGATCCTGGTTAGGGGGGGTGATGAACAGGTGGATCCTGGTGAGGGGGGGGGTGATGAACGGGTGGATCCTGGTGAGTGGGGTGACGGACAGGTGGATCCTGGTGAGGGGGGGTGATGATCAGGTGGATCCTGGTGAGGGGGGGTGATGAACAGATGGATCCTGGTGAGGGGGGGTGATGGACAGGTGGATCCTGGTGAGGGGGGGGTGATGATCAGGTGGATCCTGATGAGGGGGGGGTGATGAACGGGTGGATCCTGGTGAGGGGGGGTGATGGACAGGTGGATCCTGGTGAGGGGGGTGATAAACGGGTGGATCCTGGTGAGGGGGGGGTGATGATCAGGTGGATCCTGGTGAGGGGGGGGTGATGAACAGATGGATCCTGGTGAGGGGGGGTGATGCACAGGTGGATCCTGGTGAGGGGGGTGATAAACGGGTGGATCCTGGTGAGGGGGGGGTGATGAACAGGTGGATCCTGGTGAGGGGGGGTGACGGACAGGTGGATCCTGGTGAGGTGGGGTGACGGACCGGAGGATCCTGGTGAGGGGGGGGTGATGAACAGGTGGATCCTGGTGAGGGGGGGTGTCAGACAGGTGGATCCTGGTGAGGGGGGGGTGATGAAAAGGTGGATCCTGGTGAGGGGGGGTGATGAACAGGTGGATCCTGGTGAGGGGGGTGGTGACGGACAGGTGGATCCTGGTGAGGGGGGGGTGATGAACGGATGGATCCTGGTGAGGGGGGGTGATGAACGGGTGGATCATGGTGAGGGGGGGTGATGAACAGGTGGATCCTGGTGAGGGGGTTGATGAACGGGTGGATCCTGGTGAGGGGGGGTGATGAACGGGTGGATCCTGGTGAGGGGGGGGTGATGAACTGGTGGATCCTGGTGAGGGGGGGTGATGAACGGATGGATCCTGGTGAGGGGGGGGTAATGAACGGGTGGATCCTGGTGAGGGGGGGTGACGGATAGGTGTATCCTGGTGAGGGGGTGTGATGAACAGGTGGATCCTGGTGAGGGGGGGGGTGATGAACGGGTGGATCCTGGTGAGGGTGGGTGACGGACAGGTGGATACTGGTGAGTGGGGGGGTGATGAACAGGAGGATCCTGGTGAGGGGGGGGTGATGAACAGGTGGATCCTGGTGAGGGGGGGTGACGGACTGGTGGATCCTGGTGAGGGGGGGTGATGAACGGGTGGATCCTGGTGAGTGGGGGTGATGAACGGGTGGATCCTGGTGAGGGGGGGTGATGAACAGGTGGATCCTGGTGAGGGGGGTGATGAACAGGAGGATCCTGGTGAGGGGGGGGTGATGAACAGGAGGATCCTGGTGAGGGGGGGTGATGAACAGGTGGATCCTGGTGAGGGGGGGGGGTGTCAGACAAGTGGATCCTGGTGAGGTGGGGTGATGAACGGATGGATCCTGGTGAGGTGGGGTCATAAACTGGTGGATCCTGGTGAGGGGGGTGATGGACAGGTGGATCCTGGTGAGCGGGGGTGATGGACAGGTGGATCCTGGTGAGGGGGGTGATGAACAGGTGGATCCTGGTGAGGGGGGGTCATAAACTGGTGTATCCTGGTGAGGGGGGTGTCAGACAGGTGGATCCTGGTGAGGGGTGGTGATGAACGGGTGGATCCTGGTGAGGGGGGGGTGATGGACAGGTGGATCCTGGTGAGGGGGGGTGATGAACGGATGGATCCTGGTGAGGGGGGGTGATGGACAGGTGGATCCTGGTGAGGGGGGGTGACGGACAGGTGGATCCTGGTGAGGGGGGTGATGAACGGGTGGATCCTGGTGAGGGGGGTGATGAACGGGTGGATCCTGGTGAGGGGGGGGGGTGATGAACGGGTGGATCCTGGTGAGGGGGGGTGATGAACGGATGGATCCTGGTGAGGGGGGGGGTAATGAACGGGTGGATCCTGGTGAGGGGGGGTGACGGATAGGTGTATCCTGGTGAGGGGGGGTGATGAACAGGTGGATCCTGGTGAGGGGTGTGATGAACAGGTGGATCCTGGTGAGGGGGGGTGATGAACTGGTGGATCCTGGTGAGGGGGGGTGATGAACAGGTGGATCCAGGTGAGGGGGGGGTGATGAACAGGTGGATCATGGTGAGGGGTAGTGATGGACAGGTGGATCCTGGTGAGGGGGGGTGTCAGAGAGGTGGATCCTGGTGAGGGGGGGGTGATGGGCAGGAGGATCCTGGTGAGGGGGGGTGATGGGCAGGAGGATCCTGGTGAGGGGGGGTGATGGACAGGCGGATCCTGGTGAGGGGGAGTGATGAACTGGTGGTTCCTGGTGAGGGGGGGTGTCAGAGAGGTGGATCCTGGTGAGGGGGAGTGACGGACAGGAGGATCCTGGTGAGGGGGGGTGATGGGCAGGAGGATCCTGGTTAGGGGGGGTGATGGGCAGGAGGATCCTGGTGAGGGGGAGTGATGGACAGGCGGATCCTGGTGAGGGGGGGTGATGAAACTGGTGGATCCTGGTGAGGGGGGGTGATGGACAGGTGGATCCTGGTGAGGGGGGTGATGAACTGGTGGATCCTGGTGAGGGGGGGGGATGGACAGGTGGATCCTGGTGAGGGGGGGCGTCAGACAGGTGGATCCTGGTGAGGGGGGGGTGATGAATGGGTGGATCCTGGTGAGGGGGGTGATGAACAGGTGGATCCTGGTGAGAGGGGGTGTCAGACAGGTGGATCCTGGTAAGGGGGGGTGATGGGCAGGTGGATCCTGGTGAGGGGGGTGATGAACAGGTGGATCCTGGTGAGGTGGGGTCATGAACTGGTGGATCCTGGTGAGGGGGGGTGATGAACGGATGGATCCTGGTGAGGGGGGGTGATGAACGGGTGGATCCTGGTGAGGGGGGGGTGTCGGACAGGTGGATCCTGGTGAGGGGGGTGATTGGCAGGTGGATCCTGGTGAGGGGGGTGATGAACAGGTGGATCCTGGTGAGGTGGGGTCATGAACTGGTGGATCCTGGTGAGGGGGGAGTGATGGACAGGTGGATCCTGGTGAGGGTGGGTGACAGACAGGTGGATCCTCGTGAGGGGGGGTGATGGACAGGTGGATCCTGGTGAGGGGTAGTGATGGACAGGTGGATCCTGGTGAGGGGGGGTGTCAGAGAAGTGGATCCTGGTGAGGGGGGGTGATGGGCAGGAGGATCCTGGTGAGGGAGGGTGATGGGCAGGAGGATACTGGTGAGGATGGGTGATGGGCAGGAGGATCCTGGTGAGGGGGGGTGACGGGCAGGAGGATCCTGGTGAGGGGGGGTGATGGACAGGCGGATCCTGGTGAGGGGGAGTGATGAACTGGTGGTTCCTGGTGAGGGGGGGTGTCAGAGAGGTGGATCCTGGTGAGGGGGAGTGACGGACAGGAGGATCCTGGTGAGGGGGGGTGATGGGCAGGAGGATCCTGGTTAGGGGGGGTGATGGGCAGGAGGATCCTGGTGAGGGGGGGTGATGAAACTGGTGGATCCTGGTTAGGGGGGGTGATGGACAGGTGGATCCTGGTGAGGGGGGTGATGAACTGGTGGATCCTGGTGAGGGGGGGGGATGGACAGGTGGATCCTGGTGAGGGGGGGCGTCAGACAGGTGGATCCTGGTGAGGGGGGGGTGATGAATGGGTGGATCCTGGTGAGGGGGGTGATGAACAGGTGGATCCTGGTGAGAGGGGGTGTCAGACAGGTGGATCCTGGTAAGGGGGGGTGATGGGCAGGTGGATCCTGGTGAGGGGGGTGATGAACAGGTGGATCCTGGTGAGGTGGGGTCATGAACTGGTGGATCCTGGTGAGGGGGGGTGATGAACGGATGGATCCTGGTGAGGGGGGGTGATGAACGGGTGGATCCTGGTGAGGGGGGGGTGTCGGACAGGTGGATCCTGGTGAGGGGGGTGATTGGCAGGTGGATCCTGGTGAGGGGGGTGATGAACAGGTGGATCCTGGTGAGGTGGGGTCATGAACGGGTGGATCCTGGTGAGGGTGGGTGACAGACAGGTGGATCCTCGTGAGGGGGGGTGATGGACAGGTGGATCCTGGTGAGGGGGGGGTGATGGACAGGTGGATCCTGGTGAGGGGGGGTGATGAACAGGTGGATCCTGGTGAGGGGGGGTGATGAACAGGAGGATTCTAGTGAGGGGGGGTGACGGACAGGTGGATCCTGGTGAGGGGGGTGATGAACGGGTGGATCCTGGTGAGGGGGGTGACGGACAGGTGGATCCTGGTTAGGGGGGGTGATGAACAGGTGGATCCTGGTGAGGGGGGGGGTGATGAACGGGTGGATCCTGGTGAGTGGGGTGACGGACAGGTGGATCCTGGTGAGGGGGGGTGATGATCAGGTGGATCCTGGTGAGGGGGGGTGATGAACAGATGGATCCTGGTGAGGGGGGGTGATGGACAGGTGGATCCTGGTGAGGGGGGGGTGATGATCAGGTGGATCCTGATGAGGGGGGGGTGATGAACGGGTGGATCCTGGTGAGGGGGGGTGATGGACAGGTGGATCCTGGTGAGGGGGGTGATAAACGGGTGGATCCTGGTGAGGGGGGGGTGATGATCAGGTGGATCCTGGTGAGGGGGGGGTGATGAACAGATGGATCCTGGTGAGGGGGGGTGATGCACAGGTGGATCCTGGTGAGGGGGGTGATAAACGGGTGGATCCTGGTGAGGGGGGGGTGATGAACAGGTGGATCCTGGTGAGGGGGGGTGACGGACAGGTGGATCCTGGTGAGGTGGGGTGACGGACCGGAGGATCCTGGTGAGGGGGGGGTGATGAACAGGTGGATCCTGGTGAGGGGGGGTGTCAGACAGGTGGATCCTGGTGAGGGGGGGGTGATGAAAAGGTGGATCCTGGTGAGGGGGGGTGATGAACAGGTGGATCCTGGTGAGGGGGGTGGTGACGGACAGGTGGATCCTGGTGAGGGGGGGGTGATGAACGGATGGATCCTGGTGAGGGGGGGTGATGAACGGGTGGATCATGGTGAGGGGGGGTGATGAACAGGTGGATCCTGGTGAGGGGGTTGATGAACGGGTGGATCCTGGTGAGGGGGGGTGATGAACGGGTGGATCCTGGTGAGGGGGGGGTGATGAACTGGTGGATCCTGGTGAGGGGGGGTGATGAACGGATGGATCCTGGTGAGGGGGGGGTAATGAACGGGTGGATCCTGGTGAGGGGGGGTGACGGATAGGTGTATCCTGGTGAGGGGGTGTGATGAACAGGTGGATCCTGGTGAGGGGGGGGGTGATGAACGGGTGGATCCTGGTGAGGGTGGGTGACGGACAGGTGGATACTGGTGAGTGGGGGGGTGATGAACAGGAGGATCCTGGTGAGGGGGGGGTGATGAACAGGTGGATCCTGGTGAGGGGGGGTGACGGACTGGTGGATCCTGGTGAGGGGGGGTGATGAACGGGTGGATCCTGGTGAGTGGGGGTGATGAACGGGTGGATCCTGGTGAGGGGGGGTGATGAACAGGTGGATCCTGGTGAGGGGGGTGATGAACAGGAGGATCCTGGTGAGGGGGGGGTGATGAACAGGAGGATCCTGGTGAGGGGGGGTGATGAACAGGTGGATCCTGGTGAGGGGGGGGGGTGTCAGACAAGTGGATCCTGGTGAGGTGGGGTGATGAACGGATGGATCCTGGTGAGGTGGGGTCATAAACTGGTGGATCCTGGTGAGGGGGGTGATGGACAGGTGGATCCTGGTGAGCGGGGGTGATGGACAGGTGGATCCTGGTGAGGGGGGTGATGAACAGGTGGATCCTGGTGAGGGGGGGTCATAAACTGGTGTATCCTGGTGAGGGGGGTGTCAGACAGGTGGATCCTGGTGAGGGGTGGTGATGAACGGGTGGATCCTGGTGAGGGGGGGGTGATGGACAGGTGGATCCTGGTGAGGGGGGGTGATGAACGGATGGATCCTGGTGAGGGGGGGTGATGGACAGGTGGATCCTGGTGAGGGGGGGTGACGGACAGGTGGATCCTGGTGAGGGGGGTGATGAACGGGTGGATCCTGGTGAGGGGGGTGATGAACGGGTGGATCCTGGTGAGGGGGGGGGGTGATGAACGGGTGGATCCTGGTGAGGGGGGGTGATGAACGGATGGATCCTGGTGAGGGGGGGGGTAATGAACGGGTGGATCCTGGTGAGGGGGGGTGACGGATAGGTGTATCCTGGTGAGGGGGGGTGATGAACAGGTGGATCCTGGTGAGGGGTGTGATGAACAGGTGGATCCTGGTGAGGGGGGGTGATGAACTGGTGGATCCTGGTGAGGGGGGGTGATGAACAGGTGGATCCAGGTGAGGGGGGGGTGATGAACAGGTGGATCATGGTGAGGGGTAGTGATGGACAGGTGGATCCTGGTGAGGGGGGGTGTCAGAGAGGTGGATCCTGGTGAGGGGGGGGTGATGGGCAGGAGGATCCTGGTGAGGGGGGGTGATGGGCAGGAGGATCCTGGTGAGGGGGGGTGATGGACAGGCGGATCCTGGTGAGGGGGAGTGATGAACTGGTGGTTCCTGGTGAGGGGGGGTGTCAGAGAGGTGGATCCTGGTGAGGGGGAGTGACGGACAGGAGGATCCTGGTGAGGGGGGGTGATGGGCAGGAGGATCCTGGTTAGGGGGGGTGATGGGCAGGAGGATCCTGGTGAGGGGGAGTGATGGACAGGCGGATCCTGGTGAGGGGGGGTGATGAAACTGGTGGATCCTGGTGAGGGGGGGTGATGGACAGGTGGATCCTGGTGAGGGGGGTGATGAACTGGTGGATCCTGGTGAGGGGGGGGGATGGACAGGTGGATCCTGGTGAGGGGGGGCGTCAGACAGGTGGATCCTGGTGAGGGGGGGGGTGATGAATGGGTGGATCCTGGTGAGGGGGGTGATGAACAGGTGGATCCTGGTGAGAGGGGGTGTCAGACAGGTGGATCCTGGTAAGGGGGGGTGATGGGCAGGTGGATCCTGGTGAGGGGGGTGATGAACAGGTGGATCCTGGTGAGGTGGGGTCATGAACTGGTGGATCCTGGTGAGGGGGGGTGATGAACGGATGGATCCTGGTGAGGGGGGGTGATGAACGGGTGGATCCTGGTGAGGGGGGGGTGTCGGACAGGTGGATCCTGGTGAGGGGGGTGATTGGCAGGTGGATCCTGGTGAGGGGGGTGATGAACAGGTGGATCCTGGTGAGGTGGGGTCATGAACTGGTGGATCCTGGTGAGGGGGGAGTGATGGACAGGTGGATCCTGGTGAGGGTGGGTGACAGACAGGTGGATCCTCGTGAGGGGGGGTGATGGACAGGTGGATCCTGGTGAGGGGTAGTGATGGACAGGTGGATCCTGGTGAGGGGGGGTGTCAGAGAAGTGGATCCTGGTGAGGGGGGGTGATGGGCAGGAGGATCCTGGTGAGGGAGGGTGATGGGCAGGAGGATACTGGTGAGGATGGGTGATGGGCAGGAGGATCCTGGTGAGGGGGGGTGACGGGCAGGAGGATCCTGGTGAGGGGGGGTGATGGACAGGCGGATCCTGGTGAGGGGGAGTGATGAACTGGTGGTTCCTGGTGAGGGGGGGTGTCAGAGAGGTGGATCCTGGTGAGGGGGAGTGACGGACAGGAGGATCCTGGTGAGGGGGGGTGATGGGCAGGAGGATCCTGGTTAGGGGGGGTGATGGGCAGGAGGATCCTGGTGAGGGGGGGTGATGAAACTGGTGGATCCTGGTTAGGGGGGGTGATGGACAGGTGGATCCTGGTGAGGGGGGTGATGAACTGGTGGATCCTGGTGAGGGGGGGGGATGGACAGGTGGATCCTGGTGAGGGGGGGCGTCAGACAGGTGGATCCTGGTGAGGGGGGGGTGATGAATGGGTGGATCCTGGTGAGGGGGGTGATGAACAGGTGGATCCTGGTGAGAGGGGGTGTCAGACAGGTGGATCCTGGTAAGGGGGGGTGATGGGCAGGTGGATCCTGGTGAGGGGGGTGATGAACAGGTGGATCCTGGTGAGGTGGGGTCATGAACTGGTGGATCCTGGTGAGGGGGGGTGATGAACGGATGGATCCTGGTGAGGGGGGGTGATGAACGGGTGGATCCTGGTGAGGGGGGGGTGTCGGACAGGTGGATCCTGGTGAGGGGGGTGATTGGCAGGTGGATCCTGGTGAGGGGGGTGATGAACAGGTGGATCCTGGTGAGGTGGGGTCATGAACGGGTGGATCCTGGTGAGGGTGGGTGACAGACAGGTGGATCCTCGTGAGGGGGGGTGATGGACAGGTGGATCCTGGTGAGGGGGGGGTGATGGACAGGTGGATCCTGGTGAGGGGGGGTGATGAACAGGTGGATCCTGGTGAGGGGGGGTGATGAACAGGAGGATTCTAGTGAGGGGGGGTGACGGACAGGTGGATCCTGGTGAGGGGGGTGATGAACGGGTGGATCCTGGTGAGGGGGGGTGACAGACAGGTGGATCCTTGTGAAGGGGAGTGATGGACAGGTGGATCCTGGTGAGGGGGGGTGATGGGCAGGTGGATCATGGTGAGGGGGGGTGTCAGACAGCTGGATCCTGGTGAGGGGGAGCGTCAGACAGGTGGATCCTGGTGAGGGGGGGGGGTGATGAATGGGTGGATCCTGGTGAGGGGGGTGATGAACAGGTGGATCCTGGTGAGGGGGGGTGTCAGACAGGTGGATCCTGGTAAGGGGGGGTGATGGGCAGGTGGATCCTGGTGAGGGGGGTGATGAACAGGTGGATCCTGGTGAGGTGGGGTCATGAACTGGTGGATCCTGGTGAGGGGGGGTGATGAACAGATGGATCCTGGTGAGGGGGGGTGATGAACGGGTGGATCCTGGTGAGGGGGGGGTGTCGGACAGGTGGATCCTGGTGAGGGGGGTGATTGGCAGGTGGATCCTGGTGAGGGGGGTGATGAACAGGTGGATCCTGGTGAGGAGGGGTCATGAACTGGTGGATCCTGGTGAGGGGGGAGTGATGGACAGGTGGATCCTGGTGAGGGTGGGTGACAGACAGGTGGATCCTCGTGAGGGGGGGTGATGGACAGGTGGATCCTGGTGAGGGGGGGTGATGGACAGGTGGATCCTGGTGAGGGGGGGTGATGAACAGGTGGATCCTGGTGAGGGGGGGGTGATGAACAGGAGGATTCTGGTGAGGGGGGGTGACGGACAGGTGGATCCTGGTGAGGGGGGTGATGAACGGGTGGATCCTGGTGAGGGGGGTGACAGACAGGTGGATCCTCGTGAGGGGGGGTGATGGACAGGTGGATCCTGGTGAGGGGGGGTGATGGACAGGTGGATCCTGGTGAGGGGGGGTGATGAACAGGTGGATCCTGGTGAGGGGGGGTGATGAACAGGAGGATTCTGGTGAGGGGGGGTGACGGACAGGTGGATCCTGGTGAGGGGGGTGATGAACGGGTGGATCCTGGTGAGGGGGGGTGATGAACAGGAGGATTCTGGTGAGGGGGGGTGACGGACAGGTGGATCCTGGTGAGGGGGGTGATGAACGGGTGGATCCTTGTGAATGGGAGTGATGGACAGGTGGATCCTGGTGAGGGGGGGGGGGGTGACGGACAAGCGGATCCTGGTGAGGGGGGGTGATGGGCAGGTGGATCATGGTGAGGGGGGGTGTCAGACAGCTGGATCCTTGTGAGGGGGGGTGATGGACAGGAGGATCCTGGTGAGGGGGGGTGACGGACAGGTGGATCCTGGTGAGGGGGGTGATGAACAGGAGGATCCTGGTGAGGGGGGGTGACGGACAGGTGGATCCTGGTGAGGGCGGGTGATGGACAGGTGGATCCTGGTGAGGGGGGGGGGTGACGGACAAGTGGATCCTGGTGAGGGGGTGTGATGGGCAGGTGGATCACGGTGAGGGGGGGTGTCAGACAGCTGGATCCTGGTGAGGGGGTGTGATGGACAGGCGGATCCTGGTGAGGGGGGTGTCAGAGAGGTGGATTCTGGTGACGGGGGGTGACGAACAGGTGGATCCTGGTGAGGGGGGTGATGAACGGATGGATCCTGGTGAGGGGGGGTGATGAACAGGTGGATCCTGGTGAGGGGGGGGGGGTGACGGACAGGTGGATCCTATTGAGGGGGGGTGATGAGCGGGTGGATCCTGGTGAGGGGGGGGTGATGAACGGGTGGATCCTGGTGAGGGGGTGTGACGGACAGGTGGATCCTGGTGAGAGGGGGGGGGGGTGATGAACGGGTGGATTCTGGTGAGGGGGGGGGGGGTGATGAACGGGTGGATCCTGGTGAGGGGGGGTGATGAACGGGTGGATCCTGGTGAGGGGGGTGATGAACAGGTGGATCCTGGTGAAGGGGGGTGATGAACGGGTGGTGAGGGTGGGTGACGGACAGGTGGATCCTGGTGAGGGGGGGTGATGAACAGGTGGATCCTGGTGAGGGGGGGGTGACGGACAGGTGGATCATGGTGAGGGGGGGTGACGGACAGGTGGATCATGGTGAGGGGGGGTGATGAACGGGTGGATCCTGGTGAGGGTGGGTGTCAGACAGGTGGATCCTGGTGAGGGGGGTGTCAGACATGTGGATCCTGGTGAGGTGGGGTCATAAACTGGTGGATCCTGGTGAGGGGGGTGATGGACAGGTGGATCCTGGTAAGTGGGGGGGGGGTGATGAACGGGTGGATTCTGGTGAGGGGGGGTGATGAACGGGTGGATCCTGGTGAGGTGGGGTGATGAACAGGTGGATCCTGGTGAAGGGGGGTGATGAACGGGTGGTGAGGGTGGGTGACGGACAGGTGGATCCTGGTGAGGGGGGGTGATGAACAGGTGGATCCTGGTGAGGGGGGGGTGACGGACAGGTGGATCATGGTGAGGGGGGGTGACGGACAGGTGGATCATGGTGAGGGGGGGTGATGAACGGGTGGATCCTGGTGAGGGGGGGGGTGATGAACAGGTGGATCCTGGTGAGGGTGGGTGTCAGACAGGTGGATCCTGGTGAGGGGGGTGTCAGACATGTGGATCCTGGTGAGGTGGGGTCATAAACTGGTGGATCCTGGTGAGGGGGGTGATGGACAGGTGGATCCTGGTGAGGGGGGGTGATGGACAGGTGGATCCTGGTGAGGGGGGGTCATAAACTGGTGGATCCTGGTGAGGGGGGTGATGAACAGGTGGATCCTGGTGAGGGGGGGTGACGGACTGGTGGATCCTGGTGAGGGGGGTGTCAGACAGGTGGATCCTGGTGAGGGGGGGTGATGAACGGGTGGATCCTGGTGAGGCGGGGTGATGGACAGGTGGATCCTGGTGAGGGGGGTGATGAACGGATGGATCCTGGTGAGGGGTGGTGATGAACGGGTGGATCCTGGTGAGGGGGGTGATGAACAGGTGGATCCTGGTGAGGGGGGGAATGAACAGATGGATCCTGGTGAGGGGGGGTGATGAACAGGAGGATCCTGGTGAGGGGGGGTGACAGACAGGTGGATCCTTGTGAGGGGGGGGTGATGGGCAGGTGGATCCTGGTGAGGGGGGTGATGAACAGGTAGATCCTGGTGAGGGGGGGTGATGAACAGGTGGATCCTGGTGAGGCGGGTGATGAACAGGTGGATCCTGGTGAGGGGGGGTGATGAACTGGTGGATCCTGGTGAGGGTGGGGTGATGAACTGGTGGATCCTGGTGAGGGGGGGTGACAGACAGGTGGATCCTGGTGAGGGGGGGTGTCCGACAGGTGGATCCTGGCGAGGGGGGGTGATGAACAGGTGGATCATGGTGAGGGGGGGTGATGAACTGGTGGATCCTGGTGAGGGTGGGGTGATGAACGGGTGGATCCTTGTGAGGGGGGGTGATGAACTGGTGGATCCTGGTGAGGGTGCGGTGATGAACGGGTGGATCCTGGTGAGGGGGGTGACGGACAGGTGGATCCTGGTGAGGGGGGGGTGATGAACAGGTGGATCCTGGTGAGGGGGGGGGTGATGAACGGGTGGATCCTGGTGAGGGGGGGGGTGACGGACAGGTGGATCCTGGTGAGGGGGGGGGTGATGAACGGATGGATCCTGGTGAGGGGGGGGTAATGAACGGGTGGATCCTGGAGAGGGGGGGTGACGGATAGGTGTATCCTGGTGAGGGGGGGTGATGAACAGGTGGATCCTGGTGAGGGGGGGTGATGAACAGGTGGATCCTGGTGAGGGGGGGTGATGAACGGGTGGATCCTGGTGAGGGTGGGTGACGGACAGGTGGATACTGGTGAGGGGGGGTGACGGACAGGTGGATCCTGGTGAGGTGGGGGGTGATGAACTGGTGGATCCTGGTGAGGGGGGGGTGACGGACAGGAGGATCCTGGTGAGGGGGGGGTGACGGACAGGAGGATCCTGGTGAGGGGGGTGATGAACGGGTGGATCCTGGTGAGGGGGGGTGACAGACAGGTGGATCCTTGTGAAGGGGAGTGATGGACAGGTGGATCCTGGTGAGGGGGGTGATGAACAGGTGGATCCTGGTGAGGGGGCTTGTCAGACAGGTGGATCCTGGTGAGGGGGGGTGATGAAAAGGTGGATCCTGGTGAGGGGGGTGATGAACAGGTGGATCCTGGTGAGGGGGGGTGATGGACAGGTGGATCCTGGTGAGGGGGGGCGTCAGACAGGTGGATCCTGGTGAGGGGGGTGTCAGACAGGTGGATCCTGGTGAGGGGGGGGTGATGAACGGGTGGATCCTGGTGAGGGGGGTGGTGAACAGGTGGATCCTGGTGAGAGGGGGTGTCAGACAGGTGGATCCTGGTAAGGGGGGGTGATGAACAGGTGGATCCTGGTGAGGTGGGGTCATGAACTGGTGGATCCTGGTAAGGGGGGGTGATGAACGGATGGATCCTGGTGAGGGGGGGGTGTCGGACAGGTGGATCCTGGTGAGGGGGGTGATTGGCAGGTGGATCCTGGTGAGGGGGGTGATGAACAGGTGGATCCTGGTGAGGTGGGGTCATGAACTGGTGGATCCTGGTGAGGGGGAGTGATGGACAGGTGGATCCTGGTGAGGGAGGGTGACGGACAGGTGGATCCTCGTGAGGGGGGGTGATGGACAGGTGGATCCTGGTGAGGGGGGGGTGATGGACAGGTGGATCCTGGTGAGGGGGGGTGATGAACAGGAGGATCCTGGTGAGGGGGGGTGACGGACAGGTGGATCCTGGTGAGGGGGGGTGATGGACAGGTGGATCCTGGTGGGGGGGGGTGATGGACAGGTGGATCCTGGTGAGGGGGGTGATGAACAGGAGGATCCTGGTGAGGGGGGGTGACGGACAGGTGGATCCTGGTGAGGGTGGGTGACGGACAGGTGGATCCTCGTGAGGGGGGGTGATGGACAGGAGGATCCTGGTGAGGGGGGGTGACGGACAGGTGGATCCTGGTGAGGGGGGTGATGAACGGGTGGATACTGGTGAGGGGGGGTGACAGACAGGTGGATCCTTGTGAAGGGGAGTGATGGACAGGTGGATCCTGGTGAGGGGGGGGTGACGGACAAGCGGATCCTGGTGAGGGGGGGTGATGGGCAGGTGGATCCTGGTGAGGGGGGGGGTGTCAGACAGCTGGATCCTGGTGAGGGGGGGTGATGGACAGGAGGATCCTGGTGAGGGGGGGTGATGGGCAGGTGGATCATGGTGAGGGGGGGTGTCAGACAGCTGGATCCTGGTGAGGGGGGGTGATGGACAGGCGGTTCCTGGTGAGGGGGGTGTCAGAGAGGTGGATTCTGGTGAGGGGGGGTGACGGACAGGTGGATCCTGGTGAGGGGGGGGTGATGAGCGGGTGGATCCTGGTGAGGGGGGGTGATGGACAGGTGGATCCTGGTGAGGGGGGGGGTGATGAACGGGTGGATCCTGGTGAGGGGGGGTGAAGAACAGATGGATCCTGGCGAGGGGGGGTGATGAACAGGAGGATCCTGGTAAGTGGGGGGGGGTGATGAAAGGGTTGATCCTGGTGAGGGGGGGTGATGAACAGGAGGATCCTGGTATGTGGGGGGGGGGTGATGAAAGGGTGGATCCTGGTGAGGGGGGGGTGATGGACAGGTGGTTCCTGGTGACGGGGAGGGTGACGGACAAGCGGATCCTGGTGAGGGGGGGTGACGGACAAGCGGATCCTGGTGAGGGGGGGGTGTCAGACAGCTGGATCCTGGTGAGGGGGGGTGATGGACAGGAGGATCCTGGTGAGTGGGGGTGACGGACAGGTGGATCCTGGTGAGGGCGGGTGATGGACAGGTGGATCCTGGTGAGGCGGGGTGATGGACAGGTGGATCCTGGTGAGGGGGTGTGACGGACAGGTGGATCCTGGTGAGGGGGGGTGATGAACAGGAGGATCCTGGTAAGTGGGGGGGGTGATGAAAGTGTTGATCCTGGTGAGGGGGGGTGATGAACAGGTGGATCCTGGTGAGGGGGGGTGATGAATGGATGGATCCTGGTGAGGGGGGTGATGAACAGGTGGATCCTGGTGAGGGGGGGTGATGAACGGGTGGATCCTCGTGAGGGGGGGGTGATGGACAGGTGGATCCTGGAGAGGGGGTGTGACGGACAGGTGGATCCTGGTGAGGGGGGTTGACGGACAGGTGGATAGTGGTGAGGGGGGGTGATGACCAGGTGGAATTGGTGAGGGGGGGTGATGAACGGGTGGATCCTGGTGAGGGGGGGTTATGGGCAGGTGGATCATGGTGAGGGGGGGTGTCAGACAGCTGGATCCTGGTGAGGGGGTGTGATGGACAGGCGGATCCTGGTGAGGGGGGTGTCAGAGAGGTGGATTCTGGTGACGGGGGGTGACGGACAGGTGGATCCTGGTGAGGGCGGGTGATGAACGGATGGATCCTGGTGAGGGTGGGTGATGAACGGGTGGATCCTGGTGAGGTGGGGTGATGAACAGGTGGATCCTGGTGAGGGGGGGGTGACGGACAGGTGGATCGTATTGAGGGGGGGTGATGAACAGGTGGATCCTGGTGAGGGGGGGGTGTCAGACAGGTGGATCCTGGTGAGGGGGGGTGTCAGACAGGTGGATCCTGGTGAGGGGGGTGTCAGACAGGAGGATCCTGGTGAGGGGGTGTGACGGACAGGTGGATCCTGGTGAGGGGGGGTGATGAACAGGAGGATCCTGGTAAGTGTGGGGGGGTGATGAACGGGTGGATCCTGGTGAGGGGGGGTGATGAACGGGTGGATCCTGGTGAGGGGGTGTGACGGACAGGTGGATCCTGGTGAGGGGGGGTGATGAACAGGAGGATCCTGGTAAGTGTGGGGGGGTGATGAACGGGTGGATCCTGGTGAGGGGGGGTGAGGAACGGGTGGATCCTGGTGAGGAGGGTGATGAACAGGTGGATCCTGGTGAGGGGGGGTGATGAACGGGTGGTGAGGGTGGGTGACGGACAGGTGGATCCTGGTGAGGGGGGGTGATGAACAGGTGGATCCTGGTGAGGGGGGGGTGATGAACAGGTGGATCCTGGTGAGGGGGGCTGATGAACGGGTGGATCCTGGTGAGGGGGGGTGACGGACAGGTGGATCATGGTGAGGGGGGGTGACGGACAGGTGGATCATGTTGAGGGGGGGTGACGAACAGGTGGATCCTGGTGAGGGGGGGTGACGGACTGGTGGATTCTGGTGAGGGGGGGTGATGAACGGGTGGATCCTGGTGAGTGGGGTGAGGAACAGGAGGATCCTGGTGAGGGGGGGGTGATGAACAGGTGGATCCTGGTGAGGGGGGGTGACGGACTGGTGGATCCTGGTGAGGGGGGGTGATGAACGGGTGGATCCTGGTGAGTGGGGTGATGAACAGGAGGATCCTGGTGAGGGGGGGGTGATGAACAGGAGGATCCTGGTGAGGGGGGTTGATGAACAGGTGGATCCTGGTGAGGGGGGGTGATGAACAGGTGGATCCTGGTGAGTGGGGTCTATGAACGGGTGGATCCTGGTGAGGGGGGGGTGATGAACGGGTGGATCCTGGTGAGGGGGGGTGATGAACAGGTGGATCCTGGTGAGGGGGGGTGATGGGCAGGAGGATCCTGGTGAGGTGGAGTGATGGACAGGCGGATCCTGGTGAGGGGGGGTGAAGAAACTGGTGGATCCTGGTGAGGGGGGGTGATGAAACTGGTGGATCCTGGTGAGGGGGGGTGATGGACAGGTGGATCCTGGTGAGGGGGGTGATGAACTGGTGGATCCTGGTGAGGGGGGGTGATGGGCAGGTGGATCCTGGTGAGGGGGGGCGTCAGACAGGTGGATCCTGGTGAGGGGGGTGTCAGACAGGTGGATCCTGGTGAGGGGGGGGTAATGAACAGGTGGATCCTGGTGAGGGGGGGTGTCAGACAGGTTGATCCTGGTGAGGGGGGGTGTTGGGCAGGTGGATCCTGGTGAGGGGGGTGATGAACAGGAGGATCCTGGTAAGTGGTGGGGGTGATGAAAGGGTTGATCCTGGTGAGGGGGGGTGATGAACAGGAGGATCCTGGTATGTGGGGGGGGTGATGAAAGGGTGGATCCTGGTGAGGGGGGGGTGATGGACAGGTGGATCCTGGTGAGGGGGGGGGTGACGGACAAGCGGATCCTGGTGAGGGGGGGTGATGGGCAGGTGGATCATGGTGAGGGGGGGTGTCAGACAGCTGGATCCTGGTGAGGGGGGGTGATGGACAGGAGGATCCTGGTGAGGGGGGGGGTGACGGACAGGTGGATCCTGGTGAGGGGGGGTGATGGACAGGTGGATCCTGGTGAGGGGGTGTGACGGACAGGTGGATCCTGGTGAGGGGGGGTGATGAACAGGAGGATCCTGGTAAGTGGGGGGGGGTGATGAAAGGGTTGATCCTGGTGAGGGGGGGTGATGAACAGGAGGATCCTGGTGAGGGGGGGTTCGGACAGGTGGATCCTGGTGAGGGGGGATGATGAATGGATGAATCCTGGTGAGGGTGGGGTGATGAACAGGTGGATCCTGGTGAGGGGGGGTGATGAACGGGTGGATCCTCGTGAGGGGGGGGTGATGGACAGATGGATCCTGGTGAGGGGGGGTGATGACCAGGTGGAATTGGTGAGGGGGGGTGATGAACGGGTGGATCCTGGTGAGGGGGGGTTATGGGCGGGTGGATCATGGTGAGGGGGGGGTGTCAGACAGCTGGATCCTTTTGAGGGGGGTGATGGACAGGAGGATCCTGGTGAGGGGGGGTGACGGACAGGTGGATCCTGGTGAGGGGGGGGTGATGGACAGGTGGATCCTGGTGAGGGGGGGGTGATAGACAGGTGGATCCTGGTGAGGGGGAGTGACGGACAGGAGGATCCTGGTCAGGGGGGGTGATGGGCAGGAGGATACTGGTGAGGGGGGGTGATGGGCAGGAGGATCCTGGTGAGGGGGGGTGATGAACAGGTGGATCCTGGTGAGGGGGGGTGACGGACTGGTGGATCCTGGTGAGGGGGGGTGATGAACGGGTGGATCCTGGTGAGTGGGGTGATGAACAGGAGGATCCTGGTGAGGGGGGGGTGATGAACAGGAGGATCCTGGTGAGGGGGGTTGATGAACAGGTGGATCCTGGTGAGGGGGGGTGATGAACAGGTGGATCCTGGTGAGTGGGGTCTATGAACGGGTGGATCCTGGTGAGGGGGGGGTGATGAACGGGTGGATCCTGGTGAGGGGGGGTGATGAACAGGTGGATCCTGGTGAGGGGGGGTGATGGGCAGGAGGATCCTGGTGAGGTGGAGTGATGGACAGGCGGATCCTGGTGAGGGGGGGTGAAGAAACTGGTGGATCCTGGTGAGGGGGGGTGATGAAACTGGTGGATCCTGGTGAGGGGGGGTGATGGACAGGTGGATCCTGGTGAGGGGGGTGATGAACTGGTGGATCCTGGTGAGGGGGGGTGATGGGCAGGTGGATCCTGGTGAGGGGGGGCGTCAGACAGGTGGATCCTGGTGAGGGGGGTGTCAGACAGGTGGATCCTGGTGAGGGGGGGGTAATGAACAGGTGGATCCTGGTGAGGGGGGGTGTCAGACAGGTGGATCCTGGTGAGGGGGGGTGTTGGGCAGGTGGATCCTGGTGAGGGGGGTGATGAACAGGAGGATCCTGGTAAGTGGGGGGGGTGATGAAAGGGTTGATCCTGGTGAGGGGGGGTGATGAACAGGAGGATCCTGGTATGTGGGGGGGGTGATGAAAGGGTGGATCCTGGTGAGGGGGGGGTGATGGACAGGTGGATCCTGGTGAGGGGGGGGGGTGACGGACAAGCGGATCCTGGTGAGGGGGGGTGATGGGCAGGTGGATCATGGTGAGGGGGGGTGTCAGACAGCTGGATCCTGGTGAGGGGGGGTGATGGACAGGAGGATCCTGGTGAGGGGGGGTGACGGACAGGTGGATCCTGGTGAGGGGGGGTGATGGACAGGTGGATCCTGGTGAGGGGGTGTGACGGACAGGTGGATCCTGGTGAGGGGGGGTGATGAACAGGAGGATCCTGGTAAGTGGGGGGGGGTGATGAAAGGGTTGATCCTGGTGAGGGGGGGTGATGAACAGGAGGATCCTGGTGAGGGGGGGTTCGGACAGGTGGATCCTGGTGAGGGGGGATGATGAATGGATGAATCCTGGTGAGGGTGGGGTGATGAACAGGTGGATCCTGGTGAGGGGGGGTGATGAACGGGTGGATCCTCGTGAGGGGGGGGTGATGGACAGGTGGATCCTGGAGAGGGGGTGTGACGGACAGGTGGATCCTGGTGAGGGGGGTTGACGGAGAGATGGATCCTGGTGAGGGGGGGTGATGACCAGGTGGAATTGGTGAGGGGGGGTGATGAACGGGTGGATCCTGGTGAGGGGGGGTTATGGGCGGGTGGATCATGGTGAGGGGGGGTGTCAGACAGCTGGATCCTGGTGAGGGGGTGTGATGGACAGGCGGATCCTGGTGAATGGGGGTGATGGACAGGAGGATCCTGGTGAGGGGGTGTGATGGACAGGAGGATCCTGGTGAGGGGGTGTGATGGACAGGTGGATCCTGGTGAGGGGGGGTGTCAGACAGGTGGATCCTGGTGAAGGGGGTGTCAGACAGGTGGATCCTGCTGAGGTGGGGTCATAAACTGGTGGATCCTGGTGAGGGGGGGGTGATGAACGGGTGGATCCTGGTGAGGGGGTGTGACGGACAGGTGGATCCTGGTGAGGGGGGGGGGGTGATGAACAGGAGGATCCTGGTAAGTGGGGGGGTGATGAAAGGGTTGATCCTGGTGAGGGGGGGTGATGAACAGGTGGATCCTGGTGAGGGGGGTGTCAGACAGGTGGATCCTGGTGAGGGGGGGGTGATGAACGGCTGGATCCTGGTGAGGGGGGGTGATGAACAGGTGGATCCTGGTGAGGGAGGGGTGACAGACAGGTGGATCCTGGTGAGGGGGGGTGATGGACAGGTGGATCCTGGTGGGGTGGGGTGAGCGACAGATGGATCCTGGTGAGGTGGGGTCATAAACTGGTGGATCCTTGTGAGGGGGGTGATGGACAGGTGGATCCTGGTGAGGGGGGTGATGGACAGGTGGATCCTGGTGAGGGGGGTGATGAACAGGAGGATCCAGGTGAGGGGGGGGGTGATGAACGGGTGGATCCTGGTGAGGGGGGGTGATGAACAGGTGGATCCTGGTGAGGGGGGTGATGGACAGGTGGATCCTGGTGAGGGGGGGGGTGATGAACGGGTGGATCCTGGTGAGGGGGTGTGATGAACAGGTGGATCCTGGTGAGGGAGGGGTGACAGACAGGTGGATCCTGGTGAGGGGGGGTGATGGACAGGTGGATCCTGGTGAGGTGGGGTGAGCGACAGATGGACACTGGTGAGGTGGGGTGATGAACAGGTGGATCCTGGTGAGGGGGGGGGGTGACAGACAGGTGGATCCTGGTGAGGGGGGTGAAGAACAGGTGGATCCTGGTGAAGGGGGGTGATGAACAGGAGGATCCTGGTAAGTGGGGGGGGGGTGATGAACGGGTGGATCCCGGTGAGGGGGGGTGATGGACAGGTGGATCCTGGTGAGGGGGTGTGACGGAGAGGTGGATCCTGGTGAGGGGGGGTGATGAACAGGAGGATCCTGGTAAGTGGGGGGGGTGATGAACGGGTGGATCCTGGTGAGGGGGGTGATGAACGGGTGGATCCTGGTGAGGGGGGGTGATGAACAGGTGGATCCTGGTGAGGGGGGTGATGAACATGTGGATCCTGGTGAGGGGGGGGGGGTGCTGAACGGGTGGATCCTGGTGAGGGGGGTGATGAACGGGTGGATCCTGGTGAGGGAGATGATGAATGGATGGATCCTGGTGAGGGGGGGTGACGGACAGGCGGATTCTGGTGAGTGGGGGTGACGGACAGGTGGATCCTGGTGAGGGGGGTGATGAACAGGTGGATCCTGGTGAAGGGGGTGATGAACAGGTGGATCCTGGTGAGGGGGGTGATGAACAGGTGGATCCCGGTGAGGGGGGGGGTGACGGACTGGTGGATCCTGGTGAGGGGGGGTGATGAACAGGTGGATCCTGGTGAGGGTGGGTGATGAACAGGTGGATCCTGGTGAGGGGGGGGGTGATGAACGGGTGAATCCTGGTGAGGGGGAGTGATGAACAGGTGGATCCTGGTGAGGTGGGGTAATGAACGGGTGGATCCTGGTGAGGGGGGGGGGGTGACGGATAGGTGTATTCTGGTGAGGGGGGGTGATGAATGGATGGATCCTGGTGAGGGGAGGTGATGAACAGGTGGATCCTGGTGAGGGGGGTTGATGAACGGGTGGATCCTGGTGAGGGGGGGGTTCGGACAGGTGGATCCTGGTGAGGGGGGGTGATGAATGGATAGATCCTGGTGAGGGGGGTGATGAACAGGTGGATCCTGGTGAGGGGGGGTGATGAACGGGTGGATCCTCGTGAGGGGGGGTGATGGACAGGTGGATCCTGGAGAGGGGGTGTGACGGACAGGTGGATCCTGGTGAGGGGGTTGACGGACAGGTGGATCCTGGTGAGGGGGGGTGATGAACAGGTGGAATTGGTGAGGGGGGGTGATGAACGGGTGGATCCTGGTGAGGGGGGGTTATGGGCAGGTGGATCACGGTGAGGGGGGGTGTCAGACAGCTGGATCCTGGTGAGGGGGGGTGATGGACAGGCGGATCCTGGTGAGGGGGGTGTCAGAGAGGTGGTTTCTGGTGAGGGGGGGTGACGGACAGGTGGATCCTGGTGAGGGGGGGTGATGGGCAGGAGGATCCTGGTGAGGGGGGGTGATGGGCAGGAGGATCCTGGTGAGGGGGGGGTGACAGACAGGTGGATCCTGGTGAGGGGGAGTGACGGACAGGAGGATACTGGTGAGGGGGGGTGATGGGCAGGAGGATACTGGTGAGGGGGGGTGATGGGCAGGAGGATCCTGGTGAGCGGGAGTGATGGACAGGCGGTTCCTGGTGAGGGGGAGTGATGAACTGGTGGATCCTGGTGAGGGGGAGTGACGGACAGGAGGATCCAGGTGAGGGGGGGTGATGGGCAGGAGGATCCTGGTGAGGGGGGGTGATGGGCAGGAGGATCCTGGTGAGGGGGAGTGATGGACAGGCGGATCCTGGTGAGGGGGGGTGATGAAACTGGTGGATCCTGGTGAGGGTGGGTGATGGACAGGTGGATCCTGGTGAGGGTGGGTGATGTGCACGTGGATCCTGGTGAGGGGGGTTGTCAGACAGGTGGATCCTGGTGAGGTGGGGTCATGAACTGGTGGATCCTGGTGAGGGGGGTTGATGAACGGGTGGATCCTGGTGAGGCGGGGGTGATGAACGGGTGGATCCTGGTGAGTGGGGTGATGAACGGATGGATCCTGGTGAAGGGGGTGATGAACAGGTGGATCCTGGTGAGGGGGGGGTGATGAAAGGGTTGATTCTGGTGAGGGGGGGTGATGAACAGGAGGATTCTGGTAAGTGGGGGGGGGTGATGAACGGGTGGATCCTGGTGAGGGGGGTGATGAACGGGTGGATCCTGGTGAGGGGGGTGATGAACAGGTGGATCCTGGTGAGGGGGGGTGATGAACGGGTGGTGAGGGTGGGTGACGGACAGGTGGATCCTGGTGAGGGGGGGGTGATGAACAGGTGGATCCTGGTGAGGGGGGGGTGATGAACAGGTGGATCCTGGTGAGGGGGGCTGATGAACGGGTGGATCCTGGTGAGGGGGGGTGACGGACAGGTGGATCATGGTGAGGGGGGGTGACGGACAGGTGGATCATGGTTAGGGGGGGTGACGAACAGGTGGATCCTGGTGAGGAGGGGTGATGAACGGGTGGATCCTGGTGAGGGGGGTGACAGACTGGTGGATTCTGGTGAGGGGGGGTGATGAACGGGTGGATCCTGGTGAGGGGGGGGTGATGAACAGGAGGATCCTGGTGAGGGTGGGTGATGGACAGGTGGATCCTGGTGAGGCGGGGGATGAACTGGTGGATCCTGGTGAGGGGGGGTGATGGACAGGTGGATCCTGGTGAGGGGGGGGCGTCAGACAGGTGGATCCTGGTGAGGGGGGTGTCAGACAGGTGGATCCTGGTGAGGGGGGGGTAATGAACGGGTGGATCCTGGTGAGGGGGGTGATGAACGTGGATCCTGTTGAGGGGGGGGTGTCAGACAGGTGGATCCTGGTGAGAGGGGGTGATGAACGGATGGATCCTGGTGAGGGGGGGTGATGAACGGGTGGATCCTGGTGAGGGGGGGTGATGAACAGGTGGATCCTGGTGAGGGGGGGGTGACGGACAGGTGGATCCTATTGAGTGGGGGGTGATGAGCGGGTGGATCCTGGTGAGGGGGGTGATGAACAGGTGGATCCTGGTGAGGGGGGTGTCAGACAGGTGGATTCTGGTGATGGGGGGGTGACGGACAGGTGGATCCTGGTGAGGGGGGTGATGAACAGGTGGATCCTGGTGAAGGGGGTGATGAACAGGTGGATCCCGGTGAGGGGGGGGTGACGGACAGGTGGATCCTGGTGAGGGGGGTGATGAACAGGTGGATCCTGGTGAGGGTGGGTGATGAACAGGTGGATCCTGGTGAGGGGGGGGTGATGAACGGGGGAATCCTGGTGACGGGGAGGTGATGAACAGGTGGATCCTGGTGAGCTGGGTAATGAACGGGTGGATCCTGGTGAGAGGGGGGGGGTGACGGATAGGTGTATTCTGGTGAGGGGGGGGTGATGAATGGATGGATCCTGGTGAGGGGGGGTGATGAACAGGTGGATCCTGGTGAGGGGGGTTGATGAACGGGTGGATCCTGGTGAGGGGGGGTGATGAATGGATGGATCCTGGTGAGGGGGGGGTGATGAACGGGTGGATCCTCGTGAGGGGGGGGTGATGGACAGGTGGATCCTGGAGAGGGGGTGTGATGGACAGGTGGATCCTGGTGAGGGGGGTTGACGGACTGGTGGATCCTGGTGAGGGGGGGTGATGAACAGGTGGAATTGGTGAGGGGGGGTGATGAACGGGTGGATCCTGGTGAGGGGGGGTTATGGGCAGGTGGATCACGGTGAGGGGGGGGTCAGACAGCTGGATCCTGGTGAGGGGGGGTGATGGACAGGCGGATCCTGGTGAGGGGGGTGTCAGAGTGGTGGATTCTGGTGAGGGGGGGGTGATGAACAGGTGGATCCTGGTGAGGGGGAGTGATGAACGGAAGGATCCTGGTGAGGGGGGGTGATGAACGGGTGGATCCTGGTGAGGGGGTGTGATGGACAGGTGGATCCTGGTGAGGGGGGGTGATGAACGGGTGGATCCTGGTGAGGGGGTGTGACGGACAGGTGGATCCTGGTGAGGGGGGGAGATGAACGGGTGGATCCTGGTGAGGGGGGGTGATGAATGGATGGATCCTGGT